>NC_064621.1:258712949-260001878 GCF_023898315.1 Schistocerca nitens
CGTACATGCTGTAAACGCATGCGTCTGTAAGGTACAGAGAGCTGTTCTCAAAGATCTGGAGAGGACTGTGAGCTGCGTCACCTCTTCCGAGAACATCCAAGTGTATTCTCTCAGATGACCGATTATGGGAAGAATTTTTTGGGTTCGAAATTTGTGGCCTTGTATGAATAAATTATCACCAGCTATGAGAATGCAATCATATGATTCAGATGGTTCAAATGGTTCTAAGCACTATGGTTCTAAACATCTGAGGTCATCAGTCCCCTAAACTTAGAACTACTTAAACCTAACTGACCATAGGACATCACACACACCCATGCCTGAGGCAGAATTCGAACCTGCGAGCGTAGCAGCCGCGTGGTTGTGGACTGAAGCGCCTAAAACCGCTCGACCACAGCGGCCGGAATCATATGGTTAATTAGGGGAAAAAAGGGACATTGCCTCAGACTGCAATTAAATTATATAATTTCCATTCTGAAGCTTCTAGCTTGTATCTGCTCCTAACACAAACACACAATAAACCAGTGCAACACACAGTGTGGTAATATTGCGTGATGATGCCGGTCGTGATCCTCGACGTAACTTGTCTAAAATGCTTGATGCTTGCGGTGTCCTCTCCCCTCTCCCCTTTTTTAGCATACAACGACAATATAAACTGTCCTTTACACCCAGTTAACGAACACTTTTAATTAGTTATGCACTGAGGTGTTCCAGGCTACCTTGGGCTGCGTGGTTGTTTGTTATACTTCACCTCATGCTCCAAACACTTAAATAAGTTGCCACGTGATCACTCCTTTTATATACAATGGATCTTACTTACTGATTATTCGCTCGCCGTTAAGTATCATTAATGAGGCTCCAACTAGTCTGTGTCCTGAATCAGTGTGCCTTCTTCCTCAAACTTGGCTCAGCCTTCGCCTTCTTATAGGCTGCACATAAAGCTGCTGAAAATTAACTTCTCGTCCTCATTCACTCCACTACATAGAAAAGAAGTTAGATTCAATCCACCTTCTTACATTACCTTAGAAAGTACAACTCAGGACAGCTACCAACTCATATATTGTCTCTCTGTACTACTTACGTAACATATCTGAAATTCAGCTTGATAATGAAGAATTACAGTACAGTTATTTATTACCTTTAACATTTTGCCTTCTTAGATTTCATGCAGCTCTTTCCTCCGCGCCGCCCGCTCCACGGATCTCGTATCTCCAACTCTGCAGGTAGGATCGTCTGACTGCTATCTACTTCCGTACAGTCACTGAGTCGTCAGCTCTGGTATCAGCACCTCCCAACAGTGGGATGCTCACCAGGTATCACCTACTCTGTCACGAACATATTTTCTCTGACTTACGTACTTAAGGACGTGATACCTTTCATTCAAGGAATGAGATGCGTCACTGCAGTACGTTAATTCAGCTTGACAGTGTCAGACTTCCTTTCCAGAGAATATGAACTACATCAGTGGACTATTCAGATTAACTTTCGGTTAGCTCGGATGTAGAGAGAAACCAAGTTTCAGTCATTTTAGCATCAACTGTTCCACAAACTTCCGTGCCATCCAAAATTTAAGAAAGTTAATTGTGATCGCTAATCTTGACTTCGAAGATATCGATCGCTGACTCGCCTAGAAATTAATTAACTTCCCAAAAATCTCAACAAGATTTGATCCTCAAAATTAATCTTCTCTCGATGGATTCAGATTAAAATTCATAGTAATTTTCAAAATGCAGCCTCTTTAAAATTCTTGAAGGATAAGTAAATAAATTTTCACTTCACCGATGTATTTCATTACAAGGTACGTCATACAATAGCATCGATGTCAATTGTATGAGATCATGACATGAACTGACTTAATAATCGCTACATTTTCCACATACGCCAACAGAATCTTCTTCCGCACGACAGCTTTTGGTCAGTTCTCTATCGTTGGCGCCTGTGGTAGGAGACATTGGAGTAACTTTCTTGATATTTGCTTACACTACACGCTGACTGGACATTCCAACCCCATTTATTCAGATACATTAGTCACAGTTCGCGCAACGGATCAAAAGAAAAGATGCTCTCTGTAAATGAATAGTGGCTGCCAGTCTTACAAAACTATTAAACCATAGGAGCATTAATTTTCTAAGTACAGAGTTAGCTGAAGACATCCAGTCATACCCCATCTTAATTGACTCTAGTAAACACACATGCGGCAAAATGAATGTAAAGAAAAATTACACGGAAACAAACCATCAATGAATAAAACAGATCATTCTTTAGATGCTTGTGTGTAGGCCGTTAGGTACCATGGAGATGAAACGAAAAACGTTGACTCCAGGGACCATGTTCGCATTTACATTCAGCAATACTGAAGAAATAATTGGAATGACAACGCTATGAGAGGGGTGCTAATCAAGAATACAAACGGATTACTTACATTTATTTGGCATTGGAACTAGAAGTCACGTGGAAGTATGTGATATTAACAATATCACTATCTACATCAACATTTATACTCCGCAAGCCACCCAAAGGTGTGTGGCGGAGGGCACTTTACGTGCCACTGTCATTACCTACCTTTCCTGTTCCAGTCGCGTTTGGTTCGCGGGGAGGACGACTGCCGGAAAACCTCCGTGCGCGCTCGAATCTCTCTAATTTTACATTCGTGATCTCCTCGGGAGGTATAAGTAGGGGGAAGCAATATATTCGATACCTCATGCAGAAACGCACCCTCTTGGAACCTGGACAGCAAGCTACACCGCGATGCAGAGCGCTTCTCTTGCAGAGTCTGCCACTTGAGTTTGCTAAACATCTCCGTAACGCTATCACGCTTACCAAATAAACCTGTGACGAAACGCACCACTCTTCTTTGGATCTTCTCTATCTCCTCTGTCAACCCGACCTGGTACGGATCCCACACTGGTGAGCAATACTCAAGTATAGGTCGAAGGAGTGTTTTGTAAGCCACCTCCTTTGTTGAAGGACTACTTTTTCTAAGGACTCTCCCAATGAATCTCAACCTGGCACCCGCCTTACCAACAATTAATTTTATATGATCATTCCACTTCAAATCGTTCCGTACGCATACTCCCAGATGTTTTACAGAAGTAACTGCTACCAGTGTTTGTTCCGCTATCATATAATCATACAATAAAGGATCCTTCTTTGTATGTATTCGCAGTACATTTGTCTATGTTAAGGGTCAGTTGCCACTCCCTGAACCAAGTGCCTATCCGCTGCAGATCTTCCTGCATTCCGCTGCAATTTTCTAATGCTGTATACTACGGCATCATCCGCGAAAAGCCTCCTGGAATTTCCGACACTGTCTCCTAGGTCATTTATACATATTGTGAAAAGCAATGCTCCCATAACACTCCCCTGTGCCACGCCAGAGGTTACTTTAACGCCTGTAGACGTCTCTCCATTGAGAACAACGTGGTGTCACCGCCAGACACCACACTTGCTAGGTGGTAGCCTTTAAATCGGCCGCGGTCCGTTAGTATACGCCGGACCCGCGTGTCGCCAATATCAGTGATTGCCGACCGAGCGCCGCCACACGGCAGGTCTAGTCTAGAGAGACTCCCTAGCACTCGCCCCAGTTGTACAGCCGACTTTGCTAGCGATGGTTCACTGTCTACTTACGCTCTCATTTGCCGAGACGATAGTTTAGCATAGCATTCTGCTACGTCATTTGCTACGACCTAGCAAGGCGCCATATTCATTAATTAGAATGAATTCTGAACAGACAATTTTGTGAATCATGTACCGTCAAGAGCGACGTTCATCATTAATGGATTAAAGTTAAGTATCAAACTAGCTACGTCCGCTTTCTGCGTTCTAATTCCTTGTCATGTTCCAGACCTCACGTCAGTATAGTTCTTCCCTCCTCACGCCAGCCTGCGTGAGCTAAAACGCGTGCATTTCGGCCTCCTCTAGTAACACAGTGTTGGCTCTTCTGCCAACACAACAAACAACATGCTGTGTTCCGTTTGCTAAAAACTCTTCAATCCAGCCACACAGCTGGTCTGATGTTCCATAGGCTCTTACTTTGTTTATCAGGCGACAGTGCGGAACTGTATCGAACGCCTCCCTGAAGTCAAGGAAAATGGCATCTACCTGGGTGCCTGTATCTAGTATTTTCTGGGTCTCATCTGTGTACGTAATGTTTATCATTTGTAAACACTGTGTGATCTGATGTATTGTCTAAATGACTATGAATATAAATCAAAACGAATAGAACTTGTATTCTCGACAAGATGTTGAATCTATTACTAAAGGGTGAACTGTAAAGATTTTACAAAGTGTGAGAGTGCTGTGGACACACGGAAAGAAATGTTAGTTCCAGACAATAAAAAAATGATGTGCCACTAACATTTCCGGGGACACTGTGCCGTCCGAGCGGCATTTGTGCCGTAAAGACATTTAAGACAAAAGAACTTGGAACGAGAAGTGTATCTCACGGTGGAATAAATGTACACGAACGTTATGTGTTTCACCGACCGCATAGGCGGCGTAAAATATCCATGTTTTATAGTAAATATTAAATTTTAATCTCAGTATCAAGGAGTAAACTATTTATGTAATAACCTCTGTGATATTAATAAGGGAGAACGCTCCTAGATCGTTCTTCTCTCTCTTTTTCTTCGCTTGTTTCTGGGGTTAAGAAGGGAACATCTTGTAGCACAACAGTAATGTAAGCATTTATGCTGTTAACCTTGTTAATATAGTACGTTAAAGTTTGTGAGTTACTTCAACGCACAGTGAGCTCACTGTCATGTTCCTTGCATTGGTTTAATTTTTATTAAGACGTTTACAGCTGCACAGTTTTACCGGCCACTGCTTCAACGGACGCCATTACGCGTCGATCTAAAATGCGAAATCATAGCGGAAGCGCAGACACAGCCCGCTTTAACATTTAACAAACTTTTTTCATAGCGATCAGCCGCAGTGGAGAGCAACATTAGTTTTAAGAGTTTACTTTTCAGCTTATTCCGAGAACCAGGATTCGACTACTACAGCCCGAATATAACGGTAAGAGGAGTATTCTTCGAGTGTTGAGTGGTCCACAATAACTTCAATGTTTGAGTCCATGCTCTTTAAAGTACGAATACGCCGAAGCTAAATATCATACTGTTATATCTTCATTCTCACGCAATATTCTTGGAAGTAAAAATCATTTAACAATTTTTGCATATTGGACCACACAATTACATTTACGCGTGTTTTTACAGGCATCGAATAAATAATTAAATAAAGAAATAAATAAATAATAAGTATACTACACCTCTCTTGAAGAACAGCCACTTCAATATGTTTAGTGCTTCAAGGTTCGTTTGAGCCGTCCAGGGCTCGGCAGTAATGAGAGCAAGCTGGTTGTTACACCTGCAGACTCAAAACACGGCTAATTCAATCAACCTTTTGACACCTTGTAGGTTTACAACACCACAGAACGACACTGTCAGTGATAGCCACTCACTCTACTCAGAGCAGATGCAGGTGAAGAAATAAACCCCCAAAATTCACAAACAAAACAAATGAGATAATTATCTTCCCTTGTTAACGAAAAATGTTGCAAATAATTGCATATGTTTTACGCCGGAATGCTGCACAAGAAATTGTGTAATTTAGGCATACACTGCCTACGATATTTATTTACTTAGACGAAAGTATCCCCTCATCAAACGGCTGCATGAAAGAAAAAGCGATTATATTCGTTAAAGGTAATCTTTTTTTATTTATATGCTTTCGAAACGTCCCTATACAGCAGCTCAAACGTTACATTACAATTTGTTTTGAGAATTCATGATAGCCATTATTTTACGTCGTACCCTGCTACAAAATTAAATAGAAATAACAAAGGATTGATTCGATGTAAAACAAGATTTGCAAGCAGAGTATACTAAAACGAATAAACAAGACGAACATGGAAGCTAATGACCTTTGAAAGTCTGAGCAGCTCGCAAATACAGTAATACTGGAGAAGATCGACTCAAGGTCCAAGTACAAGAAATGCACTACAAAAAGGAAACTCACATCATAAAATAAGCACGCAAACTGTGAACTGCTTCGAGGAAAAGCAGCGCAAATGCGAACCACAATACTTACTCAAAAAGAACAGCGAAAGCAACGTTAGGCAAGGGCAGGACACCTTGTAATATCTCTACGACAAGAAGTCCTACAAATGGTGAGCACCACGTCCTCCAACCCGACCCCATCTGAGTGTTCTCTCCTACGTTCGTCACCGCTCCTCTACGCTACCGGTGGAGAAGAGAAATCCTGAGCTTTGCCACCGTGCCAGCCGAGAATTTCTCCTCAAATTCAAAATTTCAGGGGAAGTCAGCAGAATTTTTTTTTTTCCAAATGCGCTTGTTGTATTTTTGTATACTGATCAGGCGTTGGTACTGGACGGGTTTTCACCCCCATTGGCTGAAAATTCGTCTGGGCTCAAAACGCAGGTCGTTGCCATGCTGTGTAAGGTAATTTGGTGGTGGCTCTTTCTCTGCGTATGCTTGCAGGAAAAGCCGAGGGCGAGGCAGGATATTTCAGAAGTTCAGAGTTGGAGAGGATAACTAATTTATCTTGCCTTTTGCGTAATGAATTATTGAAGAACGGCGAGAGATGCTCCGTGCGCAAATCCCGCTGTAAAAGAAAATATCCTCTTCCTCGGTGAGCTAAGGACTCTCTTTATCAGCGGTAGGTCCTAATTACATGCCGAACATTCTTCCGAAAATAATCGCACCAGGGCAGATACCTCTAACAACCTCTTATTGAAACGTGGATGAGAACACCTGTCCCCCACAACGGAAAAATCGCGCAGGGTCAAGCCAAACAATGATTACAAGACACTTCAGGACCTGACAAACACAAACACAAAGATGGTCCATCTGTGACGTCTCCTGACAAGACATTCGCAAAAAAGGTGTAATATATGTGCAAAAAGAAACATTTATCTGCATTAATATTACTATTATTTCACTTGTGTGTGTACGGTTGTCTATTATGTAGTCTCTGTAAAAAACGAAATAATCATTTTTCAAAAAATGTCTCTGAGCACTATGGGACTTAACATCTATGGTCATCAGTCCCCTAGAACTTAGAACTACTTAAACCTAACTAACCTAAGGACAGCACACAACACCCAGTCATCACGAGGCAGAGAAAATCCCTGACCCGCCGGGAATCGAACCCGGGCGTGGGAAGCGAGAACGCTACCGCACGACCACGAGATGCGGACAATCATTTTTCGTTTCTGTGTTTGTGCAATATTTATGTATCTATATTTTGCAAATAACATATGTGGTCGCCGAGTGTGAAAATCGAATCAGACAATGATAATTGAAAAAATTAACAAAGTTATTTATTAGCGTAATGAATTGATTATAAATAGTGGAGGCTTAAATGTTCAAATGAGTGTGAAATCTTACGGGACTGAACTGCTAAGGTCATCAGTCCCTAAGCTTACACACTACTTAACCTAAATTATCCTAAGGACAAACACAGACACCCATGCCCGAGGGAGGACTCGAACCTCCGCCGGGACCAGCCGCACTGTCTATGACTGTAGCGCCAGAGACCGCTCGGCTAATCCCGCGCGGCGACTAATGGCTGGACACAGACACGACAAATGGTGCTCATTAGGTTAAGTACTTGAACCTATCTGCATTTACACCCACAGACGATGTTGACATCGTACCAGTTGGATTAAGCAGTGTGTAAGCTTAGGGACCGGTGACCCCAGCAGTTTGGTCCCATAAGATCATACCAAAAATTTCCAGAATTTCTAGTACGTCTCACATAAATAATCATTTTTCATCAGCAGAACTGTATAAACTTGTCGGTAATTCTTGTGGCTTGCCGCTTTAAACTAGGGATGGGAAAAACCGACCGATGTATTATTTCTGGTTTAGCGGTATTTGTTTGTTCTCGGTTATAACAGGTGGTGTTTTTTTTTATTTTTGCCTATAACTGTGTGAAAAACCGAAATATTAAATAGCCATAGCAGAAGTGCTAAAATTTTCATGTTTTAAATAAACATTTTTAAAAATAGGACTAATTTTTATTCGTAAAACTAGCATTCGTTTGAAATATTGAGTTATCACAGGAAATGGGAAAAACGGTCAGTGCTATTTTAATACCAATGCCGACAAAAAGAGCAACAAACACTTGGCGTAAGAGCTGGTACGGCATTGCTGTTACAATAATGGCCCTACTGCCGTTCATTGTAGCTTAAGGCACGCGTGTACGTGCAGTCTGGAAGGCTTGCACACACCTGGTCTGCACGGTAGTTACTCGCTGTCCTCACAGGACATCCATTGTGTTGCAGAATGACACAAACCCTAGTCTGGAAAAGCTTTTATGATGTGATGCAGCAATGAAGTACAACGCCTCGTTTGCTCTAAAATTTAACATTTCTCTGCTACTTCTATGAAACAATAAAAGGGGAAATAAATTGTGGTAACAGTAACAAGTTAAAAATTTAACAACAATTCATTCACAGAATACAATAACAATAGAAATAGCTGATCTGCTGCCTGTGTCTACATAATGTGCCTTTATCTTCTTGTAGCCCATGGAAACAGACAAATTCTTCAAGCCAACGGCCTTGCCGCAGTGGTAACACCGATTCCCGTCAGATCACCAAAGTTAAGCACTGTCGGGCTGGGCTAGCACTTGGATGGGTGTCCATCTGGTCTACCGAGCTCTGTTCACAAGCGGGGTGCACTCAGCCCTTGTGCAGCAACTAAGGAGCTACTTGGTTGAGAGGTAGCGGCTCCGGTCTCGGAAACACATACGACCGGGAGAGCGGTGTGCTGACCACATGCCCCTCCATATCCGCATCCAGTGACGCCTATGGGCTGAGGATGACACGGCGGCCGGTCGGTACCGTTGGGCCCTCATGGCCTGTTCGGGAAGAGTAATGTAGTAATGAGTAAGAGTTCTTCAACCTCAGTGTTCATCCTTTAGCACTGCCCGAATGGTGACATGATTCCCGATTACAACGTGATTTTTGATCAGAGTTCCAAAAAAATTTGAAGCAGCAGGAGAATACTGGTGATCTTTTTTTGCAGTATTCAACCACATACGACTTTTAGAGAAAAAAACAGAGAGCAGTGGACGGACTAAGTTTCCTTTTATTCGCCTATTTAATTTAATATTATTACATTCTGTGTATCCTGAAACAGAGAGTTAAATTTTATCAATCTTTGTTCATTTTATATGTTTATTACAAAAATAATAGGAACAAAAAACTGCAAATCAGTTATTTCAGAACCTGGTTATTTTCACTGGTTTTAACAGTAGGGTAAACTGGTGTAAAAAAAAAAACAGAGATAATCGAAAACTAGTTGTTTCAGCGATAACCATTGAAGTAAAACTCGATTTACAACAGTGGAAAACAAGCGTCAGCACCTGTCTGGCGTAAGAACAGACAAAACATTATGTGTGCACACGGGCACACGTAGTCCCAAATATATAAGCAACACACACAAAGACATATCCATACATTAAACAGGCAGATGTACACACGAAGCAATCCCCCACAAACGCTGAAAACTCTGCAAAATTGGACACTGACAAACAGTGAATTAAGAAGACAACGTAATCTATAACTAATACTATATACAGATTATGATTAAATAGTATGTGTCTACATAACTATACATTATGTGGGCCTCGACCTCGAGTAGCGTTTCGTATTTCAACAGGATCCCAAGATTCATTCTCTCGCTCCGTTGACTATGCAAGCATCCAGTTATTTTCATTTGCTTTTTCCGCAAGTGGTGGAGACTTACTAACACGCCAGTTAGGTGTCGAATTAGGCTCCTATAGCCATTGTCATACTCTACTGTTTTTGCATTTTAGTGCTGGCCGTTACCTTCATTTTTATTTTGTCGCCTTTCGTTTTCTATTCTCGAATAACGTTCCCTCGCTCATCTTCCTCGAGATCAATCAAAATTAACCGAAATGCCTCTAGACCTATCTTTTCTACTCCGATGATTGGCCACTTGTGTTCGGTATGCATCGAGTTGATGATTAATTGTATCAAATCCCCACTTGTGTATAAGTTATCCAAATGCTGATTTCGCTTTAAAGTCTCATCAAAGTACACTGCATACGACATGAAACACATCGCAAATAGAGGCGGGTCAGTCTTTTATTGTGCTCAGACGCACCCTACTTTGTTCAGCCACCGACCAGTGTATTTTCATTATTTTGGAGTCAATATCCATTCAATATCCATGACGGAACTGCAACTGTGGGCAGCCATTCCCGCCATAGCAAATGCTACCCCACTCAGGTGACTTTTTATAAATTCAGTTTCCCTGTGGACAGCCCAGTGGTTCGGCAAGCTGTTTCTGAATTGCGCTAACCATGTTTTTACATGCAGCTACAGCCCCCCCCCCACCCCCCCCCCACCCCCCCACCCCCACCCACCGCCTCACCACTGAACTTCAAGAATTTTCTTAATGAAAAAAAAGTGTTTCTGATCGAAAGATAGGTCTAATCTAGAGACCGGTGCAGACGTGACGGATTCCTCCCTAATTATGCCAGATGGAGTCGAGCCATTCCACCTGAAGTCACCGATCGCAATACTGGCTTCATTTTCGTTGCTAATTCGCTCTCTCGTAACGATAAGAACGGTTCCGTCGCCCACGGAAGCCTCATCTCTTTCTTTGTCTCTTCCATGTCTTCTTTAAGTCAGACAAAATCTTCCGATTCCGTAAGCCGAACTGACTCTATCGCTTTAGAAACCGGACGCTTCTCTAAACTTTGCACTCTTTGCGCAAGGTCTGAGTTTGTGTTTTCGATCTTTTTTATTTTCTTCTCAAGGGAAGAGCTAACTTCCTCCATTCCCTTTATTTTACTTTTGGCCTGACAAACTCCAGTCTGAACTGTTTTATTAACATCCTTTGAAGTTTACTAATTGTTTTGAATCTCATCCAACTTCTTTAAAAAAAATTATCTGCCTATATTTCGCTATCTGTGTCTGCTTTCTTCCTATCGGTTTCTGCTTTCTTTGTATCGGCGTCTGCCTTTTTTCTATCGGCTTCTGTTTCTTGTTTATCGGCATTTGCCTTTTTCCTATCTGTTTTCACATTTTCCAACATTATTCTACCCCACTTCAGCACATCCCCCATCCCTTCAAACACTGACTGACTGAACTTAAAGTTAATTTCTATTCTGTTTGAGTATTTATTGCTACTTTCTTTACGATCCATATCGTTCTCTTGCGTTTGAGGTGCGGTTCCTTTCACGACTGATTCCTCCACGGGAGGTTCTGCAAAACTACATCCGAATCCTATGTGTTCTCCCTCGCTACACGAAATCGAGCCTTGTTGGCATGGTCCATTATTCGATTAACACTAAACTGGCTTTTCGCTCACTAAATTTCTACAGCCAAACGTTATAATCCGCAAACAAAGAGAAAAAGAAATAATCTAATCATATATGAAGTCTTCACACACGAATATTTATTCATCACAAGTGGCGTAAATTAATATAACGTCTTAAGACACCCCGAAAATGCACAGACAATAATAACTAACAAACCTGCCGCTGCCGATTGGAAACTTACACTCAAGTAAAGCACATAGTGGTCGCTATAACTCACCTCTACTCACTAAACTGTGTTTCACGATGCCGCTCTGATTGCGCCTAGGAAGACAAACTACGGGGAAGGGTCTGGATCAGGGACGACATGTTACGTTATGGTCTTTGTGTGTGCAGTGGTTCAAGGTTCATGTGAGCCGTGTGGGCTTAGGCAGTAGTGAGTGCAAGCTGCCTGCCACACTTGCACAGTCAAAACACAATTAATTCCACCAGTTATTCGACTCCCTGTCCGTTTAGAACACCACAGAATGACACTATCAATGATAACCACTCATGCTGTTTAGTGCAGATGCAGGTGATGTTTAATCATCAGTAAATAGCCCACAAAATTAAAAAAAAAACATGAAACAGGTACTTTTCCTGGCGAATAAAAAATGTTCTAGATAATGGCACCTGTTTTACACAAGAACGCCGACACAACGAGTACATAATTCAGATATATAGAGCGTACGATGGTATTTATTTAGAGAAAAGGATGGTTGAAGGACAGGAAACTTTTATATTCGTTAATCTTTAATTTATTAACTCAAAAATAGCATGATTCACAGATGAAGGGAAATCATTGTGTCAATTCACCATGTCATGGATGAAGAAATTACTACGCATGGATTTACAAACAGAAAGAAATTACCCTATTATGAGATAAAATTCCAATATATATTGACTACACGGAGTAAATAGTGAAGGCATCTAAATTCTCCGTGGAATACTGCTACTCAACAAGCCAACGACCTCTCAAAATCTGAGCAGCTCGCAACTGCAATAACACTGGAGAAGATTGATTCACGATTCCAGTAAAAGAAATTCACCATAAAAAGGAAACTCACGGCGTGGAATAAAAACGCAAATTGTTAGTTGCTCAGAGGAAAAGCAGCGCAAATGCTAACCGCGACACTTACTCAAAGATAACAGCGAAAGAAGCGTCAGGCTTGGCCGGACACCTCGCAATATTTTCTGTGACGAGTCGCCCCAAGACGGTGAGCACCACATCCTGGAAGCCAACTCGGTTTGACTGTCCTCTACTATGTTCCTAATCGCTCCTCAATGCTACCGGCGGAAGGGAGGAAACCCATGTTTTGCCACTATGACAACAGAGAATTTCTTTTCACACACAAAACAGCAAGGGAAGCCAGCAGAATTTTCTCCAAAAGCGTTTGTTGCATTTCTGTGAGCTAACTAGAAGTGGTACTGGACTGGCTTTCACCCTGATTGGCTGAAAACTCGTCTGGGCGCAGAATCCAGCTCGTTCCCACGCTGTGCATAAGTAATATGGCGATGGCTCCTCTTTGTATGCTTCTAGGAAAAGCCAACGGCATTTTTGGCTGCCTCCCCCCCCCCCCCCCCAAGCCACCATTTGTTTCTTGCACAGCTCAGAGAGGGCATTTTACGGTACCCTTGCCTGGGAGCATCTTTGCCTCCGCCAGTCTTCTCACGCCACGCTAGCGTCTTTGGAGGAATTCGAGGAAACGTCCGAAAATCCGCTCCTCAGGCACCCAATGCCTTATAGGTTTGCAGCTGGCTTTTCTCACTGCATTATAGCAATAGAGAATTTAATGTGCTCAATATTCTAGACTCCACAAATACTGTTCCTCCATCCAGAAAGTTTCGGATAACGCAACAGCAATAACTATTTATGGTTGCTTAGCGACTGTGACTAAACAGTTACGTCACAATAGTAAGAGTTTCAACGTGATTAACCACTTACTTCACAACAGTAACAATAACAAACGATACTCTTGCTTGTAGACTGCCACATAATAGTCACTACTATTATTTCAATTTAAATATTTGCGAGTTTATGTCGATATTAAATCAATAAAAAACTATTTCCTTTGGCTGTACTTAAGTAAGAGCAAAGTCTTAGAAAAAATACATGTAACTCTTTGATGTTATACCGATCTTTGTTCTCTGACAATATTTGTTCCCTCTGTGATAAATACAACACTATATTGTCTTTTTCTTATTGATCTGGCATCTCTGAGACACTGATGTAAGCTGCACTACTTGTATCTTTTTGTCTATAGTAACTGAAAAATTGCGTTTCAAACTTGTTTTTAGTCTGTGAAACAAAAAATGTCTCAGCTTTCCTGTTTTAATTAAACCATTCAGTTCAATTCCTGGTTTTTTAAGTTATGGGGAAGCAGCTTCTTAGGTGGACCAATGATTGAGTTTCTTAAGCATTCCATTGTTAGTTATTTTATTATAAAAAGTCAAGCTTGTGTCTTAATGTGAAGTCCAACTAACTTTTCGCAAAATAATTTCTTTCGTATGAACTTTGACTACTTTCGCGGTCATTTGGAACAAAGTGCACAACTAGCCAACAATGACCTTTTGAGCTGAAGCTAATTTTCATTCAGTCAATTAAGATCAATGAGTATATTTTCGTCTGAAGTAAAAATAAAATTTCATGTCCCCATGAGAATAGTTGCACTCCGCTTTTTTTGTCGTCTTTTGAGTGGATACATTTGTTTGATACTTTATGATAGCTCATAACCTGGGAGATTAATCACTTTAAAACAAAGGATCCACTTCAATGCCTTTTCAAGCCCTCCTTCTTCCTCTTCTTTTGCTCAGGCATTCCTACTTCAAGATGTCATCATCATCATGAAACACATCAAGTGTGAACAGAAGCAGCGCATCCATGTTAATACTCATAAGGTTAGCAGTAGTAGAGTAAGGCTGATTCACATACCACTCTCCATTGTTGCCAAAATTATTTAAGATGGCTACTGTCCCCCCCACCTCCTCTCCTTGGAGGTAGATGCAGCAATGTTGCATGATGTTACCACCCGTGCTCCTCCTCTCTCTCTAACTTCCCCTCCTGTTACCTACTTCCCCCCTCCCCTGCAATTTCCTTACCCCTCCCCCACGCAGTCTGTGCTGAGCTGCTTGAAAGTAAGGATATTATGTAGTGACTTTATTTATTTACTTCAGTTATTTTTGAAGGGGTTATCCTACTGCTGGGTTGTCCTACAGCTGATCCCACATGTTGCGACCCCTGCCCCCACTTTGCGCCCCCCCCCTCCACTTTTATCCAACTGTGCATGTGTAAGTTCACCTCAAAGTTTAAAGACCGACTGCTCTAGTCCACTATACCACCACCAGAAGTGCTCAGCAATGTAGAGTGGCCATGTGGTTTGAGGTGCCATGTGACTGATTGCACGGCTCCTCCCACCACTGCTTCAAGTCTTCCCTCGGACATGGGTGTGTGTGTTGTTCTTAGGATAGGTTAGTTTAACTAGTATGTAAGTTTAGGGGCCGATGTTGTCAGTATTTGGTCCCTTATGAATTCACACACATTTAAACATTTTTTGGTAGTGCTCAAACTATCCTACAGCCACCCCCACCCACCCCTTCTTTTGGTCACCTGTGTCCTGATTGTAAATTGGGGGGAAAAGGTTGGAGTGGAAGGTACTGTCTTCATTTTTGGCAGGAAATGTGAACAACTGACGATCAGTTGGTGTTGGACAGAGAGGAGTTTAATAAGTGTATTACCAGTGTGGTGCCACCCCCAGACACCACACTTGCTAGGTGGTAGCCTTTAAATCGGCCGTGGTCCGGTAGTATACGTCGGACCCGCGTGTCGCCACTGTCAGTGATTGCAGACCGAGCGCCGCCACACGGCAGGTCTAGAGAGACTTCCTAGCACTCGCCCCAGTTGTACAGCCGACTTTGCTAGCGATGGTTCACTGACAAATTACGCTCTCATTTGCCGAGACGATAGTTAGCATAGCCTTCAGCTACGTCATTTGCTACGACCTAGCAAGGCGCCATTATCAATTGCTATTTATCTTGTGATGCATGTACCGTCAGACCGATGTTCACCAATTATGGATTAAAGTTAAGTATTCCAGGAGCTACGTACTTTTTTACTAGACTCAACTCCTTTAACTGTTCCAGACCTCACGCCAGCCTGCGTGAGCTTAAACTCGTGCCTTTCGGCTTCCTGTCCTAGTGGCTTGGCTGTCTTGCCAAGTCACAACAGTTTGGCGCCGAGGATTTTGCGTTCGTATCTCTACAGACTGATTTACTTGTGTAATGGCTTCGGCACCATCTCCAGATGTACTGTCCGAATTTTATCGCTTACAAAATCAGCAGACGCGGGCCTTACTGGATGCACTTGGACAGCTCGTCCAGGGTCAACGTGCAATGCCAAACGATGCGGCCGCCGCCGCTCCACCGCTACCACAGCCACAACACGCTGTTGCACCACCTTTTCGTCCTTTTGATGCTGCACTGGAAAGCTTGACGGAGTGGTCCCACCAATTTGGATTCCATCTCGCCGCCTACAGAATTCAAGGTAATGAGCGGCAGCCTTTTCTCCTTTCTGCCGTAGGCGTCCAGACTTACCGTGTGATAGTGAAATTATTTCCCCGACGCGACGTAGCAACTCTGTCCTACGACGAAATTTTGTCTGCATTAGATGCATATTTCAAAGAATCAGTCAATGTAGTTGCCAAACGGTATACGTTCTTTCGTACAAAACGTACGGCCGGTCAGACTAATCGGGAGTGGGTTGCAACCTTGCAAGGCCTTACTAGGGATTGTGCTTTTGAGTGTCAATGTGGACTCCCTTATTCAGATACTATGATACGTGATGCAATTGCACAGAACGTTTCTGATGTTCGTATAAGGGAACAGATTTTGAAACTAGTCAATCCCTCCCTTCAACAAGTGATAGACATATTGGATAGGCAAGACACACTTGATTTTGCTCAGGAATCATTTGAAACTTCATCAGCCGTGTGTCACATTAACCGGCCCGCCAGGCCAGCTGCACGGAACAATAAACAGCCCTCGCGCCCATCCGCCCGTCCGCGCAGCTGCCGCCAAGCCCTCAGCCACGTGTGCCGCGCAAGCAAGCAAATGCAGTGCTAAAATCATGCCCGCGGTGTGCTACTAGACATTCGCATGAGAACTGCCCGTCACGCCAGGCTATTTGCTTTTTCTGTAATAAAAAAGGACATGTTCAAAGTGTTTGCCAGAAAAAGCTCAGAACGGCCACTCGCAACCATTCCAGGCCCTTTGCTTCGCGCCGGAATCGAACCAAGAATACTCAGGCTCGTGAACCTTCGCCCATGGAAATCCATGTAGTCCATTCCACTCCGCCCAGTGCCACTCTCTCTAACAGTGACTGTGTTCGTCCCACGAATAGTGTGCGTCGACATCGCCGGAAATCCCGTCAAGTCGCAAGTGATTCTGTACCAGTGACAGTTCATGTTGCACGAGACAGTCGCTCTTGTCGTAAACAGGACAATAAACTTTTTGTATACGTGGACATTAATGGCAAAGTGATCCCATTCCAGCTCGATACCGGAGCTGCAGTTTCCATGATCAATCGAGACACGTACAAACAGCTGGGCACCCCTCCGTTGCGTGCCGCAAATGTTCAGTTAAGTAGTTATTCAGGACAAGCAATCCCTGTGTAAGGACAGTGCAGCCTTCTTGCAACATACAAAGGACAAACAAAACTTGTGTCATTGTACGTCCTTCGTTCTGCTTCTGCTGTGAACTTGTTTGGTTTAGATTTATTTCAGTTGTTTAACTTGTCTATAGTCAATCAGGTCCTATCAGTGAACGAGACTGTGCCTTCAGACAGTGTTTCTCGTCTATGTGAAGAGTTTGCAGACATTTTTGCACCGGGCCTTGGTTGCGCTAAGATCTATAAAGCACATTTGGAACTGAAAGTAAAGGCGCAACCGAATTTTTTCCGAGCGCGCAATGTTCCCCACGCATTGCGTGATGAGGTCGCAAGAACATTACACGATTTGGACTCACAAGGTGTAATTGAATGTGTGCAGGCTTCTCTCTGGGCATCACCCTTAGTAATTTTGCCAAAACCTTCCGGAAAATTGAGACTTTGCGTGGACTTCAAGGCAACAGTGAATCCACAACTAGTGATTGCAACTTTTCCTTTACCCCACCCAGAAGATCTTTTTGACACACTGTGCCCGGGTAAATATTTTTCGAAGTTGGACCTAGCAGATGCGTACTTGCAAATACCGGTGGACGAAGAATCCCAGCGCGTCTTGCTGGTTAACACGCATCTTGGTTTGTATCGATTCAAACGACTGCCATTCGGGTGTGCATCCGCACCTGCATTGTTTCAGCAATATTTACAAACTGTTTGTGCGTCGGTCCCTACTGCAGCAAACTATCTGGACGATATTGTGATCTCCGGAAAGACGGAAGAAGAACATTTAGCCAATCTCAGAACATTATTTCAGGTCTTGCGAAAAAATGGTCTTCGCTTGCGGAAGGACAAATGTGTGTTTTTTGTTCGTGACTTACCCTATCTGGGCCATGTACTCAATGCCCAAGGCATACATCCCAGTCCTGAGCACCTCCGTGTCATACAAGACTTGCATTCGCCGCAGAATTTGAAGCAGCTTCAGAGTGTGCTGGGAAAAATCAATTATTATCATCGCTATGTGCGCCACGCCTCTTCCATTTCAGCTCCGCTTCATCGCTTACGCCGTAACGGTGTTCCTTTCGTCTGGACGACGGAATGCGAACGCGCCTTTCGCCATTTGAAATCGGCGTTGCTTTCAAATACTTGCCTTACGCCATTCGATCCCCAGAAACCCCTTTTGTTGATGGTGGATGCATCGGATTTCGGGATCGGTGCTGTGCTTGCACACAAAGATGGATCGCACGATCAGTGCGAACGAAACAACTTGCTCGTCAGCACTGTACTTGGTTCGGAATCGATGCTGCGATTACGAATATGTGCTCTTCTTGCATGGCGTGTGCCGAACAATCCGCACCACCGCGGAAATTCTTTACATGGACAAAAGCCACTTCCCTTTGGCAACGCTTACACATCGATTTTGCTGGTCCATTCTGGAATGCTCGATGGTTGGTTCTGGTCGATTCATTCAGTAGTTTTCCTTTTGTTGTCCGGATGTCTTCCACGACGTCATCTGCCACCATCCAAGCGTTATCCGCTATCTTTTGCATTGAAGGTCTTCCACAGACTATTGTTTCCGACAATGGTCCACAATTCATGTCCGCAGAATTTCAGTCGTTCTGCATGGCCAATGGTATTCAACATCTGACGTCCTCGCCGTTTTCGCCGCAGTCAAACGGTGCCGCTGAACGATTGGTCAGGACTTTCAAGTCCCAGATGTTGAAGTTGAAAGAGTCGCATTCTCGGGAGGACGCGTTATTGCTCTTTTTGTCCTCGTATCGCTCTCAGCCTCGAGATGGTCGCTCGCCGGCTGAGTTGCTCCACGGTCGTCCTCATCGAACCTTGATGTCTTTGCTACATCCGCCGCATCAGGTTCCTGTGCAGCGGCAGACACCTGCTTTTGCCCCAGGCGACGTTGTCTACTATCGTAACTATCGAGGTTCACGGCATTGGCTCGCAGGGCGCATTCTTCACTGCCTCGGCCGCGCTATGTATCTGGTTTTGGGGGCCTCTGGTGAGGTGCGTCGGCATCTCAATCAGCTGCGCCTCTGTCGTCGCACGGGTTCTGCCGCTCCCCGTCTCCTTTCAGCGACGGTGCCGTCCAGTCAGCGCCCTGGGGACCCATCTACTGGCTCGTCTCATCCCCAGGTGTTACCGACGCTGCCTTCCATTTTGCCCCATGGCGACGCGCCGCCGCCTGTTCTCCCTCCGGCGACGCCCGCAGTGGACGCTTCGCTGCAGCCGCCCAGCGCCTCCCTGGGTCACGCGCCGCCGATCGCTTCCCGTGACCAGCTGTCCTCCGACATGGAACTCTTGCCCGCTCCGGACCACATGGCGTCTTCGCCCGTCGGGTGCCCCGACCCGATGGAGGTCGACCCTTCGGCCCCTCCTGTCTCTTTACGGGCGCATACACCGCATGTTGGCGTGCACCCTGGACTAGGTTTTCAGGCTTTTCCTAGCTCCCCTCGGACCGAATGGCAGGGTGCGGGTGGCACAGCCTCGCCTGTTAGGCTCCCCACCTCGTCGCATACGTCAACATGGGGTCCTCCCCACGGCGGGCGGAAGCCTTATCACACAACCGTACGCCGATTTGCGGGGGAGGAATGTGGTGTCACCGCCAGCCACCACACTTGCTAGGTGGTAGCCTTTAAATCGGCCGCGGTCCGGTAGTATACGTCGGACCCGCGTGTCGCCACTGTCAGTGATTGCAGACCGAGCGCCGCCACACGGCAGGTCTAGAGAGACTTCCTAGCACTCGCCCCAGTTGTACAGCCGACTTTGCTAGCGATGGTTCACTGACAAATTACGCTCTCATTTGCCGAGACGATAGTTAGCATAGCCTTCAGCTACGTCATTTGCTACGACCTAGCAAGGCGCCATTATCAATTGCTATTTATCTTGTGATGCATGTACCGTCAGACCGATGTTCACCAATTATGGATTAAAGTTAAGTATTCCAGAAGCTACGTACTTTTTTTACTAGACTCAACTCCTTTAACTGTTCCAGACCTCACGCCAGCCTGCGTGAGCTTAAACACGTGCCTTTCTGCTTCCTGTCCTAGTGGCTTGGCTGTCTTGACAAGTCACAACAACCAGTAAGCATACAAGTGAAGACTGCGTCAATAGCCTCCTGTATGAGGAATGGAAGGAGATGATGATAGATGAGAGTAGGGGGAATATTTTTCAGTAAATACTGGTGATATAGACAGATGGATGGAGGATGCTTGTCACAACTTATAGAGACTACTGTGAGTGCTGGGGCTGTTTGTGTTTTTCGAAATGGCCAGTCGATCCACAGTGCAGGAGACGACTTCGTTCTATTCCACTTTTCCATACTGCATGAGCAAGAGGTTCTCGCTTTGGTGTATAGAGCTCAACTGAAAACAATATAAACGGGTTTTGCTCCCTTTTGTGATCATGTGTATGTATGTGTTCACATTGCTGTGTGCTCTAGTCCACAATACCATTCGAAATCGGAGGGGACCTGTCCTGCAGCCACTGTGAGAATAATTGCCTCCTACCGATCTACAAGTGCATAGCTGCTGAGGACGTTGTACACACAAACATACAAACAAAATAAGAAGGGACAGGACAACAATTATCCCTGAAGTGTAGGAAGGGTTGTCTCCTACCGATCTACACGACAAATAACTGCTCAAGAACTTGTACACAGATACATGGTAAGAAGAGATAGAATAGCAAACTATCACTGAAGTGTGGGGAGAATTGCCACCTACTGATCTACAAGTGTATAACTGCAGAGGAACTGCTACACACATACATGGTTAGGAGGAATAGACCAGCAAACTATCACCAAAGTGTAGGAAGGCCAATACATATTAACACAACTGATATAAAAATCTTTCAATGCTCTAATTACACTGTTGCAAAAAAACACCATTCATAAACAATGGGTCACAATACAACACACACACTGGAAACAGGAAAATTATTGTAATATCACACCTACCACAGAAACCGACCCACAAGATCTCACCAGTATACAGTACCAGATGCTGAATGTATGCTCACTTCGATGTGTGGATAGGAACTTATCATTCTTACCTCCATTCCTACATCTCTCCACCATCCCTCTCCTCCTCCTGTAGGTAGGGATACCAGTTTTCCAGGCCTGTTCTACCCTCTCCTGATGATACACAAACGGATCCATCTACTGGCAGTGACAGACTAATTTCGGTCTGTAGAAACTAATCACATATGAACAAAATACTCGAGAACAGGACGCTTCATGCAAGAAATTAAAAGTATTTCTCGGAAAGACTAACCCCATGGAACAATAGCGAAGTATGTGACTATTCGTCATGGATGAAGAACTGAATAATTAACAGCAGAATGCTTTCAAACGTTCTAGATGTGCTGATACTGTCCGAAAGTGATCCTTGGCTAAGTAAGAAATATAGGTCTTACGTAGGAAAAATTATGAAATAATACATCCAGCGTAAATGAGATACACACGACATTTATACTAGGCGTCTCACAGTTCGCCAATCCACTCGCTCTGTCCCGACAGGTGGTGGACAGCCTCTGCCAGTGCATGTAGTTAAAACCCCTCGTCACCTGCATATATTCCAATTCTTCAGGTAAATTATCTGAAAGCTGTCTGGTAGAGGTTACAAATGCTACACTGTACTGAATAACAGTTATGTTTGATTGTGTGGATACGTGTGAGTGTGTGTGTTCTCGTACACAGTGGAATGATGAGATGCCTGCTGCATGGATGGTGGAGGAACAGACGGAGGAGGAATTGTACACAGACCACTTGCTCCTCACGGAGTCACACACCACATGACTGTCTAAAGTGTTGCCCTTCTTAGCAGTGCAACTAATGTAATGTTAGCCCATCCGGTTGGCTGTGCGGTCTAACGCAGGGCTTTCCGGGCGGGAAGGAGCGCCGGTTCCCGGCACAAATCCGCCCGGGGGATTTGTGTCGAGATCCGGTGAGTCGGCCAGTCCGTGGATGGTTTTTAGGCGGTTTTCTATCTGCCTCAGAAAATGTGGGCTTGTTCCCCTTATTCTGCCTCAGCTACACAATGCTGGCGATTGCTGTGCAAACAAGTTTCGCCACGTACGCGTACACCACCATTACTCTACCACGCAAACTTAGGGGTTACACTCGTCTGGTGTGAGACGTTCCCTGGGGGGTCCACCGGGGGCCGAATGGCACAATAACCCTGGGTTCAGTGTGGGTCAGCGGAGGGGTAAAATGGACTGCAGTAGTCGTCGTGGGGTTGCGGACCACTGCGGCTGCAGCAGGGACGGAGCCTCTCCATCGTTTGTAGGTCCCCAGTTAACATAACGTAACTGTAATGTTGGCTCATTTGCCGGCCGGTGTGGCCGTGCGGTTAGAGACGCTTCAGTCTGGAACCGCGTGACCGCTATGGTCGCAGGTTCGAATCCTGCCTCGGGCATGGATATGTGTGATGTCCTTAGGTTAGTTAGGTTTAATTAGTTCTAAGTTCTAGGCGACTGATGACCTCAGAAGTTAAGTCGCATAGTGCTCAGAGCCATTTGAACCATTTTTTTGTTGGCTCATTTATTTAAAAAAGCTTCTGAATAAACAAGAACACTCGTTTTCTGCATGAAGTATTACCACTGTGTATTCTCCAGGTGGGATTCTTCTGTTTTCTACAACAAAGTATTGCACCAGTAGATCTCACATCACATTTTGCAAAGGGTGTTAGTCTTACCCTTTTAAAATGAATACTGTGATAGCCACAGTGCAAATAGTGGATATAGTTTTAAAATCAATGAAATCTTCAGCTAAATAAGTGTAAACTCACACTCGCAGTATGAACTTATGCTTGTTTCATTGATTATTCAACTGAGAACATTGGATCTTGAGTTGAATGTACCACAAAAAGAAAAACAGGTAACACCATCCAACAGTCCTTAAACAAACATTCAGCTAGCGAGTTCCAAGCACTATGGTAAACAGAAGACTCCTCGGTAACATAATGCTGGTAGGGCCAAACAACAACACGATAATCAATATTGAGTGAACATGCCAGAATGGATAGATGCGATTTTCTTGTGAGTAGTACCAGTTTGTCATATGAGGAGAGAGACATAATCGTCTTACAAGCGAGTAACTGTCAAAAAAGAAAAATAGAAATGACTATGATATGCTAAGAGTGCATTCTTCCCTAGGTTCCACAGGAAGACAAAACACTGTAATAACATCACAAAACTATCGAAAAAAGGACCTCCCACCAGAGAAGTGCGTATGTTTTCACCTCGATGTGTAGATAAAGACTAAGCAACTTAGAACTCGTCTTACCTCCCCTCCTACCTCCCTGTCCTCCCCCCGCCCCCCTCCTTAGGCAGGGATTCTGGTTTCCCCGACCTCTTCTACCCTGTCACTGATGGCACACAAAGAGCTCCATCCATGGCTGGTGCTCTGCTTTTATCAGCGTTGGGTTGACTATGATATACTGTTCCCAGCCTGCAGCTGGACCCACCTGTACGTAATGGTTATGCTTTCCCAGGCCTCTTCTGTCCTACTGCTGATGGTACACAGAGATCCACCTGTTGGTAATTATCTACTATGGTCGGTGTCAGGTTGACACTGATATACTATTTCAGGTCTGCAGAAATCAAACGCATTTCTAGGAAATTCTGAACTCTGGAAGAGTAGCAAACCACCTGACTAATCGTCACGAAATGTCCAACAGCATCCTATGAACATCACCTATTCTGGTGGTGGGAAGAGGTAACACTCGCTGGAGGGGCAGATACTATGACAGGATGGGGCCAGTGACCGAACACTATTCAATGCACTGGCGCGACCACCCCTTTGCCACTGATCGCTTCCAGCAGTCTCCCCTAGTCAACATTCAAAATTAGCGTGTGTGGAAGTCTTGTAAATAAACTTCATGCGTGTGGGTATTACTTACATTTCAGATACATAAATATCAATACAGGACAGCAGCTTTCATGGAATCCCTTCACATGTTATAATGAAACACAGTCGCTTTTATATCCAATAACAAGCTACATTTCGCATCCCTCCCTCCTTGTTATTAGCAGGTCATTTTGAAAGTTGGACGTCTATGATTGTGCTGAGAGCATACACGAACTCTGATCTGAGATATTATTATCGCGAGCATGCAGTTGTCGAGGAGAGTCGGATGTGGTCGGACGCAGGGTACGGTGGAGAGAAGTCGCGCAAACTGGTCTTCATATGACTGCAGTGATAGTAGTAGTTGTTTTAAGTAACCTTAGTCGATTTGAGCTATGTGAGGCTTTCTATGCAATACTTTTGTAATTTTGTAACACAACAATGATTATAAAGTGAATGCAAGTCTTACATCTTTCTTTCAGTTTCACAGCTTTCATAGTATCATAGATTTAACTAACTGAAGTACTAATTTATAAGATGGTAGAAGCGAGCACCCATGTGGCGCTGCATAATGCCTATAAGCACAGAATGAAACTAAATATTCTCGTGCCTAATCCAAACCAGCTTCTTCAATCAAAATCATTTCTGTTCGTAGGAGATGTTCACAAAGAGCCACTCGTTGGCTTGGTAAATTACTTTCAGATCACAGACGACAAGTTAACTCGAGAACTTCGAGAAAGCCGGCCGCTTTGACCGAGTGGTTCTAGGCGCTTCAGTCCGGAACCGCGCTGCTACTACGGTCGAGGTTCGAATCATGCCTCGGGCATGGATGTGTGTGATGTCCTTAGATTAGTTAGGTTGGTTCAAATGGCTCTAAGCACTATGGGACTTAACTTCTGAGGTCATCAGTCCCCTAGAACTTAGAACTACTTAAACCTAACTAACCTAAGGACATCACACACATCCATGCCCGAGGCAGGATTCGAACCTGCGACCATAGCGGTCGCGCGGTTCCAGACTGAAGCGCCTAGAACCGCTCGGCCACCCCGGCCGTTAGTTAGGTCTAAGTAGTTCTAAGTCTAGGGGACTGATGACCTCAGATGTTAAGTCCCATAATGCTCAGAGCCATTTCAACCATTTGAACTTCGAGAAGGCAGCTACTTATTATTTTTTTACTGGGTTTGTGATAATGTGGTGCTGCAAGGTCATTTCAACGAAATATAACAGCTCCATACATGACATTATAAATCTGGGTTTCTGTTTTGCTTATTAGGCAAGTATTAACTATTGTTAGGAGGATTCAAGGTGGATTCAGCAATACACAAGTTAACCAGTTGACAATACTAAAGTATTGCAAATATTAAATGAAACATTACTTTGCGCTTTGTAAGTATGAGTGTGTCTACAACCACAACTGAGTAAAGTCAGACTGCATTTTTTTGTTGATTTGGATCTTATTCATTTTTGAAGGGTGCGTTACTTTGATGTGGGACTGTGTGACCACAAAGATTCTAAATAATAACCATTCACTGTACTAACTCTATACAATCTTTCGCCTTTTCGGAGTCTCACCGTCCTTCAACCACTTTGTATAGATGCTCAAGACACTAGCATGCCAACAGTTGATCAGCTTCACTATTTCGGAGATAACAGTTTGCAGCGCTAGGTGATAATGTGTCCTTTTTTGAAGTGACAGGGCCGTTCCACTTTTGCAAAATGCCAAATGGCATTAAATCTAGCGGTGGGCGGTGGTCATAATACTTTGTTTCATCAGTGTAACACCCTTCGATCGAGTCTCAACAGAGGCTGCTTACAGGGAAATCTGAAACGCATTATCCTGACGCCACTTCTACCGTGTGCTTATCCGTTAATCAGCGTGAACTCGCAAATGCTCTGTTGCAATGTCTGCTCTTATCACCTCTTCTTCTCTGATCTGACAGTTCAGTATGCCTACGTGAAATCATTAACCCCTGTTATTATGACACAACAGTGCACCACTGACTGATCAGCGATTATATTGTCATGTAGAAGAAGGTGTAATTAGATGTATGACGAACACTTACTTCACATAAGAAAGGTTTATTCAGCACGTGCACATACAAGAGCGCGGAGCGAACTGCCTCCGGCCAGAACACATACAGTATATATACAGCTACAGAACATTGCAATACAAAGATTCTTGACATTTGTGGATAGCCTACTTCTAGAATGTCCTCGAAACGAATATAGAAATTAAAATTTTACAGTGCAGGTGTGTTTGCAGTACAATGATTCTCGACATTTGTGGATACTTCTAGAATGTACTCGAACCGAATATAGAAATTAAAATTGTGCAGTGCAGGTGTATTTTGAACTCACGACCCTTCATGCTACAGTCTACTGTCATAACCACTCCACCACCGAGCTTTTGCGACATTGCTCCCTCCTTAAGAGAACAGCGTCTCAGTGTTACGTCGTCCTAGTCCGGGAACGAGTCATCGGTCCTGCATACTCCGACTCCCGATGACTGATACTCGCCCTAGCGGTGATATTCTTATAACTTCTTTTGCCGCTACGCTCTTCGTCACCTTTCCGCTTGTTGCCTGTCGCTGGAGCTTCGAATTTACCCTGGGTTGCAAGATCCTTATAGGGCTTCATTCGAAGGACGTGGACCGTATCTCTGATCTTTCGTCGTCTTGTGTCGTCGTCGAAATCTTCAACTTCGTAAGTAACATCAGACAACTGTCTTAAAACCTTATTAGGTCCAAAGTAGGACCTGAGGAGCTTCTCAGAGAGACCAACCTTCTGAGTATGGGTGAAGATCCAGGTCACCAGGCTGGTAGACAACAGGGCGGTGACTCGCGTCGTACCTTCGGCGATCGTTTTCTTGAGCCTGTAGCGTGCGGAGTCGAGCCAACTGCCGAGCTTCCTCAGCTCTGGTTAACACCTGGCCGATGTAGTCGTCGTCCACGTCATCAGGATGTAACGTAAACACAGTGTCCATCGTCGTCGTCGCCTCACGCCCATGCACCAGGGAAAATGGCGTAAATACTGTGGTGTCTTCTTTTGCAGTGTTGTAGGCAAACGTCACGAAAGGTAGCACTTCATCCCAGTTGCTCTGCTCAACGTTGACGAACATTGATAACATGTCGGACAAAGTCTTATTAAGACGTTCAGTAAGCCCATTAGTTTGCGGATGGTAGGCAGTCGTCATGTGATGAGTAATGTTGCACCGACGGTTTATCTTTGTCACAAGTTTCAATTGAATACCTTTCCCTCGATCCGTAATTAACGACCTTGGGACACTGTGTTTTAATGCAATGTCTTCTACGATTAATTTGGCTACCTCGGATGCTTCGACTGTTTTCACGGCTTTTGTAATGGCATAGCGTGTCAGATAATCAGGGCAAACAATAATCCATCTATTGCCACTAGCAGACGTTGGAAATCGTCCGAGGAGGTCAATCCCAACACGCTGGAAAGGCGTTCCGGCTGGTGGAATTGGTATGAGTCGGCCAGGTGGTTTCTGAGGAACTGTCTTTCTCCTCTGGTATTCTCGACAATGCAACACTTAGTGACGGACACTCCTAAATAAACCTGGCCAGAAAAATCTCTTTCGGATTCTATCGTATGAGTCAGTAAATCCTAAATGTCTGGCCTCAGGTGTGTCATGGAATTTCTGCAGAACATCTAATCGCATGTGTTTAGGAATCACTGGTATCCACCTCTTCCCAAGCGGATCAAAGTTTTTCTTGCAAAGTAATCCATTAACTACCTTAAATTGTCCTTTCACATCCTCTGGCCGATTTAAGGGTCCGCCCCCGGAAGCTGAGTGGTCAGCGCGACAGAATGTCAATCATAAGGGCCCGGGTTCGATTTCCAGCTGGGTCGGAGATTTTCTCCGCCCAAGGACTGGGTGTTGTGTCGTCCTAATCATCATCATTTCATCCCCGAAGCGGCGCCAAATCGAAAGACTCGCACCCGGCAAACGGTCCACCCGGCAGGAGGCCCTAATTACACGACATTTATATTTACCGATTTAAGGCAAGCATAATTTCAGATATTTTGGCGTCCTTCTTCTGCTCAGCAGTGAGATCCTGGAGTGCAGCGAGACAGTCACTATCTTCATCAAAGTCTTGATGGTCTTGCACAGGGTTTCTTGAGAGCCAGTCGGCATCTTGGTGTTTTCTTCCACTTTTGTACACTATGGTAATGTCATACTCTTGAAGACGTAGTGCCCACCTGGCGAGTCGTCCTGTTGGATCCTTAAGACCTGTCAACCAACAAAGAGAATGATGGTCTGTAACAACTGTGAATGGCCTTCCATAGAGATACTGTCGAAGTTTTCGCATGGCCCAGATCACAGCAAGACATTCTCTTTCAGTAGTTGAGTAGTTTCTCTCGGCTTTTGTCTAAGTGTCCTACAAGCATAGGCTATAACCTTCTGTTTTCCATCCGAAATTTGCACCAGAACAGCGACGATCCCATACCAACTGGCATCTGTGTGTAGTTCTGTAGGCTGTCTCATCCTACAGACCAAATACAGAGTCAGTCGTCAGAAGTTTTCACAGCACATCGAAAGAAACTTGTTGAGCACCACCCCAGATAAATTAACAAATCTTGGAGTGGCCTGGCTTTGATACAAAAGTCTTTGATAAAACGACGGTAATAAGAACATAATCTGAGGAAGCTTCTCATATCTCCAGTAATTTTAGGAATAAGAAATTCTGTTATAGATCTCACCTTTTCTGGGTCTGGCCGCACACCTTCGTTTGACACGAGGTGTCCAAGTATTTTTATTTCTTTTGCTCCAAAGAGACACTTTCTTGGATTAAGTTTCAGTCCACCTTGTTGGAGACACTTAAGAACGGCCCTCAGTCTTTTTATGTGTTTAGCAAATGTCTCTGAGAACACTATGTCAGCCGCGCGGGATTAGCCGAGCGGTCTCGGGCGCTGCAGTCATGAACTGTGCGACTGATCCCGGCGGAGGTTCGAGTCCTCTCTCGGGCATGGGTGTGTGTGTGTGTGTGTGTGTGTTTAGGATAATTTAGGTTAAGTAGTGCGTAAGCTTAGGGACTGATGACCTAAGCAGTTAAGTCCCATAAGATTTCACACACATTTGAACATTTTTGAACGCTATGTCATCTAAATAACACAATCACATCTTCCATCTCAGGTGCCTTAGAAGATTATCCATCATCGGTTCAAATGTAGTTGGTGCATTACACAAACCAAATGGCATTACCTTAAACTCATGCAGGCCTTCAGGGGTGATAATGTAGTTTTCTCACGATCAGCCTCATCTGCTTAGATTTGCCAGTATCCCGAGTACATGTCCATGGTTGAGAAAAGCTTAGCAGCCTTCAGACAATTTAGTGGAAGAGGGTAAACTTCCTTTTTAGTTACCTTATTAAGCTTCATGTAATGAACACAAAAGCGCCAACTGCCATCCTTCTTCCTGACGAGGACCACTCGTGACGACCATAGGCTCTGTGAAGGCTGCATGATGTCATTCTTCATCATTTTCTCTACCTCGCGAATTATTCGACGTTCCGTTGCTGAAACACGGTATGCTCTCTGGATTATTTGTTGATGGTGTCCAGTGCTAATCCAGTGCTTCACCATCGATTTGTCTAATTTGCTCTTTACCTGTGGACTGAAGCATTCAGAGAACTCTTCAAGAATGGCAAGTAGCTTCTTCTGTTGTTCCTTAGTGAGAAATGGTGATAGTCGAGCTAGAAGATCTTGTCTCTTAGTGGTAGCGCTAATTTCGCCAACAGACTCGGCATGGGAGGTTTCTATGACGCACAGCTGTTCTTCAGTTCACGGCTCAGCGTTTGCTACGCACATGCGTCTTGGACGAATCTGCGGTTCTCGGCGACAGTTAACCAACCACAATTTACCGAATCCGTTCTTAAACGAGACGACAGAGGCTGGGATGACAAAGTTATTCTCCAGTGGTATGCTTCTCTTACATTCAACTACAAGATCCATGGGTTGATGCATGGCATAGTATGTGACAGTTACCTTTCTAGTGCTGACTGCTGGAATGATCGATCACTTCATCCAGCACACATAGTCTCCACACACTCGGATGCACATCTTCCTGTCCACAGTATCTCATCTCGTCTAGCATAATCTTCGAGCGACCACAATCTTAAATTCCCTGCCGGCCGGAGTGGCCGTGCGGTTCTAGGCGCTACAGTCTGGAACTGCGAGGCCGCTACGGTCGCAGGTTCGAATCCTGCCTCGGGCATGGATGTGTGTGATGTCCTTAGGTTAGTTAGGTTTAAGTAGTTCTAAGATCTAGGGGACTGATGATCTCAGAAGTTGAGTCCCATAGTGCTCAGAGCCATTTGAACCATTTTTTTTAAATTCCCTGAGAAGCTTCCAAAAAGTGTCATCCGAAAATGACGTCATGACTACACTCTTGTAAGACGATGAATTCTAAGGGCTGTCTATGGCCACTTAAACCCACAAGAATGGTACATCTTCCTGTAGGTTTTACATATTTCCCATTATCCACCTTCAACAGAGATGTTTTGCTGCCGACGAATACGGTTTTCTGCAACTGGCGATGGTACTTCTCCGAAATGAGTGAATATGATGCTCCAGAATCGACAAGAGCTTGGGATGGTCGGCTATCCAAGAGGATATCGACGTAGTTTCCTATGATTTTTGTAGTGATTGACGGCTGAGGATTTTTCTCTTCAGCGGCCTCACCTCCAAGGAAGGTCGCACCGTTTAGTTTTCCAGGTTGCAGCGGCGAGGTGATCGGCTGGAGCTTCTAAACAGCAATGGAGACCTTGATCGGCGTGTTAGGGAGCGTCTTCTCCAGCGGTTAGTTTGCGGCGATGGTGACTTACGCCGTCCTGCACCCACATATTCTTGTTCAGCTTCGTCGTCCCGGAGTTAGCGTCGGCTAAGATCGGTCTGCTGTCTTCTGGCGCCGACGTTATTAAATATCCGCCGCTTTTTTCGACAATAGCTCTCCCGGTCGTCCGCAGTGGAAACATACTGGTTGGTTATCCTGCGTCCTCCACATGTCAGTCTTCTTTGGTACCCAAACAGGTTCCTCATGCGGCATTGTAACTACGCCTGGGTCTCGACTTTTTCACCGTTTTAAAGGTAAATGAAGGACGAGAGATTGAGTTCCATGTCTGTTCCACTTCCTCCCTTATGACCTCTTGAACCGTCTCGGTTTTCTGCTCGCCGTGCAATCCATGTGCCTTCTGAGCTTCCTCTCTCACTATCTGACGAAGAACACTTGTGAAATCAGTTGCTTCCTCCAACACAGACACAGCTTCAAGACGTCTTGTATGTAGGATGGTGTAGTTTCTGCTGGACGCTGTGCCCTGCACTTTAATTTATCTTCGTCCTTGCACTTCTGTCGGTGTGTGTCGCCGAAATACTTGCTCTGTTCCGCCTGAAATACTTCCCAGTTTGTTAACTTCACCTCGCTGGTCTCATATCATTGCTTGGCAGTGCCCTCCGAGTAGAAAAATATGTTAGCCAAACACACGGTGTCATCCCATTTGTTAAATTTGGCTATAGGCTCATATACGTTCAGCCACTTGCTTGGGTCTTGGCCATCGTCACCAGAGAACCCGGAAGGATGTCTCATGTGGTGGCACACAGTTGCTGTCGTCGTAACGTCCTCTGTTTCTTCTGTCTGGAATAGACTGCGATCTGTTGAATATGGCTCGAACTCGGGTTTCTCGCCACGTAAACGGCGGCTCTGTCGTGGCCTGACGGGAGCCACTGTGTCGTCGATAATGTGCGCTATCACAAGTTCCAATACCCAGCGTCTCCACCAGAATAATTTCACGTAGGAGAAGGTGTAATTAGATGAATGACGAACACTAACTTCACTTAACGAAGGTTTATTCAGCACGCGCACGTACAAGAGCACGGAGCGAACTGCCTCCAGCCAGAACCCATACAGTATAACTACAGAACATTGCAGTACAAAGATTCTTGACATTTGTGGATACTTCTAGAATGTACTCGAAACGAATATAGAAATTAAAATTTTACAGTGCATCTGTGTTTTGAACTCACGACGCTCCATGCAATAGGTTAGTATCATAACCACTACACCACGGTGCTCCTCAGGTTCTAGTGTGACAATATGAATATTATATTGTACTATAATACGCGCTCAGTGTGCTCTTTATTCTTTGGTATCGAGTATTGTGGCGTATCCGATTATGGAACAGTTTGTGGTTTCTTTCGTTATCTTCTTTGTACGGTTAAGCTGTGAAGAAAGTTGTTAACGAGCGATCAGAAGTCTTTTGGCATTACATTTCAACTAACAGAAATGAATTGTCAAGAGAAATGAATCAAATCAAATTATATCGTCTATTGATTTTATTAATCAGTTCCCGAGGTTTCATTTACGATGGTACCTGCTTAAAAGGAGTGTTGGAAGCTGCAACGAGCCTGCTATACTGTCGACACTACTTCACTCCTCCAGTATGAGAGCTTCCACCTTCACTATTCGGGCCCAAATTACACACTGCTGAGTCCCGCTTACCGACGGCTAATCTTTGTTTACAGGAGCTGCTCCACCTGAACCTTTTCTATGGACTTGTGCACTAAATCATAGACTAATTCCGAAAACTTAACATCGAAATTCATAAATAACCACAGTAACAAAAAAGTATCTTAATAATATAATTCGTGTCTAAACTGAACTGTTACCTACCGAATTTAGTAAATCGATTATTAACGGTAGATAGCTACAAGATTTAACGATGATTATACGTTTTTAAGTCAATTTTGAAATTTCCCCTTTACATGAAATCGGTTGCGAGGCGTACACAGTTTCGTGTCTAATTGTGAACAAGTTGTAAATTGTTTATTGACTGTGGTGACTTATTAGTTAACAATATAATGGCACTGTCCATAAGAGCGCTAACCATATGGCACTAATGAAGACTTTCTCAATAAACAGCCCGCGCAAAATCATCGGTGATCCGAGCAACTGTTCTCAGAAACTTATGATTTCACACTAGTAATACTACAACATGTGCATCTTAGAGGGATCCTTCCTCGTAAATAACAAATTCGGCACCGTTGCAATGCTCTCGACTCAATACAGTACATAGCGGTACGCTGCTAAAGTATGTCACAAATAAAATACGAGACCAAGTGTAATGCATTTGCAAAATGAAACAGTGATCTTTCCCTGCTGCTAACGAACTATTTCAGTACTTCTTTACAATACTTGCAGCCGCAAATATTCTATGGTACTATGACGCACCCACGCTGATCGGTAAATAGTGATATCACTTGACAAATTACGTCACCTCCACCACAGGTTCCTCCTCCCTCCCCCTTCTGCGAAATTTGGTCACGTGGTTTAGTTCTATCTCACGGTTCGTTAACACTTTTACTGACAAGTTTTCGTATTTTATTGATAGAGTGATGGTAACTACTGCCAAAGATTTCGAGTTTCGATTTATCAGTTCCCATACTGTACACTATCTGCTCAAAAGTATCCGGACACTTAATAGTGGACATTAATATGGGATGTGTCCAGTCTTCCCCTTCATTACGCCTTGAACTCTGCCCAATTAGGTGTCTGACAGCAATGGAGAAACTGCAGTTCATTCTTCCTCAAGAATCGCAGCCAGCAGGTGTTCCATAGGCTTTAGGTCGAGACTCTCGGCTTCAGGAACGTTACTGTCAACAAACCATTGCCTCAAAGATGCTGCTTTCTGACAGCGTACATTGTCATGCTGATGTAAACAATCATGGTTTCCGAGTCCTCCCTCTAGTGTACGCAGTTCAGAAGGCTGTAAGATATGTTCATATCCTTTCGCATTTAGAGTTTACTTAAGCGCAATAAAGGGACAGCGCACTAACCACGAAAAATAGCCCTTTACCATAACACCACCACCCCCATATTTCACCATTGGCACTAAAAACGAGGGTAACGTTCTCGAAGCATTCGCCAAACCTAAGCCCTTCTATCGGATTACACTGGGTATATCACGATTCATCACTCCAGATCATTCGTTTCCTGTCATCCACGATCCAGTGCCGTCGCCATTTACACCACGTCGACTGCCGCTGTCGCTTAGTATTAACTACAGAAAAGCGTCGCTTAATAGAACCTACCCGACCATTGCACCCGCTCTTTGTAACACCGTGCGCAAAAATACACTCATACTCATAAATTAAGGATAATTTCAGAATGTGGTGCCACACACTTGCAGCGATACTTCGACCGAGAGCATCCCAGACGTTTTCAGAAATTACTGCAACCAGTCGCCTTTTATGTAGATGTATTTTATTTAACCATGACCGGTTTCGAGCTGCCTAGCAACTCATCATCAGATGATATATACATTTAGTGCTTTTTTGTACCCATTGTGTGGGTGGTTGAGTATCTGTGGCTAGACAGAAACGAGAACAAATAATCGCTACATGTGGTACAGTAACACGAAATATTTACAGCATAATTCGTGTTACTGTACCACATGTAGCGATTATTTGTTCTCGTTTCTGTCTAGCCACAGATACTCAACCACCCACACAATGGGTACAAAAAAGCACTAAATGTATATATCATCTGATGATGAGTTGCTAGGCAGCTCGAAACCGGTCATGGTTAAATAAAATACATCTACATAAAAGGCGACTGGTTGCAGTAATTCCTGAAAACCTTTTCACACCACAGTCGCAGTGCTCCACATCCACAATGGATAAAAGTCTCATCCCAGACGTGTTCGATGGGGTTTAGGTCTGGAGAACAGGCAAGCCACTCCATTCGCCTGATATCTTCTGTTTCAAGGTACTCCTCTACGGTGGCAGCTAGGTGGGGCCGTGTGTTATCATCCATCAGGAGGAAAGTGGGACCCGCTGCGCCCCTGAAAAGGCGGACATACTGGTGCAAAATGACATCCCGATACACCTGACCTGTTACAGTTCCTCTGTCAAACACATGTAGGGCTGTACGTGCACCAATCATAATCCCACGCCACACCATCAAACCACGACCTCCACACAGGTCCCTTTCAAGGACATTAAAGGGTTGTTATCTGATTCCTGGTTCACGCCAAATGAAAACCCGGCGAGAATCACTGTTCAGACTATACCTGGCCTCATCCGTGAACATAACCTGCGACCACAGTTCCAAAGACCATGTACTGTGTTCTTGACACCAGGCTTTACGGGCTCTCCTGTGACCAGGGGTCAGTGGTATGCACCTTGCAGGTCCCCGGGCGAATAAATCATTTCTGTTCAGTCGTCTGTAGACTGTGTGTCTGGAGACAACTGTTCCAGTGGCTGCGGTAAGGTCCTAAACAAGGCTACCTGCAGTACTCCGTGGCCGTCTGCGGGCACTGATGGTGAGATATCGGTCTTCTTGTGGTGTTGTACACTGTGGATGACCCGTACTGTAGCACCTGGACACGTTTCCTGTCCGCTGGAACCGTTGCCATAATCTTGAGATCACACTTTGTGGCACACGAAGGGCTCGTGTTACGACATGCTGTGTTTGACAAGCCTCCAGTCGCCCTAGTATTCTACCTCTTATAATGTCATCAATATGTGTTATTTGAGCCATTTTCAACACACAGTCACCATTAGCACGTCTGAAACCGTCTGCAAACTTACTCGGTGCACCGTATTCTGACATGCACCAACACACCTCGGCGTATTTGGACTGCTGCCAGCGCCACCGTGCGACGACAGCAGGTCAAATGCACCGCATCGTCATACCCCGAAGTGATTTAAACCCGCAAACCGCCCACCAGAGCGTTGTTCCACCATGTATCAGCATTATCCTTAATTTATGAGCATGAGTGTATGTTGCTAGCTGGACTGCTGGCAGCACATTGGAACTCACGACTGATTCCTTCGGCTGGTTCAAAAATAGTTCAAATGGCTCTGAGCACTATGGGACTTAACTTCTGAGGTCATCAGTCCCCTAGAACTTAGAACTACTTAAACCTAACTAACCTAAGGACATCACACACATCCATGCCCAAGGCAGGATTCGAACCTGCGACCGTAGCGGTCGCGCGGTTTCAGACTGTAGCGCCTAGAACCGCTCGGCCACCCGTCGGCTTCGGCTGGTTTCATGCGCTTTTTTACAACCACCTTCCTCAATGCTCGAAGGTCGCTGTCCGTCAGTACACGGGTCTGTGTGGTCTTGGTCTAGCTGCGGTTCTTGATTCGCTTTTCCACTTCACGACCGCATCACAAACAGTCGACTTGTGAAGCTTAAGAAGGGTAGAAACTTCCCTGATGGATCTGATAGTCAGGTGACATCCAACCACCAGTCGACGTTCGAGGTCACTTGTTTCTCGCGATCGACTCATTCTGCTGTTACTGCTGTTCTACTGACAACACAGCACTCCCCGCCTCCTTTTAAACTGGCGGAACCACGTCAAGTGACATATGGTGGTCAATTTCTGCATTACACAGGGGTGCCCGAATACTTTTAATCACATAGTGTATTTGTTAATGTTTTCCAGTACAAATTTAATTGATACGACTCATGAACTGATTTTTACGTTACATTTTTCCTTCAGTCTTTTTTTGTGGAATGTTTACTTTTTCCCGATAATGTTTCACACAGTTTCAAAGTGAAAGTAAGCTTAGCTCATTACGCAGAAAACCATTGAAACTGTGTGATTAATTTACTAACAGTACTGAAAATGGCTTCTGTTGGTGCCAATGCAACCATTTGAACGCCGAATCGTACGCAAGCGAACATTCTGCAAATATTTCAGCACCAACAGTAGCCAGGTTTGCTTCACAAAGCGCTGTCCCCTCCAGAACGATGTATTTTTCTTTCCTGTCGTGCATCAACACATCCATATGATTCAAGTCACGATAATTTTTGTATTGGTATTAACTGGAAGTACTGCTCTAGTCACTGTCATTGTTATCGTGATAAACGATGGTAGTCAGCATAGAAAGTCTGAAGTAGATGAGACCTGAAGGTTATTTACATGTTCAAACCATTGTCATATTGGTAAAACACATGAACCTTACGAAACGACCATTAGTGGAAGAGTTCGCCCCGATAGCTGAGTGGTCAGCGTGACCGATTGCTCATTCTGCCTTCGGCGGTGTTACGGCACGGACGTCTGTTTACGTCCCTGCCGGAGAAGTTCGCGCTCGCGCAGTTATTTACCTCTTCGGTGTACTCGCGCGTTTAGACGACCCAATATAGAATGGCACATGCATACCGAAAGTCGACTCTCAAGATTAGTTTTTGGAATGAATATGCGAGACCGAAAGCCTACGAAATCGAAAGGTTCCTACGAGACGAAGTTAATCTTGACTACAACGAACTTATCGGAATACACCTCTCCATAGTGAGCAGTGTCGTTTGCGTCAAGCTGATTAACGATGCAGTATGTGACAGAATCATCAGAGATACTAAACATGGACTCAAATTTCGTCACTCTAATGGACATGTTGGAAAAGTAACTATTGATCACACAGGACTGGGCTTACGAAACATACGTATTTTCAAACTTCCCTTCGAGGTTCCGTCTGACTTGGTCATTGACGCCTTACGCCCGCCCATATGGAAGAGTGCTCAGCCACGTTGAGGAAAAATGGTCCAACTTCACGACTTACCCCGTTCTCAGTGGGGTGCGTGAAATGAGAATAGAACTGACACTACATGTACCCTCGTACTTGTTCATCGGCGGATGCAGAGCTATAGTCATCTACGATGGACAACCCAAAACATGCTCAGGCTGCGGGAAAGAGGGCCACGTCCGTTCCGAATGTATGCAGCGGAGGATAGTGCAAGTTCCAATCGGCGAACCCGTGCCTCAGTCCACGTTGACGCCGCTGACACTAACGTATGCGGACGCTTTTCGAACAGATCCCGTCCCGAAGAACGACCAGCTACAGAATCCTGACAGTTTACGGCAACTGACTGCAGCAGAGACCGCCTCCAGTGACGAAACGACGCACACTTCTGCCGCTCCGGCGCCGACGACGCCCTTAACTGAGCGGAAAGGATCGGTAGGAGGTATGGAAATTGATCCTGCTGTTGTGCCGACAGCTGCTTTCGTCCCTGAGCACCGGGAGTCACTTCCGCACTCGGATACGGAGGCGCACACGCGCAAACAACGATCGCCGAAGCGCCACAAGAAACGACGGCTAGCTCTGTCGGATACCTGCTTACTGCAGTCCACGTCAGATGGACTTGGGTGAAACGTCGATGCAGTGCATGCGGATGCGCAACGGGAGGTTCTACCTCCCACACAGGAGTACGACGCGAATCATGCTAGACAAGGGTTGAATACAGACACACCGGACGGAAAGCCGACGGAAGGAGTCCCTCCACCCACCGCAGCAACGCCACCGCCTTCGGCCAGCCCGGCCGGAGATACACGACGGGAGCTGGACCTCCAGCACAGGAACTGGGCCGACGAATCCGCTACTGATCCACAGACCGACGGTGCAGCCGCAATGGCGAGTGCTGCGTCCACCGGACGTTAACCACGCAGAAGAGGCAGACTGCCGCACAGACAGCATGTCGCCGAGCAGCGGCACACAAATTAACATAAGCGTTCATGTGCGCTTTACGCACTGAGGAACAGCGGCAGGCATATCGAACAGCCTCTATTAATATTAATACGATCAGAACGCCTGTCAAATTGCAATTATTACGAGAAATGTTAAATGCGTCAGACGTCGACATCGTTCTTCTGCAAGAAGTATGTGTTGAGAGCTTCCCCGACCTCTATGAGTACGATACATTCATTACACCTACTACCGACGGCGGCAGCGAAACAGCGATACTTCTACGTAGCGGCATAGTAGCCGAAGACGTGGTGTACCTGCCGTCAGCGCGAGGACTGGCGCTCACAATGCTGGGAGTACGGGTCGTTAACATTTACGCACCGTCGGGGTCCGACAGACGGCGCGATCGATCCCGATTTTACGCAGAGGAGATTGCAACACTATTCTTAGGTCGGTATGAACATGTCTTATTTGGAGGCGACTTCAACTGCGTGCTCGCACCAAAAAATCAACACCCACGTTACACTTCATGCCTGGAGCTGCGGCAACTCATACAGGGCATGAATCTCATTGATACATGGGAGACGATACATGGCGACAGACGTGGATACACCTACGTCACGAGTCACTCTGCAAGTCGTCTCGATCGCATTTACGTAACACGTCGTCTCGAACCTGCGATCCTCGATGCGGAATTGTGGCCTGTCGCCTTTTCAGATCACATAGCATATATATGCAAGGACTCCCTGAGTCGTCAACAAGTGTGGAGGAGTCGCAGTGTTTGGAAACTGAATACAGCACACCTCAGGGAACCTGAGTGGAGACGCTTAATCGAAGACACTTGGCACGTGTGTGAACGACGCCTCCCGACATATCCGACGACGTTGCAGTGGTGGCTGGAATGGGTTAAGCCTGCATTGCGCCGAGCGTTAATTGCATACGGAAGAGAGCAGATGATGTGGAGGCGACACACGACGGAATTTTATTTCACGATGCTCCGCGAACTTTCTGCACAAGCACCTTCACAGGAGCGTCGTGCCGGTATAAAACGAGCACAGGCCCAAATAATTTCCATAACGCACCGCCGTCTGGAGGGTGTCGCAATCCGTGCAAGGGCCTTTGAACGAGTCCGTGGAGAATCACCGTCGATGTATCACGTTATCAGAGAAAAACAACGTAGCCGCAGAACCTTAATACAGACGGTCGTACTGGCAGATGGTCGCCGTATGACAACGCAAAAAGACATTGCCAACGCTTTTGTGGAACACTACGGTCATCTCTATGAAGAAGCGGAACACGATCAGGCAGCCTTTCATGGGGTCCGACGAACGCTCTCCGCGTATCTCGACGAGACGGCCAAACTGGAGTTAACAGTTGAAGTCACAGTTGACGACGTAATGGAAGCGATTGATAAGGGAGCGTCGCACAAATCGCCGGGGCCCGACGGGTTTCCGTTAGAGTTTTATCGTACATTTACAGATCTCATGACTCCACGATGGACTGCCATGTACTGCGAATTGATGTCTCCCAACGTGCCTCTTCCACTCTCCTTCGTGGAAGGAATGATCATCCCCATCCACAAACCATCCGGCGGCACAGGGATACAGGCCTACCGGCCACTGACCCTTCTTAATTGCGACTGCAAGATCTACACCAGGATACTTGCAGCACGCTTTAAACGCGTAATACGCCAAGTGATATCACTCGACCAAACCCAGCTAGGAGGAGCTAGCAATATACAAACGGCACTCAGCGACTACCGCGATGTTATCGCACTGGCAGCAACATGTCGTCTCCGGGGTGCATTGGTATCGATAGACTTCGATCGCGCATTTGACAGGCTGAGCCATGCTTATCTCACGGACGTGATGACGCAAATGAAGTTTCCGGAAAGTTTTGTCACCGTCGTCGTGAGACTACTCCACGGAGCCGCATCCAAAGTGCTCATCAATGGACGCTTGGTGGGGCCCATCACCATCTCACGATCGGTCAGACAAGGGTGCCCGCTGTCATCGATATTGTATGCCATCGCTGTCAAGCCGCTGCTCTGCGGGCTCCGGAATCGACTCCAAGGAATGACCATAAGGCACAACGAGTTTATATGCAGAACATACGCGGATGACCTAGTGTTTTTAGCACGGTCAGGCGACGAGGCAAGAGTGGCCTTGTATTGGATTAATTTGTATTGTATGGCTACGGGAAGTCGCCTGAACATGGCAAAGTCGGGAGCGATGAACATCGGGAGAGGACTCCCGACAGGAAGTGTAGCACCATTACAGCCGATCAACAAGATGAAATGCCTAGGAATTATCTTCACTACAGACGTTCGACGCACGGCGGCACTGAGTTACAGACATCTTCTGCAAACAATTCGTGCGAGTGTCCGAAGTCACAGGTTAAGGGCACTGGATATGATACAACGGGTCACCTTTGCCAACACTTATCTAGCCTCTCGCATCCCCCACCTGGCACAAGTTCTTCCTATGCCGGTGGTGTTGGCCCGCCGAATCCTGGCGGCACTAGGATATTTTGTGAGCACAGGTCTGCTTTTTAAGGTCGGATACGAAACCCTCACCCTTCCTCGTAGTCGTGGAAGTCTTGGACTAGTCCACGTACGCGACCGAGCAGTGTCTATTTATGTAAAACAATGATAAAGATGTGGACACGACACCAGACAAGTCTGACGGGCACCTTGATAGACGAACTCGCTCCACCTTCTCGTTCGGCTCCGGTAGCGGTGTCTCACATCTCACCATCGCTTGCCCATATCCGAACCTTTTTTGTGGAACACAGTTATGTACATATGGACCTACCGACTACGAGGACGGCAACGGCACGTGATATATATCACATCTTGACTCGACGACGGCCGAATAATGCCGTAGAGCGCCGCCAACCAAGAGTTACGTGGTCAGTGGTATGGCATACAGTGCACCACCCACACCTTGATACGGGAACGCGCGCACTGTGGTATCAGGTGGTAAATGGGAAATACGTGACTCGTTCCAGGTTGCATACAATTCATATGGCTGACGAGCCACTGTGTCCGCAGTGCAATGTTATAGACACAGAGGAGCATCGCCTGATATGCGGACCTTCGGCGGACGTATGGTGTTTGGTCAAAAAAATGATCGCCTTCCTCCTTCGGGTGGGGCCGCAAGCAATAGAACCACAGATACTACTTCTCCCAGATAGGACATATTATCCCCGAACAAAGACAAATGCAGTGACTTAGATTCGAGATTTGACTTGCGTTATCTTTTCCGAGACGGCAGTAAAAATGTGCTCGACTTTTGGGCCTTACTACAAGAACATCACTCACAGCTTATGAGACATCCGAGGTATCGAACATATTACGCAAATTTTTTAGGGAGTTCCTTGCTTGATCCCCCACCCAGTTGGGGTGTCCCGGGTAGGAGAATGTAATTATTGCCTATAAGTATCAGAACAAGAAAGGACCAGGACAGTGGAGAGGATCCACAACCACACGTGAAGACGTACCCGACACCAACGCAAGGTATAACGGGATTAGCGAGGTACGCGTCCAAAAGAGGAACGTAGACCGTTATTGTTTTGTACTGACAGAAGCAGGATTTTTTTTCACTATTATGTAAAAAAAAGTCCACTTATTTACGTTTCCCAGAAATATTTTATTTTATAAAAGTCATCGTCATATATATTTTTAAAAAATGCTAGAAGCAGTTTATGTTTGATATTGTTATACCAGACTGCAAAAAAAAAAGTCCACTTATTTACGTTTCCCAGAAATATTTTATTTTATAAAGGTCATCGTCTTATATAAAAAAAATGCTAGCAGCAGTTTATGTTTGTTATTGTTACTCCATTATGTAAAAAAAAAAAGTGGTCAGCGTGACGGATTGCCGTCCTACGGGCCCGGGTTCGATTCCCGGCTGGGTCTGGGATTTTCTCCACTCAGGGGCTGGGTGTTGTGTTGTCTTCGTCATCATTTCATCCCCAACCGGCGCGCAGGTCGCCCAATGTGGCGTCGAATGTAATAAGACCTGCACCGAGGCGGCCGGGCATGCCTCGCAAGGAGCCTCCTAGCCAGTGACGCCAAACGCTCCTTTCCATTAGTACGAGTAGAAGATACGCTTCCCCATAGCCATTACTGTGTTCAGATGTTTTCCTTCATTGGCCGTCTCTTCTCTCTTCACTGTTGTGCCTCGTATGAGATTCATTTATCCCTAATATTTGTTCACATAGCCGGCCGAAGTGGCCGTGCGGTTAAAGGCGCTGCAGTCTGGAACCGCAAGACCGCTACGGTCGCAGGTTCGAATCCTGCCTCGGGCATGGATGTTTGTGATGTCCTTAGGTTAGTTAGGTTTAACTAGTTCTAAGTTCTAGGGGACTAATGACCTCAGCAGTTGAGTCCCATAGTGCTCAGAGCCATTTGAACCATTTTTTTGTTCGCATAAAACATTTACCTCATATTTCTCGTGACCTAAATGTTCTAATCACCACCTTCTTAGACGAGATTGGCAGCGGTCGTCTACAGTGCTCACAAACGATATTTCTGTTAACATTATTACCACCTGCCTATTCTTTTTAGTTCTATCAGTCTGTTATTACTCACACTTTTAAGAGCTAGTCCAACAACCTCTTACCATTTAGCATTTCGATACGTTTCCCTTCCCATATTCTTCAGGCACGTTGTTACCTCTACGTCCACATACATACTCTTCAAGCCTCTACGCAGTGCATGGTTGAGGATACATTATGCCTATATTATCGAGTTTGTTTCCTATTTCATTTGAGTACCGAGCTATAGAAAAATAGTCAGCATGCAACTGTACTTGTTCTGAATTCATACGTTGGTGGGAACACAATGGTTGCACAGTCTTCTTCCAATGTAGTATCTCCAAATTTACGCTGTGTTTGTTGCAAGGATTCTCATTTTCGTAACTGCCCCAGCATTTCTGTTACAATTTCGTTCGGATAAAGCGACCTCTTAGGACAAGACGATGATCATCAAGGTCTAACAGAGCCACACCTCATATCCAACGCCTTTTCCGATTATTCCTTTTCACCCCTCATAGTTTTTATCATATATTAATATCTCCATGCCCGCATCTCGTGGTCGTGCGGTAGCGTTCTCGCTTCCCACACCCGGGTTCCCGGGTTCGATTCCCGGCGGGGTCAGGGATTTTCTCTGCCTCGTGATGGCTGGGTGTTGTGTGATGTCCGTAGGTTAGTTAGGTTTAAGTAGTTCTAAGTTCTAGGGGACTGATGACCATAGATGTTAAGTCCCATAGTGCTCAGAGCCATTTGAACCATTTTTTAATATCTCCATGCGTTTAATTTACGTTCATGAAAACATACAAATATTTAGATTCGATCTTAGGGCTAGGCAAGGACCTTCTGTTTAAAAACTCATTTACTACGGGTGCATTAATTCCTGTCTGTTTCATTCGTCACAAAGGGGCCATAACAACACAAAGAGAGCTTAAGAAGCTTAGTAGCGAATCAGTCTTCATTGTTACGGTGTTTACAAGGGCTCGCTCTCGCAAACAGTTCACACGTGTATCGCGAGGGAGATTCGAGACCACAATGACCGCGAGATTCTTACAAACAGCAGCTCCCAAACTGGGCGCAGTAATGAAACGGACACACAAAAATGGCTCTGAGCACTATGGGACTTAACTTCTAAGGTCATTAGTCCCCTAGAACTTAGAACTACTTAAACCTAAGTAACCTAAGGACTTCACACACATCCATGCCCGAGGTAGGATTCGAACCTGCGACCGTAGCGGTCGCGCGGTTCCAGACTGTAGCGCCTACAGAAGTAGTAAACAACACGTAATAAACGAAGCTATATCCTTCACGGAGGTAAAATGGAATATCCTGAGGACAACATCGTACAGCGACCAGCGTTCCTATTCATCCAGATTTTATTAGTTACAGAGGTACATTTGGTTAGAAATATAAGTTTTCATTTCGCATGTTGGTACACCGGCTGTTATGAGTTTATTTATCGGCTGTTATTTCTGTTTTGCTTAAGCTGTTAAGTTGTGCTAGAGTTTTCATAATTGAAATTTCAATTGGGACAGTGAGTGAGATTTGTTGGTCTGTTCTTCTCCACCAGCAACAGTCCCACCCCCTGGTACTTTAGAGAATAGGACTCTCACGTGGAAAAAAGCTTCAAATTTTGTTTAAAATTTGTTTGCAGTCGATAACTGCTCTCAATATCAGGCACTGGACAAGGGTACCTCTTTTCGAGGTAAGCTTGTTTTTCACGTATCTTAATGTTCATGACGTCATAACTCCTGAGTTATGTGTCGTACAATGGTATTAATTTCTTATGTACATTCACACTACCACCTTGCACATTATCTTATTGGCAACTTGAGTCCATGGCTCTGTGGGGTCTGCGCCACGCTCGAAACCTAGGCAAATTTCTTTGTCAAAGCTTTGATCAAAGATGTGATCCAATATTCCGTCAAATATATTTGACAAAGATCTTTGACGTAGCTCTAGAAGGGGTATTACACTGTCATCAAATTTCTCGCCAAAGTTCAAGATGTCTGACAACTACAAATTGTTATTAACCACACCAGTTGCTTGTATCACAATTGCACTGTGTGCACATGTGATACAGAAGCGAGGGATAAAAGGAGATGTATCTGGGTGAAGGCGTGGGTTTCACGACGAGACGGTAAAAGCATTCAACAGAACATGTTACGTGAGCTTTTAGTGGAGGACGTCAAGTCGTACATCAATTACTTACGAATGGATGAGCATACATTTCACTATGTGCTCAGTGAAGTGATTCCTCATATCTCAAAGCACAATACTCACTTAAGAACTGCTATATCTGCAGAAAACAGGCTCACTGTAACACTCCGATTCCTTGCTACAGGAGAAAGTTACTCTAGCTTACAGTACAGCACTCGAATTCCACAGTGCACATTAAGTAAAATAATACCTGAAACGTGTGAAGCAATTTATGAAACACTAAAGGAGCAATGTCTGAAGGTAAATAAATGTTCAATACACTTTATGTTCATTAAGAGCAATTATATTTTATTTTATTAACACAGCATGTACCAATTGGTGTCCGAAACTACAAAATTAATAGAGATGTATGAAGCTGATTAGGCGTTTTACAACGTGAGGCATCCCGAGTACAAAAATAGATTACGAAGATTGGAGAGATTAAAATATATATATATATATATATATATATATATATATATATATATATATATATATATATATATATATATATATATATATATAATGGTATCGTCCTCTTCTATATCAGCCTGCTGCAAGGCAGCCTGGATATATCCAGAGGCGGACGGTTGTGCTTGTTGTGCTTGTGCTTGTTGAGTTGTCGCATGCAGCAAATCCCGCCTGTCCATTAAATATCGCTGCAAACCGTGTATTGTGGCCGTTGTAAATTCCTTACCACCCACAGTATCCATCTCACGCAGTTCAGCTGCGATGTGGGTGCCAAGGGTACTGTAGCGATCTTCTCGGACAGGCTGGGGCAAAGTCCTGGTCATATCAGCCACAGCCTTCAATGTCCTGCTGGCCTCCACAATGACGTCTATTGCCACGTCTGTTGTGCCTTTCCTTCTTTTTGTGGGGGGCCGCTCTAGATGCTGTGGATGTGGCTCGTTGCTTGCGACAGAAGGTTTTTGTTCAGCCTGCATCTCATGCTATAAAATAAGAGATGAAAGCCATTAGTTACATACTTCCTTGCACATACATAAATCTTATTTACAGGTACCCACAAGCAGAAAAGAGTGAGAGCAAATTGCAGAGGATTTAGAGAAGAAGTGGAACTGTTATAACACTATAGGAGCAATGGACGGAAAGCATATTCGTGTTAAATGACCACAAGCTAGTGGATCTCACTTTTTGAATAACAAATCCTTCAACAGTATCATTTTATTTGCCATAGTAGATGCTTCCTACAAATTTTTGTATGTTGATGTAGGAACTAATGGGCGTGTTGGTGATGCGGGAGTGTTTTCAAAAAGTACGGGAGTGTCTCATTGACCGATCTATTCTCAACACTCCTGAAGGCAGGAAGCTTGGGAACACAAACATTACAACTCCAATGGTTGTACTGGCAGATGACGCTTTTCCTCTGAGTTACAACATTATGAAGCCGTACCCCTTAAAAGGAATCACAAAAGAAGAAAAGGTTTTCAATTACAGACTTTCACGAGGAAGAAGATTAGTGGAGAGCAGCTTTGGCATTCTTGCAAGTCGTTTCAGGATTTTTCTTACTACCATTGATCTGCCTCCAGAAAAAGTTACCACAATTACACTGACTGCCTGCACACTTCACAACTTGTTAACTGAGAGAAGCAAACACTTGTACACTCGTCAGGAAACAGTGTCTGCCGTAGTAGGAGACTGCACCTATCTTGAGACACAAAGCACTGAGGACCTACAGCGAATGGAACCAACAGCTTGCCAAGCCGCTTCTGGACGTCCAGTACACGGGAGAGAAGTTAGAGAATACTTTAAGACATTTTACAATGGCGCTGGAGAAGTGCCCTGGCTAGATAATCACATTTAGTGATGTGAAATGTAAACAAATGTACATACCTCAAACATTTCTTCGAATATTGGTGTAGCACGTTCACTTCCACTTTCTGTGCTTTCGATGTTACAGACACTCGTCCGCCTCTGTGGCCTGGTCGAGGAACTTTTAACATGTGGAACCAGTACACTTGTGTAGTGTACGCCACCTGTGTACTGGCTCCGCTTTTGCTTTTATGCATCTGCAATAATAGTAATGAAAATAGTGTAAACTACTTGTAGGTTAGGTAACATTATTGTATGCTTCAAGTTGCTGCAGTGAACAAATTAATGCTAACCATTTGTATGACATGTAAATTTTACTTGCATAAATAAAAAAAAAAACAAATATGTCGATATGTACTTTTGCTTTCTCGTAGGAGTAACGTGTGCGGAGGCCATTAATTTTCTTTCTAATGTCGTCAGTCGTGCACCCAGGCCGTATGTCATGGCTAATAACCTCCGCAATATTTTTGTAGCTCTCCAATCTTCGTAAGCTATTTTTATAATCAGGGTGCCTCACATTGTAAAGCGCCTTATCAGCTTCATACATCTCTATTAATTTTGTGGTAGACGCCACACACCAATTGTATTTTCCGGCCATGTTTACAAACACCCTACAGATGACAGAACGCTGCAGCGATGCTAGCGCATATATATCGCAATGCAGTGAGCAGAAGACAAGCGACTTCTTTGATCAAATCTACAGCGAGGCCCTAGATTTGATCAAATATTTGACGATATTTGTCAAAGTTCCCTATTACACCATCAAATTTCTTTGACAAAGAAATTTGATAGTGTAATACCGGCCCTACCATCAGCTCTTACCAACTGAAACCAGGACTCATCTAACAGCCGGCCGCTGCGGCCGAGTGGTTCTAGGCACTTCAGTCTGGAAACGCGCGACCGCTACGGTCGCAGGTTCGAATCCTGCCTTGGGCATGGATGTGTGTGATGTCCTTAGGTTAGTTAGGTTTAAGTAGTTCTGAGTTCTAGGGGACTGATGACCTCAGATGTTAAGTCCCATAGTGCTCGGAGCCATTTGAACCATTTGAACAACACAGACTGAAATTCTTTCAAGTTCCTGGATGCTGGCAAGTCTCTAATCGCATTGAGATGTGACAGCGAGGGGTGGATACCCTGTGTGTTATTCATGTGTCCTAAATACTGAATCTCAGTTTGAAAAAATTTGCACTTGTCTCTGTTACACTTGAGACCTGCCTGCAAAAGTACAGTAAATAAGGCACGTAAATTTTGCAAATGTTCGTCAGGGGTGCGACCTGATACGACAATATCGTCCAGATAATTGGAACAACAAGGGACAGTAGTACACAACTGCTGCAAGTAAGACTGAAAAATAGCAGGAGCCGAAGCACAACCGAACGGAAGGCGGCGAAACTTGAACAATACAAGGTGGGTGTTGACCACAGAATAGCGCTGCGACTGTTCGTAGAGCGAAATTTGAAAGTATGTGTCCTGCTAGTCAATCGTGGGAAAGAATTTTCCCGCACCAAGCTTATCAAAAATGTCTTCAGGACGCGGAAAGAAAAACTTAGCTACCACTGTCTGGAGGTTTACCGTAGACTTAAAGTCAGCAGAAATACGAAGACGACCGTTTGGTTGTTTCACACACACACACACACATACTATAGGCGAAGCCCATTGAGAAGCAGGGACAGGTTCAATGACACCTTGTCTTGCAAATGCTTAAGTTCAGCAGCTACCGTGTCGCACAGTGCGTGCAGTGCCGGGCGTGTGCGCTGGAAAATAGGTATGGCATTGTCTTTAACTACAACATGCGTTGCAAAGTCTGTGGCACAACCAAGACCATCAGAAAAAAGTTCAGCAAAATCATCGCATAGTGCGGCAACACTGTGTGCATGGTCACTAGCATTGATGCAAAGTATATTGTCTTGAATTGCGGGGCCAAAAAGTTCAAATGCGTCCATGCCAAAAATGTTCGTAGCGTCACTAGAGCGGAGCACATGAAAAGACACTGTACGTGTCATTGCACCATACGTGGTTTGCAAACTACACACGTTGAGCACTGAGATTTCCTGTCCAGTAAATGCAGTCAGTGTGGAATGTGAACGACGAAGCGGAGGCGAACCAAGCAAGTCATACGTTGATCTGTTCAGTAAAGAAACTGACACGCCAGTGTCCAGCTGCATGCGAACAGAACGGCCACAAATGTTCGAAGTCACAAAAAGTTTCCTCCCATCACACTGAGTGCGAGAGGAAGTGTCTGGCAAAACTTGTTTATTTACACGACGAGCTGTAGAAGCATGGGAAGCAGAAGGATGTGAATATATGGCATTTACGTCCATGGGCAGATGTGAATCATGATCACGGCGGTTGCTGTTGCGGTGACGCCCACGCGAGTCATGCGAACGGGAGACAGGTTGTGAGTTAGAGTCTCTCTTACTACACACAGCTTGCACATGTCCTTTCTTATTACAAAAACAACACTGTGCTGGACGGGAAGAGCAAATATCCCGTGGGTGGGCACGAAAGCAGTTCGGACATGATTTCAGTTGCTTAGTGGGTGCCAGACTTGAAACTCGTTTAAGGCCTGGCCAGACAGAATCCGGCCTGCCGCAGAGACGGACGGCGCAGCAGGAGGCCGGGCCAGTCAGCGGCCAGGGACGCCACACAGCCAACGGCCGGCCGCAGCGACTCTTGATGCGTCAGCTGTTAACACTATAGAAAGGGCCGAACCCCATTATTAAGCTTGCGTGCGTAGCGCAGTTGTCTTGGCGTTAGACGATTTGGAAGCTTCACGCGGGACACGTTATCTTTGGTTCAAATGGCTCTGAGCACTATGGGACTCAACTGCTGTGGTCATAAGTCCCCTAGAACTTAGAACTACTTAAACCTAACTAACCTAAGGACATCACACACATCCATGCCCCAGGCAGGATTCGAACCTGCGACCGTAGCGGTCGCACGGTTCCGGACTGCGCGCCTAGAACCGCGAGACCACCGCGGCCGGCCACGTTATCTTTGTGCGAGTTATTATTGTTATTATTATTTTAAGTGCAGAAATGAGTAGCTCGCACTAGCCATACGAAATTGCACCAAGAAGAGGAGGTGTTGGGCGCACGACATTAATAGCAAGAGAGAAAGCTTAGGAGAAAACTATCATCTGTGTATTGATCTAGAGTCTGACGAAGATAGGTTCTTCAAATATTTTCGTATGTCGCGAGAATGTTTCGAGGAACTGCATCGCCTGATAAAAAAGGTAGCACCGAGAAGTGCACAACGAACTGGAGAAAGCCAGTTGATACAGGGCACAGACTAGCCATTTGTTTGCGTTACCATTTTTTTGCCTTTTTGTGCTTCAAACGGAAGTCTTATAATTTATTCCATTTCAGTTTTGCTGTATCATATGAAAGATTCGGCGGAAGAAAATGCTATCCCACAACGTAGTTACGAGTGTTTACGAATACAGCAAACGATAGTTACATCTAGTTCCGTATGTCCCGCTAGAGAGAACTTTCTACTTAATAGATTGTTTTGTTTCATTGTATTCATAACATTGTCATTGAATTTAAACAAACATATATTTGATCGTTAACTCATCTATTCGTTCTATCGGCATAAGATACTTGACTACAGGCAACAGTCACCAGACCATAGCTTTTTCTTTTCGGTTAGGACGTTCAACAGTCTCAGAAATTGTGAAACAAGTGTGCCAGGCAATATGGACTGTTCTACAACCCAAGTATTTACCCACTCCTACAACAGAGATGTGGAAGAAATCTGAAAAGGATTTCTAGAACTTTGGGGGTTTCTGAACTGCCTTGGAAGCATAGACGGAAAGCATATCAGGTTAAAATGCCAGAAGGATAGTGGATCCCAGTTCTTCTGTTACAAACAGTTCTTTTCGCTGGTTCTCCTGGCGATCGTTGATCCATACTACGAGTTTACAGTAGTTGATATTGGAAATTATGGACGTCACAGTGACAACACTATTTCTGAGAATTCAGCTTTCTATCAAGAGTATATCGAGGGCAAAATTATTCTACCTCCAAATCAGGATTGCGTGTATCGTTCAAAAAGTTGTATTGTCTCACCTCTTCTATAAGTCTTTCTGTGTCCATGATGCATGCCCAACGAGCTGCAAGACAAAAACCGCCTCACGCAGCTGCTTCCAGTGTGACCACAGAGCGGTTGAGTGCGCCAACGGAGGCAAGCAGCCGCTCCGGCTTGCGGAGAATCTGTAATCTGTGACAACCTGGCGGCGGCCGGTGCGGCAGGCCGCGTGCCGGTGCGTCAGAGCCGCACTCTGTGTGACAGCCACCATACAATAACGAGCGATTCAACAGTGCGGCCTGCCCGCTGCGGTTCAAGGCCACAGGCCGGACGGCCAGGCCGCATTCTGTCTGGCCAGGCCTTTACTTGCGCACAAGTGGCTCGGCGTGGCTCGCTGTGCTGGGCGGGAGTGCACGTGTTGTGCCGCACCAACAGTACACACACCCTGAGTCACGTCGAATGCGGAAGTAGCAATATGCATCTTGTCTGTCTATCAAGTCCACTACTTCCTGCAAAGACGGGTTTTTATATCTTAAGATTTGCTGACGGATGTGGTGTTCCGCCACATTCTGCACAGTAGCGTCTCTAATCATGATATCTGCATATGAGCATCCACAGGAGCAATTAAAGTCACAATCAGAAGTTAGTCCCTGAAGGTCCGCCAACCATGATTTATGGGACTGAGTAGGAACATGCCAGAGGCGAAAGAATTTATAGCGTGCAGCTACCACATTTACACTGTCAAGGAAGTGGGAGTTCAATGCAGCAATCACTTAGTCTCTGGGCGGGTGGAGGGAAACAATTTTACGGGCACACGGCATAACACAACAGCTGCGTTGTCAATGAAAAAGGCAGGGTGCTCTGTACCTGGTATTTTGTATGCTGCGAAGTGTGCCTCGAGCTGGGCGATGTATTCTGGCCAGCGTTCAACGTCAGGATTGAAGGCACGAAATTGGTGGCGCCAGAGGCGTCGTCGGCGGTGGTACAGGCGGAGGCGTCGGAGGCGCCGTAGTAGCTGCAGTTTGTAGTGTGACCAGTCCATTTACAGCAGCAAGCAGCTGCGTCATTTGCTGAGCCTGAAACCGTACGAGATCGGACAGCGAAGCCTGTTCCTGTGGCGAAGCCATCGTTGATACAAACTTAATGTCTTATAGCGAAGGGTGGAAGCACTCATACACTGATGCACACAGGAAAATTGACATAGCTAAAGCAGTACCGAGCAAAAAACAGATAAGAGGAGAGAAAAAATTTTGAGTCCCTTCTCATCACCAGCAATTTTGTATCCCGCCTGGAAGGCGGCGCGTGGTTCTGCTCCTGAAGTCTGACAAAGAGGCCGAATGAAAGGAAGCGAGTAGGAGCAGGTGAAGTAAAGCTTTCGGTACTGCAAGTGGAGTAAAAGTGGTTTTATTATATCAGACGACGGTAACTTGCCCCATGAACAGGAATAACGACTACAGCGCCCATCAAGTGAAAGAGGTGACTTCTGGTAAATATCAGAATAAGACAACCGACGAAGAGCAGGAAAAGAAACTTGTTTTGCCGCCATTCTGTGGCTCTGTGTCGGGCAAGATAAGCCGCCTGTTGAAAAGACACAATATCAAATCAATCTTCAGGCCTCCAACGAAAATCCGTCAATTACTGAGACCGGTTAAAGACGCAGTAGGTCTCAGAACACCTGGAGTCTACGAAATACCTTGTGAGTGTGGCCAGAAGTACATCGGACAAACAGTGCGCACTGTGGAACAACGCAGGAAAGAACATGAGAAGTATTATCGCCTACGCTATCTGCGTTAGCTGTGCATGCGTTAGAAAACGGTCACCACATAAAATTTGACGATACCTCTGTCGTGGCTCGCACTAACGACTTCTGGAACAGTTTAATAAAGGAAGCTACTGAAATAAAAATTACCGTAAACACCCTGAATAGAGACGGTGGCTTGCAGCTGAGTGCTGCGTGGGATCCAGCGATCGCGCGGTTGAAGAGGGCACATCGAACGCCGACTCAAAACATGCCCATATATGGCAATGTCACGGGCACCAGTGACGTCACAGCGGGCAGATAGCGTATATAAGGGCGCACCAACAGCCCATTGGCAGTAATACCACTTGATAATGGCCAAGGAGTTCTTGGACAAATGCTCGTGTAGTTTCAAGCAATTGACGCGGTTGGAAACCCGAGAACATTTTATTCAATATTACATAACTTTAGGTGATGAGCACGTAGGTGTGCAGCCAAAGTCCAGATAAGAAAGTCTCAATTGCAAGCTAGCTAAAGCGATGGTTCTCGGCCGTCTGCTCTTCATGAATTGAGCGAAAGCCGAGCGGCGCTCATAGAGCTGCACATCGTCGGCTAGAGGGCGCTGTCGTCGGCGAAGATCTTTCGCTCTCGCAGTGCCAACCTACGCTGTGATATCGGAACCATCGATACTACACAATGAGCATGCCGAACCGTTTTGATGAGGAGATACGTTTCTCCGTTGGCTACATTTCATGTTTGTGGCGTCAGTTAACCGCCATAATGTCCAGACCTGGCGATCAGAAAATTGTCATGTCGTACGAGAACACATTCGGGACAGTCCAAAGGCTAATGTGTGGCGTTGGTTAACGTGTGATCGAGTGACTGGTCGATTTTTATGCTTTGATAGCAATTTTAATGGATATGTTTACATAGACATTTGGTTAATTATGCCATTCTCCATCTGCTGGATATGCAAGAGATTATCATCTTTGAACAAGATGACGCTTCCCCTCATTGCGATCAAGAAATTTGCCAGTTTGTTAATGGAACCTTCCCCAACAGGTGGATCGGAAGAGACAGGCGATACCATAGACCCCGAGATCACTTGACATTACCGCCTTAGATTTCTTTCCTTGGAGTTATGTCAAAGATACTGTGTACAAAACTGCCGTTCCTGATTTTGTGTAACGCATCACAGACGTCACTGGCATAATCACACGAGACATGTTGCAGAATGCGTTGCAAGAGATTGAACGCTGTCTTGATAGTTTGCTTGTTATCACGGCTGCACATGTTGAAGTGACTTAAATTTTGAAGCGTATTACCAGCATTACATGTTTATGTAAGGTTCAAAACTTAGCGAGCAGAGCCATATGTGATATAACACATATTTCTTTTACTGTATCCAGTAGAGTGTTCCATTGTTATATTATAAGAGTAAATATGTATCGGTACAGTATTACTAACTATTCACAGTACATTTTGAAGACAGTATCCACACGTGCCACTCAGTGTACCTGCGAAACTGTAATCGTTGTCCGACACATGGTTCGGGAGATGGGTCGTCATTAACACTGAGATGCGTGGCATGCTATCTCTTGCTTGAAAAGGTGTGCAAATTACCTACACTGTACTCATACGGTGTTTGATAATAAAAGCGCTTAGCGACTACCAACAAACTTCAAACACAATTTCAAATCTCTTCTAAACTTTCTTCTCACATACACGCTTAACGTCAAATATTTGACAGAATAATTCAGATTTTTAAAGCGTTTTATATATGGGAGTTAGCTTCTTTAAATAATCGGGAGTTTACTGGTTAAACAATATTCAGAGAACACATATTCCCCACATAATTAGTGTTGTGCTTCTAAAAAAGGTCACTACATCATATGTGGCGATAGTTTCACGTACTTGGCTTACACTACGAAGTCTGATGGAGCAAACCCTTATTAATACGCTTAATAAGATCGTCCACCTCCGTAGCTTAGTTGCCTAAGTCGATGGCTACCATGTGGAGGAACCTAGTTCGATGCCCAGTACTGCCAAGGATGTCTTCTTGGTGGGAGGAGTGGTACAGGCTGTACCCAGCCTCGTGATGCCCATTGAGAAGCTACTTGACTGAGAAGTAGCGGCTCCAAGGTCTGCAATGTTAACCACGTTCCCCTCCATACCATATCTACATGGCCGGCCGTGGTGGCCGAGCGGTTCTAGGCGCTTCAGTCTAGAACCGCGCGACCGCTATGGCCGCAGGTTCGAATCCTGCCTCGGGCATGGATGTGTGTGATGTCCTTAGGTTAGGTTTAAGTAGTTCTAAGTTCTAGGGGACTGATGACCTCAGCTGTTAAGTTCCATAGTCCTCAGATTCATTTGAACCATTTTTTTGAACCATCCACATGATGTGGAACGGCGTAGGGTTACATGGCGGCCGGTCGACATCCCTTGGGCTTCCAGGGCCTGACGAGGACATCGTTAAGAAGAAGGCACCTCGATGTGTTAACTGAATTCTGAGGCCATCATTCTATAGGCAATCACTCTGACTATTGACGGCAGTAAATTTTTCTATTGGTGTAATTCAAATGGTTCAAATGGCTCTGAGCACTATGGGACTCAACTGCTGTGGTCATCAGTCCCCTAGAACTTAGAACTACTTAAACCTAACTAACCTAAGGACATCACACACATCCATGCCCGAGGCAGGATTCGAACCTGCGACCGTAGCAGTCGCACGGTTCCGGACTGCGCGCCTAGAACCGCGAGACCACCGCGGCCGGCTATTGGTGTAATTAAAGTCTCTTTTGCATAACGCCATAGTTAGTTTATTCGGAAATCTCAAATGGTAATTACGGCAGGGAAACGAGTTCTCTTTTGTTCAAATGCATGAGCGTGTAATACTGACGACGTTTTCTTCGTTGCTGTTTTGTTATTTCAGACTATTTACTTTTGTCAACTACATTGACGGAAAAAATCTCAATACCAAAAAATTATTAATGTTGAGTAATGATATTTCGGGGATACATTTGTCCAAGCAGAGTATACGTTACATAATCACAGGTTATTGTAAGCGTGAGATAAGCTACTCCAAATGTGACATGCTCCTACATTAATAACCAGTGTAACCGCCAGAATGTTAAATGAAAGTATGTGTTCATGCATGCATGCTGGATGTCAATTTGTAGGATGGTCACTCAATGCAGGGGCAGTTAATGCTGGTTGCGGATGACGCGAGACTTGTCGTCCGATGATGACTCACTTGTGCTCGTTTGCAGACAGCTCTGGTAACCGAGCAGGCCAAGTCTGCGTGTTAAGACTCTGTAGAGGATGTTGGGTTACAACAGCGGTATGTGGACGAGCGTAATCCTGGTGTTAAACAACGTCTGGAATGCTGCTAATGAGTGGCAGCCCAACAGATCGAGTCACCAGATCGATGCACAATTTTGCAATTACGAGTCGCAACCCACACCATAACTGCAGGTGTTCGCCCAGTGTGTTTAGCACGCAGAGAAGTTTAGTGCAGGTCCCCAATTGGCCTCCTTCTAACCAACAGACGGTGATCACTGGCACCGAGGCAGAACCGGCTCTCATTAGAAAACACGACAGACCTCCACCCTGCCCTCCAATGAGCTCTCGCTTAACACCAGTGAAGTCGCAAATAGTGTTGGTCTACGGTAGTGGACTGCACGCTACAGGACGTCTGAGCTATTCTTGAATTAGCCGATTTGTAACAGTTCGTTGTGCCACTGCCGTGTCAACTGCTGCTGAAATTGCTGCTGCAGATGCTGTGCGCTGCGCCAGAACCGTACTCCGAACATGATGGTCTTCCCTCTCGATTGTGGCACGTGGCCGTTAGAAAAAAAATGGTTCAAATGGCTCTGAGCACTATGGTACTTAACTGCTCAGGTCATCAGTCCCCTAGATCTTAGAACTACTTAAACCTAACTAACCTAAGGACATCACACACATCCATGCCCGAGGCAGGATTCGAACCTGCGACAGTAGCGGTCGCGCGATTCCAGACTGTAGCGCCTAGAACCGCTGGGCCACACCGACCGGGCTTTGTGAATTCAGTGAATCCATATACGAGGTGCGTACCAGCCGACTCCTCATCATCAAACCTACCTATACTCTTGTGCATCACTGCTAACCTACAACTAACACTGCAGGAAAAACAAACCAGAGACGGAACAGGGCAGTATTGAATTAAAATCTGAGGGTGAAAGGTAACGTGGACATCACTGTTGTCAACAGTAATACCGTGAGCGAATGGAACAACAAACAGGACACATAGCGTATACCGTTGTCATTTACACTGTTGAGCATATATTTCCAGTGCATTGCTGATACAAAGATAAATGCGAGTAACAAATCAAACGAAATGTAATTATTATTCAACTTTACAGCCATAAAGTATCCAATTTTCAGTTGTGTGTATTCATTTACCAAAGCTACTTTAATATTACTGCCGTAAATTTCGATCACAGAGCCCTTTTGTCAATTTTGACTCTGTTGGTACATAAAACAATTTTTTCCTGGTCAGTAATTACTTGCAGTAGAAGTTTAATACAATTTGCGCCATTCATATCTATTTGTATCCAGTAGCACATTTTTATCTTTTTTTTCCAAGCAGACAACTGCACTTGAATGTAAAGCTGACCTTATTTCCATTTATACTAATACGCCTACAGGTAACTTCAATTTATTCACGTAGAAAATCACGAATGATTTGTCTTTCTGTGGAAAAAGGAGCGACATAGAAAAGGTTTTTAACTTTATCCATTAGTTTGCGGCGTTTATTCTGCAAGATCCTAACACAGAAATTTCGTCGTTTCAGATTTTAAGTATTGATTATGCAGAATTCATTATTTGTCCTGGTAACACAATAGCAGCCAACAGTGATAACTCATTTGAATAAAGACAGAAGTCTTGAAGCTTTATAATAATAACTAGACTGCAGTTATTTCTAGACTAGTTTCTCTGGCTCCTCACTGCCTCTCCTGCAGTGAGCAGCCGTCCACTCGAAGTCCCCATCCACAACTTTGCGCAAGTTCATTTGCATTTCAGATTGCAGCCGCTTCTCACCAGAGACGACTTAGAATTCATAGAAGTAATGAAAATTACTTACTGGAAAGAAATTTGCTACAGACTAAGGACTTAAATGCTCAACAATAAGTTGAAGCTACCAATACATCTATAACAATAATAAACCTCTAAAACTGTCGTGTCTGTGTTCGAAACGCTTCCCCAAACATTCCTACACGAATTCTCATGGGGTTTTCACAGCCAACTTGAGCATAGCTTGAGGCATCGTATAGGTTTTATTTCATGAAAATCGTATCATGGGAAAAAATATGTCGAAATTTTATCAATACTAATATTACAAGTGCGACAGTAACTCCCTGCTACGTGCTCGCGACTAAACCGCTGAAACGATTTCTGTGAAATTTGGTGTGGAGATTGGAAGGACAGAGGCTACTTTCTAAACTGTGTAGTACAAGATACTTATTAATTTGAAGAATATTACGCCAACCAGACAAAAATATTTACTCTTTGAAAAAGCTATTTCATCTTTCTTTAAAGATGTCAATTGTTCATCTACTTTACACATTCATGATTTTGGCTTTATAGCCATTCTCAAGTGTATATTGAACCGAAAATTAATAAGTCGTACATATCACTCACAGTGCAGCGCATAGAAACAAAGTTATTGCACTTTAAAATATGTCTGACTGTATGTGACATATCATTAACGAAAAAATATATTTCAGATCTTATATACCAGTAGTCGTATTACAGGATATGAGTTCATATCGAATATACATACACTACTGGCCATTAAAATTGTTACACCACGAAGATGACGTGCCACAGACGTGAAATTTAACCGACAGGAAGAAGATGCTGTGATATGCAAATGATTAGCTTTTTAGAGCATTCACACAAGGTTGGCGCCGGTGGCGACACCTACAACTTGCTGACATGAGGAAAGTTTCCAACCGATTTCTCATACACAAACAGCAGTTGACCGGTGTTGCATGGTGAAACGTTGTTGTGATGCCTCGTGTAAGGAGGGGAAATGCGTACCATCCACGTTTCCGACTTTGATAAAGGTCGGATTGTAGCCTATCGCGATTGCGTTTTATCGTATCGCGACACTGCTGCTCGCGTTGGTCGAGATCCAATGACTGTTAGTAGAATATGGAATCGGTGGGTTCAGGAGGGTAATACGGAACGCCGTGCTGGATCCCAACGGCCTCGTATCACTAGCAGTCGAGATGACAGGCATCTTATCCTCATGGCTGTAACGGATCGTGCAGCCACGTCTCGATCCCTGAGTTAACAGATGGGGACGTTTTCAAGACAACAACCATCTGCACAAACAGTTCGACGACGTTTACAGCAGCATGGACTGACTATCAGCTCGGAGACCATGGCTGCGGTTACCCCTGACGCTGCATCACAGACAGGAGGGCCTGCTATGGTGTACTCAACGACGAACCTGGGTACACGAATGGCAAAACGTCATTTTTTCGGATGAATCCAGGTTCTGTTTACAGCATCATGATGGTCGCATCCGTGTTTGGCGACATCGCGGTGAACGCACACTGGATACGTGTATTCATCATCGCCATACTGGCGTATCACCCGGCCTGATGGTATGGGGTGCCATTGGTTACACGTCTCGGTCACCTCTTGTTCGCATTGACAGCACTTTGAACAGTGGACGTTACATTTCAGATGTGTTACGACCCGTGGCTCTACCCTTCATTCGATCCCTGCGAAACCCTACATTTCAGCATAATAGTGCACGACCGCGTGTTGCAGGTCCTGTACGGGCCTTTCTGGATACAGGAAATGTTCGACTGCTACCCTGGCCAGCACATTCTCCAGATCTCTCACCAACTGAAAACGTCTGGTCAATGATGGCCGAGCAACTGGCTCGTCACAATACGACAGTCACTACTCTTGATGAACTGTGGTATCGTGTTGAAGCTGCATGGGCATCTGTACCTGTACACACCATCCAAGCTCTGTTTGAGTCAATGCCCTGCCGTATCAAGGCCGTTATTACTGCCAGAGGTGGTCGTTCTGGGTACGATTTCTCAGGATCTATGCACCCAAATTGCGTGAAAATGTAATCACATGACTGTTCTGGTATAATATATTTGTCCAATGAATACCCCATCTGCATTTCTTCTTGGTGTAGCAATTTTAATGGCAAGTAGTGTAATATGGCTGGCATTGTGCACAGTGAAATACTGACAAAACACAGCAAGGCGTATTCAGGAGGCAATATATTGTTGTGACCTGCATCCGTTACTTCTGTTCATCAGGTGACGTTAACATATGTCAAAATAGTGACAGAGACTATAATAAAGCAGCATCACTGAATGAGCCACGTTATCTTTGCATTACCAGAGGTATCACAAGGAAGGAGAAGGCGTATATTTGTTTAGCTTAATGCTTAATATGTTCTTTTAATTCACGTTCATAACAGCCCCTTATAGGGATACATTGTACTACTCCAGATTCAGCGTAAATATAACAATTTTAGATCCACAATAAAATTTTGATCTCGAAACGATCGCATAGCTGCGATATTATAAAATAGTAATAATTCAGTGGTTCATGGAGACTTACATGTTACACGTTTGCAGCAACTTTCACGACTCATGTGAAATGATATGACTGCCATAAAGCTCAGAAACTGAAAGATCCTGGATTAGAACTGCTCAATGACATTTTCAATACATTCCTAAAATACGACAGTCCCCACTATAGAACACAACTGTCGAACAGAGAGAGAATGAAGGAGAGGGTGAGTGAGTGGCTCCCACTACTTATACGAATTTCTGAACCAAACATAGTAAGTTCTACGTACCAAGATGGTACATCAATATGTACCTAAACCATACATTGCAATATATACATAATAATGTAGTTGTACTAACCAAACATAATACGTGCTGCACACAATTTCGAAGTGACATATCTATATATTCTTTTTCAGATAATGAAATTCGAATTGGTAGAAAACGCGGGGTGAGTGGGGGGAGGGGAGCAGGAGGAGATGGTACACTGATATAGTTCCCTATCTTCTTGACTATGTATCCCAATATTACATAAATATCCATTCATTTTTGTATTGATATTGTATTAATACTTCCACGAAGAGGACATCTGAAGCACACTCTGTTTGTTCCATAAGCAAGAAGACCCATCGGTATACTACACTGCATACATGATCATATACTGCAGTATTACATGACTAACCATTATTTTTTTCAATTTCACATTGAGGTAGTATTGAAAATGCTAATATGTTAAGATCTGAGGCACACTTAATATGTTCCAGAAATATTTTAAATTCCTAGGATTACATGTGAATGCATTCATTTTACAAACGGTAAATAAGAAAGACATTAAAATAATTTGCGGGTTAATGAAATATAAATAAAAATATTAACAGGTATTTAGGAAACATCCATGAATTATGGAGCAGTAGTACTAGCTTTAGAGTGCGGAGGGCTGAAGAGCAAGCAGGTAAGTCACAATGGTTAACTGTGTAATGTACTTAACCACACATAGAGCATCCGCAATTATACATCTCTATTAAATTACGTATTCTGTAGACCCAGTACGGCTACAAAATAGCACTGTAATATAATTTGCAGAAATGGGGGTTATACACATTCATAAAATATCGTACTAATTTAAGAATCCCCCCCCATGAACCATGGACCTTGCCGTTGGTGGGGAGGCTTGCGTGCCTCATCGATACAGATAGCCGTACCGTAGGTACAACCACAACGGAGGGGTATCTGTTGAGAGGCCAGACAAACGTGTGGTTCCTGAAGAGGGGCAGCAGCCTTTTCAGTAGTTGCAAGGGCAACAGTCTGGATGATTGACTGATCTGGCCTTGTAACAATAACCAAAACGGCCTTGCTGTGCTGGTACTGCGAACGGCTGAAAGCAAGGGGAAACTACGGCCGTAATTTTTCCCGAGGGCATGCAGCTTTACTGTATGATTAAATGATGATGGCGTCCTCTGGGTAAAATATTCCGGAGGTAAAATAGTCCCCCATTCGGATCTCCGGGCGGGGACTACTCAAGAGGATGTCGTTATCAGGAGAAAGAAAACTGGCGTTCTACGGATCGGAGCGTGGAACGTCAGGTCCCTTAATCGGGCAGGTAGGTTAGAAAATTTGAAAAGGGAAATGGATAGGTTAAAGTTAGATATAGTGGGAATTAGTGAAGTTCGGTGGCAGGAGGAACAAGACTTCTGGTCAGGTGACTACAGGGTTATAAACACAAAGTCAAATAGGGGTAATGCAGGAGTAGGTTTAATAATGAATAGGAAAATAGGAACGCGGGTAAGCTACTACAAACAGCTTAGTGAACGCATTATTGTGGCCAAGATAGATACGAAGCCCACACCTACTACAGTAGTACAAGTTTATATGCCAACTAGCTCTGCAGATGACGAAGAAATTGAAGAAATGTATGATGAAATAAAAGAAATTATTCAGATTGTGAAGGGAGACGAAAATTTAATAGTTATGGGTGACTGGAATTCGAGTGTAGGAAAAGGGAGAGAAGGAAACGTAGTAGGTGAATATGGATTGGGGCTAAGAAATGAAAGAGGAAGCCGCCTGGTAGAATTTTGCACAGAGCACAATTTAATCATAGCTAACACTTGGTTTAAGAATCATGATAGAAGGTTGTATACATGGAAGAACCCTGGAGATACTAAAAGGTATCAGATTGATTATATAATGGTAAGACAGAGATTTAGGAACCAGGTTTTAAATTGTAAGACATTTCCAGGGGCAGATGTGGACTCTGACCACAATCTATTGGTTATGGCCTGTAGATTAAAACTGAAGAAACTGCAAAAAGGTGGGAATTTAAGGAGATGGGACCTGGATAAACTGAAAGAACCAGATGTTGTACAGAGTTTCAGGGAGAGCATAAGGGAACAATTGACAGGAATGGGGGAAAGAAATACAGTAGAAGAAGAATGGGTAGCTTTGAGGGATGAAGTAGTGAAGGCAGCAGAGGATCAAGTAGGTAAAAAGACGAGGGCTAGTAGAAATCCTTGGGTAACAGAAGAAATATTGAATTTAATTGATGAAAGGAGAAAATATAAAAATGCAGTAAATGAAGCAGGCAAAAAGGAATACAAACGTCTCAAAAATGAGATCGACAGGAAGTGCAAAATGGCTAAGCAGGGATGGCTAGAGGACAAATGTAAGGATGTAGAGGCTTATCTTACTAGGGGTAAGATAGATACTGCCTACAGGAAAATTAAAGAGACCTTTGGAGATAAGAGAACCACATGTATGAACATCAAGAGCTCAGATGGAAACCCAGTTCTAAGCAAAGAAGAGAAAGCAGAAAGGTGGAAGGAGTATATAGAGGGTTTATACAAGGGCGATGTACTTGAGGACAATATTATGGAAATGGAAGAGGATGTAGATGAAGATGAAATGGGAGATACGATACTGCGTGAAGAGTTTGACAGAGCACTGAAAGACCTGAGTCGAAACAAGGCCCCCGGAGTAGACAACATTCCATCGGAACTACTAACGGCCTTGGGAGAGCCAGTCCTGACAAAACTCTACCATCTGGTGAGCAAGATGTATGAGACAGGCGAAATACCCTCAGACTTCAAGAAGAATATAATAATTCCAATCCCAAAGAAAGCAGGTGTTGACAGATGTGAGAATTACCGAACAATCAGTTTAATAAGCCACAGCTGCAAAATACTAACACGAATTCTTTACAGACGAATGGAAAAACTAGTAGAAGCCGACCTCGGGGAAGATCAGTTTGGATTCCGTAGAAATACTGGGACACGTGAGGCAATACTGACCTTACGACTTATCTTAGAAGAAAGATTAAGGAAAGGCAAACCTACGTTTCTAGCATTTGTAGACTTAGAGAAAGCTTTTGACAATGTTGACTGGAATACTCTCTTTCAAATTCTAAAGGTGGCGGGGGTAAAATACAGGGAGCGAAAGGCTATTTACAATTTGTACAGAAACCAGATGGCAGTGATAAGAGTCGAGGGACATGAAAGGGAAGCAGTGGTTGGGAAGGGAGTAAGACAGGGTTGTAGCCTCTCCCCGATGTTATTCAATCTGTATATTGAGCAAGCAGTAAAGGAAACAAAACAAAAATTCGGAGTAGGTATTAAAATCCATGGAGAAGAAATAAAAACTTTGAGGTTCGCCGATGACATTGTAATTCTGTCAGAGACAGCAAAGGACTTGGAAGAGCAGTTGAATGGAATGGATGGTGTCTTGAAGGGAGGATATAAGATGAACATCAACAAAAGCAAAACGAGGATAATGGAATGTAGTCGAATTAAGTCGGGTGATGTTGAGGGTATTAGATTAGGAAATGAGACACTTAAAGTAGTAAAGGAGTTTTGCTATTTGGGGAGCAAAATAACTGATGATGGTCGAAGTAGAGAGGATATAAAATGTAGACTGGCAATGGCAAGGAAAGCGTTTCTGAAGAAGAGAAATTTGTTAACATCGAGTATAGATTTAAGTGTCAGGAAGTCTTTTCTGAAAGTATTTGTATGGAGTGTAGCCATGTATGGAAGTGAAACATGGACGATAAATAGTTTGGACAAGAAGAGAATAGAAGCTTTCGAAATGTGGTGCTACAGAAGAATGCTGAAGATTAGATGGGTAGATCACATAACTAATGAGGAGGTACTGAACAGGATTGGGGAGAAGAGGAGTTTGTGGCACAACTTGACCAGAAGAAGGGATCGGTTGGTAGGACATGTTCTGAGGCATCAAGGGATCACCAATTTAGTATTGGAGGGCAGCGTGGAGGGTAAAAATCGTAGGGGGAGACCAAGAGATGCATACACTAGGCAGATTCAGAAGGATGTAGGTTGCAGTAGGTACTGGGAGATGAAGAAGCTTGCACAGGATAGAGTAGCATGGAGAGCTGCATCAAACCAGTCTCAGGACTGAAGACCACAACAACAACAACAATTTAAGAATCATATTATGGGAAATACAATACACATATTGTCTTGACAATGTCTAAAGCATACACAATTTGTTCAATAAACTCTTCAAATTCCTAAAATTCGCTATAAATACCTTAATTTTATAGACGATAAGTAAGAGATGTATTAAAATCATCATAAATGATTAAAAGTTTCTGAATTCATCAGAAAATTAATAATACTGTTGAAACGGCCTGTAGGTCACATATTAGCGTTATGGAGACAGGGTAGTCTTAACTTTCCCTATATGGCCCTGCTAGATTCCAACAAGTTCAATGACGCTATTATTTTGATATTATGGATGTGAAACTACAAAATAAAGGTAACTAGCTATGAACATTGTTGTGAACTGTCAAGAGCAGCCAGTCCACAATAAGGTAGCCGATAGGGCACGCGTAACTCACGCCGTCTTGCGTTAAATCTGAAACAGGATATGTGGTAAAAGCTATAAAGAAAAGAACTGAGCTTCTCATATACTTAACTTTAATTTGTTCTTGTACATCGCTATGGTGAATACAATTGAGACTCTCTCCAGATATGGATAACTGCGCCTTGCTAGGTCGTCCGTACAACTGGGGCTGAGTTCAGGTCAGTCTCTCGAGACCTGCCATGTGGTGGCGCTCGGTCTGCGATAACAGTGGCGACACGCGGGTCCGACTTGTACTACAGGACCGCGGCCGATTTAAGCTACCACCTAGCAAGTGTGGTGTCTGGCTGTGACACCACAAACATATTGAAGGGGGACATACCGGGGAGAGGGGGAGGGTTGGGGGGAGGGGAGGGGGAGACGGCAAGGAGGTATGGTGGTAAACTGTGTGATATATACATAACTGTACACAGTGGCTTCCACACTTATAGATATCCGTTAAACTGCATATTACTTTAGACCCAATGTAATTGCAAAATATAGAACTGTAGTACATTGTGTAAAGAGAGGAAGAGGAGGGGGGGGGGGGGGAAGGGAGTTTCATTGGAACTGAACGAAGAGTATTGAGACTACACAGCACGTTAGTTAAGTTAAGGGGCTTGTCAGGAAGGATTTTTCGATTTATAACCCGCTATTATCGAATTTATGAAAGAAAAAGGGTGGTAGGAATGGAAATTATAACATCTAGCAGGCTTAGCATTTTAAGTGGACTTGGGTACACTGTCCACAGTAAAACACTGCATGGTGATAAACAACTTATTTCTGCTGTGATGGACAACCATTTAAAATGAAAATCGCATTGTAGAAGGAACAAATTCTGACAAAAAACGCAAACCAGTTCAGTAATTTTTGAGAACATTTCTCGTGAAGAAACAGCGGTCCAGCTGAAAGTACTTTAAACATTGATTACAAAACAGTCTCGACCGCAGTCTCATGAACGAAGTTACAACACCCACTCTGTTCACCGCAACCGCCTACCATCATGGTATGACGGTTGGAGATGGTCAAATATTGGCTGAAACCGATTATTATTGAAATTAATTTTTTGCGCTCGAGACTGTTTAGTGATACATTTTTAAATACAGGGTTTTTCAAAAAGAATATAAATATTACAAAGTGTTATTTTGTCCAAACTACCAATCGCTGCGCCTTGGCTCGGCTATTGCAGAAAAGAATGCATAGTCTAGTTTATACTAATAGCAGCTAGATGTCAGTTGTCTTCTGATTTGCGTGGTAACCGTCATGTGTTTAAAATGGCTACGCGCAGCAGAAATCATTTTATTTTCTCGAGTTTGCGAAGTGCAATTCCATGATTACAGTGCAAAGACGTTTCAGGATGAGGTACCAAATTGATCCTCCGAATGGTTGGAACATCCGCAGATGGTATGGACAATTTCTAGATACAGGCTGTGCATGTAATGGAAAGAGTCCTGGCCGCCCTCGTGTTCCTGAAAAAAATGTTGCACGAAACCAAACTGCTTTCCAACGTAGTCCTTCAAAATCAACTCGTCGTGCCAGTCGGGAATTGCAACTGCCTGCAACAACAATTTGACGTGTTTTGAGACGTGTGTTGGTTATGAAGCCATACAAGTTACAGCTGTTACAAGCTCTGCGTGGCATTTTGTAACGAGATTCTTGATACTATTGACAATGATAACACTTTCGGACAACGCATCGTGTTCAGCGATGAAGCGACTTTCCATGTTAGTGGTCAGGTAAACAAATACAGTGTTCGAATTTGGATCCTACAAAACCCACATGCACCCACTGAACATGTACGAGATTCGCCCGAAGTCAATGTGTTTTGTGCGATATCCCGATCATCTGTTTACGGCCCATTCTTCTTTGATGGAAACACGGTTAGTGGTCAGCAGTATCTCGTTATGTTACAATACTGGTTGTTTCCGAGGCTGCGCGAAGACGACTTCATTTTTCAACAAGACGGGCACCCCCTAACTGGAGTCGGCAAGTGAGTGAATATCTGAATGAAACTCTACCGAACCGTTGGATTGGTATTCAAGGAGCTGGCGACTTACAAGGGGAGGCCGCCAGTTGTGAAATTCAGATTCGATTCATACTGCGCATAATAAAAGCTCATGGCCAGAGGTGTAATGTGGCAAAGCACCAAGATGCACTTCTCAGCCGTTGTCGAGGAAATCGACAGTTCAGAGAAACCGTTGCGGTGAAATACCTCTACGATTTAATAGTTTTCTACAGCGTCGTGGCGCAGCGGTAAGCGCTCGGTTTCGTAATCCGAAGGTCGCCGGATCGAATCTCGCGCCATGCGACATTTTTTTTATTATTAGTTTTTTGTAATTCATATATATATATATATATATATATATATATATATATATATATATATATATATATATATATATATTAATGAATTGCTTATGCATGTTGGTGAAGGCGGATCGCTCTCCAATTGTACCGCCTCCATTTTTGCGTTTGTTTAACAGGGTGTACCAAAGCTCTCACGTCCGCACTGATTTTCGACGATGTTATTAAGTTGCGCTAGGGACCGCATCTACCTTCTTTCGAAGTTAGCAGGCAACTACGCTGTAGTGAGGCGGCTCGTTTCGGTTCATTCAACATCTGTCCTTCAAGTGTAACGAGCGAGTAACGGAGTTTATATTTCGTACCTGCCACAGCAAATTTGTGTTCGTGGGGTTTCTGTTCTAATTCGAACGTTTGACTTACGCTATACGTATTCGTTTCGGAATATCGTTTCTACGTCTTCCGTTAACTATACGTGGTTAACATTATGAAGACAATAACATTTGTGAAATACAATTCTGTTTGCGGAAACATAATGATGTTCGAAGTCGCCAGTTTTTCCACGACAAACGACTTTCAACAACTTATTATATGCATAATTGTTGCAAGTGATTACCGGGAATTTTATATATATATATATATATATATATATATATATATATATATATATATATATATGGCAATACTAAAAAAATACTAAAAAAGCGTTGCATGGCGCGAGATTCGATCCGGCGACCTTCGGAATACGAATCCGAGCGCTTACCGCTGCGCCACGACGCTGTAGAAAATTGTTAATTGTAGAGAGTATTTCACCGCAACGGTTTCTTTGAACTGTCGATTTTCTAGGCAACGACTGAGAAGTGCATCTTGGTGCTTTGCCACATTACACCTCTGGCCATGAGCTTTTATTATGCGCAGTATGAATTGAATCTGAATTTCACAATTGGCGGCCTCCCCTTGTTAGTATGTCTCAGCTGGGCTCCACGGTCACCGGCTTTGACACCCTCTGACTTCTTCCTGTGGAGTTTCATTAAACATAACGTTTATGTACCACCACTCCCACAGAACCTGGAAGAGTTGAAGAACCGGATCTGTACTGCCATAACATCAGTGACGAAGGACATGCTTACCCGAGTATGGGAGGAGTATGGAGGACATATTGAACATCTGTAATCTGAACTTGAGAGGTTCGTAAATATGCGTGTAAAGTTTCATATTCGTATGTCTTAAAGTTTAATAAATATAAGCATTCGAAATACGTATATTCTTTTTTAAACACCCTGTACAATCCAGCTCCCAAAGCTCAATGGAGTTAAAGAAAAAGCGAGATTTGAAGAATACAATGTGGCTTTGAAAGAATTACAGGGATAATTTTCTAAACGTTTTGAGACATTGTCAGTATTATATCGGCATTAGAATTGTTTTCGAGACCGTTTGCCGTTTCAGTTGCATGCGCCTCTGTGCATGTACAGATATGGTAGAATTGATTGATCTGCTTTGTAATTTCCATTTTGAAGACAAATCATTTTACGTGAAAACTGTCCTGGACATCTACGTAGTTTTCCTCAGAAAGAGTTTCTGCGTCCCCATAATGATTATGCAAACATGACAAAATATTTCAGTCAACGTATATGTGTGAAAGGTTTTTTTTCAATAATGAAACTAATTAATTCAAGATTGTGTAGCAACATGACTGCGAAAATCTTCGAAATTGTCTCTACCCGTCCTAACGCTGACATTTTGTACCACATAAAAGATATATTACATCTTCAGTGTGCCAAAGGTAAAGAAAAATTATTGAAATGTTTTGCTTGTAATTTGTGATCTATGTTGCTGAGAAACATGAATTATAAAACCAAGTCATATGCAGTGAGACTGCATTGACATCTAAATGCAGTGCATTCGCCGTTTACCCCTCTTCCCCCTCCTCTTGCTCAGATATTGTTGAGCAGTGGTGGGGGAAGTGTGCAGCGAGGCTGAGCTCTACACCATGCATGCCAGGGCATAGCTCACACGATACAAGCCGAAGATGAAGAAGGAGGAGAAGAAGAAGAAGGAGTGAACCTAATTTTATGACGTTAAAAACTTCAAAATACTGTTATTACATTCATTAATATGTAATGGCAGTGAAACGCCTTGTTTGCATCTGGATCAAGGCCAGCCTTAAGTATTAAAGCGTGATTCCTGCAGAGGAGCAGCCGCCTTTTCAATAGATGCAAGGCCAACAGTCTTAATGATTGAGTGATCTGGCCTTTTACTAGCAACCAGTATGTCCTTGCTATTTTGGTATTGAAAATGGCTGAAACCAAAGGAAAATTACGGCTGTGATATTTCCTGAGGACCTGCAGCTCTGATGTATGGCTTAATTATGATGGCATGCTCATGGGTAAATTATTCTGGAGGTGAAAGTCTCCCATTTGCATCACCAGCTGAAGACAAGTTGGGAAAGATACAACTTGTGTTCTATGGGTGAGAGAATCAAACATTAGTTCTCTTTGTCGAGTAGCTATCGTCGATTATTTAAAACGGTAAAGCAATACGTTTGATCCAGATATACACTGGGGTGACAAAAATCATGACATACCTCCTAATATCGCGCCAGACTTCCTTTCACCCGACGAAGTGCAGCAAATTGAAGTGGCATGGCGTCAACAAGGGGTTGGAAGTTCGCTGCTGAAACATTGGGCCATAATTACATAGGAGTTGCCAGTCAGGATTGCCTTCCTCTGCATTATTTCCCATAAATGTTCGATGGGATTCATATCGGGCGATCTGGGTGGCCAAATCTCTCGCTCGAATTGTCCAGAATGTTCTTCAAACTAATCGCAAAGTGACCCGATGACATGGCGCATTGTCATCATAGATTTGTTTCTGGAGAGGGTCCGCCCTGAGCAAATCACAATTTCTTATTTTTCTTATTACTCTACAGACATGTTTCGCTGAAGTTACAGCACCATCAGTGAGTTTTATGTTATCTTCTTGTTACCACATCCTGTGAATTTCTTGGATTTTATGTAATCCAATGTAGCGCTTTTGTTTAAAAAAAATGTTTCAAATGGCTCTGAGCACTATGTGACTTAACATCTATGGTCATCAGTCCCCTAGAACTTAGAACTACTTAAACCTAACTAACCTAAGGACATCACACAACACCCAGTCATCACGAGGCAGAGAAAATCCCTGACCCCGCCGGGAATCGAACCCGGGAACCCGGGCGTGGGAAGCGAGAACGCTACCGCACGACCACGAGCTGCGGACAGTTTTGTTTCACACTTCGTCATTTTTTTGCCGGTTTCCCCATCATCTTCACTGTGCGGCCTGCACTAAGTAACTTTTCATGTCATCCATAAAAATACCATCGTTGTTTTGTAACATGGAGTCCATAAATGGCTACAAATGGTCTTCAAACCAGCAGTTGGACCAGAGGACTCAGTCGATTCCATGTAAAAACGCCCACACCATTACTGAGCCACCACCAACTTGCACAGTGCCTTGTTGACAACTTGGTTCATGGCTTCATGGGTTCTGCGCCACACTTGAACCCTATCATCAGCTCTTCTCAACTGAAAGCCACGATTTTCTTGTCATGCAGGGTCCAACCGACATGGTCATGAACCCGAGACAAGCGCTCGCTACAGGCGATGTCGTGCTGTTAGCAAAGGCATTCGCATCGGTCGTCCGCTGCCAGTCTGTTAACGCCAAATTTCGCCGCATTGTCCTAACGGATAGGTTCTTCGTACGTCCCACACTGACTGCTGCGGTTATTTCACACAACGTTGCTTGTCTTTTAGCACTGACATCTCTCGATCGTTAAGTGAAGGCCGTCGGCCGCTGCGTTGTCCGTGGTGAGAGGTAATGCCTGAAATTTAGTATTCTCGGCACACTCTTGATACTGAATTCGCCTAACGATTTCCGAAATGGAATGTCCCATACGTCTATCTCCAACTACCACTCCTCGTTCAAAGTGTGTTAATTCCCGTCATGGGTCCACAATCACGTCGGAAACCTTTTCACATGAATCACCTGAATATAAATGGCAGCTCCGCCAATGCATTGCCATTTATACTGCCATCTGTATATTTGCGTATTACTGTTCCATGACTTTTGTCATCTCAGTTTAGAAGGAAAAAGTCAAGCGTGGTGGAAAGAAGAACGAGACTTCTGAGCCAATGAATGCAAAGTTATCAACACAAAATTAAATAAGGGTAACGCAGGAGGAGGTCTAATGAATAATAAAATAAGAATGTGTACAGCATAACGAACCCATTACCATAACGAAGATAGATAAAAATAGACATCCACCTCATTAGTACTTGTTTATATGCGTAATATCTCTGCAGATGAAGAGATTTAAAGAATGTATGATGAGATAAAAGAAATTATTCAGATTTTTAATGTGTACGGAAATTTACTGATGATGTGGGACTGGAATGCTATAATATGGAAAGGAAGACAAGGAAAAATAGTAGGGAAACATGGACTTTGTGTAAAAAAAAATGGCTCTGTCCACTATTGGACTTAACTTCTGAGTTCATCGGTCCCCTAGACCTTAGAACTACTTAAACCTAACTAACCTAAGGACATCACACACATCCATGCCCGAGGCAGGATTCGAACCTGCGACCGTAGTGGTCGCACGGTTACAGACTGTAGCGACTAGAACCGTTCGGCCACTCAGACCGGCTTTGTGTAAAAGAATGAAAGGGGAAACCACCTGGTATAATTTTGCGAGGAGCACCGTTTGATCATTGCTAAGAAGGTTGTATACGTGGAAGACTCCTGAAGACATTTGAAGCTTTCAGGAAGATTAAATAATGGTACCAAATAGATTTTGAAACCAGATTTAAAACTGTCGATGTTTACTCTGAGCACAACTTATTGGTTATGAACTGCAGATTAAATTGCAGAAGGTGGGAAATGAAGCGGAAAGTAAAGGAGATGGGACCTTTGTAAGTTAAAAGAGCCATAGGTTGTTGAGAGCAGCATTATGTAACAATTTAATCAAGCAGGGGAAAGGAAGACAATAAAGACGAATGGGTAGCTTTGAGAGGTGAAATAGTGAAGACAGCGGAACATCAAATAATCAAATAGACATGGCCTAGTAGAAATCCTTGAATAACGTACACATTGAATTTAATCGACGAAAGGAGAAAAGATAAAAATGTATCAAATGAAGCAGGTACCCGGAAAAACAGACGCTTAAAAAATAAAATTGACAGACGGTGTAAAAAAGCAAAACAGGTATGTATGAGGACACGAGGTCTGTTTGGCTGCTACTACGGAGTTTCTGGCAGCGCATTCGTGCAGCAAGTCATTTTTGTTGTTAAAATATTGTTCAATAACTGAAACTGAATTCTAAGATCGAATCTTTTTGATTTTGTGCTCAGGTTTATAAACGCCCCAGGAACCAAAGGTTTTATCGAAATTAGATTGAACTTGAGATCGGCTGCGGATTGAGGCTGTGAACACTAAATTCGGTGTGAAGCTCTAGCTAGACATTACACTCATGAATATGGTGCCGTCACATATTTTGAGTTATGTTATGTTAACCGGGGACCTAGAAACGACGGAGAGGCTCCGTCCCAGCCGCAGCTGCAGTGGTCCACAACCCCTCGACGACTACCGCAGTCCACTTCACCCCTCCGCCAGCCCACACCGAACCCAGGGTTATCGTGCGGTTCGGCCCCTGGTGGACCCCCGAGGGAACGTCTCACACCAGACGAGTGTAACCCCTATGTTTCCGTGGTAGCGTAATTGTGGTGTACGCGTACGTGTAGAAGTTGTTTGCGCAGCAATCGCCGACATACTTTAGCTGAGACGGAATAAGGGGAATCAGCCCGCATTTACCGAGGCAGATGGAAAATCGCCTAAAGACCATCCACAGACTGGCCAGCTCACCGGACCTTGACTCAAATCCGCCGGGCGGATTCGTGCCGGGGACCGGCGCTCCTTCCCACCCGGAAAGCCGCGCGTTAGACCGCACGGCCAACCGGGCAGGCTTTATATTTTGAGTTATTCGGGTTTGTTTCCGTGTCTGATCGAATGATTGCAATTTCTATAGTATCTGTTTTTCTCGGAGGTCAAAATTATTAATGCCATTGTGTCAGGCAGCTCAGATGAGGAAGCTGTGCCAAATTTCTGATTCTACAGTCCAATGACATTGGAATTAGGAATTTTTGAAGCATCTGATACAGGCTGTAAAACAGAATTCCGTCAGAAAAAATTTTACAGATGCAGGTTTTCACTGAGGAGAGAGCAGTTGATCTCCTTTTTGACTCCTCGGTACTTATCTAGCATACATGTTACATCCAAATTGAATTTTTTCTAGTTCAGATACCAAACTAATCTCGTTGTGTCTGTCTGTACATACACTTTGCAGCAGGAGCTTTCTGTGCTGCGTTTATGCATGTTCCCAGTGGATGGCATCATCTGCCTAAAAGAAAAGCTGTTAATCGCTGTTCAGCATGCCTTTGAGAAATAAAGGTAATTACTGACAGCTTTTAGTAAATTTGGACTAGAATATGTTTAGAATATTTTTTAATATGCTACATTATTTCATCACAACAAACCACTTGTAGCTTCACATTTTTCTTTTGTACTATCTCCATCGAATACAAATAAGATGTTTAAAACTGTGTAATGATGATACCGGATAACAAGCAAAGCTTCAATACTCCAAAAACAATTATGTTAATAACATTGAAACCTTTGTCTTTTGAGCGCATATCGATGGTGTCTTTTTATATAATCAATATTTTGTTCTTCTGCGCTCTTACTGATATCAAACCGTACACCACGCATCTTGTAAGCGGCTTCATCTGGGTAATAATCATCATTCTCGTTAAACTGTGTTTCAAGGAAAATATTTATACAAACATGTCTTATGTTCCTTCAAAGATATTAATTCAATATATTTGTGATTAACGGCCATATAAAAAGTTTGAAACGATCCTGCGTCAGTCGCCCACTATCCTTAAATATTTTCTGTTATTTCACAAAAACCCAGCCTTCATTCAAAACGAATTGCGGTTATATAGTAATTAATATTTCAGTATTTAAGAATGTAAATAACTCACGCGGTCAAATGTCACTGAGCAAAGATGGGAGCCAAAACGGCACATCGGCCTGATTAAAAACTGATAAAGACATCGAAAAACGTTATTAAAAGTCAGTTTAAAGCAAGTATCTCAGATAGATATTAATTCTTAGTACCATCGCTCTTGAAGCGTTATTGCTCGATGGAGTACTTCCTAAAAATGAATGCTTTACGTAAATTCTTACTCTTTTTAGACTCAACCTATGAAGATCAATTATCAGGTTGCTGTGAAATGTAGGCAAGAAGCTACACTTCACAGCAACTTATTTGTCGATTTACTGGAACTACATTCGAAAACGACGTAGATTTTCACATTCAAAAATGGTTCAAATGGCTCTGAGCACTATGGGACTCAACTGCTGTGGTCATCAATCCCCTAGAACTTAGAACTACTTAAACCTAACTAACCTATGGACATCACACACATCCATGCCCGAGGCAGGATTCGAACCTGCGACCGTAGCAGTCGCACGGTTCCGGACTGCGCGCCTAGAAATCAAATGGTTCAAATGGCTCTGAGCACTATGGGACTCAACTGCTTAGGTCATTAGTCCCCTAGAACGTAGAACTAGTTAAACCTAACTAACCTACGGACATCACAAACATCCATGCCCGAGGCAGGATTCGAACCTGAGACCGTAGCGGTCTTGCGGTTCCAGACTGCAGCGCCTTTAACCGCACGGCCACTTCGGCCGGCTGCGCGCCTAGAACCGCGAGACCACCGCGCCCGGTTTTTCACATTCAATTGGCATTATTAGGTGTTTATGTTATTTTCTAACATAAATAGCATTCACTCTGAAGATGTTCTAAAATTTTTGTTAATGACACTAGCTTTTTAAGTTCAATATTTTTATTTAAATTTCATTTGTCCCAGAACGATGTACATTAAACTGATATACGTCATGGCATAGCGATATGCTGTAATGTCAACGCCAATATTTTGTATGCGATAGTGTTCGAGATTTATGAAGTGATGAAAACTTTTCCAGAAATGACTTTTAAGCCTGTATGTGAAAAATGATAAAAAAAGACTTATTATCTTGTGAAATGTAAATAATTTCCAACAATAATATGTTTTATTATTTTTACAAACAGTTTTCTACAAAGAATAATCATATAACAAAAGATAATACCATTAAAAGAATGTACTGGCATTGTATTGTCTGTGAAATTTTTTCCCTTCTGTTGTTCTCTACGATGTATGAAGCGGCTGAGATCAAAGATTAAGCTGAGGTCTGTTCTTCTAAACATTGTAAACAATAATCGTGTTGTGTGAGGTATAAGCGATCTAAAATATAACGTGCAGTTTACTAAATGGAATTCTAGTGTATGGACTTTTATTTGTAGCTAGATAATCTACTACGAATGTTTCAAGTTTTGGGTCCGCAGGAAACAGGAAAGCGGCCATTAGCACCTGGTACGGCGATACTGAATTGTTGATAACTGGTGAATAATACTGATATCGTGAACAGTCAGAACGGTGTAGGATACAGGATAAGCGGCTGGAGATGACTGACAATAAGCGCCGTTTGGTCAAGCCCACAACGCGTGTGCGGTGTATTTCCTTCCAGCCACGTAGACGGGACGAGGTTCTCCTCACTCGGCTTCGGACGGGCCACAGTCCTGCGACGCATGGCTTCCTGCTCCGGCGAGAGGACCCTCCCATGTGTGGTGCTTGTGGCGTTCAGTTCACAGTGCGCCACGTTTTACTGGACTGCGTTTTATTTTCTGACCAGCGTGCCGCGGCTGGCTTGCCGGCGGATCTGCCATCTCTTTTAGGAAATACTCAAACGAATGTGGTTAAAGTTTTAAAGTTCTGTGACTTGTCCAATGTTTTTACCAAGATTTTAGGGAGACGGTCGTAATTTGTTCACAGGGTGACTGGCTCGCCCATATTTTATGTAAGTGGCCGGACAGTGACAATTTCCTGTGGTATCCTTGACGCTCCTTTCTCGTTTTCCTTGCGTTTTATTTTCTTATACAGCATTTTTCTTCTTTTCTCGCTTTCTTTGCGTCCATTTAGTCCACATTCGTTTCTTTTAATGTGTGTCAGGGCGCTGATAACCTCGACGTTGAGCGCCCACAAGCCCCAACACACACACACATACACACACACTGCATCATATAGGAAAAGTTTGATGTGATTGATTTTCTACGAAAAATTATGTTGGTAAGAATATCCAGTCCAGACTGTATTTTGTCTGCCACCACTACGTGAGCGCATGGGGCGTCAATTTCAAACTGCAGAAATAATCAGACATTTATTCTTTCGATTGATATTATAATATTTGAACTCCGAGGACAAGAACCCACAGGAATTTATTATTTTTCAGTTCTAACGGTGTAAATAACATCCAGTACAACAATCTTAGACTTTACGTAAATGAAATAATTTTTGTGGCTGGTGCCTAAGATTAATTTTTCTCAGAGTAATTTATCACTGACTTTAAAAAGATATTTATGACACCAGGTTGTGGTGTGGTATATTAATTATTTGGTGCATACATTTTAATGTCACTTATTGAATTAATGAAACAGCATTTCAATATTTATTTGTAGTGATAAGGTACGTCAAAATGATTCATTATAGTCGGGCTCAGCAGCACATAAATAAGAATTATCAGTGATTATTTATTTTTTTAAGTTATACGTTTATTCTTGCTCCTACATTTTCATATGTTTTACAATAACGCGTACACACCACCACAAAAACTTTAAACAAACAGAACAAAACCCATCACAACGTACATATACTGATGGAGGTAGTATTGCGTACACACGATATAAAAGGGCAGTGCACTGGTGTAGCTGTCATTTGTGTTCAGGTGATTCACGTGGAAAGCTTGTCGACATGCTTATGGCCGCATGACGAGAATTAACAGAGTCTGAACGCGGAATGATAGTAGAAGCTAGACACGTGAGACACTCCATTTAAGGAATCGTTTGGGAATTTAATATTCTGAGATCCACAGCGTCCAGAATGTGCCGAGAATACCAACTATAAGGCATTATCTCTCACCACGGACAACGCAGAGGCCGATGGCCTTCATTAACGACGGAGAGCAGCAGCGTTTGTGTAGAGTTGTCTCTGCTAACCAGTGGCGTCTCCTGGAGGTGTGTGGATCGTGCGCCAACGTCAGAATAAAATTAAGAAATTATTATATTATTCTTTATCAGTATAAAGCACATTATGTCTATGATTTTCTTTGATAATGGTTCAACTCAGTTGTCTAGCACTAGCCTAGCCCTCGGCAGTATGCAACGCGCTAAACATGGGTTAAGGCGTTGTCACGGCTACGCCGCTTAATCTCTCGCTGTGCGAATATCACTGTGCATGAGTCAGCTCCCTCACCAGACTGCAGCCAGGACGTTATTTCTTTTGTTAACGACTCGGAGCGTTGCTAGCTGGCTGGCTGCTGTTGTGTTGCTTACCTCTTGTGTTTCTTGCGCACGTAAATTTTGTGGTAGTGGTGAACAAATTATTGACAGCGGCAGACCATGTCCTACCCTAACAGTATCAACGTGTGTAAAGGCAAAATGTGGTTCTACTGGACAGGGATCTGCGGGCGTTTTCGTAAGGAGATGTACGAATTACCAGACCGCTTTTGCCGCCGTTGTGCGACGAACGGATTTTATTGTTGGACTTGTCTGTTATATTCTACAAAGAAGAACTATTTGGAATAAGCAAGAGTATTCTGATTTAAATCTTAAATGAAGAAACATGATGATTCTTAAATTCACCTTCTTACTTTTCTAAACATACAACAGTTTTATTGCATGCCCCGTTAGATCTGGCGTTATTTTGAGTTCTCAACGAAGGGTGGAAGTAGAATTGCAAAATGAGAAAGTAAAAAACAACAGGGAAATATTGAGCAGATTAATTAATGCAGTTTGCCATTCGCGAAACAAGAACTACCCTTTCGAGGCCACGCTGAAACTTCAGAAGTGCGAACAAAGGAAATTGAATGCAATTTCTTCCTGCAAATGCCATGTTTGATCCCATGTTGAAACAACATTAGTAACGTTTACAGTTTCCCACGGCACATAGGCAAGCATTCAGAAGCATTTAATAAACGCAGTAGCTGATGTTTTGAGAGATGAAATTAAGAATACGGATTTTGTGGCTATTGCCCTTGATGAAACACCAGATGTAACCAATATATTACACTTATTAACTGTATTCCGTTAGTATTCAGTTTCACATAAAAAAGCAGTGGAACGATTTCTTCGGTTCCGCGATGTGAGAGCTGACAGAACTGCAACAACTCTTTTTAATCATGTCGATGAAATAATGGGACAATATAACTGTGGGGATAAGCTAATTGCCTGAACCTACGATGGAGCTGCTGTCATGAGTAGCCACCTCAATGGACTCCAAAATAAATTTCTGGAAAGGTATCCCATGCCTCTGTTTACGCACTGCTATGCTCATGTAATGAACCTGGTATTTCAGAAATCATCAGAATGTGAAAAGGACCTCAAAGTATTTTTTCCTAGTCTTAAATCACTGTCTACATTTTTTCGTTATTCTTCTAAGAGGTTACATGAGCTTTCAACATTCATGTCCAGAAAACTGACATTGTAGTCCAATACCCGATAGAATTTGGTGGAATTTATGTCTAGACTTGTAAAAGAGTCTATGGGAACAGAGATGCATTGATAATGTTCTCTGAGTATGTTCATGAAAGTGGAAATCTCGACCACCTAGTCAATGTACCAGCACGCAGCAGCTTGTGACCGCCAACATACACGGAAGTTGTTGGTTACTTATAGGCCACTGTGTAACTGAATATTATCGTTGTTTTGCGTCATAGTTAGTGAATTATCAGTTAATTTATTACAACTGTGAACATTTCAAAATTAGTTTTTTTGGTCAATAAAAAAACCCAAGTGGGAAAATTACAATTTTGAAAACGAATACACATTTCTGCATAAATCTTGAGTTAAAATTATTAAAAAATCAGCTAAGAACATTACAGCCTCAAGGAAAAATTTCCTTCACACAGAAAAAATTGGGGGGCTGTAACTGTTAAGTATGGTTCGTTTGCTTTTCTATTCAAGCGTCTCCCGGTTCAGCTTTTTCAGCATCTCCGCACATTACATACGCGTCCGATTATTTCAGCAATGGCGTCAAGAAGCTCGACGTTGAGCGTTCGAAGTCTGTCGAAACACACACACACACTCACACACATAGGAAGATAGAGAGAAGTATTCGAAGATGATACGCTTATCGCAAATAAGCATCCGTTTCTATTTAACCTATTGCTTAGTTACATTTGACATGTTTTACACATGTCTGCTGAGAATACGCTATAGCCGTCATAAAACCATATACTCAACAAATAAATAACAGCACTTTTTTCCAGTTCGTTCAGCGAACTTTTCCCTCCCTCCCTCCCTATCTCTCTCTCTCTCTCTCTCTCTCTCTCTCTCTCTCTCTCTCTGTTTGACGCTCTATATCTCCTTTTGTTTTTGGCGTCGAAAAAGCCTGAAGATCTTTTCTTTTTCAAATATTACACCCCCTTTCAGTGTCAGTGACCTATGTATTGTACTCTTCAGTAGCGATTTTTCAAATAATCTGCGGTACATTAACAAAGTCTTTTCTGTGAATGACGCTTTGCGTCACATGTCTGCCGAAAAAGCTCTCACAGATAACTGTAATCCTAGCAGTTGTATTTCATTCTATCCACGTGAAATACGCTACGCAAAAGCATGCTTTCGGACCCAGTAGCTCAAAGGAATACAACGTTTTTTCCCGTCTTTCTCCTTCAGAGCTGGAGTTACAGCGAAAATCCGTGCGAGTGGAGAATAAGGGGAATCAGCGAAAATCCGTGCGAGTGGAGAGTAAGGGGAATGTCGTGCTTTGAGCCTAACGTATACGGGAGATTTTCCGCCCAACACCAAAGCCAGTCGTCGACCGCCTCCCGTTTGTAAATCTCTGCCAGCTGTGAGACGTGTTTTTGGTGACGCCCATACAGCCCGGGAGTGGCCTTCTTTCCGGCGAACACAAATAACAAGAGTAACAGGAATCCCTCGGAAATCCTTCATGTGAGCCATTGGTCTCTGTGCTGTTTAGCTAATGCCAACACACTGACAGGTTACCAAAGATTACGAATATGACCATGTTTTTGTCATGTATTTAAATTACGCACATCCTGGAACCCATTAGTGGGTAGTAGATTTATACCTACGGCAAATGATGTTACGAAGCTTGCTTATTAGACATGAAGTAACTGTTGATTTTTGTTGTTCCATTTCATTTTTGTTTTATGTGTATTTCTTCGCATCAGTGTGGCGCATTCTGATATATTCAGACCTGAAAAATCTTCATGTATATTATACTAGCGAACCGACAATGCTTCGTATTTCCTAAATATGTACGGGAATTGGATATACGTCCTAATATCCTTCTCCCGCCCCCACCCCCCACAACCTTCTCTCTCGCTCTCTCTCTCTCTCTCTCTCTCTCTATATATATATATATATATATATATATATATATATATATATCCTCCCCTCTGCCGTTGCCCATATCCACCTCCTCCCCCTATATCCGCCCATCACCTTCCCCCCGCTATCTGTACATCTCTTATCCCGTAACCTCTATCCATCTCATTCTCCCTCATATCTCTGTCCATATCCTCCTTCCCTTTCTTTACATCCATTTCCTCCCCCCTTCTCTGTCCATCTCCTCCCCCCCCCCCTCTCTATGATCTTATTTATTGTTATTATAAACGGAATCCTGACTGGGAACAGAAGTTAAATGAATGGGTAAATCGGTTGGAGTCATTAGTAGACCGGATATGGAAGAAATCTTTCCAGCTGCTGGATCTGTGAGGATAGTAGCTTTAATGGCAGCATTTCGCATGGTTCTGATCTAAGAACAGTTAGGATTATAAAGTTGGCTATAAACACAGCTTTACTGTTTTATGTTAAAAATAACTGCGGAAAGGAAACCAAAACCTCACATTTTTCACAGCACAGCCTAGCATGTTCTTTCTCGCAGCCAGATTAACAGAAAGTGTTTATTGTGTAATATTTCCGGAGCGTAAGCGACTGTAGTACTGTCACCGTTGGAGGGTGGTACTGGACTACAAGTCCCACCGCCACATTCCCAAAGTGTATGGCATGTCACTGCCCTGTGGATAAATATACTGCCTCACCAACACAGTTAGACCACAAAAGACCGATGATGCTGTATTGTAACATATCACAAAAAAAACATAAGCGGCTGTTGAATCGTATCTGAATTGTCGCGTTCTGATCTGTGTTGTCGAAGCTTATGCTCCAGTCGAACACGACTGTATCAGACGTTCCAGAATCATAATGGATCGCGCTTGAGAAATCGTTATTCGATTTGCTACGAACCGTTGCCCGTGCTCTTGATACTCCCGTTTACTCGACGATCATGTAGTTAGCTTGCGTTACGCGTACGCCGACCGATACTTTGACGCCTCACTGGTGGCATTTTTCCCAAAGAAATAAATCACGAAATGAAGTCAATTGAATATTTGCAACATAGAAAATTTCCAAGAACTCACATCAATTCAGTCTTTGCAACACACCAAAGATATGATTACCACCAATAACACACTGAAATACCACTTTCAATTTATTCTTTTTCGCGAAATATCAATGTTCAATGCGGAATTTGTTGTTGTTACGAAAGCATGTGACAGCAGAACTGTCAGACCGACCGTCACATTTCTTTCACTGCGGTTTTCATACAAAAATACAATCCAGATTTCCGGCTTTTTCGGTGGATTTTCCAAAAAATTTCTTTCATACTAACCTTGGCAATTACGAGCACAACAGAAGCCAATCAGCCAAATCGGTCGAGCCTTTCTCAAGTGATCTTCTTTCGTACAGGCGGCAACTGATTTTTATTTATATAGATATATGCACTTTTATAATTCCTTAGTATGCATTACTTTTGTCTACATACTCAAGAAATGTGTATCAATCACTGCACAAGGGAGCGGTATACGCTGTTATGGTTTTCAAATTCGCAATGACAGTAATTATTTTAGTTTCATGCAGTTTGGAGTAATCAACGTAACGTGTACAGTACAATTATTTCACTGTGGTTTCATTTCCAGATTTATTGTCAGTGTTTAATGGACAGAACGTAGGACCCCCTTGTTTTATGACTGTTCCTCGCGGTGCACACAGTGGGCATTTATGTAAAATTTCTGGTTGGTAATCTCTCTTGATGGTTCTGATGGATTTATACCTGCCTGAATAGCCAGTTCTTCAAATATGGCATTGGCTCAAATATTTTCCAAGTCGCTAAGTGGAAGCTTAACTTTTTTTCATTTTTCGCTAATTGAAATTGGAACTAGTAAGTCGAACAATAACAGCGTGGAACAAAATCATTGTAAATTTTCCTTCCATTATATTAATGAGTCCCTGCTAAGTGAAAGTATGTTATATCTGATACACGTCTTACTTAAGAATCGTTTCGAAACACTCCTGTCCCCAGGTCTGTTTTTCTTTTTTTCTCACTTTGAAACATACAGATGAGTTTCTTCAAAGATCCAGCAAAACGTCCGTCACGCTTAAATCATTGTCATGTATCCTTTTTCTTGCTGGTTGTTACAAGCAAACCTACAAGAGCGAGGTGAAAATATCTCATTTTGGCACAGATACGGCGTTACATTTTGTTGATTTTTTATGTTGATACATGGGTCATGGTAACAACATTCATATATCAAAATATCCACGGGTGTACTGCCGGTCTACAGTGTCCAACGGGCACAATATTTCGGCGATCATACATGTCGCCATCATCAGGTGAACTGACGGACTGAGCTCCTGTGAACGTGCCGGCACGGAGATCCGTACACTATGGCTGCTCAGGTGGAACTGGGTTCGGTCGCGGCGGCGGCGGATTTAAATACCCTCCGCCCGCGGCGCGCTCACTCCGCCGTCCGCGCCCCGCGCCACGGTCGCGCGGTGGAACAGATTGCGACGGCGTCTGAGCTGACGTCGGTGTGATGGCTCCGTCCGCCGTGGTCGTCACAACTATACACTTGCTCGATTTACTCTTGATTAACCCAATCGCTGGTTCCCAAGCCTTGCTAAGATTATAGCCACAGTCACGATTTATGAGGTCGTCATTGGTGCGAATTTCGATGGCCTCTCTAACAACGCTGTCCCAGTATCTCGACGTCTGTACCAGAATCCTCGTGCGTTCATACTCCATAGCGTGATTTTCCGACAAACAATGTTCAGCGACCGCCGACTTGCTCGGATACATCAGTCGAGTGTGCCTCTGGTGTTCACGGCATCGATCCTCGACGGTACGCATCGTCTGACCAATATACGACTTGCCACATTGACACGGAATCTGGTACACGCCGGCCTTCCTCAAACCGAGGTCATCTTTGGCGCTCCCCACCAGTGCACGAGTTTTATTCGGAGGACAAAACACCGTTCCGACCCGGTGTTTCTTCAAAATGCGGGCGATCTTTCCCGAGAGTGCGCCTGTATATGGGATAAACGCAGTGCCTACCTCCTCCCTCGTGATTTCATCCATATCCACAGGTTGTGCTGTAGTGGTTGGGCGGAGAGCACGTTGAATCTGCCACTCTGAGTACCCATTTTTTCGAAATACAGTTCTCAGATGTTCCAATTCCTGGGGTAGACTCTCTGCGTCAGAGATAGTGCGCGCCCTATGTACTAGAGTTTTAAGTACCCCATTCCTCTGTGAAGGGTGGTGGCAGCTGTCTGCGTGCAAATACAGATCAGTGTGCGTTGACTTCCGATACACCCCATGACCTAGGGTGCCGTCAGGCCTTCTCTTGACCAAGACGTCAAGGAAAGGTAGTTTACCCTCCGTTTCAGTCTCCATAGTGAATTTGATGTTGGGGTGTATGGAGTTTAGATGAGTAAGGAAGTCAAGGAGTTTATCCATACCATGTGGCCAGATGACGAAAGTAGGTTTCCATTCGGATGACGACAGGGCTTCCTCCTCGAAGTTCTCCATATACAAATTCGCTACCACCGGTGAGAGTGGGCTACCCATGGCGATTCCCTCCGTCTGTTCGTAGTATTCTCCATTAAAAAGAAAATACGTGGAAGTCAAGACATGCCTAAAAAGTTCAGTGGTCTTCTCGTCAAACTTCTGACTAATCAATTCTAGTGACTCTCGCAGGGGTACCCTCGTGAACAAGGAAACGACGTCAAAACTCACCATGATATCTGACTCACCCAACGTGAAGCTATCAAGGCGTTTAACAAAATCCACGGAATTACGGATGTGATGAGGGCATTTACCCACGTAAGGACTTAATATTCCCGTCAGGTATTTGGCCAACAAATATGTAGGTGCCCTGATGTTGCTGACAATGGGGCGTAATGGTACCCCCTCTTTGTGAACCTTCGGGAGTCCATATAGTCTAGGCGGTACCGGACCTTGGGGTAACAATTTCTTAGCGTCACCCTCCGGTAATTCTGCGTCCTTGAGAAGCGACCTCGTCTTGTTGTCCACCTTCTTCGTAGGGTCAACGCTGATCTTCCGGTAGGAATCGTCATTTAGCAGGCTCTGCATCTTATCAGTGTAGTCCTTATGGGAGACAACAACTGTAGCATTGCCTTTGTCAGCCGGTAAGACAACAATTTCAGAGCGCTCCCTCAGATCACGAATGGCCGCCCTCTCTTTACTAGTGATATTTGACTTCATCGGCTTGGATTTCGTCAACGCACGACAAGTTTCACGACGTATTTCCTCAGCTGATTCAGGCGGAAGTCGAGCTGCAACCTGTTCAACAGCACTAACAATTTCTGCGACCGGAGTGAACTTGGGGGTGGGAGCGAAGTTGAGACCTTTCTGCAAAACCGAGACCGCATCATCACTCAACACCATGCCACTCAAATTGATGACAGTCTTGCCCGGAACCTGCAGAGATGGTTTGTCAAGGAGACGTGAGAACTTAGCTGTTTGACGTCCCGTTGCCTTCTTATGGGCGGAATCAGCTGCAACCCAGGTGACACCATCAATCCAATCCCAGGAAAAAGAAGTGAAATTACTAGCCAGTTGCAAATGTAGTTTGAGTAATTCCTGTGAGATAAACTCAAGGCTCCGGCGGGTGAATTGCACTCTCTCACGTACCAATGCGAGGCTGGCTCGTTTCTTGATTCTCTTAGCTGCTGCAGAATCTATGTGATGCATAACCTTAGCAAAATTTGGAACAACGTTCTCGGAACGACATCTCTTTAGAAAGGCAAGAATCACAACATTCATATATCATTTGAAGTACGGCATAGTTATACTGAAACAGCTTGTTAAAATAGAATCATCTGGAATACCAAATATTAATGAATGCCTATTTTTAATAGTTTATTCTGAGCGGAAATTGGTCCACAGTGGTCGCTTATATAAAGTTGAAAGCCGCTCTATTAGGTTTTTCCCTTTAACCCTCAGTGAACAGTTAATATCACCAGGACATTAATACACGAAGAATAGCCCTCTTCTTGTAGGAAAATTTTGGTGTATGAATGAGGAGCATAGCGTGCAACGGAATACATGAAAGGGCCTCTTACATGTGTTAAACTAATGAAAAATGTTGTGTACATAGTTCCACGTAGTCAGCGCGTACACAACTTTCCCAATAGAGCGCACCCCGCTGAGCACAACAGCGCATGCGCAGCGCTCGTCCGTCTCTGCACTACGAGATGGCGCTGTCTTAGAGACGGACCAAATTCTGCTTCCGCCGATCCGCGTATTAATATGTAACGCAGCCAATGAGATTGCTGCTATCGTAGAACCTTTTCTCCTCGCGGATCACACTCGCGCAGTGATACCTGAACGCGCGAGGTATTATAACGAGTGTACAGACCTCCGATTAGTCAGTCTGCATCAGTCTGCATTATTCTGCATTAATCTATAGTCAAGTTTCAGTCTGCGCCTAATAAGATTATCATATTCCTGTACATAGCCATCAAGAGAAATGTATAGACACTTTGTCAAGTATCAGAGATATGTGAGAATAAGATAATGTACCAAGACCAAAGGAACTTCAGAATGCCAATTGTAAATAGCATTCAGAACCAAGTTAAGTTATTTTTATGCTTGTTATTATTTTAATAAATGTGTGTGAAAATTAATCAATTTCGGTTTAAAGTTGGTCACCGTCAATCTGCTACTCTAAGCGTGCAAGTGGCATTTCTATCGTCTGGCCTAACGGCAGAAGATAAACACACCACGATAAGACCACGAGACATATTCCTGACACTCGCCTACTTCTCTAGAGCGACAAGTCAAATAATCTGATGGTGTGTGTACCGAAGGTCTTACAGTACGCACACCACAGAAAATTATAACAAAAAGTCTCAATAATTCTAACACGACCTCTTACAGAGAAAGCGCCGTTTCAGTTGCATGTAAACTGCTCATTGTATTACCCAACACCTGATGGTAGGAAGTATGGAACTTCCAAAAGAACAAAACTCACGGTGTACTCAGGACAGTAGAAGGTGACTCGAAGTTCTCTGCAGCTCCAGCCTAGCTTAGAATGGCGCAAAGTTATACGCAGGAAAGAAAGATACTTTGTCGATCTGAAGCAGTTCCTCACTACATTAATTCTGCAGAAGACACATTGCTTTTCAGTGAGCTATGTGCACATCAACAACAAACGTGGGCAAAGGAAACTAAGCACATACGAACTGAGAACTGTTGCGTGACAAAATTATTATGGAAACATGAGGGTAACATTTTTTATAAGTTCGAACAGCCAGAGTTACTCAATCACGCAGAAGTGTCGCCAGCCGCCAGCCGGGAAGCGTAAACACTTCAACCCCGTTACTGGGTCAGGAAGAAAGCCACCTCGACATTCTTAAGAGAGACTACGAGCAAGTCAGAAGAAAACAGAACAGGGCAGACCGAACGGCCGTTATTACTACCACAACATTACGTAAGAGACACGAGATATGACACAACAACGTCTAGCAAGAGTTTTACAAAGCAGTAAGGATCCTGTAACAGATACATTAAGGAAATGTAGTGAAACCGCAGACCGCTGATAACTCGGGAAGCGCAGTATAAATTTGGTCACTACCAATGAATTCGCAGAGCAGATCCTCACGATATAAATACATTTGGCAGTCGGTCAGTATGATCTATGGCGTTCAAAGCCGTTCGTACTCGATTCTCTGGTTATACTCTGATGCTCATAAATTAAGGATGATGCTGATACATGGTGAAACAACGCTCTGGTGGGCGGTTTGCGGGTTTAAATCACCTCGGGGTATGACCATGCGGTGTACTTGACCTGCGGTCGTCGCACGGTGGTACTGGCAGCAGTCCATTTACAGAGGTGTGTTGGTGCATGTCAGAGTATGGTGCAGCGAGTAAGTGTGCAGTCGTTTTCATACGTGCTAATGGTGCTGTGTGATGAAAATGACTCAAAGAACACATATTGATGACGTTATGAGGGGTAGAATACTAGGGCGACTAGAGGCTGGTCAAACACGGCAGGTCGTAGCACGGGCCCTCCGTGTGCCACAAAGTGTGATCTCAAGATTATGGCAATGATTCCAGCAGACAGGAAACGTGTCCAGGTGCTACAGTACGGGACGTCCACAGTGTACAACACCACTAGAAGACCGATATCTCACCATCAGTGCCCGCAGACGGCCACGGAGTACTGCAGGTAGCCCTGCTCGGGACTTTACCGCAGCCACTGGAACAGTTGTCTCCCGACAAACAGTCTACAGACGACTGAACAGACATGGTTTATTCGCCGGGAGGCCCCTGGTCACAGGAAAGGCAATAAAGCCTGGTGTCAAGGACACAGTACATGGTTATCGGAACAGCGGTCCCAGTTTATGTTCTCGAACGAGTCCAGGTATAGTCTGAACAGTGATTCTCGCCGGGTTTTCATCTGGCGTGAACCAGGACCCAAATAAATGGTTCAAATGGCTCTAAGCACTATGGGACTTAACATCTGAGGTCATCAGTCCCCTAGACTTAGAACTATTTAAACCTAACTAACCTAAGGACATCACACACATGCATGCCCAAGGCAGGATTCGAACTTGCGACCGGAGCAGCAGCGCGGTTCCGGACTGAAGCGCCTAGAACCGCTTGGCCACAGCGACCGACAGGAACCAGATACTAACCCCTTATTGTCCTTGAAAGGGACCTGTTTGGAGGTTATGGTTTGATGGTGTGGGGTAGGATTATGATTGGTGCACGTACACCCCTGCATGTCTTTGACAGAGGAACGGTAACAGGTCAGGTGTATCGGGACGTCATTTTGCACCAGTACGTCCGCCTTTTCAGGGGTGCAGTGGGTCCCACCTTCCTATTGATAGATGAGAACGGACGACCCCACCGAGCTGCCATCGTGGAGTACCTTGAAACAGAAGATATCAGGCGAATGGAGTGGCCTGCCTGTTCTCCAGACCTAAACCCCATCGAGCACGTCTGGGATGCTCTCGGTCGACGTATTGCTGCACGTCTTCAAACCCCTAGGACACTTCAGGAGCTCCGACAGGCACTGGTGCAAGAATGGGAGGCTATACCCCAGCAGCTGCTCGAACACCTGATCCAGAGTTTGCTAACCCGTTGTGCAGCCTGTGTACGTGTGCATGGTGATCAAATCCCATACTGATTTCGGGGTACACGCGCAGGAAACAGTGGCGTTTTGTAGCACATGTGTTTCGGGACGGTTTTCTCAACTTATCACCAATAGCGTGCGTTTACAGATCTGTGTCGTGTGTGTTCCCTATGTGCCTATGTTATTAGCGCCAGTTTTGTGTAGTGCCACATTGTGTGGCACCACATTCTGCAATTATCCTTAATTTACCAGCATGAGTGTAGTATTCTAATATATTTTGTGTGAGATTGTACTAGTGTTAGTTTTGCATTTGCTTCCCTACGAGATGATCAGCAACGAAGCCACGACTGGTGAAGTCCAGCATCCAGTACTGACGTCAGCACAACAGCCAGCGCTGATGAGTTGTCCAAGGGTCTACCTGCACGACTCCAGTCCAATACTGAAGCTGCCCTAACCTCCAGTGTTTCATGGATCTGGAAGCCTACCAGGCCAAGTTCAGCATTTAGAATGACTACACGATATTAGACATCACGGTTCACCTGAGGGACCAACGGGGACAGTGATCTGGATGGGACTGGGTACTCTGCAAAGCGGCGTGTGAATCAAATCACACACGTCGTGGTTACTGCACCCCCAAGTACAGCTACCGACGGGGAGTGACTACGTCGCCAGCGAGAGGCGAAACCGCCGCATCTGGATGTCATCGACTTCCACTCCGAGCTGATGCAGCGTCCTCTGCATCCGTCAGTCAGCTATTTGATTCAGAGGATTACTCTCCGGATTATGTAGCCGACAATCGACGCAGAAGAAGCAGCAGTGACTTGTATTTTCAATAATAAATGGAGTGATTTTGAATATTGATTTATTGCGTGTAACGATACCGCACAGGTGCTCGGTCTGCACCCTGTGGAATTAGTACGGTTTTTCACCCCGGCAGAGAGCGACCCCTACAGCACGAAAGTCGTAATCTTTAGAAATATTTACTGAAGGAAAAGTAATTAAAGAAAGGCTTGAAATTATTCAAGGTGGAAGCGTGGAAGCCCACAAACAAGGGATACATATGTCCTCCACCGAATGACATACATACAATACCACATATCCTCAAGAAGCAGAAATAAAACATGTATCCTCAGATTCCGTAACATATTAAATGAGTGGGGGAGTAACGTGAAACACGACCCATATTCACGGATGACTTAATGTAAAACCCATATTGACCCTTGTAGCACAGGCAAAGCCTTGATCGGAAAAGATCTAATCACGTGGAATTATATGGTTCCAGAGATATTTCCTAATCTCAAAAATCTATGAAGTATATATGCAGATTGAAGCTACGAATGAAAGTTTGTATCAAGGTCAGTACTATAACTCAGGTGTCGCCTCACTAGACAGATGTGCTGACCACTACGCCACACTGGCGTCCAAATTCCTATTCACGCCTAGCCCCAGCTTTATTTTCCCCCATAAACTCTAACAGAACTGGAGAGGTTCACCGAATGTATTGGAATAGCACCTCAGTCTCGAATAAAACTGGTGATCCTACCAGGTTTTCAGACAAGACCCGTGTTTCATTCGACGCTGAGATGCTATTCCAATACAGTTGGACAGCCTCTCCAATGCTGCTTGAGTTAGAGGGATTAGCAAGCGGGCTAATGCGCGAATGGGAGTTTGGACTGAGGAGTAAGGCGTGCTAGAGTAGTCCGTGCAGCTGTGCAAACCCAGTGCTCCAGTGTGGCGTAGTGGTCGGCAACTGTCTAGTGAGCAGAGACCTGAGTTCGAATGCTGGCCATGGTGTCAATTTTCATTCGTCGCTTCAGTTTGCATACATAGATAAAAGGTCTAACATCGCGTACAATGAAAACTCATCTGAAAATCGTGTAATATAAAATCAATCCAATGTAACATTTGCAAGCCACACTCTCTCTATCAGTCCTGAATACTGTAGTTTAAGAAAGCCCATCTTAGGTAATACACACAGCAGGTTGGGTATTGCAGTCATCCAAAACCCGAAGAAACTGCGGCATGGGCAAGTGTAGAGTGTCGCAAACAGTAAAAAAGAAAGCATGTTGCTCCGCGTCCCCATGGGCCATGCACATTCGGATCCTATTCGCTTCATCACCAGACTGTCCGCCCCCAGTAGCTGAGTGGTCAGCGCGACAGAATGTCAATCCTAAGGGCCCGGGTTTGATTCCCTGCTGGGTCGGAGGTTTTCTCCACTCAGGGACTGGGTGTTGTGTTGTCCTCATCATTTCATCCCCATCGACGCGCAAGTCGCCGAAGTGGCGTCAAATCGAAAGACTTGCACCCAGCGAACGGTCTACCCGACGGGAGCCCTAGTCACACGATATTTATATCACCAGATTAGCCGGCAGCGTTCTGCCTTCAAAGTATAGCATAGAAATATGTTTTACTACGCAACCAGAGGTATGAGTCCAGTGGAAGACGAAAACAGTGAATAGATAGTCTTCTAGCCATGCTAGTGACTTGCGATTCGTTGAGATTTCAGTGCATTCTTTTAAGAGGCGACACTAAGATTCAGTGCACTCGTCTGTGAAGTGGGATGGCTGACCCAAGGGAACGACAACAGCGACATTATTCACAGTTCAAGAACGATTATAACAATTTTATTAAATAAAACTATACAGCAAAATATGTGAAGCAATTTCCTTTTAACTACTTACTAAGGCAGTTAAAACAACAGAAGTAATTATTACCAAAACACCTCCTTAGAGGTTCTGTTCTCCTATTTACATTAGTAGAAACCCATAATTGTCGCATGGGAGAAATTTCGGGAAGTAGCTACTACTAAAGGAGAGAGGTGAGAATAATCCGGTATGCAAATTAACAGCCGTTGCATCGTATTTAAAGTATAAGTGCATTCACACCCATGAGCTCACGGTGTAACAAGCGTACATAGAGCTTAATCGCCCAGATTTCTTAAGGCAATTTACACAATTAGTCACATAGGAAGCTCCAAACAGAATTTCACGAAATTCAAAATTATTGGGGACAGTTCACTATAAAATGGCAACCATGGCCCTTGTTACTATACCAATCCCAATAGTAGGGAATAGCAATTGATACTCATGAGCTCTTCAACTCTATTTGGTTTTAGCCGTAAGCTTAGGCTAAGAGAACACACTCCCTTTTTTTCCTTTTTTGGGGAGCACTTGGAAGGAAATCCAATTTCCTGGTACAAAAACAGTTCAAAATAATTTCTGACAAATTCAGGTAGGACGCTTTGCGGACAGAAACACAATAATTGTGGACAAATTAACGATTATAAGCACTCATGCCCCCGCAAGAACCATGGACCTTGCCATTGGTGGGGAGGCTTGCGTGCCTCAGCAATACAGATAGACGTACCGTAGGTGCAACAACGGAGGGGTATCTGTTGAGAGACCAGACAAACGTGTGGTTCCTGAAGAGGGGCATCAGCCTTTTCAGTAGTTGCAGGGGCAACAGTCTGCATGATTGACTGATCTAGCCTTGTAACACTAACCAAAACGGCCTTGCTGTAGTGGCACTGTGAACGGCTGAAAGCAACGGGAAACTACAGCCGCAATTTTTACCGAGGGCATGCAGCTTTACCGTATGGTTAAATGATGATGGCGTCCTCTTGGGTAAAATATTCCGGAGGTAAAATAATCCCCCATTCGGATCTCCGGGCGGGGACTACTCAAGAGGACGTCGTTATCAGGAGAAAGAAAACTGGCGTTCTACGGATCGGAGTTTGGAATGTCAGACCCCTTAATCGGGCAGGTAGGTTAGAAAAATTAAAAAGAGAAATGGATAGGTTTAAGTTAGATATAGTGGGAATTGGAGTAGTTCGGTGGCAGGGGGAACAGGACTTTTGGTCAGGTGAATACAGGGTGATAAATACAAAATCAAATAGGGGTAATGCAGGAGTAGGTTTAATAATGAATAAAAAAATAGGAGGGCGGGTAACCTTCCACAAACAGCATAGTGAACGCATTATTGTGGCCAAGACAGACACGAAGACCACGCCTGCTACAGTAGTACAAGTTTACATGCCAACTAGCTCTGCAAATGACGAAGAAATTGGTGAAACGTATGATGAGATAAATGAAACTATTCAGATAATGAAGGGAGACGAAAATTTAATAGTCATGGGTGATTGGAATTCTATAGTAGGAAAAGGGAGAGAAGGAAACGTAGTAGGTGAATATGGATTTGGGGTAAGAAATGAAAGAGGAAGCCGCGTGGCAGAATTTTATACAGAGCATAACTTAATCATAGCTAACACTTGATTCAAGAATCATGAAAGAAGGTTCTGTACATGGAAGAATCCTGGAGATACTAGAAGGTATCAGATAGATTATATAATAGTAAGACAGAGATTAAGGAACCAGGTATTAAATTGTAAGACATTTCCAGGGGCCGATGTGGCCTCTGACCACAATCTATTGGCTATGAACTGTAGATAAAAACTGAAGAAACTTCAAAAAGGTGGCAATTTAAGGAGATGGGGCCTGGATAAACTTACTAAACCAGAGGTTGTACAGAGTTTCAGGAAGAGCATAAGGGAACAATTGACAGGTATGGAGGAAAGAAATACAGTAGAAGAAGAATGGGTAGCTTTGAGGGATGAAGTAGTGAGGGCACCAGAGGATCGAGTAGGTAAAAAGACGAGGGCTAGTACAAATCCTTGGGTAACAGAAGAAATATTGAATTTAATTGATTAAAGGAGAAAATATAAAAATGCAGTAAATGAAGCAGGCAGAAAGGAATACAAACGTCTCAAAAATGAAATCGACAGGAAGTGCAAAATGGCTAAGCAAGGATGGCAAGAGGACAAATGTAAGGATGTAGAGGCTTATCTCACTAGGGGTAAGATAGATACTGCCTACAGGAAAATTAAAAAGACCTTTGGAGAAAAGAGAACCACTTGCATGAATATCAAGAGCTCAAATGGAAACCCAGTTCTAAGCAAAGAAGGGAAAGCAGAAAGGTGGAAGGAGTACCCGAGGGGCTATACAAGGGCGATGTACTTGAGGGCAATATTATGGACATGGAAGAGGATGTAGATGGAGATGAAATGGGAGAAGAGTTTGACAGAGCACTGAAAGACCTGAGTCGAAACAAGGCTCCGGGAATAGACAACATTCCATTAGAACTACTGACAGCCTCTGGAGAGCCATTCCTGACAGAACTCTACCATCTGGTGAGCAAGATGTATAAGACAGGCGAAATACCCTCAGACTTCAAGAAGAATATAATAATTCCAATTCCAAAGAAGCAGGTTTTGACAGATGTGATAATTAGCGAAATATCAGTTTAATATGTCACGGCTGCATAATACTAACGCGAATTCTTTACAGACGAATGGAAAAACTGGTAGAAGCCGTCCTCGGGGAAGATCAGTTTGGATTCCGTAGAAATATTGGAACACGTGAGGCAATACTGACCCTACGACTTATCTTAGAAGATAGATTAAAGAAAGGCAAACCTACGTTTCTAGCATTTGTAGACTTAGAGAAAGCTTTTGACAATGTTGACTGGAATACTGCCGGCCGGTGTGGCCGTGCGGTTAAAGGCGCTTCAGTCTGGAACCGCGTGACCGCTACGGTCGCAGGTTCGAATCCTGCCTCGGGCATGGATGTGTGTGATGTCCTTACGTTAGTTAGGTTTAATTAGTTCTAAGTTCTAGGCGACTGATGACCTGAGAAGTTAAGTCGCATAGTGCTCAGAGCCATTTGAACCATTTTGAACTGGAATACTCTCTTTCAAATTCCAAAGGTGGCAGGGGTAAAATACAGGGAGCGAAAGGCTATTTACAATTTGTACAGAAACCAGATGGCAGTTATAAGAGTCGAGGGGCATGAAAGGGAAGCAGTGGTTGAGAAGGGGGTGAGACAGGGTTGTAGTCTCTCCCCGATGTTATTCAATCTGTATATTGAGCAAGCAGTAAAGGAAACAAAAGAAAAATTCGGAGTAGGTATTAAAATCCATGGAGAAGAAATAAAAACTTTGAGGTTCGCCGATGACATTGTAATTCTGTCAGAGAAAGCAAAGGACTTGGAAGAGCAGTTGAACGGAATGGATGGTGTCTTGAAATCAGGGTATAAGACGAACATCAACAAAAGCAAAACGAGGATAATGGAATGTAGCCAAATTAAGTCTTAAAGGAGTAGTAAAGGAGTTTTGCTATTTGGGGAGCAAAATAACTGATGATGATCGAAGTAGAGAGGATATAAAATGTAGACTGGCAATGGCAAGGAAATCGTTTCTGAAGAAGAAAAATTTGTTAACATCGAGTAAAGATTTAAGTGTCAGGAAGTGGTTTCTGAAAGTACTTGTATGGAGTGTAGCCATGTACGGAAGTGAAACATGGACGATAAATAGTTTGGACAAGAAGAGAATAGAAGCTTTCGAAATGTGGTGCTACAGAATAATGCTGAAGATTAGATGGGTAGAGGAGGTATTGAATAGAATTGGGGAGAAGAATAGTTTGTCGCACAACTTGACTAGAAGAAGGGATCGTTTGGTAAGACATGTTCTGAGGCATCAAGGGATCACCAATTTAGTATTGGAGGGCAGCGTGGAGAGTAAAAATAGTAGAGGGAGACCAAGAGATGAATACACTAGATTCAAAAGGATGTAGGTTGCAGTAGGTACCGGGAGATGAAGAAGCTTGCACAGGATAGAGTAGCATGGAGAGCTGCATCAAACCAGTCTCAGGACTGTTTTTCACTTTTTTTCGCTAGCTGTTTATTTTTTTTTTATGACCCACCGTCTAATTTCTTAAGGTGGGTCGTGGAAGTAACACCACACCGGCTTCCGTCCCCACTCACACCGTTGCCCGTGTCCCGCCACGTGGAGGGCTCTATTTGTTTACATCCATTTGATATCTTTTTTTGTGCAGCATTAGAAAAACTTATAACTAATACAAAATCAAGTCTCAGGACCGAAGATCACAACAACAACAATAACGTGCACTCATGCAAAACAAGAAAGTCAAGCTGTATTAAAATCAGTGCAGGAAAGGTCAGAGCCGGCCGGAGTGGCTGTGCGGTTCTAGGGGCTACAGTCTGGAACCGGGCGACCGCTACGGTCGCAGGTTCGAATCCTGCCTCGGGCATGGATGTGTGTGATGTCCTTAGGTTAGTTAGGTTTAATTAGTTCTAAGTTCTAGGCGACTGATGACCTCAGAAGTTAAGTCGCATAGTGCTCAGAGCCATTTGAACCATTTGAAAGGTCAGAATGTAGATCCACTACAAGGCACCAGAATTACACAACGTAAAACAGTCTAAAACTTCTCACCGCATGCATAATAACAGGAACCGGCAGCCCGCAAGTGGCAGGGAGTAACAGCAAATGCAAGTTGTAGGTGATCTCTCGTGTGCTTTCTTCTCAGGACATAGGTTGCCATATACAAATGGCGGACGCACCTCAAATGCCCGCTGTGTTGCTCGCGTTCAACCCACACCGGCAGGCCAAACTACGCTCCTGCCCCAACAGGAACACAGATCCCCAAAGCCACGGTACACCATTGCCCCGTTGGTATCAATTCCACCTCACACCGTGGGACTGATGATCTCTCGTTTAGTCCCATAATCCCCTCAGTAAATCATTCAATCAATCCGCCTCACACCGCGGTTCCTGTCAGCCCTTGCTGTTCGGAGCTCTCTCCCCCGACTGCCATGCTGGAAGCGCTCTCGTCCCGTCGGCGCCATAGAGCCGCACTCCGTCGAAGACGTACGCGCGACCGCGCAATAGAGAAGTGAAAGCGAGCCACACGGTTCACTCGTGCAGCGACAAATCATATGAAAAGCGTTTCCAACATACGACTTTCAAAGTCTCCTCCAACATGAGTGACTGAACGCAGAACTCTCAAAGATGTTCCAGGTGCAACACTTTGTAGAACTGCAACCACAGATTAAATCATGAAAAATGTGCACGGTAAAGAATTGGACGTTCAGCGATTAGAATTACAGAAAATGGCTGACACCTTTAGCGTATCAGGGAAATAAGTGTAGGACATTTTACACGAAGAACAGACGATGAGAAATAATTTCTCAGTTCTGTCTGGAGCATTGGAAAATAATCCAACCGTTTTTGATCGCAGACTTGTTATCGTAGACGAAATTTGAATCTGTTCCTTCACGGCAGGAATATAAATGAAATAAATGAGTCGGAACTGGTGACTCGTAACGAAAATAAGGAGGAGAAGATTATATTCGGAGGAGAGGTTATCGATATTGTTTCATAATGTGCTTTTCTTCCCACGTCGTAGTATTTCTTCACACTACCACCTTTCCTCGACACAGCACTCATAATCCTTATTGAACAAAGCAACTCTTCCCGCGGCTGTTTGACTTTCTTCATACCTCACAGGACGTTCGGACAAGGATTATTGACACACGAGGCTTTCTTAGATCGTTGTGGTTGATTTTGTCACGAAGGCCAGCGGCTAGTTCGTCATATCTGATAAATCACGGTAAATCATCAATTGGACAAACCCAGCTACAATAAAACATGAGTAAAGGAAATATCCGCAGATACTCGCATCCGCGATCTCTGTTGCACGGAAAATGTTTGAACACGCATAACGTTCTGACAGTGCGCTCTGCACTTCATTTGTAAGGAATAACACGGAAATAAACGTCTAAAGCGGAGCTTACAACTGGATGCCATGAAATGAATCGGTGACGGAATCCATTCTGGCCACTAAACAACTACTCTGTCTGAATGCAATTATGCTGTTTTCTCAATTCATCTCCGTGAGACTTCCCTTTCCGTCTTGCCCCTTTCTCATACCTCTGGCGAAGGCAGAGTCGGCGCTCCCCATTTTTCCTCTGCACCCCACTGCCGAGCTTACGTGAGAAGACGAGAAAAATACGTCAGGCGCGTCCCGCTGTAAAAATAACGACACAAACGCGCGGTGTATTTACCAAGCAGCCTTTGCCGCAGCTGTATTAGAGGGATTTGGGATTTTACAGAAGAAATACTACCACCGCCCACAGCCAGACACCTGCGGTCGCAGTCTACTGTGTTTTGTTTGAACTGGCACCGAAACGCGCCTCAGAAAAATACTTCACTCTGCATAACGAAAGAAGAAACTGTGAGCAAACAAAACAGACAGTTTAGCTACGCCGACACACAAAGAAATGAAAATATCCAGAGTGCAACACGTACATTTTCACAAATCGCCTTTTAACGTGCATTTTAGACACACAGGATGTTTCTGAATCCGTCTTATAAACTCGTAAGACGCGTAGAAAGTGTTGAGTGGACAATGGTTTGAAAATAAATCCATTCTTGAAAATTCACTAATTAATAGTCTAAAGCAGAAATATAGAATCAAAAAGGTAATTCAGATAACCAAAGAAACGCTGATAACAGTAGTTTTGAAATATCGTACAAACTCTATCAAAAAAAGACAGGAGATACATTAGAACATATTCCTCCTGCAACTGAAATTTTGAACAAAAGAATATTGAAATCTGAATCGCGATAGTGACTGCTCAGATTTGTAAACAGCATAAATATTACACTTATCTGCAAAATTTAAGGGCGAGACAGGCAAAAAATGGTTCAAATGGCTGTAAGCACTATGGGACTTAACATCTGAGGTCATCAGTCCCCTAGACTTAGAACTACTTAAACCTAAGGACATCACACACATCCATTCCCGAGGCAGGATTCGAACCTGCGACCGTAGCAGCAGCGCGGTTTCGAACTGAAGCGCTAGACTCACTCGGCCACAGCGGCTGGCCACAGATAAAGTAACATGACGCATTAGTTACTACGTGGAGATGAGTAAAAGTTGTAAGATGGCAACCCATAAGGGCCGTACACTGCGAGTGCGAGGCCCACGTCAATCGCCTATTTGCATTTTTTAATACTTAAGTAGGGCAGTAATGACAAGTCGCAGCACTGACGTGAACAAATTTTCGGTTCATCTGCGGCGGGGCGGGTTAGGGATGCTTCGTTCGTCGTAAATGTTTGATCACTGTGTCTCGTCGTACTGTTCACTACAAAAGTTCCACCTACCTCAGTACGGCGTCTGATCACCAGCCCGTTTCTCTGCATACCAAGATACTGTCCACACGATGTTAAAAGCAGCGTTGAAGAAAAACACCGTCAATACTTAAGTTTGCAACGTCCGGGTAAACTCTGGTAGCAAGCTATCCTGTACTATCTTGTAGCAAATTTGGGGTGGTGGGCGACAGCTTCATCTCTTTAGAAAAATGGCCAAATTCTGCAACGATTTTATTCCTTTAGGTTCAAAATTAAACACTTACCATCAGCCCGAATTTAACTAACGAGTATCATCTCTGTCGCCAGCTCATAGTTCATGTAACCCAGTACACACGCAAGGGAGCCAGAGATGTACTTAAGTCAAACCCAAATTGTTACGCGATCTACAGTCAATACTCTGCTACAGTATATGAGTTTCACGTTCGGTCCTTTTCAGTGGATTTCTATTAACAGAAATTGCTCGCCGAATATTCCATAGACGAATATGAAACATACCACGCGGAGTTTTACAAAGACCCAAAGTTCACACCCGTTTTTCTCTATAACAAATCACCTCGCCAAGCTCAAATTTTCACAATCTGTCCGTAAATGCACCTGTTTTCACGGCAATACAATCCGGACGCGAGAAACACGTAGCTTCTTCATTTTACACATAATGTAGACGGACTCGTCGAACGTGACCTGCACATCGGATAGTTAGCCAGTGACTCCTCTCACTGCCGTTCCTTCCAGGGCCTATACACAAAACGAGACCAGTTACGATATACACAGTTGAGACAAGACTTGGAAACCCGGGTTCGATTCCAGACGGGGTCAGGGATTTTCACCTGCCTCGAGATGACTGGGTGTTGTTGTGTCTGCTTCATCATCATCATCACTCATCCCCATTACGGTCGGAGGAAGGCAATGGCAAACCACCTCCACTAGGACCTTGCCTAGTACGGCGGTGGGGGTCTCCCGCATCATTCCCCTACGCTCTGTGAAGGAGTATGGAACTTCACCATCATCATCATCTTGTTCAGTAGTGAGATGCTTTTAAATAGGAATAGCATGTGTATGTTGTTTTAACTGATAACTGTGATGTGTTATCTTTTATTTTTCTTCTTTATTGAGTTTCGATTCCCCGCGAAGGGGGCGGCCTGGCAACAGCTTAGTACGCCGCTCTTCAGCCTACAGAATTTGTTTTAAAAAGATGAAGATAATAAATAATAAAAGCAGGCGATAAAATCGGGACTTAAATGGTAAAATGGTGGAAAATTGTGGAACTTGAAACATAAAACAAAAGCTAATAAAAGATGCAGGAAGCAGACAGGTAAAATAATAGACACACAATTAAAAAACAGGGCGACAGTCTGGTTTCTGTTTGCAAGACATATAAAATTCACACCCAGCGACAGCATGATTTCTGTTCGCAACACTTTGGAAAGACGCACAACACTGAACGCTGCACTAAAAAGTTGGCACAAATATACCACAGCCGGGGGGAACCTGGACAGATGATGGGAAAGAAAAGGGAGGAAGGAGAGGAAAAACGAAGTGGGGCCAAGGGGGGAAGGAGCCTATGGAGGACACTGACCCATCAGAGGGGGAGGGGGCTGGGCAGACACGTCAGGGAGTGGGGAAAGGCAGAGAATGGGAATGCAAAAGGACTCGGAGGGGGAGGGGGGGAAGAAGGGGGACAGAGACAGGTTAGGTGGAGAGAAAACGGTATGGAAAGGGGGAAGAGGGAGCCCGGGGGAAGGGACAGAGGAAAGGAGGGGGAAATGAGGATCAGAGTTGATAGGAGGACAAATGGAGGGAGAAAGGGCATCATCCGGGAGTGGGAGTTGACAGAAGCCACCTTGGGAAACGAGATGAAGGGTGTAGAGATGAACGGTATGGGGGACACAACAGTAAACGTGCGGCATGCACTCCACCTACCTTTTGCAAAGAGATATTGGAGAGGAGAGGAGAAACCAGGGGATGAGGGGGATCAAGGCGGCGGGAGCTGTAGAGTATGTGGATATGTTCGAGGAATAGTAGGAGCAGATGGGGGAAAGGAATCAGGTCGTAGAGGATCCACGTGGGGGATGGGAGGCGTATACAGAAGGCGAGGTGGAGTGCATGGCGCTCAAGGATCTGGAGGGACTTATAGAATTTGGGGGGGGGGGGGGGCAGATATTCAGGTGGGACTGGCATAACAGAGGATGGAACAGATTAAGGATTTGTAGGTGTGGAGGATGCGTGGAGGACGCCTCTGCCCAGCCCCCTCCCCCTCTGATGGGTCATTGCCCTCCATCGGCTCCTTCCTCCCTCGGCCCCACTACGTTTTTCCTCTCCTTCCTCCCTTTTCTTTCCCATCATCTGTCCAGGTTCCCCCCGCCTGCCCTCGGCTGTGGTATATTTGTGCCAACTTTTTAAGTGCAGCGTTCAGTGTTGTGCGTCTTTCCAAAGTGTTGCGAACAGAAATCATGCTGTCGCTGGGTGTGAATTTTATATCTCTTGCAAAGAGATGTTGGAGAGCAGAGGAGCAACCAGGGGAGGAGGGGGATCAAGGTGGTGGGAGGTGTAGAGTATGTGGATATGTTCGAGGAATAGTAGGAGCAGATGGGGGAAAGGAATCAGGTCGTAGAGGATCCACGTGGGGGACGGGAGGCGTATACGGAAGGCGAGGTGGAGTGCATGGCGCTCAAGGATCTGGAGGGACTTATAGAATTTTGGGGGGGGGGGGGGGGGTAACAGATATCCAGGTGGGACTGGCATAACAGAGGATGGAACAGATTAAGGATTTGTAGGTGTGGAGGATGGAGCGGAGATGAGGGATCCAGGTGAGATGACAGTCAATGGTGAGGCCAAGGTAGGTGATGGTGGGGGAGACTGGACAGGATGGGCGCAGATGCTAAGGGAGAAATCCAGGAGCTGGAAGGAGCAAGTGGTACAACCTGATGATTGTCTGGGTCTTGGAAGGATTGATTTTCAAGGGCCACTGGTTACACCATGTGGCAAAAAGGTCAAGGTGATTCTGGAGAAGGCGTTGGGGCCATTGGAGGGTAGGAGCAAGGGCAAGGAATGTGGTGTCATCGGCATACTGCAGGAAGTGTACTGCAGGGGTGGGGGGGGGGTTGGGGTATATTTGCCGTGTACAGGAGGCAGAGGAGAGGGAGAGGACAGAGCCCTTGGGCACACCTGCAGAGGGCTAGAAGGTGTGGAAATCAGCATTATGGATGGTAATGTAGGAGGGGTGGCGGGAGAGGAAGGAGGCAATCAGATGGATAGTTGACAGGAAGGGTGTAGGTTTGGAGTTTAAACAGGAGACCGGGATGCCAGACATGGTCATAGGCCATTTTGAGGTCGAGGGAGACCAAAATGGCAGAGTGATGGGAATGAAGCTGGAGGGAGAGGAGATGAGTGAGGCGTAGGAGTTGGTCTTCGGCAGAGAGCGAAGATCGAAAGCCACATTGGGTGTTGGGGAGGAGGTGGTTTCGGTGGAGGTGGTGATGGATGCGCCAGGTAAGGATGGATTCCAAGAGCTTGCTGAACACCAAGGTGAGACATATAGGACGATAGGAAGAGGCATCAGATGGAGGCTTGTTGGTTTTGGAGAACATCAGGATACGGGAGGTTTTCCACAGGTCAGGGTAGAAGCCAGTGGCAAGGATGATGTTGTAGAGGGTGGCAAGGACTGCAAGGAAGGAGGGAGGGCAGTGTTTGAGGTAGCAGTAGGTAATGCAGTCATGGCCGGGAGCAGTGTTGCATTTAGTGTGGAGAGTGAGGCTGATGTCCTGTGTAGTGATGGGAGTGTTAAGTGCAGATAGTGGTGTGTGGCTCAAGTACTGGAAGTTAGGAGCAAGGGGAGGAATAGAGGTATTTGTACGATTGATGATGTCAGGGAAGAGGGTTTAATCAAATTGGGGATCATCTAGGGTGGAAAAGACATCGGATAGGTGAGAGGCAAAGTGGTTGGCCTTACTGAGGTTGTCGAGAAAGGGATGGTCATCAAGGAGGAGAGGGTACTGCGGGGGTGGGGTGGTTCCCAGTAAGGCGGTGGAAAGCAGACCAATACTTGGAAGAGTTTATTGGAAGTGTGGTGCTGAGTTGTGTACATGTCTGGCGCCATGCGCGACGTTTCTTTGCAGTAAGCACGTTGCGGATGTGTCGGTGTAATTGCCGGTGGTGGGTAAGTGTGTCCCAGTCACGAGTGTGGAGAAAAGAGCGGTAGAGGTGGCGGGATTCTCGAAGGAGAAGGACAGTGGGGGTGAATCGCTTTAGTGGGGATATGGGTGGCGACGGTGTCAGACAAGGTCTGGTACAGGAAGGCAGCAGTGCAGGAGATGTCATCAGGAGATTGGAGGGTAAGATCGTGACCTTCGACCTGGGTGTGAATGGAGTCCCGGTAGGCATCCCAGTTGGCATGGGAGTAATCATGGACAAGTTTAGGAGGTATGTCATGGCAAGAAGCGGGTCAGGGATGGTGACCATTAGAGAGAGGGAGGAGAACGGGAGCATGGTCACTGCCAATGAGTTCAAGGACATCTGGAGTGATGCGCCCAAGGAGGTTGGGAGAGGCAAGGACTGCATTGGGAGTGGTGTTGGATTCAGGTCGGGTGTACTGTGGGAGGGTGGTGATAAACCAATGCCTCTGCTGGAGGTCGGCAGGAGCACAGCTGTGGATATTGAGGTCGGTGGCAATCACGTAGGTGCAGAAGGTGCGGTCAATGTGGGCCAGGCATAGGATGGGGGTGTGAGGATGGACATAAATGGTGGCACAGGTGACAGCAAGGGTGGGGAAGAAGAGGCTGAGGGTGAGATGCTCGGCAGGATTGTTAAGGAGAGGTACAGGCTGAACACGGAGGTGCTTGAGATTTTTTTTTTTTTTGGTCATCAGTCTACTGACTGGTTTGATGCGGCCCGCCACGAATTCCTTTCCTGTGCTAACCTCTTCATCTCAGAGCAGCACTTGCAACCTACATCCTCAGTTATTTGCTTGATGTATTCCAATCTCTGTCTTCCTCAACAGTTTTTGCCCTCTACAGTTCCCTCTAGTACCATGGAAGTCATTCCCTCATGTCGTAGCAGATGTCCTATCATCCTGTCCCTTCTCCTTATCAGTGTTTTCCACATATTCCTTTCCTCTCCAATTCTGCGTAGAACCTCCTCATTCCTTACCTTATCAGTCCACCTAATTTTCAACATTCGTCTATAGCACCACATCTCAAATGCTTCGATTCTCTTCTGTTCCGGTTTTCCCACAGTCCATGTTTCACTACTGTACTCCAGACGTACATCCTCAGAAATTTCTTCCTCAAATTAAGGCCGGTATTTGATATTAGTAGACTTCTCTTGGCCAGAAATGCCTTTTTTGCCACAGCGAGTCTGCTTTTGATGTCCTCCTTGCTCCGTCCGTCATTAGTTATTTTACTGCCTAGGTAGCAGAATTCCTTAACTTCATTGACTTCGTGACCATCAATCCTGATGTTAAGTTTCTCGCTGTTCTCATTTCTACTACTTCTCATTACCTTCGTCTTTCTCCGATTTACTCTCAAACCATACTGTGTACTCATTAGACTGTTCATTCCGTTCAGCAGATCATTTAATTCTTCTTCACTTTCACTCAGGATAGTAATGTCATCAGCGAATCGTATCATTGATATCCTTGCACCTTGTATTTTAATTCCACTCCTGAACCTTTCTTTTATTTCCATCATTGCTTCCTCGATGTACAGATTGAAGAGTAGGGGCGAAAGGCTACAGCCTTGTCTTACACCCTTCTTAATACGAGCACTTCGTTCTTGATCGTCCACTCTTATTATTCCCTCTTGCTTGTTGTACATATTGTATATGACCTGTCTCTCCCTATAGCTTACCCCTACTTTTTTCAGAATCTCGAACAGCTTGCACCATTTTATATTGTCGAACGCTTTTTCCAGGTCGACAAATCCTATGAAAGTGTCTTGATTTTTCTTTAGCCTTGCTTCCATTATTAGTCGTAACGTCAGAATTGCCTCTCTCGTCCCTTTACTTTTCCTAAAGCCAAACTGATCGTCACCTAGCGCATTCTCAATTTTCTTTTCCATTCTTCTGTATATTATTCTTGTAAGCAGCTTCGATGCATGAGCTGTTAAGCTGATTATGCGATAATTCTCGCACTTGTCAGCTCTTGCCGTCTTCGGAATTGTGTGGATGATGCTTTTCCGAAAGTCAGATGGTATGTCGCCAGACTCATATATTCTACACACCAACGTGAATAGTCGTTTTGTTGCCACTTCCCCCAATGATTTTAGAAATTCTGATGGAATGTTATCTATCCCTTCTGCCTTATTTGAGCCGGCCGAAGTGGCCGTGCGGTTAAAGGCGCTGCAGTCTGGAACCGCAAGACCGCTACGGTCGCAGGTTCGAATCCTGCCTCGGGCATGGATGTTTGTGATGTCCTTAGGTTAGTTAGGTTTATCTAGTTCTAAGTTCTAGGGGACTAATGACCTCAGCAGTTGAGTCCCATAGTGCTCAGAGCCATTTGAGCCTTATTTGACCGTAAGTCCTGCAAAGCTCTTTTAAATTCCGATTCTAATACGGGATCCCCTATCTCTTCTAAATCGACTCCTGTTTCTTCTTCTATCACATCAGACAAATCTTCACCCTCATACAGGCTTTCAATGTATTCTTTCCACCTATCTGCTCTCTCCTCTGCATTTAACAGTGGAATTCCCGTTGCACTCTTAATGGTACCACCGTTGCTTTTAATGTCACCAAAGGTTGTTTTGACTTTCCTGTATGCTGAGTCTGTCCTTCCGACAATCATATCTTTTTCGATGTCTTCACATTTTTCCTGCAGCCATTTCGTCTTAGCTTCCCTGCACTTCCTATTTATTTCATTCCTCAGCGACTTGTACTTCTGTATTCCTGATTTTCCCGAAACATGTTTGTACTTCCTCCTTTCATCAATCAACTGAAGTATTTCTTCTGTTACCCATAATTTCTTCGCAGCTACCTTCTTTGTACCTATGTTTTCCTTCCCAACTTCTGTGATGGCCCTTTTTAGAGATGTCCATTCCTCTTCAACTGTACTTCCTACTGCGCTATTCCTTATTGCTGTATCTATAGCGTTAGAGAACTTCAAACGTATCTCGTCATTCCTTAGTACTTCCGTATCCCACTTCTTTGCGTATTGATTCTTTCTGACTAATGTCTTGAACTTCAGCCTACTCTTCATCACTACTATATTGTGGTCTGAGTCTATATCTGCTCCTCGGTACGCCTTACAATCCAGTATCTGATTTCGGAATCTCTGTCTGACCATGATGTAATCTAATTGAAATCTTCCCGTATCTCCCGGCCTTTTCCAAGTATACCTCCTCCTCTTGTGATTCTTGAACAGGGTATTCGCTATTACTAGCTGAAACTTGTTACAGAACTCAATTAGTCTTTCTCCTCTTTCATTCCTTGTCCCAAGCCCATATTCTCCTGTAACCTTTTCTTCTACTCCTTCCCCTACAACTGCATTCCAGTCGCCCGTGAATATTCGATTTTCGTCCCCCTTTACATTCTGCGTTACCCTTTCAATATCCTCATACACTTTCTCTATCTGTTCATCTTCAGCTTGCGACGTCGGCATGTATACCTGAACTATCGTTGTCGGTGTTGGTCTGCTGTCGATTCTGATTAGAACAACCCGGTCATTGAACTGTTCACAGTAACACACCCTCTGCCCTACCTTCCTATTCATAACGAATCCTACACCTGTTATACCATTTTCTGCTGCTGTTGATATTACCCGATACTCATCTGACCAGAAATCCTTGTCTTCCTTCCACTTCAATTCACTGACCCCTACTATATCTAGATTGAGCCTTTGCATTTCCCTTTTCAGATTTTCTGGTTTCCCTACCACGTTCAAGCTTCTGACATTCCACGCCCTGCCTCGTAGAACGTTATCCTTTCGTTGATTATTCAATCTTTTTCTCATGGTAACCTCCCCCTTGGCAGTCCCCTCCCGGAGATCCGAATGGGGGACTATTCCGGAATCTTTTGCCAATGGAGAGATCATCATGACACTTCTTCAATTACAGGCCACATGTCCTGTGGATACACATTACCTGTCTTTAATGCAGTGGTTTCCATTGCCTTCAGCAACGTCATGTCGTTAATCATTGCTGATTCTTCCGCCTTTAGGGGCAATTTCCCACCCCTAGGACAAGAGAGTGCCCTGAACCTCTATCCACTCCTCCGCCCTCTTTGACAAGGCCGTTGGCAGAATGAGGCTGACTTCTTATGCCGGAAGTCTTCGGCCGCCAATGCTGATTATTTATCAAAATTTAGGCAGATTCATAAAAAGAGTTATAAATAAATTTTAACATTTCACCTTACAAATTTATATTTTAACCCTAAAAATATAAACAACTGTTTTAACCAATAATATTCACTTGTATCAATCGTATAACCGCGGCTGCTGGCACGAATTATGCCGATACTAAATCAATTGCTAAATCCAAAATCAATTGATAATTAAATCAAATTACTGCAAAATAGAACATTTAGTTTAACAAAACTTACATATAATACAAAGAAAAAGTGAATAAATAAGCAAGAATAAAACTTTTGGGAACAAAATAAGAAATTTTTTAAAATTTTTAAAATAAGAAAAAATAAAAGATTCAAATATTTAAAGAAAAAAAAAGAGAAAAAACACAAAAAATGACAAAAAAAAAAAGAAACGCGCCCTCGAATGACCACAACAACCTCTCTATTATATATAAATAAAGATTAATATGGAACATGTATACCAATAAATGTATTATATTCTTTCTTATTTAATCTTTCTTTTCACTAATAATAAAGAAAGATTAAATAATATCATAAATATATTTAATACAATTATCTAAATTAATGTAATATGGTATTAATATAAAATTAACTTTATATTAAGTTAACTTAAATATTAATTAGTTAAATAATCTAATTATAGATAATTTATAAATTATATTATTATAATTAATATAATTATATATATTAATATAAAATTTTATATTTAATAATATTAATTATATTTATTATATCCAATTATAATAATATTTAATATTAATTTACATATTATTATATAATTTATAATATAATAACCTATTTTAAGCTAAAAACATAAGTAGCTATAATCCTAGGTAAATAAATGTATTAAAATAATCATTTAATAATTATAAAATAACATTATAAGTATTTAAATTTAATTAAATGTAATATATTAATATAAATTATTTATTATATATAATATATATTCAGATTATCCTAATCGAGATAAATTAATTAGAAATAACCAAAATAATACATAAACAAATTTTTTAAAAAAATTTTTAATTTATATATTAAATATAAATGAAGTGCCTGATTAAAGGGTTACCTTGATAGGGTAAATCAAGTAAATAAAATTACCTTCATTAAATTACATAAGACAGAATTAAACTACCTCCTTTAGTATCAAAAACTAACGTGCATCATACACCTTAATGTAAAAAGGTAAGCTAAACAAGCTAATGGGTTCATACCCCATTTATAGAGGTATCAATCCTCTCCTTTTTAATGACCAACAACTCTACAAAACTTCTCTTCCTATCAACATTAATGATAGGAACGATCCTGTCCATTTCATCAAACTCCTGATTTGGAGTTTGAATAGGACTTGAGATCAACTTACTTTCATTTATTCCGCTCCTAACAAGAAATAAAAATATAATAATAAATGAATCATCAATTAAATATTTTATTGTCCAAGCAATAGCATCGACAATACTATTATTTTCAATTTTGCTGATTCAAATAAAATATCCAATAGGATGAGAAACAGAATTTATTCCATCAATAATAATCAGATCTAGATTATTATTAAAGATTGGGGCTGCACCCTTTCACTTCTGATTTCCAGAAGTAATAGAAGCTTCAAGATGAAATAACTGTTTAACACTAATAACGTGACAAAAAATTGCCCCAATAATAGTATTATCTTATTGTATTCAACTAAGAACTTTCATTTGAACGATTATTATTCTAAGAATCATTATTGGGGCAATAGGTGGTTTAAATCAAACATCTCTACGACAACTTCTAGCATATTCCTCAATTAGACATTTAGGGTGAATAATTAGATCCTTAACAGTTAGAGAAAACATCTGAGAATTATACTTTATTATTTACTCAATATTAAGATTAATTATGGTATTATTATTTAAGCAAATAAATCTATTTTTTATAAACCAAATTTATTCAGCCAGAAACATAAAAACTGAAATTAAATTCATAATATTTTTATCTCTTTTATCCTTAGGTGGTTTACCACCATTCCTTGGATTTCTACCAAAATGAATTGTAATACAATCATTAATAGAAAATAACATAACAACTATTATGACAATTATGGTTGTATTAACTACAATTACACTTTATTATTACATACGTATTAGATTCTCAGCCCTAATCATGTCATACACAGAAAATTCGTGATCTATAAAAATAAAGTCTCAAAAATCAAGAATTATTCTTCCTATAACAGTAATAATTTCAACAATAGGATTAATCTCAACATCAACCTTAATCTCATTATACTAAGGACTTAAGTTAACTAAACTAATAACCTTCAAAGTTATAATTAAAAGAACAATCTTTTAGGCCTTAGTAAAAATTTACACCTCTAGAATTGCAGTCTAGAATCATAATTGAATATAAGGCCTAAAGCATGGTAAGAGAGAAACATCTCATAAGTAGATTTACAGTCTACCACCTTAAATTCAGCCATCTTACCGCAAAAATGATTATTCTCAACAAACCATAAGGATATTGGTACTTTATACTTCTTATTTGGAGCGTGAGCAGGTATAGTAGGAACATCAATAAGAATACTTATTCGTGCTGAACTTGGTCAACCAGGATCTTTAATTGGAGATGACCAAATTTATAATGTTATTATTACAGCTCACGCATTTGTAATAATTTTTTTTATAGTAATACCTATTATAATTGGTGGATTTGGTAATTGACTAGTACCATTAATAATTGGTGCACCAGATATAGCATTCCCACGAATAAATAATATAAGTTTTTGATTATTACCACCTTCACTAACCCTCCTTCTTACATCTTCTATAGTAGATAATGGTGCTGGTACAGGATGAACAGTTTATCCTCCTCTTGCAGGAGCCATCGCACATGGGGGGGCATCTGTAGACCTAGCTATTTTTTCACTTCACTTAGCAGGTGTATCATCTATTCTTGGTGCAGTAAACTTCATTACAACAGCAATTAATATACGATCAGAAAGTATAACTCTAGATCAAACACCTTTATTTGTCTGATCTGTAGCTATTACAGCCCTTCTCCTACTCTTATCGCTTCCAGTATTAGCAGGGGCTATTACTATATTATTAACAGATCGAAACTTAAATACATCATTCTTTGACCCTGCAGGAGGGGGTGACCCAATTCTATATCAACATTTATTCTGATTCTTTGGACACCCAGAAGTTTACATTTTAATTCTGCCAGGATTTGGAATTATTTCTCACATTGTATGTCAAGAAAGAGGAAAAATTGAATCATTTGGAACATTAGGTATAATTTATGCCATACTATCAATTGGACTAATAGGATTTATTGTATGAGCACACCATATATTCACAGTAGGAATGGATGTAGACACACGAGCATATTTTACATCAGCAACAATAATTATTGCTGTACCTACAGGAATTAAAGTATTTAGATGATTAGCCACACTATATGGTACTAAATTCAAATTCAATCCACCGTTATTATGAGCTTTAGGATTTATTTTTCTATTCACAATTGGTGGATTAACAGGATTAGTATTAGCAAATTCATCACTTGACATCGTATTACATGATACATATTATGTAGTAGCCCACTTTCATTATGTATTATCCATAGGAGCAGTATTTGCAATTATAGGAGGTGTTATTCAATGATACCCATTATTTACAGGGTTAACTATAAATAATACATGATTAAAAATCCAATTTACAATTATATTTATCGGAGTAAACTTAACATTCTTCCCTCAACACTTTCTAGGACTAGCAGGAATACCACGACGATATTCAGACTACCCAGATGCATATACATCATGAAATGTAGTATCAAGAATTGGGTCCACAATTTCTATTGTAGGAATCATTATATTTATTTTAATTATATGAGAAAGAATGGTTACAAACCGATCAATCATATTTAGAGCTAATATAAGAAGATCAACAGAATGACTACAAAATAATCCGCCTGCAGAACATAGTTACTCAGAACTACCATTAATTTCTAGATTCTAATATGGCAGATTAGTGCAGTAGATTTAAGCTCTACAAATAAAGGTTTGACCTTTTATTAGAAAAATTTTATTAATGGCAACATGATCAAATTTATCCCTTCAAGATGGAGCTTCACCATTAATGGAGCAACTATCATTCTTCCATGATCATACTATGGTCGTATTATTATTAATTACAGTAATTGTAGGTTATGCCCTAAGTTACATATTATTCATTGCTTATACAAACCGAAACATACTTCACGGACATTTAATTGAGACAATCTGAACAGCACTACCAGCAATTACACTAATTTTTATTGCACTCCCATCATTACGATTACTATATTTACTTGATGATTCAGTAGACGCAATAATCACAATTAAAACAATTGGACGACAATGATACTGAAGATATGAATATTCAGACTTTATAGATGTGGAATTTGACACTTATATAACAATAGAACAAGAATTAGAAAACGACGGATTTCGACTTCTAGATGTAGATAACCGAACAATCCTACCAATAAATACAGAAGTACGAGTATTAACAAGAGCATCGGACGTTCTACACTCATGAGCAGTACCTGCATTAGGGGTTAAAATTGATGCAACACCAGGTCGACTAAACCAAGGAACATTTACAATAAACCGACCTGGGCTGTTCTTTGGACAATGTTCAGAAATCTGTGGAGCAAACCACAGATTTATACCAATTGTAATTGAAAGAACTTCAGTAAACTTATTTATCAAGTGATTATCTAAGATAACCTAAGGAGTTAGTTAATATATAACATTAGAGTGTCAATCTAAAATAACTAAATAATTAGTACACCTTGAAATACATCAGATGACTGAAAGTAAGTAATGGTCTCTTAAACCAAAAAATAGTAAATTAACGAATACTTCTGATGGGGAAATTCAATCCAAATCCCTCAAATATCTCCTCTTATATGATTCTCCCTATTTATTATATTTTCAACCACATTAGTTTTATTTAATCAAATAAACTTTTTCTCATTTAAACCAAACCTTATTAAAAGAGCAGAAAAAAGAACAATTGATATAAAGAACTTAAATTGAAAATGATAACAAACTTATTTTCAACATTTGATCCATCAACTAATATCTTCAATTTTTCATTAAATTGAACTAGAACATTTCTAGGATTATTATTAATCCCATCAATATTTTGACTTACACCATCACGAATTAATATTATTTGAAATAAACTAAACTTAACCTTACATAATGAATTTAAAACATTACTAGGACCAAAATCATTTAATGGAACAACATTCATCTTCATTTCAATCTTTATTATAATATTATTTAACAATTTCATAGGATTATTCCCTTACATTTTTACTAGAACAAGACATTTAGCATTAACATTTGCAATTGCTCTACCTATATGATTAAGATTTATACTATTTGGATGAATTAATCATACCAATCATATATTTACACACCTTGTTCCCCAAGGAACACCACCTGCATTAATATCATTTATAGTATTAATTGAAACAATTAGAAATATCATTCGACCAGGTACGCTAGCAGTACGACTAGCAGCAAATATAATTGCAGGACATTTACTATTAACACTGCTAGGAAATACAGGACCATCTATAGCAATAAATTTAATCTCACTATTAATTATTGGACAAATACTTCTATTAATTCTAGAATCAGCAGTAGCAATAATTCAAGCTTACGTTTTCTCAATTCTAAGAACTTTATATTCTAGAGAAGCGGGGATCGAACCTGGGACCGAAGACGTTTTTGTTTATGAATCAAAGACGCTACCCCTAGACCACGGGTACTAGCTTGAGATAGCCTATAGCAACTCTGCCACGCTCCAGAGGGTACGGGTTATCCATGCGGTGAAGGGTGTAAGGAGCCGTGAAGATAGAGATCGGGGATTGACGGAAGGTTTCATTTAGGATGAAGGGATCATGCAGTGCTGATGGAGGGTGTGGAGGAAGAGAAGTTTGTGGGTTCGCGGGGATACTGTAGTGTTGTCGCACCTTGGGAGGGGAGAGTTAGACGAGGGTGGTGAGGGGGTGAAGGTGAAGTGGGCCTGGTTGTGGAAGTAGGTGGCATATGTGGTAAGATGGAAGATGGAACGGGCAGCGAGAACGATTTGGGAAAAGATGTGGGAGTGCTGTAAGGGGTGGATGATTTGGAACACAATGGTGATGAAACGGATGATGTCCTCTGCAGTAGGGTGAGGGCGGAGAGAGTTGTTGGGGTGGATAAGGTCATCAACTGGATGGACAGGGATGGTGAACTCGGGGATGACTGGAGGAGGTTTCACTTTACTCTTCCAGGAGTAGGTACGATGGGGTTCATTACAGGTGTTGCAGGAGGGGGGAGAGGTGAGGTTGGGCCAGTTCTTTAAGAAGTTGAAAGCTTTGCAGTGGGGACAGGTAGGGGGGTTCTAGCAGGCAGAGGTAACATTGTCATTGTACGTGAGGCAGCATTGGCAGCGGTAGGATTGGACTGGGGAACGGGAGGGGTCCACTTTGTGACGGCAATTGTATATGAGGGCTACCTCGGTAAGTAGGCGGTCAATGGAGGAGGGGGATTTGGTGAATATCCACATTAGACAAGTTGGCTCGGCATCATTAAGGATGGGACGGGCCAAGCGGGTTTCAATGTTGGGCTGGGAGTTGAGTTCCACCAACACCTCAGCCTCTGTGACCAGTTGTAATACCAGCAACAGCAATTTTAATAAATTAACTTGCATGTTAATATAGTAAAAAGAATAAGCCAGGTTACTATGATGGAATCGTGGAATATAGAGACCGTATCAAGTTAAGTACCAGCGGATGAATTCGCCAGTGAAAATGTAGATGATCTTCCTCCTTGAGCAAGTGAGAAAACGTCACCTGCTGCGAGTGGAACTACTCTGAGTCTGTTGCTACGACATCTGATCCTATTATACAAATGCTATGATAGGTGGTTTGACGAATGAACAACAAAGCTCGTCAAAATGGATAGACAGTTTGGCTAATGATTGCGATTTGTTGACTACTGAGTTTAATATTATGAATGATAAACAAGAGAGTTTGGCTAGTCAAGTTGCACACGTTGAAAGGTGTCTTTCATTCGTGACGTTCATTTCGCAGATTATTCTGCATGTTTGAAGTAAATAAACCCATATAATGGTTAATTATTCTTATTAGGTGGATTAGAAAGAGAGATACGTGATGATTAAATACATGTCTGAAGTAATACGGGCTTTGGTAATGATAATATTTAGTTGCATGCTCTAGGTGTAAGCAAAGTAAATTTGCCGGTGGAGGCGAGGAGTGGACGGGCTCAGCCGGGGAGGCGAAGGCCGGTGAGTGCCGGAAGAGCATTGTGCAGGGGCCGGGGGTCCCAGGGGATGCGGCCACTGACCGGCAAGCATCAAAAGGAACGCCGCCAGGTGCCAGGTGACAGGTGAGAGAGAGGCGGGAAGTGTCGAGCAGACAGAGAGCGTCCAACGTACGAGCCGGCGCCGCCCGGTCGCGCGCTGTTTAGCGGCAAATGGGGGCTGAGCTCTGATTGGGCAGTTCATAAGAAAGTGCGGGAAACACTGAGGGTCAACACCCGCTGTTTGAACAGAGAAATTTTTAGATAATTGGAAAAATTTTATCACTCCGCGAGGGAGATGTGGGAGGCCTTTGCAGCGTCGGGATTGAGTGATTAGAGTTTGGCGGCAAGATTGTTGCAAGAGATCGTGAGAGCGCGGCAGAGCGAGGGAGAGCGTCTTGCGCCGTGAAAGCGGACAGTCGCAAAGTCCGGTAGCTCTGAGATAGGGACATAGATTCTGAATACTGTGCTGTGTATGATCTAGAGTCTGCAGCTACAGTAGGACATCAGCGTCCACGATGGGCATTGCATTGACTACTAGTATAACTGCAGTTGATTCCGCCTTATAGGCTGGCAGTCACCATTGAACGTAGTCAACCAGTGCACAGAGCTATCATACTGGTATTGCACGTTAGTACAAGACACACTGGGCTGCATCTTAAAGGTTGTTGAGCCAGTCTTGAAAGCGTTGTATACCATTTAGAGGAAATATAGGGCTTGTGGTATTAGCAGTTTCTGAGTAGTTTATTCTGCTCAAGATATTTGAGAGACTTATCTTAATTCAGCGACTTCACAGCTGCAGTCGTCGCCCCAGTAGTATCGACGGAGCCAGCACGCTGGTAGACGGTATTGTAAAATTTGCAGCAGCGGCAGTAAAGTTCAGAAATAGTTGCTGGATCGTGTTCTTGCCATCCACTGAGCATCTGTGCAGTTTTGCTTACGATTCGTTATTGGCTATTTGTCTTTTTGTATGTTGTTTTGTTTGTTTCTTGGTGGTGGTGTCCGAAGTGCGTATTATTTCAGACATAAAAAAGATTATAGGAACGCACTCAGATCGCATTTACCATTTGCTTATCCAGGGCAATAATTAAATCTAACTTCTCATCAACTTAACATTGAGATTATAGGAATGCAGTCAGATCGCATTTACCATTTGCTTATCCAGAGGCATAATTAAATCTAACTTCGCATCAACTTAACATTGAGAATATAGGAACCCAGTCAGATCGCATTTACCATTTGCTTATCCAGGGGCATAATTAAATCTAACTTCGTATCAACTTAACATTAAGAGCTGAGAGCCAATCTTAACAGTGTAGTATATCTAAGAACAGTGTACTATTTGTTTAATTTGTTTTCATTCATGATTTGTTCAATATGATCTAATTTCTATCGTGAGATAATTTACAATAAATACAAGTTATTTACAATATCGCTTTTGATGCAGTAGTAGGTAGTAGTTAGCCGTCACTATCACATTAATATAATTTATTCACGTTTAATAACGGCCACTACTCCAATGTGAAGCCGTCCAACGTCACTGATCAGATTAAAAATCAAAGCGAGTAGTTGAAAACCGAAGCTGCCAATCATGTAACCGAGTTGTTACGAGATGATCTTGAAAGTATGACAAACGAAATTTCAGGATTACAAAACTACATTATGGGTATCACTGAATCAAGAAAAAGGTCAACTGAGGACTTTCATACCCTACAATTGGAATAAAATACTTTACAATCAACATTTCAGCAAGTAGTAAGACAAGTAGTTCACCACAAAACACGTAAAGAAAGCAGATGGTGTTTGTAAGTGAAAGATGACCAGGTAACAGAAAGGTGAGAGTCAGAGTTTTGAAAAAGGCGGTACAGGAAACCATTAATGAAGTTTATTCAGTACAGACAGTCAAGAATGAATTAGGGCACATATAAACGATACTAACAAAAGATTTACCTCAGTAACAAGACAGTGTATACTCTCAGCTTAACACTTAGATAGGTAATATAGAAAAAGAATGGAATGTTTTTAAGGAAAAAGTAAGAAATGGGGCTGCCAGTGTAGTTAGGACAAGTCTGTCATAGTACAGGGTTTCCTAAAAATATGTATGCTAGCGAAGTGAATGGTAGCAACAGACCACTAGAAAACTGCAACCAGCAGTATGGGGGCAGAGCCTTATTTCTTCTGTTTTACACAAACAATTCAAGGTGTTTATTCAGGAAAAGAAAAGTGTACACCTGGTCATTTTCATTGAATCTTTCAAAGCTGTGTTCCCCAAAACGTGGTCTGACCAGTAAAAAACACATTTTATCACAGGTTTTGTCCAAGGTAAGGCCGGCCTTAGGGTAAGCGAAACTGCAGAATTTGTCGAAGTTTTGAACAGTTATTGAATGCCTTTTAGTGAAATGTTAGTCCAAACGTGTACAAGAGAGATTAGATGAGGAACTTTTCGGTCCTGAACCTTACAATCTCAAACAAGCCAGTATGAGAAAATATTTTGAGAGATATTTAAACAAAACTCGTTACTGGGATGAATCCCTATTACGCAGAGAGTTATTACGCATTCTTAAAGAGAAACTACTGATCGCTGTCAGAGAAAAACTAGTATAAGTGCCTGAGTCGAATATGGAATACTTTCTATCTATTCTAGATTCAGTTGAGTTGACAAATGATGAAATAAGAGTTAACGGTAATAACAAGGTAGACAATGCAGCCACACCAGCAGTACAACAACATTCATGAGCAATCAGTTGATGTTCATGCTACTTTTGTTGTTCCGCTGCCGACACTTCAGAAGTTGTCTGGTGTACCATCAAACTGTAATTGCTGTGAAATAATGACAGGTATCACCCCAGTTATAAATAACGGAACATTCTCATGGAATAATCATAATTGTAATAATCAGTGGCATTCCAGTCGACAGAATCACCCAGAGTTTAATGTAAATGGTAATAATTCTGGTAATCAGTGGTACTCTAATCAAAGAGATCAGTCGCACTTCAATGTGAGTAACGCTTACAAGCAATAAAACTCGGAGCCACATTATAATGTTGAACCACAGTGGAGAAATTTAAATCCTGTAGTCATTATTACTAAGATCATGGAGAACGCACAACCTGTGTCTGTGAGTTTGAGAAACTAAACTTGGCCTTATTAGGCTCACCAATGAAAGCCACGGAATGGGGTAAGGGTAGATACAACAAGTAACCTTTTGAGATATAATAACTGTATTTACATCTGGGATGAATTGGCTAGTAGTCACCATAAATGTTCAGAGAGATCAAAATCGGTTGTCGGTATTTATGGTACTGTGGGAATTATTCCAACAGTTATTCTGCTTGATACTGGAATCATGGTTAATGCAATGTCTCGAATGTTGTTTAATGAAAACAGTAATGTTAAAGAGTTACCTACCTCTCCTATGCAGAATTTCAGAGTATTTAGTGCTGTAGGTGGTAAGTCAAAAACTGTCCAAGTACAAACACCGATAGACAAAAATGTAGGGAATGTGGTGATGGAGTGTATTTTCTTATTGTTGAAGGATTGATAGATAGATACGTTTTTGGACTTTAATTTCTTTGAGAGAAAAATGCTAAAACTGCTCTTCAATCAGGAATGTGTCACCTACAAATGGATGGGATAGACTGTGTTGTGGATTTGGTTAGTTAGTTGGTTAGCTAGCTTCGCATGTTTAGTTGAAATATATGGATAAGCTTTATCCACACCAAAGAGTTGCTGATTAATAACCTTCTGAACATATTGGCTTCAACACATGAGGATAGCGATGTTATTTGTAACAGAATATTGCAGTCCACTGGAATTCCTCGGTAGCAACAAGAATAACTGTTACTGTTAAATTACATTCATGTATTTGACAAAAAAAAGCAGGTGTGATCAGTACCTATCAGTACCATATGGAAGTTAAACCACATGAAACTTAAAGTAATAGTATGTACTCCATTCCTTGCTCGAACTGGGATGTGGTTAACAAAGAGATTAGACTATGTTAGAGTAGCAGATGACTGAACTTTCACTGTCCCACTGCAAAAGTCCACAACCAACAGTAGCTGAACCAGACAGAAACGTACCCCTAGTGATGGATGCCAGAGCAATCAATCAACTTATTGTAACTGTTCGAATGTGTCCAGAAAATCTGGAAGAACATATTCCAAACATTCCATATAGCTTAAGTTTCTGTTCAGGACTTCTTATTGGCAGGTAACACTTTCCACGGAATGCAGAAAATATACAGACTTGGTATTTACTGACAGATCTTAACAACAGGGTGTTTTACCTATCTGCCTAAACGTCAGTTCTGGTGTTTTCATCACTGTTCTTGATACTGTCGTTGGACATTACTTATCAGATAAAATTACACTTTATGCTGATGATACTCTGGTCGCCTCCCCCACCTGGTAGGAACACCTGGAACTGTTGGAATGGACATTGCAGAAATTTCTTTCTCTCTGTGTTACTGCCAAACTACCAAAATCTAAATTTCTAGGGATCACCATTTCTCTTAGGGGAATTACACTGGCTCCTGATAAAATGAATGCTATAGAAAACTTTTCAGTTCCCCAAATCGAAGAATAATTAAAAGCTTTGATGGGATTATGCTCATTCCTAGGTATTTTGTCTCACATCAACTCTTAAACAGTGCTGCATTTTTGAGCCTGTTAGAGAAAAATGTACAGTGGTCTTGGACAGAACAAAGTTAAGAAGATTTTGAAGCTATAAAATATGGTTTGACACATTCTGAAATATTCTACCATCCCAGTATGACAAAAAATTTTGTATTGCCTCTACATCTCGGTTTCAGGGCTGCAGGCATGTCGTTTACCAACTGGTCGAAAGTGAGATTGGGATAATCAGTTTTACCAGTCGGACTTTACCAAAATTTGAAAGTGAGTATTTGCGTACCAAACTGGAAACCCTGGCCATAATCTGGGCTCTTAAAAAGTTTAATTATTATCTGTTTGGCAAGCATGTGAAGGTCTACTGTGATCAAGTTTTAAGTTCCTTGTTGACCTATAATCATTTGGCATGTTGGACTATGTTCTAGCAATCACATGATTTTTAAATTATACATGCAAATGGAAAAGGCAGTGTCACAACTAATGCTTTATTATTACTTTTGCAAGGTTTTCCAGAATCTGAGGAACTTGTGGAACAAACCTCTGAATGTAAGATCACGCTAATGAAAGACACTAACTACAGACAATAATTTTTTTGATGTATGTAAAAATATGAAACAATTTCAAGATAGTGATCTCAGATAAAAAAGGTAAAGTTACTCCTCACACAAAGAAACAATAATAAAGTATGGCAACACTATAAACTTTATGGAGACAGGTAGCTTTATAGAAAATTTGTGGTGTGTTTGTATATCTGCTACATTTCAGGATGCCCTGATATGGCATACACACTACATATGGGTGCTCAGTGGCACCAAGAAATGTTGCAAGAAATTTAACCTCTACTGTTACTTTCAGAACATGTTATGATGTGTTCAACAAACACGAAAAACTTGTGTGATATGATAAACCATTAACTCAACATTGCAAGGAGAAACTACACCCAATCATAAACATAAAACCTTTAAATATAGGTCACAAGTAGGACGTTTGCCCTCTGCTTGCTGAGGATTCGATGTTAAATCACAAGCAGTAAAGTCCACAGTTGCTGCCACAATAATTAAATGCATGGTGAATGATTACATTCCCACGGTGGTTAAGCCTACCACAATATTTCAGACAATGCATCAAATTTTACTTGCAAGAAATGGAGAGAATTTTTGCAATATCAACAATTCCCACAAACACTGGTATTGGAATTAAATCCAATCCCATAGAAATAATTTTTCATGAATTCAGTAGGTTTATGAAAACATATGCAGCTAGTAAACAAATCAATATGGTGTAATTCTTGGGATCATTTGAGTAAATAGAGAATAATATTCACCTGTGTTCTACACCATACACTCCATCTGATCTAATAGGCTACTGAAATGAAGGGAATGAATGATTTGAAACAGTTCCATATTTGTCATGATGGAGACCACCTGGGAAGAGGAGATAAGACAAGTCTTAATTTAGGCTACAGAGAAAGCAAATTTAAGAAAAGGATACCATGACAAAAAGTTTGGAGGAACACAAAATTACTCCTTTAGCGATACATGTTACTTAAAACTACCATAACGATTAAAGAAAAACAAGAAGTGGCAGTTAATACATACTGGTCCCTTCTAAGTAGTAAGAATTCTGCATGAAGGAGGATATCTTTTATAATATCCGTCAAGTACGAAAATCAAAGGATTATATTCGCATGGGGACATTAAAAAATATTTTCGCTGGTGTTTATGATAATGGAGGTAGAAGAGGACACAAGGCTCAGTAACAATAATGCTTTGGGTGATATACTGATGATTACTTGTATAAATTGGTAACACTGACTACATTATAGTAATTTGTGAAGTATGGTAAAATAAAAACAAATAAAAGTGTACCTGCTTAAATGGATTATGTAATTTTCTGTTTTATATCTGAGGTGTTACAGATCAGTCTTTTTTTTGGATGTTGTTAATTGTAGGTAACTAGGATATGTTGGCAACTAGCTGCTGTGAATAAATAGAAATGCACTAGTTATTGGTGAATGAAGGGATGTATTGAAACTCCTACAGTCTCAGGCTAAATTATTTAAGGGGAACACAGTCACTTTGTGAGGCAGAAACAAGTAGGTAACTGCAGTCTGGTTCACATTATAGTAACAAGGAAGGCATCAATAATTGACCTTATTAAGGTATGGTATTTTAATGATGGATATGTGAATAGGTTTATGAGCTTATGTAAGGTATGCAGTGTAATGCATCCTAAGTTGAGCAGCAGTGAGCAAGTGTGAAAATGATAAAGTTAAATGAATTTGCTCAATAGTATGCCATCAGAAGGATACATCACAAATGTGATGATGTGATGTATTGGATTTATATCCAGACATCAGACGGATACATCACAGAAGTGATGGCATAATGTAGTAGATTTATATCCAAATATAAGGAAATATTAATAATCTAATTGAATTTTATGTGAATTTGTGTATGAAAAATGAAATCACTGTCGCTTACTGGTTGGTATGTGTATCAGGCCGCAGATGCTGATAAATGTAACATTTATCAATAAACAGATTGACCATGAAAAATCTTACTTTAATTTCCACCTTAAGTAGTGGTAGCTAAACATGATAGGATTTCATATTTAAACATGTAGTTACTATTCAGAACACACTGTTGAAACAGCAATACCCAATCCACGATTGGTCTGACTGTTTTTGAACAATTAAGTTACGCTTCCTGTCTCTAAAACAGAAAAATATATATGGGGGATCTATAGGTGACTACAATAATGGTAGACACCTTTGATAAATATGTCCAGTTATTATTCAGAGCAATATAAAAAACGTGATTTGCCAGTTGCTTGTACCCAATTGTGCTTTGTGAATCCAGACAGAAGAGAGTGATTAACAGAGAAGAACTTCTTCCCTCAAAAAAATTCTACTGTTTAAGAACTGGCAGATACTTTTATACACCGACACGTTTATTTGGATTTATTCACTTACACAGTCTTTGCTTTTTTTTTAATGAACTGTGTATTCTCTTTTTGTCTTGTGCTTGGATGGGTGTACATTTTATTATAACAGTGTGGATAAATGAAAACGATTGTCACATTATTTTATTTCTTACAAATCATTGCTCTCCTAAATCCTGGAAATTATGACTACACATGACCTCACTTCCAGGGTTAAGCCAAGAGTGACTATTTAAACAGGGCTCATTCTGTTGAACTGATATTACCCTTTCTTTTCATCATGCACCTGTTTTATAAATTGATGGGTTGTCGCTTAGCAGCATTTGTTTGAGCACTTAAATGCTGCACAAATCTGCGGTACTATACCAGGCAACCAATAGCGTAAATGAGCAGTGAACAAAGAGAGTGATTTACACAAACTTGCATTAAGGTATCTGTACATTGTTCGTTATAGTGCAAGAAATTTCTTAATTAAGCGAATATATTTTGTCTAATTTCAGTATAAATATGTATATTTTGTATGAGGAATATGTGTACGCCAGCAAACCATACTGATGAATGTGAAAACTTTCAACCAGAACTGATGTTTTATAACGTCAAGGAAGCTGAAGTAGTTAAAAAGGCAAAGTGATCCTCAATATAAAGCAATTAACAGCCAAAAAATATATGTAAAAGTAGTAATTTGTAAATAGTCCCTGTAAATATGTATCATAAGAGCAAATTTTAATTAATAGATAATTAACACTGTTATGAACGTATTTCAAGCTAGAAATGGATAAAATCATACATATATGGGCTATGATACCTTTCCTCTAGACTCAAAGATTCACTGAGTTAGATCGAGTAGGATATGACATGTCTGTGACATCAGGAGATATTTTAGGATCACACCAAGGTATGTTGATATTGTCAAAGGCTATTTTCACAGATGTAAAGGGTATTTCAATTGTGAGGCTAATACAAAATGTCCTACTAAAAGCAAAAGAATTGCTTCACACACACACACACACACACACACACACACACACACACACATATATATATATATATATATATATATATATATATTAAAATATTTGAAAACTATTGTAAATGAAATACAAAGAACTCTTATCTGGGGGGACAGTAACAAAACAAGTCATGCCAGATAAAATTTTAATATCAATGCAAGATGTTTCGTATTAAGAGAAAACTACGTCATGTCTGAACTCAGACTGCGAATGAAAAGTATGAATGCTCTGTTGAATGCTAATGGTTAACTATGATTTGTACTTTGGTGCAAAGAATAGTGAAGATTGAAAATCAATAAAATGTTCATTTAACATTGCTGAATCGAGAACTATGATGTACAAAGTTAATCCAAGTGCAGATTCTGCAACGGACGAGCTCTCTTCGAATACAGGTGGTGCACTTCTCACAATGGTAATGAAGGACACTTCTGAACTGTGGACACTACGTTAAATTGCGACAACCCTGTGCAGCAAGGCTATCGCCATACACTTTCAACAATGCGGTTAGCAACGCCAGGCAGTTGTCACATTCGAAATGCGAAAGTGTGTACGCACAGTAGTAAAGAACCAGATAAAAACTACAAATAAATAAAAAAACTACCGTGCAAGACCGCTTGTAGATAGTGCTTGTGGTGATGAATTTAACGTGTCTGGAGAGAGATTAACATTGGTAATAACGAGCTGCATAACTGGAATATGAACTTAAAAGAGAATAAACTGTTAAGAAATATAGTAATAATAACAAATAAGTAATGAGATTCTGAATGCCAAGACACAGATAAAATAAAATAAAAGTAGACATGTAAAACAAATGTGAACTAAGAAAGCGGTGGTTTTGTTATTCTTTCCACAGTAAAATAAGTCATGATTTGCAGAAAACTGATACCGCCATATGAATTTTTCATGTATACAACTACGGAGAACAGCAACTCAACATGGAGCAGAACGAACTGTCACTCTGTTGTCTGAACTGATCCATGAATATGGCATGCAACATTCTAGCATGTGATCACTCACCAGACAACTACCGGCATGACGTCACAGTGGTGGTTCGACACATGACATCATTACTCAATGATGCTTAGTTCCTGACGATGGTAGAATTCTATTTGTGAAAGACTACTTATCTAAAAACTAAGCCAAACATTGAAACTGTGTTAATCCATGCTATCAAATGTAAAATTGTACATGAACTATATCGTTATAGTACAAAAGACATTTCGAGAATAAAGCGAACTCCTTAGTCATGAGACAAACATAAAATCACTATAACCTCTTGAATAATATAATTACTGTTATATAGGAAAAAAGGGTCAAAGACTTTTTCTATTTCATATCTAATGAGCAGGAGGTTCACTATTCCAGCAGTAACTAAAGAAATACTTCATTGCATCATTACTGTATGTAAATACACTCCTGGAAATGGAAAAAAGAACACATTGACACCGGTGTGTCAGACCCACCATACTTGCTCCGGACACTGCGAGAGGGCTGAACAAGCAATGATCACACGCACGGCACAGCGGACACACCAGGAACCGCGGTGTTGGCCGTCGAATGGCGCTAGCTGCGCAGCATTTGTGCACCGCCGCCGTCAGTGTCAGCCAGTTTGCCGTGGCATACGGAGCTCCATCGCAGTCTTTAACACTGGTAACATGCCGCGACAGCGTGGACGTGAACCGTATGTGCAGTTGACGGACTTTGAGCGAGGGCGTATAGTGGGCATGCGGGAGGCCGGGTGGACGTACCGCCGAATTGCTCAACACGTGGGGCGTGAGGTCTCCACAGTACATCGATGTTGTCGCCAGTGGTCGGCGGAAGGTGCACGTGCCCGTCGACCTGGGACCGGACTGCAGCGACGCACGGATGCACGCCAAGACCGTAGGATCCTACGCAGTGCCGTAGGGGACCGCACCACCACTTCCCAGCAAATTAGGGACACTGTTGCTCCTGGGGTATCGGCGAGGACCATTCGCAACCGTCTCCATGAAGCTGGGCTACGGTCCCGCACACCGTTAGGCCGTCTTCCGCTCACGCCCCAACATCGTGCAGCCCGCCTCCAGTGGTGTCGCGACAGGCGTGAATGGAGGGACGAATGGAGACGTGTCGTCTTCAGCGATGAGAGTCGCTTCTGCCTTGGTGCCAATGATGGTCGTATGCGTGTTTGGCGCCGTGCAGGTGAGCGCCACAATCAGGACTGCATACGACCGAGGCACACAGGGCCAACACCCGGCATCATGGTGTGGGGAGCGATCTCCTACACTGGCCGTACACCACTGGTGATCGTCGAGGGGACACTGAATAGTGCACGGTACATTCAAACCGTCATCGAACCCATCGTTCTACCATTCCTAGACCGGCAAGGGAACTTGCTGTTCCAACAGGACAATGCACGTCCGCATGTATCCCGTGCCACCCAACGTGCTCTAGAAGGTGTAAGTCAACTACCCTGGCCAGCAAGATCTCCGGATCTGTCCCCCATTGAGCATGTTTGGGACTGGATGAAGCGTCGTCTCACGCGGTCTGCACGTCCAGCACGAACGCTGATCCAACTGAGGCGCCAGGTGGAAATGGCATGGCAAGCCGTTCCACAGGACTACATCCAGCATCTCTACGATCGTCTCCATGGGAGAATAGCAGCCTGCATTGCTGCGAAATGTGGATATACACTGTACTAGTGCCGACATTGTGCATGCTCTGTTGCCTGTGTTTATGTGCCTGTGGTTCTGTTAGTGTGATCATGTGATGTATCTGACCCCAGGAATGTGTCAATAAAGTTTCCCCTTCCTGGGACAATGAATTCACGGTGTTCTTATTTCAATTTCCAGGAGTGTATATAAATTATCAGAGACATTTTATAAAAAAAAATCAGTCTAACTTTTGAGAGTCTTAGCGTTCATACTGAGGTTTCAAGATCTCTTTTCCTCGGTGCCACGCCCAAATGGTGAATATTTTGGGGTAACTCTTCAAGTCAAACAAAATTTTTCAGAGTCCAAAAGCATGTAATACGTATTATTTGTGGAGTAAATACACGGACGTCCAGTAGAAACCTCTTCAAAGAACTGGGTATATTAACTACTGCCTCTCAGTATATTTACTCCTTAATGAAATTTGTCCTAAATAGTATATTTCTTTTTCTAAGAGTAAATACACGGACGTCCAGTAGAAACCTCTTCAAAGACCGAGCGAGGTGGCGCAGTGGTTAGACACTGGACTCGCATTCGGGAGGACGACGGTTCAATCCCGCGTCCGGCCATCCTGATTTAGGTTTTCCGTGCTTTCCCTAAATCACTCCAGGCAAATGCCGGGATGGTTCCTCTGAAAGGGCACGGCCGACTTCCTTCCCCATCCTTCCCTAATCCGATGAGACCGATGACCACGCTGTCTGGTCTCCTTCCCCAAACCAACCAACCAACCATCTTCAAAGAACTGGGTATATTAACTACTGCCTCTCAGTATATTTACTCCTTAATGAAATTTGTCCTAAATAGTATATCTCTTTTTCTAACAAACAGCTCAGTTCATACATACAATACCAGGAACAAAAATGATCTGCACAAGGACTTAAGAGCACTTACTTTAGTTCAAAAAGGGGTCCACTACTCAGGAACACTCATCTTCAATAATACGCCAGCAAACATAAAAAAATTTAGTTACAAATAAAGATCAGTTTAAAAGGAGCCTGAAAGACTTACTAGTGGCCAACTCCTTCTACTCCATTGACGAATTTTTCAATAGAAACAAATGATGTATTGTATATATTAATACTATTAGTATTATTATTTCAGCTTTAAAAAAAAATTTACGAGTTCCACATCCACGAGGATCTCCTCAGCACGGATCTATGGAACAAAAAACTAACAAAACAAAAAAAAGGGTTGAAAAAAATATATTGGACAATAAATTTCAGACCACCTGAGTGTGTCAACTAAACGCTTAAATATATGCTCCCAAGTGACAACCCATCAATTTATAAAACAGGTGCACAACACAAAGTAAATGTTGTATCAGTTCAACTAAACGAGCCTCGTCTAAATAATCGCTCTTGGCTGAGCCCTAGAAGTGAGGTCATGTGTAACCACAACTTCCAGGATCCAGGGGGCAATCATGTGTAAGAAATAAAAGAATGTGACATTCTTTTTCATTTATCCACACTGTTTTAATAATTGTACACCCATCCAAGCGTAAGACAAACAGAGAATATACAGTTCAATAAAAAAAGCAAGTGAATAAATCCAAATAAATGTGTCGGTGTATAAAAGTATCTGCCAGTTCTTCTTAAACAGTAGAATTTTTTTGAGGTAAGAAGCTCCTCCCTGTTAATCACTCTCTTTTGTCCAAACTCACAAAGCTCATTTAGTGGGAGTAATTGCCACATCTTCTACTTGATCTTTTTCTGAATAATAACATGACATGTTTATCAAAGGTATCTATCTTTACTGTAGTCGCCTATAGATCCCTCTCATATGTTTTTATGTTGTGTTTTTTTCTGTTTTAAAGACAGTGTATCGGGATGCATAACATACATTGTCCAAAAGCAATCAGACCAATCACAGATCGCATGTTGCTGTTTCAGCGTTGCGTTCCGTGTAGCAACTGCATCTGTAAAGATGAAATCCTATTCAGTTTTGTTACCACTATTTCAGGTGTAAATTAAAGTAAGATTTTTCATGCCAGTCTGTTTATTGAACAATGGTACGTTTATCAGCACCTGCGGCTTGATACATACACCAGTCAGTAAGCGTTAGTTATTTCATTTTTCTTACACGAGTTCACATAATACTCAATGTCGTGATTAATATTTCCTGATTCAGGTGGGAGTAATTGCCACATCTTCTACTTTATCTTGTTCTGAATAATAACATGACATATTTATCAAAGGTATCTATCTTTACTGTAGTCGCCTATAGATCCCTCTCATATGTTTTTATGTTGTGTCACTTCTGTGATGTGTCCACTAATGGCAGACATTTAATTCAGGCACTGAACAGTATTGAGAAAATTAATTTAACTTTACCATTTTCGTACTTGCTCAGTGCTGCTCGACAAAGGATACATTACAGTGATCGATAAGGTAGATACTGTCGCATATGCAACCAATTAATTATCCACCTTAACTAATACTAATTATCAGCACTGCTGCAGAGTGAACTAGTAAGTTCAGGAATTAAAGCTTTTTCCACACCGACTGAGCTGTCTAAATGAGGCGCATCTGCTGACCAATTATCGGTGTGCTAACTGAGTGTCGGCACGGGATGCCTGAATTACAAACAAGCAGTGAGCACACTTATCAAATTGTACGAGAGGGAAGTCAAGAACAACTTATTCACCACTTCGGAAACAGTGCAGAACAGACAGAACGTGCTACTATAATGAGGCTAAATGTAGTAATTTCACCAAGATATGTCATAAGAACGCCTTTCAAGGTGGAAACTTCACATAAAGTAATGCTCTTAAGCCCTGAAGATTAACACTACAGCATCTGAGAGCGCTGACGAGCTCATAAAACGAGAGCACATTCAGTCACCATTATGAGTGGGGGGGGGGAGGGGGAAAACACGTCGACACCTGCTATAAAAACTCCGCCCTCCTCAAGCTCATTCTCAGAGTTAGGTCATTCCATCCGCATTATGGACACTGATAAAAGACCAGCTCTTTTAAGTTTCTCTCCGCTCGACATCCTGATAATGAAACGACCCTGGCGCGGGTTGTAACACTGGTGTCAAGAAGTGGAGCTGAACGTAACATTAGTGTCTGTAAATGGTTCTCATACACTTCATGGTGCCGGGTGAACTTTCAGTCCTACAGTTTGAGCGCCTGAGATCCTGTTGTCGGTTTTCACCACAGTCAACGAGCCACACGTGTACATCAGCAGTCATCGGCATTGTTTTTGGATGTTGAGACGGAAGGATCTGCATAGTAATTTAAATATGACATTGTATAGGCCACAAAAGCATGCAAACCTATCACAGTTCCAGGGAACTGAAGGGAAGAAAATTTCCACCCGGCTAGGTGCCAGTTTTGTTATTTATCAGGGCATGAGTTAGCATGTGCTAAGATAGTTTCAGAAACATGTGAGAAATGTAGCTGGGCTGTGATATGGAGGAAAGATTTATTAGTGTTGTGTCGGTATAAAGAGATCCCACTTATTCTTATGTGTAGTTGAAAACGGAGGTTACACAATGGCTAGAAACGCGTTCAGTAACTTTGAGTCAAAGTTACTGAAGTTGAAGTTTTGAAAATGAGGGTGCCTCCTTACTCCAACATAAATGAGAATGGAGCAGAGCTGATGAAGAAATGCGAAGGGAACTAAAAGCACTATGTACAGCAACTGGGCTGACTTAAGTACAAGCAGGGGATATCAAGTCTGTAGTTAACGTACTTATTCCATCTATTGACCCTATGGCAACTAATCTCATTGCACCTTTCTCTGGATTTCTCTGGAAAAAAACATCTGAGGATGTGTCAGTTTTTGGAGTGTTATGGAAGTAGCTCAGTTAGGGAACTGGTCCGTTGCAACATGTCTTTCCAGTTAGGGAACTAATGCTATACAACATGTCTTTCTATGGCTAAGTTACGATTAACAGGTTACGTTAAAACCTATGTTACAGACCATAAACCCTTCATGAGGCAAAATACTTGAGCACCTGGCTAAAGGACTAATCCAACGCTCCCGTAAGCGGAATAGTGCCAGATTTCTCAGAGAAAAGCTCATGGCGTTAATGCAGAAACATAATAAAATAGTAGAGTCATTCTCTGACAGGATTCATAAACCGAATTTGCAGACTTGTAAATTAATGCACAGTGCAGGGGCGGATAGAGGCCTTTTGTGGGAAGTAGAGAATAAGACCTTGGATGTATTCGGAGGGGTATTTCAGTGGATATATGGCAGATGGTAAGAATGGAAAATCTTACTGATTTGACTTCTGTTATTAGAGGAAATAGATTTTTTAACTCGGATACGGAGTGACCGATGTGTTTTCTCCTCCAGTTTTAATGCTATAGATGTGGACAAATGGGTGAGGTGAAGAAGGAATGTTATCTGCCACAGTGCTTTGAATGTGGTGAGGTTAGACTTAAGGTCTATGACTGTAGGAATAGTAAGCTGGAGAAGTGCAATAAGAAGCAGAGTTTTTCAAACGCGAACGGCATTGCCTTAACTGTCAAAGGTCATTTCCCACTGCAAAAAAGTGTACAGAGACGGATTCTTGCTTGCTTGGCGCAATGAGTAATGAGGGACATGAATTCGTGTGAACATGAGAGCACATGTGTCCGTTGGTAGTCTGAACTCTTCGGTAGGAAGAGATTTCAATATCCACGATATAGATTACGTGGAGTGTATAACAGTGAGACGGAATAACTGAGGACAACGCTGCCCACTTTTAGCATTGGGACTGAATAGTTTAAGGAGCATATGGAGGTGTTGCCACATGTTTGTGAGTGGTACTGTGCAGTTCACCATTTACTGAATAAATATCGCCAATAACTGAACTTTCGCACCGTACGATTGAACTTGGTGGAACTCTGTTTCCGTAAGGGGAGAAAACTGCTAGTGAATCAATGTCGTAAGGTGCACTTGTCTTGAAAGTAGTACCAGCTAAACTCCGTACACATTCACTGAAAGTTAATTCGTGGTATAGCGTACCAGCAGGTACAGGAAAATTTATCTGGGTTAGTGCAGCTACAGACTTACCGAGGGGATTGTTGTGCAGGGTAGAACGATTCACATGCAACGAAGAATGAGTTAGATAAGTCACAACGTATGGTGCACCAAAGAGTAGTATGCATTTTTGTTATGGATGGAGAACTTGTGGTTCCTGTGAGTTTAGTAAGTTTTGGGCTGGATGAGGTGACTCTGCCAAAGGGTCTAATAGTTGCCTGTTTGAGCTTCTCTGAGGAAGACAATATTGACAGGTTACGTGACAACTGCAGCCACAAGTATACCATTAATAATTCTGCACTGTGTGATAAAGTTAAGAAGTAGCAAAGCAAAGATACGAAAACGTGGATGTTTTATTGCTTAGGTTAACCGATTTGTTCCATCCAGTGGGTCCATTACCAGTGACACATATTACATAGCACAGGATACCAACAGGACGAAATTCACTGGAATAAAAGAAAGTGTACAGGGTCCCAAAGCAATTTGAACCACTAATGGAGGGATTCATTGACCAGCAGTTGGATAGCGGCATCACTGAGAATAGTGATAGTCCCTGGGGTACAAACGTTGTGATTAATGCCAGAAAGCCATAGGATGATACCAAAAAATGTTGGTTCTGTAGCGATTAGCGCTTCTTAAACTCAAAAACTGTCATCAGAGTATATCCCATCCCAAACATCATGGAGACTCTCGACAATCCGCGTGAATATAAACTTTCAACTATGGATTTTGTGTCTGGCTGCCACCAGCTTGAAGAAGTTCCAGAAGACTGATCAAAGACAGCTTTTGTCACACCATGAGGGCATTACCAGTATTGTAGAATGCCGCTGGAATGGGAGGAATTCTTTAAATGACTATAAACAGTACGCTTATCACTCAGTGCCAGTAAGTGCCACTTCACAGAGACACAGGTGAACTGTCTAGGACATAATAAATGGAAAGCGCTAGTGCGCTTTTGTTTTTTATTTTATTTTACACGCCTAGTTCCGTAGAACCAAATTGAGGAGCAAATCTCCAAGGTCATGGAAGTCTCAGTACATGAAAGTACAACATAAAAGTAATAACAGGTAAAATAAAACGTTTATGAAACCAAAAAACAAGCCATAAGTTTATGTTAACGCAATCAACAACATAACATGGAATCAGCTTAATTTTTCAAACAACTCCTCGACAGAATAGAAGGAGTGACCTATGAGGAAACTATTCAGCTCTACAGCATTAATTTACTGTGTTAGCCGGTTTTCGGTTCACAAGGCCATCATCAGACATTTACTGACTATTGTCGCCAAAGAAGTTACAATTTTTGTAAATGACATTGGAAAAGAAGTTACACATCTAGATTGAAGCACAAACCTACAGTAAATGGCGTCTTTGACAGTGTGGTAGTAATGCAACATAAAAAGTAAAACGTTGAACACTAAATAAATATAAAGGCAGTAAAAAGGGAAAAAAAACTTGAGCACATAACTGGAAAAGCATACCTACATATTAATAAATAAAACCAATAAAATAAAATAAAAGTATTACTTGACAAAGCTACTTCAAGGGAACAAGTAATTAGCCAGGAAGGAGTAAAGACTGTTCCAGGTTGTGATTTTCTACTAGCACGAACTACAAGACAGTTACAACAGTTATTTGGCCTCTGTATTTATAACAGGAACATCATAAGAGATTTTGTGCAAATTGCCAAGTCTTTGAATCATGTGTTAAGAAAGGAGTAAAATTCGAATGATCAGTAGACTGTTAAGACGTTGAAGCATGATTTAGTATCCAGCCCTGTCTTGGTATTTTCTAACTTCGAACAAGAGTTCATCCTTTACTGCATTGCGAGCAGTATGGCAGCTGAATAAAGAGGACTGCAGTTATTCAACAACATACAAAGGGATGGTAGCTGTTATCTGTGGTGTTACCTACTTCACTGTTATTTGCACAGTTAAACATTTAAGGTAATGACTAATCATGTTTCCCTTGAGTGGCTATTGGGATCCTCCCAGAAGATCAACACAGTCAACATTGAAATTCAGCGAGTTTAATTAAGAGATAGTGCATATACCTGAAAAAGTGCACCCTAATACAGACACTATAAGTAGAAAAATTGGAGCTCAGGAAGCACTGGGCAAAAGTATGCCAGAATCACAGAAAGCACAAGCAAAGGCTATAGACTGTTTGGCTTTTAGGTCAAAGTTACAACTTGTGACATATGACAGTTTACTGTGCAGAAGTGGAAAGTGTGGACCACACATGGTGGTTTCTGCATCGTTAGAAAATGGACTTTTGCAACAGGCTCATGATCATTTGTTGGTGGGTTATGGAGCACATAGAACAATGGATAGATGGCTAGTAGAAGCGAATTGGTAGAGAGCTAGTAGCAAGATGTTGACCAGCACTTGAAAGACAGTGTACCATGTGTTTAAAGAGCAGATCTGACTCATCAATGTGTGCCATTGCGAAGATTCCCAGAAGGGACAAAATCTTTTGAAACGCGTCGTTTAGATATTCTTGGACCTCCTAGTAGGATAGCTGCTGATAACACATATATTCTAGTGACTATAGATCATTTCATTAGATCATTGTTTCAGGTTCATAGCAGTGATAGCAATTCAGGATCAATGAGCAAGCAATGTTGCAAATGTGATGGTTAATAATTGGATGCTAACATTTGGTTTTCTCATATTATAATTACAGATCAGGATATAAATTTTATGCCATACTTTTTGAAGCAGTTGTGCCACGTTCTCTGTACCCGAAAACTTTGCAAGAGTCCTTTCCATACACAAGCCAACAGTTGTACTTAACAGATTCACCATACACTTGGAAAGATGATAAGCCATTTTGTGAATGGTCAGTACGATAATTGAGATTCACATTTGCAATATCTCATCTCAGCACAAAAATCAAAAATTCACAGTAGAACAGAACTTCCACTATATGAGGTTGTGTGTGGTAAAAAATATCGACTCCTTTCGGAATTCTGAAACGTAAATTACGTGCCAATGAGGAGTCAATGAAGAAGTTAACGAAATGGAAAATGCAAATTTGACAGAAGGTCAAACGAGCGAATACGAAAGCATTTGAAAGTCAAGAGAAGATGTGGCAATGTACGGGGAGACTACCACAGACTCGAGTAGGTCAGTGGGTTTTGGTAACTAACTAATACACACCAAAAGGAAGAATGAAGAAGTTTTTAACGAAGTACCAGGGTACATATCAGGTGACAGAGACGACATCACCAGTGAATGTGAAGATACAGTTTCTGAGAAAAACATACACGAGCGAAACTCTTCAGTGGAGTGGTAGACTCTTTGCCACATATGCCAGCACCGCAGCTGGTACAAATAAAAATTAGGAAGGCGAAGAAGCCAGGAGTTAAAACTATTCAGGATTCATGTAGCATATAATATGCTTTAAGACCATTTGTTTCGTCTCCTTTTGTTAGTTGTGTGTATCTGTTTTTGTTTCAGTCATTGGGGTTCACATTGCTTTATTTTGAGGATTTGTTTTTGTCTATGATAATTAGTTTAACGAGTTTGTATTGTATAGAATTCAGTAATATTTCGTTATGCACTCAAGCTTTTGGAAAGAGGGATGGAAAGTGATGAGAAATTCCTTTCTCTCAGGTGGTACGCCAACATGGGCAGCCAAGAAGACCAGAGTGACCTTGCTGTTCCTACACTTTGTACAGTGGGTATTGAGGGATGAATTTCAGAACCAAGCGATGGCAACTTAGCATTTTGTTACCACACGTCGGTAGTTAAGTCAGAATGGATGGGATGCTACTTCATGTGTCAGTATGTCTTCCAGTAGTGGACTCCTGTGCCCAATATCAGTGCTTTTTATACACACTTACACTGTGAAAGGAAGATGGACACAGGTATGCACTGACGAAGTACTACTAATTGCAGAGAATAGAATATGTGCTGATGCCCAGAGAAGAGTTAGGGTTTCCCACCAGGAGAGCATTACAGTCTGTCTGACCAGATTTGTCCTTATTGACATGCACACAAGTGGAGTACAATTCTTCCTGGCGAAATCCGAAGCAACAGAGTGGCAGAGGGAACTACTAACCCTTATCCACACTTCCAAAGAATAGTTGTCCCTTGGACAAATTCATTATACACTCTCAACATGATAATTTTGAATTTCTGTCAAAAAGGAGAGCCATGGAGTACATCCAAAATGGATATAAAAATAGTGGAAACCAAAAAAATGGAACAGTTTTAATATAGCTGGAACAACTTTTCACTTACTGACAACAAATACAGGTACAACAGTAATCGAGTTTACCCGCCCTTTGCTGTTTTGGCCAGAAAATCCATTAGAGATACAGAGACACTGCCACTCCAAAACCTCACATTTTCAAATGTTACCCTAAACCCAGGTGTCCTTTGCTCAGTAGATCAACTAACAGCATCATGGAAGCGGCGTATCTAAACAGAACCGACGGTATAACACATCCAACAGTACTACGAGAAGTAGTGTGAAATGACGTGTCAAAATTCATGGTATAGCTGCTAATATTGTGTCGGACCTCCTTTTGTCCTGTGTACCACAGAAACTCGACGTGTCATGGATTAACAAGTCGTTGGAAGTCCACTGCAGAAATATTGAGCCACGCTGCCTTCCATAACCGTCCATAATTCCGAAATTGTTGCCGGTGCAGGATTTTGTGCATGAACTGACCTCTCGACTACGTCCCATAGTACGAGTAGTTCTACGGGGTTCATGATGGGCTATCTGGGTGGCCAAATAATTTGCTAGAGTTGTCCAGAGTGTTCTTAAAACCACTTGAGAACAATTTGGCCCAGTGACATGGTACATTGCCATCCATAAAAATTCCATCATTGTTACGAACATGTAGTCTATGAATGGCTGCAAATGGTCTTCAACTAACTGAACATGACTATTTCCAGTCAATGATCGGTTCGGTTGGACCAGAGCACTCGGTCCATTCCATATAAACACAGCTCACACGATTATGCAGCCACCACCACCTTGCACATTATCTTATTGGCAACTTGGGTCCATGGCTTTGTGGGGTCTGCACCACGCTCGAAACCTACCATCAGCTCTTACCAACTGAAATCAGGAGTCATCTGACCAGACCTCGATGTTACAGTTGTCCAGTCAACCTAATATGGTCACGAGTCCAGGGGAGGCGCTGCAGGTGATATCATATTGTCAGTACACTCTTGACACTGTGGATCTCGGAACATTGAACCCCGCTAACGATTTCCGTAATGGAATGTCTCATGCATCTAGCTCCAACTACCACTCCGCATTCAAACTCTGTTAATTGCCGTCGTGCGATCATAATCGTGGCAGAAAGCTTTCCACGTGAAACACCTGTATACAAATAATAGCTCCGCTAATGCACTACCGCCATCTGTACCATCTGTATATGTGCACATAGCTAGCCCTTCACTTTTGTCACCTAAGTATAATCAGGTTATAAGCTGTGTCCCAATTACTAGGGCAGTACAGTCACTGCCTTATCAGCTGTATGCTGGGACTGGCACTTGCGTTGTACTTCGTGTTGTTGACCATGCACCATCTCGACAACTGACAACAAGGGAAAGCAGCTTTCCGCAGCCGAGCTTAAGTGCAACTGCACTAATCGAGTGGGCTGATGCTTCAATGGACGTCCATAGCCAATCCAGGATGGGGGGACGCATGTCTGCCGTAACCTCCTGCAACGGGGCTGCAGCGCTGACCACAGGCAACGCCGTTATTTCTACCCAGCAAGTTCCTCGCCGGCCAGTGATAAGCTACCTTGCACTTTCAAGCAGTGCAGACTCAGCATGGTCGCTGCTAGGGGGCGCTGGGAAGATGACGAAGTAAAACTCTCGCCAGTTAATAATATTCAACTGAATTATGTTTCATTTATGCCACAGAATTCTACAGGATCACAGTCAATAAAATTCGTCTGGGTTTGTGGCCGCATTGTATACTATAAACCTACATCCTTCTGAATCTGTTTAGTGTATTCATCTCCTGGTCTCCCTCTACAATTTTTACCCTCCACGCTGCCCTCCAATACTAAATTGATGATCCCTTGATGCCTCAGAATACGCCCTACAAACCGATCCCTTCGTCTAGTCAAGTTGTGCCACAAATTTCTCGTCTCTCCAATTCTATTCAATACCTCCTCATTACTTATGTGATCTATCCATCTAATCTTCAGCATTCTTCTGCAGCACCACATTTCGAAATCTTATTTTCTCTTCTTGTCTAAACTATTTATCGTCCACGTTTGACTTCCATACATGGTTACACTTCATACAAATACTGTCAGAAACGACTTCCTGACACTTAAATCCATACTCGATGTTAACAAATTTTTCTTCTTCTCTTCTTTGGATATACATATCAAGTTGAAATTTATATCACATACTAAGGTCTGCAGTCGCTTTCCCAGACATCATCACAGATTCTGTCATTCTCCAGTCAATCACTGAGGTCACTATTATTACCAAATTGTTATAAAATTAACATATTCATTAATATCCATCATTTAATTTATCCGTTAATATTCCACAATGCCACTCTACTGAGTAGAGAATGATCTATCTCTAACGACTACAAAGATCGTTTTGTGCTCCCTCCATTAAGAATCATAGTATTACCAATTAAGAATGGTTAATACATTGTGTAAATACTTCCACAGTTTATATTTTCTTGTGTGAGATTGTTACCTCTGTACCAAAAGAAATTACTAACTATCCTTCAGCAGGTTACAATCCACTAGTTACATCATTCATTAAATTTAGTTTATCATTTTACGATTCTGAGGTGGAAGATTACATCACTTCACATGGCACTAGAGGAACAATTTGGTATTACGACCATTAAGTGAACAGTATCTAAAGGTTCTACATCCAAGACTACAAGCCAAAGCTCATATTCTTACTTCAGTACTTAATGTGTTTCAGCTTCTATTTACACGAGTGTTCATTGCAACATTATTTACCTTATCAGATTTCTCATGATGCTTAGTTACGAACCATGCCAGGATCGTGTTGTTGTCAGGAAGTCGAGAAGAGAGCAGAAGTGAGTGATCCTGTAGACGTAAATATAGGCTTCCGCAGCCGTCGTCACAATCAATAAAATTCTCCTGGGTTTGAGGCCGCATTGTCAACTATAAAATTCCGATGTTTCGGCGACTGTTGCAGGGCGTCTTCCTCAGGGTATATTGCAGTTAGCTCCCTGAGTTATACGCTGAGTAAGACGCCTTGCAACGTAATGTTCATTAATGCACAGCACTGAGGCGACATTGATGCTGATCTTTGATAAAATTTTGGTGGCTTTCAAGTACTGGTGACATCTGAAACTCATATTCTGGGACAGTGGCGCCCTTTACGAGCAACGAGGAGGCGCGATCTTGAGTGTCAGTGATGCTTAACGGGGTGAACTGTGCAGGAAATCCTACGACATTGTTCTTTGAGCTGTACTTGCAATGATGAGTGGTTCATTTCAGTCTCAAGTGCCAATGTTGTGTGTGTAAGCAATACGTGTGACCCACCCTTAATTTGATTGTCTGTTGACATGCGGGATGTCTTAATGTATGTGTTCTTGTGATTTTGTTTTTTCATTGTTGTTACTAGTTAAGTAATTAATTACTATCGACTCTAATTCCCTTTTTCTAACGAAAATGAACCTTTTTATAACCCAACATAGTTCATTCTTCACCATGTCCTTTTCCCTCCACATCCTTTGCTTGGTTTGGTGTTTTTTGTTGTAAACTGTTCTGCTCTCTATTTTTTAACTTTTATCCACGAATGATTTACCTATTTACGTGTGTTCTCTGGTGTATTTTGTTTACTGTGTCTTAGCATCCATTGACGTTAATCTAGGCTCGGTATTGTTGCTCATGTTATACAATTTCGTACAGGTTTAACAGTGACTCACGCAGTAAGTGCGTCACTTACTCAGCCCTTTCATTTTCTTTTGAATAATATTGCTTAGAGCACAGTTGAATGTCAGATGTATCTTCTTACTGTCTTAATGCTTGCGTAACACAAAGCTCACAATGACAACTTTTACTAATTATTTAATGAATGTCTACATACCTCATTTCTCTTAGAGGTTGTTGTCTGTAAATGATAACTCAGAAACCAATTGGACGAGTATTTTTATCTGTCATTTGATATGTTTTTATTAATATCTGCTGAAATAACCATCATATAAGTTTTGGTGGAATGATGTTTTGTTTGATACAAAACAGAGAAAAGACGAAAAACAAAACAAAAATCGGAAAAAAGAGTCCTCGAGGCTAATGGTGCATGGCCTCCACTCCATAATATGCTCTAAAATAAATTACAAATGTTCAACATCCACATATTTTTATTAAGAGAAATGAGTCCCTGTGAAGATCTGTTGTCAAAGTTCCGCTTGATGCAAGACGTGCGTTTTTCACACTCCATTCATATTTTTTAGAATATTTAATCCTAAAATATATTTCTTTATCACTTTTGATTTAGTGGTCTAGCGGTTCTAGGCGCTCAGTCCGGAACCGCGGGACTGCTACGGTCGCAGGTTCGAATCCTGCCTCGGGCATGGATGTGTGTGATGTCCTTAGGTTAGTTAGGTTTAAGTAGTTCTAAGTTCTAGGGGACTGATGACCACAGATGTTAACTCCCATAGTGCTCAGAGCCATTTGAACTTTTGATTTAGCAATGTCAGGCCCTGTTGATCCCTAATTTTCTATAACTAACTACACACTGATACTTTAATGAGGATTGAAGCAATGTGCTTCTAATCATAGCTTCTGTTTCATTTTCTTAAAAACGGCAGTGTTTCTGAAGTAGACATAATGGAGTCCTTTTCGCGCCTAATCCTTTTAGGCTGAAAAATGACTTGTTCGTTTGAATGCCTTGTATGGGCCAAAGAAGCTCCTTTACTAATTCTCATAAGTAACATCAATCGGCAATGCTAGTACACTTCACTAGTATTGTCGATATGCAAATGATATCGGAATACAAATTAGCCAATATTTACAATAATCTATGACATGAAAAGTTCTTGTAATCATAAACCTCTGCCACTTGACATGGAAATGTGTATCACTGTGTTTTATTTCGATAAGTACTTCTATGTACCACACTTCATAGCACTATCTATACCTCTCCTAGAGTGTATGGAGTCATGATATGAGAATATAATGGGATGCAGGTAGGTGAAGGACTAACCTAAAGATAGAATGCAGTAGGCTTGTCAAAGCGTAGCATGAGAAAACTAAGCACAGAGTTCGTCTCAGGGAGCTGGAGAAAGATCGATTCGGTCGAGAGTAGAGGGCGTGGGTTGGCCTTCAGCCAATGGGAAACCAGGGTCAGAATCAGGGACCGTTCGTTATCTCTGGAAAGCAGCCATGTTCCGGCACTACTGTTAGTACGGTCGAATTGAAGAGACGCGAAGTAGCTGAGCTCATGTTGGTAACTGGTAAGAAGTAGAAAACTGAGGTAACATCATTGTGGACTGGACTCAATATGTGTTACGTAGGGTTCATTTGGTTAGTGAAGCGTCAGATGTCGATTTAATGATTATTATTTTTGTGGAATAACATATGAGAAACTGGTGGGTGCAACGATCTTTGTACTAGTGCTGTGACCTTACCGGACGATATTCAGAGTGTTAAATGGTGGTATTTACAAACAAAAAATGTGAAGATATTTCTTTCCTAATATAATTTTGTGGAACAGAGGTAAATTTTGAAATAATTTTCTTTGTAATGCGGTCTTGGCCACCTGTTTGCGCTATTTCTGGTGTCAGTAACTGCGGAAAATACATAGGTTTGAAAACGGTTAGTGGTAGTGAACGTTCAGGGAAGATAATATGAAGCGGAATAGAATGCTATTAGTTAATTTTTGGACGAATTTGCGGCACTTTCTTTGCAGACTGTATCAGCGCCACGCGTCCGCGTGACTTCCGAAAGAAAGCAGTAACGGTCAGAATACCACGATGGGTGAGTGTTTATCTATGGTAAGGAATTATTGGAAGTGGCATGAATTGTGGAATAGATATTTTACTCGATTAATTTGAGTGTTCTTTGTAGTTCGTGGTAGATGCATTGTGCTAATCACGTGCAAGCAAGTGGTAGACTGTGTCTTGAACAAGGCAGCCAACTAATAACACAGTGTCCTAACGCATGTTTAAAGTAATTTCGAACGTTTTGATATTGGTTTTGTGTGGATTTTTTAATTTGTTTCTTTATGAGGAAGATATAGCCATGCCCTTAGCAAAGATCCACGTGCTGCCTGTGACCATAGCTATTCATTTACGACCCCTTCTTTCGATTTCGGTATCAGAATTATAATGGCCTTCAGCAACGTATACGGTAACATCCACGCGGGTTTTGCCTGAGTGATAGCAGTTCTGACAAGGAACCCCCCGAGTGCGAGGTTGCAAGTGCATTCTTTAGTAAAGCACATCTGAAATTGTTGTATTAACAGTTATAAGAGGAAAAATATTAGCCGCTAATGACTCACCATGTGCATCAGGAGAGTGACAGAAGATAAGTGTCCGGGATGTGCAGAGATCAATCTTCTGTGGGATGTCTGTATTACACTTCACAAAATGGATATCATCGACGTTCCAGAAATGTTCAAAACAAACCGCCAACTTTCATCGTAAACACCGTATGAAAAATGGTGCTCCACAGTGACCACAATGGTCCGCAATATGAAGACCGAAGGCGAACGCCTTGGTAGTTACAAACAGCACAGGACGTTCAGCTAGATATCTACGCTTAGAGAATGTTGTGTAGCGGGGTGAAGAGAACTGACGGAATGTGATGGCATGCCAGCGAATGCGAAACGGTCTGCTGTGGAGCTTGTCGTGAAGTTGGCTATCCTTTAAGGCGTAGCTGCAGATTGTGCGATTATATGTTTTATAAGCACAGAAAAAATGAACATCCAGAGGCTGAAATGGTCCAGTGGTTCCAGGTTGTATGGAATGCTTTGACACTCACTTTTCAGTAAGAATAGTTTCCTCTAAAGCAATATGATGGTTATATGCAGACCAGGAACCAAGCAAAAGCTTATTGTCACCAGTTATTGGCCAAAAACAGTGCTCGTACAATAATAGATGTAGCTCTCTTACGCCCATTTTTCCACTGTTACTTGCTACGACGTAAATATTCCCTACTGCACTTGGAAGATCAACACACGGGAAGAATCGTAGGGGGCAAAGCACCTCCAACTTCTCGTGGCATAATAAATAACTTGCCGACAATTTACGACCCAGGTGAAGAGTTTGCATAATTGTATACGAATGCGGTATTGACGCAACTCTCTTGGTACCTCTAAAGCCTAGTTTACACGACGACATTGGGTTTCGCCACTCGTTGCGTGGATTGAGTTGCACGCAAGTGGTTTCATATATGAGTGTAGACACAGCGACACCAGTACAATCGAGAGCACTCGGCAAGCTATAAGATACGGTTTTAGTTGGTGATGACGCTATTTCATTGACACCAATTATCATTAACATTAATAATTATTAACATTACCAACAATAATTATTCGAAGCAGGCTGCATTAAGAAGAGAATGGTTTGCAAACTTCTCTCTTGAAGATAGATCTGTACAGTGGCAATATTTCAAAATTCTAACATACGTGAATGGGGAGCACTGCAGCGACGTTTTAAATAGATGAATATTGAATAAAGAATGCAGCTTCTTGAATTTGTATAACCTTCCCTCCCGTCAACAATACTCCTTAACAAAGAATTGACCAACTCCAACGATGGGATTTTAGTCTTGTAGACGAGAGCATTGCCATGGCTAGAATTACACTTGCTTGCATTTTTCTTAATTCAGTTGTATATGTGCTCCTAACTCAATAAATTTTGCCCTGCAGCTCAGATATTGTCAAACCATCTATGTTATGATCGCATATTACAGTCTCAGCGGCAGCAATATGTTGCTTATTTTTGTAATCAGCCTCACTGAAATCCCACAAACACCTATACAAAGCATAGATATCCAAAAAGCGAACGTTATTCTCAGTTCCCCATTTCATACTTCAGATTGTCTACACTCTACGAACACGCATAACCTGAAAACTCATGCAACTAATGTCGCCAAAGTTGGATCACGTCGAAACGCGCGGCGCGCATGCGCAGTGGCCGGTACCGCAGTTGCCTGCAACCTAGTGTTGTCGTGTAAACTAGGCTTAATTTCCAAGGTTAATTTCATATTCATTTCCTCTTCAAATACAAATTGGTCAGAGTTGAAAATAAATTCCTTACTGAACGAAGGGATAAGTTTGTTTATCTCATCTACAAATTTTCAGAGGAGTTCGCAGTTTGCAGTTCATCGTCAAGTTGATGCTTTGTTTGACATTTCGTTATCTTACGTTTTCCAGTACTGTAGACGGTCTGAAATTATGCAACCATCCACTGCTTCCCTTGAAGTCACTGTAATCTATGTCGCGCAAAGTTTGATGTGGATAACGTAGTAGGTCACCATCACGTGCATCCTGTAAATTGTATCGAGCATCCCTCAAACGCGCAAACTCCAGTTTTTGTAACAAGTGCGCCTAGTCCTCCATTGAATATCCGCAGCTTTTCTTATGCGCTACACTCTCATAATGCTGCGGACTTATTCGAAATCTGTTCATCATTTTTTTTTACTATGCTGCGGATGATCTTCCATGCACGTCGTTATGTTTAGTACCTGCTCCTTGAATATTTGTTGTTCTTTACTTTCTTTACTTCGGTTCACTGGGGGGCGGGATTTGTGGCTCCCTGTCGACAAGAATGACAACTACATGGCTCGACACCTATTTCAGTATCACTTTCACTTGTTTATAACACTTACCGTCATCTTTGTACTCTTCACGTACGTTGGCCGCGCAGTTGAGCGTAAGCGACACCACACATTCCACTGACTCATTTTGCACGAATAATAATATTCCATCTGCCACTTTTTTCTCACCTTGTGATATTCCTTGGGTTCCTTTCTGACGAACTGTCAACTTCGGCAACTATTGCTGTAGATATAATGCAAAATTCAAATGGCTCTGAGCACTATGGGACTTAACATCAGAGGTCATCAGCCCCCTAAAACTTAGAACTACTGAAACCTAACTAACCTAAAGACATCACACACCGCCATGCCCGAGGCAGGATTCGAACCTGCGTCCGTAGCAGTAGCGCGGTTCCGGTCTGAAGCGCCTAGAACCGCATGGCCACAATGGCCGGCAGATAATGCAATGTTCGCTTTGTTCATCGTTGACATTGCTCTGTATTGTATCAACACCACTAGTTCTGTAGCACTGTTGTGAGTTACTCGTCGACTAAGCAGTTCAACTACGTTCCGTAGCCTCCTGCTGTGCTCAGTATTGGATACCACCAGTCCTGTCCCCTGTTGCCATTAGCTGCCAATATTGTGGTTGCATGGTTGACATTATGTGGAGCGTCGAATGCCGCAAAGATCATTCGCCTTTTGCGACCTCGCACTCAATGTCCTTATGAGTGTTCCCGCCAAAATCCAATAGTGCCCCTGGCCCTACACGTGCTAATCGTAATAAATGCCTACACTCTGAACAAGTGTTTGCTCATTAATTCAAATTTTCCCACTCGCTTCGCGAGCTTACGTAAATAATGCACCCGAGACATCTTTGATGCAGAGCTTTCGCATGATGTACACTAACGTAATTAGTTTTATCACTACTTTGCGGCTGCTTTCGATGCGGCTATCTGTGAGTGTCACTGCATGAAAATGTTGTGTTTTTCAGAAACCGTTTCCTCCTCTTGCCTTCATGATAGTGTGACCAAGTGCTAATTCATGGGTAGGAGACCGATTAAGAGAAGTTCATTCACTAGTAATTCCATATAACGTTACGTTATACCGATTCAGAAATAATATTGGTTAAAGTCCATACAGTTCAAATTCATGCTCAGTAGGCGTTGCTAATGGCAGTTCCTAAACCCCTCTTTATTGATTAGATGATGCAAATCAAACATAACCTCCATAAGAGAAAAGAGTAACAACGAAGTTAAATGAAATTATTTGATTTAATTAATAAATTTCCGATGGTTCAGTTTAGTTCATTCTGGTTAGGAGCTTGTTTTAAGCAAGCGGTTATCTCACGCAAAGGGGCTCGGGTTCGATTACCGGCTCGTTAGGAGATTTTCTCCGCTCAGGGACCGGTCTTCATTATCATTTCATTATCATCAGTGGAAAGCAACGGGAAACCACCACTGGAATCACTTCCCTAGACGCTCATGCGTTGGAGCTCTCTGACGAGGCTTCCCCCATGACAAGACCTGCCGTAAGGCAGAACACAAAGCTTTTTTTATCTAACTCTACACTAAATCCGTTGTTTGTAGGTGCGACTAGCGCTATCCATTACATTTCTTAATTTATTAATTCCAGACATCATGAAAAGTAATTTAAAACCAAGGGCATGCAGCTTTACTGTATGGCTAAATGATGATGGCGTCCTCTTGGGTAAAATATTCCGGAGGTAAAATAGTCCCCCATTCGGATCTCCGGGCGGGGACTACTCAAGAGGACGTCGTTATCAGGAGAAAGAAAACTGGCATTCTACGGATCGGAGTGTGGAATGTCAGATCCCTTAATTGGGCAGGTAGGTTAGAAAATTTAAAAAGGGAAATGGATAGGTTGAAGTTAGATATAGTGGGAATTAGTGAAGTTCGGTGGCAGGAGGAACAAGAATTTTGGTCAGGTGAATACAGGGTTATAAATACAAAATCAAATAGGGGTAATGCAGGAGTAGGTTTAATAATGAATAAAAAAATAGGAGTGCGGGTAAGCTACTACCAACAACATAGTGAACGCATTATTGTGGCCAAGATAGACACGAAGCCCATGCCTATTACAGTAGTACAAGTTTATATGCCAACTAGCTCTGCAAATGATGAAGGAATTGATGAAATGTGTGATGAGATAAAAGAAATTATTCAGGTAGTGAAGGGAGATGAAAATTTAATAGTCATGGGTGACTGGAATTCGAGAGTAGGAAAAGGGAGAGAAGGAAACACAGTGGGTCTATATGGATTGAGGGAGAGAAATGAAAGAGGAAGCCGCTTGGTGGAATTTTGCACAGAGCATAACTTAATCATAGCTAACACTTGGTTCAAGAATCATAAAAGAAGGTTGTATACATGGAAGAACCCTGTAGATACTAGAAGGTATCAGATAGATTATATAATGGTAAGACAGGGATTTAGGAACCTGGTTTTAAATTGTAAGACATTTCCAGGGGCAGATGTGGACTGCAGATTAAAACTGAAGAAACTGCAAAACAGTGAGAATTTAAGGAGATGGGACCTGGATAATCTGACTAAACCAGAGGTTGTAAAGTGTTTCAGGGAGAGCATAAGGGAACAATTGACAGGAATAGGGGAAAGAAATACAGTAGAAGAAGAATGGGTAGCTCTGAGGGATGAAGTAGTGAAGGCAGCAGATGATCAAGTAGGTAAAAAGACGAGGGCTAGTAGAAATCCTTGGGTAACAGAAGAAATATTGAATTTAATTGATTAAAGGAGAAAATATAAAAATGTAGTAAATGAAGCAGGCAAAAAGGAATACAAACGCCTGAAAAATGAGATCGACAGGAAGTGCAAAATGGCTAAGCAGGGATGTCTAGAGGACAAATGTAAGGATGTACAGGCTTATCTCACTGATAAGATAGATACTGCCTACAGGAAAATTAAAGAGACCTTTGGAGAAAAGAGAGCCACTTGTATGAATATCAAGAGCTCAGATGGAAACCCAGTTCTAAGCAAAGAAGGGAAAGCAGAAAGGTGGAAGGTGTATATAGAGGGTCTATACAAGGGCGATGTACTTGAGGACAATATTATGGAAATGGAAGAGGAGGTAGATGAAGATGAAATGGGAGATACGATACTGCGTGAAGAGTTTGACAGAGCACTGAAAGACCTGAGTCGAAACAAGGCCCCGGGAGTAGACTACATTCCATTGGAACTACTGACGGCCTTGGGAGAGCCAGTCCTGACAAAACTCTACCATCTGGTGAGCAAGATGTATGAGACAGGCGAAATACCCTCACACTTCAAGAAGAATATAATAATTCCAATTCCAAAGAAAGCAGGTGTTGAGAGATGTGAAAATTGCCGAACTATCAGTTTAATAAGTCACAGCTGCAAAATACTAACACGAATTCTTTACAGACGAATGGAAAAACTGGTAGAAGCCAACCTCGGGGAAGATCAGTTTGGATTCCGCGGAAATGTTAGAACACGTAAGGCAATACTGACCCTACGACTTATCTTAGAAAATAGGTTAAGGAAAGGCAAACCTACATTTCTAGCATTTGTAGACTTAGAGAAAGCTTTTGACAATGTTGACTGGAATACTCTCTTTCAAATTCTAAAGGTGGCAGGGGTAAAATACACGGAGCGAAAGGCTATTTACAATTTGTACAGAAACCAGATGGCATTTATAGGAGTCGAGGGGTATGAAAGGGAAGCAGCGGTGGGGAAGCGAGTGAGACAGGGTTGTAGCCTATCCTCGATGTTATTCAGTCTGTACATGGAGCAAACAGTAAAGGAAACAAAAGAAAAATTCGGAGTAGGTATTAAAGGCCATGGAGAATAAATAAAAACGTTAAGGTTCGCCGATGACATTGTAATTCTGTCAGAGACAACAAAGGACTTGGAAGAGCAGTTGAACGGATTGGACAGTGTCTTGAAAGGAGGATATAAGATGAACATCAACAAAATCAAAACGAGGATCATTGAATGTAGTCAAATGAAGTCGAGTGATGCTGAGGGAATTAGATTAGGAAATGAGACACTTAAAGTAGTAAAGGAGTTTTGCTATTTGGGGAGCAAAATAACTGATGATGGTCGAAGTAGAGAGGATATAAAAGGTAGACTGGCAATGGCAAGAAAAGCGTTTCTGAAGAAGAGAAATTTGTTAACATCGAGTATAGATTTAAGTGTCAGGAAGTCGTTTCTGAAACTATTTGTATGGAGTGTAGCCATGTACGAAAGTGAAACATGGACGATAAATAGTTTGGACAAGAAGAGAATAGAAGCTTTCGAAATGTGGTGCTACAGAAGAATGCTGAAGATTAGATGGGTAGATCACGTAACTAATGAGGAGGTATTGAATAGAATTGGGGAGAAGAGGAGTTTGTGGCACAACTTGACAAGAAGAAGGGACCGGTTGGTAGGACATGTTCTGAGGCATCAAGGGATCACAAATTTAGCATTGGAGGGCAGCGTGGGGGGTAAAAATCGTAGAGGGAGACCAAGAGATGAATACACTAAGCAGATTCAGAACGATGTAGGTTGCAGTAAGTACTGGGAGATGAAGAAGCTTGCACAGGATAGAGTAGCATGGAGAGAGCTCCATCAAACCAGTCTCAGGACTGAAGAGAACAACAATTTAAAACCTGGGTGTTAAACAAAATCTTAGCTCCGCAACCTCAGCATACAGCAAGAAGCAAAATTTTCTCTTAATAAATGCCATAGGATAATAATGACGGCACATACAAATTGCTTCATATACCTGTAACCAAACCAAAAGGAAAATAAATTTCAACAACAGACCATTAGCTTATCCGTGCTAGCAATACCAGCCTTTGAGATCTTGCCTATCCTGCATATTTGTTGACGTAAAGAGGTCCCCCTGCCTAAAATGTGGCGAATCACGAGTCATCGTGCTGCATTCGGGCTACTTGCCAGAACAGCATGTAGTTCACACGATGATTTCGCGCTGCCTCATTGCCCACAATGGCATTTGCCGCTACCACAATATCGGGTCTTCAATTTGAACAAGGCAGAGAGGCAGACTTCGGTAGTGGACTTGTGTTCCTACCGTCGATCGGTAAGCGAATGTTCCTAAGGGACACAGATTTAGACAAAGTCGCGATGCGTGTATTATGTCAGGAATCCCGCAAACGTGAAAGCATCAGCGCTTCCTCGTTGTCCTATTATTATCCATGTGGTATTCATTGAATGTTTAGTTGTGTTAGACTCTACACCAGAGCTTGTTCCGTTAGTTACATCCCATCCACGTGGAGACCCTTGATAACCGTCTTAAACAAATTCATCCGCTTTTAATGAATTTGTTTAGTCTTCAGCGAGTTGTACAATTCAGTATTTCGGGAGTGAAATTAATATTTTTGGAACCGTTAATATTTTCTGCGAGACATGATCTTGTTGCTCTGTTACTGATCTTAAGACCATGTGGCGTGACACTTGATAACCACGTTAAGCAAATTCTTCCGCTTTTCATGCATTCGTTTCGCCTTCAGCAAGTTGTATAATTCAATACTTCTCGAACGACATGAATATTTTTGTAACCATTTTTTCACAGTACATGATCTTGTTGCTTTGTTGCTCACTTTAAGACCACGTGGCGAGAGGTGGGTTTTAGTACTGCTTAACAGAAAAATAGCCATACGTGGCTGAGGAACTCATCGTCTGCACAGTAGTAAGTTATGGACAGTGTGATGATTGGTCCAGCGATTTACCTAACATGCAGAATGGATCCTCCTTTGCTGTTCTTCCATATCGGTAGCGAGCTACACTGAAGCGCCAAAGAAACTGGCATAGGCATGCGTATTCAAAAACAGAGATATGTAAACAGGCAGAATACGGCGCTGCGGTCGGCAATGCCTATGTAAGACAAGTGTCTGGCGAAGTTGTCACATTGGTTATCGCTGGCCGTGTGGGGTAGCCGTTCGGTCTGAGGCGTCTTGACGTGGTTCCTCCCTCGGGCATGGGTGTGTGTGTTGCCCTTAGCGTAATTTAGTTTAAGTTAGATTAAGTAGTGTGTAAGCCTAGGGACAGATGACCTCAGCAGTTTGGTCCCACAGGAACTTACCACAAATCTGAATTTTTTGAATTTGGTTATCGCTGATGCAATGGCAGGTTATCAGGATTTAAGTAAGTTTGAATATGGTGCTATAGTCGGCGTACGAGCGGTGGGACACAGTATCTCCGAGGTAGCAATGAAGTGGGGATTTTCCCGTACGACTATTTCACGAGTGTACAGTCAACATCAGGAATCCGGTAAAACATCGAATCTCCGACATCACTGCGGTTACTTAAAAGATACTTGCCTTTAAGAGAATTTAATTTTTTTCTTAAATAAAACGATGTTGATCAAACGTAACCTGACTTTAGCAGTGTCTCAGTTCTTCTTTTAAGTCAAACGGAGATAAATCAGAAGTAATCTGTCTTTAGAGAATCTCTTTTCCACTTCAATGAAGCAAATGTTAAATAAAACCTAGCAGGGAAATGAAATCAATTGTACCTAGAATTAGGTTAACATAATGGATGAAGTTGACACTATGAGTGGAACCCTGTGGAAGAAAGACTGTATGGAAGCTATAGCACCTAGATCCCTCATCTGTGCAGCTCGCTGACGAAAGATTAAAGAACCCAAATTCAAATTGGCGTTAAGTCAGCTGTTCAGGTTACACACCCAAAACACATGAGAGGTGAACAGCTCAGATTACGGATCAAACCACTGAAGATTGCGAAAACTTACCTCTGTTCCAAGCCAGCAGAGTGCTCAAATAGTCACAGATGGCTGCTAGTTCCCATCTCTCTCGATTCTCGACCGCGTCCCTCGAAACTCCATCCCCAACACCTCGAAAAATTACTTCCTCCTGCCCAGCTCCCAACCCTTCGAAAGTCCCAGGTGGAAAGACTGACTCTATGATATTGTCAATACGACAGGCGAGAATTGACACAAAGTTTTTGAAAAATTGGAGAAAACACAGCAAACTTCCCCCTCTCTGCATACATGGCGCACATATTGCCTTCGTAAGTTGGTACTGGACTGGAATCGTGTGACTCGTTTGGTCGGTCCGTTCACGCTTACACTCTCTGCTCTAGGCGAACCGCTGCAATCTAATTGGGTGCATCAGATTTGTGGAGAGAAAACAGAGACGCCGCTCCCACACCGGTCAGCTGGCATCTGTTGCTCTCTCCTCCGCAGCTCGTGGCCGTGCGGTAGCGTTCTCGCTTCCCACGCCCGGGTTCCCGGGTTCGATTCCCGGCGGGGTCAGTGATTTTCTCTGCCTCGTGATGACTGGGTGTTGTGTGCTGTCCTTAGGTTAGTTAGGTGTAAGTAGTTCTAAGTTCTAGTGGACTGATGACCATAGATGTTAAGTCCCATAGTGCTCAGAGCCATTTGAACCATTTGTTGCTCTCGGGCGTTAGGAGCCAAATGGTCGCACTCTATTTATCTCCAGGGGGAGACGCCATCTTGCCGCCGGCCTTGGTGCCGCTCCCCAACACACAACGGCGGTTGTGTGGGGCGTTCAGAATTATGCCAGCGTTACTTCACCCACAAATGGGGCTAGTTGAAGCAATAAGATTTACCGACGGGCTAGCAGGGCGCGAATACTCTTGCAACACACAGTCCAAGAGACAACAATGCAATGGCAAAACGCTGTCTGTGAAGTGAATTCTTATCACATAGCACAATATGTGACAGTAATATCACAACGTAATCATGGAACACGAACCATGCTTGACGTACATTACAAAGTAAAAAACTGAAAACAGCAATTTCTATCAGGGAATAAAACTGTTCAACAAACTGCCCAATGAGAAGAAGAAAATTACTAAAATACACTTATTTAAAAAAAAAGCTGAAATAGACTTCATAAGTAATGCATACCACACAAGTAAAGATTGCTTAGATAACGCACCGAGGTTAATAATGAAAGGGAACAACAACACCCTCTTATATTACAATACACGATTACAACGTAATCGTCTTAGAAGAAAGTCGTGTGCCTAGATAGTCTATAATAATATTTTATCGTTCTCCTGAACTCAGCACCGCACTCATGGCAGAGGTATGCTGATTCAGTTTTCCACGCAGACTGAAGAGAGATCCAGCGATCATTTGTAGAGCTCTTCTAACATCTGTCTTACTGTAGCTACGGGACAGTATATTAAGCGAGGTTTCAACGAATAACTGGAGCTGGCGCCCAGACAGTTTGTGCAAATCGATTAATTCCTTTTTGCAAGGGATTTTAATTAAGTTGAAATCAATCCTCGGATAATGGCACTATTAGTATTACACCTTTCGGATTTTAGAAGCAAAAACATGCAGAGAGATATTTTTCTGGGAGGTTTCCGAAATGCGGCACTTCTATACTCTGAACTTGTACGAAAGGGTTCAAACCACGACAGAAGGCTGGTAATTCGATAAGGCCAAAAACGAAATTTTTTATCCCACAGTCTTTATCCACTGTCGGGGTACAATGGTTTAAAGCCTAGGTAACTGTATCGCCAAGTTTATTGGGGCGTATTTTGTAGCACGTCACTTATATACTCTTAAACTTATTCGAATCGGTTCAAACTTTGCTCGAAGGTAAGTAAATGGATAAAGTTAAACGCAATTTTTTTACACAGTTATCTTTATCCGTTGTCGAGGTACGATTGTTTATAGCCGCGCTATATGTAGCACATTAAATTCGATTTTACGTGAATTGAATGCACGGAAACAGATTGGAGTGAATCAAATGAAAAGGTATTCTTACGGCAAAATTGAAAATTCGCTTCCAAAAATCTAGCTTCATTCTTATTTAAAGTGCATAAAACACGTTTTGGTGAGTTTCTTTTTACGTGCCCCACTTCTATGTTTCAAACGTGTGTGAATCGGTTCAAATTTCGTAAGAAGGTAGACAAATACATTTAATTAACGGTCGTCCTGTCTATGGCGATCTATTGTCAAAACCATGGTAGAGTAAAAGTTGGGAACGTATTGTGTCATATTGCACGACATGACAAATGCCATGTTAGTAGCTAGCAAGTGTAGGCTCTAGCTCACTTTCACCCAAGCTAGCTCATTTTTTGATTCACTTCGAGGCCCAAAAAGTTCACTATCCTGCAAGATTTTTTCTTATCACATTCAGTTATTATAAAATAATTATTTTTTTCATACAATAGGTGAACGTAAGAAAAAAAATTTTATATTTTTTATAGAAGGTGTACGTAAGAAAAAGAATTTAATTCGTTCTCACAAAGAATAATTCATATTAAAATTTCACTGGCTCACTAGTTCAGAGGATTTCATTATAGAAAGCGAATACAGAAAATAAAAGTGTTGTTATATGTTTTATTCTTTACCGAAAGAGCACTCCGTCTTCAGGCCACAAGTAGCCTATCGGGACTATCCGACCGCCGTGTAATCCTCAGTTGAGGATGTGTATAGAAGGGGCGTGTGGTCAGCACACTGCTCTCCCGGTCGTTATGATGGATTTCTTTGACCGGAGCCACTACTATTTGGTCGAGTAGTTCCTCAGTTGGCATCACAAGGCTGAGTGTACCCTGAAAAATGGCAACAGGGCATGGCATCCCAGATGGTCACCCATCCAAGTGCCGGCCAAGCCCACAGCGCTTAACTTTGGTGATCTGATGGGAACTGGTGTATCCACTATGATAAGGCTTTTGACATTCTTTACATAAAATTTTTCTAATTCTTTCTTGTTAATCAGCCATAAGACTTTTATGCCTTGTCGATTGTAAATGTTTTTGAGAGAAGACTTGTTTACAAGATACTTTTATTTTCATATGTTTATTTTTACATTCTTTACAAATCCAACAATATCCAGAGCTGTCACTTGCCTGAGAAGGCTTACACAGATAAGACCTATACTGTTTGCATGGATATCTGGCGAAATAACGTCGATCTCACCCAAATATTAACCGACCTCGAAAATTCAAAATGTTAACATAATTTACATAACAAGAGCTAACTGACAAAAATATAATGAAAAATATTAGATATCATCTTCTAATTGAGATACTAAATCTTTCAGTTTTTATTTATTCTATCTTTTTTAAAATGTTGCAAAATAGTATATAAGCATCAAGTTAACACTTCTATAACTTTTCTAATTTTTTATTGATGTAATTAAAAATTTTCAGTAAGTAGTGTGTGCTCTGCATCATTAGTTAAATTTTTCTTACCATACACTGTTACACACAAGAAAGCATCTGAAGGGACTTTTTCATTAAAAATTGCACAAAATTTAATAGTTGCTTTCTGTAAAGTTACAATGTTCTTTCTACAAGTCTTGTTAATCACATAGATAGGATAGTTCGTTATGAAATTGTACAGTTATGTCAGTGTCTGATATGAGCAGTGTAACTCATTTAAAAACGAGAAATGCTTTGTATACTTTGAGGTAACTATTTGGAAGAAAATTGTTCCACATGTCCTGTGGAGAAATTTCGTTTCTTCCCTTTTTCAAGTATGTATTCTGTAGATTAGTCAAGTAACTGATTATTTTTACAATCTGCCTGAAATGTAAATAACCGTTATGTGGCATATGAGATTCTACTGAGTTATAGGAATTTGTGATATCAAATTCAAACTTCCACTAAATCCTGTACTTCTACAGTTTGTACTTAATAAAAATATATGAGGGCTTTTTCGATTTTTCAGAATATTTTCTCCATGTTCTAACTCGTAATTTGGTTGAGGTTTAAGAACTGGTTCACGAATTTCCGTGGATTCTACTACAATTTTTCCTTCCTTAAGAAGTGTATCTTTAATTTCAACTCCAGCTCCATTACAACCAGGGCATATAATAACTGCATTCTAGAACTAGAAGATATTGTAAAAATTACAGTTAAATCACCTTCCCACATAATTTCTCCATAATCTTTAAAAACTCGAACAAGCATTGCTAATAGATAGAGCACTTCATTTTTCTTACTCTTTATTTCTCCATTATTAAGTATATGAACTTCTGTACTTATTTTATCAGTATTAGATGAAGTCAAATACAGAGTGATTCATGAAGATATGCAAATATTATAATATATTACTCTAGAAGAAAACTAAACAAAGAATTTCATATAAACATAGGTCTGCAAATGTTTAGTTATGGAGTTACGGCTAGTGAAACAGGTTACAGTTGCCTTAGACCGCAGTCATGCGTGTGAGTTGCGTTTTTGTGAATGTGTGTGTGTGTGTGTGTGTGTGTGTGTGTGTGTGTGTGTGTGTGTGTGTTTGTGTGTGTCTGTTGTTGACAAAGGCCATTGACTGAAAGCTTTAAGTGTGTAAATCGTTTAGTTGTGCCTATTTGCAACTCATCATCTCCACTATATGGTGAGTAGCAACTTTCCTTCTCACAATATTGTTACATTCCATCCTGGATTTTCCATTGTTTGATCTAATAAAGGTTTGCAAAATACGATTGTTAAAAACGCTAAATGAAATAGAGATAAAGCTAAAGAAATAAAATAACAGCTCAAGCTTGGAAAAAAAACAACCAAGAACAGAACATGAAAAATATAAAAAAGAGGATCAAATAGTTATTGATGCTATTGAACAAGTGAAACAATGATTAGAAGGATTGGATGTTAATGTTTTGAAAGCAACTGAAGAAAATAGAGAAGTTTAAAAACAAATGATCCCCTATTGACATCATATACAGGATTTTGGAGATATACCAGAAATTAGAGATTACGAAAGTTCACAATGTGATTATACATTAAGTGGATCAGAAATACAGACTGTTTTAAGTATCTATGAAGAAACGACTAAAAGTAAAAACAAGACAGGCACCATTAGAAAAATAACAGCTAGAGATTTCAAAAAAAAGTAAATGTAGGTGAAGAAAAGGCAAAGTATATTAATCACAGTGAAGATAAATTTTTTAGATTAAGACCTGTTGGTATAATTAAATATGTTGTTAATTTACCAGTTGAATACAATGGAGATAAATTAATTATTTGTGAAAAGATATATGGAGGAACACATGGATTAATGAATCTTTTAACTAAAAAAAAGATAACTATGAATGATATGTGTGAAAAATTTGATGGTCTTGATATATCTAATAATGCAGATATACTATATCATTCAGAAGCATTAGATATTGATAGTAACCAACATAAAACAAAATCGAGTTGAGGCAATAAATATAAATATCTGATAAAAATTGTAGGATGCCTATTTTGAGCTTAAGAAGATCAATAATAAATTCTTCAGATTATTCAGAAATAAGTTCACCTGAGACAGAATGTAAGGCTTTAATAAAGGAATATACAGAAAAACCAATAGAATATATTTGGATGAATGATGTTTATCAATTAATTGATGGATTAAAAGCTATCCATGGTGAAGAATTACCTGCAAATAAAAATTATCATAACGAAAAAGTTGGAATAACATAGATGTTCACAGATAAATTTTGTGAGATCGTTATCAACCATTCCAAAGATATACCTTATTTCAGAAGATTTTGAATAGTTTACCACAATATTTTGGAAATCAGTGAAACATTTTCGTGACCTAATTGACAGATTGAGAATTATTCATGATGCAGAGATTGCTAACAACAAAAATCATTTCAATGAAAAACATGGAACAACAAAAATGGTGACAAATAAATTCAGGGACTTCATTATCAACAATCCAAAAGGTAGACAATATTTTGTAAGAAATTTGCAGAATACACCACATACATTTTGGAAAAGTGTACATTAAATAATTTACCATTGCCTGAGATGCATCTTCCTGGTAATAATTATTTGATTTGCTAAAACTAAAACCCTCCCTCTTCTCCCTTAGGGTGGTGTTCGAGAGAGAGGAATTAGAGTTTTACAAATGTTGACCCAAATATTAACTTTTTCCACAGATTTGGATAAGGTTTGTTTATTTAATGGTCATGAGGCCACACAACTTTTAATTATCAAACAAATCATCTGACTAGCTAACTAACCAAACATCCTATGAAGTAAATAAGTATTTTTTATTTATCCATAACCATTTTCTATAAAAAATGAGAACAATGAGTTTCTTGAATTACAGCAGCAACTATCAAGAATCTCTAGCCATCCCTGCTTAGTCATTTTGCACTTCGAGTATTTGCTGCACTAAATAATTATAAAAAGCGTTATTATTAAGCTATTTTTAAATGTATACAGGTGTTATAAATATAATATAAGTGTTGTTGAATTAGTGGAAGTGTTAGTGAAGTATAAAATAAGATTAAACGGGGTAAGAAGCGTATTTTTCTTCTCATACCTGTAGCACGAATCCTAGGCCTAATTTCACGCGCGCGAATCGTAAGTAAGCAGTGAATTAAAAATATAGATAAACGTTTCCAGTTGGTATAAATATAATATAAGTGTTGTTACATTAGTGGAAGTGTTAGTGAAGTGTTAAAGAAGATTAAACGGGGTACGAAGTTTATTTTCCTTCTTGCGCCTATAGCACGGAATTTAGGCTTAATTTCACGCGCGCGTATCGTAAGTAAACAGTCTGTTATATGTAATCACCAGTTTTTTTATTCAGTACAGTTCAATTTATTTATATGTGCCTGAATAGTTTCTAGGGTCCTTTGTTAATGTTTTAAGTCACTACTTAAATCAGCTTATACGATTTCTGTTTTTACCATGAGTGAGAAGTGTGTGACATGCCGTAGGATCGTTAGTTCCGGGGTATGGTGTGATGGGTGCTGTAGTTTCTATCATTGGGGCGAATACAGTGGCGTGGGAAATGGGGACATAAATGAGGCTCACCAGTGGTATTGTAGGATCTGCAGTAGAGATAGGAAAAACTGGAACAGGAAGGGAAAATTGCAGCTCTTCAAGCTGACCTAGACAAGGCAAGGGAGGATCTGGACAGGTTAAAGAGGGAGAAGGGTGAACAGAGGTGGGAAGTGGCAACAGGTAATAGGGGGAACAGGCAAAGGAGAGCATCAGACAGCTTTGTCATAAATCTTGAAAATAGATTTGACCTCTTGCCTCAGTCAGAATCGGATGAGCCTCCTGTAGCTGAAGCTGTACAAAGGGCACAACAAGCTTTCAAGGACTTGAAAAAGGTAGGGAAATTTGTAAAGAGAAAGAAAGTTCTGTTGTTATGTAGTTCCCATGGTAGAGGTGTTGGCCAACTACTGCAGGAAAATCTAGGACCAGAGTACCAGGTCACAAACTTTTTCAAGCCTAGTGCAGATCTGGGTCAGGTAACAGGGGATGTAGGTGCTTTATGCAAGGATTTCACAAAGGAGGATGCTGTGGTTATAGTGGGTGGTCCGGGAAATATCATTGACAGAGACTCTGAATATTCCATAGAGAGTGGCCTGGTGAAGACAGCATCAGCAACGAAGTATACAAGTGTGGGATTTGTGTCTGTGTTGAGACGCCATGATCTGCCTCATTTGAACTCTTCCGTAGGGAGGGTGAACTTGGAGTTGGAGTGGCTGCTTAGAATGGATATAGGATCCCATATTGGTTTGATTCCTGTGGGTGCTATCGGTAGGTGGGACTACACTAGGCATGGCCTTCACCTCAATAGGAAAGGGAAGGGAAAACTGTCTGGGTTGATTGCAGAAAACTTAAGGGGGGACACTGGCACAAGTGGTAAAATACCAGTGGTCACAGGTGTCAGAGGGATGCCTTTATTAGGATAGGGAAGGGGAAAAGAAAACGAGTTTTAAGAGAGATTGGTAGACACACTCAGTTTGAGAAAACAGATGAACAGGAGTCAGATTTTATCATACAGCCTCCATTTAAACAATGTTTAACAGAAAGTAATCAGAAACTGCCAGTTCATCTTCACCAAAGCAGTTACAATCCCATTAGTATACAGTATCAGTTATCTTTATTACACCAGAACATTCCGGGACTTAGAAATAAACTTGATGAACTACTCATTTATATCGATGAAATGAATTCATCTAACGAAATTGACATAATCTGCCTCTCTGAACATCAAGTGACCACTGATATAATTAAGTTAGACATTTCAGGATTTAAGCTAGCTTCCTACTTCTGCAGAGTAGATATGGATGGAGGAGGAGTTGCCACATTTATCAAAAACTGCCATAAATTCAAGAACATTGACATTAATAAATTCTGTTTAGAGCAGCATCTAGAAGCATGTGCAACAGAAGTAGAGTTCCATAACAGATCCTATATAATAATAACTATTTACCGAGCACCTGCAGGAAATTATAATCTATACTTAGATCATCTAGAAGATCTTTTGGGTTATTTAACAGGAAGAAACAAAGAAATTTTGATTGCTGGTGACTTTTATACAGATTTTCTAATGCAATCTTCCAGTAAACATTCACAGCAGTTAGTAACGTTATCTTTCAATCTAACTCACACTGTAAACTTTCCAACTAGGATCACTAAATACTCAAGGACAGCCATTTTTATAGACAAATCAAAGGAACAAAATCATATCATAAAACCTGTTATAAATGGACTATCAGATCATGACATGCAGCTCCTTGTTTTAGATGTAAATTCTCTGCAGATTATCAAGACTGCTAAATCTGAGTACAGGAGAGTAGTCAATCAACCAAAAATTGAGTGTTTTAGAAAACTGCTCAAAGATATGAACTAGAAAGATGTTTATAGTGCTGATGACAAGAATGAAAAATATAACACATTCATGAACAATGTCAGTACCATATTTGAAAACTGTTTTCCTCTAAAAGTTACTCAAATTAAACAGAAGTCTATAATTAAACCATGGATTACACAAGGAATAAGGATTTTCTGTAAGATAAAAAGGAAAATGTATCTGTCGACCAAGAATAGCTCCAATGCTGATGATTTAGCTAAATACAAGGAATACTGTAAAACGTTAAAAAAAGTAATTCAGACGTCTAAACAAATGCACTACAAGAAGAAGATAGCAATGTCAGGGAACAAAATAAAAACAATATGGGATATAGTGAAAGAGCAGACTGGTAGAACCAGAAAGGAACAGGAGCAAATAGAACTAAGGGTAGATGACACATTAGTAACTGATGGGCATAGTATGTCAAATCTATTTAACAAGTACTTTATATCCGTTGTAGAATGGGACTTTCAGGATCAGTAAATAATGCCCTTGAATATCTGAAACTAGCCTTCACAAATAGCTTCAAGTACATGAATATATCACTCACTTCACCAAAAGAAATAACTTCCACAATAAAATCTTTAAAAACAAAGCATTCTAGTGGGTACAATGAAATATCAACAAAGTTAATTAAGGCATGTTCTTGTGAGTTTAGTACAATTCTAAGTTACTTGTGTAACCAGTCAATTATAACTGGGACATTTCCTGACTGGCTAAAATATGCAGATGTTGAGCCTCTATTCAAGAAAGGGGATAAAGAGATACCATCAAACCACAGACCGATTTCACTTTTGCCAGCATTCTCAAAAATTTTGGAAGTAATGTACATGCAGCTGCTCAACCATCTGACCACAAATAACATATTATCAAGAACACAGTTTGGATTTCTGAAGGGTTCTGATATCGAGAAGGCTATTTACATGTACAGTGAAAATGTACTTAATTCATTAAATAACAAATTACAAGCAGTAGGTATTTTCTGTGATTTGTCAAAGGCATTTGATTGTGTGAACCACAACATCCTTTTAAGTAAATTAGAATTCTATGGTGTCGTGGGCAGTGCTGCAAAATGGTTCAAGTCATACCTCACTAACAGGAAACAAAGGGTGTCAGTGCAAGGGACTAGTGAATTAAGTCATCAGTCATCATCAGAATGGGAAGAAATTACATGTGGTGTCCCATAAGGATCCATCTTAGGGCCATTGCTTTTTCTTGTGTACATTAATGATCTCTCATCAGTTACACTGCCAGAAGCAGAGTTCGTTTTGTTTGCAGATGACACAAGTATTGCAATAAATAGTATGTCAATTGTAGTTCTAGAAAGATCTGCTAATGATATTTTCATGGATATTAATAAATGGTTTAAAGCCAACTCACTGACATTAAACTTCGAAAAGACTCACTATATGCAATTCAGAGCCTGTAAGAGGTTTCCACCCAGCATATGCATAAAATACGAAGAAGAGCAGATAGAAGAGGTTGACAGTCTTAAATTCCTGGGATTACAACTTGATAATAAATTCAGTTGGGAAGAGCACGCCACAGAACTGCAGAAATGCATTAACAAATCTGTATTTGCAATTCGAGTGTTAGCAGACATAGGCGACATAAAAATGAAAAAGCTTGCATACTTTGCCTACTTTCATTCCATAATGTCATATGGTATAATATTTTGGGGTAACTCTTCAAGTCAAACAAAAGTTTTCAGAGTCCAAAAGCGTGTAATACGTATTATTTGTGGAGTAAATTCACATACGTCCTGTAGAAACCTCTTCAAAGAACTGGGTATATTAACTACTGCCTCTCAGTATATTTACTCATTAATGAAATTTGTCCTAAATAATGTATCTCTTTCTCCAACAAACAGCTCAGTTCAAACATACAATACCAGGAACAAAAATAATCTGCACAAGGACTTAAAAGCACTTACTTTAGTTCAGAAAGGGGTCCACTACTCAGGAACACTCATCTTCAATAATTTGCCAGTAAACATAAAAAATTTAGTTACAAATGAAGATCAGTTTAAAAGGAGCCTGAAAGACTTACTAGTGGCCAACTCCTTCTACTCCATTGACGAATTTTTTAATAGAAAAAATGATGTATTGTATATATTCATGCTATTAATATTGTTATTTCAGCTTAAAAATAATTGACATGTTCCACATCCACGAGGATCTCCTCAGCACGGATCTATGGATCGAAAAACTAATCTAATCTAAACAAACAAATGTTTGATACAAAATGTATGTATTTTTTTATGCAGAAAATGATTCTGCAATAAAAATGGGTGTTCCCATTTGAAATTTTAAAGTTGCCTCCCGCCCCACCCCCAGGGAGTTGGGGTGGTGAGCTAATTTTAGCACCAGCAGATGTCCCAATCGAAAATATTCAACTTTGGATTGTATACCTTTTTTGTGTGATGCTTATTTTTTAGTTATTCTGGTTTGTCATCTTTAATTTTACACCCTGTATATCAGGACATTATAAATTATCTATAGATTTTATGAGAGAATTTCAAGATAAATTAGTCTGCAATATTATATCAAGTAAAGAAAACGTATGTGAAAAATTTATAAGAGAATATCAGAATAAAGTAAATTCGGATAAAATATCAAGCTGTCAAAAAGAACCTGAGGGATTTATGAGACAATATCAATACAAATAAAATTAGGGTGAAATATCAAGTAAACATAAACTGCCTGAAGATTTTACTCGAGAATATCAAGATAATGTAAATTGGTATTATATATCATTATATCAAAAATTACCAGAAAAATTCATAAGAGAATTCCAAGGTAAAGTAAACTGGATTGCAATAGCAAAAAAGTCAAAATTCTCAGAAAATTTTATATGAGTATTTCAAGATAAATTAAATATGGATTGGGATTAAATATCATGTGGTCAGAAATTGTCTGAAGATTTTATTAAGGAATATAAAGATAAAGTAAATGTGGAATAAATATCAGCATGTCAAAAATTCTCTGAAAATTTTTTGAGCGAATTTCAGGACACATTACATTGGGAAGCTATGTCACATTATCAAAATTTGTATGAAGATTTTCTTAGCGAATTTCAAGATAAATTACACTCTGTTGAAGTATCAACAGAACAAATATTATGTGAAGATTTTATGATAGATTTAAAAGATAAATTAAATTGGGAGTATATTATAGAATATCAAAATCCATCTGAATCATTTATACAAAAATTATCTAAAATGTATGAAATACTAGAACGATCTGAAGATTACGATTGTTCTGTATGTTTAAGTAATGAAAATCATCAAATTGCAAAAACAAACTGTGTTCGTTTTTTTTCATAAAGAGTGTATTGATAAATGGTTAAAAGAGAAAGTTAAATGTCCATTGTGTAGAACAGTTATTAAAAATATTGTTAGATACGGTTAATTTTGATGAAGAGTAATTACATCAATAACTAATGGTTCTTGGATATAATTAATCAAAATACTGAAATAATTGTACCAATAAATAATTTTAAAAGGTTCTTTCATTTGTTGCTATAAATTTACTGAACTGGGATTATAATTAACTCTTAACATTTCTTCATAATTTGTATATCTGTCTTCAGTTCTAAACAACTGTACTTGTAAATTTTTTCGTTCTCCTCTAATTACATAATAAGAACATTCATAATCATCATCAAATAATTTTAAAAGAATGAAAGATTGTCTTAAATTTTCATTAATTATTTGAGGAACAACACGAGGCAATAAACTATTTGCTTTTTTGTTTCTTTCATTGAACTTTCCATAGCTCTATAAAATATTCGATTTAAACTTTAATTGTAACCTTCTGAAATTCTATTTAACTTTTTTTAATTGAGTAACTTGGCCTTTATTCATATCTTTTGTTTCTTTTTTCATTTTATATTCTCCAAGTTTGATGTTAAAACTTCTTCATAAATCCAATCTTGAAAATTCTTCTGCAAAAGGCATTTTGGATTTCATAACTAAAGAATATAAACCAGGTTCTTTGATAAATTTTGTTGAATTTTGTGTATAATTTGGTTGTCCTAAAAATGATACTACCAAAATTTTCAAATGATTTAGAGTATTTTCGTTTAACAAAGACTTGAATTACTTTACTAGGACGAATACATTCTAAAAGATCAGCAACTTGATTTGCATAAGACAATGGATTATTCGTTTCATCAACAATCATTAAAATTTGCTTATTATTGTATGTAAGCTTGTTGTTGAATAGATCTATAATCGACTCCATATAAGAGAAAATTTTTTAAAGATTTTTTATTTTTATTAATAAACATTATGTATATCCATGAACCATGGACCTTGCCACTGGTGGTGAGGCTTGCGTGCCTTAGCGATACAGATAGCTATCTGGATGATTGACTGACCTGACCTTGTAACATTAACCAGAGTGGCCTTAGTTGTGCTAGTACTGTGAACAGCTGAGAGCAAGGGCAAACTACAGCTGTAATTTTTCCCGAGGGCATGCAGCTTTACTGTATGTTATCTGATGATGGTGTCTTCTTAAGTAAATATTCCAGAGGTAAAATAGTCCCCCATTTGGATATCCAGATGGGGCTTAGTTAGGAAAACATCGTTATCAGGAGAAATAAAACTGGCATTCTATGCATTGGAGTGTGGACTGTCAGAACCCCTTAATTGGGTAGGTAGGTTAGAAAATTTAAAAGGGGAAATGTATAGATTTAAGTTAGATACGGTGGGAATTAGTGAAGTTTGGTGGCAGGAGGAACAAGATTTCTGGTCAGGTAAATGCAGGTTATAAATACAGAATCAAATAGGGGTAATGCAGGAGTAGGTTTAGTAGTGAATAAAAAGATAGGAGCACAGGTAAGCTACTATGAACAGCATAGTGAATGCATTATCATAGCCAAGACAGACACAAAGCCCTTGCCTACCACAACAGTACAAGTTTATATGCCAACTAGCACCTCAGATGATGAAGAGATTGAAGAAATGTTTGATAAGATAAAAGAAATTATTGAAATAGTGAAGGGAGACGAAAATTTAATAGTCATGGGGGACTGGAATTCGATAATAGGAAAAGGAAGAGAAGGAAAAGTTGTAGGCAAATATGGAATGGGGATAAGGAATGAAAGGAGAAACTGACTGGGAGAATATTGCACAAAGCATAACTTAATCATACCTAACACTTGGTTTCAAACTCATGAAAGAAAGTTGTATATGTGCAGAAGACCTGGAGACACTGTAAGGATTCAGATAGATTATATAATGGTAAGACAGAGAACCAGGTTTAAAACTGTAAGACATTTCCAGAGTCAGATGTGGGGTCTGACCACAATCTATTGGTTATGAACTGTAGATTAAAACTGAAGAAACTGCACAAAGTTGAGAACTTAAGGAGATGGGACCTGGATAAACTGAAAATACCAGAGGTTGTAGAGAGTGTCAGCGAGAGCATTAGGGAACGATTGACAAGAATGGGTGAAAGAAATACAGTAGAAGAAGAATTGGTAGCTTTGAGAGATGAAATAGTGAAGGGAGCAGAGGATCAAGTATGTAAAAAGACGAGTTCTAATAGAAATCCTTGGGTAACAGAAGAGATATTGAATTTAACTGATGAAAGAAGAAAATACAAAAATTCAGTACATGAAGCAGGCAAAAAGGAATACAGAAGTCTCAAAAATGAGATCGACAGGAAGTGCAAAATGGCTATGCAGGGACGGCTAAAGGACAAATGTAAGGATGTAGAGGCGCATATCACTAGGGGTAAGATAGATACTGCCTACAGGAAAGTTAAAAAGACCTTTGGAGAAAAGAGAACCACCTGCATGAATATCAAGAGCTCAGATAGAGAATGAGTTCTAAGCAAAGAAGAGAAAGCAGAAAGGTGGAAAGAGTATATTGAGGGTCTATACAAGGAAGATGTACTTGAGGGCGATATTATGAAAATGGAAGAGGCTGTAGATGAAGATGAAATGGAAGATATGATACTGTGTCAAGAATTTGACAGAGCACTGACAGACCTAAGTCGAAACAAGGCCCTGGGAGTAGACAGCATTCTATTAGAACTACTGATAGCCTTGGGAGAGCCAGCCCTGACAAAACTCCACCATCTCGTATGCTGGATGTTTGAGACAAGCGAAATACCCTCAGACTTCAAGAAGAATATAAAGATTCCAATCCCAAAGAAAGCAGGTGTTGATCACTATCAGTTTAATAAATCACAGCTGCAAAATACTACTTCAAATTCTTTACAGACGAATGGAAAAACTGGTAGAAGCCGACCTCGGTGAAGATCAGTTTGGATTCAGTACAAATGTTGGAGCATGTGAGGCAATACTGACCCTATGACTTATCTTAGAATATAGATTAAGGAAAGCCAAACCTACATTCCTAGGATTTGTAGACTTAGAGAAGGCTTTTGACAATTTTGATTGGAATGCTCTCTTTCAAATTCTGAAGGTGGCAGGGATCAAATACATGGAGCGAAAGATTATTTACAATTTGAACAGAAACCAGATGCCAGTTATAAGATAAACATCAACAAAAGCAAAATGAGGATAATGGAATGTAGTCTAATTAAATAAGTTGATGCTGACAGAATTAGTTTAGGAAATGAGACACTTAAAGTAGTAGACTGGCAATGACAAGGAAACCCTTTTTGAAGAAGAGAAATTTATTAACATCGAATATAGATTCATATATCAGGAAGTCTTTTCTGAAAGTATTTGATGTAGTGTAGCTATGTATAGAAGTGAAAAATGGACGATAACTCGTTTAGACAAGAAGAGAATAGAAGCTTTCGAAATGTGGTGCTACAGAAGAATGCTTAAGAGTAGATGGGTATATCGCATACCTAATGAGGAAGTACTGAATACAATTGGGGAGAAGAGGAATTTGTGGCACAACTTGACTAGGAGAAGGGATTGGTTGGTAGGACATGTTCTAAGGCATCAAGGGATCGCTAATTTCGTATTGGAGGGCTGTGTGAAGGGTAAAATTTGTAGAGGGAGAGTAAGAGATGAATACACTAAGCAGATTCAGAAGGATGTAGGTTGTAGTAGTTACTTGGAGATGAAGAAGCTTGTGCAGGATGGGGTAGCATGGAGGGCTGCAGCAAACCAGTCTCTGGAATGAATACCACAACAACAACAACAACATATGAAGCGTTTATTTCAATAGCGGTAACAGTCCATTTTTGTTCGTTCTGAGATACAGTCCTAAAGTTAAATGAGCACTAAAAAAATCTGCAGTTGAGATACCAGAAATATTCAAATATATATATACATATACTTGCATATTTAGATGCAAACAATTCATGTGGTTATACTATGAGTCAATTTTTACCGTATGGTTGATTTGAATGGGATGAACCAAATAATTTTGACTGCAAAGAAATAAGGGAAATATCAAGTACTCCTAAAATTGGATATATTTTTATGTAGAATTAGAATATCCAAAAGAATTACATGATCTACATAACGATTTACTATTAGCTTCTGAAAATAAAGTTCTACCAGAAACTAAAGTAAGCAAGTTGTTGGTTACTCTGAATGACAAACAAAATTATGTAGTTCACTACAGAAATTTTAAACAGTATCTGTATCTTGTAAAGAAAATAACAGAAATACATAGAGTTATAAAATTTAAACAATCAGATTGGTTGTAGAAGTATATAGATTTAAATATAGAAATGAGAACTAAAGCCAAAAATAATTTTGAAAAAGATTTATATAAATTGATGAATAATTCAGTATTTGGTAAGACATTAGAAATAAGGTGGCTATAAAATTTGTATCAGGTGGAGAAATGTGAGATGGTCTTATAAAAAAACCAAACTTTAAAGGAAGAACAATATTTAATGAAAATCTTGTTGCTATTGATACGAATAAAACAAAACTTGTGTTCAATAAACCCATCTATGTAGGTGTGAGTATGCTTCATTTATCTAAAGAACTGATGTAAGATTTTCACTGTAAAATAATGAAACCAAAATATGGAGAAAATATTGAGATGTCTTATCAAGATACATACTGTTATATCTAGAATATAAAACCTGAAGATTTTTATGAACATATGAAGTAGATGATTGATTGCTTTGATACAAGTAATTATTCAACAGATAATATTTATGGAATACCACAAGTAAACAAAAAATTAGCGACAAATGCTGTGGAAAAATAATGGAAGAGCTTAACAGTTTAAGAGCAAAAATATATGGTTATAAAGTTGGCGATAAAATGGAGCAAAAATGTAAAGGAGTTAAGAAATGTATTTTTAGAAATAGAATAAGCTTAGAAGATTATAAACATTGTTTTTTAGTAATACAGGACAGTGCAGAAAAATTAATATGATTCAAAGTGAAAAACATGAAATATATCCAGTTGAAATAAACAAGAATGCATTGAGTCCACAATCAAGACCCTAATCAAGGAGCTCAACAATGGCTTAATAATGTGTTTAAGATTATTTTACCAGATAGATATTCTAAATTATTTACAGATTGGGATTTTCGATTAGCTGAAGGACAGCTGAAACTGCAATATAGAGGAATGAAGAAACTTAAAAAGAGAAATAATGAATTACATGATCTGCTATTCACTATGTGGAAAAAATTTTTAATTTTATTTTTCCTATTACATTTATAATCTTTAAATGAACAATACCAAAAGGCTAAAACAGTGTGAGGACTGTCTAGATAAAAAGTATATTAATGAATTTTCTAAGGTGAATATCAAAGAGATGGATATTCCTTGGATGTGAAAGTAGATACATGAAAATAAAAGTTACTTGTGAATGTGGTAAAATTGTAAAGACGCCGTCTCTCACAAAATATTTACGAGTGACTGTCCATAAAAATCTTATGGCAGCACAAGGAGAAAGAATTAGAAAAATTTAGATGAAGACAAAACATTTAAAACTGTTTTATTTTCTTACTTCCACTTTCTATAATAAAATACACTGAACTACTGAGTCAGTGAAATTTTAACATGAGTCATTCTTTGTGAAAAGGAATTAAATTTTCTTTCTTATGTGCACCTTTTGTAAAAAAAATATGAATTTTTTTATGAAAAAAATAATTATTTTATAATAAGTGAACATGATAAGAAAATATATTCATTTTTCTTATTTTCTAAGTAATTTATTTAAAATATGTGAGTTCGACCTAGTAAAATGGACTATAGTAACAAGCAAGTAGTGAACTTTTTGGTTCACAAAGTGAATCAAAAAGTGAGCTGGCTTGGAAAAAGTGAGCTAGAAACTACACTTGCTAGCTACTCATGTTGGACGACATGATGGCCATATGTCATGTTATACAATGTGACATCATGTATCATGTTAGTTTACTTGACATGATGTGTTAATTACATGACATTGGTACTAATGCTGACAAATAAAAAAGTGCGAATATATAAAGATGTTTTGATTTAAATGTCTTCCAAGCTGCCAGATAAGTCAAAAAGCTAGTTCCCATCTTTTACATCCCCAACTCTGCCCTGGACACATTTGCTTTTTATTGTGCTATGATAGAAGCATTTTTCTTTCTGATTTGTTGATAAGTAAACAGAGTAATGTTGATGACTTCATAATGCATGCAATGTAACTATTGTGCTCTCAACTGCAAGCGATGTGGATCTTTCATGATGAATAAATCCGCTCCAGTTGTCTTTCACAAATCCTTTTTCAGATGAAATCATAGCACAACCCCGGTTTCAGGATGTAGAATCCATCTTCTTGCCTACAAAATCAAGGATAACTAAGAGGTATTCTTCATTTATTAATTAACATTAAAAAGGCCCATAGAAAGGTGAATGTCAGGTTATACTTTGCTTGCATATGAGAAAGTCATACTTGTCATATAAAAAATCAGAAAATTTAACAAGTAGTATGTGAGATGCGGTGCAGGTGTGGCATAAAAACGTTCTCTGATCAACCAGCACCACACTTTGTAGATGGGTCCTAACCAACAAAACATGAATGTAATAACAAATAAGCACACATTCAAAATATCCACGGGTATGCTGCCGGTCTATAGTGTCCAACGGGCACATTATTTCGGCGATCATACATGTCGCCATCATCAGGTGAACTGACGGACTGAGCTCCTGTGAACGTGCCGGCACGGAGATCCGTACGCTATGGCTGCTCAGAGGGAACTGGGTTCGGTCGCGGCGGCGGCCGATTTAAATACCCTCCGCCCGCGGCGCGCTCCCTCCGCCGACCGCGCCCCGCGCCACGGTCACGCGGTGGAACAGATTGCGACGGCGTCTGAGATGAAGTCGGTGTGATGGCTCTGTCCGCCGTGGTCGTCACAACTATACGTTTGCTCGATTTACTCTTGATTAACCCGATCGCTGGTTCCCAAGCCTTGCTAAGATTATAGCCACAGTCAGGGTTTATGAGGTCGTCGTTGGTGCGAATTTCGATGGCCTCTCTAACAACGCTGTCCCAGTATCTCGACGTCTGTACCAGAATCCTCGTGCGGTCATACTCCATGGCGTGATTTTCCGACAAACAATGTTCAGCGACCGCCGACTTGCTCGGATACATCAGTCGAGTGTGCCTCTGGTGTTCACGGCATCGATCCTCGACGGTACGCATCGTCTCAGTCTCTTCTTCTGTCTTGTAATTAAATTATGAACTTGTTCCATTAAAGATTCATATGTCAGACAACATTTCTCATGCGCCTCCCGTTCATTTTCTATTCAGTTAAGATTACGTTTGCGAAAATAGTTTGATCCATTGGTTTATGGTTCTATCTGTCCTAGTAATTCCCGTACGCATTTCCCATTGCTCGTGGAGAGATCAGGTGATGAACGGCTTTCGTATCACGAGTTCATGTTATCTACATCTGCGTACATATTCTGGAGTCACAATATGGTGCATGGCGGAGGGTGCATGGCACCACAACTATTCATCTCCTTTCATGTTCCACTCGCATAGAGAGCGATAGGAAAACGACTGTCTAAATACTTCCGTACCAGCCATAATATCTCTTCTCTTAGTGGTCGTTACACGAAGTGTACTTTGGCGGCAGTAGAACCGTAATGCAGTCAGCCTCCAATGCCCATTCTCCAATTTTTCTCAATAGTGTTTCGCGAAATCAAAGTCACCTTCCCTCCAGGGATTTCCATTTGGATTCACGAAGCATCTCCGGAACACTCGCATGTTGGTCGAATTTTTTTTTTTTTTTTGTGAGTCATCAGTCTCCTGACTAGTCTGACGCAGCCCGCCACGCATTCCTCTCCTGTGCCAATCTTTTCATTTCAGAGTAGCGCTTGCAACCTACGTTTTTCATCATTTGCTGGATGTATTCAAATCTCTGTCTTCCACTGCAGTTTTCACCCTCTACTGGTCTCTCTAGTGCCATGGAAGTCATAACCTGATGTCTCAGCAGACGTACTGTCATCCTGCCCCTTCTCCTTGTCAGTGTTTTCCATATATTCCTTTCCTCGCTGATTCAGTGGAGAATCTCCTCGTTGTTTACCTTATTATGAGTCCACTTAAACTTGCACATTCTTCCATACCAAACCCCAAAGTCTTCGATTCTCTTCTGTTCCGGTTTTCCCACTGTCCATGTCTCACAACCATGCAATGTTGCGCTCCAAACACATTCTCCGAAACTTTTTTGCCAGTGCTAGTATGCTTTCGATGTGCTTCTTGCTCCGTCCGTCAATGGGTTGTTTTGCTGCCAAGGTAGCAGAATTCCTTAACTTCCTCTGCTTCGTGGTCCCCAATTCTAATATTAAGTTTCTCGCTGTTCTCATTTCTGCTGCTTTCAGTACTTTCGTTTTTCTTCGGCTTACTCTCAGTGCATATTCTATACTCACTGTGATCATTCTACTCAACAGGTCCTGCAGTTCTTCTTCACTTTCAATGATGACTGAAATGTCCTCAACAGATCTTATCATTGATATCCCTTCTCCCCGAGTTTTAATCCCAGTCTGGAACCTTTCTTTTTATTTCCCCCCACGCTTTTTCGGTGTATACACTGAACAGTAGAGGCGAAAGCTTACACGTCTACCTTCCAACCTTTCTTATCCGAACTCTTCGTTATTGGTCTTCCAGTCTTATTATTCCCTCTTGGTTATTTTGCGTAATGTATATTACCAACGTTTCAATATAGCTTTCCTCAACTTTCCTGACAATTTTAAGCATCTTGCACCATTTTAAGTCATCGAACGCTTCTTCCAGGTCGACAAATCCTATGAAAGTGTCTCGATTTTCCTTCAGTTTTGCTTCCCTTATCAACCGCAACTGCCTCTCTGGTGCCTTTACCTTTCCTACAGGCAAACTGATCGTCATCTAATAGATCCTCAGTATTCTTTTCCATTCTTCGGTATATTATTCTTGTCATAAATTTGGATGCACGGGCTGTTAAGCTGATCGTGCGACAATTCTCACACTTGTTGACTCCTGCCCCATTGGGAATCGTGTGGATAATATTTATCCAAAAGTCTCATGGTATAGTGCCAGTCTCAGTTCTACACACCAACAAGAATAATCGTTTTGTTGCCACTTCCGCCTTATTTGATTTTAAGTGTTCCAAAGCTCTTTTAAATTCTTACTTTCTATTAATAAGTTACCAATAACAGAGCTTTACCTGAAGACTGTGCTAAAAAATAAGTCGATGGCGCTGAGGGTTCTCTGAGTCACACTGCACACCCTCGGATTAATGAAAAATCCACAAGACGAAAGCTCCACCACGTTGTGAAAGTCGTTACCGGATACGGGCTCGAGACGATAGTAAAATATAAGCAGCCGTTCAAACGAACATCTCAGCGTTTGCACTGAAGAGACCTGCATCGACCCAGTATAGCACTGAATAAAACATGTCATCGGTTTTCCAATGCTCGACCCGTTCGCTGCAGTGTTCAACAGATCCGACCGCAATGCACACGTACAACGCCGTATTGTGTTTACTCGCTTCGGAGTGCTAACATCGCCATCCAGTCCCTCCACCCATTTCAAGTGACTCAGAGATACGTCGCATGGAACTTCTGTTTTTACTGTTTCGTGTATTTCTCTCTCTCTCTCTCTCTCTCTCTCTGTCTGTGTGTGTGTGTGTGTGTGTGTGTAGCTGCTACATATATGGACCATTGCTCTAAAGCCCCCATACAAATCAAGATTATTTGTGACATTAGTGTTCATGAAAAAAATAAAAATATACTCGTTTTGTAAATAAACTCACCTTTTCCTTGCTGCAGTGCGTTTTATTTGTTCCAGACACGTTTCGCCTTTTTTTTTTTTTTTTTTTTTTTGTATCTTTAGTGGAACACAGAATCATACAGTTTTGTTTTGATATGCGACCTTCGTAGATTATAAAACAGTACACCTCTTATTTTTTATGTCAATAAGTGATTATGTACAATTATTCAAGTTATTGGCAGGTATCTGTGTTTCCCCTCATCTGGTCATATGTTGGAAGGCGCGCTGTAACTTCACTTAACGAAGCGTAAGCACATTATCAAGTCAAGAACATTTGTCTTCACAGTTCCCATGTTCTGTGCGCTAACTGCTGTGGAGTACTATTATTCTTCTGTCACTAGAAGTATATTTTTTTTACCGAAAACCGTTATTTAAAGTCATAACTACTGTGTGTTCTCTTTATAAGTCTTCCTGTTTGGCTTGTTTACATACACGTTGGCACCCTAACAAAGTACATGCTGAAAACTAACGTCTGTTCATTTCTGTTCTCCCTACATCTGTCTGACTGGGTACGTTGTGTGGATGGATGTGTGTGTGTGTGTGTGTGTGTGTGTGTGTGTGTGTGTGTGTGAGTGGGTGGTTAAATGGGACTGTAGGTGGGTGGTTACCGACGGAGAGTTGCAGAAAGTTGAATGTGAATGTAATACAGTAGCTGTCAGAGACTGGTTGAAAGTTTGTTTTCAGCTGATCTCAGTTTTGATTTAAATGTTTTCAGGGAGGGTTCATGGAGGAGTGGCCAGAAAATAGTGGTACTCTATTGTTTTATCTGTTAGTGTAATCAATGAATAGTTTTTCATGTGAACTTGATCATTCAACAGAGTTTTTTTTCTGCTTTGGTTTTCTATATGTGGTAATTTTCTTTCAGGATTAGGAGGTGAATTTTATTGTTGATTCTAATTATTTTTATGTCTTCTCCACTAGAGGTTGAGTTATGATTGTGTTCTCTTAGGTGTTCTTCAAATGTGGAGTGGTCTGTCCCATACTTCGAGGTTCTTTGTATCTGACATCAAACGTTCTGCCTGTTTGTCCCACATATCTGCCATCACAAGTGTTACACTGTAATTGATATGTACCTACTTTTTGATATATGTCTATATCTTTTGTCAGTTTTGGGATGTATCTTTTGATATAATTGTCTGTTGTGTACGCTATGTTTATGCCCTGTCTTTTGAAAATGTTTGTGACTGTGTGGGTGAGTTCGTGTTTATATGTCGTGGTGTACCATCTTATGTCTTCTCTTATATTTTCCTGATTACTCTGTGTAACTGTCACGGTACAGCGTGGTTGTGATTGTGTTTGGTTCTGCCATGCTGTTGTCTGTGGCTTTGTTAGTTCTGTTTTTATTAGCTTTGTGGCTAAGCTACTATTGTGCCCATTGTTTTTGGCTATCTGCATTATTATGTCAAGTTATTTTTGGTAGTTTTTTTTTTTGTTGTGTGGCAATGTGTTGAGTTTGTGCACTATGTGTCAAAGTGCTGCTTGCTTTTGTGAGTGTGGGTGATTTGAGGATTCGGGGATGATGATGTCAGTTGTTATGGATTTTGGATAAATTTCAAACATTTGCTTATTGTTTTGTCTTTTGATTGTAACATATACACTCCTGGAAATGGAAAAAAGAACACATTGACACCGGTGTGTCAGACCCACCATACTTGCTCCGGACACTGCGAGAGGGCTGTACAAGCAATGATCACACGCACGGCACAGCGGACACACCAGGAACCGCGGTGTTGGCCGTCGAATGGCGCTAGCTGCGCAGCATTTGTGCACCGCCGCCGTCAGTGTCAGCCAGTTTGCCGTGGCATACGGAGCTCCATCGCAGTCTTTAACACTGGTAGCATGCCGCGACAGCGTGGACGTGAACCGTATGTGCAGTTGACGGACTTTGAGCGAGGGCGTATAGTGGGCATGCGGGAGGCCGGGTGGACGTACCGCCGAATTGCTCAACACGTGGGGCGTGAGGTCTCCACAGTACATCGATGTTGTCGCCAGTGGTCGGCGGAAGGTGCACGTGCCCGTCGACCTGGGACCGGACCGCAGCGACGCACGGATGCACGCCAAGACCGTAGGATCCTACGCAGTGCCGTAGGGGACCGCACCGCCACTTCCCAGCAAATTAGGGACACTGTTGCTCCTGGGGTATCGGCGAGGACCATTCGCAACCGTCTCCATGAAGCTGGGCTACGGTCCCGCACACCGTTAGGCCGTCTTCCGCTCACGCCCCAACATCGTGCAGCCCGCCTCCAGTGGTGTCGCGACAGGCGTGAATGGAGGGACGAATGGAGACGTGTCGTCTTCAGCGATGAGAGTCGCTTCTGCCTTGGTGCCAATGATGGTCGTATGCGTGTTTGGCGCCGTGCAGGTGAGCGCCACAATCAGGACTGCATACGACCGAGGCACACAGGGCCAACACCCGGCATCATGGTGTGGGGAGCGATCTCCTACACTGGCCGTACACCACTGGTGATCGTCGAGGGGACACTGAATAGTGCACGGTACATCCAAACCGTCATCGAACCCATCGTTCTACCATTCCTAGACCGGCAAGGGAACTTGCTGTTCCAACAGGACAATGCACGTCCGCATGTATCCCGTGCCACCCAACGTGCTCTAGAAGGTGTAAGTCAACTACCCTGGCCAGCTAGATCTCCGGATCTGTCCCCCCATTGAGCATGTTTGGGACTGGATGAAGCGTCGTCTCACGCGGTCTGCACGTCCAGCACGAACGCTGGTCCAACTGAGGCGCCAGGTGGAAATGGCATGGCAAGCCGTTCCACAGGACTACATCCAGCATCTCTACGATCGTCTCCATGGGAGAATAGCAGCCTGCATTGCTGCGAAAGGTGGATATACACTGTACTAGTGCCGACATTGTGCATGCTCTGTTGCCTGTGTCTATGTGCCTGTGGTTCTGTCAGTGTGATCATGTGATGTATCTGACCCCAGGAATGTGTCAATAAAGTTTCCCCTTCCTGGGACAATGAATTCACGGTGTTCTTATTTCAATTTCCAGGAGTGTAGAAAGTTAGTTTGATTAATCTGTTCTCTTTCAATTGCGAATTTTATATTTTCATCTACCTTGTTGACGCCAGTAGGCAGTTTTTCAATTTTTGTTTGTGGTTTACCTATTAAGCAGGAGATTGCACTCATACGCATGAGCCAGTGTAATATGTTGTAATCTTTTGCTATTATTTTTTTGAAAATGATCTATTCAATGTTCATTATATTTGCAGAGGCTGCTGAAGCTGGGGACTCCATTGGTAATAATCTTCTTGTAAATAAAATTCATTAGTGAATTGGAAGACATTTCGTTCCATTACGAGCTTTATTAATGTATTTCATTAATCCGTTCATCAGGGAGTTGAGTGTGTGTTTCCAGATTTTTATTTGTGATGTCTATTGTTTCTAGTGCTGGCATGTTGGAATACATGCTTACTGTATCAGATGAGATGAGTGTTTCTGTGTTTGGGATATCTTATATTTGTTGAGTTAATTGTGTGTCTATTAAGATTCCTTCTTGTCAGGAATGGGCAGACGTATCAAGTTGGAATTAGTCACATACTGAGGTCTATAGTCCTTGGTGGTGAAAAATTCTTAAGCTCTTAAGTCACTCCAAACAACGAACACGGACATTTATGTCACGAATTTTAAAATTCGCAAACTCACTCGTTAAAGCTTATAGGACACTTTCCCTTGACGTGGAATCATGAAATTTGGCAAGAAGAAAGGTTTCACAGTGCAAGTACAGTTCAGAACATTGTTAATTTGTAATTATATCACACAAAAAATAATTTCTTGTGTCATTTGTTATCCGACTTCAGACTTGAAATTAAATAATTCTCGAAAGTCTTGGAATCCCTTGGACGGATATCTTGACGGTATCAGTGTCGACAACTGGCAAAACTGATTCGAGGTCATTCACTTCCGTTAATAAGTTCATCCATTCATGGAATGGATGAACTGTCTCCACACATAATTAAGTATGTACGGAAAAAACAGTGCGTGAGGCCTACGTGCACCTGGCCATTTTTTTTACGTCTCTCTGTTCAAAAAACAACTTGGTGGAAAGTTGTGTTTCGTCGGTAAGGCTTTTCCTACAAAAGCCAGAGGGTGCCCAGTTGGTCAGGAGGCATTCATCAATCCCTTCTACTTAGATGCTCGGCAGCTGGTTATTGTTAAAAGTTTTTTCTCCTCACCTTGTGGGAGAGGAAGTGCGACAGCTGGACGCCCCTCCACATGTTATGAGAATTTCTCTCTTTCTCGCAAGTCGGAAAGGTAGCTCATTGGGTGATATAAAAAAAATCTTTAAGCGAGAGTTCATAAAGCTGTTTCCTAGAAATTCCAGATGCGAGACAACAGCCAACTGGGCAATGTAGAAAGATATTTGATATGTGGGAGTTTTGAGATCAGTTTTCTCGGTATTTTAAACGTCAGACGCCAGCTCACTGGATATCTAGCAAAACAATTGCTATGAGGGACGTTGCAGCACAGTTCAAAAAGAAAAAAAAGAGACTTCATTGGCCAATGTTCATCAGATACTTGTCATTGGTGCAGTATTCTTCTGTGCGGGATTTGTGCAGATCAGTGACAGAATTTTTTGTATTCTCTGGATGAAGAAGCAGAAGTGAAGTCTTGGGCCTTAGAGAGGTGGAGAAGCGGACGTTCTGACTTCAGAGAAGCTGGACTTGCATTTCTGAGGGTCAGCCCACCAGACGGCAACTGATGACCAGCGGCTGGCAGCAGGCCGCACCTACGCAGGACTCGCCTCTTCGACTCATCAACTGTGCCCACAGTCTGGCCAAGAAGTAAAGCAGTTGTCTTCGTTTGGTCCGTTGCTTCTACACTTGATTAGGTTCTGTGATTTAACATTGGGTGAGGGATTCGTGGTCTCATCCATGACCGAGCAGATTCGGTCATTTGCATGCGGATTTCAGCCCTCTTTTTTGGCACGACCGTGCCAATCACTGCTCACCCATCCATTGTTATACTTTTTCGAGAATTTCCTGTTGACACAAGGGTAACTCTTATGGTACTTCTTCCTTGCGGTCTATGCCGAACGAACTTAGCTCTAAGTTCATTTCAATGTTCGTAATTGGTAGTTCCTTTCACCTTGTAATTCATTGCTTATACGAATATGTAATTATTGCTTGGTAGTTTATGTACATGCTGTCAAAGTTTAATTTACGTTAAACTGGGCCACGGCTTTCAATTCAGTAGTTAGAGAAACCTCCTTTCTAACTATTTAAACTCTTAATGATTTTTGTAAGAACCGACAACTAGAACTCTTTTATGAGGGCCACACTATCATATTGTTCAATTTGTTGTGCGATATATTCATTTTCATTTTTGGGTTCATGGTGAACGATCTGTCTTTCGGTTGGCCCTAATGATGCAGATCACTATAGCAGCAAAAGACTTGTTAGCGCTACTGGTGTCTTACAGTGTGTAAGAACTAACCTTCGGCACAGTGTCAATAAGCCATTTGCAGACAAAATGGTCTAAAGAGCAGTATTTGCTCTCCACTCGCTATTAGCAACACAAGTACTGTATACTGGAGCTAGTAACCAGACGATGCTGTGGAACTGAGGTGTTATGTAAACGGTTTGTAATTCATTAAAGATCTGTGCCAAGAATGTCAGTATACAAAAACACTGAGAAAGGACACTTCATTTTCAGTCTCTTTCTTCTCACTTTTGCTGAAGTTTTCCATTTATACCTCCGAACACAAACAGAATATTTTGTCGCCACGCTAAGACTATTGAGCCCCTGATGTTTGTCTTTAAGCTCTTCTAGATTTTAATTCACATTTCTACGACAGACCAAAGTAGTAATCTTTTCTCTTTCTGTATGATCTGAATCACAGCATGTAACCGTCAAGTCCATGTGGCCGATCTTTATCGTCACAGATGATTTTGGACAATAGAAACGAATTGTGGAAGAGCATCACTGACACGTTAAGGAACCAAAAACGGTGTAAGCTGCCACTCGTTTCAGAACTATGAAGACTATTTATGCCCTGAGATATAGCCTCAGACAGTGAATTTGGCTCGTTAATAACACAATCTGACTTTGGAGAAGCAATACGAGGTGGCAAGGCTTACACAAAGCACAACTGGTGGTGGTGGACCGGGGGGGGGGGGTTACTCACAAGGAAAGCTCCCCATCGCACCATCTAAGAGTTAACGGTAAAGTAGCCCAGAGGATAGCCCATCAAAAACTGAACACAGATCAAGCGTGAAGACAGGAAGTGGGTGTACTGAACAGTGAAAAAAGAACCAAAATAGAAACAGTGAACGGCCCAAGCTCAAGATATGCAACATCGATCGAATGGCGAGAATCACGGTTCGTTGTTTTATGGTCTCGGTGTTGGACTACAAAGCGGAAGATCGATGTTCGAATCTCACATTTTTTTCACAAATTTATGAACTTTGCGTCCTGTCATTGACGAGTCTGTCCGCTTTCTGTAGTCTTGTCAGATGTCATGTCATACTATACGTTGGTTGTAGAATATTGGTCATGTGGTAACAATATATTGCCATCGTACGTAAATGTGATGAATAATGACAAAAGGCAAATGCCGCATAGGCCTCTCACAGAAAAGAAAACAAACAAACTGGTGTGAGCTATGTTACAACAAAGGAATTGAAGAGTCAAAATTTCAAATACGGATCGCAACAGTCATAATATGTGATACTTACATAGAAGTACGAGGTACGTACTTCTGAAGGTATGTACACTCGCTGTTACAAACGGACGTTACACCGCGACTCAGACACAAGTATGAAAACAGTTAACAGTCATGTCAATGACCGAAAAGACAGTTCATGATCTTCGGTTGGTCCCGACGGAGGTTCGAGTCCTCCCTCGGGCATGGGTGTGTGTGTTTGTCCTTACGATAATTTAGGTTAAGTAGTGTGTAAGCTTAGGGACTGATGACCTTAGCAGTTAAGTCCCATAAGATTTCACACACATTTTGAACAGTTCATGATTTTGTGAAAAACAATAGGGCACGAGAGAGATTTGAACACGTATCTCCGCCTTTACAGTCCAACTTCGTGACCACACAACCACGACGGCGTGGTTTTCCATTCTGTTCGATGTTGCAAATCTCGAGCTTGGACCGTTCATTGTTCCGATTTTCCTTCTTTTTTCACAGTTCAGTACAGCTTCTTCCTTGATCTGTGTACAGTTTCTGACGGTGTATCCACTGGACCATCTTACCACTAAATCTTAGGGGTGAGGGTGGGTTTCGGGGGGTTTGGGGGGAGGGTGCGATAAGGAGTATCCCTTGTCAGTAGTAACACGACTGAATACTGAACTTTAACTACAAACCTCGTACTACACACTATCATGGTATAGTAAATCGCGCTTTACTGACTCGATATGTGCAAGAACAAATGTTTTTGTTTTCTGTTGCTGACACTACCTAACAACATGAAACTAGATAGCTTTAGTGATGGAAGCAATGGTTTACAATGGTGTCATCTCCAATTGCTGGAATTTCTTACGACAAATAAGAGTATGGCACACGTGTGTAATGTGACCCCTGAACAAAATGCAACGTAAGTGTATGGAACATGTTTCACACGAAACCAACATTAGATATTGTAACATGTGGGCGAAGTAGACGCGGCAGAACTGATAAATCAAGGAAAAGATGTAAGATTCATAGATGTACAAATTAGCCGTTGTAGCTATGAAGGAATATCGCATCAGAACGTTTAGCATCGCTTCCGAACACCATATCACAAAATTTTCTTGAAAAAGTGACTTTACAAATGGTTAGGAACATCTCGTAAGTGAGAAAGCTGTTAGTAAGTCTCTTAGCTTTACCGATGGTAATCACAGAGACGGTTTCCGATCTCCGCGTGTTCTGAAGGAAATGAAAACGAGAGTAAAGACTGAACGTTATGCACTGAGTAATCACAGAGACGGTTTCCGATCTCCGCGTGTTCTGAAGGAAATGAAAACGAGAGTTAAGACTGAACGTTATGCACTGCCAATCAACAAGTGAAAGATAACGCAAAAAGGAGGTGATTTAACCTAAATCAGATGTTATGACAACACCCAGTGACATGGATGCACTGAATGGCCACTGCTTGCTGCAATCTGACCTTTATAAGGGTGACTCACCTTCCCCTACCGATGTCGTTTTATGCAACCCACAACGTTATATCTGACCTTCGGGAATCATGTGCAAAGTTTTCACATCCTTAAGCTCGCTACGCGCAAACTACACTCAAGCGCCAAAGAAACTGGCATAGGAATGCGTATTAAAATACAGAGATATGTAAACAGGCACAATACGGCGCTGCGCTCGGCAACGCCTATATAAGAAAACAAGTATCTGGCACACTTGTTCGATCGGTTACTGCTGCTACAATGGCAAGTTGCCAAGATTTAAGTGAGTTTGAACGTAGTGTTACAGCCGACGCACGAGCGATGGGACACAGCATTTCCGAGGTAGCGATGAAGTGGGGATTTTCCCGTACGACCATTTCAGTAGTGTACCGTCAGTGTCAGGAATCTGGTGATACATCAAATCTCCGACATCGCTGCGACCGGCAAAAGACCCTGCGAGAACGGGACCGACGACGACCGAAGAGAATCGTTCAACGTGACAGAAGTGCAACCCTTTCGCAAATTGCTGCAGGTTTCAGTGCTGGGTCATCAACAAGTGTCTGCGTGTGAACCATTCAACACATCATCGACATGGGCTTTCGGAACCGAAGGCTCACTCGTGTACCCGTGATGACTCCACGACACAAAACTTTACGCCTCGCGTCCGCAGCTCGTGGTCTCCCGGTCGCGTTCTCGCTTCCCGAGCACGGGGTCACGGGTTCGATTCCCGGCGGGATCAAAGATTTTCACCTGCCTCGAGATGAGTGGGTGTTTTTGTTGTCCTCATAATTTCATCACCATTCATGAAAGTGGCGAGACTGGACTGAGAAAATGTTCGGAATTTGTATGAGTGCTGATAACCTCGCAGTTGAGCGCCCTAGAAACCAGACATTGGACTGTTGATGACTGGAAACATGTGGCCTGGTCGGGCGAGTCTCGTTTCAAATTGTATCGAGAATATATACGTGTACAGGTAGCCGGCCGAAGTGGCCGTGCGGTTAAAGGCGCTGCAGTCTGGAACCGCAAGACCGCTACGGTCGCAGGTTCGAATCCTGCCTCGGGCATGGATGTTTGTGATGTCCTTAGGTTAGTTAGGTTTAACTAGTTCTAAGTTCTAGGGGACTAATAACCTCAGCAGTTGAGTCCCATAGTGCTCAGAGCCATTTGATTTGTGTACAGGTACGGAGACAATCTCATGAATCTATCGACCCTGCATGTCAGCAGGGGACTGTTCAAGCTGGTGGAGGCTCTGTAATGGTGCGGGCGTGTGCAGTTGGAGTGATTTGGCAGTCCTGATACGTCTAGATACGACTCTTACAGGTAACACGTACATAAGCATACTGTCTGATCAGCTACATCCATCCATGTCCACTGTGCATTCCAACTGACTTGGGCAATTCCAGCAGAACGATGCGACACCCCACTCGTCCAGAATGGCTTCAGAGTGGCTCCAGGAACATTCTTCCGCTAGCCACCAAACTCCCGATACATGAACATTATTGAGCATATCTGGGATGCCTTGCAACGTAGTTCAGAAGATATCTCTACCCCCTCATACTCCTACGGATTTATGGACAGCCCGCAGGATTCATGGTGTCATTTCCCTCCAGCACTACTTCAGACATTAGTCGAGTCCATGTCACGTCGTATTGCGGCACTTCTGCGTGCTCGTGGGGGCCCTACACGATATTAGCCAGGTGCACCAGTTTCTTTGGCTCTTCAGTGTATTAGTCCTACAGAAAAATAAACAGGACCTTTTTGTAAGAAGTATGATGTAGTTAAATTTTTTACTGGGATACGCTTTCGCCGAAGGCCGTAGCTTTGGAGTTATTCGAGAGAAACGTTAAGAAGTGGCCTTGAAACGCAACTGGAGTCCCACACTCATCCCAACTGGTCATGTTCATGGCACTGTCCCCTACCGCTGCACACAATTTGCGACTGCACTAATTATTTCGCACATTCGACAACTTCTGGTCTCCATTGACTGGCCTTTTGATGCCGCCGGCTTAGACGAGCACTTTCAAGTCGTAAAACTAACGTTGTGTAAATTTTACCCAACAATTTTGTGAATTTTAACAGCATAAAATAATTAGATCGTTGTACTCGTCTTGCCTTCTGACTAAGAGACTAACTGTGCTTCTAAGGAATAGGTTTGGATCCAATCGGCAACGTAATTAGTACTAGAGTTATGTTTAGAAAAGTCGGTTTTGTTTCATTACCCTCACGGACACACTTAAATTAATGATGTTAACGAAATACGCTTCTAAAGTAATAGCCCTTCAACAGAGATCAAAAAAGGTCGAGTATCGGAAATAGTTCTTGAGGTCGGAAATTTTTGAAAAGTGGTAGGAAGGAGTACTGCAGAGGTCATACCAGGAATGCTGACTGGTGAGGCATGAGTGTAGGGGTGTAGATGCGTTTGAAGGCATCATTTGTACGTTTTTATAGAATAGCCCGAAAACTGTAACCTCCAGTGAACACTTATCCTAGTGTAAAATTTTACTACATTAAATTTCCCACAAATAGCTCCTAATCATTTTTTCTATAGCATTAATAGTTTGCTCATAGCGAGCGAAAGGATATGAAAATCTCGCCTGTGGTTTTTGAAGTCCAGACATGACATTGTGGGATGCATAAAAATAAGTCGGTACGGGTAGATGTATAGAAAATAGAATGTTGCTGGTCGACTGCTTCCATACGAACTACACAAGGCAAGTGTCTGAATACTGCTGCTATAGATAGCGTGCTGGCAACTCAAGCTCCGAGACGAGAGAGCTTTTGTGTTTGAAACAGTATAATGGAACCAATAGAAGAATACGCGCGTAGCACTCCAATTGGTCAATTCCAGTCAAAGTTTTCGCGTCGCCTTAACAGATTCCTGCACTTCCCTGTTTTGACAAATATGAGCTGCTACTCAAAGAGAGAGACAAGTGGTGGCTGAGTGTCTGTGAATCAACATGTGACTTACGATTAGTGCAGTTGCGCGGTGTTTGAAAGGAGATCGCTGCAAAGCGATTCCTTTCAAAGGGAAATGCACGGTTCTCAACCTGGTGCACATTTTACGAGTATTCATAGCATATGGCACTCTCTATACGACCTTTCAGTGGGCAACACTTTACCTTGTGATCTAACAGATATGTTCCAAGTGGGCTCCTCACACCTAAAGGCGCGTTGTGAGATGGTCTTCCACATGTATACAAAAGTACCAGCTAGCGTCTGTTTGCATCACAGGCAGCAGGAGTGTAATGTTCCAGTTCGTGTACGTCTCTTATTTGTCGGTCTAGAATGAGTGTTCGGGAACGTTGAAGTGGTTTGAAACAAGGAGACGCCCCCACACCGAAGAGGTGAATACTGCCTCCATCTTATTGGTGAGTGTCAGTGAAGTGTTCTCAGTGGGTATTTCAGTTAAAACACGAATGAAACGTTCAGCAGTTTTGCTGTGGTGTACACTATGCTAGACGAGTGAGAATTGGCGTTAAACATTAAGTTGTCGGCTAGGTGATGATGAGTATTCGAAAGTGTATTGTTTTAAAGTACATACTCAGAACTGACTGCCAGTTCAACACAGTAACGCTAAGAGGATAGGTTTTACACACGACTTTAACAGAGAAACGGACATCTAAGACTCACCAAGGTGGCGAACAGTCTTCAACTCACTTCTCTGCTCGGAAAGTTTCGAAAAGGTTTGAAAACATGTGTAAAGTTTGTTTGAAGTCGGTACTGGATGAATACTGTCTGGGTAATTTAGGCACCGAGTGTTGCACTGCCTTAAGACATATCGGGTGATTCAGCTGCCCCCACCAATCCCGTTTTATGCTTTTTTTTACGTCTCTCTGTTCAAAAAACAACTTGGTGGAAAGTTGTGTTTCGTCGGTAAGGCTTTTCCTACAAAAGCCAGAGGGTGCCCAGTTGGTCAGGAGGCATTCATCAATCCCTTCTACTTAGATGCTCGGCAGCTGGTTATTGTTAAAAGTTTTTTCTCCTCACCTTGTGGGAGAGGAAGTGCGACAGCTGGACGCCCCTCCACATGTTATGAGAATTTCTCTCTTTCTCGCAAGTCGGAAAGGTAGCTCATTGGGTGATATAAAAAAAAAATCTTTAAGCGAGAGTTCATAAAGCTGTTTCCTAGAAATTCCAGATGCGAGACAACAGCCAACTGGGCAATGTAGAAAGATATTTGATATGTGGGAGTTTTGAGATCAGTTTTCTCGGTATTTTAAACGTCAGACGCCAGCTCACTGGATATCTAGCAAAACAATTGCTATGAGGGACGTTGCAGCACAGTTCAAAAAGAAAAAAAAGAGACTTCATTGGCCAATGTTCATCAGATACTTGTCATTGGTGCAGTATTCTTCTGTGCGGGATTTGTGCAGAGCAGTGACAGAATTTTTTGCATTCTCTGGATGAAGAAGCAGAAGTGAAGTCTTGGGCCTTAGAGAGGTGGAGAAGCGGACGTTCTGACTTCAGAGAAGCTGGACTTGCATTTCTGAGGGTCAGCCCACCAGACGGCAACTGATGACCAGCGGCTGGCAGCAGGCCGCACCTACGCAGGACTCGCCTCTTCGGCTCATCAACTGTGCCCACAGTCTGACCAAGAAGTAAAGCAGTTGGCTTCGTTTGGTCCGTTGCTTCTACACTTGATTAGGTTCTGTGATTTAACACTGGGTGAGGGATTCGTGGTCTCATCCATGACCGAGCAGATTCGGTTTTCATAAGCCACGTTCTAGCTCTCTCACTTACTACGAGCAAACTATTAGTCCCACAGAAAAAATGAACAGGACCTTTTTGCATCTTAGTAAGTAATTTCATGTAGTTAAATTTTGTTCTGGACTACGTTTTCTCTAGATCCCGCAGTTCTCGAGTTATTAAAGGAGAACGTGCAAAAGTGCCTATTACATACACCCCAGCTCCCACACTCATCACTCTCCAGTTAGGATTCCTAGTATGTTGTTCGTGGTACTCCCTCGTACCACTGCACAAAAATTGGCGACTGCCCGAATTATTTTCCACGTTCGACTTTATTTCACTGACTGCCATTATTACGAAACCGTCTTAGTCGAGCACTTACAAATTGTAAAATTGGTATTTGTGAAAATTTTACGTAACAAATTTGTGAATTTTAACAGCATAAAATAAACAACTACGTCAAGCCTTCTGAATACGAAACAACTGTGCCTGTAAGGGTTAAGTTAGGGTCGAACTGTCAAAGTAACTAGTTTCAGTATGTCGTATACAAAAGTCGTTTTTTTATTATTCTCACGGCCTATTTAAATTAATAATGTTAACGAAATAGCCAGCTATGTTAGTGGCGTAATAGCCTGATCAATAGAGACTAAAAGAAGTCAAATATCAGAAGTTGGTCGTTTAGACGGAAATTTTGGTACCGTTGTAGGAGGTAGTACCACGAACAACATACTAGAAATTCTAACTGGTAAGTGATGAGTGTTGAGTGGAAGTGTGATTGAAAATTGTTTTATACGTTTTTCTTGAATAACTCGAAAACTTTACCTACTAGCGAAGACATATATTAGTACAAAACAGAATTACATTAATTTTACTACAAAACGATACGCTAATTTTTTTCTGTATGACTAATAGTTTGCACGTAGCGAATAAGAAAATATGAAAATTTCGCGCGTGGTTTGTCAATACCAGGTATAACATTGCGCGTTGCATGAAACGACATCTGTAGAAGCAGCTGAATCACCCTGTATCAACACTTTATGATTTTAATACTTGTCTCATTGTATTAAACCTTAAGGTAAGATTATACCAGAGAAAGCATAAGGACTTGGAAGGGCAGTTGAACAGATTGGACAGTGTCTTGAAACGGTATAAGATCAACGTCAGCAAAAGCAAAACAAGGATAATGGAATGTAGTTGGATTAAATCACGTGATGCTAAGGGAATTAGATTAAGAAACGAGACACTTAAAAGTAGTAGATGAGTTTTGCTGTTTGGACAGCAAAATTATTAATGATAGCCAAAGCAGAGAGGACATAAAATGTAGACTGGAAGTGGCAAGAAAAGTTTTTTTGAAGAAGAGAAATTTGTTAACATCGAATATAGATTTAAGTGTTAGGAAATCCTTTCTGAAGGTATTTGCGTGGAGTATAGCGATGTATGGAAGTGAAACATTGACGATAAACAGTTTATACAAAAATAGAATAGGAGCTTTCGAAATGTGGAGCTACAGAAGAATGTTGAAGATTAGATGGGTAGATCACGTAACCAATGACGAGGTACTGAACAGAATTGGTGAGACAAGAAATTTAAAGCACAACTTGACCAACATTTTCATTTCGTCGCCGTGTATTTTACCTTCTTTGTGAATTGCGATACTTAATTTACTGTAATCTATGAGGTCTCCCTCTAACTAGTTTCTCTATCGATACTAGCTATTTCGCAACCTCTTTGCTTAGTCACTGTGTCAGTATGAAGTCCTTGGCGAGTCGTTTTCCTCTCGTTCAATAGCGATGGCTCGCGGTTTGCAAGGCACATGGCACCGTTGTTTGGAGGGAGTTGCCCTTTACTATTTTACTATTTACTACTGCATCCATACGGGCGTGGATCTGAATTGGAGAGCTCCATTCGAGGTTTTTCAATGTTTAGAAGGAATTTGACTTTGTCTGATGGAGATCCGTGCTGTTGAACAGACATTACCGTTACCATTTTTTAGTCTTACAATTACTTTATCCATTTCTTTACCTGTTAAAAATGTTCCTAAATTACTGAATTTTTCTTCTACACCCTTATTTAAAAACTTACACTTAAATATAGTTAAATGTAAATCTGAAACTACTGCAGATATTTGCAGTGGCTTTTTTTTTAAATTATAAGAACAGATCTTACGATATTCAAGGGTGCAAGTACACATGTCGTGAGGAAAACGGAAGTTTTAACTACTTAATGGTATTAGTTCTCTTAATTTTGTCATCCTCGTAATTTCTTTTCCCAAAACTTCAACATAACGGCACTATCTTTTTTTCCAACAGTGATTCAAGTTACATTTCTTCTTCCTCGTGTGCTTCGTTTACTTTTCCTTGTTGTCATTCATCTTTCTACAGAACTACCTACCAGTATATTTCACGTTGATAGGCTGTAGAATCATAAAACATATTCTGAGCTCAAATGCAAAGAGGTACCGCGAACAGATGATCTCCTCCACGCCATCTAGAATGGATTGTGAAAAAACCTGTATCAAACTAAATTGGTGGCTGGATTGAGGATTTCTTGGTAGTGAGGCGACGGCACGATGCCTTGCATGGAGAGTCATCGACAGATGTAGAAGTAACTTCAGGCGTGCCACAAGTAAATTGCTGTTCATATTGTATGTTAATGATGCAACTTAATTACTTAGGTAACTTCAAGCTTTTCTCCGTTGATGTAGTTGTCCAAAATGAAAAAAAAAAAAAAATCTGAAAAGAGTTTCCAACTCATTCTGCCATAACTTGATAAGATTTCGAAATGGTGCAATGCTTGGTAACTTGCTTTAAAGATTCATTAATCTAAAATTGTGCACCTCACAAAACGGAAAAACTAATACTCTATAACTACACTATCAATTGGAACAATTAAACTCCTATAAATGCTTAAGTGTAACAGAAGGTGAGGATATGGAATGGATTGATCACACAAGCTCTATCATATGAATATCAGGTGTCAAACTTTGCAAATATAATGGGTAAATACAGTTAGTCAACAAAGGAGAATGCTTGCAACAGACTCGTGCGACCCACACTAATATGTTTTTCAAGTTTGTGGGACCCATGCGAAATAGAAGATGGGCAGCACAAGTGGTCTCAGACTTGTCTGACCCCTGAGAGAGAGTGTCACGCAGATACTGGAAAACCTGCACTGGTAGAAGCTACAAGACAGATCTCAACTATCCCGCGAAAGCGTACCTGTGAAATTTCAAAAACCTAAATATTAATTGAGGAATCTAGGAATATAATGCTACTACCTAGGTATTGCTCCCTTAGAGAAGACGAATACAAAATTAGACTAATTGTTGCTCGTGCAGAGATGCTTAAGCAATTACTCATCGTGCATTCTATATGCAAATAGAACAAAGTAAAGCCCTAATAAATGGTACAGTAGAAAGCATACGCCATGCCACAGTTTGCAGAATACAAAAATGTAGTTGCTTTTTCTCTTGTCTTCGTATGTAGTTTATAACCGCTTCCCCATATTCGTCTATCTCCCAGCTTCCTCTCCCCCAGCCACCTTGCCCTCTTTCTCTCTTCCCCCTCCTCGTTCTCCCTCCCTCTCTCTCTCTCTCTCTCTCTCTCTCTATCGCTCTCTCTTATTACATCCCTCACGATCGTTCCCTGCACAGCTTTCAATCTAAACCTCCCTCGAAATTAAATATATCTATTTCGTTACTCTTCACAAACAAATATACATTTTATACTCTTTCACTTATACCTGTTTAGTGCATTTCATTCGGTGAGTCATTACCGTTTAAAAACTGTACATTACATGCTAAATAGAAGATTTACTGCAGCACATTTGCCATAGTGAAGACGATGATAAAAATATGAATAAATTCTGATTATATGTGAGAGAAAGCGTTATCCCCATAATCATGCCATGACAATTAAATCCATAACAAAGTAAAATAATTCGTAAAATTACTGCAGTTTGATGCACTAGAAAATTTATCAAAAAAATGTAGGGTATCTTTTTTTTTGGCAGAGCAGAAATCAGTAATGCAGATACATAACGTTCCGTCTTGGATCGACTATTCTTCAGTTTAATATACAACAAGCATAACTATTCTCTTCGTTAGTTTCCATAAGAATAAGAATCATCTCTAGCATACTTTCTGTAAAAGAAGTTTTTTAAAATATCCTAAATAAACCTTACTGGAACGTCTCTCTCTCTCTCTCTCTCACTCTCTCTCTCTCTCACTCTCTCTCTCTCAATTTTGCATGTATGGTAAATTTAGTACGTTGCCAACGGTCAACATCTGAAAAAGAATATTCATTAAATTCGACTTTAAAAACTTAATTTGGGATAAACGGATTCTGTTGTTCAGACCATCGTGTTTTGCACTTCTTAAGACTGCATCACCAAAAGGGAAACAAGTTCGTTAATTTAATTTACTTATCTTCATTCAATTTACTTATCTTCATTCAATAATTCGTTATGGAATTATTCTCTGTGGTAACTCAACTTTAAAAAAGAAATAATATGTGGTGCTCCTCCATGACAACTATTTACATTAATATCTAGTAAGTTAGAAATTTTTTCTACATTTCCACAGTAAATTTCTTGTAAATAATTCAGACAAATCCAGAAAAAGTAATAATACTTGGAATTATAGTACAAGAACTAAAAGTACCTTACTACTATTCATTAAAATTGAATTCAACTAAAAAATCATTGGTTAAACAGCTTTTGACGAATTACCAGGTGATATAAAATTTCTTGTAAATAGCAGATTTTAAAATCAAACTGAATAGTTTATATTCGAGAATTCCTTCTATTCGTAACCTAACTTTTACTTAGGCTCTTGAATTCGACATAATCTGAGGAAATCACCTACTTACTTCTGATATTAGACTGACATCATCATAATCCACATCTGTAAATTGAATACATGTATCGATATTTAACTACGAAAGTGTTAACTTATAGACAGACTTTTTCATCCAGTTACGACATTATTATTGTACAGGAGTTCCTCGGAACATAAATATTTCTATAATGCAAACGTGAGTTTCACATTCAAGAAGTCAGTAAACCTGCTTTATCATCAACATTTCTTCTTTTATGTACTGTCAACAGTGAGAACGAAAAAGACCTTGCTTGTAATATGTGCTCTAGGGCTGATTTAATACAAATTTGGTTTACAAATAACTTTGTATTTACTGTCTTTAGGCTTTTAATTGGAAATTAAGACAGACAAATAATAATTTTAGAATTTGTTTGCTTTTATAAAAGTAAATTACATATATGACTAGAACTTTAGTTGACATTCTCAAGAGTATTTCACAAAACATCACACATAGTTTTAAATGGTGAAACCAACAACTGCAAAAATTTGAAAATAATTCTTATTTAAAGTTCAACAACACATTTTTAAGGTAATATTGATTTTTCTCCTATGTTTCCAGTGAGAAATTTACTTCAGACAGGGCTCGTATCTGAAGACAATTTTTCATCATCAGCACCAAATGTACATTCAGTCATTCTCATTTATTCTTTATAATGCATTCGTGTAATTCAGTTGTAAAGGTGATAACACAGTAGGTAATACTACTGAGTTTCCTTGTGAGGAGAACATTACATCCTTACAACATCGTAGCAAACGTTTCGGTTATTTTACAAAAAGATCATGAAGCGAATGCAATTTCAGAGTCTAAGAAGAAAATGAAAAATATACTTGTCAGTGAACTTTAACTATTTAGCTAACGTGGCTTTCTATCGCTCAATGTCAGAGACTTCCTTCTGTTGAGAGATGCTTTGTCTGTCGGCAAAAACATAACGATTAGAATACACACACACACTATTTTACGAGTCATATTGACAAAGCAGGAAATTTGTTCCTCGGGGAAGTATGCATAACGCTATTACAGGTTCCTGAATTGTACATTACACGAATTCTGAGGTAGGTGAGCAGTGAACAATTCTAACGTTGACTTTGTCTGTTTTAGCATGTGTTTGTGGGTTTCCATCTGAAAACAAGAGCTAGAATTGCTTAAAAACACTGAACGGGCAACATCGGGTTTATCGTTGCGATAGGTGCCTCATACACTGCAATAAGAAGTCCAGAAAATTACATCAGGTACTTAGTAAAATGTAAAAATATTGAAGATGAAACTAATTCCAGAGGCATTAAGGGTATCAACACTTATGTAATTAAATACAATGGCATCATACAGGGTCCGAACAATTTTTAGAACTTTTTCGTCTATGTTTCATTTCTTACCTGATCGATGATTATGTCAAGTCTCTGAGGATGTTCTTGACAGTTGAATGGTCACCATCAAAGAAACCGAATGTATAAAGAAGACATCCGTACTAAATAATGTAATTATCTGTATGAACTTATTTTCCAAGTTCTTCACTTGTTGAAAGCAAGGTTGTTGTGGCTAACACTTGGTCCACACTTTGGTGCAACCGCTGGCGCCAACACTGGCCAATATTTCTTAGCAGTGCCCACACATTGGAGCCAAGATTCAGGTGAACTCAATGGAGTCAAAGGAAACATGTCTGACGCATAGATCGCAGCCAGTGTATTTTCGTTTTCAATGTGAGTAACATAGCCTCGCTGTTTTTTAGACATTTCGGAAAACTTAACTTCGAAATAAGTACGACGACGAACGAACAAACAAATTCTGTTTCGAAATGGCAAAGACAGATAAAAGCAAAATGGGCGCCAATGTGTGGTCGGCGTATCGGTATTTGCGCAACGTCCTTTGATGTTTGGTCGAAATAGCGACAAGCAACCGAGTCGTACCAACATTCGGCCAACTTTGGTTCCAACGCTATTTCATCAGTCCACACACTGGACGAACACTGTTGGCGTCGCTGTTGGCCTCAGTATGTGTGGACTCGACCTAGCATGCATATCTGAGTAATGAACCAATCGGAAATACATATTCCAAAGAAGTGGTAAACATACTTCCTACTCGGTCTAATAGACATTGTTCATATTATTCGATGTAACAAGTCATAAAAAATAAGAAATGAAATACCTTTCTGGGAAAAATAAAAAAAAATTGAATTTCCGAATAAGAATACTGTCCGAATACTTCAATGATTTCAAAGGAAAGTCTTCGAAAAAACTACTTATATCCAAGAACGTACTTGGGAATCAACTCTCCCAAACATACATTCATTGTTTCCTATGGAGACAAAATAAAAATTCACTCCGTTCAGTGACACCCAACGTATTAAAACAATATGATCAGGCAATTTATGGTGGCTCTGGACCCTTTTGCAACTAAAATAATTTGCTCAGATGTCCAAGTCGTGATTAATGATCGCATAAGCGTCCTGAGTTCTTTTAAAGTAAACTACATATATCCAATACTTGGTTCTCATTTAAGAAACAGAATCTACATCTGCAGCTACATATATATCTACATATACACTCCACAGAATGGTGCGTACCGGAGGGTACCTTGTAATAATTCTAGTCATTTCCTTTCCTGTTCCAATCGCAAATAGAGTGAGAGAAAAACGACCGTCTAGAAGTCTCCGTATGAGCCCCAATTTCTCTTATCTTCATGATCCTTATGCAAAATGTGCGTTGGCGGCAGTAGAATCGATCGGCAGTCAACATCAAATCCTGGTCCTTTAAATGTTCTCATTAGTTTTCCTCGAAGGACTCTCATCTGAGTTCCCGAAGCACCCCTGTAATATTTGCTTGTTCTTCGAACCTACTGGCAACAGATCTAGAGCCCGCCTCTGAACTGTTTCGATGTCTTCGGTTAATTCGACGTGGTGCATATCGCAAACACTCGATCAGAACTCAAGAACAGATCGCACAAATGTTCTATATGCGATCTCATTTACAAACGAAACACACTTCCACAAAATTCTCCCAATACCGAAGTCGACCACTCGCCTTTCTTACTGCAGTCATAACATGTTCGTTCCGTTTCGTATTGCTTTGCAACTTTACGCCCATATATTAACCAACCTGACTGTGTCAAGCAGCCCACCCGTAAAGCTGTATTCGAACACTCCTGTTTGTTTATCGTACACATCCGCAGCAACTTACATTTTTATACAATTAAAGCTAACTGCCTTTCATCACACAGACCATAAATTTTGTCTCAGTCATCTCGTATCATCCTACAGTCAACCAATAACGACACTTTCCCGCGCACCACAGAATTATGAGAAAATATCCGCAGATTGTTGCACACTCCTATCCATCAGATCATTTATGTATATGGTGTCTGGGGCAGTCCTGACGATACCCTTGCCTCTGATGAACACTCGCCTTCGAGGATGACGTACTGTGTCACATAAGAAGTCCTCGAACCGCTCACATATCTGGGGACCTAGTCCGTACGCTCGTACCTTCGTTAACAGTCTGAAGTGGAGCATCGTGTCAAACGCTTTTCGGATATCTAGGAATATGGAATCTGCTTGTTGCCCTTCATCCATATCTGACAGTACATCATGCGAGAAAATTGCAAACTGAGTTTCGCACCAGCGATTCTTTCTAAATCCGTGCTAATTCGTGGACAGAAGGTTTTCGCTCTCAATGAAATTTATTACATTTTAACTCACATTATGTTCAAGAATTCTGAAGCAAATCTATGTTCAGGATTTGGTCTGTAATTTTGCAGTTCCGTTCTTTTGCCCTTCTTACATGCAGGAGTCACCTCCCCTTTTTTCCAGGCGCAGGTAGTTTCACAAGGCTGCTCGACTAATACAGAGGAACGCCACATAATCTGCGTGCGGAAAGATTACTATGGGGGTCCCACAGGGCTACATAGTTCGGCCACCAACCTGCTCGCTTTATGTCATTGAAAACTATTTTATGTGAATCAGGAGGCGGAATCAGTCGTGTCTGCAGATGATAAAAGCGTCGTTGCGAAGGCCGATTACAGGGAAATCGCAAAAGAAAACAGAAACTGTTTTTGCGAAAGCTAGTGACAGTTTTTTCACAAATCAGCTTGTTTTAATATTTAAAAGAAATACAGTTCTTTCAGTTTTGCGCTGTCGAAATGTTCCATCACCCTTTAACCTAGTAAACCACAAGAGATAATAAACAGGATAGAAAAATTCTAATTTATTAGGTTGGCATACTGATGTCAATTAAAACGGGAAAAGCGAAATAGCAGACCTGCTAAAAGGTTTAGGTTAAGATAATTTTGTCGTAAGAATAATTGTCAACACCGAGGATATAGAAGTTAGTAAATTTACGTATTTTGCATATTGTCATTCATTGATGTCTTAAGGGTTAATATTCTGGGATTGCTCCTCACTTTCGTAAGAAGTATTCATTCCAAAAAGAAAGTAATTAGAATTATGTGCGGCGTTCACACATCTGTCTGACTTTGAGAGACTCACAGATATTCGCAAGTACAACACTATGCAGCCATAAAAGTCTTTGAAAATCTACGAATGGAAATAAAATATCTAACAGGTAGCAGAAGTGTTTTCAATTGTATATTAGAGATGTTTCTCTATAACAACTCTTTGTATACTCCAGAGAAATTCTTAAATAGAAATAATTAGTCATTGATGAAGAAAAAGGCTGCAAACAGCCAGCCTGTAAGCAAATAAATATTTTTTCGAATTAAGTCTTCTCTGTTTGTTCAGTTGGCACGTTCCATATCGTAACGTTTATCACAGATATGATCTATGGCACCCGTAACTAACTAATTATTCCCATTCGGCTGCACAATTCACAGCGCAGGTTGCATCGTACCAGTACGAGTAGTTTTCTTCTCTGCACAGAATTTAGCATTAAATGTCAGTCTGGACAGCGATCATCGTGTATATAATTTAAATTTAACTGCCTCGAGCTCATGAATTTTTTATAGAATCTTCGGCTTCGATGCACTGTATAACTTTTGACTAGAATTATTTCTCTACGTTATGACTTGTTGCAGCACAGCTGAGTGAGAGATTCTCAAGATGGCTACTGCAAAGCCGAAACCGCTAATTCTATTCAAAAAAATTGTGAGCAAGATAACGAAGTAAAAATTAATTTCTCTGCTGTTGCATTCGCACATTCAGCCAGAGAAAAAAGACTGTGAGACTTGGTATGCGCCCACATCTCCCTTCTTCTCAAGACCTCTACGCTAGATATTCGATGGCGACAGTACGGCATAGCATAATTTTCCTCTAGCACCCGCGCGAACAATGTCGCGTTTCTTCCAAAGATTCCCATTAACTCCTCCGGACATATACAGGGTGGTCCATTGATAGTGACCGGGTCAAATATCTCACGACATGAGCATCAAACGAAAAAACTAGAAAGAACGAAACTCGTCTAGCTTGAAGGGGGAAACCAGATGGCGTTTGTGTCTATTACAGCGCCATCTGTCACAAAGCGAAAAAAGTGGTCCAACAAAAACATTCATATTTCTTTACGTGCTACACGAATATCTAATAAAAATGGGGGTTCCTATTTTTAAAAAAACGCAGTTGATATCCGTTTAACATATGGGAGCGCCATCTAGTGGGCCAACCATAGCGCCATCTAGTTTCACCCTTCAAGCTAGACAAGTTTCGTTCTTTGTAGTTTTTTCTTTTGACACTTATTTCAGGGGATATTTGGCCCGGTCACGATCAATGGACCACCCTGTATACTACACTTTCTTATGGACTACCTCTTCTATCGTTTAAGTATTTCACAAGAAACCCAAACACTAGCATCGTACCAGAATAATTTATAGTATTTTGTATGGAATTTCCTTTACAGACACTCTGCTGCGCCTTTCCAGCAACTTTCCTACAAATTTACTCCGTTCGCCTTTTATTCGATTACCCTGCTATTGACCATACGTGTCCACATCACTTCCTGATATTGCCCACAATATTCAAACAAGTGACGAATTCCAGAAGCTGACCACTAATCTTGCAGTCTGGCACTGCTGGGTTCTTTCTTTATCTCAAAAAAGAAAAAAAAATGTACGAACAGGCCACAAAGGCCCAACGATAGCGACCGGCCGCCTCGTCATCCTCAGTCCACAGACGTCACTGGATGCGGACATGGAGGGGCATGTGGTCAGCGCACCGCTCTCCCGGCCGTGTCAGTTTACGAGACCAGAGTCGCTACTTCCCAGTCAAGTAGCTCCTCAGTTTGCCTCACAAGGGCTGAGTGCACTCCGGTTGCCAACTGCGCTCGGCAGACCGAATGGTCACCAATCCAAGTACTAGACCAGCTCGACAGCGCTTAACAGCAGTAATGTGATACAAAAGGATGGTACCACTGCGGCAAGGCCGTTGGCTTCTTTTTCTTAAAGAAAACATTTAAAGAGAGCTGCTATTCACCACCCCAAGAGGAAAATTGCACACCCTTGCGATCATACAGTGGTGACACTTTCCAATAGACAATAGCCTTTGTTGGCGAATAATCTGATGGTGCTGCTGACAGTATAGTAGAGTAAGCGCACAAAGCTGGCAGCGTGCTACCGAAAAGTGTTTTCCCAATTCGTTTAGAAAAACTGATTGAAGCAGAGGGCAGTGTGCTATTTTCGATAAATACTCGTATAGAATTTCATACGTTTTGTGAAAGAAAAGATATTACGCATTCGTCAAATCTGAGAATCACTGAAAGCTTTTGAGGATGTAAAACCATTATATTTGTTTTTGTGTTCGCGTTAAAATAGGTGGACACGAACGTGTCCCTATTCTGTGCCTCGTAACACAAAATGTCTTCAAAAATGTTTTCCTTGTAAAACTCAAGCAAAAAATTGACGAATCTTGCACCCACTTCTCGTCAGCTGTTGAAATTTCGTCTACCACCCATATCAGTTGGCCACGGTTGTCGACCAGTGCACGCTCGTTGTCAAAGATTGATCAAATGTGAACAAAGAACTCACTACGAGAGAAAAGGTACAAGTTAACGAATTGTTTTCTGGAAATAATCACTGATTCTGTGGAGTCACTAAACTCCATACGTTTCGAACGATATTAATTCATGCCGTTACCTTGTGCGTCTTCACTGAACGTCACAAAAATTCAAAACTCTATAACGTCACAACAGTATTGTTAAAAATATGCGCACGGCAGTCTTCAGATTTTAGAGTTTCCAGTCCATTTAATATTGTTTTACATTATGTTTCGTCGGCTTCCCTACCTGACGTCTTCAGCTGCGTCGAGCACGGATATAGGTGATCATTCTTTTATACTCCATCCCAACTGTTTGGTTACAGTACAGACAGCGAAAAATACGGATTTCCTCTCGGCACAGATGAAGAAGACACTTAGGGAAACTGCCGAAACCATGTCCAGTGACAGCATTAACTACACTACAAACTATACATTGTGAAGTTTGTCAGCTTCACAAATAAACTTAAAAATGAGATCTCCACTTTGTTTACGAAATTACTAGGTTTGTGCATAAGCTCGTAGCGTTTTTATTTTGCATGTTGGTATTCCGGTTTTGTGGATTTATTTATCGGGGGACAGTGACTCGAGCTGTGGACACTAGGAAATGGCGTGCCAGTTGGAGAAATCGCAACTTTTCCCGCATACTCTTCTGTCTGAGTTAGATAGAGGGGAAAGCAGCGGCGTCAACCAGAAACATACGCGCCGTGTATGGGGATAATGCCGTTGGTGAGAGAACGGCAAGGAAGTGGTTTCCTCGTTTTAAGGAGGATCGTTTTGACATTAGTGATTCTTCACTTTCAGGAAATTTTGATGAACATCGTTTAAACTCATTAATCCACACGGATCCACGTCATTGTACTCGATAACTGGCAGATGTGATTAACTCTGATCATTCCACCGTCATGCAACATCAGCATCCAACGAGGAAGGTTCAATACTCTTATGTAAGAGTACCGCATGCTCTAAGTCGAAATTATTAAAAGTAGTGGGTGGCCACATTTGCAATTCTGCTTGCTCGTCATCAATTGGCTCATGAACAACACCAACCATTTATATCCTGTATCATTACTGGTGGCGTGAAATAGTGCCTTTATATAAATATAAGCAAAAGAAAGGAACTGCTTAGCCTAAACAAAGTAGCAACTCCCGATGCGACGACCCGGGCGTATCCACAACAGATAATTTAATGCTTCTAGTGCAACAGCGACGGTGCACTACGAATTACTTCGCCGAGGTGCAGCCATCACTGCTGACATCTACTGTCAACAACTGAGACGTCTTGCAAACACAGTTCAAGAACAACGGCCAGGAGGACTGCCTGAACCGATGCTACTCCATAGTAACGCCCGTCCACATTCTGCTAGATTGACAAAAAGCACTACACAGGATTCGCGTTAGTAACTTAACCTCATTCACCTTATTTACCTCATCTTGCGCCCTCTGATTTTCACCTTTCCCGTTCTCTATCGAACAAACTTCAAAGAACTTCCTTACCGGATGAAAATACGCTCCAAACATGGCACGACGAGTTCTTCGTCTCAAAACCGCGTGACTGCAATAGTCGCGGAATCGAAAAGTAAGCCCAGCGTTGGCAAACTGTTGTAAACAGTGAAGGAAAATATATTATTGATCACTAAAGTCTCTGTTATGTGTATCTGTTGCGTTTATTAAACTTGCGGAAAAACACTACGAACTTATGCAACAACTCAATATGTTCTTGTAATCGATAATCCGGTAGTGGCTTGGGAGCAAGCTCAATATACACTCCTGGAAATGGAAAAAAGAACACATTGACACCGGTGTGTCAGACCCACCACACTTGCTCCGGACACTGCGAGAGGGCTGTACAAGCAATGATCACACGCACGGCACAGCGGACACACCAGGAACCGCGGTTTTGGCTGTCGAATGGCGCTAGCTGCGCAGCATTTGTGCACCGCCGCCGTCACTGTCAGCCAGTTTGCCGTGGCATACGGAGCTCCACCGCAGTCTTTAACACTGGTAGCATGCCGCGACAGCGTGGACGTGAACTGTATGTGCAGTTGATGGACTTTGAGCGAGGGCGTATAGTGGGCATGCGGGAGGCCGGGTGGACGTACCGCCGAATTGCTCAACACGTGGGGCGTGAGGTCTCCACAGTACATCGATGTTGTCGCCAGTGGTCGGCGGAAGGTGCACGTGCCCGTCGACCTGGGACCGGACCGCAGCGACGCACGGATGCACGCCAAGACCGTAGGATCCTACGCAGTGCCGTAGGGGACCGCACCGCCACTTCCCAGCAAATTAGGGACACTGTTGCTCCTGGGGTATCGGCGAGGACCATTCGCAACCGTCTCCATGAAGCTGGGCTACGGTCCCGCACACCGTTAGGCCGTCTTCCGCTCACGCCCCAACATCGTGCAGCCCGCCTCCAGTGGTGTCGCGACAGGCGTGAATGGAGGGACGAATGGAGACGTGTCGTCTTCAGCGATGAGAGTCGCTTCTGCCTTGGTGCCAATGATGGTCGTATGCGTGTTTGGCGCCGTGCAGGTGAGCGCCACAATCAGGACTGCATACGACCGAGGCACACAGGGCCAACACCCGGCATCATGGTGTGGGGAGCGATCTCCTACACTGGCCGTACACCACTGGTGATCGTCGAGGGGACACTGAATAGTGCACGGTACATCCAAACCGTCATCGAACCCATCGTTCTACCATTCCTAGAACGACAAGGGAACTTGCTGTTCCAACAGGACAATGCATGTCCGCATGTATCCCGTGCCACCCAACGTGCTCTAGAAGGTATAAGTCAACTACCCTGGCCAGCAAGATCTCCGGATCTGTCCCCCATTGAGCATGTTTGGGACTGGATGAAGCGTCGTCTCACGCGGTCTGCACGTCCAGCACGAACGCTGGTCCAACTGAGGCGCCAGGTGGAAATGGCATGGCAAGCCGTTCCACAGGACTACATCCAGCATCTCTACGATCGTCTCCATGGGAGAATAGCAGCCTGCATTGCTGCGAACGGTGGATATATACTGTACTAGTGCCGACATTGTGCATGCTCTGTTACCTGTGTCTATGTGCCTGTGGTTCTGTCAGTGTGATCATGTGATGTATCTGACCCCAGGAATGTGTCAATAAAGTTTCCCCTTCCTGGGACAATGAATTCACGGTGTTCTTATTTCAATTTCCAGGAGTGTAGAATAAACATTTGAAGACAATAAGTTGCGAGAGGTTACTATTTCTGCCAAATAACCATAGTCGCATTATTAGCAACAACCACAACAGATAAGTGAAAAGTAATTATCATATTATATTGTATGAACGTCGTAAACATGTGCTCTAACTTACGAGATGGAAAGGTCAGTCAGAGCCGGATCGAATCGGCGTGGCGGATTAACGATCGTGTATTGAGTGGATCTGCTGGCCTGAGTGGGGTTTTAAGCGGTTTGCCTCGCTTGTATAGATAAGTGCTAGCGTGGTTCCCGAACCTCAGAGAATACAGTGCGCAAGCAGTTATGATATCACGCAGAACAAAGTTTAGACGATTCGCAGACAGACAGCTCACACGACTTCCCTCCCTCTAGGTCATCAGGAAGGGGATCCAGCCACAAAGTTGAATGTTAACACAAAACTTGCGAAATCTTGGAAAAGCGGATCCCGGGATCCCGTACTAGCCGGGATGAACGCTAGGGAACAGAAAGAAGTAGACGCAGGTGTAGAAGAAAATTACCTTCTTTGATGATTCATAATTAATCAGATGCTCGATATACTGTTTGATTAATTTTGTACGATAGGTATTTCCTCAATGAATGGGGAGTCAAAGAGAAATAATACCTGACTAAATGATGGCGAAAGGTAACACAGCTGACGAAGGGTTGATACAAATGACAATTGTTTCATAGATAAGATGTGTTGCGCAGTGCAATTCGCGTGCCGAATACTTGCTGAGAACACGAAAAGATTCATCACAAGACAGGAGTCAGACGGAAGGAAGGAAAGACTCAGATTTAAATCCAGTCGGATTTATAGTGAAGTAACTGACAAAACTGGAGAATCTCACAGACATACCATAATCGGTTGGAAGAATGACATCATAAAAAAAGTAACGTATGTTCAGTATATGCATTGCGGATGAAGATCTGCGACTGTGACTTAAATTGGCAATTTATCTGATGATAAATATGCAAACAGTCGTTTTTTTACGATTTATTCAATCACGAACATGTTTTCGAGCCACTGCAGGCTCATCAGCAGATGGAGGTGTTACAAGAACATTATGTTGTGGACCAAGTTTGGCTAGATGCAGTTCTGATGCTGAGTGCACTTCCTTGTGGTATCCATATCACATCTCTTCCTATAATGTACATTATTAAGCTATGTACACAAATATTCACAGTGTTTAGCTGCACTTGGTTTTATACTGATACACAGAAAGTAAACACTGGATTTTTTACAAATAATATGGATATATCCACTGGATGTTTGTACAAATGATGTGGATATATTCATATTCTTTGTAAGAATTCAGTGTTTACTTTCTATGAATTATTGTAAAACCAAATGCAGCTAAATACTGTGAATATTTGTGTACGTAGCTTAATAGTGTACATGAAATGAAATGAGCGTATGGCATCTTTGGCCGGGAGGCCCCATCTAGGGAAGTTCGGCGGCCAAGTGCAAGTCTTATTTCAGTCGACGCCACATTGGGCGACTTGCGTGGCGGTGATGAGGATAAAACGATGATGAGGACAGCACAACACCCAGTCCCCGAGCGGAGAAAATCTCCAACCCGGCCGGGAATCGAACCCGGACCCGCTTGCATGGGAGGCGAGCACGTCACCACCCAGCTAAGCAGGCGGACATTATATACATTATAGTAAGAGGTGTGATGTGGATACCACAAGGAAATGCACTCAGCATCAGCACTCCATCTAGCCACACTTGGTCCACAACATAATGTTCTTGTGATGAGCCTGCAGTGTCTCCAAAACATGTTCATGGTTGAATGAATCGTAAAAAAGCGACTGATTGCATATTTATTACCAGATAAATCGCCAAAAGTGACGTAGTAACAAGCAATAGCACTAATATAAAGTCAAGATGTTGTTTAAGCTTTGGGTGGGTCTTGCGGAAACGGGAAAGGAATAAGAAAGAAGTCCGAGAAATGTAGGTATAGAGAAGAGACACGAAAATACCGTGCACTTAAAGAAGTACTGAGCGCGTTCTACGAAAATTGGTAGGAATATGACAATGAGTAACAAGGAATGAGACAATGAGTAACACGATAAGGACTCAATTAACTGAGCCACAGAAAATTTCTGAAGAGTGCAATCAATAGAATCAACTGCAGCAGCTGTAACCGATACGTGCAGGTGGCTTGCAACCCAGAGAGTTTGAGACGACTAGGTATTGTCTTTAGTAGACGGTGTTAATGGAGCTCAGCAACCTGGTGAATGACACGATACTTTAAGTTTCTTGTAAAACTGAAACTGTGTGGCGGACATGGTCTCGAATCCAGAAACTTTCCTTTTGCAGCAGATTGTCTAACCGACTGATTTATCCAACGACTAACAACCTGCCATCTACAGTGGTGCACATTTGGGCTGTATAATACGTTATATGTGGATGGTAAAAAGGTTCGTTGATTTGAGGGAGAGGACCAAACAGCGAGGTCATCGGTCCAAATGGTTCAAATGGCTCTGAGCACTATGGGACTTAACATCTATGGTCATCAGTCCCCTAGAACTTAGAACTACTTAAACCTAACTAACCTAAGGACATCACACAACACCCAGCCATCACAAGGCAGAGAAAATCCCTGACCCCGCCGGGAATCGAACCCGGGAACCCGGGCGTGGGAAGCGAGAACGCTACCGCACGACCACGAGATGCGGGCGAGGTCATCGGTCCCATCAGATTAGGGCAGGATGGAGAAGGAAGTCGCCAGTGCCCTTTTGAAGGAACCATCCCGGCATTTGCCTGCAGCGATTTAGGGAAATCACCGAAAGCCTTAATCAGCATGAACGGGCGCGGGTTTGAACCGCCGTCCTCTCGAATGCGAGTCCAGTGTGGTAACCACTACGCCACCTCGCTCACCGTAAATGGTAAGATTTTGACTGTAGTAGCTACCCGATATAAAAACTACAGAGTTTTTGTTTTGGGTTTTCCGTGTTGCGCGAGGGACGCGGAGATCGTGCGAGAGGTGTCAGCTGTTCTCGGCGCGGCTAGTCATCGGATTAAATATTCACCGGGTCGACGGCCTGGCCATCTAAAGCAAGCACCAGCGCGAAGCCGCGCCACATTTGCTGCAATAATTATTAGTAACAATGAAAGAAAAAATTAAATGGACAAAATTGTACAGTTAGTGCAGCGTCTGTATTTGACAGTGTTTGTATAATTCGATGGAAATGTCTTTCAGAATGCATGCAAGTCTGAAGGAAGAGACACTGCTGACGATAGACAGCCTTGTCAAACTACACAATACATTTGCAGACTGTAAATACGGTATTACATCAGCTGTACTGTTCACTATAGACATGAAAATTGGTGCCGCATTGGGATTCGAAACCGGATTACCCGCTATGTATCTATAGTAAACCGTACGGCTGATGTAATATCGTATTCGCAGTGTATGAAAATATTTAATGATTTAATACATGCATGCATGTCTGAAGAACATTTTTATCGAACTATACAAATACTGTCAAATACAGACTTTGCACTAACTGTATTTCATGCCAAAACAAGGCTAACTGATTAGAAACACTTTGCTTCTCCCTGTGTGAGCACTGTGGGACGAAGACAGTATGATATATGGAAGTTTCGGTTGATTTTGGAGGCGAGCACTGATGAGCGAAGTGTGTAAAGCGACCGCTTGCGATAACGCGGGAAACCTGGCTTCGAGTTCCGGTCCGGCAAAAATTTTCATAAGTCTATAGTAAACTGTACAGCTGATGTAATATCATATTCGCAATTTGCGAACATTTTTCATAATAAAATTGTAATTTTCATCTCAATTCTGCCATTACTTACATTCTGACCACTGTAAAATTAACACACGTATTATTGTTTTAGATGAAGTCTTTAAAAATGTAGCAATTGTGATGCAGAAAATAAAACATGTTAAAGGTTTTGAAAATAACTGGCGTTACTGATTTTGTCTATTTTATGAATTAAGCAAGAAGGTATTTAGTTCATGATTTGTTTTACCTAAAAATCTTGCAGCTGAAAATGTGGAAACAAGCTTTAATTCGTGAAACGGTACAGGAAGTGTAAAATAACATATTCTTGTGTTAAAATAGTTCTACCGAATATGATTTTTACTAAACAATAAGTGTTTTAAAAGAATAGTATAAACTTCACTGGAAAGCGATTGAAAACTGTTTGATGGCACTTAACTGAAAATATTCATAAAAAGACAGAAGCGTTGAAATCATTTCATTTCAATTTTGGTGACAGCATAAAATAAGAGACGAAGTATACTGAGGCATGCAGTCTAATAAGTGTTATCGCTGGTCGTCTAAGAAACGTGGCAGTGAACAACTTCTTTACAGAAAAGTCCATGCACATTTCTAACAATAAGCCTTCATTCGATGGCGCATCTATTTTCTGATAAAACCAGAATCTGCAAACCAACAAATAAACAGAAGTAGTGTGTGCACGGTCGACAAAGAAATTTGAAAATAAGTATTTCCAGTCGGAACGCAGTCTCAACGCTGCGTGTCGTACGTCTCACACACAATACCTCACAGTTGGTTCCGTCAGTACCTCTTCCCTACCGTCCAAACGTCGAACATTTCGCTGCAGCGTAGAAAATTCATTTTCGAAATATGATGCATCGACTGTCGAAGAAGTTAATGTTTTACATCAGAGGACGATGAAAAGGAAATGGTAATAAAATAAGTAAAGTTGAAAGCAAGTCCAAGAGACGAAATTTTGGCGGAAAGAACAAGAACAATGGCATTTGATTGGAGTAACAAAGGAAGAGGTTTCGCTTGCATCCATGAATTTGTTAAGATACTGTGTTCGAACATAATAAAATACCGCGAAGAATACGATCTATTGACACATTACCAGCACGGATTAAGAAAATAATGTTCCGGTTGAAACACAACTGCTTCTTTATTCACAATAAGTAATGAGTGATTTCGACAGGGGATCTAAAGTTGATTCCATATTCATATATTTCGATACGGCTTTAGACATCGTTCTTTACAAGCAACTTCTAATCAAAATGAGTACCTACGAGTCGTCGTCTCAATTGTGCGACTGGATTCCTAAATTCCTGTCACAAAGGTCGCTCTTCGTACTCATTGATGGGAAGTCACCTGGTGAAGCCGGAATTATATCTGCGGTTCGCCAAGGAGGTATTATAGGCCCTCTGCTCTTCTGAATCTATATAAACTATTCCTGAGACAATTTGAGCAGCCCTCTTCGGTAGTTTACAGATGATGTTGTCGTTTACCGTCTAGTAACGTCATCAGAAGATCAAAACTAAATGTAAAATGATTTCAGTAAGACACCTGCATTGTTCTAAAAGTAGTAATTGACACTAAACAACAAAAAAGTGTCCAAAATATTGTCTGTAAACAGTTCTGCGCAGCTTCAAAGCGTTTAAAAAACGGCATCACGAAATCACCAATGCTGCTGTAATGTATGCTTATTTATGGTTCAAATGGTTCAGATGGCTCTGAGCACTATGGGACTCAACATCTGAGGTCATGAGTCCCCTAGAACTTAGAACTACTTAAACCTAACTAACCTAAGGACATCACACACATCCATGCCCGAGGCAGGATTCGAACCTGCGACCGTAGCGGTCGCGCGGTTCCAGACTGAAGCGCCTAGAAACGCTCTGCCACCCCGGACGGCTCTATTTATGGACAGCCAGATTTGGTCCAGCGACCATCTTCAAGTCACTTACACGTTAACAGGTAATTAAGTGTCATAATAATTAAGATGAACTACTGTGTGTAGCAGATACTCAAGGATACCATCACATCACGTTAAATGAGCGTTCTTTGTTGTCAAGCGCTTAACTATTATCGACTACAGATCTAAAAAAGAAAAAAAAGAAAAGAAAACACAGAGATAAAAGGACGTTAAGTCAGCGACTGATAGAAACATGTGTAAGACAACGTACGCATAGTTAAGTTACGAGTCATGTTATATTTGCATCTGTCTGTAACGTGTGTGACTTGAGTGTCTCCCGGCGTATACGAAGTTCTAATAACTTGCGGGGAAGCAGCCGGGTGACGTTGTCGACAATCGTCGACATTTCGGCAGGCGCACACCCTGTCACTCTCTAGGCAAAGTCCTGAAAATTCTCCTGGGTGTTCTCCCGTGAAACACCGGCGGCTATTTACGGTCAACACCAAAAATTATCTGAATATCTGCAACGTGTATAAACATGTATACTATGTTCTTAATGACTTTACACATATTGTATCTTCATACCACACAGTTTTCGGTAGATAAATATACATGACAGCTGTTTGTGGTGATTTCGTGACGCCGTTTTTTCTCAAATCAATTTGCAATGTTCCCCACCTGAGTACTGACGAAATTCCTTTAAATGTATGTTACACAAATTTAATGTATCTCCATTCACCACGACACCTAGAGACTACAGTTAAAACAACCTGAATTGAAACTGCCACACAGAAAATATTGCGGTGAAGGTGAATCTGCTGGAAAGACTGCCTGCATGACGCTTGCCCGTCCTTTACTGTAGTATTTGTGGTGTCACCGCCAGACACCACACTTGCTAGGTGGTAGCCTTTAAATCGGCCGCGGTCCGGTAGTATACGTCGGACCCGCGTGTTGCCACTATCAGTGATTGCAGACCGAGCGCCGCCACACGGCAGGTCTAGAGAGACGTCCTAGCACTCGCCCCAGTTGTACAGCCGACTTTGCTAGCGATGGTTCACTGACAAATTACGCTCTCATTTGCCGAGACGATAGTTAGCATAGCCTTCAGCTACGTCATTGCTACGACCTAGCAAGGCGCGCCATTATTATTTGCTATTTATCTTGTGATGCATGTACCATCAGACCGATGTTCACCAATTATGGATTAAAGTTAAGTATTCCAGAAGCTACGTACTTTTTTTACTAGACTCAACTCCTTTAACTGTTCCAGACCTCACGCCAGCCTGCGTGAGCTTAAACGCGTGCCTTTCGGCTTCCTCTCCTAGTGGCTTGGCTGTCTTGCCAAGTCACAACAGTATTGCTGCGCGGTATGGGATCCTTACCAGATAGGATTGGCGGAGGGCATCGCAAATGTCCACAGAAGGGCAGCACATTTTGTATGATCGCGAAGCAGGGGAGAGAGTATCGCGGATATAGTGATTTGGGATGACAGTCACTAAAACAAAGGCGTCTTTCGTTGCGACGAGATCTTTTCACGAGAGTTCAGTCACTAAATTACTCCTCCTAATGCCTAAATATTTTGTTGACTGCCAGCTACACAGAAAAAAAATGATCGTCGTAATAAAATCAGAGCTCACACTGGAAGATTTAGGTGTTCATATTTCCCACATGCTATTCGAAAATGAACGATAGAGGAATAATGTGAACTCTCCATTAAATACTTAAGTGTGATTTTATGTAAACTGAAGGTGGGGGGGGGGGGGGGGAAATAGGAAAGGAAAAGGAAGGAATCCAAGATGTTAGCTGTATCGGGACTTTATGAGAAGTTGGCGGCGACGAGTAAAAATGTGTCCAGGGTCAGGATTCGAATATTGGATCTCCTGCTGAATAAGTAGTTGCGTTAACCCCTGCATCACCTGCACATAGTGTTTATTGCAATTGCGCGGACTATCTAGGCGCGTCACTCGGCCCACCTTCCCACCCAGCTCCACCAATTCGTAGTCCCCGTCCAAGTCCCCCTTGCTCGCTATTTTGAGATTCCTGCTGGAGGTCGATCGTGATTGTGTATTCGCACTGAGGGTGGTGGAGTCATAGCCCATTGAGGCGAACAAATCAATATGGATGTGTGGTGATGTAATTTCGCACATGTCCAAAAGAACAGACACCAAGCATTCATATACCTATTTGTGAATTGCAGATTGATCATGCAGATGCACATGACATATTCGTCCGTAGATTTACCAGGAAACAAAACAGAAGATGCAACAAATGTGCTAGAGAGACTGCCCACATTACGCTTAATCTTCCTCTTCTGGATTTCTGCTGAGCGGTATGGGATCTTTAACAGATAGGACCAAAGGTGGACACCTCAAAACATATATGAGCAGGATGTTTTGTGTTAGCGCCTAACAAGACTGTGTGTGTCACGGATATGATAAATTGGTTGGCACGGCAGCCACTAAAATAAAAGTGATTTTCGTTGCGGCGAGTTCTTTTCACGGAATTTTAAACACAAAATTACTCCTCCGAATGCCAAAACATTTTGTTGGCTGCTACCTACACGGGGAGAAACGTCCATGGTAATAGAAGGAGAGAATTCAGAGCTCTCATGGGTAGATTTAGGTGTTCATCTTTTTCTCCCATGCTATTCGAGTGTGCATCGACAGAAAAATAGCCTCAAAGTGATTCTTGCTCTGTAGTCTTGTAAATCTAGATGTAGATGCAGATAGTGTTTCAATGAGATTTTTAAATAAGTTTTTTCATAACGCGTGCCACAATCATAAATTTATTAAAAGACAATTCTTTTTTCCACCTTTGTCTGTATTACGACACAGTCATTTCCTTCACACTATCAGGTGATTTCGGCGATGTGCCATTTTCAAGTGGTTACTCATAAAATGTCCATCTGTCAATTAAATATATAATTGTTGTCGTAGTAAACTTATACAATGAGCGCGAAAACTGTTCTCGTTCGAAACTGTAACAATAACAATTCTACATTTAACATATTATATTAGCATATTATATTTGTTAAAAGTATTCGTTACACAAAAGAAAGTAATCAAAAATACGTGTGACGTTCATACACGAACATCTCGCAGGCAACGCTTCAAGTAGATGGTAATGTTAGCCACATCTTACGACACATTAATCACATGGAAAACGCAGTCTAAGTTTGAGAGTAACAGAGATGTTCACAAGTGCAACAGTAGAAGGAATAATGATATGCATTACTCTTTACTAAATCTAACTTGGGCACAGAAAGGGGTGAAATATGCAGCTACAAAACTCTTTAATAATCTACCCATGGAAATAAAATTTCTGACAGAATAAATGGTTTCAAATATAGATCAAAGACCTTTCTCTTTAGTAATCTCTTCTTTATCAAAGAGCAATTCTTAAGTAGAGATAATAGGCCACTTTTCTTAAAAACCTTGTAAATGACTGCCATGCATCCATGCAAATATCATTTATATTTTTTATTTAGTTTACGTAAGTGTTCTGTGTTTGTTCTGCTGAGACATTCCACATCATAACTTTTACATAACTTTTATCGTAAATTTGACCTACGGAACAAGTAGCTAACTACGACAAACGTGCAATGTACGAGGGCGATTTTTTTTTCGAGCTCCAATTGGTTGCGAAATGGAAACTGCAGTAAAACAAAAAATCTTTTATCTGTAATATTTAGCTATACCTTCCGGCTACTTCTCTACATAGTCGACGCTCCGACTTACACATTTGTTACAGCCTGGTATTAACTTTCAAATACCCCCGTATGTGCTTTCCGCCAATCCCCTGCGTTAGTCTTCAGTCCATTCTCTGCACCAAAATACCGTCATAGCCAACGATTCAAGTGAGCAGAGAGATGAAAAACAGAGGGAGCGAAGTTCGGGCTCTCTAGTGGATGACCAAACACTTCACATTGAAAACACTGCAGGGACGTCTTGGTTGCACGTCCGGTGTGCGGCTGAGCACTGTCATTAAGACAGACACACATGATAGTAACGTTATGCGGGATGCAAAAAATCTGAGTGAAACCTCAGCACGCACTTGGAAGGAGACACTATTATCCTACGCATCTTTACGTGCTCATTGTGCGCTCAGAACTGAAAAGTGCGGCGTGACGCAATTGACGTCAGTACCAGATACTGTGAAAAAATGGTTCAAATTGCTCTAAGCATTATGGGACTTGACATCTGAGGTCATCAGTCCCCTAGACTTAGAACTACTAAAACCTAACTAACCTAAGGACAGCACACACAACCAGGTCCGAGGCAGGATTCGAACCTGCGACCGTAGCAGCAGCGCAGTTGCGGACTGAAGCGTCTAGAACGGCTTGGCCACAGCGGCCGGCAGATACTGTGAAACCCATCTGCGAAGAGGTTAATCAGATTTCCACAGCAGTTTTACTTTCGCATACCGACGGGCTTGCCGCAAGAGTGACACCGGTTCCCGTCGATCACCGAAGTTAAGTACTGTCAGTCTTGGCTAGCAATTGGATGGGTTACCCTCTGGGTCTGCCGAGCATAGTTAGCAAGTGGGATGCACTCAGCACTTATGAGGCCAATGAAGGAGCTAGTTGACTGAGAAGTAGCGGCTGCAGTCACGAAAACTGGCAACAGGCGGGAGAATGGTGTGCTGACCACATGCTCCTCAGTATCTGCATCATGTGACGCCGAACATCTGAGAATGACAAGGCGGTCGGTCGGTACCACTGCGCGTCCCGAAGCCTGTTCGGACTGAGTCTACATTTTTAGTTAAATTTCTCTAACTGTCGGAGCTGGGGAAAAATAGCCCTCGTGTGTAAGTACTAGGTGATCAAAAAGCCAGTATAAATTTGAAAACTTAATAAACCACGGAATAATGTAGATAGAGAGGTAAAAATTCACACACATGCTTGGAATTACATGGGGTTTTATTAGAACGAAAAAAAAACCTCATATTGCTAGACGCGTGAAAGATCTCTTGCGCGCGTCGTTTAGTGATGATCGTGTGCTCAGCCGCACTTTCGTCATGCTTGGCCTCCCAGGTCCCCGGACCTCAGTCCGTGCGATTATTGGCTTTGGGATTACCTGACGTCGTAAGGGTATCGTGATCGACCGACATCTCTAGGGATGCTGAAAGACAACATCTGACGCCAGTGCCTCACCATAACTCCGGACACGCTTTACAGTTCTGTTCACAACATTATTCCTCGACTACATCTATTGTTGAGGAATGATGGTGGACATACTGAGCATTTCCTGTAAAGAACATCATCTTTGCTTTGTCTTACTTTGTTACGCTAATTATTGCTATTCTGATCAGATGAAGCGCCATCCGTCGGAAATTTTTTGAACGTTTGTATTTTTTTGGTTCTCATAAAACTCCATGTCATTCCAAGCATATGTGTCAATTTGTACCTCTCTATCTACATTATTCCGTGATTTATTCAGTTTTCAAATTTATTCTGTCTTTTTGATCACCTGGTATGTAGGTTAACTCAGTAAAATTATGATGTTAAGAGTAAGAGAATGCAAGTGGCACAGCGCTGAAATCAGCTGACCAGGTGAGATAAATGTCCGCCCCCAGTAGCTGAATGATCAGCGCGACAGAATGTCAATCTTAAGGGCCCGGGTTCGAGTCCCAGCTGTGTCGGAGATTTTCTCCGCTCAGGGACTGGGTACTGTGTTGTCCTGATCATCGTCATTTCATCCCCATCGACGAGCAAGTCGCCGAAGTGGCGTCAAATCGAAAGACTTGCACCCGGCAAACGGGAGGCCTTAGATGGTTCAAAAGGCTCTGAACACTGTGGGACTTAACTTCTGAGGTAATCAGTCCCCTTGAACTTAGAACTACCTAAACGTAACTAACCTAAGGACATCACACACATCCATGCCCGAGGCTGGATTCGAACCTGCGACCGTTGCGGTCTCGCGGTTCCAGACTGTAGCGCCTAGAACCGCTCGGCCTCACCGGCCGGCTAGGCCCTAGTCACACGACATTTTATTTACATGTGAAATAAATGACTGTGCTATAAAACGGCCAAGGTGGGAAATAGTGGATGGTGTCTGATATTAGGCCATACGGCGGTGCCTGCACTTAAAGGCGACGGGTAGGGAATGACGCTCCACCACGTCGGAGCAGCCCCAGCTGGCCCACCGGACGTACTACAGCTGGGTGACCTGCGTCGCGTTGTTGGTGGTGGTGACGCCGTTGTGGGACATCTCGACCGCGATCCAGCGGCCGAGCGCTCGCGGCCGGAACAGCTGGCAGAAGGTGACCCGGAACTGGCGGCTCATGCTGCAGTACAGGATGAAGTTGACGGCCGAGTTGAGCAGCGCGAGCGCGTCCATGAGCTCGCCCAGCGGCACGTAGCACTCGGCGAAGAAGCGGTGTCCCAGCAGCCCACTGAGGAGGGCGAGCACGCCCTGGGGCAGCTCGGTGACCAGGAAGAGCAGCAGCACGGCCAGCAGCATGCGCGTCGTCCGGTCCGTCTGGCGCTCCTTGTCCTGCTGGCGCGACGACGCCGGCGCCGACGCCGTCAGCTGGCGCCGGCGCCGCTTCGTCTCCAGCAGCGCCGCGACGATGCGCAGGCTGAGCACCGTGAGCGCGGCGCACGGCGTCAGCTTGACGACGACGCCGTACACCCAGAAGTTGACGTCGCCGAGCAGGCCGCCGGCCGCCTGGCTCAGCCGGCTCATCTGGACGAAGTAGAGCGTCGCATTGCGCTCGCGCCGCTCGGCCACCTCGAAGGCGAGGTAGTGCGGCGTGCACAGCAGCGGGCCCAGCACGTACGCCGAGCCGACCACGGCCAGCGTGCACGGCATGCCGATCTGGCCGCGCTGCGGGTGCGCCACCGCCAGGTAGCGCCACACGGCCAGCGTCACCGTCAGCAGGATCGACACCGTGTGGCAGACCTGCGCGAAGTTGGAGTGGAACAGCACGAACACGGCCCACGCGTACGTGTACGTGAGCGCCCGCGGCCGCCGCAGCAGGTACATGTGCAGCGCGTACGGCACGTATTCCACCATCACCAGCAGGTCGGCCACGGCCAGGCCCGTCAGGATGCTGTTGGTCGCCGACAGCATCTCGCGCCGCGTCAGCACCGCGATGTTCAGCGAGTTGGCCACCGAGCCGAAGATGCACACCAGCAGGCTGAAGTAGCCGTGCAGTTCCTTGTAGCCCGTGTGGAACTGCTGAAGGCCCGAACCGCAGAACAGCGGCTCGACCGTCGCGTTGGCAGCCGTCACTTCGCTCGACGTGTCCATCATCTTCGTCCCATTCACTACACTCTCAGAAGTGAAAATAATTTCTGTCGTCATCGTCTCGGTATACACGTTGCCCCAGCTACCTCACAGATGATAACAGTGTCACTACTTGTTGATTACGTTCATGACGTCACGATGAATTATAGTAGTGTCACAGGTGCCTTCATGACAGCGAACGTAATTTGAAATAGTTTCTGTAGCTCTATACACTCAGCCAAGCGACGTTTCAATAACTCTTGATCTTGATAAAAACCTTGAAAAGTAAGCGCAAAGCTTACCAGAGTACTGCTAAAAACGACAGAATCTCATTGCCGACGGAAACATATTTTTCGTTATTGATGCACTGCATAACTATCGGAAATTTTTCATGTCGAGTGGCCAAGTCATTATTGCTATTTCCCCCCTCGTGCTTGTAAGAGAAGAGAAGAAAACTAGTCTGACGTTCTTCATCCTCCATTAGAACATGTCTGATGTAAAAATAAAATTATTGAAAACTTTTTTCCTTGTCAGCACGACTAAACCAGCACATGGTATCTCACGATGTCTGAACGTTTACAACGAGTACTCTTCACCGTTAAAAAAATTTGATACCCGACAGAAATGAGCTTTCACGTAGGACACGGTAGAAATTTAATCTGGTAGTCGGAGGATGACCTGTCTACCTACTCCCCACTGTTTATTCTTCCGACACGACGCGGCGCGTCCGTCGTCTGGTGAAGCGGCGCGCGATGCTTCGCAGTGCAGCTTGCGTCGGCGTCGGCTGCCGGCGTCCGACTGGCGCAAGGCGCGGAACCGTGCTCGCCTCTGCTACGGGAGACGTCGCGCATGCGCACTCGCTCGATAGCTGATACCGCGTGGGTAGTGGGCGACGACGGAAGCCTGTGGCGCCCACCGCGTTTGTTTACGCGTGCTTACGACCTAATACATGTCCGTCTCGATACTAATTTTAAGAATAGCAGCGTGAAAGAGTTGTGAAACAGGTCATATCTCGAGAGAGGCAGAACTCTTGCATCATCAGCGCCAAGCGAGTGGCTCTTACATTACAGTGAGCCTGAATGGACTGAAAAAACCTCCCAGGCAACCAACATTTCTTGTAATTGCATTTCTTATGAACTTGTACAAATTCAGGTTGCAACATACCCTTCTTGTAGTGGTAGTGCTACTGACGCAGGTGCACATGCGATTTCTGTGTTCACTGCTCTTACTTTAAAGCACTCCGTCTTCAGGCCACGAGTGGCCTACCGGGACCATCCGACCGCCGTGTCATCCTCAGAGGAGGATGCGGACAGGAGGGGCGTGTGGTCAGCACACCGCTCTCCCGGTCGTTATGATGGTATTCTTGACCGAAGCCGCTACTATTCCGTCGAGTAGCTCCTCAATTGGCATCACGAGGCTGACTGCACCCCGAAAAATGGCAACAGCGCATGGCGGCCTGGATGGTGACCTATCCAGTGCCGACCACGGCCGACAGCGCTTAACTTCGGTGATCTCACGGGAACCGGTGTATCCACTGCGGCAAGGCCGTTGCCGCTCTTACTTTAGGTATGAACTATTATAAATTACAATATCGCCACCAGCCCAAGCCGTTCTTTACACATCAATAATCAGACCGAACTGGAAAATTATGTATGATAGCATAATCATAATTAAATAGAATTAAATTAATTCAGTAAAACTACGCAAAGTCAAATCGCGCTATAAAATATGTGGTAAATTAATAAAATTTAGGCTATGCACTCTAGTGGTGAGGACTTTCTCTCAAATTATGTTTCATTATTATCACTGCCCCTTTGTGCAGCTTATAAAAACAGCACTGAAATATTCTTGGAAAACATAAGCATACGGACCACTGTATTTTGCAATGAGGGTGACTACGTGGTAAGTCAGAAAGAATACGACGGGACATACGATATTAGTTTTCCAAAAAAAAACATTTATTCTCAAATTCACATATGAGAAAAAGGTGGAACATTCATAGCTGTCTCGTGCCTGAGCATGAAAGATTTCTCCAGGTCCCGATAAAACCACACGACTTCGTACATCTTAATTAATCATATGGGAGGTGAAAGGAACGTACAGCTTTGTGGGCTCAGACTAGATTCAAACAAGAAGATAAAGTATAAGCATGCAATTACGGCAAAGAGAGTATTGGTTAAAAACAGTCTTGGTTACAATTTTAGTTTTTTTTATTGAAAAATAAAAAAAACCAAAATTGCAATCAAGACTGTTTTTAACCAATACTGTTAAGCACTGGTTTGCTGTTATGCCACATATGGACTGGAAGAATTTCTACGGCAAAGAGAGTTATACAGACTGAAACAGTTTTATTGGTATACGTATTAGATATGAGAATTCGCGCTAATGAATTAATCACTCATCGAGCGAAACACCTTAGTGAAACAGACAAAAATCACGAGATTACTGAATAAACAGTACACTGCTGTAAAGGTTAGATTAAACCATGAAGAACCGCGAAAAGAACTAGCGAGACCAGAAAAGCTGAAGGTCCCACTGGTTCATGTAACACGTGGTCGCCACAAGCAAAGGAGATTAATAAAATCTCTCAAAAATACGAAATACAGATGCTCAAATGACGTGTCAGGCGCTGATCAATCAGTCTAATTAGGATCACGCGTTGAAATACAGAAACTCGAGCAGCAGGGTCATTGAACGAGGAACACGTGGAAACTTGTGTAACTAAGCACAGGTGAAAATCGGTATGTCTAAGCACACCTTAATCTGAGGCAGTAAAAGAGCAATATTTAATACAGAAAGAGATACACACGCGCGAAATACGTTTATTCTCACATTCACACAAGGTAAAGATCGCTGTAGCTTGGCCTAACCATTAGGCGGTAGAGAATATTCCAAGGCTGCAATGTTCCTAAGGAACAGAGAAAACCCAGAATACCGAATAAATCGAAACCCCGGACATTCCTTAGCACTAATGAACCATTACGCTTTTAATTGCCGGCCGGTGTGGCAGTGCGGTTCTAGGCGCTTCAGTCTGGAACCGCGTGACCACTACGGTCACAGGTTCGAATCCCGCCTCGGGCATGGATGTGTGTGATGTCCTTAGGTTAGTTAGGTTTAAGTAGTTCTAAGTTCTAGGGGACTGTGACCACAGATGTTAAGTCCCATAGTGCTCAGAGCCATTTGAACCATTTTTTTTTTGTTTTTAACTCAACACATCCTCGAAAATGGGATAAAACGTTTTAGTTAGGCTGAATAGCTCACATATTGGCCACGACTTTTAAATAGGAAGACCGCGCTTAATACTAACGTACGAAACTCATCAACAGCCAGCATTGGAGTGTCACGCGATCGGTTGCACCCAGAGAGCCATCCAGGTAAAGCGGAAAAGACCAGAGGGGTCGTTTCCACCACCAACAAAAAAACAAACACGCTTAGTGGTGATAGACCTCTTTTCCAAGGTAAAGGAACGCTAAGTTGGTTACCACTAACCTCAGCGGACGGAAAGCAGCTACTTTGTCACATGCCTTGTAAACCCGAAAACATACATATACTCTCTCATTTTTTCACGCAAAGGGCAAGGTAAAGGAAGAAGCATGATTATGTAGGCTGTTATTACACAGATATGGGTGTGGATTACAAAGCGTACATAGGATAAGTAACTCAGTTATAGAGTATGTAAAATGTCTGATACAGAGCAAAAGTTGTTTGCATCTAAACCTCAGATAATGACTGAATCAGTCCCACTGCTCCGTTCTTCTGGGCGAGTTTGAGGAAGTACACCGTGGACAAGCGGTACAGGAAATGGGACGAGAACGTGATAAAATTGCTCAAATGTATAATGGTTCAAATGGCTCTGAGCACTATGGGACTTAACAGCTATGGTCATCAGTCCCCTAGAACTTAGAACTACTTAAACCTAACTAACCTAAGGACATCACACAACACCCAGCCATCACGAGGCAGAGAAAATCCCTGACCCCGCCGGGAATGTATAATGAAACGATTTTAAGAGACGTTACATGAAATCAGTACCTTATCAAAGTAGCCGACGTCGTGAAACCCAATCACGGTTCAACAGTAGGCTCCTCAGATCCACCTACATATCGTTGATTCTGGCACAAAAAGCGCACCGACAGTAGTTTCTCAAATCCATGACCCTCTTAAATGTACCGGTCGATTCAACTAAGCTGTTCACCTCATTTCCTGAACTGTTCAAGGTATCGTAATTCTGTTTTCACCCAAAAGAACTGTGAAAAATTCTCCACTAAATGACGTATAGTCTCTTGCCATGGATATATTATTTGTGCTTATGGACATACCGGTATTAACCTCCCTTTTCCCAAATAGAACTGCAGTAATTTGTTCTTGTAGCGTAGTAGTTCTAAAAGAAACGATTTCAACAGTTTTTCACTCTTCAAAATCCGATTACTAGTTTGAGATAAATTACATTACCTGAAACTTGTAATTTACCTGTTTTGGACATTAAACCACCCACCACCGTGGCCGAGTTCACTAACGCACTCCATTCGGAGGTAAGCCGGTTCGAATGCTGGTGGTAGAAAATTTTTGACTACTAATATTTGGCTGGCAAGGGGACGAGGAGTGCTGGCGTAAAGTCCCTGACCACCAGTCCCCTCACCAGTGTCCTGTATTAAATTCCAAATCTTCCACCGAGCGAGGTGGCGTAGAGGTTAGCACACTGGCTTCGCGTGAGGGAGGACGACGGTTCAAATCAGCGCCCGCCCACCCAGACAAATTCCCAGACGGTTCCTTCGAAACGGCACAACCGCTTTCCTTTCTCCGTCCATGAAACAATCCGAGCTTGTGCTCTGTCTGTAATGACATCGTTGTCAAGAGAGCGTTAAATTCTAATCTGCCTTCCTTGCTTCCATATCTGCCCACAGTGTGTCGTGAAGTGAGAACACGTGACGCTGTTATGGGTGATTCATCCGTTGGATGGGGAAATTAAGCTCGGCGGCTCCCTTGGGGCTATCTGAAAGGAACGGACCGTATGCTGGCGACGGGTCTCACCCTCTCCCTTCCCTTCATCCTTAACAACACAAACCCAACGCTCCACCGTACAATCGCTCACCATCACTGTCATGCTTACGACAGAGATACACACTTCGTAGTAGGTCGGAGGAAGGCGATGGAAAACCACCTCCACTACGACACTGGCATGGATGGCGACGCAGGATTCCTGCATCTGCTCGCTTATGCTCATTCCCAGAGTATGGGACTACTATGATTTGACCTGAAAATTAAACGGATTGCTCTGTAATGCAAACTTCGTGTTGTTATATGAAAGTATCACGTCAGTTCGACGCAACCAAGGTAGCCGACTTTTATTTTAGTCGTCGGTCTTCTGACTGGTTTGATACGGCCTGCCACGAATTCCTCTCCTGTGCCAATCTCTTCATCTCAAGAGCAGCTCCTGCAACTTACGTCCTACGTCCTCAATTATTTTTCCCATTTACAAAAACAGTATAGTGAAGGAAAGATAATTCCAAACTGGCACTAATTACACTTAGATACACGTAACTGGACCGACACTCCAGCTGGAAATCAAAGAACATTTTTCTGATTTTTTTAAAGAAATTCAGTCGTCATCAACCCGTCCATCAGGAGAGTGAAAGTTGCTCTGTCCAAAAATGAGATGTCTCCGTGTGGGAAGTCCTGCAGTCTGCAAATCTTACTTGAAATCAAAGAAAAAACAATTTTCTTAATCTATAGGATATTGCACATGGAGTAAAAGCACAGTTTTTTGAAATCTGAAAAAATAATAGAAATGCGTTTGTTTGGAACTAATATGTAGTTTTGTCATGTGTTTTTAACCACGTTTTTTACAAAAAGTAATGAATAAATTAAAATAAAAAATTTGCGGATTACTCCCTGCGGACATGCCCGAGCAGTAATTCACAAACATTTCGGAAAGATATCTTTATTAACGTGCCCGCAATCTGGAATGAGATTTTCACTCTGCAGCGGAGAGTGCGCTGATATGAAACTTCCTGGCAGATTAAAACTGTGTGCTGTACCGAGAGTCGAACTCGGGACCGAGTTCGAGCCTCGGTCCAGCACACAGTTTTAATCTGCCAGGAATTTTCGTGCCCGCAATCTATTCCGTCAGCTTGAGAGAGACGCATCTCATGGTGGACAGAGCAAGTTTATCTCCTCGGATGGAGGGCTTAATGATGATCCAATTTCTTTAAGAAATCAGAAAATGTTGTCCAAGAATGAATAAATGACGTTGATCGCTTCATTAGTTTTTTATCGTACTTTATAGGCTGACTGAAGAGGAGAATGGAGCCGTAATGACATGACCATTTCAAATCATCTCAGACATATAATGGAGCTTTAAACATGGGCAAAACGAATCAAACAACTATAAATACAATGTGGTTTAGCTAAGCTTTTCACCTCAAATACACGGTGGTTATAATTAAACTTCCGCTACTGGAGAGGGCTACAATGACAAACGACTGATCGCAGAACATTGAAACTTTGTGAAAACATTTATAAGGACATGCAGAGGGGAAGTAACAAATAAACCATTGAGAAAAACACAGTTTAATTTCCGCATTAGGGGGCAACATTTGTTGACTGCGTAGCATGTTTACGTTGCTCATTGTGACGACCATCTGCATGCACGACCGCCTGGAACGGCACTATAGGTGCCATTTTCCAACTGTTCGCAGCATTTTTCGAACGGTGAACTATGGAATGTTCAACTGTAGTGACACGGCTCGTGCATTGCTTGAAGATCGCACATTGCGTCCAGCATTCTTACCCAAAGCAACGGTATATTCTTCAACAATTTTCGGCGTCCAGCATTCTTACCCAAAGCAACGGTAAATTCTTCAACAATTTTCGGCGTCCAGCATTCTTACCCAAAGCAACGGCAAATTCTTCAACAATTTTCGGCGTCCAGCATTCTTACCCAAAGCAACGGTAAATTCTTCAACAATTTTCGGCGTCCAGCATTCTTACCCAAAGCAACGGTAAATTCTTCAACAATTTTCGGCGTCCAGCATTCTTACCCAAAGCAACGGTAAATTCTTCAACAATTTTCGGCGCAATTCCCAAATCTCCAATTAATTTGAACTTCCGAATCATGTTCTTCAGCCCCGGTGCGGAAAGAGGACCTCTTCCTATTCCACTAATGCGTAGATGGTCGCGAAGAGCATCAACATTATTGCTGATGTTTTGAAAAAACAGCTTTACAAGTAAAGGCATTGTCCAGACCCATGTCGACGGTCTACAACTGTAATGTGTACTGGTGCTTGTGTTTCAACCCTACGTCACCGTACCGGTGTCTAACGGCAAGTCATAACAATAACACTACTAGCAATGCAAATTGTTTGGCATACTGTCTGAACATCATTTCTGTAAAATTGGGAAGCCGGCCGTTGTGGCCGAGCCGTTCTAGGCGCTTCAGTCTGGAACCGCGCGACCGCTACGTCCGCAGGTTCGAATCCTGCCTCGGGCATGGATGTGTGTGATGTCCTTAGGTTAGTTAGGTTTAAGTAGTTCTAAGTTCTAGGGGACTGATGACCTCAGATGTTAAGTCTCATAGTGCTCAGATCCATTTGAACCATTTTGTAAAATTGGGTACCGGTACGATAAATAGTTTTCCGTGTACACTAGATAACTACTCTGTACTTCCCCTTACTTGTGTATGAAACCACAAACTTCCATATAAGGCATCAATAGGATCCTAGTTGAAAACAGGTAAATCCTAAGTAATAAATACTACAATTACTGCAAAACTAATAAAACGTTCTGAGAAGAGAAACGCCGGCGAATTGCTGTATTTTCAGAACTGTGACACTAATAACAGAAATTACTATAGTTCCATTTGCAGAGCTGCAGTTGATATCGAAATCGATGTAAGCAATGTAGCTATTAAAAGAGACTAAGTGACGTGAAGCGCCCAGAAGGGGAGGAGAAAAGAAAGTGGAACTTCAAGGGTTGAGAGACTGTACGACGTTACTGAATTGATTACAAAATCGAATCAAATTTAGAAAGAACTTGGCAGCACGAGCTCACTAATCAGCACGACTAGCAGCCCCCCCCCCCCCCCACTTACCTCCTCTTCAGGCAAGCTGGTCCACCACTGTTGTGACTAGTCGTTAATATCTTACGGGCACTGGGACGGAGTTGACGTCCTAGCTGGTCCCACACGTGTTCTATCCGGATTTGGGGATCACACATGGCAATGCACCGTGTCATGTGATTAATTATGTATCTCAGGTTAAATACACTGATGTTCATTAAAAAAAAACAGGATACCTTGAACGACTAGAGATAAGAGTACATATCCACATGACATGAACATTAGTATGTTCTGCACACGTGATTAGCATTTGAATCATGTCGGCCCCCGGGTTCAAAGTCAACATCGAAATCGCGGGGCAACACCACCTACCCGTAAAATGTGCCTGCGGCTCTCGTTGTCGCTAAAAACCGAAGATAATGGATCAGTGTGACTTGAGAAGATGTGCAGGATGCCCTGCAGACATATGCCCGAAATGTGCCACCAAATCAGTGAGTTTGAAAGAGGGCGCATTATTGTCATGAAAGAATGTGATGCATCCTTCCGGCAAACTGCTGCTCGTGTGGTTCACGGAAGGCTATTGAACACGACGAGCTGGGTCAGCTCGCACCACCCAGACCACCCAGAGGCAGAACTGTGAGCAGTTCAGCGTTGGGGCTGTTCTTATCAGAATCGACAGGAATCAAACACTGGCAGTATACATGCCTATGTCGCAAGCTGAAGATGAAGAGCTAGAGAAAGTGTATGAAGATATTGAAGGGGTAATACAGTACGTAAAGCGAGATGAAAATCTTGTAGTCATAGGGAATTGTAATGCAGTTGTAGAGGAAGGAATAAAAGAAAGGGTACAGGAGAATACGGGATTGGGACACGAAATGAGAGAGGAGAAAGACTAATTGAGTTCTGTGATGAATTTCAGATAGTAATGGCGAATACTCTGTTCAAGAATCACAAGAGAAGGAGGTAAACATGGAAAAGGCCTGCTGATATTGGAAAAATTCAGTTAGATTACATCATGGTCAGACAGAGATCCGGAAATCAGATACTGGATCGTAAGGCATACCCAGGAGCAAATATAGACTCAGATCACAATGTAGTAGTGGTGAAGAATAGGTTGATGTTTAAGAGATTAGGCAGGAATAATCAATACGCAATGAAGTGGGACACAGAAGTACTAAGGAATGACGAGATACGCTTGAACTTCTCTAAGGCTACAGATACAGCAATAAGAAGTAGCTCAGTAGGTGGTACAGTTGAAGAGGAATGGACATCTCTAAAAAGGGGAATCACAGAGGCTGAAAAGGAAAACATAGGTACAAGGAAGGTAAATGCTAAGAAACCGTGGGTAACAGAAGAAATACTTTAGTGATCGATGAAAGAAGGAAGTACAAAAACCATCAGGAAAAAATTGGAAATTTGTGGTAAGGTCTTATGGGACCAAACTGCTGAGGTCGTCGGTCCCTAAGCTTACACACTACTTAATCTACTTACGCTAACTTACGCTATGTACAACACACACACCCATGCCAGAGGCAGGACTCGAACCTCCGACGTGGGAAGCCGCACGGACCGGAACAAGGCGCCTTAGTCCGCGCGGCTACCCCGCGCGGCAACCGTCAAGGAAATTCAGGAATACGGAAATACAAGTCACTGAGGAATGAGATAAATAGGAACTGCAGGAAAGCAACGACGAAATGGATCCATGAAAAATGTGAAGAAATCGAAAAAGAAATTATTATCGGAAAGACTGACTCAGAGCACAGGAAAGTCAAAATAACATTCGGGGAAATTAAAAACAAGGGTAGTAATACTAAGAGTGTAACGGGGATTCCGCTATTAAATGCAGGGGAGAGAGCGGGTGGAAACAGTACATTGAAGGCCTCTATGAGGAGGAAGATTTGTCTGAAGTGATAGAAGAAGAAACAGGAGTCGATTTAGAAGTGATGGGGGATCCAGTATTCGAATCAGAATTTAAGAGAGCTTTCGAGAAGATCAAATAAGGCAGAAGGAGTAGGTAACATTCCTTCAGAATTCCTTAAACTATTGGGGGAAGTGGCAACAAAACGACTATTCATGTTAGTGTGTAGAATGTATGAGTCTAGCGACATACCATCTGACTTTTGGAAAAGTATATCCATACAATTCCGAAGACTGCAGGAGCTAACAAGTGCGAGGATTATCGCACAATCATCTTAACAACTCACGCATCCAAGTTGCTGACAAGAGTAATATACAGAAGAATGGGAAAGAAAATTGAGAATGTGTTACATGACGATCAGTTTGGCTTTAGGAAAGGTAAAAGCACCAGAGAGTGAATTGTGACGTTGTCGTTGACAATGGAAGCAAGACTAAAGAAAAATCAAGACCGTTCATAGGATTTGCCGACCTGGAAAAAGCGTTCGACAGTATAAAACGGTGCAAGATGTTCGAAATTTTGAGAAAAATAGGGGTAAGCTACAGGGAGAGACGGTTTCATGCAGTAAAATGTCATTTAGGTAGGTGTGTGGGTGGTGGTGGGTGGGGTTGAGATGGGGAGGGGAGGGGGGGGGGGGGGGACTGCATCAATACATATAAAACCCCCAGCTCACCTTGTAGTTAGTGTTACACTGCTTTTCACAAGAATGTTTTATCTGACCGACTGCGCCGGCCGGTGTGGCCGAGCGGCTCTAGACGCTTCATTCTGGAACCGCGCGACCGCTACGGTCGCAGGTTCGAATCCTGCCTCGGGCATGGATGTGTGTGATGTCCTTAAGTTAGTCAGGTTTAAGTAGTTCTAAGTTCTAGGGGACTGATCACCTGTGACCTCAGATGTTAAGTCCCATAGTGCTCAGAGCCATTTGAACCATTTGACCGACTGCAGTCAGTAGCATGCAAATATCGGCATTTCATCTGATATTGAGTTTGAGATAGTAGTTGAAACAGAAGATGTGGCACGTTGTAGGAAAGTCCATCTCGTGCAAATACAATGGTATCACTTGCACAACAGACTATTATACAATGACAGCCAATTAACCAGTGAGTCCAGGCCACACCCAATTATTAGTGCCTCAGTAATATCTGTTTTATTGGCATAGCATTTAAACCATTCGATTGTGTGATGGCATATAGACTATTATTAAAACAACAAAGTGTTCTAAATATCTGAACGTTAAGAGATGCAATATGACTCGTTGCTGACCAGCCGGCTTCTGTGGCCGAGCGGTTAAGCCGGCACGGTAGCTCAGCGTGTTCGGTCAGAGGGTTAGCTGCCCTCTGTAATAAAAAAACTGAGTGAATGGATCAAAAACGAACTTCAATGGACGTCAGGTGACGTCCGCCACGAACATTTGAAACGAACAATAACGAACAAAATGAGATAACAAAAAAAAAAAGCGGTTCTAGACCCTTCAGTCCGGAACCGCGCTCCTGCTATGGTCGCAGGTTCGAATCCTGCCTCGGGCATGGATCTGTGTGTCTTAGGTTGGTTAGGTTTAAGTAGTTCTAAGTCTTAGGGGACTGATGACCTCAGATGTTAAGTCCCATAGTGCTTAGACCCATTTGAACCATTGAAAGGTGGCTACACTGAGCCACAGCGCCAGAGATCGCGCTAGAGAGTATTGCTCCGCCGCCTCCACTGGCAGTGATTATTGAGAACTCGTAGTGGGCAGTGCTTTGGGAGAACTCGTGGTAGTCAGTGCTGAGATGTCGTAGTGAGGAGTGTTTGTTGAGATGAGCTAGTAGGCAGTGCTTGCTGAGATGTGATACTGAAAAGTTCTTGTTGAGATGTGATAGTAGCGAGTCGGTGTGGAGAGATTGTAATGTCTAGAGTGCTTTTCATCAATATAAATTAAGGTAACAAACTACTTTTCTTTTCTTTCTCATTACTTCAATGTCCTGAATAATGCGTCATTACAGGTTCAGTCAACAAAGCATCTGGCTTGTGTTCTTGTATTAGAGTGTAATTCTGGTTTTCTTGAGTAATTATGGTATTTCTATTTTCTTTAATTAATTCAGTATAAATGATATTTAAAATTTCTTGTGTTGTTGAAGAAGAACCGTGCCAGATGCGTACGTTGAGTCATACTTCCACACACAGAACAGTTACACTTGTGCTTTGGTTTCGTAGGTTTTATAGTTGCTGGGGACTTAATTAATTAATTGTGTTAATGAAAATTTCCATTTCATTCTTTGTTGTTGTTCTTTGCAGTCAGATAGCGTAATAATACTAGTCAGGGCCAACCGTTACGAGACTTCGTAACCGAACAGACAGCTACTGAATCAAAAAATTAAAATTATTTGCATTCTATTTTAATTAAGCCCCCATGCACCATTTTGTTGCTAACCAGATATATCAATTAGATGAAGATGTGAAGAATGTGTTTGTTGACATTGCGTGAGATATTATACAACATCGCCCATATGTTAATTCCGAGTTGGGAATTTCTTGGGATTATATATATTCTGAATAGCGTATATAAAAAACACTTATTGCATAACAATGCCATATGACACATGCTTTCGATGGAGGAAAAATTAGCATCTACAAAAAATCTACAACCATACAAAAGTGTAATAAATTGTTATTGTTTTTTAGTTATAACACATGTATAATTTCCTTTACTAAAAAAGAACATGGTTCTTAAGCTGTGTTTTATAACTAAGGAATGGTCTGAGTTTGCCTGTGAAGAGAGTAGTCTAAATTTATAGTTGACATGGCTTTGTGTATGATGAAACTGTAATAGAATAATATTTTATCTATTATACGCAATACGTTATTATTCTTACGATTCGCTTGGGAATAGATGCCATTTTCTTCACAATATGTATAATAAAATAATAGTAATTCCAACAAAAATGGCTTTACTGTAACAGAACTAGGTGTCAGGTACACTGCATGAGGAAAGGAAAGTCCGCATTTAACATCTACATCTACATCTACGTCTACATACATTCTCCGCAATCTACCATACGGTGCGTGGCGGAGGGTACCTCGTACCACAACTAGCATCTTCTCTCCCTGTTCCACTCCCAAACAGAACGAGGGAAAAATGACTACCTATATGCCTCTGTACGAGCCCTAATCACTCTTATCTTATCTTTGTGGTCTTTCCGCGAAATGTAAGTTGGCGGCAGTAAAATTGTACTGCAGTCAGCCTCAAATGCTGATTCTCTAAATTTCCTCAGTAGCGATTCACGAAAAGAACGCCTCCTTTCCTCTAGAGACTCCCACCCGAGTTCCTGAAGCATTTCCGTAACACTCGCGTGATGATCAAACCTACCAGTAACAAATCTAGCAGCCCGCCTCTGAATTACTTCTATGTCCTCCCTCAATCCGACCTGATAGGGATTCCAAACGCTATAGCAGTACTCAAGAATAGGTCGTATTAGTGTTTTATAAGCAGTCTCCTTTACAGATGAACCACATCTTCCTAAAATTCTGCCAATGAACCGAAGACGACTATCCGCCTTCCCCACAACTACCATTACATGCTTGTCCCACTTCATATCGCTCTGCAATGTTGTGCCCAAATATTTAATCGACGTGACTGTGTCAAGCGCTACACTACTAATGGAGTATTCAAACATTACAGGATTCTTTTTCCTATTCATCTGCATTAATTTACATTTATCTATATTTAGAGTTACCTGCCATTCTTTACACCAATCACAAATCCTGTCGAAGTCATCTTGTATTCTTCTACAATCACTCAACGACGACACCTTCCTGTACACCACAGCATCATCAGCAAACAGCCGCACATTGCTATCCACCCTATCCAAAAGCCGGCCGCGGTGGTCTAGCGGTTCTAGGCGCTCAGTCCGGAGCCGCGCGACTGCTACGGTCGCAGGTTCGAATCCTGCCTTGGGCATGGCTGTGTGTGATGTCCTTAGGTTAGTTAGGTTTAAGTAGTTCTAAGTTCTAGGGGACTGATGACCACAGATGTTACGTCCCATAGTGCTCAGAGCCTATCCAAAAGATCATTTATGTAGATAGAAAACAACAGCGGACCTACCACACTTCCCTGGGGCACTCCAGATGATACCCTCACCTCAGATGAACACTCACCATCGAGGACGACGTACTGGGTTCTTTTACTTAAGAAGTCTTCGAGGCACTCACATACTTGGGAACCAATCCCATATACTCGTACCTTAGTTAGGAGTCTGCAGTGGGGCACCGATTCAAACGCTTTCCACAAGTCAAGGAATATGGCATCCGTCTGATACCCTTCATCCATGGTTCGCAGGATATCATGTGAAAAAAGGGTGAGTTGCATTTCGCAGGAGCGATGCATTCTAAAGCCGTGCTGATGCATGGACAGCAACTTCTCTATCTCTAGGAAATTCATTATATTCGAACTGAGAATATGTCGAGAATCCTGACATAACCAGTCATATGTCTACATGGAGTGAATATCATTCCCTCTCCCCCCTTTCCTTTCTCAGAAGCAGATTTAACACGAATGATCATTGCCGGAAGCTCCCACAGTCATATGGCGTTTTGATACCACCTTTCAGAAGATTCGATTGAAGTTTAATATTAACTGCATTCCTTGCAGTAATTTTTACATCTCTGTTTGGACAAATATTATCCACAATATCTTTACATTTGCGGAAATCACGGACGTACACTTCGAAAACGACACAGCATGTTCAGCTCATGGATCATGCGTTTCTTCCCAGCATCTCAACCCCCCCAACCCCCCAACACAATATCAGCACACTGTTTGATCTCTACCACCGGTATAAAAGAATCCAGCCTCACTTAGTTTGTCGGTTCAAAAAAAAAAAAATGGTTCAAATGGCTCTGAGCACTATGGGACTTAACTTCTGAGATCACAGGTCATCAGTCCCCTAGAACTTAGAACTACTCAAACCTAACTAACCTAAGGACATCACACACATCCATGCCCGAGGCAGGATTCGAACCTGCGATCGTAGCGGTCGCGCGGTTCCAGACTGTAGCGCCTAGAACCGCTCGGCCACTCCGGCCGGCTAGTTTGCCGGAACTTTGCTTAATAGTTAACAGCCAACCATTAAATGATGCTGTTCTTACACCATATATACTACATTTAGGGTGAGCTAACCGAATGTCACACACAACACACACTAAAATACACAATGACACTGATTTAGGAGATGAATGTGGACGTATTTCCATTCTAGATGTATTTTCACAGACATCCACTACGTTAATGTCTACTCTAAACATCCAAGATGATGACAATTCCAGTCATATGATAATGACGTTACATATTTTGTAGATGTAATCCAGTTATATTGCCCTATATTCTTAAGCTTCACATCTCAACTTCTCAGTTCGATTTACAATCCTGCATGGGGTTTTGAGGCTGTGGACGGGTGTTTTGTAGAAATTCATTCGATCCCACACTCGTAACGATACACAGATGCCGGCCGGGGTGACCTTGCGGTTCTAGGCGCTATAGTCTGGAACCGCTGGACCTCTACGGTCGCAGGTTCGAATCCTGCCTCGGGCATGGATGTGTGCGATGTCCTTAGGTTAGTTAGGTTTAAGTAGTTTTAAGTTCTAGTGGACTGATGACCTCAGATGTTAAGTCCCATAGTGCTTACAGCCAGTTGAACCATTTGAACGGGTGAACCCAGGGCTTTTTGTACTCGACGATATGACAGAGAATCAAGGTGTCCGACAGGGAGAGTACACAACGTCAGGTGCTGGTGGGCAGATCCATCCAGGGAATTTCAAGTTGATGGTCAACTTATAATACAGGTACATACAATGCAGAATCCATCTGTATACCGTGATACTCCCATGCAGTTTTTCACATTCTCAGAGTTACTCTCACGGTGACATTGTCTTTCCATATTCATATCATTGCTTTTATCATAAAAAGGAATGACTGTTGGTCAGCTCTGAGTGTCTAATTTTACCATCATGCTTCAAGCTTGCACAGGATAGAGTAGCATGGAGAGCTGCATCAAACCAGTCTCAGGACTGAAGACCACAACAACAACAACAACATCTGCATTATTTCTATTATTTTTCTCTATACAAAAAATGTGTCTCTCTAGCACTTCCTCTTTCAGTCCGACCCCTTAATGTTCTTCTCTGAGACATAGTTTCCTTACAATAAGCAACTCAAGATCAAGGTACTGAAAATTAGGAACGCTCTAAATCTTGTGGTGACGGCGTTAACCGAATACAGAGTCATTTCCGTTTACTCTTCGACCAATGTAAATGAAATAACGACGCTAATAAACAACGTTTGTTGACCCCGGCGGCTTTGTTACTACGATTCGTTTTTCACCGTAGAAAACACCAACGACGTAGCAGTCGCGGCACTGTAGCTATCCGGTATGCGTGTGTTTTTTTTCTCCTGTGTGTGTCTACTTCCTATTACTTCTCCTAATGGAGATATTTTTCTTTTGTGAACATCTTTGGCAAAGATTCTATCGAATTATACAAGTTTCTTTGGTCTCCTTGTATAATTAACTTTCAGAATCGGTACTTCAATTTTCGATGCCCACGTGTTAATATTATGATCGTTAAATAAAACAGTGCGTTATCATTATCAATGTCCACATTGCTATTACTTTCTCTACGTAAAAATTGTGTTTGTCTAGCTCTGCACCTTTCTCCCTGAACCGTTGTCATTCTCCTGCTAGGCATACACTAAATCATATATAGTTTCCGCACAATAAAGAAAGTCGGAAGTCGGAGTTATTCAAAATGAAGAAATTAAAACATACAGACTTACTTCTACTTTTCTGGTAATGGCAACAAATGACCACACAGTTATTATTACAGAAAAGTAAGCGAAATAACGACGCCAATAGACACTGAAGAGCCAAAAACTGGTACACCTGCCTAATATCGAGTAGCTCCTCGCGAGCACGCAGAAGTGCCGCAAAACGACGTGGCCCGGACTCGCCTAATGTCTGAAGTACTGATGGAGGGAATTGACGCCATGAATACTGCAGGGCCGTCCATAAATCCGTAAGAGTACGAGGGGGTGGAGATCTCTTCTGAACAGCACGTTGCAAAGCATCACAGATACGCACAGTAATGTTCAAGTCTGGGAAGTATGGTGGACAGCGGAAGCGTTTAAACTCAGAAGAGTGTTCCTGAAGCCACTCTGTATCAGTTCTGGACGTGTAGGGTGTCGCATTGGCCCGCTGGAGTTGCTCAAGTCCGTCGCAACGCACAATGGACTTGAATGTATGCAGGGGATCAGACAAGATGCTTACGTACTTTTCGCCTGTCAGAGTTGTGTCTAGAGGTATCAGGGGTCCCATATCACTCCAACTGCACACGCCCCACACCATTACAGAGCCTCCACCAACTTGAACAGTCCCCTGCTGACATGCAGGGTCCATGGATTAATGAGGTTGTCTCCATACACGTACACGTCCATCCGCTCGATACAATTGGAAACGAGACTAGTCAGACCAGGCAACATGTTTCCAGTCATCAACAGTCCAATGTCGATGTTGTCGTGTCCAGGGGAGGCGTAAAGCTTTGTGTCGCGCGGTCATCAAGGGTACACGAGTGGGCCTTCGGCCCCGAAAGTCCTTATCGGTGATGTTTCGTTGAATGGTTCGCACGCAGAACTTGTTGATGGCCCAGCATTGAAATCTGCGGCAAATTTCGGGAGGGTTGCATTTCTGTCACGTTGAACGATTCTCTTCAGTCGTCGTTAGTCCCGTTCTTGGACGATCTTTTTCCGGCTCCAGCGGTGTCGAAGATCTGATGTTTTACGGATTGCTGATATTCACGTTACACTCTTGAAATGGTCTTACGGGGCAGATCCCCACTTCATCGCTACATCGGAAATGCTGTGTCCCACCGCTCGTGCGCCGATTATAACACCACGTTCAAACTCACTTAAATCTCGATAACCTGCCGTTGTAGCAACAGTAACCGATATAACAAATGTGCCAGAAACTTGTTTATATAGGCGTTGCCGACCACAGCGCCGTATTCTGCCGGTTTACATATCTGTGTAGTTGAATACGCATGCTTATACCAGTTTTTTTGGTGTTTCTGTGTACAGCGTTACTCACTTCGTTACCACGATATGTTGTTTTTCAGTGCTGACGTCATCGACCTAGCAGTTCTCGCATTGAAGCTGTCCAGTATGGTGTTTTACTGCAAATGGGCGATGTAAACATAAAAGCTCCTGGAATACGATTTCGCGAAATGTCGTTACTTTCGTGTGTCATTTATACCAGCACCTTTTCGGTGTGTAGGTCATAGGTTCCTAGCTCTTCAATTTTCGATGTGCAGGTATTGGAGATTTTAGTGCGTGATAGATAATTTAAAGGTTGTTTTTTAATTACCGCTACCAGTCACAAACGTCGTCAACTATTGTACTGCTTATTTATTTAGCCACATGTTTCGAGGTCAACCTCATCTTCAGGCTAAATGGCATTACAAAAACAACTTTAAAATAAGGCCATACAGATGTTACATCGTCTTTTCGTGAGTGCTTTGGTCATCTTTTTTCTTCTGGTGTGGGAGTCTCGTAGTGATGCGCTGGGGTGCCTCCATTTCCGCACCTCTCCTGGTCACTGTTCACAAATTGTCACTAACATAGCAGTAACTTGGAAGCACGATCACAAACAGTTCTGCAGTGCAGTGGACAAGACAAAAACCTTTACATATTTCTTGAGACAGTAACGGTCGGAAAATAGTCAAAATGGCTTCAAATAGAGAATTTAACATTAGTGTTATGAATGTGAAAGTTTCTATTTCCTTTTACCACTCATAACGGCTACATATACACATTATTTTTTCTTAGTGCACATCTATGCAAACTACCTTTCGATTTATATAAGGAGCATTGGCCTCCTTGTGCAATTAATATTAAAAATCGTATTAATATTATGATACCGCGGGAATAGCATCTACATATATTCAGTATCACAGGTGCTGCAGCACATGGGTATGGCACTCTTCCAATGGAGAAATACGTCAAATCAACCCTAGAGTTGATACCCGGAACCACAAACGCGACTCGTAGAAGATAAACGATGACGAGCGACCTGCTGTTCCCAAGGTACGTACGTGACACTCCTCACGCCTTCCGATCATCGTCGGCAAACGCAACGTTTTATTGCCCTGTGCGAGATGGGCTCAGGTGGTATTTGTTTCCCCCATAAGTAAATCACTTGTTTATTATTTTGGCAATAAACGTCCGAAAGGCAGTAAAAAGATACAAATTATTGCGCGGCCATAACTGGCTTCTACAGTCTCTTCCTAGTACTCTTAGTCTCGTATCATCCATTAGGACCCTGGTCATCGTACTTGCGTCTTTATGGGGGACCAGGTACAGTAGCACCTGATGTAATATCTGCAGTAAGGAGGGCTGAGTACTGATCAACAGGGTGATTCAGCTAAAGTGTTGACCTGAAACATTTCCGTAACCGTTTAACATATCGCAATTCTGTTTTCATCCAGATGAATTGTGAAGAAGTCTTTACAAAACGGCGCATAGTCTCTTTCTATGGCTATCATAACTCCATAAATATCGTCATCAATCACATTGTTTTTATGGAAGTGTAGTAATTTCTGCTCCTAGTATCGTAGTTCTAAAAGAGCTAAATTCAACGACGTTTGACTCTTTAAAACCCAATGACGAGACTAATTACAATATTAAGAACGTAGGATTTATCTGTTTTGAACATGAAACTGATTGCAGCTACAAAATGCCATTCCAATGCTGCTGCTGAAGCGACAGAAGCCACGCGGCAATATCCGCGCCCCTGTTCTGAATACCGGACTTTCGAATGGCGCGCCACTTAACGTGTCCCTGCTGTCGCGCGACTACATATGCGGCGCGCCATGGAAAGTGTGGCATTCAGTTACACTGAAATGAATAAAACCTGAACAAGTAAGGAGTATCTTGACACATACGGGGACTAGTGAACACAAGGTCGTTGTAGCAAAACTGAATACCGCAACATCCAAATTCACAAAAATAAACGCAAAATACATCTATTTACAAAAGCAGATAAAAATTCGCTTGGCGCCTTCCTAAGAAACAGTCTCCCCTCCTTCCGATGTATGTAAGTGTAAACTAGATGTGGTTCAAATTTGAAGAAATAGTATCGACGACAATTGAGCCATATTAAACTAAAACTAAACTCCTCCCGAACAGGCCATGAAGGCCCAACGGTTCCGACCGGCCGCCGTGTCATCCTCAGCCCACAGGAGTGATTGGATGCGGATATGGAGGGGCATGGGGTCAGCACGCCACTCTCCCGTCCGTATGTCAGTTTCCGAGACCGGAGCCGCTACTTCTCAGTCAAGTAGCTCCTCTGTTTGCCTCACAAGGGCTGAGTGCACCCCGCTTGCCAACAGCGCTCGGCAGACCGGATGGTCACCCATCCAAGTGCTAGCCCAGCCCGACAGCGCTTAACTTCGGTGATTTGACGGGAACCGGTGTTACCACTGCGGCAAGGCCGTTGGCATTGAGCTGTATAGTCCAAATAAATTAGTAAGAGATTGTTCTGATCCCTCATAGCCCACAAAACAGATCAGAACGCTGTTGCGGAAGTAACGAAAAAAGGATGACCAATTTAAAAAAAAACGCAGAATCTCCAAGACTGGCAATGGTTTACTCACGCTCGAAACTTATCGTGAACATCAATCCGGCATACTTTTAGCAGTTGAGAAATGTGGAAGAAAATCCAAAGATGTTCTGGTCGTATGTAAGGTACACCTTCGGCAAGATGCAGTCAATACCTACACTGCACCATAGCAATGCTAATATTACTGATGACAGTGCCAATAAACCAGAGTTACTGAACATGGTCTCCCGAAAATCCTTCATCAAAGAAGAAGATGTAAATATTCTAGACACTTGTGTGCCAAGTAAGTTGATTGAGGGTGGAAAAGACTCTCCGTGGTTTAACAGTAAAATTCAGAAAATGCTGAGGAAGCAGACCTTAACGAAAGATCTTTCCGAGAATCCGAGCAAAGTCTGATCACACGTAAAATCACTAAATGGGCCATAGACTTCTACCCAGTCATTCGTTGACTGTTGTGGCAATAGAAGACAGCTAAACGAAAGCTGAAGTTTTACATTTGGCGTTTAAGAAATTATTCACGAAAGCAGATCGTACATGCACACCGTCGTCTGATCGTCCCACAGAGCCTCACATGGAAGACATGAATCACGCGCCAAAAACATAACAACCAATCAGAGACTGTGCTCGACATCTACTGAGCATCCCAGAGTGACCCAGAGAGCATCCCAGAGTGCCCCAGAGAGCTACAACACTAAGAAGAATCGCTTCTCGGCTTTTGGCCCCCCATTATTCACGAAAGCAGATCGTACATGCACACCGTCGTCTGACATAAACCAACATAAACATAACAACCAATCAGAGACTGTGCTCGACATCTATTGAGCATCCCAGAGTGACCCAGAGAGCATCCCAGAGTGCCCCAGAGTGCCACAGCAATGCCTCTGCGACGTGGTTACCGTCGTCGCTGGCGGCGCAGCGTTCCTGTGTACCGTGCTTTGAAGGCGATAGACATTGATCTTTCTGGACAGTTCAATAAACAACAATTAATTGGAGGTCCAAATGTATTTCGTGGACTCCGTTTGAACTTTACATGTGATGTACAAGCCGTGTTTGGAGGTAGTACATGGCTCACACTTGCTGTAGTATGGGGCAATCATTGTGATTATGGTGGCCTTGAAGCATTCCCAGATGCAAATATTCTTACATGGAAGACATGGAGTATAGCAGAGACAACAGGACTCTTAGCAAAACCACAGCCGCTGCATTGGAATCGCAACTATATGCGGAATTTCCTGTAGCTAACTGAATAGGGATGGCAGTTATCGCTGAAACACGCATCAGACCAGCTGCTTTCTATTTGTATTCTATACTACGAATGATTCGTTGTTCGTAAGTTTATAAATTATTACTAATGGAAACTGAAAAGCCGTGTGGCTAGGGCCTCCCTTCGTGTAGATCATTTGCCTGGTGCAAGTCTTTCGAGTTGACGCCACTTCGGCGACTTGCGTGTCGATGGGGATGAAATTATGATGATAAGGACAACACAACACCCAGTCCCTGAGCGGAGAAAATCTCCGACCCAGTCGGGAATCGAACCGGGGCCTTTAGGTATGACATTTCGTCGCGCGGACCACTCAACTACCAGGGGCGGACATTTATTACTAATCTTTAGTCTTTTAAAACAAGTGAAGAACTGTGATTCTTGAGTTTCTCCCGGCGTATTTGATAATCAAAATATCCACGGGTGTACTGCCAGTCTACAGTGTCCAACGGGCACAATATTTCGGCGATCATGCATGTCGCCATCATCAGGTGAACCGACGGACTGAGCTCCTGTGAACGTGCCGGCACGGAGATCCGTACGCTATGGCTGCTCAGGGGGAACTGGGTTCGGTCGCCGCGGCGGCCGATTTAAATACCCGCGGCGCGCTCCCTCCGCTGTCCGCGCCCCGCCACGGTCGCGCGGTGGAACAGATTGCGACGGCGTCTGAGATGACGTCGGTGTGATGGCTCTGTCCGCCGTGGTCGTCACAACTATACGTTTGCTCGATTTACTTTTGATTAACCGAATCGCTGGTTCCCAAGCCTTGCTAAGATTATAGCCACAGTCACGGTTTATGAGGACGTCATTGGTGCGAATTTCGATGGCCTCTCTAACAACGCTGTCCCAGTATCTCGACGTCTGTACCAGAATCCTCGTGCTTTCATACTCCATAGCGTGATTTTCCGACAAACAATATTCAGCGACCGCCGACTTGCTCGGATACATCAGTCGAGTGTGCCTCTAGTGTTCACGGCATCGATCCTCGACGGTACGCATCGTCTGACCAATATACGACTTGCCACATTGACACGGAATCTGGTACACGCCAGCCTTCCTCAAACCGAGGTCATCTTTGGCGCTCCCCACCAGTGCACGAGTTTTATTCGGAGGACCAAACACAGTTCCGACCCGGTGTTTCTTCAAAATGCGGGCGATTTTCCCCGAGAGTGCGCCTGTATATGGAATAAACGCAGTGCCTACCTCCTCCCTCGTGATTTCATCCATCTCCACAGGTTGTGCTGTAGTGGTTGGGCGGAGAGAACGTTGAATCTGCCACTCTGAGTACCCATTTTTTCGAAATACAGTTCTCAGATGTTCCAATTCCTGGGGTAGACTCTCTGCGTCAGAGATAGTGCGCGCCCTATGTACTAGAGTTTTAAGTACCCCATTCCTCTGTGAAGGGTGGTGGCAGCTGTCTGCGTGCAAACACAGATCAGTGTGCGTTGTCTTCCGATACACCCCATGACCTAGGGTGCCGTCAGCCCTTCTCTTGACCAAGACGTCAAGGAAAGGTAATTAACCCTCCGTTTCAGTCTCCATAGTGAATTTGATGTCGGGGTGTATGGAGTTTAGATGTGTAAGGAAGTCAAGGAGTTTATCCATACCAAAGTAGTATACTAAAGTAGTGTTATTCCAGAAGATTCTAAAAGCTTCTGTGACTCCAATTGATAATTTCCGATGAAATTTAAATGAAATTAAATTTTTTAATGCCTTAAAAATTCTCAAAAATATAATAGAAAGAAAAGATATTTACATAAAAGTTAATTCAATAATTTGCAAAATATACGTTTATACTTGGCTTTCACGTAAAGATATGTTGTTCCAAAGATGTTGTCTACCGGGTGTTTATACCATGAAGTGAAGCTACACAGCCGGCCGGGGTGGCCGAGCGGTTCTAGGCGCTACAGTCCGGAACCGCGCGACCGCTACGGTGGCAGGTTCGAATCCTGCCTCGGGCATGGATGTGTGTGATGTCCTTAGGTTAGTTAGGTTTCAGTAGTTCTCAGTTCTAGGGGACTGATGACCTGAGAAGTTAAGTCCCATGGTGCTAAGAGCCATTTGAACCATTTGAGCCAGGGTTTCGCTAGTGCGTCTGTCAGACCCAGTCACACACGGCACTCACCTGAAGAATGTTTTCTGCCTCAGGAGTAAACACCCCTCTGTTTTCACTCTCGCTAGTCGCCCAGCCCATTCGGGGACGCATTGCCGTACTCCTGGTATTTTCTCTGTCTCCGTGACTCACGTCCTTGTCAAACATTTCAGCAACTCATCCTTGACAGTGGTATTCCCTCTCTCTTCCCTCCTGGTTCACCTAGCGGAACTACCAGTGATTATGCTGTTTTTTACTGCCTTCAATCCTAAACAAATAGAACACAGTCCCATTCTATCTGCAAACCATAAGAAAATTATTTTGAGAGCTCGTACTTGCAACCATGTCATTGAGCCGTGGTAGTATTGTGCTATCTCTGGATCCTCTGGTTGACTGGTGTTCCGGTAGGAGGTGCGAGTGTCGCAGTGATTCGTTAGGTTTATCGCTGTTTGCGAGTGAGGAAAAGGCGGGACCCTTGCCACGGCTGCCGGACTGGTGTTGGTACGAGCGGCCAGACTGTTGACATGGTGGCCGTTGGGGCCTCTTACCGTATTCGGAGCCGTGAGCACGATGGCATCCATTGAGACTGATTTCTGGATTTGGAGGGAGAGTGCACCAGTAACTTGCCTTCTGGAATGTTCTCGCCGTGTGCAGTTTGGATTTTGGCGGCCGGAATAGGTCTTTAAATGATGGCAAATGGAATACTGAAGAAGTTGTGGCGTGTATTGTGTGAACCTCGCCTGTGGAGTTCGAAAGATTTGGTTTTGTTGCAAATGCTGCAACCTATTTGAAGCCGCGATTGTAAATTTGCTGATTTGCTTAGTGATTTCTCTACATGTGTTTATAATAACTGTTGTATGTTCTGTTATAACCTCCGAGTTCGTCTCAGGTTACACGGGCCACTGACTGAAGGGGTAAATTTGGCTTTGAACTGTTCCGTTCCGAGTCTGATGGTGGTACTTAATGTGTACTGGTGTTTCCGTTTGTTGTTATTTAGCTTTAAGACATACCTTATCTGTTGTAAGTTTTGAGCAGTGTTGAATCAGCTTTTGATGCTTTTAGATGGGTTCAACTCTTGAAGGTTTGCAACCTGTCTTATCTGAAGATGTTAAGCGTAAAGTCAGTGACAGTCAGGTCAGCTTGTATCTATTATTCTGTTGTTTCAAAATAGCATTCGATGGCTGTTGGGAAATCTGCTATTGGTTATCACAAGTGTCTTATTCTTGTATTAGCAGTTTTAGTACTGTGATTCAAATTTCTGCTTATAACTAAAAGTTTCAAGCCTTGTTCACTTAATTTGCTTCGCGAACGTTAAGTTACTTTAACACCTTATTGCCGGAGCTCTTCGTTTTAGTGCAGTAATGTTATGCAATTTGTTAATGGCCTTGGCTTCTGAGCCGTGACATTGCTTTAGACGTGGCGCTTCCCACGTGTCTGTACTCCCGTATTTCGGCCTGTGCACGAACGCGGACGGCGTCTCCGCTGGCCGATAGCTCTCGATGGAATTTTCATTCCAGCTGCAGCTACTGAACAAGTTTTCCGTTTCTTTTATTTGGTAGGTGGTTTTAATTAATTGCCTTTTCGAGCTTGCCCTGTCTTCAGATCTAACGTAACAAAGCTAAGAATTAATTTTCTGTACTTGAGTTTACGAACATTTATTGACTTAAGTTTTTGAACGTTTAAACTCCATCTGTGATTCACTGTTCTTGATATTCAGCTTGGCCTAATTTGGTTGCACACTTCTTGTAACTCATTCCAAGAGTACCACATGTAAAGTTGCGAATATTCCCTCTTTCTCGGAGAACTGATTCTTGTTCTTGGTTGTTGTATAATTTAATTTAGGAACGTTTACTTAATTCTACAGTTATACTTGTGTGGCTTTTATTTAAGAGCCCTATGGCTGTTTAAAATTTTGTGTGACTAACTTCTTGTCTACTGAGTTTTAAGAGTGGCCCCTGTGGGGTTAGCGGTGGCCTCGGCCCTCTTGTGATAAACGGAAGTTACTTCGATTATTGTTTCTCCGAATTAAATTTCCTTGTGTTTAAATTGATATTTCTCTTTGAGAGCCACCCACATGCCTTGCTCATACTGTGGCACAAGCAGTCAGGCCTGCAAGATGAGTGGTCTGCCAAGCAAGTGGACTCATTGTTATTTATCGAGTAACATGAACTTGTAACGTCTTCGCTCGGGCGTACGTTAACTCTTTAAAGCCTGTACTATGGTAAGTTGACGGGCTTCACCTTATAAGAAAGGATTTTAGTAAATATGTTGACCGCATGTACCTGAATGGAGGCACAATCAGACTTACACCCACTCAGTAACCACAATGATACGTCAAGCAAGTCTAAAAGTGCAACTACACGTTAGGACGGGCAAGAAACATACACAGCAGATGCTACCAGTTGTTAATGATACGGTCGCCGGGCCTAATTATGCATTAAGTGAGTTTTTTCCTTGTACAAGTGGATGTACGTACAAGCATAACAACACGTAGTAATACTGCATTATATGGTAAATTTTAGAACAAGAAAAATCTACTGAACTAATATTTTCCCTTTCTGTACTAATTTGGACAAGCTATAAATACACAACATTACACTATAATGATTACTACAAACTGCGTTTTGTCTATTGATCCGACTGAAATCGGGCATAGGTTACCCTAGAAATAGCACTTTTGAAACACACATACAATGTCAATTTTAATAAGGGTAAAACACTGATAAATTTAGGTTTTATATTGACTTTAACTTTGCTGGTCAAATCAGTTCAGTACACTTCAGAATTTAAATGAATAGAAAAGAAAAGAGTGGAGGGGGGACCCTGAAACTGTTATGATCACTGTGTTGAAACTATTAACTATTGGAAGCATTAAGCACTCAAGATTTACAATATATGAGTTACTACTCTTTTTGTCTTATTACTTCCTCATTTAACTACCATTATTTTTGTCTCAAATTAATTAAGCTTCATTACTAAACCAATTCCAAAATTATCTTCCAACTTTGTCAGACCTTTGTTCTTTGCTTATATTTTCATTAACAATAAAGCTCCTTAAACATCTTTCTAGCATAGATAGGTCTGCAGGTAATTCCTATTAACATAAACTTTAAATCTTCATTTCGAGACACTCGGATTGCACAACATGTGGAAAGGACCCTGTCTAGGTTAGTGATGAGGGTAATTAATTGATAGGACAATTCTGGTAAAAGTTGAGTTGTTATTGAACAGTCAGGAACAAAATTAACACTGGTCCACACGAATACAATTCTAAAGATTCAACCTGTTCGTGTCGATGCGGCGGTTGGCGGGCGGCGAGATGGCGAGGCGCAAAGCACACATACAATCACAGCTATGGCTCTTGATGTATCGGCACTTTGCTTCTTCTTAGCGTCGCAATCCTTTTCAATTTAGTGCCTATAGAATATAGCCATGCTGTATAGTCGTCGGAAACGGCACATCCGAGGCTCAATGAAATCACGTTTTCCAGGAGAGCCTCCTCGATCCAGAACGTGTTTCTCAGACCGATGCCCAACTCCGACTACATTGCTGAGCCCGTTATGCCGTGCCGCGCCCGTGTGCATTTTCCCGCGCTCGCCTGCCATCCACCTTTTACCGCTCCCCTACAGACAGGGTATTCACCAAAGGTTTTACATTCCACATATCCTAATACATTGCCTACGTATGGACCAGACGCACAATTACAATTTTAAACATATTACAATAGATTCAACATGGGCTACACTTCAATTCTGTTATAGCATTGCTTGAAATTTGACATAAATATTAATATTCACATCGAAAGTTGCTTACAGTTTCTTTAACATAATGACACGAAAAGAAAAAGAAATGAAATCAAAACATTGCTTACACTAATATATCGAAAATCAGAAGGAAAAAATTATTATATGTACAGTTGTTGTTACACATGCCCCTGTTTCCAGTAAATTTTACTAAGTACAAATTTTATGGGAACACTAAATTTTACATTTATACAGTGGTTCTGAATCTTTATGTGAATGTCCAAAAAAAATTTATACCACATACTTCCTTTCACTCACATTATATAGGTCTATACTTTTTAACATATCAAGAACATTTACTTGTCATTTACTTTTGTACAGTCAAACCTCCCATCACAACATTATTAAAATAGCAAATTACTCATTTTTACTAAATTTCTCAAAGAAATAATTTCAAAATCTGGAACACAAACATTTAACTACAAAAGCAAATGCAAATATCTGTATACACTATAAGACAATTTATTGCTGCTTGCATTGAATGGCAGTCCATTTCCTTACTTACTAAAAAAAACCACACAATAATATTCAGAAAATTTACTACACATATTGTAACCTCCCCACGGAAAATTTAAAATGACAATACTTAATAGAAATGGAGCCAAGTGTAACCTTCCCGCAAAAATATTAATGACAATGACAATTAAACAAAAATTAGCTATCTGACCCAAGTATAAGTTCTCCACACAAAATGTAAGATAATCCCATGACAATGAAACTACAGTGATAATCAAAACTCAATTTAACCGAAATGTCGGTCTTTGGCCCTGTGCAAAAATCAGAATTAATTTCTTACCTTAGTAAAACTGCATGTCAAAATTCTGCTCTTATTCTGCGCCACAGCTTGCAGCACATGCATCGCAATAACTAAATTTTTTGAAGTTAATTGAAAATTTTTTTGTTTAAAGGAAATGGAAGGAAATCGAATGATTCTTTGTTAAAAATTGCTTTTAAATCAAAATTATTATTGGGGGCGATTCTTACAGAAATTACACTTAATTAACATCATTAGCTGATCGCAATGCTGCTTAATAATATACCTTGTCCTGAATCTCGACCATTGCGGTGCCGACGCCCGCCGACTGCTCTGCGCTACCACTACTGACAGACACCTCTCCGCTACATAACTCGGCTACTACTGTCGACAGACTACTGTACGGCACTGCGCTTCGAGCGCAACTGCTCTGGTCAGAGATTCTACAATGCCTCATCATCGCTGCCAACGAGTACATACGCCTTTCATAACCCTCCACTGGGGGGCAAAAAATTTGGCAGCGATGGTGAGTCATTTGGACTTGCCATCGTAACAAATTTTTCTTTTAATTAATTAACATTTACAAAATATTTGGATGTAATACATGAATTAAATGTTGTGCGCATGCACCGATTACAAAACATTACAGACAAGACAAAATATAAGTACAATGAGTAGAGAGCGTATCAGCAAATCAGAAAAATGTATATACAAATTATTTGACAAATAACAAAGTGCACACGCACTGTAAGATTCTATAGCATTTTTTTTTTGAACAAAATCATGTTGATAAGGGACATGAGTGCACATGCACTGCAGTGGAGAACATATCAGCAAAAGACGAAATGTATATACAATGAGTAACAAATGACATAAATCATAAAAAGTATACAGAATGAACACAAATCATATCGAAAATTGAGAAGAGTGCACCGGCACTGGAGTTCAGTTGAAAACATATTCACATAAGTGCACATGCACTGAAAACTTTTGAACATTTTTATAACAAATAAACGCAAGGGTAGAAAAATCATCAAATCACAAAAAGTATATACAATATAGATGACAAGAGTGCACACATACTGCACTTCAGAACAAATCAAAAAATGTCTTTAGTATTTTCACAATAAATAAACATAATAGCAAAAAATCATGTCGACAGGTGACATAAGTGTACTCGCACTGGAGTTCAACAAATCGAGAAAAAATGTATAGGCCATGAACATAAATGGTGTTAGTTAAAAATGATTTTCACTATTAGGATAGGAAAGGAAAGGATTGCATCATGGTTGTAGCACTTTAGTTTGCACACAGCTGCACTGAAAGTCCATATCTTTCCACAGAATCACAACACTAAGTGATACAATCTGCAGTTCCGTTCCCAGAAGTATTTATCAGCGTATCAAGACACTGAAACGTCGTAGTAATATTCCATGCTATCATTTGGCAGTATACCAGGTACACCAAACAGTGGGACCATAATAACGTCTTCATCGCTTACGGTGGTGGACAGCATGTCGTGTCAACACCACACTCTTAAGAGGCACACCAACGTAGAATTAGTGCAAAAACCAAATATAGTGCTCCATGATAATGAGGATGGACAAGACAAATGGATGTTACAATATTTTCAGGTAGTTAGGTCAGAAGGTGAAGGACATTAACTAACACACAAGTCTTGAATAGTGATTACATAAGTAGTTTGCGGCATCCATAGCCTAGTTATTGAACATTTCTATACCAAGTATTTTAGTATTACAGAATAATGTTCATAAAATTAAATTTGCCATCATGGGTAGTCGTATTACAATAAACAGCGGCAATCTTTGTTCAGTTACACAATTACAATCATAGCATTAATAATCATGGGCATAATAAGTAGTCTCATTACAATAGACAGTGGCAATTTTTAGCCAGTTACACAATTACAATCATAGCATTAATAATCATGGGCATAATAAGTAATCTCATTACAATAGACAATGGCAATTATTAACCGGTTACAAAGCGTTATTATTCAGATAATTAAGAAGTCATTATTAACGTGACATACTATTCAGAGCTGATCAGTATTATTCACAATTATCATAAACTAGTGACATTATATGAGACTGGTAATACATTTTGTTTTTTTTTTTTTTTTTTTTTTTTTGTGCTGGCAATGCATTGCTTTGGGTAATTATAAGGGAAAGCAAGAAGAAATAAGAGAAAAAATTGCTTCTAGGTTGTTCCTATAAATGAAAAATGTGTAACGTCATTCGTCATGAGTCAGCTGTAGCAAGGTTATGCAACAAGGCAGTATATGTGATCACATGTGTAAATGATATACACAAATGGGTAAAAAAAAATTTGCAAGTATTAGAACAGGTATAATAAGTAACAAGTTTAGTAAGTATCATGAAAAGCTTCTCCTGGAAAAATACAAAATGGATTATTGAGCTGAAAGAAGAAACGCAGACTATGCTGAAAAGTAGTGAACTTCGAATTAACAGGAAGTGAAATGTGCATAAAAAATGTGTTCCATAGCTGTCCTTTCCAAAACCTTCAGTCATCCTACTACGCAATATAACACCTGCTGTCAAAGCAAACTGCAACAAATACTTAAATAACTACATAGCATAAATACATAAACTTCAACATCATCCTCATCTGTAAAAAAAAAAACTTCATTATCCATATTATCATAACTTCATTATCGTCATCACCTGTAAAGAAAAACTTCATTATCCATATTAGTATATTCTTCATCTTTATTCATCATCAGCATTCATTATCATCTGCAAAAATCACTTTATTATTCATCACACAACTATTCCTTATCTCTAGCATATTTCATCACTTAAAACTAAGATGTGTAGTTCTGTCTGACAGCTTGCATCAATCGCTTCGTATTCTGAAAGAAAAAATTAGTTAAGACTACTATTCTGCGATGTGTATAGTATATTCTTGTTAATGCTTGTTAATCCTAATCCATTTACTCTTCCTCATAAGGTTATTGCATCTTCTTTCGTTTATTCCGTAGGTGAAATTCCCATTTCTGTTCAATTTATTTCCTTTACGCATCATTTCTTTCTGAAATTGATGAACAAGGATTAATGTCTTGCATTTAAATCATATACCCATTAAATAATAACTGGTTAATGGTGACAAAATTAAGCATACAGCATAACATGACAGAAAACGTAATATGTCAAAGGCATAGACAGTGTTTAAAGGCAAAAAGTGTACAGACAATATCATAATGCAGCAGCAAAAAAAAGAAAAATGTAAAACAGTCACGATATTGAGATATCATAGGGCAAAATGTCAAAGTCAACTGGTGTGTGTTATACCTTAACTCGTTCACAGTGCATACAAACAAAACTTGAAAACAATCGTACACACAAAAAAATGAAATATGTCCACAGTCTGATGTGTAACGACAAGAAAAGCGACCTGTTAACCTTACCTTGCCGGGCACTTGCCAAGAAAAAATACGATAATCATCAATAAGTAGTCATATAAATATAATTGCAGAATATTCATAAAAATTAGCAAATAGCATTACGGCGTGATAAATCATAAAGTATGTTCACTCAATAAAGAGTTTTATGTTTGACCAATGGTGGTTGCCTTTCGATTTCCTGGTTCTCAGAGTTTCGACGTGTACAACATTAGGGTGAGGAATGCTGCGAATCCGATATGGACCTGCGTACAGAAGTTCAAATTTACTGCACTTACCTTTTAATTTGCTGGATAAATAGTGTGTACGTACTAATATCTTCTGTCCAACGTGAAAGTCTCGGCGTCTACAAACCTGTTTTTGCTGTCTTCTCCGGCGCTCTGCGGCACGTTTGATGTTGTTCAGCGCAATGTCAATTATTTCGTGGTGTCGTAATCGACGAGATGTAGGAAATGTTACTAATTCTTTAATTTTGTTTAGTGGTTCAACATTTTTCAGTATTACAGACGGAGATAGCATAGTGGATTCATTTGGAATGGAATTAATTACATCTTGGAATGAGTGTATGTGTGTGTCCCAATTAACATCTCTTTTGTGGCAGTATATTCTACACAGTTTACCAATTTCTTTCATTAATCGTTCACAAGGGTTCGAAGAAGCGTGGTACTTGGATATATAAATCGGAGAAATGTTTCTACTTCGTAACATGCGTGTCCATATAGCAGAACGAAATTGTGATCCATTGTCAGAAATTACTTTCATCACATGCCCTACATGATATAGAAAATGCTTTACAAATGCTTTCGAAACAGTTTTAGCAGTAGCTTTGCGTAACGGAGTGAAGGTAACAAATTTTGAAGTGAGTTCAACAGCGACAAAGATGTAGCAAAAACCTCTGTTAGTTCTCGGAATTGGACCAAAAATATCTACTGCGGCCATATGTCTTAATTTAACAGGTATAATGGGATATAATGTAGGAATGTGTGAAGTGGTGTCTGATTTAGCTTTCTGGCAAATTTTACATGACGCTAAAACTCGTCGTATACGTTTTTCCATGTTCGAAAAATAACAGTTCTGTCTCAGTATAAGAAAACATTTTCTGGCTCCATAATGTGCGTAACTTAAATGAGTGTACCAGATTAATTTGTTAATCAGTTCGTCAGGAATGCATAATAACCAATTGTTGCTGTCAGGATGAGAGCGGCGAAACAGAATGTCATTGCGTACAGTGTAGTGGTTCCTAACCGTAACATTATTCTTATCTTGCCAAAGGTGTTTAATTTCTTTCCACACATTGTCTTTACTTTGCTCTTTTGCTATATCCTGTAATGACGATGAAATAAAATTTTCAAATGCTACTTGCTGAATGTACATAACGCTGAAATTTGCTTTGCAGAAGGTGGTTGCGACGTCTTGCTGATTGTTGCTGAGAGAACGAGAAAGTGCGTCTGCTATAACATTTTGTGTGCCGGGAATGTGAACAATCGTAAAATTAAATTCCTGCAAATAAAGTTTCCATCTACTTAACCTGTCGTGAGTGAATTTAGCCGAAAGTAAGAATTGAATAGCTCTGTGATCTGTGTAAACGGTCGTGTGTCTGCCATAAAGAAAGTGCCGAAATCTCGTAAAAGCCCATACAACACATAATGTTTCTAGTTCAGTAACGGAATAATTTCGTTCAGCAGGTGACAAAATGCGGCTTGCAAATGCGATGTTTTTAATTACTGTTGAGCCATCTTCTTCAATTTCCTGAAAAATGTGTACGCCTAAAGCTGTGTTAGAACTGTCGGTGGCAATAGAAAAATTTCGAGTAGGATTTGGGTGCGATAAAAGTGGAGCATTCAACAAAGCATGTTTCAACAACATTCTCGTGAATAAGATTCTACGTGTCAAAATTATTGCTTACGTTACTGGAATATGCAACCTGTACTGTATCTGGTCAAATTCTGTCGTACGTGCTGTTATTTACGGGACGATGCTGTGGTATTTTGACTATTTAAACTGCTCTGTTATTTCTTACTGACGTGTTACGCTATAGATGACACCTATTGTCTGTTTCATTCATGATTATATGTTGTTGCTAACATTCTTGCTGCTGAAAAGATCGACTGTAATGAAATGTACGCTGAAAAATTGTGCTCGTCATTTTCACGTCTGTCGTGATAGTCATTCCTATACGGTGCATTGCGATAGGAATTGAAATATTGTCTTCTGTGTACGTAGTTATTTCCTTGCTGCCGTGCGTTACTATTTGTTGTATCAGGGACTACACGTGCACGCGGTGAAACATTAAAGCTTGGTTGACCTTGTAGACTGCATTGTTGGTTACGTATGCTAAGCGGCTAACTTTCATGCTGTTACAGTGAAAAACATCTATTGTTACCAAAATGTGGTTCCTGTTGCCAAAAATTTTACACACACTGATGATTACGATTTTATCTGTTATCAAAATTACGCTGGTGGTTCTGAAGTGCCTACTGAAAATTGTCACATTCGGTAAAAATTTGTCACATCGGGTTTTCATTACTCATTTTTCTTAATTCTAGGAAGAGCAATAGTTAAAGAGCTGTTTTGATAGATATAAAGGATAGTAGGAGAGAAGGCAGCAGTGCAGAAAACTAAAGATGAAACAGCACTACTACAGCTCGGGGCCCTATGCTCGCTACGGCACATATTCATTAAAGCGTAATGAATCCCCTGAGGTCTATTACGCACTGCAAATAAAATTTAACTTTTGCGTCACAGGCAATGGCGGTATAAATTCAGAAATAAATTGCTGTATCCATGCTAATTGTCGTTTCTGTATTACACTCAATGCTGATGAAAATACAATGGCAAATTGTCGTAACGAGTTCAAAGCTAGTTTCTGCGTTACAGATAATAGCTGTGGAAGTACAGAAATAAATTGTCGTATACAGCTCAAAGCGTGTATCTGTGCTCTGTCATTATTAAATTCCTTAGATTTTCTTACAAATGCAAATTGCTCATAATCTACGTTCTCGTCACTGATTTTAAGAATACGTTCAGGTTTGTGTGAGAATCTGTTTCTCTGTGTCATTTCTGAATCTAAGTCCCGTACTCTCTGTTGATTACCCAAATTACACGCGCTGCGTGAGTCTGGCAAATGTTCGAAAAGTGGCGTCTGCTGTGATGTGTTATTAACTGAAATGTTTTTCATCTGTGTTACCTCCTGCTGTAAACTTGACAATTTTCTATGCAAGGTGTTATTAGACGAATCGATCTCATTAATCGTCTGCTGTAAATTTTGAAATTCCGGTGTTTGATTAAATGAAACCGGTGTAGTATCGTCTGATTTATTGTCATTAGTACTTTCGATGACGTCAATACGACTGGCCAATTCATCACATTTTTAAGTCAGTATTTTAACCTGATCATCGGTTTTAGAATCAGAGGCGTTAATCTGTTTTTGCAACTTACGTGTAGTTTCGTTCAGTTTTTTAACATCAGCTTTCACGACATCGGAATCCTGTGTTAGTTCTAATTGTTCGAGTCTGTCAGTCACTGTTTGAAAATCTGTTATGTATGTGTCTGTTTTCGATTTCAGATCAGAAATTTCGTCACGTAATTCTGTGTTTGACTGTTCGATGGTATTAATTTTGTCGGACACTGTAGCAATATTGTTGTCCACGTATGTTTTTGCTTTCGCAAACATCTTACGTTTGTCTTCCTGTCTCTGAACAGTGATTGTTTCCATTACTTGACGTTTTACTTTATTTTGATCATCAATAACTTTGCGGAAACGCGTATCACTGTTCTGTATGTGAAGACTAAGACGTTCGTTAATTTGAGTGTTCTGTTGCTCGAATTTCGCATCAATCTTTTCATCCATTGTGCGCGAAAGTTCTACCGTCATTGCTTTAAACTCGTCGCGTAATTGTGTAGCTTTTTCAGAGCATTGTTTAGCGACTCCGCTAATTTCGTCTCTGAGTGTTTCTGTTGCAGCTGTTTGCATTTCCCTTAATTCCAGAGCAACAGACCTAATTTCTTCGCTACTTTTCTTTGAACAAGCCTCAATTTCCACGCATAACTGTACCTTAGTGTCATGACATTGCGCGGCAACGGCTCTAATTTGTTCACTAAGCTGCCTGGAATTGTTGTCTAATTTTTCACTCTGTTGTCTGACCTGTTCATTAAGTTGTTTGAGATTTACATCATTGTTGTCTAATTTTTCACTCTGTTGTTTGACCTGTTCACTAAGTTGTCTGAAATTTTGTTGCAAAAATGCCATAATTGGATCCGATAGAAAATTAGCATTTCTGTTCTCTGTGTTAATTAATGCTGGATCTGGAATTGTCTCATTTTCCGTAACCACTTGGTTATTCTGAGATTCACAAAAAGGTTTGTCAGTCGGATTTACACTGTCAGACATTATTTCGGAATTAAATAAATCCGTCGCACTTTCAGTACATTGTCCGTTTTCATTAGAAAAATTTCTCTGCACGTTACTTGAATTTTCCAAACCGGATGTGTTAGGCTGGGCAGCGCTCATTACAATAGTGCTCCCCGCGTCATCAATTGTCGTCAAGTTAACAGAGGAGACAATTGAGTTCGTTTGTTCATCATTAAGACAAAAATCATCATTATTGGTAGCTGGAACGCACTGATTGTCGGTGAACGCAGGATTGTCATCATTACACTGCGTGTCACTAGTACTATCAGTCACGTTGTTTAAATCGGTAATTTCATTCAAAATACCTCGCGATACACTATTCACAGTCTTTCGCGGCATTTTCACAATAGACACAAATATTCACAAAAGAAATAAGCACAATACAAAAGCAACACACAAATACAACAGAGCAACGAATTGCCGATGATCTGAGGAAAGAAAGTCACAAGATTAGTAAAAGCGTTGCGCCAAATTCTAATTATATTTAAGCAATAAGAGCAGATATCTGACTGTTTTTCAAAAGATTCTCACGAAATACGATCCTGGACTGGGTGTCGCCTAGTGTAACCTCCCCACGGAAAATTTAAAATGACAATACTTAATAGAAATGGAGCCAAGTGTAACCTTCCCGCAAAAATATTAATGACAATGACAATTAAACAAAAATTAGCAATCTGACGCAAGTATAAGTTCGCATAAAATAATGAAACATGATCCCATGACAATGGAACTACAGTGACAATCATAACTCAGCTTAACCGAAATGTAGGTCTTTGGCCCTGTGCAAAAATCAGAATTAATTTCTTACCTTAGTATAACTGCATGTGAAATATTCTGCTCTTATTCTGCGCCACAGCTTGCAGCAGATGTATCCCAATAACTAAATTTTTTGAAGTTAATTGAATTTTTTTGTTTAAAGGAAATGGAAGGAAATCGAATGATTCTTTGTTAAAAAATTGCTTTTAAATCAAAATTATTATTGGGGGGATTCTTTAAAGTTCATTACATTTAATTTACATTACTAGCTGAGCGCGATGCTGCTTAATAATATACCTTGTCCTGAATCTCGACCATTGCGGTGCCGACGCCCGCCGACTGCTCTGCGCTAACACTACTGACAGACTGCTATTCGCAACTGCACTCGACTACTACTGTCGACAGACTACTGTACTGCACTGCGCTTCGAGCGCAACTGCTCTGGTCAGAGATTCTACAATGCCTCATCATCGCTGCCAACGAGTACATACGCCTTTCAATATTTGCTGCCTATTATTCAGATTTGGGCAGTCCTTTTCACCTCATATTGTCACATCTCCCGTATCACACTTACAATTCTCCATTGACTATTTATCTGCCCCCCTCATTAGTGTTTGGCAGTCCTTTATATTATGACTCATATACTGTCCACTTTGATTTTCGGCATTTACCCTTTCCTTTTCAGTCCTTTTCTCCATACATTCTTACATTTATAGTGCATTTGGTAATCTGAAACTCACATAACTACATTAGCACACTGTCAATGGTATACATTTACAAAGATTTGTTACATTTGGAATAAAATAGTTTCAGCATAGGATACAGCACATTTACTGCAAATTGCTTTCTGAGTGTACTTATGTCACTCACTCCTAGGAACATACAGTATCAGGTCCACAACATTTCTTACACCTAAAGGTTTTTTGGATTTTGGGTAAATCAGGTAGTAAGCATTATCGTGTGGAATGTTCTGTATTATATACGGCCCATTATAAATATATTTAAATTTGGAAACCTCATGGTTCAGTTCACTAGACTTTTCGTGGGTTTTTAAAAGAACATAATCCCCAATTTTAAATTTTGAAACTTTCAGATTTTTATCGTGTCTTTTAGATCTAGATTCAGCTTTTTGCTTTGCCCTTTTTCTGACTAATTCTTTCTTTTGACTCAACCCCAAACGTGTACAATGTGGAAACTCTCGTTTTTCTTCAATCAAACTTTTACTCCTGCCGCCTAACAAAATTTCTTCTGGTGGGAATCCAGTAGTTTCATGATGTAAGGTGTTCATGACATTCTCAAAATCCGATATAAATCTACCCCAGGCTCTATGGTTATGACTGCAGCACGTTCTACACAACCTCCCGATTTCTCGCATGTACCTTTCAACCGGGTTGCTAGCAGGATGGTAGGCTGCGATATATTTAACCTCCACACCATTTTTCTCCATTCCTTCTTTCCAAATTTTGGATATAAACTGGGGTCCATTGTCAGATAGTACTGCCTTGGGTTTCCCGAAGGTTCTGAAGTATTCGACCATTCTACTAAATACAGCTTTTGCTGTTGCTTTTTTCAAGGGGTATAATTTCACAAATTTTGAGAATACTTCCAAAATTACTAAAATATATGCACAATTTCCCGAAGCCTTTGGGAGGGGACCATGCAAATCTACAGATAATAATTCTAGGGTGTCTTCAGGTAATGTACTTTGCATTGGACCCCTACTAATTTTGTTCGGTACTTTGGCCTTTTGACAGACATACCACGACTTAACCCCTTCCTTTACCTTCTTACTGACACTACCAGCAATCACTACTACATTATTCAATTTATCCAAACATTTCTTTGGCCCACTATGCCCCAATGCTAAGTGAAAATAGTCTATGACATCAGTATCAAACTGGTGTGGCCAACATACCCTCCATTCCTCAGTGACTAAATCCTTTCTCCTATATAAAATGCCTTTAAAGATTTTGTAATACTTCTTAATTTAAGGATACTGCACACTGTCAAAATTTACCTTCACAGATTTCCATGTCAGATCCTCATTCTGATGGTATCTCATATTTTTACATATTTGCTCAATTTTCCTTTTTCCTGAAACCTCTTTCATATACTTTATCTGAAAAGTACCCTCTTCATCATTTTCATTGGGCACTTCACTCATACCATTAGGCAATCGAGATAAAGCATCTGCCACATAATTCTCAGTACCCTTAACATAGCAAATCTCGTAATCAAATTGTTGCAAGTACAAAGCCCAATGAGTTAGCCTGCCATTAAGTAAACGACAATCTTTAAGAAAAGTTAAAGCTTTGTGTTCAGTATGTATGATGAGCTTATGGCCCCACAGATAATTTCTGAATTTCTTTAACCCCCATATTATGGCTAAAGCTTCCTTTTCCGATATAGTGTAGTTTCTCTCGTATTTTGTTAGAGTTCTACTTGCAAACACGATAGTCCTGTGTTCGATTTCTTCGTCCTCACAGATTTCTTGGAAAACTTCTATACCAATTCCATAAGCACTGCTGTCAGTACTCATGTGGAAAGGTTTTGACAGTATGGGGTGATGCAAAATATTGTCATTCAAAAGTTCACTTTTTAATTTTTCGAAATCTCTCATACACCCTTCAGTCCACACAAAAGCACTATTTTTCTTAAGTAGATAATTCAAATGAGGACTATTAAAAACTTGCCCCTTGACGAATTTTCTATAGAACCCACATAAACCTAAAAAGGTTTTCAACTGTTTTCTATTTCTAGGAGCTGGACACCCTGCTATTGCACTTAACTTTTCCAGGTCCTTGCCAATACCGGTCGTAGTAATAATGTTCCCCAGAAACTTTATTTCCGACTTCACAAATTCACATTTCTTCCACTTAAGTGTCATGCCCCCTGCATGTAGAGCAATAAAAACTTTCTGCAATAATTCACAATGCTCTTGCCATTCTTCTGTAGCAATCAGTAAATCATCTACATAAATGGTTAGCCGGGAACTCAATTCTCTCCCTAATACAAAGTCCAGTGCCCTAATAAATACTGCCACAGAAGTGCTAAGCCCAAATGGCACTACTTTATACTGATAGCATTTCCCGGCGAATAGAAAAGCGGTATATTTACCGGATTCTTTACTCAATGGGATTTGCCAGTATCCGGCGGTCATATCCAGACTGGTTAAATACTTCACGTTATAAAATTTTTGGAGCATTTCGTCCAGATTTTCAGGTCTGTTTATTTCCTTCTTTACAACTTTGTTCAAAGTCCTGGCGTCGATAACTACTCTCACTCCCCCATCCCTTTTGTTCACGATGATAAGGGGACTATTATATTCGCTGCTACTCCGTTCGATTACACCCCATTCTATCATTTTATCTATTTCCACTTGAACAGCCTGCCTCTTTGATATGGGTATCGAAAACGGTCTTACAAAGAAAGGTTTATGCTCTATTGTCTCAATCTGGTATTCAAAGTTCTTAACTAGGCCAGGTATGTCCGAAAATACGGTGCTGTTACTATCTAAAATATCAAGCAATTCTGTTTTCTGTTCGGGAGATATTCCCTTCAAATTTTCCACCATTTCTTTAAAATCATGCCCCTGCTTGTCACTCTCATTTATTAACCTCTGGACATGGTACATCTCATACTTGTTTGTCAAACCATCATTCCCTTGGTCAATCTCCAACAATAAAGAATCAATTTCTGAATCGAACACCTTCCCATTCTCCTCAAATTTTACTTCTTAATTCCTAGATGTACTATCAATTTTGATCACTTCCTGGCTACAATCAATAATAACCTTTTCTTTATCCAACCAATCTATTCCCAGAATCATTTCAGTGCTCAAGTCTGGCACAACCAAAAAATCATGTTCAAAGTTTTGTCCTTTTATACTAAATTCAACCAAAATCTGGTTCTTTACCGGCTTGCTAGTCTTGCCCGTAGCACCAACAATTTTTACACCCGTCACTGACATAATTACTAGCCCAGGTTTATCACAAATGAGTTCGAAAAACGACTGGGAGATTGCACTTATCTGAGATCGAGTATCAAGAAGTACTTGCAATTTCACATTATAAATTTCAACTGGTATTACAGTTTGTTTCACCGTCGAATGTTTTTCATTGTTGTGATCTTCCCTAAGCAAATCCGGGTCGACGATAACATCGTCCCAAGATATGCTTTTAACATTCACATCACCTATATCTGGCGGTTTCTTTGGTTCAGGGAGTTCAAAGTCATTAATTACTTGAACTCTTTGTAAAATAGACCCTGAGTCGTCAGGTGGCTCTTTCTTTCTTTGTTCGGTCTCAACATCTGGATTTTGTTTTGAAACTTCGTCATCATTAGGTACAATATCACAATTAGCTGTATTTCCATTATTTCCACTATTACCGAAATATTCGTCGTCTGAACTATCGTCAGAATCCGACCATTCTGGATCGCTTTCAGGTTCTAACATAAAAGCTTTTCTGAGACAGGCACTAAGTTCTTCCTTTGTATTTTGGTCAGGCTTTGATTTTAACTCAGTATCCTCTTTTGGCATAACGGCCTCATCATCAGCTTTACTCACATCTACTGTTAATTCATATTTCGTGTAATCCTCGTGGACTTCAATTACTTTTAGGTAATCATCTGTCCCTTCCCCATGGTGCCTTTCGGTAGCAGCTTGTACTGTTGGCGGATCATTAACAGAAGTTACTTCCTCGTCAATGCTAAGGATTTCGTCCTCCAATTCCTTCCTATTTTTCACCTTCGTCCTATCGGCAGCACGCATACTTTGTGCGGCGCTATTTACTCTCTCCTCTTTAAACTCGGGCCACGTCACCTTATCGACGTCCCTACTATCTCCTTTTCCACTAAATAATTTCTTTGCCTCATACTCCTTCTTAAAATCCTCCCACTCACATTGCTTTAGGCCCTTGTACAGATCGTCGATCTGCACACGCCAATTACTTACTTCCGCTAATCCATTCTCGCCTTTTACTTCATTGCAAACACTGCTATCCGCACCTCTCTGTGTATCCACAGTTTCATATATTATTTCCTTCGCCACGGAATTACCACTCATAATGTATTCACCAGCTCTTACGGCAACGTTCATATCTAATGCTGCCGCATTGTTAGCGGCTTCTCTCTGAACAGCTGTTCTGCTAGGCTGGGCCGTTGCCCTCTGATGCTCCACTCGCCTGTTAACAAGTATTGCTCTGCGCGGCAAAGATGAGTCATTCGCGCTCGCACCTGACGCTTGTTTCGCAACAACACGTTGCGTCGTTCCACGCCTGTCTCTAACCTGTCTCATAACATTACTGTCAGTTCGGTAACTTTTCTTAAATCAGGGACGGTATATATTGTCCGCTTCCGTTTGGCCCGCAACGTTCGCGGAAAACAGTTTCCCGCGTCGTTATTATTTTGCGCAGTGTATCCTCTACCGCGACCTGGATAACTTCCTCTTCCTCTGCCTCTACCACTACCTCTCTGTATCATATTGACGCGAAACCCTTCGCCGCCATTTCTCTCGTCATTATTACGGTTATTTCGGTTACCAAAATTTTGATAATTGGCACGACTTTCGCGCCAATGGTCTTCGTCTTCGACCCTTTCGAGAAACGCTTGGAAGCTGCGATGATTGCTTCCCACGTATCTCTTTGAATCTTCTGGAAGCTTTTTATATAACTCCCATATTATTTCAGAATCAGATCTTCTTCCTCTTAAATGCGTTAACTTCCAGTACCAATATTCGCAGAAATCTTTCAAAGAATTCCTGCCCCTGTTATCATGAAGCTTGGCCATGATAAACTCGCGCCACAAATGATCCTGTTTTTGTTCGGACCAATATTCTTCCGTAAACCTTTGCTTAAATTCTTCGAACGTCATTCTTTCGGTATTCAAATTAATTCCCCAGCACTTAGCGTCACCTGCTAAGGCGCTAATTACTACGTTTATCTTTTCCTGATCAGACAAGTGTTCAGGAAATATCCTCTCGCAATTTTTGATGAAATCTAACGGATGCTATCCGTTATGTTTCTTGGCGGGATCGAAGCGTTCCTCACTTTCTAACAGCTTCGTAAGTGGTGTGCCACTACAGACAACACCAGGCCTATCTTTAATTTTACATTCAAGATCGAAAATTTTGCCTTGAATTTTCGAAGTATTTTGTTCACATTTTTGTACACATCTGGTAACTTTCTCACCTAAATCTCTTTCAGTGTCTGAAACTGCCTTTTTCAATTGTGAGATTCCGTGTTGACATTCGTTTACGATCTCAGTTTTAAGACCGAAAACTTTTTCGTCTACTTTTGTTTCAACCAGAGGCTCTACTTTCTCTTGGATGTTGAGGATTTCAACATCAAACCTACTGTTAATGTTGTCAATTTCCCCCTGCATAGTATCCATATTTTTGTTAATTGTGTCAATTTCAAATTTCATAGTATTTACCACAGAACTTAAAATACCCACTTTTTGTTCTACCTGTTCTATTTGTTTACTAATTTTAATTCCTTGTTCTTCGACCTGTACTTTAAGCTGATCATTCTGTGTTTTGAGCTGATGGCTCTGTGTTTTAAGCTGCTCGTCAACGTGTGTTTTAAGCTGACTAACCTGACTACCGACTTGTTTTTGAAGCTGATCATTCTGTGTTTTGAGCTGATGGCTCTGTGTTTTAAGCTGCTCGTCAACGTGTGTTTTAAGCTGACTAACCTGACTACCGACTTGTTTTTGAAGCTGATCATTCTGTCCTGCAATTTGTTTGGTTAATTGTTCAAATAAATCGTTCATGCTTAAAATTTTCACACTGTTTTGTTCTACGGAATCTATGTGTTCCGATCCTACTTCAGAAGTTTCTTTCGGTTCTTTCTTTATCTGTGGTGAATCAAACATGTCAGTGGATTCATTCACATACCCACTATCATCTACAAAGTCACCCTCTACTTCCTGTTTTATCCCTTGCTGTGTTCGAGACGATCTCGACATATCCATCTGTTCGTTAACATGTTCGTGGTACTGTATGTACGCCAATTGTCTACCACTAACGCCATCTGTTATCTGGCCGCGTAAACTCCTGCTACTGCCAGCCGCATTTCCCATTACGCTCGGCACATCTACTGTTTCTACATTCTTGTCCATACTGAACGCAAATTACACCACACTATCGTACTTGACGTTCACTGCTATTTACTTTACTAACTATTATTGCAATTCGAGCCACTGAACATCCACTGTTCGGTATTCACTTTAATTTGTGACCGACAACAACTGGATGTCCTGTCACCGGGAAGCCACTTGTAACGTCTTCGCTCGGGCGTACGTTAACTCTTTAAAGCCTGTACTATGGTAAGTTGACGGGCTTCACCTTATAAGAAAGGATTTTAGTAAATATGTTGACCGCGTGTACCTGAATGGAGGCACAATCAGACTTACACCCACTCAGTAACCACAATGATACGTCAAGCAAGTCTAAAGTGCCACTACACGTTAGGACGGGCAAGAAACATACACAGCAGATGCTACCAATTGTTAATAATACGGTCGCCAGCCTAATTATGCATTAAGTGAGTTTTTTCCTTGTACAAGTGGATGTACGTACAAGCATAACAACACGTAGTAATACTGCATTATATGGTAAATTTTAGAACAAGAAAAATCTACTGAACTAATATTTTCCCTTTCTGTACTAATTTGGACAAGCTATAAATACACAACATTACACTATAATGATTACTACAAACTGCGTTTTGTCTATTGATCCGACTGAAATCGGGCATAAGTTACCCTAGAAATAGCACTTTTGAAACACACATACAATGTCAATTTTAATAAGGGTAAAACACTGATAAATTTAGGTTTTATATTGACTTTAACTTTGCTGGTCAAATCAGTTCAGTACACTTCAGAATTTAAATGAATAGAAAAGAAAAGAGTGGAGGGGGGACCCTGAAACTGTTATGATCACTGTGTTGAAACTATTAACTATTGGAAGCATTAAGCACTCAAGATTTACAATATATGAGTTACTACTCTTTTTGTCTTATTACTTCCTCATTTAACTACCATTATTTTTGTCTCAAATTAATTAAGCTTCATTACTAAACCAATTCCAAAATTATCTTCCAACTTTGTCAGACCTTTGTTCTTTGCTTATATTTTCATTAACAATAAAGCTCCTTAAACATCTTTCTAGCATAGATAGGTCTGCAGGTAATTCTTATTAACATAAACTTTAAATCTTCATTTCGGGACACTCGGATTGCACAACATGTGGAAAGGACCCTGTCTAGGTTAGTGATGAGGGTAATTAATTGATAGGACAATTCTGGTAAAAGTTGAGTTGTTATTGAACAGTCAGGAACAAAATTAACACTGGTCCACACGAATACAATTCTAAAGATTCAACCTGTTCGTGTCGATGCGGCGGTTGGCGGGCGGCGAGATGGCGAGGCGCAAAGCACACATACAATCACAGCTATGGCTCTTGATGTATCGGCACTTTGCTTCTTCTTAGCGTCGCAATCCTTTTCAATTTAGTGCCTATAGAATATAGCCATGCTGTATAGTCGTCGGAAACGGCACATCCGAGGCTCAATGAAATCACGTTTTCCAGGAGAGCCTCCTCGATCCAGAACGTGTTTCTCAGACCGATGCCCAACTCCGACTACATTGCTGAGCCCGTTATGCCGTGCCGCGCCCGTGTGCATTTTCCCGCGCTCGCCTGCCATCCACCTTTTACCGCTCCCCTACAGACAGGGTATTCACCAAAGGTTTTACATTCCACATATCCTAATACATTGCCTACGTATGGACCAGACGCACAATTACAATTTTAAACATATTACAATAGATTCAAAATGGGTTACACTTCAATTCTGTTATAGCATTGCTTGAAATTTGACATAAATATTAACATTCACATCGAAAGTTGCTTACAGTTTCTTTAACATAATGACACGAAAAGAAAAAGAAATGAAATCAAAACATTGCTTACACTAATTTATCGAAAATCAGAAGGAAAAAATTATTATATGTACAGTTGTTGTTACAAACTCTAGTACTCACAATTAAGTTACAAGTTATTCTCCTGTTTGAATATTTCGCAACGGAAACGCACATCTGACTATTAGTAATTTACACAACTCTGACTGTTCACTACGCACTGGCAATACCACATTTTCTTTTTTATTTAACGGCTTTGATCAACACGTGGCCATCGCACTGAATATAAATGGCGCACACATTATAAATTCTGGATATCATGACAACATACAATTCGAAGGAAAAGGTCACCAATCTTTTTCTTTTCGCTATCTTATTTATTCCGATAAATTGTATTACCTAAACACACAAATTCTATAACCTACAACAATAACACATGAGAAATTCCGCCCAGATGGCATGGCTTTACATTGGTGATTCTCTATCTTATGGTCTCGTAATTATTTAACGCTACAGTGCACTTTCTGGATAAGATGGTGGATCTTTTGCTATATCTCACACTTCGACTCTCACAACCATCATCACGAAACTTTCCTCCAGACCGAGCGGTACAAAAGGAACATGCATAACCCACTACCTCTGAAACTTCCTTGCTACTCTCCCATGCAAACCACACATACTTAAATTACATGACATACACCACACTGCAACATGGAATACAACACAAGGAATAGTCACAACATTATAATTACATCACTTTCAGCTTTCCCACTTCTTTCCTACTACGAACTCTGGAGGATATACGCACGTCTTCCTGTGCAATGTAAGCCAAGTGGCGTTGCTGGACAGACGGCGACTCACCTTGCTTCTCTCTCAGAGTATTATAGTTTGAATCAAGCGTCACACGGAAACATGACACGCAAAGTAATATTAAGAACATATTCATCACTCACGCGAGTCCTCAACTGATACCATGGACGAGTACTTCTCTTTATCCTTTGTCTCATACACAGATTGAGTCTCACAAAGTACTCACTATGTGGAAGTACTCGTCTCTAATTTCAAGTCCTGCACACGACATTTCTTAAATATTTCCAACTTATAGTACACACGCTAGTAATTCAGCTTAACTTAAGCACTCGGAAGTATTTCAACTTATTGCTACACGTGGTTTCATTGTGACCGTTGGTCACTTCCGAAGATTACTACGATCCCCTTAATATTACCTGCCTGACATTTAATTCTCCCCACAAAAGTTCCTGAAATAGAGAAATTATTATTCTAAACTAATCTTAAGTATTTCACATGCATACCATGTCTCCACTCTTTTGTCTTTACGGAGCACACCTAAGACAGGTCTTACCAACACTAGATCCAACGGCAGAGTGCTGAAACATGGCCGTTCTTCAGGTCATCTCGCACCTCCTTCGAGGTGGGGGAAGACCATGCTACCCATTGGTCAGCCACATTTCAGGCGCTCAAAGCTCCGGTACATTTCATCTCTTTGGTTCCACCAAAGGTGACCAAAAGATCGTCTCAAAGATAATCATTTATTCACATTCACTATCTGCGGTTATCAGACGACCATACATTCATTCATTTCACAGATCTCACCAAACTGGATGTAGGGATTTATTTTGTAGGAGTGCACATGTGATCAATTAAATAAATAAATTGTCATTCTTTCCCACACTGGTATCCGGCTTCGCTGTATTAATTGAAATTGAGTTATTATTAGAAAAAATATGTTGTTCTGACAAGAATAATAAAGTATGTTGTACCTATTTTCAATGTCGGGCGGTACTGTGCCCTTTCATCTTGTCTAAAGACTGTTCATGTAAGAGGAACTTGCTGTCCATTATTATATATGAGGTGCAAGAGGAGATTGTGGTTTTAACTACCATTCTTTTTGTTGCTACATTTGAAATAAATTTATAATTTCTCGAAGAAAAATGATGTGCTCAGACTGGGTTCGCCCTTCCACGTCTCCTATGCTTTGTCCATCCTATGCACGGACATTTCAGTCTTTATGCATAGTAAGCTGGTCTCACCAGTTACTTTGCAACAACACGTTATTATACACGTACATCAATATAAATACTAAGAAGATTTCATTAACAAATGGTTTAATGTTTCCAATGTTTTGTCCTCGATGCCACTATTATGGCTATAACTACATATGAGTGGATGCCTACTGCGCTATCCACTCTGCAAGGGCCGTCATATAAATGACAGGATTTGGATGTTTTCTGCTCGACTAGGTCTGATCGAAGGTGAATCTGGACCAGCACCGGGTCTGCTTCTCTGATCATAGGTTTCTCAGAGGTGCAGGTATGCCGTTCTTGCCTCACAGCTTCCATCCTCCTGATTCTCCTCAACGTAACTGCTAGTTTAGTGTCCAGATCAACTGTAGGGGAAGAGGGTAATCTCGCCACTTCTCTTACTGCCGTGAGAACAGGCCTGTTTAACGTCACTTCGGCCAGAGAATAACAAGTAGTTTCGTGGGCCATGTTATTGTTAATTTCTTCGAACTTATGAACGTGCTCTACCCATTTAGAGTGTTTCGTGCGGCAGTGAATTCTTGCCAGCTTCCCTACTTCCCTGAAACAACTTTAATCAGATTAGTTGTCATGTAATACACTCCTGGAAATGGAAAAAAGAACACATTGACACCGGTGTGTCAGACCCACCATACTTGCTCCGGACACTGCGAGAGGGCCGTACAAGCAATGATCACACGCACGGCACAGCGGACACACCAGGAACCGCGGTGTTGGCCGTCGAATGGCGCTAGCTGCGCAGCATTTGTGCACCGCCGCCGTCAGTGTCAGCCAGTTTGCCGTGGCATACGGAGCTCCATCGCAGTCTTTAACACTGGTAGCATGCCGCGACAGCGTGGACGTGAACCGTATGTGCAGTTGACGGACTTTGAGCGAGGGCGTATAGTGGGCATGCGGGAGGCCGGGTGGACGTACCGCCGAATTGCTCAACACGTGGGGCGTGAGGTCTCCACAGTACATCGATGTTGTCGCCAGTGGTCGGCGGAAGGTGCACGTGCCCGTCGACCTGGGACCGGACCGCAGCGACGCACGGATGCACGCCAAGACCGTAGGATCCTACGCAGTGCCGTAGGGGACCGCACCGCCACTTCCCAGCAAATTAGGGACACTGTTGCTCCTGGGGTATCGGCGAGGACCATTCGCAACCGTCTCCATGAAGCTGGGCTACGGTCCCGCACACCGTTAGGCCGTCTTCCGCTCACGCCCCAACATCGTGCAGCCCGCCTCCAGTGGTGTCGCGACAGGCGTGAATGGAGGGACGAATGGAGACGTGTCGTCTTCAGCGATGAGAGTCGCTTCTGCCTTGGTGCCAATGATGGTCGTATGCGTGTTTGGCGCCGTGCAGGTGAGCGCCACAATCAGGACTGCATACGACCGAGGCACACAGGGCCAACACCCGGCATCATGGTGTGGGGAGCGATCTCCTACACTGGCCGTACACCACTGGTGATCGTCGAGGGGACACTGAATAGTGCACGGTACATCCAAACCGTCATCGAACCCATCGTTCTACCATTCCTAGACCGGCAAGGGAACTTGCTGTTCCAACAGGACAATGCACGTCCGCATGTATCCCGTGCCACCCAACGTGCTCTAGAAGGTGTAAGTCAACTACCCTGGCCAGCAAGATCTCCGGATCTGTCCCCCATTGAGCATGTTTGGGAGTGGATGAAGCGTCGTCTCACGCGGTCTGCACGTCCAGCACGAACGCTGGTCCAACTGAGGCGCCAGGTGGAAATGGCATGGCAAGCCGTTCCACAGGACTACATCCAGCATCTCTACGATCGTCTCCATGGGAGAATAGCAGCCTGCATTGCTGTGAAAGGTGGATATACACTGTACTAGTGCCGACATTGTGCATGCTCTGTTGCCTGTGTCTATGTGCCTGTGGTTCTGTCAGTGTGATCATGTGATGTAACTGACCGCAGGAATGTGTCAATAAAGTTTCCCCTTCCTGGGACAATGAATTCACGGTGTTCTTATTTCAATTTCCAGGAGTGTAGATGCTCGTCCCGTGGATCATTATTCCAAGCTATTGAACGAAGTGACCCAAGCGTGAGAGGTGAACGGGGGCCATTGTCAGACAAGACATTCTTTGGGTTACCTAATGTGTCGGTGTAAAGACACGGGCAGTTACTCAGAACTATTGATGACGTTGTTGAGGCGTGCTGCGGCTCGCGTTGGTGCTGTTTGTAGGTTTCCGCCTTCTGTTGGAGGCCAGACGGTATCGTCTAGTTGGCATGGCTGCGGTTGTTTGTCTTCTTCTCGTGTTGACTGGCGCCACTCGGTTTCGCAAGCGTTGCCTATCCGCTAGTGGCAGCAGCGGCAGTTATCGATATGTAGTAACTTCGTTGCTTTGTGGGTCGTGTGAGAGTGTCAGTTCGGTTGGGGACTAAGGAGAAGCCAGATCCACGCAGTGCCAGAACATACAGTGACCGCCGGATGGAAGCGCTGTGGTCACGAGGGTGCACGACCTCGTCGTAAACGGAATCCAGCAAGCTTTAAGATGAGTGCATTTGAATCCAAGTAGAGAAACCTCCACCACTATGATATCTCGCGATTCTCCAGTCACTTGGGTTCGTGTTGCTGCTAGTAGTGTCGCCAAGGCGAAGAGTAGCGAGTGGAGTGCTTGGGGAAGGCGGATCTGATTAGCTTTCCTCGACTTCTTATTACTATTCACTGCGTTCAACTTGTTACAATTTGTTAAGTTCAACCAGCCGTAATTTTTCTTGCCTGGTGACCGTTAACGCCCGTTACCTGCCCTGGGATTAGTGTATATACCGGCAGTGTACGTTTCCTCACCTTGCCGCTGCTGTCCGTTAAGGTGTGTAGTTTTGATAGCTTTCTTGATTGTAGGCCGGTTGGTGATTCTTCTACTCTGGTGGTAGTGTTTCCTTTTTCGTTCCGAGCGCTCTAAACACAGTATTCTGGGGACGTAGTGCAGACCGCCGGTTCCGGCTTTGGAGTATTGTTCCATCACTGTATTTGGTTTATCGGACGTCAGGTAGCTTCAGCAATATTATCATTAGTCATTCGTTGGACTGCCACTAGTCTGAGTTACCATACTGTGAAGTGAATGCAACGCTTGGCTGCCTATCTCATAGCTCGCGAAGGTGTTTGTTGCCGGGCCTTCTCAGAGGTCGATTCCTGGTCTCTTGGTTCTTGTAAGACATGTGTGTTCTAAAAGGAGGTCTGAGGGCCAGTAGTTCAGTGTAACTGAACTGAGATCATGTAAGAATTTAAAGGTAGAACAGACCTAATCATCGGGCTCTTGCACCCGAAATTCTTCTTAATCCAACATCGAGGCCGCAATCTGCTTTGTCAATATGAGCTCTCGAAAACAATTACGCTGTTATCCCTAAGGTAATTTAATCTTATGATCATAAATTATGGATCAAAACAACAAATATAAATCAATGATATAATAATGAAGAGTTTATTTATTCTTCATCCTTCAGTCCACGCCTTCTGCTGGTGTAATCTGCCTCAGCACCTTTTAAGGAACTTCTGTACTGAGCCTTGTGTTTTATTATTGTATTATTTAAATACCTTGCAATGCCTACATTAAATGTTATATATGTCTAGTTAATAGTTCTGGTCGCCTTGTGAAATAAATCTAGCAGTGTAGTGTTCAGTTTATGTTAAGGGTTGTGTTACAAAGTTTACCATCATCTTATTTCACCCGTTTCGTGATCAGTTGCTTGTTTTTTAATTAACATTTGCTATTGTTTTTGCTGTTTTGCAGCAGGTTTCTACATTTTTTTATATTATTGCCAGTCCTTGCGTGTGAGGCCTTCAGCCGTAATTGCGGTCACTTGCCTTAAAATTCTAATTTGGTATTTGTATTTACGTAACAAGCCTTTAAAACCTCATTTACTGCCATTCCTGGCATCTGATGCCTTCTGCTGTGTTTGTAGCGACTTGCCTTTAATATTTCAATTGTTGTGGCGTAACAAGCTAGCTACGCCACACTGAGAAGTAGCCGAAAGGGCACGCGTCAGCTCACGCCGTCTTGCGTTAAGTCTGAAACAGGATACTTTATGAATGCTATAAAGAAAAGAACGGAGCTTCTCGTATACTTAACTTTTATTCACTTCTGCGGTACATCGCTCTTGATAATACAAGTGAGACTCTCTCCAGATATGGTTAACTGCGCCTTGCTAGGTCGTAGCCATGGACTTAGCTGAAGGCTATTCTAACTGTCTCTCGGCAAATGAGAGAAAGGCTTCGTACGTGTAGTCGCTAGCAATGTCGTCCGTACAACTGGGGCGAGTGCTCGTACGTCTCTCTAGACCTGCCATGTGGTGGCGCTCGGTCTGCGATCACACAGTGGCGACACGCGGGTCCGACATGTACTAATGGACCGCGGCCGATTTAAAGCTACCACCTAGCAAGTGTGGTGTCTAGCGGTGACACCACATCAATACCTGTAATTTGTACGTTGCAGCGAGTTTTAAACAATTCTTAATTTATTGCCATTCCTGGCGTATAAGGCCTTCTCCCCAGATCACTGTGGCTTGCTTTTAAAACATTATCTGCTGTACCTGTATTTAATGGTGATTTGCTCAATTGTAACTGACTGAAAACACTATTATTTACACAGTTGTTTATTCCTTCATTAATAACGTGTGGTATTTTTATTTATTGTTGAGTCTGGAATTGCTGGTTTAAAATAAATTGTGTGTAACTGTAAAAGGCAACCAATAGTAACTGATTACGGGCCCGCCCACAATCGTAATGGAACCCTGCCTTCCCTTGACTACCAGGTTTCGCTTCTTACTGGGTAAAACTTCATGTACTTTGTGAAAACGTCGAGAACTGCAAATAAAAAGTGGGTTCCGCTTCTCCCTGGGGGAAGACTTACCATGATGGCTACCGAGGTAAGTTCTCACAGGGCTGATGCAATGACCTTCCTCTCTCGGGTTTTGTTTTTTGGCACAAGAAGCACCTTGCACCATTATCGATCGATCTTCTTGAAGTTCACGTCCTGTCTGAAAATCGCAAAGGACTTTCGGCACCGTAGTGCACAAACAGCAGGTGGGTGCACCAAAAAGGTCGGCCTGTATGTGCTGTGGCACGCATAACCTCCACCGTTCACTGTCGCGATGTGTTCGGACGTATAACATTCCGTTCATCAATCTGTAATATATTCGTACTGCCTCGTTCGCTCGATCCTCGAGTGTTTGATTCTTAATGCCAAGAAGCTGCGGGTCGTCTGTCTGGCGAGGAGCTATGTCCCAGAATTTGCGCTTCGTTCCTGCATCACACTCTACGTTTTAGGTTCTCCAAATATTAAGTTCCTTACTCGCCGACCAGTCCACATCCTTGCCGGGCATGCCAGGAATAACACAGGACAACGCGCCTGGAACCAAGTTGTCTTTACCGGGCACTTCCTTGACGGTGTGATTGAATTCTTGGAGCGCTATTGGTGCCGACAGCTGTTCAGGAACGTTAGTGTCCGGAGATCGGTCACTTACCTGATAAATTAGAAGGTACTGTCTAAACCTGTACAGACTCCAAACAATGGCCAATAGCTCTTTCTCCGGCAATCGCTTAACGTGCAGCTTGCAAAACAAATTACTTTATGCTCCTTTTATTCTCCCTCACCTTGTTCCTGGTACAGTTCTGACACAGCCGGCCGCGGTGGCCGTGCGGTTCTGGCGCTGCAGTCCGGAACCGCGGGACAGCTACGGTCGCAGGTTCGAATCCTGCCTCGGGCATGGGTGTGTGTGATGTCCTTAGGTTAGTTAGGTTTAAGTAGTTCTAAGTTCTAGGGGACTTATGACCTAATATGTTGAGTCCCATAGTGCTCAGAGCCATTTGAACCATTTTGACACGACAGCATAGTGATAACTATATGTAGCGAGGAAAAATCTATTGTTAAAGGCAGAGTGGTAGAGCGAAATGTTTCAGGTTAGTGAGTCTTTAAGAACTTGTAACTCGCACTCGTGCATCTGCTTGTCAGACTAACATTAGGAGACGTTTTTCTTTAGTAGCCCAGCCAGGTGGACACTTTCTGGCGTAATAGTTCACATATTTGCGGAATAATCCCGTCAAACCCAAGAGTTCCCTAAACTGTCGCTAGTATGCAGGTGAGATAAACTGCCGGATGGCTTCCAGTTTCTGCATTTTCTTAGCCTAAGGGTCATACCAACACGGGCGACGGCCTATAATGCATCTCGCAGTGTATCGCGGTGTTCTAAAAAACTATAGTATCGACATACAACGTGACTTATCTGGAGAAATTCGGACCGAAGATTGCACCTAGTGCGTGCATGTTCATCTCAGAGTAACACTTGCACTCTATGTCGTTAGTTATTTGTTGAGTGTGTTGCAGTCTCTGACTTCCCCAAAGCTTTTACTGTCTGCAGCCCCCCCTAATACTGGAAAAGTTATTCTCTAATTTCTTAACACGTGTCCTGAATACTCGTTATTTATCTTATCAGTCTACCTAATTTTCAACATTCTTCTGTAGTACCGTATCTCAAACGCCTCGATTCTCCTCTCTTGCAGTTTTACATCTGTCGTCCACGATTCACTGAATTTAAAACCGATGTTTGATGCCAGTAAACTTCTCTTGGCCTGGAATGTCCTCTTTGCCTGTGCTAGTCTGCTTTTTCTGTCCGTCTTGCTTCGACCGTCATGGCTTATTTTGCTTCGTCTACTTCGTAATCACTAATTTTTATGTCAGGCTTCTCGCTGTTCTAATTTCTGCTACTTCTCATCACTTTCGTCCTTTTATGGTTTATTTTCAGTCCGTATTCAGTACCCATTAGACTGTACATTCCAGTTAACGGATCCTTTAATTCTTCTTCAGGTTCACTGAGTATAGCAATGTCATCAGCGAATCTTATCACTGATAGCCATTCACCCTGAATTTGAATACCATTCTTGAACCTTTCTTTTAATTCCGTCATTGCTTCTTCCATTTATAGAGTGAACAGTAGGAGTGAAAGACTGCATCCCTGTTTACACCCTTTTTAGTCCGAGTACTTCGTTCTTGGTATTCTAGTCTTCCTTCTTGATTTTTGTACACAGTGTATATTACACGTCTTTCCCTATAGCTTTTTCCTATTTTAAATTGTCGATTACATTTTCAAGGTCGAAATAGCTAATGAACATGTCCTGATTTTTCTTAACTCTTTCTTACATTATCAAGTGCAGCGTCCGAACTGCATCTCTAGTGCCTTACCTTTTCTGAAACCAAACTGATCGTCAGCTAATGGAATGTAGAGGAGAATAAAATTGTTCTTCTTCCTTCACTTGGAGGTGACAGATACAGATCGAAAGTCTTCCCGTTCTCTGTTGAAAAAAAAAATGGTTCAAATGGCTCTGAGCACTATGGGACTCAACTGCTGAGGTCATAAGTCCCCTAGAACTTAGAACTACTTAAACCTAACTAACCTAAGGACAGCACACACATCCATGCCCGAGGCAGGATTCGAACCTGCGACCGTAGCGGTCGCGCGGTTCCAGACTGTAGCGCCAGAACCGCTCGGCCACCAGCGGCCGGCTCTGTTGAAAAACTTCGGCATAAGGCTGCAGTTCTGTGAACGAAGTTGTCTGCTGTCCCTGAGACGAACAATTTCCATCTCGTATCCTCCTTCCTCTCCAGCTCGGCCCTTGGGAGTATGGTGTGGGGAGCGTCTGTCACAGGATACCAAAGCTACTACCTGATCGTCTGACTGAAAACTTGTACCTCGCGTCCCACACCGTCCGAGTACAGCCTCAAAAACTTAACGGGTAGCTGCTTCCTCTCTTCCTGTGTACTACTAGTGGCTTGTAGAAAGACAGAATTATTCTTTCTCTGTTCCCACTATAATGGAAGAGGAAAGTATTCCACACAAAATATCCAACATCAGAAGGGAGCATTAATGAGTGCTCAAGATTCATATCAAATCCTTTGACGATTCGTCAGATTAAGATGCACTTACAAGCACTAACGAGGGCAATGGCCTAAGTCACGGCCAACTGGTATGGTTCCAATCACATTAATGTGACCACTTATCGAATGCCTGAATATCCAAATTTTGTAGCGTGGACTGCTACGAGACGTGCAGAAAGTGAGTCGGTGAGGTTCTGGAAGATACCGACAGGGATGTTTAGCCACGCCCTCTCCAGTGCTGTGGCCATCTGCACTATGTTTCTGACTTGAGGATCCATGGAACGAACAGCCCGATCGAGATGGTCCCACCGATTCTCGATTGGGTTTTAATTCGGGGAGCTTGAGTAGCAGCGGAGCACGTTAAACTCGTAACGATACAGCCTTCCCCAAAATTCATATGAAATGTCTGATACCACCTTTTTATATGCATCAGGATAGTCATCGGACAATTCAGGGCTTCCTAAGAGCTTATATATATATATATATATATATATATATATATATATATATATATATATATATATAGAGCACACACTAAAACTAACATGAATGGCCAGAGATTAGTAGAGTTTTGTGAGAAATTCAAATTGAACATTATGACAACTAAATTCCAGAAGAATCCCAAAAAACAAACAACATGGAAATCACCGAACAAATTACTTGGCGAATTCCAGATTGATCACGTGACAATAAGTTATGATAATTCAAAGGACATTCAAGATGTACAGGTGGTGAAAGGGGCCAACTTTGATTCTGACCATTATCTGACCAAAATTAAGATGAAATTAACACCAGAAAGAAGTCACAAGAGTGACGAAACAAAAATAGCCAAATATAGAGTACAGGACTTAATGCTCAATCAGCAAGTCTTAGACGACTACAAGGAAAAGACAGATAAAATCAAAAGTCACAAATGGGAAGAAATTGCAACCTCAATACGAGACGTAGCAGAACAAACAATTTTACTAACCAAAAAGAAAAAGCATCCCTGGTGGAATGAGGTCTGTGAGAAAACACTACAGAAAAGAGCCAGAACTTGGGAGAAATACAACTCAACCAAAAGGCCAACTGACTGGGAGCAGTTCAAAACGCAAAGACGTGAAACGACGAAAATCATTAAAAGTGAACGAAGGAAATATGACACACAACAAATACAGAAAATACAAGATGAATTTTCTAAGAACAATACACGCAATTTCTTTCAAGCATTCAGAACTACAATAACAAGATATAAACCACCGACACTCTGCTTCAAAGATGAAAAAGGAAATCTGATCACCAGTGTGGAACAAAATTGCCAACACCTAGCGAACTACTTTGAAACGCTGCTAAGCTGCAAAAGACCTGATGAAACCTTGACATTTGAGAAGCCTAAGAATAAGCTACCAGACTCTGAACCACCTAATAAAGAAGAAATTAAAGAGATCTTGAAAGGATTGAAAAACAATAAAGCATCTGGTAAAGATTCGTTAGTCGCGGAACTACTGAAATACGCAGGAGAAAACTTAATAAATAATTTCGAGGCGCTGTTTGAAGAAATTTGGAATACAGAGAAGATTCCGGAGGAATGGAAGACAGCATTGATTCATCCATTACATAAGAAGGGTGCCAGGACAAATGCAAATAACTACAGAGGTATCTCATTGTTATCAGTGGCCTATAAGATCCTATCCAAGGCACTACAAAACAGGATTGAAAATCAAGTAGAGAAAGAACTGGGTGAATATCAGGCTGGGTTTAGAAAAGGAAGATCATGCAGTGAACAGATATTCAGTCTACTCTCCATAATACAACTTCGCGCACGCACATCGAAAAATCTAGTAATTACATTCATAGACTTCAAAAAAGCATATGATTCTATTGATAGACCAACCTTGATTAACACATTAGAAGAATTTGGGATTGATGATAAAAGCAGAAGTCTAATCCAGGAAACCCTTACGGGAACAAAATCGCAAGTGAAGTTTTTGGGTAGATTGTCACAACCGTTTGTAATTGGAACAGGTGTTAGACAAGGGGATGGACTCTCCCCACTGTTGTTTAACATTGTCCTTGAAAAAGTGGTCAGGGAATGGAGAAAGAAGATGGCAGAAGCTGGAGTGAAAAATGGGATAACGTTAGGAAGAAATAAAACAAAAATTGAATGTCTGGCATTTGCTGATGACATGGCAATATTGGCAGATGACATCGAAACAGCAAAGATTCAGATAGAAATGCTGCATGAGATCGCTGAGAAGACAGGTCTACAAATATCGTATGAAAAGACAGAACTGATGATACAGGACAAAACAGACCCAACACAGACATTGCAAACTAAGTATGGAATAATTAAGAGAGTCCATAAATTTAAGTATCTAGGGGAATGGATTACACCGACAGGGTTACCAAATGTTTCACTACAGGAAAGAGCAATAAAGATGGAAACGGCATACCAGCTATGCCGAAATGTATACAATAAAAAGTCGATCTCCATCAATGCCAAGCTCAGGCACTACAATGCGGTAATAAAACCAGAAAGTTTGTATGCGATTGAATGCATCCCACTGAACAGAAAACGTCTGTTGGAGAAATTGGAAATAAAAGAGAGAAAAATACTGAGAAAGATCTTAGGACCTAAAAAGGATGGACAAGATTATAAATTGCGATCCAATAAAGAGTTATACGAGAAAATTGAAAAACTGACAACATCCTTTAAGAAGAGAAGACTGAGTTTCTATGGGCATGTCAAAAGAATGGCACCAGAAAGAACGGCAAAGAAAATCCTGGAATACATGGAAAGCAGAAAGACACAAATTAACTGGCTGAAAGAAGTAAAAGAAGACATTGCAGAAATGAACATTATATCAGAGACAGTTTACAACAGAATGGAATATAGGAATGCCATCAACAAAATACAGGGATTCAAAGACCGAACGCAATCAAAGAAGACGGGAACAACCTGGTCGCAAGAACGTAAAGAAGCCCACTCAGAAAAAATGAAGAAGTACTGGGAAGAACGCAAGAAAAAGCACAAGAAATGACTGATGCTTAGCGTAGTCCAAAGTTGACTGTAGCGAATAATAATAATAATAATAATAATATATATCCTCTTTGATAAAAAAACTTGATATTCATTCCGAAGGCGTATGGAATGTTCTAGAAGATCGTGCGTTGTCATCATTATCAAGAGATTGTTGTCATTAACAAAATTACATACAAACGCTGGATTGAATGTATAATAAAGAAGTTGAAGGGATTAATATTTGGCGGAAAACATTAAAATTCTGTGGAAGTGTTGGCATAGGTAGCCTGCGCCTCTAATTACCATAATTACAATCAAGTAACGAGTTAACACAAAGAACCTCATTATCTTGAGAAACGGCTTCAAAGTTATTAGCAAGCGATGTATTTTCATGTAACTTTCTCGTATGCAGTCGGATAAAGCACAAGATTTGTAATACCATTACATGTTAGTAACCAAATCCAAACTGTAATTAATTACGTAACTAAAATAATACGAGAGACACTTTTGTAATTAAAGTTCAGAATGATTTTCTTATGAAAAACTAAAGATATTACTAGAAAAGATTGCCGGCCGGAGTGGCCGAGCGGTTCTAGGCGCTACAGTCTGGAACAGCGCGACCGCTACGGTCGCAGGTTCGAAACCTGCCTCGGGCATGGACGTGTGTGATGTCCTTAGGTTAGTTAGGTTTAAGTAGTTCTAAGTTCTAGGGGACTGATGACCTCAGAAGTTATGTCCCATAGTGCTCAGAGCCATTCCAATCATTTTTGAACTAGAAAAGATTGTTATTCAAATATTGTATTTTATACCTTATTCGGCTGTAACATCAATTTATTTACGTTTTGTAAATTATAATTGTAATATTGAAACTGTATAAATTTAATAATGCTTTATTTTGGAAGTTATTGTTAAAATCCTATATAAATCTATGCAGCGAGATTGCGAGAGGGTTGTTGAGTTGTTTTGTCAGTCAGTTTTGAAGTTACTTTTGGAAGTCAAAGAGATCAGTGATGTCTGTGAAGTGCTTTGTTTAAACGTGTCGAGAATGCAGTTCTGTTGTCAATAATGAGAAATTGCAAATTTATTTTCTTTCATCAAAATGAAATCCAGGAAAAAGTTAAGTAATCTTAAGTAACGATCAAGAAGAATGTAGCATCGTTATAAACTCATCCAAGTGCTCTTCGAACCACGCATGTTCACTATGAGCTGTCTAACATGTTGCATTGTCCTGCTGGTAGATTCTATCGTGGCGAGGAAGAACAAACTGCATTTAGGGGTACACATGGCCCCAAGGATAGATGAATACTTACCTTGATACACTGTGCCTTGCAGGATGATGAGACCACGCATGTCCACTATGAGCTGTCTTAACATGTTGCATTGTCCTGCTGGTAAATTCTATCGTGGCGAGGAAGAACAAACTGCGTTTAGGGGTACACATGGCCCCAAGGATAGATGAATACTTAACGTTGATACACCGTGCCTTGCAGGATGATGAGACCATCCAGGGAAGGCGACGAATACGCTCCCTCCTTCGACATGGACCCTTCTGACGATTGTTGCAGCGTGCTTGCCATCAGATATTTCGCGGTCGAACGGTCATCTGTCCGATGGAGCATAAACGTTATTCGTCTGTCAAGACCGCCTGTCGTCACTCAGTGGACGTCTAGTTGCGGTACTGGCGTGCTAATTCCAGCTTCCATCGCCGATGAACAGTAGTGAAATGAAATGCCGTGTGTCGAGAGCCTCCCGTCGGGTAGACCGCTCGTGTGGTGCAAGTCTTTCGATTTGACACCACTTCGGCGACTTGCGCGTCGATGGGGATGAAATGATGATGATTAGGACAACACAACACCCAGTCCCTGAGCCGAGAAAAATCTCCGACCCAGCCGGGAATCGAACCCGGGCCCTTTGGATTGATAGTCCGTCGCGCTGACCACTCAGCTACCGGGGGCGGACCGGGGCTGCGGAGGCCCACATGCAGCAACGTTCGCTGAAGAGTCGTCGGGGAGACACTGCTGGTAGCAACTTGGTTCATCTTGGCGCTCACTTGCTCAACAGCTGCACCTCTATCCCCTCCGTACACATCTTCGCAGCCGTTGTTAACCACTATCATCTTTGGCCTGTCTTGCATCACAGTTGCCTCGGCGCTGGTTTTGGATAGTGCCATCTATAGGTGCACGGTATACTTTAACAACGGCGGCACGCGAACAGTTTACAGACTTAGTCGTTTCGGAGATGTTTACACCCTTGGCCATTGATCACGCCCTTTTAGACATCAAATAAATCGCTTCGTTTCCGAATTACAACAACTGCGCTGTTACCCGCGTCCCACCTACACGCGTTATACGCCCTACAGTCCTAGTGCTGCCACCTACACTCTGTGAATTGTCATTTGCACGTTGATGTCGAACATAGGCAGTGGTCACTTTAATGTGACCGGACCGTGTCTTCGGCAGCTTACTTTTGTACAACCTAAAATGAAAGAATTTATCATATTTTGGCTCCACAACAATCCGTTTTAGAGGAAACAGTCCCTAAAGTTCGTGATGCGAAATCCACTTACTCTTGACGCGATCGATAGATACACTCCTGGAAACGGAAAAAAGAACACATTGACACCGGTGTGTCAGACCCACCATACTTGCTCCGGACACTGCGAGAGGGCTGTACAAGCAATGATCACACGCACGGCACAGCGGACACACCAGGAACCGCGGTGTTGGCCGTCGAATGGCGCTAGCTGCGCAGCATTTGTGCACCGCCGCCGTCAGTGTCAGCCAGTTTGCCGTGGCATACGGAGCTCCATCGCAGTCTTTAACACTGGTAGCATGCCGCGACAGCGTGGACGTGAACCGTATGTGCAGTTGACGGACTTTGAGCGAGGGCGTATAGTGGGCATGCGGGAGGCCGGGTGGACGTACCGCCGAATTGCTCAACACGTGGGGCGTGAGGTCTCCACAGTACATCGATGTTGTCGCCAGTGGTCGGCGGAAGGTGCACGTGCCCGTCGACCTGGGACCGGACCGCAGCGACGCACGAATGCACGCCAAGACCGTAGGATCCTACGCAGTGCCGTAGGGGACCGCACCGCCACTTCCCAGCAAATTAGGGACACTGTTGCTCCTGGGGTATCGGCGAGGACCATTCGCAACCGTCTCCATGAAGCTGGGCTACGGTCCCGCACACCGTTAGGCCGTCTTCCGCTCACGCCCCAACATCGTGCAGCCCGCCTCCAGTGGTGTCGCGACAGGCGTGAATGGAGGGACGAATGGAGACGTGTCGTCTTCAGCGATGAGAGTCGCTTCTGCCTTGGTGCCAATGATGGACGTATGCGTGTTTGGCGCCGTGCAGGTGAGCGCCACAATCAGGACTGCATACGACCGAGGCACACAGGGCCAACACCCGGCATCATGGTGTGGGGAGCGATCTCCTACACTGGCCGTACACCACTGGTGATCGTCGAGGGGACACTGAATAGTGCACGGTACATCCAAACCGTCATCGAACCCATCGTTCTACCATTCCTAGACCGGCAAGGGAACTTGCTATTCCAACAGGACAATGCACGTCCGCATGTATCCCGTGCCACCCAACGTGCTCTAGAAGGTGTAAGTCAACTACCCTGCCCAGCAAGATCTCCGGATCTGTCCCCCATTGAGCATGTTTGGGACTGGATGAAGCGTCGTCTCACGCGGTCTGCACGTCCAGCACGAACGCTGGTCCAACTGAGGCGCCAGGTGGAAATGGCATGGCAAGCCGTTCCACAGGACTACATCCAGCATCTCTACGATCGTCTCCATGGGAGAATAGCAGCCTGCATTGCTGCGAAAGGTGGATATACACTGTACTAGTGCCGACATTGTGCATGCTCTGTTGCCTGTGTCTATGTGCCTGTGGTTCTGTCAGTGTGATCATGTGATGTATCTGACCCCAGGAATGTGTAAATAAAGTTTCCCCTACCTAGGACAATGAATTCACGGTGTTCTTATTTCAATTTCCAGGAGTGTAATTGAAAACTGAGCATACATGGTGGCCGCAAACGCATACTGTCCTATAAATACAGGAAAGAAACTTTTTCGACTGTCGGTTATGTACCAGTCAGTAAGAACTGTTCACTGAAACAACCGCTGGCGTAGCGGCCAAGGCATTTGGTTGCAGAGACAAGAACCTGTGTTCGATTCCCAGATGCATTCTGCAGATGTTTTTCTTGTAATTTTTTCCATTTGGAAATTGGTAGCCGTAGGAGGGTTAACTAGGTAAGTAAAGCAATAGGGAATAATAACGAGAGAGGCAAATAAATTGCTCAAACGATTTGAATTATTAAAGAATTAAAAATTTAATACTAGTCGCTTCACAAGATTCTTTCACTCACTGTGTTACATGTCTTCAGTTTCCTTCGAATAACTAGAGGCATTCGAAGCGAATACACTCGCGCCACCAGGAACATCTAACGAATGCAATCTTCGCTCAACTACATCGTTCATTCCGAAGATTAGTAGGAAATCAAACTTGATTTCTATATAAAAATCCGTCTTTTTCGGGAATTAATTTTTATACATACACTATGTGATCAAAAGTATCCGGACACCCCCAAAACATATTCATATTAGGTGCATTGTGCTGCCACCTACTGCCAGGTACTCCATATCAGCGACCTCAGTAGTCATTAGACGTCGTGACAGAGCGGAATGGGGCGCTCCGTGGAACTCCGGACTTCGAACGTGGTCAGGTGATTGGGTGTCACTTGTGTCATACGTCTGTACGCGAGATTTCCACATTCCTAAACATCCCTAGGTCCACTGTTTTCGATGCGATAGTAAAGTGGAACCGTGAAGGGAAACTTAAAGCACAAAAGCGTACAGGCCGACCTCGTCTGTTGACTAACAGAAACCGCCGACAGTTTAAGAGGGTCGTAATTTGTAATAGGCAAACATCCACACCATCACACGGAAATTCCAAACTGCATCAGGATCCACTGCAAGTACTATGGTAGTTAGGCGGGAGTTTAGAAAACATGGATTTCATGGTCGAGCGGTTGCTAATAACATCACGCCGGTAAATGCCAAACGACGCCTCGCTTGGTGTAAGGAGCGTAAACATTGGACGATTGAACATTGGAAAAACGTTGTGTGGAATGCCGAATCACGGTACACAATGTGGCGATCCGATGGCAGGGTGTGAGTATGGTGAATGCCCGGTGAACGTCATCTGCCAGCATGTGTAGTGCCAACAGTAAAATTCGGAGGCGGTGGTGGTGTGGTGTGGTGTTTTTCATGAAGGGGGCTTGCACAGCACAGTCCTACATTAATGTTTTAATCACCTTCTTACTTTCTACTGTTGAAGAACAATTCTAGGATGGCGATTTCATCTTTCAACACGATCAAGCATCTGTTCATAATGCACGGCCTGTGGCGTAATGGCTACACGACAATAACATCCCTGCCATGGACTGGCCTGCACAGAGTCCTGACCTGAATCCCATAGAACACCTTTGGGATGTTTTGGAACCCCGACTTCGTGCCAGTCCTCACCGACCGACATCGATACCTCTCCACAGTGCAGCACTCCGTGAAGAATGGGTTGCCATTCCCCAATAAACCTTCCAGCACCTGATTGAACATATGCCTGCAAGAGTGGAAGCTGTCATCAAGGCTAAGGTTGGGCCAACACAATACTGAATTCCAGCATTACCTATGGAGCGAGCCACGAACTTTTAAATCATTTTCAGTCAGGTGTTCGGATACTTTTGATCACATAGTGTATCTCGCATACGATAAAATTGTATGAAAAATCGGTGCTGCGAGTTAATAATGAAGTATGCTGTGAATCGTTATTGCATCTTCTCGGTTGAGCAGTTCCCTTTAGGCTTCCATAATCGGGCTGTAATTTTGATGCCTTGAAATAAAGTTGTTAACTTGGCTATAAAAATAAAAATCACATGGTTGGCTCACAGGTGTGCAGTTTCTAATGCGCAAGTCGGTTGATCCTCGTCGTCTATAAACATGCTGCCACACATGACAGTGTTAGTCCACCGCAGAAATCCAGTATCAGTCAAAAATTAACAGCAAAGATGGTTTCAAAATGTTCTCAAGATATGTTTAAAAAACTAAGTTTTTCTATTTCTCGGATTTGGAGTAAATAGAGAAAATATTTTTTAACGAATTGGTTAAACGATTGATCTCTTCTATACACCAAAAACCAAATTAGTCATTAGTTTCTTATAGGCTTATGAAAACTTTTAGCGACAATTTTCTAGACGCTGCGATTGAATATTGTCCCGTGTACGAATGCGTTATTTTATGTACACTTCCAACTGCGCCAAGCGTTATTTTTTCTCTCTTAAGCGATTACATGAGCCGAATGTTCGTCTTCGCAGTAATCTAACTCCGAACTGTTTTCATATAACTAGGCTTAAAATTTTAATTCATTACTGATCCAAGTCGGTTGAGAAATTTACATGCCTACTTTATTATTATTCCTACTTGCTTTACTTACGTTATTAACCCTCCCGTTCCTATCAGTTTCGATGCGGAAAAACAAACAAATGTAAAAAAGGAATTCCAGAATGCACCTGGGAATCGAACAGAAGTTCCCCGTTGCCGTGGCAGATGCCTTGGTCGCTACGCCTGCGGCTTTACATTGAACAGCGCATACCTTATTGGTATTTAAGCGCAAGTCAAAAACGTTTCTTCCCTTGATTTCTCGAAAAATCAATCTCTTGAATCATACCCAACTGGTAAGAGTCCCATACAGACGAACAATACTCCAAGACTGGACGAACTAACGTATTGTAAGCTATTTCCTTTGTTGAAGGACTGCATCGCTTCAGGATTCTACCAATAAACCGCAATCTAGAGTTCACCTTACCCGTTACTTGTGTAATCTGATCATTCCATTTGAGATCATTTCGAATAGTCACACCCAGATACTCGACGGACATTACCGCTTCCAAAGACTGCGCATTTATTTTGTACTCGTACATTAATGGGGATTTTCGCCTTGTTATACGCAGTAGGTTACACTTACTAATATTGAGAGATAACTGCCAGCCATTACACTAAGCATTTATTTTCTGCAAATCCACATTGATCTGTTCACTACTTTCGTGTTATACTACTTTCCTGTAGACTACAGCATCACCGGCATACAGTCTAAGGCCGCTGCCAATACCATCAACCATATCGTTTATGTAAATCGTAAAATGTAATAAAATCGTAAAATAATAATTACCCTAAATATTAATTAAAATTAATTGCATAAAGTTGGTACATTACTTTTTATAGAAAATACGGGATACTGAGACTTAGTTAAAAACCAAAAAACCAAGTCACACCTAAGAGACAGGTGATTTTCCTACAAATCTAATTTTCGCAGACACCTATTTTCCTCAAAACTTTGTGCGTGTCCTTTTGGCCCTTATGGTTGTCAGCGACTCATTTCTAAACTAATTTGATAAGTTACTGAGAAACTAACTTACACTCAACGGCGATTTAAAATTAATTAAAATTGTGTCTCAGTGTAATCGTTACAGTTGTTAACTACTCACTGATCATAGTTCTAGTACATCAGTCAAATTATGATTGGATGCACAGTTTAAGATTTTGCCACGATTACAAATCGGACTGATTGAAATGATAATCCAATCCAATAATTATTTAGAAAAATCTATCGATTAACCAACAGTTATTCGGCCGAAATTACAATGAAATGAATACCCTTAGCCGCGTACAGGCGTTGATATAAGTCAACGGGGACAGATGAAAATGTGTGCCCCGACCGTGGCAGGACAATAAGTTGTGAATGTGGGTCTCACGGGAGGCGTGCCAGAGATAAGTCCCTGCAGTCGCACTATCCTCTAGGTCCTCGGTGGCTCAGATGCATAGAGCGTCTGCCTAGTAAGCAGGAGATCCCGGGTTCGGTCCCGGTCGGGACACACATTTTTAACTGTCCCCGTTGACTTATATCAACGCCTGTACTCAGCTAAGGGTATTCATTTCATTGTAATTTCATTCTAATTAGCTGCATGGTCACCGATGGTATCTGTTCTTTAGGACATGTTCGAAAAACAGATACCATCTTCATATATATATATATATATATATATATATATATATATATGAAGATGGTATATATATATATATATATATATATATATATATACTGGAAATACTCCTGGAAATGGAAAAAAGAACACATTGACACCGGTGTGTCAGACCCACCATACTTGCTCCGGACACTGCGAGAGGGCTGTACAAGCAATGATCACACGCACGGCACAGCGGACACACCAGGAACCGCGGTGTTGGCCGTCGAATGGCGCTAGCTGCGCAGCATTTGTGCACCGCCGCCGTCAGTGTCAGCCAGTTTGCCGTGGCATACGGAGCTCCATCGCAGTCTTTAACACTGGTAGCATGCCGCGACAGCGTGGACGTGAACCGTATGTGCAGTTGACGGACTTTGAGCGAGGGCGTATAGTGGGCATGCGGGAGGCCGGGTGTACGTACCGCCGAATTGCTCAACACGTGGGGCGTGAGGTCTCCACAGTACATCGATGTTGTCGCCAGTGGTCGGCGGAAGGTGCACGTGCCCGTCGACCTGGGACCGGACCGCAGCGACGCACGGATGCACGCCAAGACCGTAGGATCCTACGCAGTGCCGTAGGGGACCGCACCGCCACTTCCCAGCAAATTAGGGACACTGTTGCTCCTGGGGTATCGGCGAGGACCATTCGCAACCGTCTCCATGAAGTTGGGCTACGGTCCCGCACACCGTTAGGCCGTCTTCCGCTCACGCCCCAACATCGTGCAGCCCGCCTCCAGTGGTGTCGCGACAGGCGTGAATGGAGGGACGAATGGAGACGTGTCGTCTTCAGCGATGAGAGTCGCTTCTGCCTTGGTGCCAATGATGGTCGTATGCGTGTTTGGCGCCGTGCAGGTGAGCGCCACAATCAGGACTGCATACGACCGAGGCACACAGGGCCAACACCCGGCATCATGGTGTGGGGAGCGATCTCCTACACTGGTCGTACACCACTGGTGATCGTCGAGGGGACACTGAATAGTGCACGGTACATCCAAACCGTCATCGAACCCATCGTTCTACCATTCCTAGACCGGCAAGGGAACTTGCTGTTCCAACAGGACAATGCACGTCCGCATGTATCCCGTGCCACCCAACGTGCTCTAGAAGGTGTAAGTCAACTACCCTGGCCAGCAAGATCTCCGGATCTGTCCCCCATTGAGCATGTTTGGGACTGGATGAAGCGTCGTCTCACGCGGTCTGCACGTCCAGCACGAACGCTGGTCCAACTGAGGCGCCAGGTGGAAATGGCATGGCAAGCCGTTCCACAGGACTACATCCAGCATCTCTACGATCGTCTCCATGGGAGAATAGCAGCCTGCATTGCTGCGAAAGGTGGATATACACTGTACTAGTGCCGACATTGTGCATGCTCTGTTGCCTGTGTCTATGTACCTGTGGTTCTGTCAGTGTGATCATGTGATGTATCTGACCCCAGGAATGTGTCAATAAAGTTTCCCCTTCCTGGGACAATGAATTCACGGTGTTCTTATTTCAATTTCCAGGAGTATATATATATATATATATATATATATATATATATATATATATATATATTCGGCCGTTTTTGAGAAATACTGAAATATGAGAAACACTGAGCATACACGGCATCCAGGCAACACAGTCATACAGAGCCTCCTACAGTACGTTGTCATTGTGCTGTGTCCTCTCAACCGTCGTCCTCGCACAGGCGCAGCCGATGATCCACCGCCGAGCTCGGCGTCTTCCGAAAGCTCAGATCTCCAGAGCACACTGTCGGAGCTGAGCTGTATGAGCGTCTCTGTGCGGCGATACTCACCGGCATACACTGAGGTCAACAAAGTCGTGGGACCCTTCCCAGTATCGTGTCAGACCTCCTTTTGACTGGCGTAATGCAGTAGCTCGACGTGACATGGACTCAACAAGTCACTGGAAGTCCCCTGCAGAAATACTGAGCTTTGCTGCCTCTATAGCCGTCGATAATTGTGAAAGTGTTGCCAGTACACAACTTTGTGCATGAACTAACCTCTAAACTGTGTACCATATATGGTAGATGGCATTTATGTTGGGTGATCTGGGTGACCAAATCATTCGCTGGAACTGTGCAGAGCGATCTTCAAATCATTCGTGAACAACTGTGGCACGATGACAAAGCGCATTGTCATCCATACAATTTCTATCTTTGTTTTGGAGCATGAAGTCTATGAATGGCTGCAAATGGTCTCCAATTCAGATGGAACAGAGGACACAGTCTACTGCATGGAAACACACTCCACACCATTATTGAGCCACGACAGTTGCACAGTGTCTTGTTGAAAACTTAGGTCCATGATTTCGTGAGGTCTGCGTCACACTCGAACCCTACCATTAGCTCGTAACAGCTGAAATCGTGACCCATCCGACCAGGCCACGGTTTTCCAGTCGTCTAGGGTCCAGCCGATGTGGTCACGAGCCCAGGAGAGGGACTGCAGGCGATGTTATGCTGTTAGCAAAAGCACACACGTCGGCCGTAGCCCATCAACGCCAGATTTCGCTGCAATGTCCTAACTGAGACGTTCGTCGGACGCCCACATTGATTTCTGCTGTTATTTCACGCCATGTTGCTTATCTCTTAATACTGACAACTCTACGCAACCGCTGATGTTCTCGGTCGTTAAGTGAAGACTGCGTAGCCGTGGTAAGAGGTAATGAATGAAACCTGGTATTCTCGTCACACTCTTCACTCTGTTGTTCTCGGAATATTGAAATCCCTAACGATTTTCGAAATGGAATGTCCTTGCGTCTAGTCCAACCATCATTCCGCATTCATAGTCTGTTAATTTCCGTCGTGCAGCCATAATTACTTCGGAAACTTTTTCACGTGAATCACCTGAGTACAAATGACGGCTCCTCCAATGCACTGCCCGTTTATACCTTGTGTATGCAATACCACCGCCATCTGTATATGTGTTTTCACTACCCCATGACTTCTGTCACCTTAGTGTACTTACTTGCCGCCAAGCGCACGACGCGTTGGCGCGGCATTTAAATTGCCACGGAGCTGCGAAGCCACGTGACGGCTCCTTCACAAATGCAACTCTCTTTCCTTTCAAAATCAGTAACGGCTTCTGTGCTACTCAACCGGTCCCTGCCTAGAATGACAGGCACAGACAGTCGACTCACTACGAGTGCTGAAGATAGTTGAAACACGGCTTGTTTACTGATGGCCTTTGATTTGGCGTCTACTCTTACAGAAGCTACGAGCAGAATCATTTCACTTGGTCCTTGAGGACGTCAAAAACTTCCTCGGAGATCATTGGGATAAAGCGCGCCAGTATCGATAAGAATCTTCTGGGTCATACCAAGAGGACTAAGAAGATATCCGTACATGAGCCGTATTCGTATTGTATTCGATTCCATCGACTGCTCGCAGCAAGATGGAGAAACACTGAAATCGTCTGTCATGTATGTGAGAATCGAAATGCAAATAAGAACACCTTCCCCAAGAAAGTCTCCAGTTATTCATGATTCTGTTATAGAAATGCCACTTCAACAATTGGGTAATAAGGCATACATCTGCATTAGATTTGATGCTGCACATACGAAAGTTGGTGCAATAAAGGAATCTCGCAATTTCTCGGACGAAAATGATATCAGAAGTGTTGCCATCTTGCATATTTAAAGTGTACAACAAACCTCGATAACCACTATTATCAGTAAAGTGTCTTATTCAAGGTAAGGTGAAAAGCTTCTCTCATATTTAGGAGGGAAGAGTTTTTTCAGTAGCGTGAGTTTTCTCCTTGGTATGTTTTCTTCCTTTTTTCCAGAACAATGTATGGTATTCGCTTTGATTGCCAAAGATTCTGCATCATAAACAAGTGTTATTAGAAAGTGTGTATTATTGACTTAGTTGTCGCCTCTCATGATCGCAACCGTTAATTATAATTAACAAAATTTTTACAGAACTTCGTAGTGCAGGGAGCTCATCTCCCCTAGCAGGATTTAGTCGGCCATTACGCTGACTGTATTATTTGATTAAAATTTCACGACATAATATTACATGTAAATGTAAGAGGTTTCTCTTCCTTGATCTTACAATAGTCTCAGAGTTAACAGAGTAAAAATAGATTTCGTTTATTAATATTTAGAATACTGAATGAGTTCAATATGTTTCATTTTGGCCGCCTAACGGCGGATGAGATTCTCTCCAGTTTTGCCTTGCAAATAAGCAACAAGAAATATTGAAAATCATTACATTCCGCAATATCTCAGTTAATCTATGTGTAGTTTGTTACATAAATAACCAGTAGCCCCTGAAACCCATATTAATAATTACAGTTTGCGTAAGAATATGCATATTTTCTTTTCTAAATGGCAGCGCTCACGCAAACTATTTATTAGAAGGCGATGAGTCGCGCGTTGTGTTTAAAAAATATTATATCGTACGTACTTCTGGGCAGCCGATGTCTGTACGAGTGTTATCGCGGTATAAGTTAATTAAAAGTCTCATGCTAGCCCACAATATTTAAAGCCACCCCAACCAAAATCATGAAATATATAATTATAAAAATAAAATATATAATTGTTGTTTATTTTTTCCGCCGACCTGCTGTGATATGATATATAAATATACATTTTATTGTTGACGTGTCATTCTGAAGAGATCTTGCTGTTGTTGCTGACTTCATTGTAACCGCAAAAGCCGAAATAGCCGAAGAATGGCACTGCCCAGCGCACCAAGTTTATCTAAGGAGAGCAGCTGTCACGAAAGGAACTGATGACTTTCATCAAACTGATTTGATTGACTTAATTCCATAACCGAAATAGAATTCAGGCTATAAATATTTGGTAACAGTTACTGAAGCACAATCAGGGTATGCACTGATCGCAGCTGTAAAATATTAAACCTGGTACTGAGGTTGCGTGTGTGTTTAGAAAAAGATATAGAAAAAGTAATACGATTCTGAATCATTTACAAAGAGACTTATGTAACGAATTTTACAATACTCATTTCAAGACGCTAATGGGAAGACATAAGATTAATTACTACTCATCGTTTTCGTCCTTGGAAGCTTCAGCTACAGAGTGAATCAATATAACTCATTGCTCGGGTTTCTTTCAAATGGATTGATATGGTGCAAGATTTAGTCAATCGGTATATTGAAACAAAACATATAACAATCAATATGAGATCCTTTGATGTGAAAGATAACAATCTTTTGTCTGTTGTAATAATAAAATCAAGATGATAGATCCACGAAAAGCTAAATACGAAGTTTCTGATTTTCTTAGAAGTAGTAAACGTAAGTCAATTTTCGAGAAAGGCTTGTCCCCAATCTCATCTATTGAGATATTCAAAATTCGACCAGCTCAGGAGACCAACCCAAGACGAATCTGCTGGAAGATTACGTTAACCACTTGTAACAGGATGTGTCTACAGCACAGAACTACAAAAATCCAGAAATCCATCCGCATGTCGAGTTGAAAACTCGTACGAAGAAAACGAAACAAAGATTTTTTAAAAATGGCTGGGGTTTGATAAAACATTGTAATTCCTAGATTACTTTTTAAGAGAGTGTATGAGCAAGGCGTGAGCTGTAAGCACATAAACAAACGCAGTGTTTGACTAGCTTGTACGAAGTCAGAGAGGTCCAGACTTGACACAGCTACTGCCCAAGGTATCAAACCGATTTCCTTGGCTCTATCTGACACAGATAGTGTTTACGTAATTTTTATCAACAATTCAATACTTCCGAACATGGTGCCAGTTCAGCTGAAGTTGACGTAATGTCTGATTTGAAAATTCTGTCGTATAACTGAATACTACTGAATATGGCACAAAAAGTCCAGATTCTTTTGAACATAGTGGCTATACATCCTCACTGGCTTGTTTCGTTTTTAAGTAACAAAACTTAACTATGATCATCTGTTTCATTTTAATGGATGTTCAACTTTTAAAGTACCCACCAGCATAATCTTTATTTCGTCTTAATGCCAGGTAACGGTGTGGTTGTCTGTTTCATTTGTAGTGGATGGTAAAAAAAGTTTCCACTAGCAACATCCTGCAAATTTTAAGTTTAGCGTGGGTGCCATCTTGCATGTTGTTTTAATTGACTGCCCACTGCCATCCAGTACTTTTAAATTTCCCGCTCACTGCCACCTGACATTTTAAAATTTCCCACGGATTGCGATCTTGATGACGTAATTACTTCAAGATCATTGACATCATTCATGCACGTGACAGACTCGTGATGACCTTTAGACAGATGCTTGAAGGTCTAAGTGAATCGAAGGCCCCATAGATTACAACTGTTTATCAGGCATACACCCTGGAATTGCTCAAATATATCTACAAGAAAATATACATCTGTGTCCGCTTAAAGTCTTGCATATTCACCTAAGCTGGGAATACTAAATTTCTGCCAAACACACACTGTGTGGTCACATTCTGCATCTGTTACGGCAGCAATTGATAAACTCATTAGTCAACAGAGTCGAATTTTGTTGTTGTTGTGGTCTTCAGTCCTGAGACTGGTTTGATGCAGCTCTCCATGCTACGCTATCCTGTGCAAGCCTCTTCATCTCCCAGTACCTGCTGCAGCCTACATCCTTCTGAATCTGCTTAGAGTATTCATCTCTTGGTCTCCCTCTACGATTTTTACCCTCCATGCTGCCCTCCAGCACTAAATTGGTGATCCCTTGATGCCTCAGAACATGTCCTACCAACCGATCCATTCTTCTAGTCAAGTTGTGCCACAAACTGCTCCCCAATTCTATTCAATACCTCCTCATTAGTTATGTGATCCACCCATTTAATCTTCAGCATTCTTCTGTAGCACCACATTTCGAAAGCTTCTATTCTCTTCTTGTCTAAACTATTTATCGTCCATGTTTCACTTCCATACATGGCTACACTCCATACAAATACTTTCAGAAACGACTTCCTGACCCTTAAATCTATACTAGATGTTAACAAATTTCTCTTCTTCAGAAACGCTTTCCTTGCCATTGCCAGTCTACATTTTATATCCTCTCTACTTCTACCATCGTCAGTTATTTTGCTCCCCAAATAGCAAAACTCCTTTACTACTTTAAGATTGAAGTTTCTTTTGAGAAGCAATTTTTTTAAATTTAAAGCTATGAAGTTAGCACATTGTTATTAACTTCATTAGAGGGTTCCTAGGCCAGCCTTTGCTCAAAATGCCTTCAATTTGTTTGAGATACTTTCACTGAGGTCGATCCCTTCCAACTCTCCAGTCCACACTGCTTACATTTACCCTCTCTCTATATATGTCCAAACCAACTCAACATACCTTCCTCAATACTCAACACAACATTTTCTTTCACGCCTTAAGGTTGCCTAAACTTAGCTTAATAAACTTTAAGTAAAGTTTCAGGTCTTAATTAAACTATAAGTATGTTGAATACAATTGATTTGTACTTAAAACGACATTATTTATTGATAAAATTGAATTGTAAGGGATCCATTAAATTAAATTGTGACGATGACTGATACTAATGTGAAAAATGACCATTCATTTCCTTGGAAAGTTTAGGTAAGTCAAATCTCTAAGTTGTTCTAATTGAAGGCATGATTCCAGGCTCTCAGGAATAAGACGAGTTCTCCAATTACTTTTGATAAGGTTCATGCTTGAAAACGATTGTTCGCGTGTATGTGCAGACCTGAATAATAAAACAACAGCAAACACTAGTTTTTCATCTGATTACTCGATAACGTCACATTGGACAGAGTAAATCAGTAGTTCTCTGATTGTAGTAATGTAATGTATAGTTACAGTGAGCAGTTATCCTTTGTTTTTCTTGAACGGTTATGCATAGAGCACAGGAGCACCAGTTGCTACAAGAATGGCGTGTCAAAATTCATATAACAAGTAGCACATCGACTCATTGACATAATCCTGACATTTAGTTTTAAATTATAGGTGGTGTGTTCTTAGGATAGATCATTCTAGATGTAGCAGGCTTATTAAACACCGAATAGTGGTTCTATGAATGGTGCTTTAATGTATGTACACTTACAAATTATGTTATAGAACCTGCGTTAAGTAAGGACATTGCAGGTTGAGTTTGTCAGCAGCATCGGATAATACACTACTGGACATTAAAATTGCTACACCACGAATATGACGTGCTAAAGACGCGAAATTTAACCGACAGGAAGAAGATGCTGTGATATGCAAATGATTGGCTTTCCAGAGCATTCACACAAAGTTGGCGCCGGTGGCTACACCTACAACGTGCTGCCGTGACGAAAGTTTCCAACCGATTTCTCATACACAAACAGCAGTTGACCGACGTTGCCTGGTGAAACGTTGTGATGCCTCGTGTAAGGAGGAGAAATGCGTACCATCACGTTTCCGACTTTGATAAAGGTCTGATTGTAGCCTATCGTGATTGCGGTTTATCGTATCGCGACATTGCTGCTCGCGTTGGTCGAGATCCAATGACTGTTAGCATAATATGGAATCGGTGGGTTCAGGAGGGTAATACGGAACGCCGTGCTGGATCCCAACGGCCTCGTATCACTAGCAGTCGAGTTGACAGGCATCTTATCCGCACGGCTGTAACGGATCGTGCAGCCCGTCTCGATCCCTGAGTCAACAGATGGGGACGTTTGCAAGACAACAACCATCTGCACGAACAGTTCGACGACGTTTGTAGCAGCATGGACTATCAGCTCGGAGAACATGGCTACGGTTACCCTTGACGCTGCATCACAGACAGAAGCGCCTGCGATGGTGTACTCAACGACGAACCTGGGTGCACGAATGCACGAATGGCAAAACGTCATTTTTTCCGAATTCAGGTTCTGTTTACAGCGTCATGATAGTCGCATCCGTGTTTGGCGACATCGCGGTGAACTCACATTGGAAGCGTGTATTCGTCATCGCCATACTGGCGTATCACCCGGCGTGATGGTATGGGGTGCCATTGGTTACACGTCTCGGTCACCTCTTGTTCGCATTGACGGCATTTTGAATAGTGGACGTTACATTTCAGATGTGTTACGACTCGTGGCTCTACCCTTCATTCATCCCTGCGAAACCCGACATTTCAGCAGGATGATGCACGACCGCATGTTACAGGTCCTTTACGAGCCTTTCTGGATACAGAAAATGTCCGACGGCTGCCCTGGCCAACACATTCACCAGATCTCTCACCAGTTGAAAACGTCTGGTCAATGGTGGCCGAGCGACTGGTTCGTCACAATACGCCAGTCACTACTCTTGATTAACTGTGGTATCGTGTTGAAGCTGCATGGGCAGCCGTACCTGTACACCCCATCCAAGCTCTGTTTGACTCAATGCCCAGGCGTATCAAGGTGGTGGTTCTTGGTACTGATTTCTCAGAATCTATGCACGCAAATTGCGTGAAAATGTAATCACATGTCAGTTCCAGTATAATATATTTGTCTGATGAATACCAATTTATCATGTGCATTTCTTCTTGGTGTAGCAATTTTAATGGCCAGTAGTGTAGGTTCAACGTAGATAGTGTAGCGGCATAGCTACCAGAACGCCTTCTTTGTCTACCCTTTGATAGGGAATGCTCACAGCCAGAAGACTCCGTGTAGTGCTAACATGTGAAGCAAGCAGGTAATCATGCCATTGTGGCGCTCTCGTGCTTCCCATAGCCAAGTGCGTGTTTGAAAGGGGTCAAATTGTGACCTTACAAGTGGCGGGATAGTCCTTTCGGAGAACTGCCACACAAGTTGGACGTGCTGCGTCAATTGTGCAACAATGCTGGTATCAGTGGTCACGTGAACTCTCACACTCGTAGACGAAATTCTGAATGCCCTCACGGCACAGACGCCCGCCAGGATCGTCGTTTGTAAGAGCAGCAGTGGCAGATCGTGCAGCTACCACAGCACAGATAAGAGGGCTTTGAGCCCAGACGCTTCAGCACGAACCGTTGCGAAAGGGTTATTAGCATTGGGACTAAGGGAACGCACACTACGAGGCCGTCTTCTACTCACACTGCAGCATCGACGTGCACGGCTGAACTGGTGCCGCCAGAGGATCACTTGGGAGGTGGAACGGCACACCGTGGTCTTCAGCGATGTTTGCTAATGAGCCTGCACGCTGTGGTGCGGTAAACTACAACTTCCGTTCACTTTTGTTGTTTCCCGTGGTGACGCTAACCAGGTCTCGGTACGTGCAGAATGTTGTTAGACCAGGTCTTTTGCCATTCATGCAACAGGAAGGTGTTGTATTGTTCCAACTGGATAATGTTCGCCCACAAACTGCCTGTGAAACATTGCAAGAAGTGCAGTGACTTCCTTGGACAGCATGATCTCTGTACTTGTGTCAAACAGGGCACGTGTACGATACGAAGGGACGAGGAGTGACTCATGTTCCTTCACAACCAACAACCGTTACAGAATTACATGAACAGGTCGAACAGGCATGGCTTAATGTATCCGAGGACAGTATTCGCCATCTGTACAGCGCCTGCACTGCCGCCTCTGGAAGCTACACCACCTACTAATATGGGTGTTTCAGAAACCCAGAGCTATTGATCTGTAAATGTAATCATTTCATGTACTCCATATGCACTGTTGCAACAATGAATCTTGAGTAAATTGGAAACCTCTAAAAGGATAAAAGGATATCTAATTTTCTTCCAGCAGTGTAAACGCAGCTTTCGTTCCGCTCTGCCTGCAATCGCGATGCCCTCCACTGAGTGGTAATCCTCGGTCCGCCGCTCACCGCAGAGCCTTCGTTATGCTCGGTTGCCCCCTGGAATCCCAGCCACGTCAGTTCGTCCCTGCACATGAATGCTCTTTCACAATTAGCCGTTCTCCCGGCCGTAACGACGTTTCGCGAGCACGTCAAATTTCTCTTGTCTGCTCTGCGAAATAATCAAATTCCTCGTCCTGCTTTGCGGTCGTCCGCCGTACGCCGTAGTCATTAGCCAGTGGCTGCAACGCTCGGCTGCCTGCCTGCCAGGGGACAAGAAACCTTGATTAACGCTACGCGCGAAAGCTAGCGCAGAAATTTCGCTGCCGGACTTACATCAGCTAGACGCTCCGCGGTAGGTACAAGGGCGTGCTGAAAAGTAATGCCTCCGAATTTTTAAGTTTATTAACATTCTACGCCTTTATTTGTTTTTGCGCCCTAAAACAAAACAATATGTCTTTATTCTCCTTGTCTACTATTTATTTTTCAACATAGTCACCCTGGCAACGAACACGTTTCTCCCAACGAGAGGCAAGTTTGTTCATACCGTCACTATAGAATGTTTCACTTTGTTGACGGAGCCACAACCTCATCTCTGCTTGTACCACATCATCACTATCAAAGTGAAGTCTTCTAAGGCGTTCTTTCAGTTTTGGCAGCCCTGTGGTTCCGAGAGTTAGAATAGGCTCAAGGTATTCCTGCCTGTCGTAAGAGGTGACTAAAAGGAGTCTCACACGTTTCGGCCTTTATGTGTGGTCCTCTTTCGGGTTTGACCTCCATTTTTCAAAATTTTCCCGAAGAGCATGCCAATGGGGAAGGGTGCCTTACAAGGTGCATCGTGTTCATCATGTGCTGAGACCTCTCGAATCCTTCGTTGACGTAGATCTGCACTTCTGCTCATTCTCCAGCTGTTGGCGCGGGCCGGCCGGGGTGGCCAAGCGGTTCTAGGCGCTACAGTCTGGAACCGCGCGACCGCTACGGTCGCAGGTTCGAATCCTGCCTCGGGCATGGATGTGGGTGATGTCCTTAGGTTAGTTAGGTTTAAGTAGTTCTAAGTTCTAGGGGACTGATGACCACAGAAGTTAAGTCCCATAGTGCCCCGATGGTTATTATCATTGGGACTAAGGAGACGCACACTTCTTGGCGCGGTCTCCCTCCTGGATGCGTTTTCCTCCATCCACTATGCAGTATCGTTTTCTGCACTGACGATGACAATGGACCTGTTTGCTTAGTTGCACCTGATATCCAGTACAGTATCCAGTCCGTTGCAGTGGGGCCACCATGTATCCTGATGGTTGTAGCCCCTGACCACACAGGCATCGCTCTGCTAATGCCTGCTCCATTAACTGCCCACGTATGCCAAGCAGTAGATGCACGCCACCCTGGGGCATCAGGACTCCCGGCAATGACCATCCTGCCAGGTGGCCTTTGCTGCGGCTGTGTGGCGCCCATGGGAGGGCCCCTGGTCGGAGTTTGTGGCATCAGGGTCGATGACATGTGATGAAGCGTACCATGTCATCCCGTGCTGGTCATCACACACAAGCAGTCTCTAAGCGTTCCAAGTCTCAGTACAACACAAGGAAGTATGACCCTAAATCATTCCTCTCCCTGGCCACAGCATGGGAGGAATGCCAGGCTAAGGATGGCAGTGAACGTTATTCGCCCCAGTACCTTGTATGTACGAGAGATGATGGGGATTCCTTTGTTTCAATGAAGCCTCAGTTTTTTGTTGAGCATTTAGAGGACATGTTTGGAGAGATGGAGGGCTTGTCCAAAATGAAGTCAGGGTCAGTCTTGATAAAAACGGCATCCTCTGCCCAGTCATGTGCATTATTCGCTTATGACATGCCGGGGGATGTTTCCATTACCATCACGCCACATAAGAGCTTAAATATGGTCCAGGGTATTATATACCACAGGGAACTTCTTTTGCAGTCTGACAATGAGCTGCATGCCAACTTAGAGCGCAGAGATGTTCATTTCACCTGGCGCGTCCATAGGGGTCCAAGGGATAATCAGGTTGCCACCAGTGCCTTTATCTTGGCCTTCGAGGGTGACACATTGCCCGAGAAGGTCAAGGTGATGGTCTACCACTGTGATGTCAAGCCATATATCCCTACCCCAGTGCAGTGCTTCAAGTGCTGGAAGTTCGGCCACATGTCGTCCCACTGTACTTCCAGTGTCACATGTCGAGATTGTGGACGTCCTTCGCATCCCAATACTCCATGTGCCCCACCTCCCATCTGTGTCAACTGCGGAGAGCATCATTCCCCTTGCTCGCCAGACTGCACGATTTTACAGCAAGAAAGGAAAATCACAGAATATAAGACCAGGATCGACTGACCTACACTGAGGCTAAGTGGCAATTTGAGCACCTCCATCCTTTGGCTAGGACTTCTTCTTACGCTGCCACTACGAGATCAGTTGTAACCCCATCAGTTTCACAAATTCCAGTCGGCTCTCAGAGCTGGAAGGCTACACCTGCCCCTTGATGGTGGGGGGCACTTCCCTCCTGGTTGCTCCCGCACCACCTACCTCAAGAGCACTGCCCTCCAACCATTGGGGACACCAGTCCCCACTTCTCAGCCAGAGAAGTGTAAGTCTTCTTCGGTTGCTCTCGCTAGGAAGGGGTCCCTTGGGTCACTTCCTTCGTGAAGTGCCCAAAAGCAGCTGGTCGTAGGGCTACACGATCATCCTCAGTCCCTGAGACTGAATCAGTGAAGCCCTCCCAGCCAGAGAAACCCAAGGAGCAGCGAGAGAAACCCAAAAAGAAGACCCCCAAGACCAAGGGAATTGCGGTGGCACTCAGACCACCACTACCTACAAGCTCTGCATCTGAGGATAGGATGGAGGTCCTGGCGTGTGCTGAGGACCTAGATATCGCTGGACCCTCAGACAAAATGGATACAGACTGCTCAGGAAATAAGTCGGTGGCGGCAGGTGATCCTGAGGCGTAAACTGCCTCATTGAATCTTCCTTGCCTTCCCAGCCTCAAGATCACATTATCCTCCAGTGGAATTGCGACGGTTTTTTCCACCACCTGGCTAAGCTATGGCAATTGTTAAGCTTTACAGCTGGTTTCAGCGTTTCCCTCCAGGAAACCTGGTTCCCAGCAATGCGGACCCCTGCCCTTCGTGGCTACAGGGGATATTACAAGAACCGTAGCAAATATAATAGAGTATCAGGTGGAGTTTGCGTCTATGTCCTGAACTCAGTATGTAGAAGCCTGTGCCTCTTCAAACCCCTCTTAAAGCTGTTGCTGTCAGGATACGGATGATGCAGGAAATAACTGTCTGTAACATATATCTTCCTCCAGATGGTGCAGTACCCCTGAATGCACTGGCTGCATTGGTTACTCGTCACCCTAAGCCTTTCTTACTTTTGGGAGATTTTAATGCTCATCACCCCTTGTGGGGTGGCACTGTGCTTAATGGCCTAGGCAGAGATGTCGAAACTTTACTGTCTCAGTTCGACCTCTGCCTCTTAAATACTGGGGCCACCCCACATTTTAATGAGGCTCGTGGTAGTTACTTGGCCATTGATTTATCACTTTGCAGCCCAGGACTTGTCCCATCTATCTACTGGAGAGTACATGACGACCTGTGTGGTAGTGACCACTTTCCCATCTACCTGTTACTTCCCTGGCATCATGCCCACTATAACTGCCCACGTCGTGTTGTGCCGACTCCACTGTATCTTGAAAGGATTTTCAAGTTTGTTTTATATGCCCGACTTCTAATTTCACCACACAAGTCTCCAGGGTTGAGCAGTTATTGCCTGGTGCCGACACGCAATACAGTTTGTTAAAGCGGAGTTCGCCGTTATTAATTATGTTTTTGGATTTAATTTTATTACTCGTACAGACTCAACGTTCCTTTGTTTAACAGCGCGTCGTCAAAATAAGTATGAAATGCTAATGTCTTTGCAATACATAATGACGACTATTGAGTTAAAGTTCGTACCTATTTTGCCATTTTAGAGAAGAGAAACCTTAAGCGCTTCTGCTTCTATAGTCTCAGTATCAAATGTTCACTAATTTCAATTTATTTCCTATCTCGGTTCAGTATTTAACACAAATTATACAGGGTGATTCAAAAAGAATACCACAACTTTAGCCGGCCGCGGTGGTCTCGCGGTTCTAGGCGCGCAGTCCGGAACCATGCGACTGCTTCGGTCGCAGGTTCGAATCCTGCCTCGGGCATGGATGTGTGTGATGTCCTTAGGTTAGTTAGGTTTAAGTAGTTCTAAGTTCTAGGGGACTTATGACCGCAGCAGTTGGGTCCCATAGTGCTCAGAGCCATTTGAACCATTTGAACCACAACTTTAAAAATGTGTATTTAATGAAAGAAACACAATATAACCTTCTGTTATACATCATTACAAAGAGTATTTAAAAAGGTTTTTTTTCACTCAAAAACAGGTTCAGAGATGTTCAATATGGCCCCCTCCAGACACACGAGCAATATCAACCCGATACTCCAACTCGTTCCACACTCTCTGTAGCATATCAGGCGTAACACTTTGGATAGCTGCTGTTATTTCTCGTTTCAAATCATCAATGGTGGCTGGTAGAGGTGGCCGAAACACCATATCCTTAACATACCCCCATAAGAAAAAATCGCAGGGGGTAAGATCAGGGCTTCTTGGAGGCCAGTGATGAAGTGCTCTGTCACGGGCTGCCTGGTGGCCGATCCATCGCCTCGGGTAGTTGACGTTCAGGTAGTTACGGACAGATAAGTGCCAATGTGGTGGCGCTCCATCCTGCTGCACGCTGAACAACTGTCGTCGATTCACTTCTGCCGTACTCAATAACACAAAAAGCTTTCTGTTGAGCGGTCGCCATCTTAGCATCAACTGACGCTGACGCCTAGTCAACAGCGCCTCAAGCGAACAAATGTACAACTAAATGAAACTTTATAGCTCCCTTAATTCGCCGACAGATAGTGCTTAGCTCTGCCTTTCGTCGTTGCAGAGTTTTAAATTCCTAAAGTTGTGGTATTCTTTTTGAATCACCCTGTATATCAATGTCATTTCAGAGATATTATGTCGGTTCCGCACTAACGGAATAACACGTAATTGTTATTTAACATAACTTTTATTAATAATCCTTTTTCTTATGACGTAAATGTTAATGAATGATCACTATCTAGGAGGAAAGAGGGATTGATCCTAATCATGAGATAATAGCTTTTAATGAGCCCGCAATCGTTAATTAAATAAAAAGTCACGTTCAAGGATGATATGCGAACAACTTTCGTTACGTCCGTTTTCACGTATCCGTCAAAACTAATCCTGTCGCCCACAATTCAAATTAACACTGACTTTAACCCCTTTTGTCGTAACATCGAATCGTAACTATTATGTGAAAGTTTATTATAGTCCCCGAATTAATTCCTTTCAGATACGCGCACGACCCAACAGCAGAACGGAACATAAACGACTTGTTTTAACAACCGAACAACGCAATGACGTTACATTACGACAATGTCCGCCCAATGAACATCTCTTTGACTTTATCTTTTCTACTCTGCTTAATTAAATTATTCCTAATTACAATTTATTCAGCTATTTAACGAAAACATCTAACAAAAAATAAAATAAATTTATCCCAACGTAAAAGATCCGTTATACCACAGATGCCTAGATGGGCTTTCAACAAGGCAGACTGGGAAGACTTCACCTCTGCAACTACCGTTGAATCTCCCCCACATGGTGCCGGCCGGCCGCTGTGGCTGAGCGGTTCTAGGCGCTTCAGTCCAGAACCACGCTGCTGCTACGGTCGCAGGTTTGAATCCTGCCTCAGGCATGGATGTGTGTGATGTCCTTAGGTTAGTTAGGTTTAAGTAGTTCTAAGTCTAGAGGACTGATGACTTCAGATGTTAAGTCCCACACTGCTTAGAGCCACGTGAACCACACAGTGCCAGCGATGTTGCGGCTGAGCAAGTAACTACAACGATCGTTTCTGCGGCGAAAAATGCGATCCCTCGTTCTTTGAGATGCCCCCAGCGAAAGTCGGTACATCGGTGGTCCCGGGAAGTTACTGAGGCAATTAAAGAGCGTCAGCGAGCTCTAGAGCGACATAAGCGCACCTAATACTCTTTAAACGGCTCCGTGCCCGCGTTCGCCAGGTTATCAAAAGGCGGAAACAGGAGTGTTGGGTGCCATTCGTCAACTTCCCAAGTCTGGATGAAGGTCAGATGTGTTTCTGGGTACCAGACCCCAGCAGGTGTGCCTGGCGTTACCATCAATTGCTTGTTACCTACCGACGTAAACAAGACTGACGAGCACTTTGCTGAGCACTACGCTCGAGCCTCTGCATCGGAGAATCACCCTCCAGCCTTTCGCATTCTCAAATGGCAGATGGAAGGGAAAGTCATCTCGTTCACTACACGCCACAGTGAACCCTATAACGCCCCATTTACAGAATGGGAGCTATTCAGTGCCATCGCACATTGCCCCGAAACAGCTCCTGGGCCAATTCGGATCCACAGTCAGATGCTTAAACATCTCTTGTCTGACTTCAAGCGACATCTACTCGTCATCTTCAACCGGATCAGGTGCGATGGCGTCTTTCCATCGCAATGACAGGAGAGCACCATCACACTAGTGCTCAAACCTGGCAAAAACCCGCTTGATGTGGATAGCTATCGGCCCATCAGTCTCACCAACGTTCTTTGTAAGCTGCTAGAACGTATGGTGTGTCGGCAGCTAGGTTGGGTCCTGGAGTCATGTGGTCTACTGACTGTATGTCAGGGCAGTTTCCGCCAGGGTCGCTCTACCACTGATAATCTTGTGTCCCTCGAGTCTGCCATCTGAACAGCCTTTTCGAGACGCCAACACCTTGTTGCCGTCTTTCTTGATTTACGAAAAGCGTATGACACCACCTGGCGACATCATATCCTTGCCACATTATACGAGTGGGGTCTCCAAGGCCCGCTCCCGATTTTTATCCAAAATTTACTGTCGCTTCGTACTTTCCATGTCCAAGTTGGTGCCTCCCATAGTTCCTCCCATACCCAGGAGAATGGGGTCCCACAGGGCTCTGTACTGAGTATATATTTATAGCAGCAGCATCAGCTGTACAGCCGTCCGTTGCACCTTCTCTGTATGCAAATGATTTCTGCATTTCATACTGCTCCACCAGTATTGGTGTTGCTGAGCAGCGCCTACAGCGAGCCATCCACAAGGCGCCGTCATGGGCTCTAGCCCATGGTTTCCAGTTTTCGGACGCAAAGTCGTGCATTAAGCATTTCCGTCTGCGTCGTACCATTCATCCAGAACCAGAACTTTACCTTAATGACGATCCACTCACTGTAGTGGAGACATATCGATTCTTAGGACTGGTTTTCAACGCCTGATTTACTTGGTTTCCTCACCTTCGTCAGCTTAAGCGGAAGTGCTGGCAGCACCTCAAAGCCCTCTGCTGCCTGAGCAACACCAACTGGAGTGCAGGTCACTCTACGCTGCTGCAGCTCTACAGAGCCCTTGTTCAATCCTACCTTGACTATGGGAGTGTGGTTTATGGTTCGGCAGCGCCCTCAGCGTTGCTTCTACTCCACCTAGCACACCACTGTGGCGTTCGACTAGGGACAGGACCTTTTAGGATGAGTCCAGTGACCAGCATCCTGGTGGAGGCTGGGATCCCTCCATTGAAGGTTAGGCATGCACAACTGCTCGCCAGTTAAGTTGCACACTTTCGTACTTCTCCTGTGCATCCAAATTACCGTCTCCTTTTCCCACCCACAACGGTTCATCTCCCGCATCAGCGGCCCAGGTCAGGGCTTACAATTGCAGTTTGCGTCCGATCCCTTCTATCCGAACTGGAGTCCTTGACTTTACCACCTGCACGTGAGGTCCATTCCTCCATGGTGTACACCTAGGCTGCGGCTTCGCCTGGACCTATCATATGGCCCTAAGGACTCAGTTAACACAACGGCTCACCGCTGCCACTTCATGTCGATTCTTGACATGTACCGAGGCCATGAAGTGGTTTATACCGATTGCTCGATGGCTGATGGTCAAGTCGGCTTCGCATATGTCCATGGAGGACACAGTGAACAGCATTCCTTGCCCGATGGCTGCAGTGTTTTCACTGCAGAGCTTGTGGCTATATCTCGTGCTCTTGAGCACATCCGTTGATATCCTGGGGAGTCGTTTCTGCTGTGAACTGACTCCCTGAGTAGCCTACAAGCTATTGACCAGCGCTACTCTCGTCATCCTTTGGTACTGACCATCTAGGAGTTCATCCATGCCGTGGAACGGTCCAGTCATTCAGTGTTGTTTGTCTGGACCCCAGGACACGTTGGAATCCCAGACAACGAACTTACCGACTGGTTGGCCAAACAGGCTACGCGGAAACTGCTTACGGAGATCGGCTTCTCTGAACCTGACCTGCGTTCTGTCTTGCGTCACAGGATTTTTCGGCTTTGGGAGATGGAATGGCATCACAGACACACAACAAACTGTATGTCATTAAGGAGACTATGAATGCGTGAAAGTCTTCCATGCAGGCCTCTTGCAGGGAATCTGTTATCCTCTGCCGGCTCCGCATTGGTGATACATGGCTAATGTATGGTTACCTCCTCCGTCATGAGGACCCATCTCGGTGTCACTGTGGCTCACAAATGACGGTCATCCATCTCTTGCTGGACTGCCGACTGTTAGCCACTCTGCCGGTGGACTTTTAACTCTCCCAGCACCCTATCTTCGATGTTGGGCGACAATGCCCCAACCGCAGCTTAGTTTTACGTTTTATTCATGAGGGCGGGTTTTATCATTTGATCTAAGTTTTCGCACATGTCCTTTGTCCCACTGTGTCCTCCACCCCAGCTCTTCAAGGGTGGAGGTTTTAATGTTTTGCAGAGTGGCTTACTTCTCCTTTTTATTCTCGTGGTCGGCCAGCCACTATAATCTGCTTTCTTGTTTTATTCTCTTCTGTTTCTTGCGTTTCTCTGTTGTTTTCTTGTCCTCTTTTTTGTGCCTTTTAGTTTTTGTTACCTTTTCTTCATTCTTGTGGGTTTTTCTTCCATTCCGTTTTGTGTTGTACGTCTCGTTTGTTTTATTCTCCCCCTTGTGCCATTGTTTTATTCAGAACAAGGGACCAATGACCAAGCAGTTTGGCCCCTTCCCCCTCTTTAAAAGCTGGCCGGAGTGGCCGAGCGGTTAAAGGCGCTACAGTCTGGAACCGCACGACCACTACGGTCGCCGGTTCGAATCCTGCCTCGGGCATGGATGTGTGTGATGTCCTTAGGTTAGTTAGGTTTAAGTAGTTCTAAGTTCTAGGGGGCTTATGACCACAGCAGTTGAGTCCCATAGTGCTCAGAGCCATTTGAACCCCTCTTTAAAACCAACCAACCATTAAGTTTTGGAAACACATGAAAATCGAATGGGGCCAAGTCGGCACTGTATGGAGGATGATCGATGATAGTGAACCCATAGGCGTTGGATTGTTGCAGATATCGCAGCGCTTGTTTGTTGTCTAGCATTTTCATGCTGTCAGAGAGGGTGCTCCATGTGTGAACGAACTCTTTGAATACAAAACTCGATTATAGCACACTGCTTTTCACGCATCGATATAGTTACGTTACACGCTGTAATTCTCGAGTAATATACATGACATGTATTACCTCAATTAATAATGAGAACGGAACAAAAAATTGAGAAGCATAACTTTTCAGCACGCTCTCGTAATATTCTTCCGTAAATTATGTCTTGAGCTGTGGGTCAGTTCTAGCAATCGGTCAAGGTGGGGGGGGGGGGGGGTGGGGGGGGGGGGGGGAATTTGGGGCAACGGAATATCGCTTAACAAAAAGAAAGGAGAGTTGGGGTCCTCCACCGACATTGGTAACTGTTTTGGGGTTCAGGGTAAAAACGTGTCCACAGAATGTGTGTTCCTAGGAACATAATACAATTTGACCCAGATGTCCAGCGATTTCGGAGTTTTTGTCTGGGGTCAGCGATTTAAGTGTTGGTAGACATACCCGACATATTTAGCTTTCTTGATTATTGTAAGTGGTACTCGTACATTACTATGCATCCGGTGTGTATTAATAAATAATAAGACGCCCATTTTAAGTTAAATGATATGTATTGTTAGACAGTAAGCAATTTGCCGCTCTTATTGTTTTGTTAAAATGTGTTTGAAATACATTGCAACCTATATTTCTACATAATTATAAAAAACTGATTGAATCTATTGAAGTAATATATTCGCTGATGTCTGAAGTCATTTTATCCAGTGGGTATAGTCCCCTTAGCCCCCCCCCCCCCCCCCCAGCCATCGCCCCTGCTCAAGCCTCATAGTTTCTACACATTGACTTGAATAATCCTTTGGCTCCCTCCCCCTCCTCCCTTCCCTACGATTTTAGAAAATTCAGGAAGAATGTGACGAGGGCGTGCTGAAAAGTAATGTCTCTGAATTTTTATTCTGTTCTCAATATCGGTTGAATTACATGTCATGCATATATAACTCGGTCGACATTCCCGCTTCCCTGAGACAAGCTGACTTGAATAATCCTTTGGCTCCCTCCCCCTCCTCCCTTCCCTACGATTTTAGAAAATTCAGGAAGAATGTGACGAGGGCGTGCTGAAAAGTAATGTCTCTGAATTTTTATTCTGTTCTCAATATCGGTTGAATTACATGTCATGCATATATAACTCGGTCGACATTCCCGCTTCCCTGAGACAAGCTGCACCCCTCTGCTGCTAGAGAACTCCAAAATGTGGCGAGTAACATGATGGTGTGTAGCGTAACTATGTCGGTGCTGTAATCGAATTTCGAATTCGAAGAGTTCATCCACACGTGGAGTACCCTCTCAGTCAGTATGAAAATGCCAGACAACACACAAGCGCTGCGATGTCTGCAACAATCCAACGCCCTGGGTTCACCATCATCGGCCATCCTCCATACAGTGCCCCAAATGATTTTCATCTGTTTCCAAAAGTTAAAGAACACATCTGAGGACTTCACTTTGATAGTGATGAAGCAGTACAACCAAAGTGAGATTGTGGCTCAGCCAACAAAGTGAAACATTCTACAGTGGCAGTACGAACAAACTTGCCTCTGGTTGGAAGAAATTTGTTCGACGTCAGGATGACTATGTCGATAAATAAATATGTAGACATGAAAAATAAAAACATAAAATGTTAGTGAAGTTTTTTTATTTAAAAAACTTGAAGAGTTTTCGCATAAAAAATCTGGAGGCATTGGTTTTCGGCACGCACTCCTATTCATGTCGTTTGCCTTGTTTGACCACAAATCTTCCAAATCTCTGTCAAACTCGAGCTCTAATACTTGATTCCCCATAGCTTCCAGAGAGACACCCATTTCTACACGTACAACTACACCCATACTCTGCAAACCACTGTGGAGTGCATAGCAGAGTACATTTTCCATTGTATCAGATATTAGGGATTCTTCCAGTTTCATTCACGTACGGAACGTCTGTGCTACTATGTAGTTTCTGTCCGCCGGTGATAAGGTGATATAAGTCTATAATCTATTTTTTCTGTATGTTAATGAATTTTTGGTTACTAAGTCCTATTAACATAAAACATAAAATTTTTGCTGGTGCTTTTATTTGCTGAATGCTCCATGCTTAGGTTTGACGTAATCTGACTGATCTTCTGAGCACAGTACGAAGTTTCTCAAGTCGTCTGATCGCATACGTCTTAGATGATATTCGTTCCCCAGGTGCGTTTCTTGAAGTTCTGTCAATAAATCGACTGTTCTTTGTCAAATCTCACAAACACAAAATATTAATATAACCCTGTATAGGTTCTGATTGATCTACCATCCTTTCACACACACGTTAGAACCTGACTTAAAGTTTTAAATACTTGGGGTATGTTGTACTCATTAATGAAAAAAAAAAAATAAGCTGCAGTTGTTTTATGTTGCGAATTTTGAAAGCAAACAGCACTGAATGACAATTAACCGATTCTGAAGAAGGAAAAAGATACGAATAATGACTATTACAGCAATTAAAAACTACTAATCTCTCGTTTTGCAATTTAAGGACAGAATGAATTTATTATACAATATTTTTATATTTTCTGAAAGGTAAAAATGTTTGTGAACTCAAGAAGTCGGAGCATAAGCACTAGTTTCGTGAAAAAGAGGGATGGATCGGAAAGCCATTGGAGTTTTAACCCTACCCCATTTTCTTGTCGGGATATTTGGGGAAGAAACTAATATGCTATTGGTCAGACGAGTGTTCTTATTCAGGGATTGGTAATCATGTCTTGTTTGGAAGGCTGTATGAGCAGCTAAAAGAATTCGGAAGAGTTCATCCGGAGATGGAAACGAGGGTAGATCGTGAAGTTCCTTCTGAGATAGAGAGGTGTTCACATTTGGTGAGGATGTTAATAGCTCATCAGGTCCAGAGTTCGTATCTGTGGAAGCACGACCTGCGCCCTATACAGGGTTATTACAAATGATTGAAGCGATTTCACAGCTCTACAATAACTTTATTATTTGAGATATTTTCACAATGCTTTGCATACACATACAAAAACTCAAAAAGTTTTTTTAGGCATTCACAAATGTTCGATATGTGCCCCTTCAGTGATTCGGCAGACATTAAGCCGATAATCAAGTTCCTCCCACACTCGGCGCAGCATGTCCCCATCAATGAGTTCGAAAGCATCGTTGATGCGAGCTCGCAGTTCTGGCACGTTTCTTGGTAGAGGAGGTTTAAACACTGAATCTTTCACATAACCCCACAGAAAGAAATCGCATGGGGTTAAGTCGGGAGAGCGTGGAGGCCATGACATGAATTGCTGATCATGATCTCCACCACGACCAATCCATCGGTTTTCCAATCTCCTGTTTAAGAAATGCCGAACATCATGATGGAAGTGTGGTGGAGCACCATCCTGTTGAAAGATGAAGTCGGCGCTGTCGGTCTCCAGTTGTGGCATGAGCCAATTTCCGCGGGCTACGCGTGAAACTTGCCCGCACGCGTTCAACCGTTTCTTCGCTCACTACAGGCCGACCCGTTGATTTCCCCTTACAGAGGCATCCAGAAGCTTTAAACTGCGCATACCATCGCCGAATGGAGTTAGCAGTTGGTGGATCTTTGTTGAACTTCGTCCTGAAGTGTCGTTGCACTGTTATGACTGACTGATGTGAGTGCATTTCGAGCACGACATACGCTTTCTCGGCTCCTGTCGCCATTTTGTCTCACTGCGCTCTCGAGCGCTCTGGCGGCAGAAACCTGAAGTGCGGCTTCAGCCGAACAAAACTTTGTTTTTCTACGTATCTGTAGTGTGTCGTGACCATATGTCAATGAATGGAGCTACAGTGAATTTATGAAATCACTTCAATCATTTGTAATAGCCCTGTACTTCAGAGACATAGCCACAATGGTACCATTCTGCACATATCATGCTGATTATTGATGGTGAGCAACACTGTCACCTTACAACAACCCCTGGTCTGTATTTAGATCATTACAGTTATGTGTCTCAAGCCTATAACTACTTCAGTGGATGCTTGTGTTTCTCAGTCAAACTGTCAGGCCATGAGTCGCTGTATTCATTTAATTAGAAACGCGCGGGTTATTTTTTGAACGTCAGTTGCTTCTGAAGGACAAGTCTTCATTCATCTTCAGGTAACTCTGGAAGACCAGGAGGTTCACATGGTGTAATTCATGCGGGCAGATCTGTAATATTTGATGAAGTTCTTTCATAGTCAGATGTGTTTTACGTTTGTGTTTTATCTGAATAAATTAATATGCTCCTCCAAAACCTGTTTCTGTTAACATCTTCACTTAATAACATATTTAACATTATGCAGTTACACAGTTTAGGATCCACAGTTAGAGCCACAAATTCTTCACGTTAGTCATTTTGTTGTGCGCAGTAATTTCAGATTGGGTCTTAAAAGCGTGTCCAGTTCTTCATTAATTTTCTGGGTCAGGTTAACCATTTCAAATATACATTGGGTTTTACATAAATTGGCTGACCCTGCCAGGATGGTCACAATATTGGAAATTACGTAAACCAATCAGGTACCATGTTTTATGTTCACGGTAAGTGACTTGGCATGGGTAAAGACAATGAACCGCGATAGTTTATAGTACTTTCCAGGTGCAAATAAAAAACATATAGAATTTTATTTTTGTTTTCAACTTCATATCTATGGTTTCATGGATTTTGTTCCATGTCTGAGTGTTTATTGGCGCCGAGCTTCAGAAACGAAAAAAGTTTGGAAAGGTTCAATATGTGCGCAAATTTTATGTGAGTGCGATTTATTGCATACAGAACTTGACAGTAGATGCTTAATTCGTGAGCGTTTTAGCTTTAAAAATATGTCACAATATCTAATATTTTGAGTCAGGTTACTGGAGACTGCGTTACTGGATTTGAGCCAGTTCAAGAGGAACATAAGCAGAGCAGATAATCTGTGTACTACTAAGTGCACTAAGATAGAGAAAGCTGTTGACTTGAGCGAGGAGCGTGTCAGCCAACTAAAAGACAATATTAAGGCACGAGGCCATGAATCGCTTAAGGTCAAGTATCATGAACTAGTAGCAGAAGCAATACGAAAGGCACACGAGGGCCCAAAAACCTCACACACAGTGTCGAAAGAAGAATCCAGAGAAATGGTCATTGCCTACACCAAAACAACAGCAGGACAAGGTCAATCATGTGGTGAACAAAAAGACAGAGAAGCAAGTTGAGCATGCAGTGAGGTAAGAAATATATGGGGTGTGTTTGTTAGACAACAGACCAGAAGCTTTTAGGGCAGGAAACTGCAGACAGGCCATGAGTAAGAAAGTGAAAAATCAACTGTTAATGACGCACGGAATAGCCTTGTCCATGTTGATGAGCTGGGAACAGGCAGAGGATGTGAGTCAGACAGAAGGGGGTATGTAGTGAAGAAATGAAGATGTGGACGTAGAGTACTTCAAGTTAACAATCAATTCAAAGACTTTAAAGAGAATGGTGCATTGATACATCTCTTAGTCTTGGTTCGACACTTCGACATTACTTTCCTCCCAACTGGTCCACATGTCATCATTTAGATTTTAAAATGAGTCACATTTACACAGAGACAGAAGATGGACTGTTTCCATTTCATTAGAAAATTTTGTCAGTTGTGGTATTCAGGCAGAAATTTTTATTGATGTACTGGTCACACGTGAAACAAGATGAGATTAAACAAGAACTGTTAAATTTACCAAGGCTAAGGAAGTTTCTATAACACAGTTCAATTACTTGACGAGCTGGAAGAGGATAATATGTATCTTGATGAACCTTTTCCTACACAGATCATTTGGTGACATGACAAGCTGCCAGAGAAATATCATTGAGCCTTAGTTGGTCAGAAGTATGTGAGCATGAATGAATTTAAGAGATGACTGGAGGGCACGTGACGTATAGAGTGCGAAGAGAAGGAAGGAAGGTGGCGAAGAAGATCTGACATCCATTAGTATGTCCAACAAATGTGACAAAATAAACTGTTTGTGCGTGGTAATCATCAATGGAGAGATGAGCACTATGGGAAGTAAGCTGTAAAGGGTAGTAGATAAAGACATAATGGAAACGAAAGTGCTCGGTTGAGGAGAGTACGCGCCCACTGGGGCACATTGAGGACCAGTCAAAGAACCTTATTACAACGAGGCAAATCCTAACAGTCATATATTTTACCCACATCAAGAACACACAGTTACTGGTAGAGGAGGGAGAGCAGAATGGCGTGTTTTGCTTAGTATTAGATTTAATGCATGAGTCATTAGGCTAAGTACTATTGGTTACGAGAATTTACCTCTGATGCTATATACACCAGGGCGCAGAATTTGAGTACTGTTTGTTGTGTTTAATCTTAAGTAGAATGTAAGTAGGTTATCATAGCCACGATTTAGTGTGTATGTTTTCATTCTTCGCTTCCCAAGAACCCGTTCTTCTCTCATCCAGTATAATTTTAGAGTAAATTATATAGTATATGAATAAGTAGGAAAAGAGCTCAGAGATAAGGGTATTGTCAGGAGTACCCCAGGGAAGTGTGCTAGGACTGCTGCTGTTGTCCCCCATACACACAAATGATTTGGCGGACAGGGTGGGCAGCAATCTGCGGTTGTTTGCTGATGATGCCGTGGTATACAGTAAGGTGTTGAAGTTGAGTGACTGTAGGAAGGTGCAAGACGACTTAGACAAAATTTCCAGTTGGTACGATGAATGGCAGCTAGTGCTAAATGTGGAAAAGTGTACGTTGACACAGATGAGTAATACTCAAGGTACAGTATTATTAGTGTCCTTCTTAAACACAGTCATGTCATTTAAATATCTGGATGTAACGTTGCAAAGCAACATTGTGTGGAACGAGCACTTGAGAACTGTAGTAGAGAAGGCAAATGGTTGACTTCGATTTATTGTGAGAATTTTAGGAAAGAGTGATTCACCTGTGTAGGAGACTGCATATAGGATGGTTGTGCAGCCTGTTCTTAAGTACTGCTTGAGTGTTTGGGATCTGTACCAGATCGGACTAAAGGAAGACATTGAAGCAATTCGGATGTGGGCTGCTAGATCTGTTACCGGTGGGTTCGAACAACATGTAAGTGTTACGGAGATGCTTCAGGAACTCAAATGGGAATTTCTGGAGGGGATACAACATTCTTTTCGAGAAACACTATTGATAAAATTTAGAGAACTGGCATTTGAAGCTGACTGCTGAACAATTCTACTGCCACCAACACTCATTGTGTGTAAGGAGTATGAAGATAAGGTACAAGAAATTAGGGCTTATACGGAGGCACATAGGCAGTCGTTTTTCCCTTGATCTATTTGTCAGTGGAATAGGAAAGGAAATGGCTAATAGTGGTACAGGGTACCCTTTGCCATGCACTGTACAGTGGCTTCAAGAGCTGTGTTTGAGGCCATCTGGAAATTATGATGTATTTTGGTTCACACTGGTGTGAAGATAAAGACATGTGTACACTACGTGATGAAAATGCCCCGTGTCACACGGACACCTCTACTACAGAATTTATCACCTCAAAAGGCATTCCCGTTGTTTCAAAGTCCTCCTATTCATCTGATCTGAGTCCATGTGGCTTAATTCTTTTCCTGAAATTGAAAAATATCAAGGGTGTCACTTTGCGACTCTAAAGAACATTCAAGAGAAAGCAACATGTTAAAGGCACTACCAGTTGAAGCCTTTCAGCATTGCTACCAAGACTGGGAACGACGACTCTGCTTGTGTATAGCTGCTGAAGGGAACTAGTTTGAAGGAGACAGTACTGTTTTTTGAAAAAAATAAAAGCTTTGGTAGATAAAAAATCAATTTTATTATGTTTCCCACACACCTTTTACTTGTGTGTCATTTGTTTGTTTTTAGTAGCCTACAGGTGAGAGAGGAAGCATGGCAGATGGAAAATGAATAATGAAACAGAATTGTGGCAGAGACAGATTGTTGACCATGCTGGAGTTCTAGCACAGTGATCATTGCACTTACACATGTATGTATGTCATGTGGATTACAAGGTAATATTGTGAGCATTTCAGCTCATCTTCACATCCAATTTTAAAAGGGATAAAACATTTTGATGTGTGCATAATATGCAGTGCAATATTGTTTTTCTTGTCAGTACCATCAATGGTGAGCACCTGTATGTATACAATAATCTTGAATGTTCTAATTTATTAATAATTCTATCTTTTATTGTGCTTGCAGTATCTACATAACTAATGGGATACAATAACCATGCAAATAACTAACATTGTTCCACTTAAGGCATGGCATGAGAGGAAGGCCGGTACCAATACTAATCTTCAAACATCTCCCATTTATCTTGTACTAACTTTATATCTGCAACAAGAAATATTTCCATGAGGTACAATAAGTAGAATAACTGACCTGCCATAAAATGTTCTATTTGTGCATTTGATTCATTATAGAATAGCAACAAGATAAAAGACAACTAGTAATAAGAGTAAACAGAGATTCTGGAGAAAAGTAACTTTTTCTATTTTTGTATTTTCATTATACTTAGGACTATACTTGTCGTTGTTGTTGTTGTTGTTGTTGTTGTGGTCTTCAGTCCTGAGACTGGTTTGATGCAGCTCTCCATGCTACTCTATCCTGTGCAAGTTGCTTCATCTCCCAGTATGTACTGCAGCTTACATCCTTCTGAATCTGCTTAGTGTATTCATCTCTTGGTCTCCCTCTACGATTTCTACCCTCCACGCTGCCCTCCAATACTAAATTGGTGATCCCTTGATGCCTCAGAACATGTCCTACCAACTGATCCCTTCTTCTAGTCAAGTTGTGTCACAAGGACTATACTGGGCCAAGGACTATACTCATGAACACGTAATTCATTTTTATAATATATTTTATATTACAATATTTTTATATTAGAATATTTTTATATTGCAATATTTTTATATTCAATATTATATTGTAAAAGGTTAGCATTTCTACTGGAACTAGTCCTGAGTATGGTGCAGAGACATGCACACAGGGAGTGGGGGCGTAACAGCACTACGTGCCATGGCAAGCTGCACCAGGAAAAGCAGGCAAGCGGCAGCCACCCCAGCAGGTGGCAGCCCAGGCAAAGGTTGTCCAGTTAAGGCAGACAGGACACACTCACTGGCGACATAAACATGACTGGCAGACTGACGGGTTTGGAGTCTCAGTAGCAGCTCTCAGGGGGGATAGGGGCAGATGGGCAGACGGCAGCTCAGCTGTCACCCTACAGAGCGACAAAGCTGTTAATGTAAACATGGGGACCTCATGTGCTATGAGTACCCTAATAACTGGACTTACCGCTACAATATCATAACAAATGAACTCTTTACCTTGAGGAATCCATCAAATGAATGATCTACATTAATATTGTATATACTCACCTCTTTTTCTCCTCATGGAGGGTCCTATGCATTAGTCTGCACCACAATGCAGTTTTGTACTAATTAACCACTATCCAGGATCAGATTTTCTATTCTTCTCGTGAAATACCCAGACACTATTGGTCGTCTTGTTCAGAACTGATCATTAAACCCATTGTCAAACGAAACCCCTCGATAGCAAGGACCTATTGTTCAAGCAACTCCACAACTTGTCACTGTTCAGTTCAAGGGAGCGAGTTAGCAACATGCTGTCATGATATAGTCAAGCTGACAATAAATGACTAGCACTGTTAACAGCTCATTGATAGGTGGGAAGTACCACAGACTGTTAGTTTCTGCGTTGCCACTGAAATGACACTACAGAAGAGGAGAGCCACGTCATCATCGGAACACATGATGTCTCACCTACCATCACTTACACCTCTCTCCTGACTATAACGAGAGACATGGAGAATGACATATCTGTTACCCACTGCTGTTCCTGCATGCCAGTAGCATCATGTCCACATTGCTAGTACCAAACACAGGGAGATGCAACAAACTGATCCACAGCTCTTCCAATGTACAACACCTTGTTTTTTACACAAAAAACTATTCTAGTAAATTGTAACAGACTTTATTTCAGGATTAGGTATAAACATGATTAGAACCACCTTAGACAAGAAAATTACACTTCTCATGTAACTGAAAACTAGATTAGTCATTACTGGAATCATGTGTTTGTTTTGGGTATGTTTCAGTGTTATCTAATTTGTCTTATGCATCATTGTGTACTACCAAACTGTTCTTTACATGTGTCTCTTGCTGAACTTGTCAGTGAGTTCATCCGTAGGACGTTCCAGTTCTTCTTTAAAGCTAAATTCGTATCATCGTTTGAACAGATATCAGTAGATCACGTACCATCGGTACACTTTTAAGTAACTATATAAATATTTTCATATGGTATTCGGTATGTGAGGACTACCTGTCACCAGATGTTATCCTGGCACGTTATTAATAGACAAGAAACCACATTTGATAGTAGGCAGAATACCAGATGTAACTTTACAATATAATTTCACTCTGGCATTGGTAAAGAGAGGTGTGTTGTTAAGCTGGTAATAGAATCCTTGTGAGTGATGAACATTAGGTAAGTGATCACGGATTTGCCTTCAGTATTCAAGCCAGCATTAAATAAACGTTAGGGTGGTTTTGGGGAAGCTCTTTGAGACCATCTCTGGTTGTCAATTGGTCATTATTTACATGTGGTTGTCAGCGTTTCTTGTTCTATCATACTGACAGTTATCGATGTTGATTGTCAAACTTAACATTCACTCTAAATTAAATACATTGTGGGTAATAAATTTTGCTTATTGCTGCTCCTCTACCTATCTTAAGAGGATCACTGCTGGTACAAAATTTAATTACTAAGGGGATGTTATGAAAATCAGTAGGCCACTTGGTATTTCGCTTTTCTTTTAATATAAGAATCACCCTGTACTTAGATAATGATGGCACAGAATAAGACTGGAATGTTTCATAAAAGTGAATTGGACTGAGTGGAGTTTTAGTATGACCCATTTTTCTTGGCAGGATATTTGCGAAAGAAGCTATCATGTCATTGGCCAGATGAGTGTTCTTATTCAGCGAATGGTGGTCCTTTCATGTTTGGTAGGCTGTAGGAACAGTTAAAAGAAATTAGTTCATATAGAGATGGAGACAAGGGCAGATTCAGAAGTTCTTTCTGAGGTGGAGAGGTGTACACATTTGGTGAGCACATAAACAGCTGATCAGGGTCCAGAGTTCGTATCCGTGGAAACATGACCTGTGCCCTGTACTTCAGAGACATATACATGATGGTATCATCCTGCACACCCCATGCTGATTATTTATGGTAAGCAATATTAGCAACACTGCCATCTTAAAACAACCCTTGGTCTGTATGTAGTCAGATTATTACAGTTATCTGTCTCAAGTCCAGAACTGCTTTAGTGGACACATGCGTCTCTCAATCTAACTCTCAGACCATTAGTCACTGCATTTGCTTAGTTACAAATGCGTGGGTCATTTTTTGAATGTCCGTTGCTTCTAAAGGGTATGTCTTCATTCACCTCCATCTAACTCTAAAAAACAGCAGGATCACATGGTGTTATTCATGCAAGGCAGACCTGTAATATCAGCCGAAGTTCTTTCATAGCCATGTGTGTTTTTATGTTCATGTTTTGATCAAATAAAGTAAAGCAATTCTCCATTTTAATCACTCTGTTGCACACAATTATTTCTGCTCGGATCTTAAAGGTGTTCTGAGCTCGTAATTAATTTTTGGGGTAACAATAACAATTTCAGACACACGCACCTTTTTGCAACATGGCAGTGTATATAGTAACAATGTCAGTGCATGAGAAACAGCATGCTATAATTGAGTTTTTAACTGCAGAAAATAAATTCAAAGACATCTTCCACATTTGGAGCACCCCTCCTTCAGCATGACAATGCCAGACCATGCACAAGCACTGTGACATTTGCAACAATCCAACACTTTGGGTTTACTGTCATCAATTATCCTCTTTACAGTCCTGATTTGGCCCCAGCCTACTTCCAGCTGTTTCCTAAACTTAAAGAACATCTCTGAGGACTTCACTTTGATAGTGATGAGGTGGTGCGAGGAGAAGAGAGGTTGAGGCTGTATCAACAAATTGGTCTCTCACTTGGAGTAATGTGTTCACCATCAGAGTGACTATACTAAGAAATAAAAATGTAGACAAGTAAAATAAAGATGTTAATAATGTTTGTTTTATTTAAGGTACTTTAAGAGTTTTCCAAAAAAAATAAAAAAATCTGAGGTATTACTTTTCAGCATGCCCTCGTAATAATCATTTAAGATGAAACTGTAATCACAAATACTTTGAAAACAAAATGTTTCTGTGATCCCAATGCAGTGAAGCTATTTAATTTTGAATACTGAATGCTAACTCAGTGTGACGCATAGCTATGCTTGTGCTGCTTGTACGAGTCATAGCACTTTAAATGCATGAAGAGCCATAGCTTAAATGCAACTGTGCATACTTTACAAAGTCTAATCTTGTTCTCTCACTTCATACAGGAGTGCTACATAGAGAACTGTAGTACATTCCTGGATTAATCATTTATAGTTGATACTTGAAAGTGTGCAAGGTAGCCCTCTCAGGACAGTTTGTGTCACTGAAATGTGCCTGTTACTTCAGCAGTTTCATTTCTTGCCATTATGTCCGCAGCTTGTGGCTAGCGTTGCTACCTCTGGATCACGGGGTCCCAGGTTCGATTCCCAGCCGGGTTGGGGATTTTCTCGTTCTGGGGACTAGGTGTTTCTGTTGTCCTCATCGTTTCATCATCATCATTCATGAAAGTGGCGAGATTGGACTAAGTAAAGATTGGGAATTTGTATGTCGTCGTCGTCGTCGTCGTCGTCGTCGTCATCGTCATCATCATCATCATCATCTACTTCTTCTTCATATGTACAGGTGATATATGTGTTCAAATAAGTGTGAGTTGTGTTAAATATATGTGATTGTGTATGTGGGCAAAGCCACGGGTAAAAAGGCACACATCTTACTTATTATCTGGAAAGAATTACTGTGGGGTATCATCCAGCAAGCTCCTACTGGGATGAGAGTTGTGACATGGAGAGAGAAGGGGGAATGAGGAGGAGATGGACAGAGGGAGGGAGGAGCAAATGGACAAATAGAATATTGGAGTAAATACAATATGTTCCTGGGCAACACTGGTTCCTCAGCTGGTTTTAACTAAAGTGAGATTCCTCTCCAAGTGACATCCTGCTGACCATTTACCTATTGTACAAAAGAAATAATGCAGCTACAAACTGTGTTACCAATCACAAAGTATTGTATATTATTTTTGATTGTCTTCAGTTTTTGTCAAAACTGCAACACAAAAATAGACAGGTCAGGTAATGACAGATGTATAAAACTAAAATGGGGCGAAAACAGGAGTAGTTACTGTGAAATAATGCTGAGACTGAAGGAATTAAAGCAAATTAAGGCCAGGAACCAAGGACATGTCGTAGTGCTAGTTCTCACCTGTAGAGTTCTGAGAAACTGGTATCTGGGGGAAGAATCCAGATGGCGCGTGTTGTGAAACAGGCACCATGTCATGACTGTCATGTTGTACAGCATGCTTTGTGGCAGGATATTGTGTCTTGCCAGTACACACCCTCTACCTATGTCCATTCATCCTGACTGATAACTGGGTAGTTGTCATGCCGATGTAAAAGGCCAAACAATGTTTACATAACAACTGGTATATGACCTGTCATTTCACATATGGCTCTCCATTTGATAGTATAGTCAATTACAGGGCACGAATAGATGGTGGTAGGAGGGTATATAAGGCAAGTCTTGCAGTGGGAATGGTCTCAGGGGTAGGAGCCATAGGGTAGGGAGATGGGTGCAGAAAGAGCATAAGATCTGACAAGAATATTGCAGAGATTTGGAGGGCAATGAAAAGCTATTCTAGTTGGTGGGAAAAATCTCAGACACAGTGAAACTCATTTCACGGCATGATTTTAGGAAGTCATGGCCTTGTTGAAGTAGCTGCTTAATACATTCAAGACCAGGATAATACTGAGAGACTAACTATGTGCTCTGCAGTTGTTTTTTGGCAGGATCAACAGTACCAGGACTGGATGTGATGGCCGAAGAAATCTGCTTTTGAACTAAACTGTTGGGGTAATTACGTATGGTGAAGGCTTCGGTGACAATCGTAGTGCACTGCTGTAAAGCGTCTGCACCCAAACAAAAATGTTTGCCTCAAATGGCAAGGCTGTATGGGGGGGGGGGGGGGGGGGGGGGAACTTTTGATGTGGAAAGGATGGCACCTGTCAAAATGTAAGTACTGTGGTTTGCTAGTAGGTTTAACATTGACGGATGTATGTATCTAGCCTTAAGTGATCATAAAATCAATATCAAGGAAAGGGGCATGGGGTTCACAATAGGACCACTCCAAACAGTCCTCTCTTGCCATGATGAATCCCATAACACATAACATCCGTTCTTTATGAAAACATGCTTTTGCACTATCAAAATTGAGGTCCCACATTCTGTCCTTGAAACATGCTTGTCCCTTGGAGTTACTCCCAAAGGCTTAACATTGAAAGTCTCTGTTTCTGGATGTAATCCTACTCTATGCCTGGCTCTTTTACAGGTTCAAATACAGTAATCTCTTGCACTTACGTTACTACTTGGTGACCTGTATTCCTCATCTGCCAGTTTCCACTCCACCAGACTTCTCTTCTTCTATGAAATCCTACAGTTATCTGCCCCTCATGTTGCCTTGGATGGTATCATCCATCAAGCCAACTTCAAACTGCAACACCTCAAAAAGCTATCCCACCTTCTCCTAAACACCTCAACAATGGTGATTCCTTTCCTGTCCCTCTGCAGCTCCTGCAACAGCCACACCATCAACCACCACTCCTCTCCTACAAACCGAGCTTGGCCAACCTCCTTAATATCCCACAGTCTTCACCACTGCCTCCCAGACCAGCTGTAACTCAAAATTACGAGAACCAGTCACAACAGGACATTGTTCTCAACCTCTCATCTAAATCACTCTCCACTCCTGAGTTATCTGTCTTATCCAAGGGTCTCACTTTCAGCCCTAAACCTGCATTTAATCATGCTACTTTCCTTTGCACGTAATGTCAACTTGAAATATCGCTTTGCAACCCAACCGCAAAACCTTTCCAACAGCAAACCTGACATTGAATCCTGCCTTGAACTGCCACCACTACCTCAAAATCATCCCCTACAAGCCTTCCAATAATTCCTCACAGTCAGCATTGCTTCACAACCCTTCCTCAGGTCCCAACAACATGACCCTAACCTGTCCTCTGCTGAACTCCAGGCTCTACATTCCCTAAAAGCTGATGACTCCACCATAATCATCCCAGAAGACAAAGGACCTACCACTGTGGTATTGATTGACAGGAGTATGTTGGTAAGGTCTACACACCAGCTGCCTGACACCTCCACATAGAGCATTTGCCATCAAGATCCCATCCCTGTGATTCAAACCAACCCGCAATCCCTCCTAAAAACCTCAGGCCACTCACAATCCATACAACTTCTTACACCACGCAACCCCACCTTTCACCTTCTTCCTAAGATACACAAACCCAGCTATCCTGGCAATTCAACAGCTGCTGGCTTCAAAGCACCCACTCTGCCTTAGTTGATGAGCACCCGCAATCCATAGTACAAAGAATTCCCTCCTATATTAAAAATACAACCACACACCTTGCTTGTCACCAGTGATGCCATTCCCTCTATACCAACATCCCTCACATACATGATCTGTCTGCTGCTGAACATTTTCTCATTGAATGCCCACCTGATTCCAAACTGTGACATCCTTCTAGCTCATCTTAATCAACTCTATACTTACCAACAATTACTTCACCTTTGAGGGGTACCCATACAAACAGATCAGGGATACAGCCAAGGGAACCAAGATGGCTCCTTCCTATGCCAACCTTTTCATGGGTCACTTGGTGGGGGCTTTCCTGGGACCCATAAGCTTTCAGCCCCTGTTTCTTACATACGTTGATGACACCTTTGCTGTATGGACTCGTGGTGATGCTGACCTGTTAAAATTCCTGGAATTTCTAAATGCCTTCTCCAAATTAAATTTCACATGGTCCTATTCCAAACCCCATGCCACTTTCCTTGATGTTGATCTCATCCTCACCGAAGGCCAGCTACACACTTCTGCCAACATTAAACCTACTAACAACAGTACTCACATTTTGACAGTTACTATCCTTTCCATGTCAAACATTCACTCCCACGCAGCCTTGGCAGTTGAGACATATGTATTTGTTTGGGTGCAGACACTTTACAACAATACACCACCATTCTCACCTCAGCCTTCACTGGACATAATTACCCCAACAGCTTAGTTCCAAAGCAGATTTCCCAGGCCGTCATATCCAATCCTGGAACTGTTGATCCCTTCACAAAACAACTTTGAAACATACATCTTGTCACTCAGTATTATCCTGGTCTTGAATGTATTAATCAATTACTTCAAGGCCATGACTTACTAAAATCATGCCTGGAAATGAAATCCATTGTGTCTGAGATTTTTCCGACCACACCTAGATTAGCTTTTCGTCGCCCTTCTGCACCCATCTTCCTACCCTATGGCTCCTACCTCTGTGACCAACCCCACTGTAAGACCTCCCCTATGCACCCTCCTACTACCACCTATTCCAGCCCTGTAATTGGCAAAACATATACTATCAAACGGAGAGCGACCTGTGAAATGATACATCATATACCAGCTGTTATGTAAACACTGTTTGGCCTTTTACATCAGCATGACTACCACCCAGTTATCAGTAAGGATGAATGGACATAAGCAGAGGGTGTATACCGGCAACACACAATATGCTGCTGCAGAGCATGCTGTACAACATGACAGTCATGACGTTGGTGCCTGTTTCAGCACATGTGCCATTTGGATTCTTCCACCAGATACCAGTTTCTCAAAAATCCATAGGTGGGAACTAGCATTACAACATGTCCTTGGTTCTCACCACCCACCTGTCCTTAATTTTTGTTAATTTCTTCAGTCTAAGCATTTATTCACAGTAACTATTCCTTTCTTCACTCCATTTTAGTTTTCTACGTCTGGGTGTCATTTCCTGACCTGTCTATTTTTCGCTGTCCCCCTCCCACCTCTGTTACATACAATTCCCTTAACTTTTCATTCTTATTAATTCTTGCATGATGTTTTAGTGGTTTTAGTGATAATCTCAATCTTGCATACTACGCCTGTCTTGCACCATAAGCTCTCAGGATTTCAAATCTCGTTCAGTGCAGTCCCCAACAAACAGTCTTTCCTTCTCATTCCATCTGGTAAGTCTCCCCTGACCCTGGGTTTTAGGTGACTTTTCTGAACTCTGTCCCTTTTCCTAAACTTCTCCAGTTCTTTACCTACACCCCTTTTCCTTCCCCTTCAATTCTTCTGCCAGGAGGAGGAGCCACTGTTTTCAAAAACTTGTAAAAGTTAAACCTTTTATTGTGTAAGTGTTCTCCTGCCACCATGTGTTGAGTAGATTTTTTATCTATCCATCTACATTATTTTGTCAACAATAGATTATTTTCGTTGTTATAAAACTACAACAGAGTTACACAAGCTGTGATGATAATCTTGGCTGTGATTGCTTTCTCTCTCAAAGTATTCACCACCATTTTGTATAATCGTTGTCCTCTACTGACTCATAAATTCCCATGTGGTGACTTTAGCACCCAATAAGATAAAAAAAAGATAACATTGGTTTGGGCAGTGTGGTGGATGGGTCATAAATCGCCCCAAAAAAATTTGGAATTTCCTCTATGGCGTGGCCCTACTTTGTCAACTAAAATAAAGACACCAGATGGTTGGTGCAATGTACATACACATTACAGGTTAAGGTTGTAAATAAGAATCAACCCCTCCATATCCCAGAAGGTAAGAGCCATGAATTTCCTTTTCAATGGCATATTCTGGGTTTCTCCTTCCTTGAAAAACTTTGAGATTCCCTAGGCTTCATCTCAGTGTCAGATCCAAAGAAGTAAATCAAAGTCTCATAATGTATTTTAAGGGTCAATAGCACCGTCACTTTTTGTGGTGTCACCGCCAGACACCACACTTGCTAGGTGGTAGCCTTTAAATTGGCCGTGGTCCGTTAGTATACGTCGGACCTGCATGTCGCCACTATCAGTGATTGCAGACCGAGCGCCGCCACACGGCAGGTCTAGTCTAGAGAGACTCCCTAGCACTCACCCTAGTTGTACAGCCGACTTTGCTAGCAATGGTTCACTGTCTACATACGCTCTCTTTTGCAGAGACGACAGTTTAGCATAGCCTTCAGCTACGTCATTTGCTACGACCTAGCAAGGCGCCATATTCAGTTACTATAATTACTTCAAGAATGTATTCTGAACAGATAATATTGTGAATCATGTACCGCCAAGAGCGACGTTCATCATTAATGGATTAAAGTTAAGTATCAAACTAATTACATCCGCTTTCTGAATTCTCATTCCTTGTCATGTTCCAGACCTCACGTCAGTATAGTTCTTCCCTCCTCACACCAGACTGCGTGAGCTAAAATGCGTGCATTTCGGCCTCCACTCATAACACAGTGTTGGCTCTTCTGCTAACACAAAACTTTTGAGTTGCTTCAAAATTTTGGTCATGTTCCACACAGAAATAACAAAAAATTTTCTTTAAGAAAACTCGTATGTTGAAAATATGTACAAAAGTAATTTACAGCACAATGAAACTATTCAATTTTAACATTAACAACTGGATTAACTTGGGCATTCTCAGATGGATACAATTTTTCTGTTGTGAAGCGGGTTTCAATGTTCTGCTCTCCAACACTTGCTGCTGAGAGAATAAGCTGAAGTGCTCCTTGCACTTCTAAGAGTTGTTTAGTCAGCTCCTCCTCTTTCCTCAGTTTCTCCGCAAGGACACTGCACATTTTGCTAACCTCAGGGTCCTGATCTATTACATCCTCGTAGACATCTGCAAATAAGATATATTTGAACTTATTTCTTACAAACCTTAATTAGTTGCATGTTTATTTGCTTCAACTTCTGATTATCTCAGCATCAGTCTCTCTCAACATCCGAAGTACTAGTGATATTGTATACCATGTCTACCAAAAGAATGTATACATTTTGCAACAAGTCGGATTTATACTACTTTCAAATTATGCCCTGAATTATGACAGCTCCACATGAACACTTCCTGTGCAATATCATGGTGTATGTGGGTAGTCAAAGTTTGAATTATCACCTCAAAAAATACAGTTACATAATTTTTATTTGTTTACAGGTACATCTGCAGTCCTGGCACACAATTAAATCCCCACAACACAGCATGACAGCATACCTTTAAATCAACCAAAAGTTATGGTGCAGCTCACTGATAAATTGGTGTACTGTGCTGTAATTCACTTTCTACAGCAGTAGAGAAAGTTGCAGCTCTATCAGACCAATTTAAAGGACATGTATAGCCATTGGATTTGCCTGCCACAGCAGCAACATTTCTATTGCTACTGGAAACTAATTACTAATGTGCTGCACCATATTGTTTTGGCTATAGCAGCATGCTACAGTACTGTGGCATGGGGATTATAATGTGTAATAGGACTGCAGACACATACCTTTAATTTTTGAAATGGTAATTAAAATTTTGTGCCTACATCTCATATTACGTCACATCTAGTCATTTAGCAAGTGTTTAGTATTTGAGTAAGTTGGAATACATTAGAATTTCTCAGTGTCTTACGCAGAGCTAACTGTATCAGATCCGGAAGACAGATTCCAGAATCTTTCAAAGCACTGCAGTTATGGTGCACCACAACTGAAGAGTATTGGGATTAGTGTCAATTTGGGACACGCACACACACACACACACACACACACACACACACAGGAGCCAAAACATTATGAAACCAGCTTAAGAGCAAATCTGGTTCACCTTCAGAATGCAATACAGCAGTGCTTCTGTACAGCATGGGTTAAAAAAGTCCTTGGTAAGTTTCCAGAGGACATAGGTTGCAATAATATTCACGTAGTCCACAGCTATCATGGTGTCTTTAATTCCTACAACAGATCCCTTGGAAGACCAGGTGAATCTCCCCCCATCATGCATCCACAATGCAGTGCATGTTTCAAGCAGCTGTTCACATGGATAACAGTGTATTCGGACATGACCATTAACCTGGTGTAACTGTGATTCACCTGACTAAGTGACACATTTCCACTAACACATGGTCAAATCTTGAAGATCCTGTGCCTATTAAAATTGCAACAGACAATGTTGTTGGCTCATTATGGGAATGCGCAGAGATCATCTGCTGTGGAGCTTCATGTTCAACAATGTGTGCTAAAAGGTGTGCTCCAAAATACCTCTGCCATTTTACTGTGTTACCGGATCAGCCACAGATCACAGCCTGTCCTGCTTTACAGAGTGAGGAAGTATACAACCTCGTACACTATGTGTCAATGTCCAACTCCTTGTAGTCATAGATTCACTGTCCTTCAACAACTTTCCAGAACTTCTCATGCCAGTGGTAAGTGAACATCTAACCATTTCTGCCACGTCTGAGATGCTTGTTCCCAGGCACGGAACCTTAACAATTTACCCTTGGTCAAAGTCCATTATGTCAATGGAATTCCTGATTTGCAGCACACATTGTCACTAGAATGATTCCTCATTCATCTCTCTGCTCAGTTTATATGCATTGCTTACCTACTCACATGCCCTCTACATCACCATGCATCATTCAGTCTTGCAGCGAGAAGTGGTTTAATATTTTGGCTTATCATTGCATGTGTGTGTGTGTGTGTGGGGCGGGGGGGGGGGGGGGTGCATGTGGAATGCTGTACACTATGGTCTCATCAGCAAGTACAGCTCTCTAACGAAAGGAGCAGCTACTGTAAAAAAGTTATGCTTATAATTCATTTGTCTTATAGTATATCTTCCTACACACAAACATGGAGGACCTTACGATCTGTGAACACATTATTTCTGTCCTCAAACAACTGAAACTCCTCGTTGTAATAACAACAATGTAAGGAAAATACAAACTGCTATTTACCATAAAGACGACACATTAAATTGCAGGCAGGCACAATTAAGAGACACTTAAATATTAGCTGTCAGCCACAGCCTTCGTCAGAAAAAGACACACACACACACACACACACACACACACACACATTCTCTCTCTCTTTCACTCCTTCACACAAGCAAGCACTCTGGGCACACACACGACCCCACCTCGAGCAGTTCGGACTTGAAAGCAACTGTCACGTGGAATGGAAGTAGCAATCCAGAGGGGGAGGAGGAGGGGGATGGGGAGGGGCAAGGGAGGGGGAGGGGAAGGGTGCGGCGACTAGACTGCCAACAGGTGCAGCATTGAAAGGCTGTGGGGCAGAGAGATTTTGGGGGGGGGGGGGAGGGGGGCGGAGTGAAAGAGGATGGGAGGATGCACTGGCAGAGAGTGGCACACCATAGGTTGAGGATAGGATAATTTCAGAAGCAGAGAATAGATTGTAAGGAGAACTCCCATCCATGCCTTTCAGAAAAGCTGGTGGTGGAGGGAGGATCCAGATGGCTCCAGTAGTGAAGCAGTCATTGGAAGCAAGCATGTTATGTTCAGCTGCATATTGTGCCAATGGGTAGTCTACTTTGCTCTTGGCCACAGTTTAGCAGTGGCATCATCCTGGTGGACAGCTGGTTGATAATCATACCAGAATAAAAAGCCATTCATGGTTGCAGCAGAGCTGGTATATGAGATGGCTGCTTTCACAGGTGGTCCGGCCTCTGATGAGGTAGGATAAGCCTATGACAGGACTGGAATAGGAAGTGCTGAGTGGGTGAATTGGACAGGTCTTGCACCTGGATCTTCCACAGGAATATGACTCTTGTGGCAAGGAGTTGGGATTGGGAGTAGCATAGGGATAGACTAGGATGTTGTGGGGGTTGGAACATCACTTTGGGGGGAGGGGGTTGGGGGGGGGGGGGGGAGGAGGATCTTGGGTAGGACATCACTTATTTCAGCTTTTGATAATATGTAATCGAAGTCCTGGCAAATGATGTGGTTCAGTTGCCACCAGAGAGGAGGTGGTCAACATCCAGGAAGGTGGCATGCTGGACTGAGGAGGAGCAAATGAAGCAGATGAGAGAGGTGTTGAGGTTGTGAAAGAATGAAGATAGGGTGCCTTGGGCCTGAGTCCAGATCATAAAGATTTCATCAATGAATTTGAATCAGACTAGGGGTTTGGCGTTTTGGAAAGCTAAGAAGGTTCTCCTCTAGATGGCCCACAAACAGGTTGGCATAGAAAGGTGCATGCAAGTGCCCATGGCTGTGCTGCAGATTCGTTGGTATACCATCCCTTCAAAGGAGAAGTAGTAGTCAGTTAGGACAGAGTTAGTAAGATGTATGGGGCATGATGTAGTGAGTTTGTGTCTGAAGGACATTGGGAAAGCTTGTGTTCAGTAGGTGTAAGACCATGGGCACGAGGAATGTTGGTGTATAGGGAGGGGCGTCAACAGTGACAGCTGCATTCTTGTCCAAGCTGCTGCAGACAGCAGTCATGTGCACGTGAGATGTGCTTTCTTGTGTGAATGAATGTGTGTGTAAGAGTCTTTTAATTGTACCTGTATGCAGCTTAACAGGTCATCTTTACAGTATGTACCAAGGCATGAGATTGTTGTTATTTTTGTCTTCATCATTTACTTCTAATATTTTAAAAGCTACAATGTAATATACTCAGAAAATCTCTAATATCTGATATAACAACTATAGTCAGCATATAAAATGTTATATTAAGTACTAACCCATGAATATGTTGGTAACATCAATTAGTATTCTTGTAAATTTGTAGTCACCTATATACTTAATCAGAAATCTTAGAATGGTTAGCAAAGATCTCCCCTCTCTTCCAGCAATTGCACTCCGCAAGGCCTTCCGCCTAAAAAAATGATAAAAACAAATTCATTAAAAGATTTTTATACTGGTAACTAATGCACAGAACAAAAGTTAGAAATTGGAGTGTTACAATAAAAGGATGTCAGACAGAGAACGTTGCCTTTTGCTGGGAATACTGAGCTGAGCTACATAAGAGTGCCTGTCCTCACAGTTTAACCTATGTAAGCTCACAGGAGCTGTATAGCATACCTTAATGGACTAACATTCCTGGAAGAAAGATACTATGGGGAAAAGGCTTAGAGAATTGTTTTTAGAATGAGTCTCATCACTCTGCAGCAGAGTGTGCACTGTTTTCAAACTTTCTGGAGGTAAACCCAGTTCACCAGTCCAGGATTCAAATTCAAAACCTCACCCTTCAGGAGAAATGCTTTCACCGACTGAGTTATCCAGGCATTAGGACCTGACCCGGCTGCCCCAGACCAACACATAGTAAACTACCAGGAAATTCCAAAAAAGCACTCACTGCTTGGATCGCAGCTAAGCCATTTCTCTGCAACATCGTATCTTTCCAGACAGACAGTCAAATAATGTACGCAGGAGAGATTCTTAGAAGTCTGGAAAGTAGAAGAGTGGTAGTGAGTCACACCTGAATAATTCAGTGATAGCATTGTCCACAAAAGGTAAGATACTAGGTTCAGGCCCCAGTCCATACAATTTCAGTCTGCCATGAAATTTTAATGTAATGTTGTCTCACTCAGTACATTTTTATGACCATTTCATTCACTTGTGGATGGACACTGATGGACAAGCCATCAAGAGCCAAAACTCAGAACCAGCCCATCCCATTAACATCACAAAATCAATGTTCTACAAGCCAAGAAAGCCCAGGACATACTAAACACAATACAAAGTTTTCTGATGGAAAATCAGCTCTACAGTATGATGTGATCATGTACGAGGGTATTTTGGAAAGTAAAGATACACCGTACACCAGAGGAACAGAAGGGTTTTGGCAAGCAAGCTGGCAACACTGGTGTTAACCTTGAACCGTTAGCTTTCTCCTCGCAGTCGTTCGGCAGTTGAACGTTGCTTCTGGTTGGAGTAGGGCTTGTTTAAAATGCACCGATTCAGAATCAAATGCGAAGTGCACTCCGTCACATGTTTTCTTCATGCATAAGGTCAGCGACCAGCCGATATTCACAAAGAAATTGTTTCTGTTTATGGGAACATTATGAATTGACAAAATGTAACAAAATGGTGTCTTCATTTCTCTGACAATAGGACTGATATTCATGACGAACAAAGAACAGGTCAGCCATCTGTGATCTCTGATGCCCTTCTTCAGAGAACGGAGGAAACAATTCGTGCGAATAGACATCTCACATTGAACGAATTGCATCGGATCATACCGGACGTGTCAATGACAACTCTTTATGACGTTGTGACTGTCAAGTTAGGGTACAGGAAATTGTGTGTGCGCTGGGTTCCAAAACTGTTAATGGAAGAACACAAAAAGAAAAGGATGGGCTTTGCACTCGACTTCCTCACACGCTATGCTGAAGCAGGTGATGAGTTCCTTGATAACATTGCGACAGGTGATGACACATAGGTTTAGCACCATACACCTGAATCCAAGCAACAATCAATGCAATGGCACCATTCGAATTCACCAAATGCCAAGAAATGAAAAATGTCGATTTCAGCGAAGAAAATCATGGCTTCTGTTTTTTGGGACAGACAAGGCATTCTTCTGTTGGAATTTATGCCTCCTGGAACGACAAATAATGCTGCCTCATATTGCCAAACTTTGAAACGTCTTCGAAGAGCAATTCAAAACAAATGCAGGGGAATGCTGACAAGTGGAGTCTGCGTGCTTCATGACCTCGCTCGGCCTCACACAGGGCACGTAACCAAAGCTCTACTCAAACAATTAAAATGGGACATATTGGACCATCCGCCATACAGCCCAGACCTTGCGCTCACCGACTTCCATGTCTTCCGTTACCTGAAGTCACATCTTGGTGGAAAATCATTCCACGATGATAAAGAGACCAAAGATGAAGTTGAAATGTGGTTCCGACAACAGGCGGCAACCTTCTATGACCGTGGGATACAAAAGCTTGTGCACCGACTTAACAAAGGTTTGGATAACGGGGGTGATTATGTCGAAAAATAACAAATAATCCAGTTAATAAGATGTAACTGACGTTTTCTAAATAAATGTTCTATTTAAGGACTGCGAGTCATTGTATCTTTACTTTTCGAAATGCCCTCGTATCTCAGCATAGTTTCTAGTCTTGAATGGTCATTATTCAACAACAGCAGTTCACATTGTCTGATACATCAGTGACAATAAGAAGGAGAAAAACCAACAAGTGGCAACTATCCATCAAAATGGCTGGTTAGTTGATTTGGGGGAAGGGACCAAACAGCGAGGTCATCAGTCCCATAGGATTTGGGAAGGATGGGGAAGAAAGACAGGCATGTCAAGGAACCATTCCGGCATTTGCCTGAAGGAATTTAGGAAAACCACGGAAAACCTAAATCAGGATAGCGGAACACAGTTTTGAACCATCGTCCTCCCAGATGCGATCCCAGTGTGCTAACCACTGCACCACCTCACTGCACCACCTCACTCAGTCCATCAAAATGTGCTCAATACATTATTCTATGAAAGCTCTACAGCATATTTGCAACACTGCATAATAAAAAGCAGTATTCATTGGTCAATAAGTAATTCATTGCACATTAAAAATGGAAGGACTATATTCCTATGAATACTGAACATATTTATCAATTTAATTAAATAATGAAGGCATCAGAGTGAGAATCACATTTTTAGTTTTAGCATTACTATGGGTGTTCACTTCCTTCTCATTCTGTAATGTGGCATAGCTTATCAGTCCCTGAGCAGTGTACTCCCTCCAGTTCTTTCCTCTCTCTTAGTGACTACCAGTATCTGGTCTTGAAATTCTGCTGCTTCATAGGCAGAAGTGAAATAAAATGGCAATATATGAAACTAACTGTTGCGACTATCATTCATTTCCAATGCAGTCTCCCCATGCAACAACTTTTTGTAGAAGTACATCACAGTTTTGTTTCAAAATGTACTGGCGGATTCTTGTGTGTGTAAGTGTGTGTGTGTTGGGGCTTATGGACACTTAATGTCGAGGTCATCAGTGCCCTGACACACATTAAAAGGAACGAATGTGGACAGACCTAATAAAACTGAAGCACACACGCAAAGAAAGCAGGAAAAGAAGGAAAATGCTACATAAGAAAGTAAAACGTAAGGAAAGGGAAAACGTAGCAGCAAGAATGCCACAGGAAATTGTCACTGGCTAGCCACTTACATAAAATGTGGGCGGGCTTGTCACACAGTGAGCCATGCGTCATAGGGCGGTGGCCTATCTGAAGCCAAGTTAGGAGAACCTCATCCCGTCGATGGGGTTGAAAGAAAGTAAACCACACACGTGTTGTGGGCTTGACTAAATGGAGCTTATTGTCAGTCACTTCCAGCCACTCATCATCCCACCGACGCATGACGCGTGAGCTCAACAGCGAGGTGAGTGCGTACAGGGGGATAGCACACTGAAATACTTATGGATCGAGACACGCCTCCTTGGCTGCAACATCTGCCCTTTCATTCTTAGCAATGCCAACGTGCCCCGGAACCCACCACCTTCCCCAGTCGCTGTAGTTGGAGGAGGGCATCCTGGATGGTTTGGACTATTTTGTCTGCTGGATACAAACAATGCAATGAGTGAAGGGCACTTACTGAATTGGAACAGACAAGGAATTTAGGACAGGAAGAATGCCTCATTTGCTCTAGTGCCCGCAAGATAGCAGACAATTCTGCATCAAAGACAGCAAAAGTCGGAGGCAGTCGAACCTTGAGGACACGATCCGCAAAAACAACACAGCAGCAACGGAATCCCCCTGTTTCGACCCATCTGTAAAAACAGGTACATAGTCGTGGTGTTCAGATAAAATGGCAGAAAATGCTGCATTAAAAATGGTGGCAGGAGAGCAATCTCTCTTGTACTGCACCAAATCTAAAATCACTCTGGGCCTCTCCAGTGACCAGGGTGGCAGGCGGTTAAAACCCAGGATTTGGGGTTGTACAGACTCCACACCGAGGGACTCTAGCACATGTTGCACACAGATCCCCAATGGCAACGTAGCCTGGGGATGGTGGGAAAAAGGGCGGTCCAGAGGTGGATGAGCAACAATATGGTGAGCAGGCGAGGTGGGAGCTACAAGAAACTTACAAGCCTGCTGCATCAGCAGGAGCTGCCGCCAGATGGTAAGAGGCGGTTCCCCAGCCTCAGCACAGAGGCTGGGTATGGGACTGGTCTGATACGCACCCATGGAAAGTCGAATCCCTGCATGGTGGACAGCATCAAGGATCCTCAAATAAGACGGCCTCGCTGACCCATACACTGTGCACCCGTAGTCCAGCCGTGAATGCACAAAAGCCCGATAAAACTGAAGGAGACACGCCCTGTCCGCTCGCCAAGACCTGTGGCTGAGGCACTTGAGGATGTTCAGTGTCTTCAGGGTTCTGGCTTTCAAGTCTCGTAGGTGTGGCAGCCATGACAACCTGGAGTCAAAAATTAGGCCCAGAAACCGCACTGTCTCTCTAAAATGTAGGACAGTATCCCCCATATGCAAGGCAGGCAAAGTAAAAAGACGACGAGAATGATTAAAATGAACACACACACACTTATTGGCAGAAAACCGAAATCCCGTCTTTGCAGCCCACTCCTCTAACTGCCGCACTGTTAGCTGCAACTGACGGCTCACGGTTGCAACACTGGAGGAGGGACAGAAAACAGCAAAGTCATTCACAAATAAGGAGCACTGTACTGGACTCCTCACAGTAGACGTTATACTGTTGATGGCTATGGCAAAGAGGGTAATGCTTAAAACACTGCCCTGGTGGACACCGTTCTCTTGCTCAAAGCAATCAGACAGTGTGTTACCAACTCGGGTACGAGAAAACTGCTGAGACAGGAAAGACCAAATGAAAATGGGGAGGCGACCATGAAAGGCCCTTTGATGCAGCTGACCATGAAAGGCCCATTGATGCAGCTGTGCAAGAATACAGTGTCTCCAAGTAGTATCATATGCCTTACTGATACCAAAGAAGATACCAATACAGTGATGCTGATGGAGGAAAGCCTGCTGAATAGCCGCCTCTAGGAGGGTCAGGTTGTCGACTGTGGACCAAAATTATCGGAATCCCCACTGAGAGCAGCTAAGGAGCTGCCTGGTTTCTAACAGCCAGACCATACGACGGTTAACAATCCTTTCCAGGGTCTTTCTGACACAGCTCATCAAGGCAATACTCTGATAACTACTGGGACATGTGTGGTCCTTTCCTGGTTTGAGGAGAGGGATGAGAATTGCCTCCCTCCACGAGGTGGGGAACACTCCTGTCTGCCATACGAGATTAAAACATTCGAGGAGGATTTCCTTTGACAACGCTGGCAGATGTCGAAGCATGGAGTACCGGATGCAGTCATGACCTGGTGCAGTGTCAGAAGTCTCAGTAAGTGCCGATTTGAGTTCCAACATGGAGAAAGGGAGTTGTAGGCCTCAGAACAGTTCGACCGAAAGTCCAAGTTTGCTCTCTCGAGAGTCGCACGGTAGCGATGAAATGCTGGATCCTGGTTTGCAGTGGCAGTACTTTGTGCAAAATGCTCTGAAAGCGTCTGAGCAATGTCTCTGGGTGTCGTTTGGAGGCACCCCTGGTTCACGACTACAGCTATTGGTAAATGGCTGCGTTTACCGGAAATCCTCCGGATGGCTTCCCATACTTTTGTGGAACAAGTGGAACAGTTGATGGGAGTCCAGGAACTCCTGCCATAACCTTTTTTTGCTCTCTTTAATGACATGGCGTCCCTGGCTCTCACGATTCGAAAGGCGGTAAGATTGACCGCTATTGGGTGGCATTTAAATCGACGAAGAGCCGCACGCCTGTCCCAGATGGCTGAATGGCACTCTTCTGTCCACCAAGGTACAAGGCACCACTTAAGAGGGCCAAAAGACTTTGGTATGGACAGGTCAGCAGCAAGATGGATCACAAATGTGATGTGATCCACCCATTCCTGTACGCTGTTGCGGCGTTCAAAGACAGCCAACCGACTGAACAGTGGCCAGTTAGCCCTGCCAATCATCCACAATGGCGGCCTCTGCTCCAGCAATACACCATCCAGGAGATGAATGCAGATGGGGAAGTGATCGCTGGAATGAAGGTTGTCAATGACCTCCCAGTGAACAGAGTTGGTGAGGGTTGAAAAGCAGAAAGATAGGCCAATGGCTGAGAATGACCCAGTAGCAGCAGAGAAATGGATCGGAGTACCAGTGTTGAGGATGCACAACACTTGAGATGTCAGGAAGCTCTCCAAAACTCGACCTCGAGCGCAAAGAGAAGTTGAGCCGCACAGGACATGATGGGCATTGAAGTCACCCAGGAGGAGAAATGGGCAGGGGAGTTGTTCGATAAGATCTGTGAGAGCCTCTAAGTTCACTGCATCCAGAGGAGGTAAATAAAGGGAGCACAGGGTAAGCCTCTGACGTGAATGAATTTCAACTGCAACTGCTTGCAGGTCAATATCCAGGGAGAGAGCAGAGGAGTGGTGGCCATTATTGACAAACACGGCAACTCCGCCATTGGCCCTTTCCCCAGTCAGGTCATCCTTGCGATATAACGTATAGCCCCTTAGTACAGGAGCATCAGATGGTTTTAAATTTGTTTCCTGTAAACACAAGCACAAAGGGTGTTGCTGTGCTAAGAGTTTCAGTTCCTCCACATGTGTCCGGAATCCATTCATGTTCCACTGTCTAATGGGAGCCATCTATCAGGGTGACCTTCATCCTCTCTTTCTGTTGGGGAGGAGAGCCCACAACAGGTGGAGGCTCAGTTTTGGGGCGAGACGATTTCCCCAGTCTGACATCAACCTCCATCGCTTCTGAAGAGGAGTCGAGAGAGACGTCAGAGAGAATGACATCAACATCAGCAGACTGCATACCCTCAGTCTCCTCCAGCGCACGAGTCTTTACCTTTGGCTTGGGCTTAGATTTTTTGGTCTGAGGTGGCATTGGAGATTGGAGCCAAAACCTCAGAAGTGGTAGGGGGTGTAGCAGCGCTGGGCAGAACACAAGACTTGACCTGGGGAGGGGCAGGAAGGTACATGGCCTGGTCAGAAGGCCGGGGGAGGTGGGGGGGGGGGGCAGGCTTCACGGGAACTGCAGCACCACACGTACATTGATAAACGCAGGTGCTAGTGCTGACAGTACCAACCTCCGTTTGTGTAGCGGCATCAGTTTTCAAGACTAGCTGTTTCAGAACAGAAGAAAAGGAGGCAGCAAACTTGGTCGGTTGCATGGACTTGTATATTTTCTTCGCCTCACCATACGGGATGCGTTTTGTGGTTTTAAGTTCCTGGATCTTCCATTCCTCAAGGAAAACTCTGCATTCCCTACTCCACAAAGGGTGATCCCCAGAGCAGTTGACACAATTGGGAGGAGAGGAGCAATCAACTCCCTCATGGGCAGCTTTACCACATTTCCCGCAAGTGGCTTCCCCTCTACAGCCGAGAGTAGTGTGCCCAAAGTGTTGGAACTTAAAACACCGCATGGGGTTGGGGTAATAAGGCCGTACACTGAGACGTAGGAAACCTGCCTTCACATGCTCTGGCAATTTGGTGCTGTTAAAAGTAAGAATAAACGAGTCTGACTTCACAAGAGCACAATCCAACTGTTTCATAACGTGTTGCACGTCGACAATTCCTTCCCGGGACCATTCAGCCTTCACTTTGTCTTGGGGAATGTCAACGAGATCCCTGCCAGTCACAACACCTTTGCTGTAGTTCAAGGTGTTGTGAAATTCAGTCTCTATCGCAAACTACCCAAGGAATTGTGCCTTCTAAAGGTTCTTGACTTGTTGGAAGCTAGATGTTTCAACCAACAAGGTTCAATTTCACAAGCGCTTTACAGATTTTAAGGTGCCAGCAATGCCTTCTGAGCCTTTCTGTATATAAAATGGTGAAACTTTATCAAAACTCCCCCCTCTTTTCTTTTAATTATAAGAAACACATTCTGCGAAGCAGTTTGCATTCTGTTACCAGTAACTGAATCAGGAGGACTGGCTACATGAGCCCTCTTGTTGGATTGGGTGTTAGAACCTACCAGCGGCCCACCCTTTCCGCTGGGAGGAGAAGAATAAAAGTTTGAGGGTTCTATCTCGGTCCCACAAGCAGCTAGGGAACTAGAAGTCCACCTAGACAGAGCCCCGCATACCTAGGTAGGCCTTATACAACTGACGTGCGGCAGGTTCCCCAGAGGTTGCCCACTAACAACTGTTCCACCTCAACAGCCATGCATCTCATTAGCGCGCAGCACACCTTGAGATTGAGGGGTTGTTTATAGAGGTTTATTCCATCCTCGCAATCTGGGTGGTCAAGCTGAGATCCTCATTCCCTGAGACACACAACATTCCACCGCCGCGCTGCACGGTGGTCGCTGAAGTATGCCCAGAGCTTACGATGACAGGGGACTGGCGGCACTTACCAGTTCAGGAACCCCGGGGTCACCAAGCCCATACCCAGCAAATGAATGCTGAGTCCCTGGGGGCAGCACATTCTTGCATCCCTATCTATCAATGATGACTAAGAAAGATCTTCAAGTGATCACATACATGTATCACATTCACGGAGATCTTGAATCACATTTACTGTAATATCTGCATGTTTCTTCTGCTGCCTAAATGTTTTCCTTTAGTCCCTTACAAAAGGCTTGGTCATGTGCATGCATTACTTAGCAAGTAAATGGATTATAATAGGGTGTTAGTATCAGCATTACACCAACAATTATCTAATATTTTGCCACAACTGACATCCATCTTCCAGTATAGACTCTTTTGTAGTATCACTTAATAAAAGTAAACATATTATTATTATTGTGGTCATCATCTTCGGTCTGAAGACTAGTTTGATGAAGTTCCCCACACTAATCAATTCTGCGCAAGACTCCTCATCTCCAACACCTCCAAGTGTCTACTACAACCTATCACCATTTGAATTTGCTTACTGCATTTGCCCTTTAGTCTCTCTCTAGCATTTTAGCCCTTACACTTCCCTCCAATGCCAAACTGACAATTCCTTGATGCCTCAGAATATGCTCTTATCACAATCTTGAACATCACTGTTAACAGCAACTGTGACTAAACTGCAGCTAATGAAGTAACCAGCCTATCAGCTGCAGGAAGTCTATTCATTTAAATTTGACCTAGGTTTTGATATTACAATGAATATCTTCTTCAGAAGTAGATGAAGTTACTTAAAAATTGTTGCAACACAAACAATAATTTCTAGCTACCAATTATAAAGTAAAATAATTAAAATCCCCAACTGGACAATGAAACCATTACTTACTTAGCAACACATGAAAAATAAAAAAGTACCAAATAGACTTAAATAAAATAACTATATTTTTCGCACCATATTGGTATAAAAAGTCTTAGTAATAAATTACAGGTTTCTCTCATGAAGAACTGAAAACAATGCTTTCGAAGAGGAAGTGATGTTGACAACAAGGTAATGCGGCAAAATATTTACACACACACACACAAGTAATAGTTTGAAACCATCAAAGAAGTCTCTATTTCACAAATGTAACTGTTATTTAAAAGGTGATCCTCTATTCTTATATTGTACCTAAAAATCTCTAATTCTTTCTAATATATCTAATCTTCTTTATGCTAGATCTCAATTTATTCGACTATTTCTGGATTATCACCCAACAATAGTAAGTGTTCTGTGAATGTAGAATTATGCACATTAGTACCTTTTTCACCTAAAAGATGTTCTTCGTGTCTTATTTTAAATGTCCCTGCAGTTTGTCTGATATAAAATACTGGACATCTATCAGGCCACCTTATAGACATCTCAGTGGCATAAAGGTTAATTTGCTGCCTTAATACTATGAATTAAGAGGCTACTGTCAGCAGAGAAAGTTAATTTGCAGTTATATTTTTTAACCACCTATGGTCTAATCCTATAAGACTGCATATTGCCTACAAAAGGTAGCAAAATGTACCATTCATTTTCACTTTTCTCATTTTTACAGTCACTTAAGGTGGTACCTCTATATCTTGTTTTCTTCTAAAAATTGTCTACTACAGATGCAACTACTGTCTACTATAGATGGTGTGTATCCATTATTATAGGCTACAACATCTCTTTCACTATTTTTTCTGTATTTAAAGGTGTTACTATTGCAGGATTTATGGATGAGTGAAAAAAGTCATCCAGCGAGACTCAGGGTTTGATGAGTCACATGGTATAATATGATCTGTACTAGGGTTTTGTGAAAAATATTGAAAGTTATTCTGGCACCTATAATCACAGGTTTGAAATCTAAAAAAATTAATTCATAATTTTCATTCTGTAACTCACTAGTAAATGTAAGTTTTTCATGAAGACTATTAAATGTTTTAAAAAGTAGGTCAGTTTCATCTTTTGTCCCATTAAACACGTTCAAGATGTCATCAACATACTGCAATCAAAACTGATCACCTAATTTTGTTTGTGCCTGACTTTTAAAAAAATTTTCTTCTAACACGTTTATAAAAATTCAGGCCAGAATGCTGGCTAATGGGTTACCTGTTGTGAAGTCATCTGATTGTTAAAAAAGGTTTCCACTAAAGACAAAATAATTGTGTTTTACTACCACTTTCAGCAGCTGTATTAATCCTGTAATCTATTCATCTGTTACTTCTTTTTTATTAGCCTTCGGTTTCTATTCCACTGTTTCTAAACTGATATGAACTGTCACATTGGTGTAAAGGTTCATAATGTCAACCTATCTGTGACTGATATTTACTGAAACATTATTCTGAAAAACATGTGATTTTTCAACCTGAGTGTGTAAAATTTTGCTAAATCGTGGTATCCGCCATTTATACTGTTATCTACAAAATGAATTGGCCACCCTATTTTATGCACTTTAAACCGGGATTGTACCTTTGGAGACTTTGGGTTTATGTTAATAAATTGCTTTTTTTTAAATAGGCTTTATCAAATGCTTCCTCAATTCAAAAATCCTAATTTCTTTCTGCATATTTATAATCGGAACTTCCTCTCATTCAGAAACATTATTCTCCTCCAAGAATTCTTTGGTTGGGCTACATATTCATTCTCACTGAGGATAACCACTGTATTTCCTTTATCTGATTTTGTTACAAGAGCCTGCCCTTGTCTAAGTTTTTATCAATATTTTTAATCACATGTAGATCTTTATTTTGTGAGTTATAAATTTCATGAGATAGTCTGACCACTTTTGGAACTTCACATTCTTGTTTTAGCTAAAGCTATTTTAAGGTCTACAATTAAATTTTCTACTATAAATGAATATTTAATATTAGAAATTGCATCATACTTAAGCCCTTTCCTCAAAGGAGTATTTTCTTCTTCTGTGAAATTTATTCAGACTTCATTAAACACTCTGTTGAAGAATATGTGGCCAGATTTTTGAAAAATATTGAAATTATGATATTGTACTGTAGGGAATATATTTTCAAATTTTGCTAGCTTCCTCTCATGTCTTTCACAAATTTTGTCTTTGCAATCACTTAGCTATTCATTAATGAAGACCCATAGCATGTCTATTTGAAAATTAAAATTCACATAAAAACTTTAGTTACTTCTAAAAATAAATGATATGTCTCTTCAGTCATATTGTCCTTCTTTCTGTATAGCACATGTATTCTATCTGATATTATTTGTTGATCTCATCTTTTGAATGGTTTTCTCATACACTGTTTAATGCCAATGAAAGATTTTAATGCAGTTCAGTAGCAGCTCCATTTCTTCACATCTACTGAATTGGATAGCCATACCTATGTTAAGTATTTTTCTTCTGATGTTTTTATAATTTGTTACAGACTTGGATACTTGGGAAGGTAGGAATTTCACAATCTTGAATGTGCTCGATACTACTGTGAGTATGTTCTCCAGAAATACATGATGTTACCAAAAAATTGTGATAAGACAAACACTCACTTATAGCAACCCATTATAAAATAATTAAATTTCTCAACCGGAAAATGAAACTATTACTCACTTGGTAACATTAATCAAAACATGTTACAAAAATCATGTGCTAACAAGCTCAGTACACATACAGTGACTGCAATTAATATTGGGAATTCTAATTGTTTTACATCATAATTTGTAATTAGATATTACTGTTTGTTTTGCCTCAATTTTTAGGTAACATCATGTGCTTCTGCAGGTCATACTCACAGTAGTATCAAAATGTAGGTCAAGTTTATTTATTTAAACCTTCTACAACTGATGCGGCTGGATATTTTATTGATTGATGTGCACTATCAAATAATCCCTTCTTTTAGGCAAGTTGTGGCACATATTCATTCCCCCCCCCCCCTCCAAATTCTGATTCAGTACCATCTCGTTAATTACTCATTCTACCCATCTAAACCCCAGCATTCTTCTGTGGCACTACATTTCAGGAGTTACCATTCTCTTCTTTTTGTGCTGTTTGCTGTTCACACTTCACTTTCATCTAAGGCATCCAGGCAAGTGAGGTCGCGATGTGTGTGAACATATTCACGATGCTTGAGATAGCCACACTTGATGGCCTTTGGGGCTGAAACCAGTCATGTATAAAATAAAAGTGCAACTGGTGACGAATCTCTTTCAAATTACAATATTTCTCTTCTCCAGCAGAGATTCTGTTGTGACTCAACGATCTTTCAAAGTGCCGCCGCGCAGTTACGCGCGTCCTCTACATGCGGCGCTGTCTGGCAGCCACGCAGCAGCAGCGCCACCTAAGCGGCCAGCCAGCCAGCGGCTGCTAGACTTGGACTCAGTTATGATTTGACTGTTAAAGTGTACATACGTCTTACTCTGTTTACTTAATCTGTGACTTTCATGTATTGCGTCTTCCTTGAAATATATTTGTTCAACTTGAAGTCATAACAGATTCTTTTGTTTATGTTCATCTTATGACTTCTTTTCAACAAATTAAACTTTCTGTTCAAGTGATTTTTCTTGTCCTTTGATTCCTCTGTCCAGAAGACAGTGTCATCAGCAAACCAAAGAAGTTTTTATTCCTGCTCCCTGAAGTTGAATTCCTTTACCAAATATCTCATAGGTTTCTTTTACTGTTCACTCTGTGCACAGACTGAATAACATCCAGTCTAGGCTACAAACCTGCCACACACACTTTTCAATTGCTGCTTCCCTTTCACATCCTTCGAATCTCAGAAAGTTGAACCTAACTTATTACTCTCTGTATTTTATGCCTGCTAACATCAGAACTTCAAAGCACTTATTTTAGTCAACACTTAAGTGTTTTCAAAATCTACAAATACCATAAAGGGAGGGTTTGTTTTCCTTCAACCTGTCTTGTAACATACATTGTAGCATCAGTAATGCACTATGTTTGCCCACAGTTATCTGAAACCCAAGTGAATCTTCCCCCAAGCAGGCTTCTAACAGTACTGATCCTTTCTTACACGCATAATATATGTTGGTACTTTTACATCATGACTTATTAAATTAATGGTTTGCTACTTACTGTAAAGACAACACATTAAATTGTAGACAGGAACAACTAAAAGAAACTTCACTCATTAGCTTCCAACCACAGCCTTCATATGAAAAGGGAACTCACACATTCAGTGACACAAGCAAGCACACCTCACGCATTCATGACCACCAATTCTATCAGCTTGGACTGGAATGCAGTTGTCACATAGAATAGAAGCAGCAATCTGGAGCACATGGGGAAGGGGAAGGGTCTTGCAGATTGAGCAGGGGCTAGACTGTCATCAAGTGAACCATCAGGAGGCTGTGGGACACAGATGTGTGGAGGGAGGGGGTAGAGGGCAGCACACAAAGAGATATGGGAGACATGAATAGGGAAGAGGTGACAGGACGGGTAGGGTGGACACTGTTGGGTGGAGACTGCAGAGCCAACATGTTACCAAAGGCTGATGTGGGAATAATTTTGGGAGCGGAGAATGTGTTGTGAAGATAACTTCCACCTGCACAATTCAGAAAAGCTAGTGGTGAATGGAAAGATCCAGATGACTCCAGCACAATGACAGCCATTGAAATCCAGCACATTATGTTCAGCTGCATGTTGTGCCACAGGGTGGTCTACTTTGCTCTTGGTTAAAGTTTGATGGTGGCTACTAATGCTAGTGAATAGTACTTCCTATTCCAGTCCTGTCACAGGCTTATCCTACCCCATCAGAGGCCAGGCCACCTGTGAAAGTAGGATGTCAGATATCACCTCTGCCGCAACCACAGCACAGCTTTTAATATTGGTATGACTACTAGGATAAACAGCTGCCACAAAACTATGGCCAAGAGCAAAGTAGACCAACCGGTGCATAACATTCAGCTGAACATAACATGCTTAATTTCAATGACTGCTTCACTACCCGAGCCACCTGGATTCTTCCCTCCACCACTAGCTTTTATGAACTGCAGAGGTGGGGTTATCCTTACCACAAAAAGCATTCTCTGCTCCAGAAACTATCCTGCCCTCAACTTTCAATGACATACTGTCCCCACACTCACCAACTAATAGTTTCCATCCCATCTGTCCTATCACGTTTCTCAATATCTTTGTGTGCCACCCTCTACCAACGCACCTGCCCATCTTTCCCTGCTCCCTTCCTTTTTCCCTCCCTGCTCCCCCCCCCCCCCCAATTGCCCCACTCCCCCAACTTTCCTGCCCCACAACCTCCTGATGCTGTGCCTGTTGGCAGTTTAGTCCCTGCTCACTCCGCCAGACAGCAATCTTCTCTCCCCCGACCCACACACTGTTACTCCTTCCCTTTCCCCATCCCCTCCAGATTGCTGCTTCCGTTCTACATGACTGTTACATTCTCGTCAAGCTGCCAGAGATGGTGGTCGCATGTGTATGAGCAGTGTGAATGGATGTATGCATGTTTCCTTTTCTGACAAAGGCTATGGCTGAAAGCTAATATGTAAGTGTCTTTTAGTTGTGCCTGTCAGCAATTTAATGTGTCATCTTTACAGTAAGTTGTAATCTTTCTTTTCCCTACATTGTTGATATTCCTACCTAGAGTTTCCCTTTGTTTAACAATTCTAGACCCAATTTTTTTCTGGAGGAAGCAAAATTTTTCTTTATGTTGTAATGCTCTTAGGTGATCTTTTTAATGATGTTAGATGCAAGATTATTCAAAAACATGTAACCAAAACACACTTTGTAAACTTGGCTTCTTTGTATGGTCTAAAATATACCATTCTGAAATATTCATTGTTGTGACAAACAAACTCGCCATTCAAGAATTACACTGAAGAGCCAAAATACTAGTACACCTGCCCAATGACGTGTAGGGCCCCCGTGAGCACGAAGAAGTGCCACAGCATGACGTGGCATGGACTCAACTTATGTCTGAAGAAGTGCTGGAGGGAACTGACATCATCAATCCTGCAGGGCTGTCCATAAATCCATAAAATTACAAGGGGGTGGAGATCCTTCTGAATAGCATGTTGCAAGACATCCCAGATATACACAAGAATGTTCATGTCTACGGAGTTTGGTGGCCAGCAGAAATGTTTAAACTCGGAAAAGTGTTCCTGGAGCCACTCTGTAGCAATTCTGGATGTGTGGGATGTCGCACTGTGCTACTGGAATCGCCCAAGTCCATCATAACACACAATGGACATTAATGGATGCAGGTGATCAGACGGGATGCCTATGTATGTGTCACCTTTCAGAATCATATCTAGATGTACCAGGGGTACCATATCACTACAACTGCACCATTATAGAGCCTCCACCAGCTTGAACAGTCCCCTGCTGACATGCAGGGTCCCTGGATTCATGAGGTTGTCTCCATACCCATACCCATTCCCATTCCCATCCATTCGATATAATTTGAAATGAGACTTGTCTGACTAGGGAACATGTTTCCAGTCATCAACAGTCCAATGTCGGTGTTGTTGAACCCAATTGAGGTGTAAAGCTTTGTGTCGTGCAGTCACCAAGGGTATACTAGTTGGCCTTCAGCACCAAACACCCATACTGATTATGTTTTGTTGAATGGTTTGCATGCTGACACTTGTTTATGGCCAAGCACTGAAATCTGCAGCAATTTGGGGAAGGGTTGTACTTTTGTCACATTGAACAATTCTCTTCAATTGTCATTGATCCCATTCTTACAGGATCTTTTTCCGGTCACAGTGATGTCAGAGATTTGATGTTTCACCGGATTCCTGATATTCATGGTACACTCATGGAATGGTCGTACACGAAAATCCCCACTTCATTGCTACCTCGGAGATGATGTGTGTCACCGCTCATGCCGCGACGATAACACCACGTTCAATCTCACTTAAATCTTAATAACTTGCCATTGTAGCAGCAGTAACCGATCTATCAACTGCATCAGACACTTGTCTTATACAGGCGTTGCCGATCTCAGTGCCATATTCTGCCTGTTTACATACCTCTGTATTTGAATATGCATGCCTATACAAGTTTCTTTGGTGCTTCAGTGTGTAATGCAATATAACAATATTAATAATATTCATTTATACAGCGGAATATAACTAACCAGCCACTTCCGTGTATTCTGGGGATCACAAGCTCTGTGCACTGTTACAGCGACTTGATATTTTTCTGTAATGCCCAACAGGTGGCAGCACTTGAACATGTAAAATGTTTGAACATTCATAAATGTGTACATGAGGTTTCCAATGGGGGAAAAATATTTCTGTTGCAACTAAAAGAGAGTAAAATTTAATGTATACAGTTGTAGCTAGTGGGTCTTAAAGGGTTAAATTAATGGTTTGATACACTCATACCCATTAGATCTGCCATCTTTGATATTCAGATCGTTACTTTCTTCCTTAATTATACATTTCTTCTCAGAGAACTTCAATGTCTCTTTTCCTAGGTCCTGAGTGAATGTCCCCTCTCCCCTCCACCCCAACCCCCTCCAAACATTCCTCTATTCTCCACAATGAATATTGTTGTTCTAGGAGTTAGCAATGTCATTATTTACTTTTTAGTGTTTCTGTGGAGTGGGCTGAAGTCGCAACCCTCTGACTCTATCTGTCTCCCTCTCCATCCATCCATCCATCCATCCATCCATCCATCAACAAACATAAAACATATCCAAGGTAGTACATTACCTCATTAACTCCAGAAGCACACTCACTGTTACATGAGGAGTCTTGTTGACAACGTATGGTTTAAGAACGCAGTCCAGTGCCTTTGAGTATTGGAATTTTCTTAAATGTACATCATGGTTCGACATCTGCACAAGTTTCTTTTCAGGTACAACAACATCCACAGAAGCTGGCTGGTAGTTATCTGGAGCATAACGATATGAGACTTTGCGTCTTTCTTGTCTGGATGGTTGAATTTCATCTTCCCGTCTAGATATTGATATCAAACCATCCACCATACCAGCTACAACTGTTTCATCCTTGGCCTGAAATTGTGGAAATTATATACATACTTATCTGCAACTCACAAGTAATTCAGCTATAACTGTTTCATCACTGGTCTAAAATTGTGAAATAATATACAGGATGAACCGGAATTCCAGCAACAGACTTTTAGAGGGGTAGGGACCAAAACAAGAAAATAGGCCGAGTAAACGCAATCACTGAAATGCATACATTAACAGACATGAGCATCTCTTCATCTTCATTACTGTGAGACATATCTCTTCTACTGAAAGCTCTTTGCTTCCTGTATTTTGAGAGGTGGTAGTATAGACCAAAACAAGAAAAAATATCCACTAAACATGGACTCTAAAGTGCATTCCTGAAGAACTGTCAGCATTTGTTCATCTTCACTGGCATGAAACATACCTCTTCTACTGAAAACATGCTCTCAACTCTTAAGCTATGCAATTTAGAGCCCACATTTACTGGGAATTTTTTTCTTGTTTTGGTCCATACTATCACCTCTGAAAGTTTGTTGGTGAAGTTCTGGTTTGCCCTATATGTACTTATCAGACACTTACAACAAATAAACTTACAAAATAATGCAGTACGTAATAGTAATGGTACTAACTGTCATGTACATGCACATTGCTCAACCAAATGCACCTATACAAGCAAAAGAGCTTTAAATTTCTTGAAGTTGATACTATAATTACTACACATCAGTTTATAATCCAGTATTAACAGGCAGTCTTTTAACCAGAACATACTTTCATCCAGTGAACTTTCACTGGGAATCACTATCCATCCATCTGCCCGTACATCCATCAATCAATCAATCCACTCATCCATTCACTCACCACTATCTGTAAACCTCATCCTCAGAGACAAAGAGACATCAGAAATGCAGAACAAGTCAAAAGACAAGGGGTATTCAGAAAGTAAGTTTTGATTGGCCACAAAATGGAAACCACTGTGAAAATCAAAAATTTTTTATTTGCAACAGTTAGCTGCAACTTCCAGCTACTTATCTACATAGCCGCCAATTCGACTTAGACACCTGTCGTAGTGTTGTACCAGCTTTCCCATAGCCTCCTCACAAAAGGCAGCCACCAGTGCTTTCTGCCTCTATGTTGGTCTACAGCTCATTGTCTGTGCCAGAATGTTGTCTTCATAGCCAGTGGTTCATGTGAGCAGAGATGAAACTCAAAGGGAGTCAATTACGGAACGTACTGTGTGTGATCAAACATTTCCCATTGAAAACGCTGCAGGAGCACCTTCATTTTCCCTGCAGAATGCGGCTGAGAATTGTCTTGAAGAAGGAAATGCATGACAGTTTTATTATTTGAGCTATATTGCTTTAGGCGCAATTTTTCACCAGGCCCTCATACTTGATTGGATACCATACTTTCTAGTAACCTTTATGTGCTCACTGTGCACACAGAAGTGGAGAGAGCGACATGATGCAATCGACGGGTGTACTACAGACACTGTCCAACACATATGTTAAAGCTTCTTCAGATTTTCACAGTGGTTTCCATTTCGTGGGCAATCAGAACTTACGTTCCGAATAGCCCTCGTATGTATCTCTACAGGGATGCAAGGATGATAAACAGCTTCTATGGACTAATTTAACAACCAACTAGCATTAATGAGTGCTGACACATTAATTATTGAGGGCATTTACGATTCTCTAGTATCACTTAAAAGTGCTGTAAATTAATGTCCTACAAATCTAGTAGAACAGCCACTACACTGAACAATCTGCTGCTATTCTCATTATATTAGTTAGCTGTGCTTCTCTACTTTTCATAAACATAAAAATTATACCGATTATTACAGTAGGATAACTGAATGTAGTCTCATTTACAATGCCTACAATCCCCTAAAGTGCTAGGAAGAATCTGAAAATAACATTAGTTAGCAAGGTTTTGCCACACTGGTACTATGAAGCTGTTATTTTTCCCCAAGAGCATGGAACTCTACTGAATGGTTAAATGATGGTATTCCCTTGGGTAAAATATTCTGGAGATGAGATAGTCCACCATTTGGCTCTTCATGTGGGCATATGCAAGAGAATGCCATCAGGAAAAACAAAACTCGCACTGGAGCAGGAATGTTAAATCCTTTAACTGGGTATATATACTAGAAAATTTAGAAAGAGAAATGGATAGACTGAAGTTAGATATAGTGGAATTAGCAAAGTGCCTCGGCAAGAATAACAGGACATCTGGTTACGTGAGTGCAAGGTTATAAATACAAAATCAAATAGGAGTAATCCAGAAGTATGTCTAATAATGACTAACACAATGGGAATGCAGGTAAGCTTCTATAAACGGCACAGTGAATGCATTTTCATAGCCAAGAGAGACACAGTGCCATTGCTCACCACACTAGTAACTCAGTTTACATGGCAAGTAACTTTGGAGTTGTAGAGGGAGACTAAGAAATGAATACAGAAAACAAATTCAAATGTATGTAGGTTGCAATGATTATTCTGAGATAATGAGACTTGCACAAGATAGGCTAGCATGAACAGTTTCATCAAATCAGTCTTCAGACTGAAGACCACAACAACAAGCTCAAATATTCAGATGGTATGTACAGAATGTGTTGCTAACAAGACATCATTTAATTCCGTTTCAAATTTCAAGTAACTTACTTAATACTTGTGATAAGGTTGTTAAAAATTTTGCTGCCAAATAAGAATTTCACCCTATACCTACGGACCTAAAAAATTCACATCTGTGATGAATGCACATATAGATATGAATTCTGCCTCAAAAGGCAAAAGGGTGAATATATGTACAAATTCTATTTCATAGCAGTTTGTAATCCGAGGAAATATTTTATCAGAAAGTAAATACCAAAAAAAATAAACAATTATTTGGTTATGGAACTGCACAACATCTGGCGAAGCGCACTGTGGAAAGAGAAAGTGTGTAAAATGCATGTGCAAAATGAAGAGTGGATCTATGTATGAACATAACAACATATCAGTGAGCTTGTAAGTTATGCTCTGGGTAGCTGAGTGGTCTCTGACATACACACTGTGTATGACAACATAGCAGTCAGCTGTGGGACATAGCACTGTATAACAAGGAAATGCCTACATTTGTCTGTTAGGTAACACTGGAATCAAGTGAAATTGTGGACAATTTAACGTAGCAGTTTTAGGTGCAGGATGTTTGCAAGTATGGTTGCATAACACATCACTAAAGGTCAAGCCTGAACTGCTACACTTACGATGCAGGCAACCTCAGCAAACATATGCGCATTAGCCATTAACAAATGCTTTGTGCACTCTGCTTAACTTTGCATTGTGCATAGCTCATTATTTTCTATCCTTATTTTGAAATGAATGAAGAGACTAATCCTGCTCCATCATGTGGCTCAAGTATGAATTTTGAGACACCAGAAGGGTCCAGCCACCCTATGATCATGTGGCAGCTCTACTTTCACAGAAACACAGAACACAGCTGTTCAACAGAGAGTGGAAAAGGTGAAAAGCTGAAGGTACAAGATCAGGTGAATAAGATGGTTGCAGAATGACTTCCAACCCCACTCTTATAGAGTGCTTTTTGTCAGTCTAGCAGAATATATGCAGTAGTTATCATGGAGTAGCATCACTTGGCACAGTCTTCCTGGTCCTTGTTCTCAGACTGCATCTGCAAGGCATCTCAGTTGTTCACAATAAATGTCAGCAGTGATGGTTACACCTCAGGGAAGCAATTCATAGTACACTACACCACCGCTGTTCCACAAGATGCCTGACATTATCTTTTGGGATATGCACAGGTCTTTGTATGGGGAGATGCTGCTTTGTGTGGGCTCAACTATTCCCTTCTTTGTCTTATGTTAGCATAAAGACACCATTTCTCATCATCAGTAATGATACAGGGTAGGAATGGTTGGTATTATTCATGAGCCAATTGATGACAAGCAAGCAGCAACCATATACCTGATTTTTGAACCCTGCTCTTTGCACTCAAATGTCACACAATGGTGGAATGATCACAGTCCATGGCATTTGCCAGTTCTTGAGTACACTGATGTGGATAATTGTGATTAATGCATTTAAACAATTTTCATCAAACCTCGAAGGTCTCCCTGAACATGGAGAATCATTAATGTCAAAGTGATCCTCCTTAAAACAAACCATTTATGTTGAAAATGTTTAGATTTCTTCACTTGGCACTCAATTTTGTAGTATCCTCAGCTCCACTAATTATCTCTAAATGACAAAATTACAACATTCAAACTTAAACATAGCAACAGTGAACTACAAATAAAAAAATGACAACTGATAAAAAAAACCACAGCAAGCAGAATACCTACATGCAAAACAAAAATGCTATAAACTTATGCACCAACCTAACCTTTGTTTGTTCTGTCTGTAGTATGGTCAAGTATGGGTCACATAGTCCATGAAAGAGCTCTACAGTAAGGTAATTAGTGCTGATATGCTACAGATTTGAAATCATTGTTCTACAGATTTTGTAATTATCAAGATGTGTAGGAAATGAAAGATAATGCCAAGATGCACGTCAAATCAGAGGCGCACTCTGTTCACCTGTGAGAAAATACTGCTGCTTCTCAACAAAAACATACATTTTCTGAAAGTCTAAATAAGACCAAAAGAAGCAAAGATTATTTTGGAAAAAGCTGTTGAAGTTTTCCTAAAGCAAATACTATTTATTTCCTATTATTATTAATTATTATTATTATTATTAAATCCCCAATCAATGTCTCTTTTCTTTTGTGATCATTTTAGACTTCAGGCATGTAATGAGGCAAACTTTTAAATCTATATGTCCAATTATTTACAAAAACTGCTACTTATTTTGCCAAAAATAGCTGCTACATTTTCAGGTCCCTACCCTATATCACTGACAAGAATGTAAAATCTGCACAGAAATGTCCACAATAGATCAATAGAGACTGAAACAATTTTTATATCTTTTAGTATGGTATGCCACTGTTATTTGAAAATGTCTTTTATTATTGCCATAAATTAAGTAGTTAATGTAATAGCATGTAAGAATAAGTATTCGAAGGTCAATAGTGCTGCTATTGATTCTATGTAATATCCTCTGTTTATTTTTGCAGATTTAATACTTTATCGATCTCGGCTGCATTTTTAGGGATGACTATTGCATAAGGCACCCAGAGAAAAAATGTGCAACATCAGTTAGCATTCATTGGTAGAGATGATGACTATGAGTGATACCTTGGAGAGTCAATCTTGTTTAACTGAGATGTGTGTTAAGTTGATTAATGCAATGATTTCTTTGTCATTTATTGTTTTTCTGGGCCAGGTGGTATAACATTCCCAGGAAAGCTAAATGCTCCTGTGATGAAATGTTCCATTGTCTGTTGGATCTTGCCTATCAGTATCATAACCCATATTCAGGAACTGCAATATACACAACATGAAAGGAAAACTCCATGTTCTACTCAGGGCAAATAGACACAGGTTTCCATGCCAGCTATACAGAGCAGATTACTGAACAATAGCCACAAACATACACAATTCCCATTTGAAAATCTAAAGCAAAAAGTTGAACTACTCAAGCAAGTAAATAAAGATTGTTAAACAAATCTGTTACAAAAATTGGAGATTTATTCACATCACAAAAACATGAAGACAAAATATCAAATGAAAACCCGGAAAATGTCTGAGCTTCTTCACATGCTTCGATAGTATCTTTAAGCAAGCAAACAAAATAGTTATAATAATAGAAGTACCTTTGTATAAAACAAATAGTTATTCAAACAATGAAAAATCCAGGATAGAATGTAACAATACCAGAGAAGGAAAGTTGCTACTCACCATATAGCAGAGATGCTGAGTCCCGATAGGCACAACAAAAAGATTCACACAATTATAGCTTTCAGCCATTAAGGCCTTTGTCAGCAGTACACACACACACACACACACACACACACACACACACACACAACTTGCAAACATATCTGCAGTCTCAGAGAGTTGAAACCACACTGTGAGCAGCAGCACCAGTGCATGATGGGAGTGGGGACTGAGTGGGGGTAAGGAGGAGGCTGGGGCAGGGAGGGGGAGGGATAGTATGGTGGGAGTGGCGGACAGTGGAGTGTTGCAGTTTAGACGGAGGGCAGGAAAGACGGTGCGGAGGGGGGAGGGGGTAAGTAGTGGAAAGGAGAGAAATAAAAAGAAATTAAAAGACTGGGTGTGGCGGTGAAATGACGGCTGTGTAGTGCTGGAAAGGGAACAGGTGAGGGCTTTAGGATTCTGGGTTTTGCTAACTTATTCATGGGCCATCTAGAGGAATCCTTTCTAAAAATCCAGAATCCTAAAGCCTTCATCTGGTTCAGATTCACTGATGACATCTTTGCTATCTGGATTGAACGTGAGGACACCTTATTCACATTCCTCCAGAACCTCAACAACTTCTCCCCCATTTGCTTCACCTGGTCCTACTCAACCCAACAAGCCACCTTCCTAGATGCTGAACTTCACCTCAGAGATGGCTACATCAGTACCTCCGTCCATATCAAACCTACTAACCACCAGCAATACCTCCACTTCGACAGCTGCCACCCATTCCATACCAAGAAGTCCCTTCCGTACAGCCTAGCCACCCGTGGTCATTGCATCTGCAGTGATGAGCACTCCCTCTCAAAATATACCGAGGGTCTCACTGAAGCCTTCACTGACCGTAATTATCCTCCCATCCTTGTACAAAAACAAATCTCTCGTGCCTTATCTTTCCAGTCTACCACCACCTCCCAAAGTCCCACAGTCCGGCCACAGAGGAGCTTTCCCCTCATAACTCAGTACCATCCGGGACTGGAGCAACTGAATTACATTCTTCGCCAGGGTTTCAATTACCTCTCGTCATGTCCTGAAATGAGAAATGTCCTGCCCACTATCCTTCCCATCCCTCCTACCGTGGTATTCCGCCATCCACTGAACCTACACGATATACTCGTCCATCCTTACACAACCCCTGCTCCCAATCCCTTACCTCATGGCTCATACCCCTGGAATAGACTTAGGTGCAAGACCTGTCCCATACATCCTCCTACCACCACCTACTCCAGTTCGGTCACTAACATCACCTATCCCATCAAAGGCAGGGCTACCTGTGAAACCAGTCATGTGATTTAAAAGCTAAGCTGCAACCACTGTGCTGCATTCTATGTAGGCATGACACCCAACAAGCTGTCTGTCCGCATGAACGGCCACCAACAAACTGTGGCCACAAAACACGTGGACCATCCTGTTGCTGAACACGCTGCCAAACATGATATCTCTCATCTCAATGACCGTAAGTAGTGGAAAGGAGAGAAATAAAAAGAAATTAAAAGACTGGGTGTGGCGGTGAAATGACGGCTGTGTAGTGCTGGAAAGGGAACCCCTGGAATAGACTTAGGTGCAAGACCTGTCCCATACATCCTCCTACCACCACCTACTCCAGTTCGGTCACTAACATCACCTATCCCATCAAAGGCAGGGCCACCTGTGAAACCAGTCATGTGCCATATGGATTCTTCCCACCAACACCAGCTTTTCTGAATTGCGCAGGTGGGAACTTTCCCTGCAATACATCCTATGTTCCTGTAACCCTCCTGGCCTCAACCTTCGTTAGTCACTGTCCTCATCCATCCAGCCCCCTCCCTGTTCCCTTTCCAGCACTACACAGCCGTCATTTCACCGCCACACCCAGTCTTTTAATTTCTCTCTTTTCCACTACTTACCCCCTCCCCCCCCCCTTCTCTCCTGCCCTCCGTCTAAACTGCAACACTTCACTGTCCGCCACACCCACCATACTATCCCTCCCCCTCCCCGCCGCAGCCTCCTCCTCACCCCCACCCAGTCCCCACTCCCATCATGCACTGTTGCTGCTGCTCGCAGTGTGGTTTCAGCTCTCTGAGACTGCAGACATGTGTGCAAGTTGTGTGTGTGTGTGTCTACTGCTGACAAAGGTCTTAATGGCCGAAAGCTATAATTGTGTGAATCTTTTTGTTGTGCCTATCGCGACTCAGCATCTCTGCTATATGGTGAGTAGCAACATTTCTTCTCTAGTATTGTTACAAATAGTTATTCAACTTACAGAAGAATAAGTACTCTTGGCATGAAAGCATATTATATCATAATGTATGGATGACCTGTAGCATTGTCTCTACTATATGTGTCAAAATATCTTTGCAACTGTTTTCTTTTTGTACTTTTGCTGTTTTCAATATGTACTGTGCAATGAAAATTATGTGAGTGACGTTTAAAATGTGACAGTTTTGGCGTAGGTGGACTACAGGAAAATAATAAGTAAGAGCTTTTCCAAATTTGCCACTAACTCTATGTAAAGACTGATCATTAATTACAAAATTGTGTGTGTAAATATTACACCAAAGGTAACAGAACAATGTAGCACCTCACGTATTGGAAACAAATGAAAAGTGTGAAATGTGAATAATGTACTTGAAAATGGGAATCATTTCTTGAAAAAGGGCATGCAAGAGATAAATAAAAATAAAATCTTGACTGACAGCAGAAAAAATTTAGTTCATAAACACACCCATTATAAAATTTTAGCTCTTTGACAGTTTCGCTTTGAAGCTCAAATATAGCTCTACTTGTAGAAAAACATTTACATAGGGCAAACTGCAAATAGCTCTCAGAAGAGTAGAAATGTATCCTATGACAAGTCAGTTTCTCAGTATTTTTGAGGAAAACAGAAGTATGGAGATGTCCCTGAAATTTATTTTCCTTGAGAAAAAAAGACAGTCTATGAATGGGTATTCTTACAGTATAATGAAAACTTTGGATTATTGACTAATTGCATTTCTAGAGACCTCTAACCAAGTCAGCTCACGGTTTTGGTACTCTGTTGGACAGACACACTTAATACGAATAATGGGTATTTTTCAGCAATTTAATGGTTTTTCAAATTAAACAACTTACAAAGTGAGGTTATTTAGAAAAGCATAAAAGTATAGTTATTTAACAAAGGTATTTGCGTAAACAGCAATAGATGTTGTCTGCACAAAGAAAGCAAAACAAAAAGCAAACCTCAAATGAAACTAAGAAATTAAGAATATGGTGAGAGTTTCAATCAAGCAATGATAGAACATGCTGAGTGAACCAAAACTATTTCAAAATAGCTCTGAAAGTATGTGGGTTGAGGCAGCAAAATTTTGGTAACTTAACATGCCAAAAACAAACAAACAACCTGAGTAGATAATGTGTTTCATCAGTTAAGATGGCAGATAGCACGGCACCAGACAACAGGGTGAAAACTTTACAAGCAATGAAAGATTTCCTTAAATGATTGTGTTGGTCAAGAGACCATCAGAACAGACAGTTATAAATACTGAAAATAATGAAATCCAAAAGTAATGCTAAATGAGATAGATAAAGCCACTGCATGAAATGTGTATGGATGTGAGCAATAGAAAGGTTTAACATGGGGGAAAAGGAATTTTTTAATTATTTACAGAGTTGTTGTGGAAGGATACAGAAACAATGAAGTAATTCTTGTTCACGAAAAAGAACTGTACACCTAATAGCCTCTTCACTGTAATATACAATATACTGAGGTGATCAAAGTCATCAGATAGTGATACGCATATATACAAGATGGCAGTAGTATCACATATACAAGGTATAAAAGGACGGTGCATTGGCAGAGCTGTCATCCGTGATGGTGTGATACTCAGATATGCAATTCAAACAGTGGAAAGTCCAGATTGGAATATCAACACTTATGAAACAGTAAGTAAGTATTCTATCTTTCTCATAATTGTTCACATATATAATTGTTGACCAAAAAAATTCTGCCTTAATGGTCAGGAATAAATTATTGAGGACTGAATTTGAGAGTTGAAAGAGGGAGGGGGGAGGGAGGAGAGGATGAAAAATGGTAGAAACAGGTTGAGGTGAGGGAAAGGCAACAGATGTTCACATTTGACCCAGAATTTTCTATTATCAAAGGGATGTCAGTAAATCATACCCATCAGCACACTTTTATAGAGAGACTAAAGTATGTTAGTGTTAGATCCCTCTAGAAGAAGGCATTAGAGAAAACTGTCAGTCAGTTTAATCACTAACACCCTTTTAACACAATCCAGAACAGGTAATGTGAGTTCGAGGGTGGCGCAGACCCCACGAAGGCATGGGCCCATGTTGTCAACAAGGCACTGTGCAAGCAAGTGGTGGCTACATAATGGTGTGAGCTGTGTCTGCATGGAATGGACTGGGTGCTCTGGTCCAACTGAACCAATCACTGACTGGGAATGGTTATGTTCAGCTACTTATTCCCAAACAACAATGGAATTTTTATGGATGATAATGGACCACGTCACTGCACCACAAATGTTCGCAACTGGTTAGAAGAACATTCTGGACAATTCAAGTGAATGATTTGGCTGCCCAGATTGTCTGACATGAATCCCATCGAACATTTATATCAAGAGGTCAGTGCACAAAATCCTGCACCAGCAACTCTTCCGCAGTTATGGATGGCTACAAAGGAAGCATGGCTTAATATTTCTGCAGGCAACGTCCAACGACTTGTTGAGTCCATACCACATCGAGTTGCTGCACTAGGTCAAGCAAAAGGAGGTCTGACACAATATTAGGAGGTATCTGCAGACTTTTGTCACCTCGGCATATACCAACTAAAATTGTTACCACATACAGAGAAAATATATGGGTTTTCAATCAAGCAAATGAAGGAGCTTCTTTTACAAGTGGATGTATGGCAATGTACCACTTCCAAATTACAATTAAGATGATTAAAAGGAGCAAGGAATGTGATGTACTACATTTATTGCATTCACAATCATTTTAAAACTTTTGAGTCAGCTTTGGTGTAATCTGTACTAAAAGAACCTATAGAAACAAGGTATTGATGAACTTAAGCTAGTATACTGAAGAACACGCACATCAATGTTACAGATTCCATCAGTCTTTAGCAGTGTAGCAAACAATACAGAAATTACACAGGAGAGAGAGTGAATGAATGACTCCATTTACTAGTTAATGTCCATGATCAAGGTGCCACACACCAGTCTGGCATACATAGGCCAGACATCAAAACTGCAATCACTGCAGAGACAGGAGGCCTATGACAGAGGGAGAACATGATGGCCTTTGTAAGCATAGTGAAGCATCGCTCATATCGATATTCACAGTTGAGTGTGTGAATGGTAAACAATATTATTATTATTATTATTATTATTTGTTATTGCTTTCTATTTTTTTAGCAGAGTTGAGAATTTTACAGTATAACTTGTGTTACAGTTTCATTCCTTAGTCACAAACGGCCTTCTAAATTTCTCGAAAGTGTTCCCTTTTGGTACACAATAGATGTATTCCAGATAATTCACTTTTGATTGAATTTAAACTCAACATTTTTAATTGGAAACTACAACTACAGAACCATAAAAATATGTTCAAAATATAATTAAATCTCTTCTCTGAAATGTTATTGGACATGTCATCCTGGATATGATGAACTACTAGTGAACATCCTGAAGGACACACTTCTTGTACACATTTTAATAATGACCAAATCAGTGGCACAAAAGGACAAAAGATATACACAGGGGGCATTTACTTTGCATGTACAGCAGCCAATATACCCATTTCTACAATGACAAAAGAAAACACCCACAAATGTTGGAAATACTTAACAAACAAGTGCGATCAAAAACTTAAATCTCAGAAAGGATAATATCAATCTGCATAACTACTTTTATATACGTACTGTACACTTACACTGACTCCGAAGCTTAATACAGCATTGGGGTAATCAAGGGTATGAACAACCTGGTATGTTGAAATATCATATATTTTGACATGGCGATCTAGAGAGCTTGAAAGAAGTCTCTTATTTTCAGAACACAATTTCAAACATGTAATTGTCTTGTGGTGCTGCGACACTTTTGCTAGCAATTTTCCTCCAGCAAGAGCATCCCAAACACGAATTTCTGTTCCTCCTGTAAAATATTATTTAAGTTTATTAGTACACTCTGATTTGCCAGCAGGCCATTCAAAAATAATAATGAACATATGAGCATAATATCTGCACCATGGCAACAATAATCTAATTTAATTACCAGCAGATAGAAACACTCCTCCACTTGGGAGAAATAATGTACTTTCAACAGGTGCACCATGGTCCACTTGGAACACAGCAGTTTTTGCGCGTGTATCATACATGCGCACAATATTATCATATCCTCCAGACAGTATTATGTCTGCAGATACCGGTGAGACGGTCCCAGCTCTAACATAATCCTGCACAAATTAGATAATGAATTAACATGCCACTAGAACTTTAAATAATTTTCAGAAACATGTTTGCAGTAATTGGTTACAATGTGTTATACATTGGGTAGGTATCCTGCAGTAGCAAATCGTAAGTAATAAATATGAGATTAGCATACATGTCAAAGTTGCTTCACATACAGGCTAATCTCATGTTTTGGATTAATTTAATTATGATGGGACAACTCTGACATTAAAAGTTCTGAGGCAACTCAGAATACCTCAAGGAATTCCCGCCAGTAAAGCAGAAAGTCAGCAAACATCTCTCTTGAGAAACTGTGCTTTGCAGCAGATAATGCACTTAAATTTTGTTAAATACGACAAAAGAGAAACAGATGTGCTCACATGGCATAAAAGTAAATGGTAAGGTACTTCTTGATAATGAAGGAAATGGGAAAAAAGAAAACAGATATTACTTCATTCATTGTAACGGAAACTTGATTAGTGGGTATGAAACTGGGTTCAAATATTATACTCTTGGTGAAATCATGACAGATGACAAACCAATTAATCGCTTCATAACATTCTTTTCAGAAAATTAATATACATTACTTCAGTTAACATATCAATCATACTAAATGTTTTCAAGTATTATAAATGCAAAACTACATAAATAAGCCACATTACACAATCTGTCTGAATTAAGAGCAGAGGATCTGCTAACACATCATATCATGGCACTGCGTGATTCTTTGTATCACGTATATTAAAAAATGTTCAACTGTAAAGGTCATAGTAGCCACTTTATTAATGATTTTATCAAGTTTTAAAACTAACCGTATGCTCACTGAAGCTGATAACTTCCTTCTCACTAGGAATATCCCACAAGCAAACACTTTTGTCATCGGAGAAGCTAGCAATATGCGTTTTATCTGCTGTAAAGAAACAGCGATGCACAGCACTGGAATAAATATTAGGAACAACATTACAGAAAAAATCAAACACTTAATCAAAATAAAATTTAAAAAACTTTATTACAATGAAATTTAACTGCATTAAATTTATAGGTTAATCAGTATACTGTTTGAGGAATTTTCATGTTGACTGAACAGTATCAAATTGTATTTTTATAATACATCACAAAATATGAATAGGAAAAAACATCAAAAATATGAGGAAAATGCAACACAGCAAACTGTTATGAAGAATCAACATATCACCAAACAAACAAAAAAATAATGAATAGAAACCTAAAGGAGATGCTAATCGTCACTGAGGTTTCTTTTCCACCTTTACTATTAATCTTTCAATATCTGCTGCCAGTTAAAGTTTCACTTGATAGTTAAACAAAGTAATTTTATACATGAACTGCAGTAAGCACTTAATCACTACATTATTGCCTGTCACACTAAGAGAACACTTAGACACGGTTTTTCAGTGACTACGTTCCAATCATTCTTCGAGCACAATAATGTATTATTGCTATAGAGAGATTCTATTCTCCATTACAAAGGACACAGCAGCTCAACTTATGAACTTGTATTCTGCAGAGCACATAAACTGATGCTGGGAAGTCTTTCATGGAAGAAATATAACAGAGGAGTACAAGTAATCACTGACAAAACAGTTGAGATGTTGGACAGGTAGGGTCCTGAAGAGTTTTAACAATTTCAATTCCTTAAATAGTTTCAGTGATAAAACGGTTTTTCTCATAAATCCAAAGGGAATTCACAATTGAAAATACCCTTTCCACAACAGCATTTGTGCCTGGTAAAGCAAGAGCAAAACTCACCAGTGTCTATACATTTTTACATGAACTGCCTGCACTTTTGAGTATACGGAATACATCACACCATCTCTATCTCTTTCCAAATTAGCTTTTCCCCATTCCTCAAGAATCCTCAACAAAATGTTGTTCATGCACCCTATCTCATCAACAATTCATCTTCATCTATCTGAAATGCTGCACCTGAATCTACTGTCTTAAGAGGTTTCAAACAATTTAAAAGTTCAGACCAAGAAACAGAATTTTTACATGTTATATAATGAACTGATTTCCGAGGTTGAAATGGAGAAATCCACTTTTCCAAATAAGGCACAAAAGTGTCCTAAAATAAGGTGGTAATTGTCTCGTATTTTGAATGATTGAAACTATCTATGTTTTCCAAGTTAATTAAAATTAAAGACATAAGTGAAGCTTTAAATTTACTGAATTTCCTATTACTGATTTTTTCTTTAAGGAGCTCTAACTCCTCAGCTGATTCTGTAGCTGAAAATGAGGCTCTTTCCAACTTTTGGATTGAATTTGAAAACATTTTCAAGCTTTGTGTGAAGCGAAGCTTCTCAAAAAACTGTTTCAGAAATGTAGGACACTTATCCTGAGACAGAAAATAACATTTCAAAGGTTCATAAGTACTGATAACTCTTGTAACTCCTGGCAACAATGACAACCATGTAGTTTTAATACTACCTAGAACTTACTTGTATTCTCTAGCAACAAAATCACAGAATGATTCCAGCTCCTCCACATGCACAGTGTAAATGTGAAAATATTAAAAAAATTTATTCACTATTGTTTCTATGTCAATAAGAATGTCTGCCCTTGTTTGAACTCCATTATTACCACATGCCTTGAATGTTCATCTTGAGAGCACTGTTCAGTTTGGAATAAACATTGCTTGTTCCTGCCTCTTGTACTCACCAAAGTTGGTATTACAGTTATCGGCACAAGCTGCAACAATCTCATTAACTATCTCTTGCTTTTTTTAAAAATGCACACAATATAGCTAGTTAACAATTCTGTCGTTTCTCCACCTGTGTTCTGAAGATAGATTGCTTTGCACTGAACACCTTTGGTGGGAATAAAATACCTAGATAGAATCAGTACTAGCTTTAAGCTTTTGTGATTTGATGCATCAATCATCACAGATATATATTTAGCATCTTTAAGTTCTGACTGAACTTCATGCATTGCATACACAGATAACACATTCACTCAAATTGACTCACATTTCTTCCTACATGTGAATTTCTTCTCAGATAGGCCTCTGATGAGAAGAGTCATGCAGACCATTGGACAGAAAGAATGATTGTGTTTTGTGGCGTGTAATGCAAACAGCCCTACTTCTGTAGTGATATGTTTATCTTCGTCTGTTTTTATTTATTCATACATACAAAGGAAGCTACAGTGCTAGAGTTTTCACAGAAAATGCCAACAGGCACTTCTTTTTCTTTACGTGCTGTGTTGTATCGGCATGTCCTCCGTGTTCAATAGAAAAAACTGAATGACACAATGCACATTCTACCTTCGTGCTCATGGTTTCCTTCAAGAAAGGGGACTCTCCTTTATTGTTTTTCGAGGAAGAAAACTTTATTTTCCCCATATTAATGGGAGCGTGTTAGTTTCAAAAAGATAAAACAACAGACAATGGACTGCACTAAAGCAACTGATAACGATGTCCCCACTCCGGAGCACCGAATGGGGGATATTTTACCTCCGGAATATTTTACCCAAGAGGGCACCATCATCATTTAATCATACAGTAATGCTGCATGCCCTCGGGAAAAATTACGGCTGTAGCTTCCCCTTGCTTTCAGCCGTTCGCAGTACCAGCACAGCAAGGCCGTTTTGGTTAGTGTTACAAGGCCAGATCAGTCAATCATCCAGACTGTTGCCCCTGCAACTACTGAAAAGGCTGCTGCCCCTTTTCAGGAACCACATGTGTGTCTGGACTCTCAACAGATACCCCTCCGTTGTGGTTGCACCTACAGTACGGCTATCTGTATCGTTGAGGCACGCAAGCCCCCCCCCCAATGGCAAGGTCCATGGTTCATGGGGAGGGATTTACAATTATGTAAACTGAAGGTGGAGGGGGCATAATGGAAAGGAAATATTCATGTGAACTGCATTGGGAATCAGTGGCAATAACTGAAAATATGTGCCAGAATGGGATTCGAGCCTGGCATCTCCTGCTTACTTGGCAGTTACGTTAACCACTGCACTATCTGGACACAGTATTTATCACAACTGTACAGACAACCTCGCATGCCCCGTGGCCAATGCTCATTACCACCTCATGTTATCTACTGGCTGTCCCCATCTGTGTCCTCCATGTTTGCTACTTTGAGATTCGTGCAGGATGTTGAACATAATTATGCATCTGCACTGAAGAAGGTGGATTCATTGGCCATCAAGATAACTGTTTTACTAATGCAATGTGTTCTTACGGGCATGTCCAAAATAACAGGCATCATGCATTCATAAAATAGTAATAATGACAAGAGTAATACTTTAATGGTTGTATCACACAAGTGGCAATGAATACCAGTAAAGTAGGTGTGTTTGCTAATAAGAACAAATCTTCACACAGTATATAGTCATGATAGTGCACAAATGAATGTTAAATTTTATCTCCTCTAAATTACTGAAACCCACTTATAGTTATGTATCTTCCACAATGACTTACATGTTAAAATATTGAGAACAGTGTGTAGTCTTAGCTAGACATCACTTGATGCAATGCTAGTCTCATGCACTATGCTATGAGCTGACTTGCAAGTCAACAGAACTGTCTGTGGGTGTGTATAACCACTCAAATCCGCCATTGCTTCAATAAAATAGTTATTTTATATATGAGTAACTGTCCACATTTCATCATAATGAGATTTCAATTCCATCGAATATTGTAAACAAAACAGCTGAAGCAACAAGCTGCAATCTTCACTAATACTCTAACAGTGGCAGAACCACATCATCACTCATCCACATTTACAAAATACGGTACATGCCGTGATGAAGGCCCCTTGTAAGAGTGGCCTAAATGCTGACCCTATATAAAGACGTGATGATGTGGCAAATTACGCAGAAAAGTTCTATCCTAGGTGATTACGGCCATGAGAACTTACATTCGAAACAAATTATCAAACGAGAAAAGCATAGGCTCAAACAAAGCTCTCCTTCAAGTTTAGTGTTTATAGCGTTATTTGCAACAGGTGACTACTTAAAATATCTTACCTCTTATGCCCTTTAAACACTCTTAAAAGTGACTTCGATGACACGTCAAACAGTTTCACATGTGCCTCTTCACCTCCAGCACAGAGAAGTCTTCCATCCGACCTGAATGATCCACCGTAAGCGGTTTCACGAAAACGACTCAAATTCTTGTACACTTGCCTTGTGATCGCATTATAAACTTGGACCTGTTGATGCAATTAAATAATTTACTTTCAAATTCCTGAAACAGGTCTTAAGTGAATGTCAGTCAATATAAATAACTTAAATTGCAAACTTACTTTCACGGAACAAGTAACTGCAAAATAGTGAGGTTCGACGGGTGAAAAATCAATGAAGTCTACAGGACCAAATTCTTTCAACAGGACTGGAACCTACAACACAAACAAACTGCATCAACATAATAAAACCATTTTAGATTTACCGTACCAAGTTACATCACTTAAAAATGTATTATTTCTGTATTACACGGTACAATTAAGACTGTTATGTCACTGTCATAAGCAGACTAACAAATAACAGTTTCGAGGAAAAATAAAAATCGATGAGTAATACTGTATGGATGTCAAATGCAAACGTTACCCCAAATTTTTTCCAGTAGATAGTGTCGGGAGTAGTTTTAACTCCCGGTTTCGTGTATATTTTTACATTTGTTTTCTTGAATGAAGCCATAACCTACAAAGCATTACCACACACGCTGTAAACATAAACCTTGCCAAACCTGTTGAAAACAACATCCCAAAGACCGCAGTTGCTGCAAAGCTACCATACACCCCCAATAACTGGTGCCATTTAAATTGCGACTTGTGATAAATTCTTACATCGTACGCAGTTAAGAATTGAAGACGATTTTTTGATTTTTCTTTCAATATAGCAGCCCTAAAGGGTGTGAAAGTTAATCATCAGCTGAAATCGTAAATTTCTGGTACTATCTGATGAATATAAAAACATATCAAAATTGTTTCAAGATCATCTGTACACGACTCAAAGAGGAACATAAATACGCCTCCACATCAAACCAGTTAAAAGATTTAACACCAGCTCTCCGGGAAATAATAGAGTAAAAAAGAAGTCCACTTGAATCGTCATATCGCAGATGTTACAGTGAAGTTAGTAGAATCCTTATTGCCAATTAACTGAAAGAAATGCAATCGTTAGACAATATTAAATGATCTATTGGCAAAAATTTTTTACAGTGCTGTTAGATATGGGAAAGCAGTGTCGGTTATGGTGTGAATCTGACTCCTTCCATATCGTTATGGTTCATCAAAATATGGATTCACATAATTCATAATAAATAAAAAATAAAACAAATAATATATCAACAGGAAACAAACTAAGGTGGTTTGCTCAGTGTCGTAAATCTTCAATAGAAAAAGATTAACGTACACTTAATTATGACTAACCGTACAAATCATTTACATAGGGCCCAAAATCATTTAAGCCTTGCAGAAAAAGTTGTCCGTTACGGTGCCAAAAAGTTTTCAGCTCTCTTCCATCAGATATCAAAGTGCACATTACTGTCTTGCCAATTTCTAAAACTAAATTAATAAAAAAACTTTCTGCCAAATACTTATACACTCATGATGATTACTTGCTGATTAGTAAATTAGCAGTACCGTTTTTGTAAAGTTGTATTTTAGTTTGTATTTATATTTTCAGAATTTCTATTTATAATGCGTTGGCCATAATTCGCCTTCCTCGTTTAAGACGGTCGATGTATAAATATTACTTTTCTGTTCCTAAAGTTATTTACAATAATTTGTATCAAGTAACTTGAACTGTAACTTATGAATTCTACTTCAACTTTTAAGCTTACTGATCAATTTTCTGCAGTTTAATTATTGTGCATTTGTTTATTGTATGTCTATTATGACATAAATCTGATTCATTCTACATCCTTACAGTTCATTGTAATATGGATTCACAGAATTCTTAATGAATAAACAAATAAATGACGCATTTAACATGATACTAAGATGATTTGTCATCAGATCACAATGTGTAGTGATAATTAATGGAATGGGGTGCCAGAAATCAACTTACTTGGAACATTTTGATTTGGTGTAATTGCTTTCAAAACACAGCTTCATCTAACACCACTTTGTTATGAAGGAAGATTCTCATTCTCAACGACATTGATCGGTACTTATTATGATTAAACAATCAAATAGGATACAGTTCATATGTCTACGATGTTCAAAAATCATAAAGCATTTTCTCCCCTTACGTTCAGATCACTGGAGTAATGTATTGTATCACATAAATCAAACAACATCTAGATCATAATGTTTAGAGGAACTATACAAGATGGATGTCAGAAACAGATATATAAAATACCAAAGCAGGTGAAAATATTGTCTCTTAAAATATGTTTAAAGTCTTACTTATCTTGAAACACCTAACTTAAGCATCGATAAAATTAAACAAAAACACAGACCATTGATGGACGAGTACTGGGATTGAAGTATATTATGTAACAGAGAGTTTGACCTAATTCAAAGGTTAGTTTGGGATCAACAATAGAAATTCCATTGTAACCAGTATTGCAAAATTCACTAGTCTGTTATTAAAAAGGTGTTAAGCATACATTATATACAGACAAATAAAATATTCATTCAATAAAGCATTAACAGTTTGGTATATGTTTGAAAGAGAAAAAAACAAAAATACACATGTGGATGACACTGATATGCCAAAAAACGAATATGGGGAAAATAATACTTTAAAATCATTACTAAATAAATTCCATAATTACTTCCTCACACCGACAGAAAATGCTGTACTGTGATAAACAACTTAGATTTTTTTGGCAATCATTGCATACATCACCAATAAGAATCAGTTAAAAAAATACAACTCATATTGAAAATATGTAATTCACCAGGACACTAAAAAGTAGAAATTCTACAGGCTATGGTGATTATTTTAGGAGCATACTAAAATTAGATGTTGACTCAACTGTGCTATCTTTCTCATAAGTCACTGCGTCAGAACATAGATACTAACAAAGTTAAATAGACTGTCGCAACATGCACCTATAAAACTCTAGCTAATCTGGCCAGTCATTTCACTTTTTTAGTGAATGTGACCTAATTTAGAATACTTATGCATTTTTTCTAACCTGAAGCTGTTAATTAAATCTGAGTTTGGCTTTCATAAGCTTCTGCACAAAGAAAGCCATAGACAACCTCACAAATACGGTTCTGGTAAGGTATAGGATACAGTGTAATCTATTTGTATTTCTGTGACATTGCCAAAGCCTTTGACTGTGTAGACCAAAAAATTCTACTTACAAAAATGAAATACTGTGGTATTAATGACATTCCTCATGTACCAACGGAATTTCACATTTATAACTAAAAAACTGTCCGTTTTACACGAATGAAACTCACCTCAAAATTGCAGAGTATAACATTTTCAGTCCCACAAGGATTGGTTCTAACTTCACTCTTGTTGTTCAGTGTGTATAAAGAATGGTTCAAGACCTGTAACATTTGCTGATGAAGTACACACACACACACTAATCAAGGGTCCATTCTCCATCCTACCACATACAGTCCAGATGATAGCTGAAAAGGCCTTCAATTAGATAGCAGGAAACAGTTTACTGTTAATTTCACACAAATTCACATTACGTAATTTAAAAGAAACAAATAGGACATTCTAGTAACAGTTAACTTTAATGGTCATACACTAGGTGAAATTCTGTGAGAATAAGTGCTTTGTCTCTCTGGATAATAAATAAAAATGAAGTCAGAAGACAGATAAACTAAACAAGATCTTCAGTTTAGAATATTTTGTACTTAGAAGTATATCACTGTTCTGGCCTCTAGACAAGAGTATTTGCTTATTATGCACACTTGTATTGCTTAACAAAAAAAAAGTATTTGCTCAGCAGAAAAACCTCTAAATTTGTGTGAATAAGTGCACAGATTGGAGAGAACTCCTTCAGGTTCTTCGAATCGTTACTGACAGCTGTGTCATAGCTGGGAATAAAGTTCTACATAACAGCTGACAATTACTCCTGCCAGGCAAAATGTGGTGATCTTCAAAGATAGGTACTCCCTCTTAATAGATTTGTTGTGAAGTGATGATATTCTACTTCATAAAAGCATTGCTGAAAATTAACATGTCAATAAGTAGCTCCTGTGGAATATCTCCAGCAGAGAGCTCATATATTTTTCCAATTAATTTCACTCAAGGTATTTCTGTTGACTCGTTCTTTTATAAACTTTGTCTGTAATGTTGATATACTGCACATCCTCTACTTGTATCCACACACAAGAAGTCACATCACAAAGATTGTTCAGTAGGCTGTACTAACACATTTTGCCACATGATGTATGTAAGCTGTTCACACAAACCAAACACAGTCAATGAATACATTCCATCAAGACACCACCTGTAAATCGGCTGGGGTTCGATAGTAATACAAAAATTGTTTTTTATAGCACAGTACTGTGTATTTGGTGACTCATTGTTAACCCCCACATTTTTGGTAATTTGTTACTTAAATCAGTAAAAAAAACTCAAATTTGTAAGTGACTGGGTGAAAACCGAATAAGAAGAAAAATCATTAGAACGCCAAGATCAGTTTCGTATATTATAGCACTGGCCAAGATCAATTGTAACCACTGATGATAAACTTTGTTACATACCCACAATAATTATTAGAACAAAACTTTAAGTGCCTAATGAAACAATCATTGAAAACTCTTCTGCATTCCACTCAATTAACACTTCCTCAGTCTCTCGATCCTTGAGGAGCCTACAAAGAGCAGAAAACCCAACAATCTCTCTTCTTTCATTTATCTTCACCAAATCCATGAAAATTGAGAGACTGATAATTTCATAGCTGATTCCCTTTAAATTGTTATCATCATCATCCAACACATTACTGGTACATAAATGAGAGGGATGAAGTGAAACATTGTTTAGTATCGATGGACAGTGAGAAATCTGTATGAACGTAAATAGTGGAACAAAAATATTTGATAATAGGACACAGTAGGCTAAATCAGGGGTTGGCAAATATATTTTGTAAATGGCCGAATATTACATATTTTGTACTCTGTGGACCATACTTTAATTTATTTATTGGCAAGAGTATAATACAGTAAAAATACTCAATAGATGCAATTGTTGTTTGAAACCCAATTTAAAAAATGTGATTCATGAAATGCTTTTTTAGATAAAATTTTTACAAATTGCAGACCAAAGTTAGTGCTCCCCATCATCAAAATTTATCGCAATAAAAATACGCAGTAGATGAATGAAACTGCTGTTTCTGCGATAACATTTCACCAAATATGGGATCAAAACTGACTGCAAATCTTCATCTGTTAATGCTGACTTATAATAAAATTTTACATATTTCATCTCTGAAAATGTACTTCACAGAAGTAAGTACAACCAAATACAGAGATCAGAACCTGAGCATATGGTCTTAGTTTAGCTGATTCATTATTTGCTTATCTTTATTTGCTGTTGATGATTAATATAATGGAATATGTCTTATTCATAATACAAATATGCTTAGTTATATACATGATTATGACTTTAACCACACACTTTAAGTTTTAAGATACTTTTGGTATATTATGTTACATGCTCAATCACAGATATTTATACTTAATCATATACACAACTACAAGCATTTATACTGAATGACATTCACAACTACAAAAATTAACCATATCTTTTACATTTTAACATATGTCATTTTTAAATCAAAAAATTCTGTTATATTATAAAATGGATTTTCAGCCAGCCAGCCAGCTGTACAGTTTTCCTTGAAATAATTTAGAAGGCAGGGACCATGCTGTGGGTAGTAATTTGTTGAAGATTGTTAGAGAGCTTCCTGTGGGTGACTGGACTGTTTTTACTAGTCTGTGTGTCAGAATATCAATTTCAATTTTTCCACTGATGTGCTGGTGTGTATCTCCTCTAATATGAAATTCTTTGATATTTGTTTTAATGTATAGTGATGAGAATATATATATATATATATATATATATATATATATATATATATATATATATATATAGGTGTGTGTGTGTGTGTGTGTGTGTGTGTGTGTGTTTATATATACATAGATTTATGGATATAAGTATATTGAATACTGAGTTTTGTGAACAGAGGTTGGCAGTGATCTGTTGGTCCAGCCCTACACATTTCTCTTATGAATTTTTTTTAATCTTCAGTATATCACCTATATGTGTAGAGTGGCTCCATGTTAGCACTCTGTAAGAAATGTGAGACTGGAACAGTCCAAAATATCTCAGTCTTCAATAGTTAGAAGTAACTAAATCTCTCAGTTTCATCATTAGGTTTGTTACTCTTGATATTCTTTTGCAAATGTAACTGATGTGTTCTCCCCAGCTCGATTTGGAATTCTAAAAGTTTAACTGTTCTAGTTTCTATATCATCAGATAGGCATAAGAGAAGATTCTGGGTCTTGTCAGGATTAATGGCACTGTTTTGGAGCAGAACTATTTTACTGCAGCATTTAGTGATTACAGTGACATTTGTAGTAATGCTGATGTGTCCTGATGAGTTGCTCTTACTGTTGTATCATCTATGTAGCAGGCCACAGACTGAGGAATTGATGTGGCTAATCACTTATGGAAAAGAGTGGTCCAAGCACTGATCTCTGTGGTACACCTATCTCCACCTTTTCTATTAGAGAAAGTCTGTTCCTCACTGAAACATATTGTTTTCTGTATGAATCAATTATTTTTAGTGCTGTAGTTTGTACTCCATAAAACTTAAGCGTCTCAAACAATACTTCATAGGGAATCAAAGACCTTACTCAGGTCATGTAAAACAGTGAAGCTTTATCCTTATTTTCAAAAGCAGTCATTATCTATTTTACAATGTCAAGAACCGCTGAAGAGGTATTTTTTCCTCATGTGTAACCAAACTGTTTGTTGGAAAGGAAATTATTTTCTTCAGAATAATCACTTAATTGATTGTATCTAAGAGTTTCAACTATTTTGGAAATTTCAGGAACTACTGAGACTGGGTGGCAATTTTGGGCAGATTTTTGTCTCCTTTTTAAAAAATTAGTGTAAGTTTTGAATTTCAATGTTGCAAGGAAAATTATGAACTGACTACATTTGTTGAAAATGAAGCCTAAAGGTTCACAGATAAAACGAAAAGTTTTCTTGATAATGCTGTTGGATAGCCAGTAATTATCCATAGTTTTACAGTTGGAGAATTTTTTTACTGCTTTTATTACATCAGTGAGATTTCCACTGAAAAGATCATTTCACTGGCAGCTGCTTGCCAAGTAGTTTACTTGTGGATGTATTGGTCAAGTTTACTCAATTCCAATTTCTTTAACTGAAGACACAAAGAATTTGTTCAGTTGGTCTGGTTCATGTGACACTTCTTGTGTCCGGTTAGGGGAATGTTCTTGTGTGATAATATGCCCTGCCACTTTACATTTGTTTGGTGCAATTTCTATAAACCTTTCATATGCTGATTTTTTCCATCAAGCAGCTTAATTTTATCAGAATTTTTGTACTTCAGATACGTCCTATAATTTATACTAGCTAGGTTAGTGACACTCGCACATTTCTTTTTATATGCATTTTACAGTAACAATATTTGTTCCCTAATGTTTTCAAGTTCTTTAGTACATCAGTTTGCGAACTTTGTTTTAAGCTTACATGCAAACTTAGTTTTTCTTAGGGGTGAGCAAGTGTATCACACTTCAATATATTTTCTAAAGAATCTGTCAAACTCAGTTTCAATGTTTGTTTGTGCAATCTATGTTTCATAAAAAAGTCCTGTTTCATGTAACTTACTGTATCAGCAAACAAGTTCACAAATTCATCTTCCTGACATCTCACCAAAGTCATTGTCAATGATATTATTGATGTGACTTGACCATTTCCTGGAGAGTGTGAGGAGTAATGGTTCATGGTCAGAGAAGCATCCATCTGAACGTCTAACAATAAAAATCTCATTAGAGTAGTTAAGAATAATGTTACCCAAGCAGGCTTCTTTATGAGTAGCAGAATAAATTTAGTGAGTCGCAGAAGCAATTTAATGACCTGAAGGTACTGAAAAAAGTTCTTGATACTTGCTTGTCACAGTTTGCCATTTCTAATAGAAGTCACTACAGATAGCGATGTTTTCTTTTTTCCTTAATATTTTTTCACAGCAAGCTCAAAATTTTTCAAGAATATTTCTATTGCTCCATTTCGAGACCTGTAGAGACTTAGAACTATCATATTCTCGTCTATGAGCTATCTGCAGCTAAACTCACAATCTACTTCAGAACAAAACTGACTTACATCAAATTTTGTGAATTTCACACTCCTTTGATAAAAACTACAACTCCACCATTTTTTTTCTCTTTTCTACACATAATGCTGGCCACAACATATCCTTGAGGAACAAAAATATCTATTTCAGATTCAGTTAACCAGTGTTCCAATACATAAGCTGCACCCACTTTCTTACTTCTTTATTCCTAATGCTGCAAGTACTAATTTGTAGTGCTGTGAGTACTTTATGTCTGTCAATAGTTGGACCGATTGAGCCTGATAATGCAATTTCTTCCATTGCAGAGAAGGGGGATTTCTTATAAAGATATAGACATTGATTATTTTTTAGGCTGAGCTACATAACGTATATATGAGATGAATCTCTCCTCGTTCTTACCTGATACCATAAAAAGGCTCTTCATGGCCTCAGCTGAATTCTCTGGTTGCATGCTACTGTTGTTCCAGATGATAATTTTGCTATATTTCCTCTAGGTCTGAAGCACATTTTCTGGATGGTATCTGGTGCTGCTGGTGTTGAGTCTTCTATGGAGCTTTTGGAGTTTAGACTGTTTCTGCTGATGATTTTAGAGGACTTACTTGTTCATTGGTAGATTATTTTGTGCAGTCTCCTTGTTTGATTGATGGCTGTCAGTGGGGAAGTGTCCTCTTGATAGGGTTAGCATTGATCCTTCTGCAGAGGATTATGTGCTATGTGCTCTTTTTTTTGCTGTCTCCATTTCTACTGAGGATATGTTACATTTCAGCGCAGTCTCATTAGGCCTAGCTGTTCGTCGTTGCTCTTCGTCATTTGGACCATGTATTGGATTAATGTGCAGTGATACTGTTTCTTCATCCACAACAGAGTTTGAATCTTGATTTGGTTTCTTCATGTCTACCATGGAGAACTCATAGTTCAGATCATTATTTTCAGACGATGTTTTGGCTTCCACTGATATGTTTGTTGCTCTTGATAGTAAATTTTTCATTGTCTCACTTACCAGTGCTGCTTTCAGTCTGTTACACAAAGCTGTTTTTTCTTTAGACACTTGAAGAATTCTGGTATAATCTTGTCTTAAAATTTGCCTTTTAGCATACTGTCACACAGGAGATTAATTATTTCCAGCTGAAGGTTAGGTGGAGGTTTCTCATTTGTACAGTCAAATGGATTTCGAAATATAGAAATGTCTTCTGCATTTATATCACAATCCAAAGAAAATTGTCGGTAATGTTGTTTGAACTTGGGAAATATACCACATGCAGATTTGTGAGGGAATGGAGATTTTACTTCTTCTTGCAGTTTTTGACATCATGGAAAATGCATAAAGAACCTTGATGTGATATGTGATTCAATCAGAGCCAGTTGCCACCGAAATCACTTCATTGCAGTATGGGTTTCAGTTATTAGCAGCTTTTTGTCTTGTAATTTCACACTGAATCCATTACGAAATCCTATGGTGTCAGCAGCAAAAGTTAATTTGCAAAGCCATTCTGTATTCAATGGCAGTAGTTCAGGGTGGTATTTCTCATGTAGAAAAATATCAATCTTTGCCCTGAGTTCAACAAACGTTAATAAAATTTCTAATCCATCGAACTGGTGAATGATAGAGCAAGTTTGGAAATTGAGCTTGCAGTTCTGACAGAAAATCAAAGAAGTGCTGATGGCTCAGTCCACAAGAACAAAGAGTTTTGACACAGTTGGTTCTAAAACAAGATAGATTCAAACATTTGCTAATGAATAATGCAATGAATAATCATAGGTTTTGAACACTTTTTATTTTCACAAGATTGGTATATGTACTCAACTAAGCATTTGTCAGTTCCACACATACCTTCATCGCCTTCAGCTGTGACACACCATAGTTGATTCTAGAAGGTTGTACTTGTTAATGTTTTTTTTATGCCTTTGAAAATATTTTCACCTATAATTATTCCAGCCAAACAAGTCATACAAGATATTTCTTCAGTCACTTCAAAGTCAGTGTTGACTCTTCAAGTGAATGGCAGGAACTGGCCAGTATCCGTAATGGTTGTTGACTCATCAAGAGCCAAGAAAAACCATCAAGAAACATTTTTCTTGTTAATTAATTGGTTACTCTTGTGGCTGCCAATGTTATCAACCCTTCAAGCAACTGTTCTTTGGGACAGGCTGATAGAATTAAAGATACTCATTTTCTCAAGACACTTGTCTTTCGCTGCTACAGTTAGACACGATTTAATTAACTCACCATGAGTAAATAGTTTTCCCTCCTTGGCTAACTAATGAGCAATTTGTAAACTTACTTTAGTTGGAGCCTCATTTTCATTTTTCATTTTCACAAAGATACTGCATTGTAATAAAATATTCCATTTAAAGTTTCTATATTTTCAGTCATTCTTTTCAGACAAGTTGGAATATTGTGCTAAATGCTTAGTCTGGTAATACTGGGGCATATTGTGCACTTTTAGCACAGCTATAGCTTTACAGCACAGTAAACACAATTGTCATCTAATTCAGTATCAGAACAATTCTCAGCACATTTTGAATTAAAAGCACGACATTTGAGGTCCAATTTTCTCTTGTTTCATGCTTTCGACATCGACATGATGTAAATATTGTAGAACAGTGATACACATGGTACTGGTAACACTGTCAACATAAACCTCCATGTTACCACAGCAGCAGCAGCACAGTGGCATGGCTTATTCCTGAAGACAGAAGCTCCACATGATTTTTCTTGCATCTGCTCAACTCCCAGGTCGTTCGTTAGTGGGTGTTATCAGTCAATGGCAACACATATTCACAAACGTAGAACAATTCCAATATAACTTTGCAGCAGCTCATATATTACTTTCACATAATTTTCACGTTTCATTCAGCATTATCTATCTTCAAATTATTTAAGAATTTGGAAATGTAAAAACCACTCTTAGCTCATGGGCCATAGAAAAATAATAGGTGGGTGGGATTTGGTCCCCAGGAAATAATCTGTCGATGGCAAGTCTAAACCATCTACACACTCACTGGAGTATTGGCTTGATGCCGTCTTTCCGGAAAAAAAGGAGCTTAAAATTATTGAATGATGTGACACTGTATTTCATCTTCAGCTTTATGTACCATTGCATCATTAGTTACTGTAGTCTCATTATATTTGTTTTGGTTGGTTTTCTTCTTACGATTTTATATAAATTTATAGATTGTTTTTCTGCCACAAACTATAAGTTTTTACAAAATGGCAGTCTATTGTACCGTGATACTAAGTGACACATAGCTTCTAATGTTATAGCTTCTAATCACGAATTTGGACGAGTTGTGTTTTCACTTTCATCCAAAAGTGCGGATGTTTCATGCAGTGATTTCATATAGTTTGAATCGAACGTCTTTCCATTGAAAGTTGGTGGTACTGGTACAGTTCCTTTAAGATTATTCCTCTCTTTGGACTGAGTTTTCTGTTGCTTCACATATGGCATTTTTTTGCTTTAATTGTAGGTAGTTTAGTGTACAAGTACACATGCTGTCCTTATGTTTGACTTGCTTAATACTATAGCGCCCCCTTTTTCAGGATGGGGCTGTTATGACGAGAATGGTGTAAGTGAGTGTTCGAGGTGAGGTGGGAGCCAAGTGGCTCCAAAGAAACGCAGCTGCCAAAGCAACAGGTTCCTTTATTGATGTGTCTGTGCTGCTTCATACACTAGGTGAGTCGCTGGCTGGCCACAATATTCTGCTGGGCTGGCTGCCTGCACACCCAGTGAAGCTGACACAGTTATTCCACTGAATGCCAGCAGCCTCATTACTTAAGCTGGTCGTGTGATCCTGGTGCCAGTGGCATATGTATGTAACATTGCTTTATTTTCTACAGACTGTAGGATTACCTCACTGTGTCATGGTGGGGGTACCAGCCACTTGAAGACGCCAGCCCCGTGATGGTAATGATGGCTGCTATGCTTGGGGAGCGACCCACTGCCTCCTGGGCAGGAGCCAGCCTTTCTGTTGGAGATGACCTGGTGTGGTCCACTGATACGTAGCTCAAAGTCCCTCGCAGGACTTAGTGTACAGAGCTGTTGTGCTGCCATGGCCACGAATTAGTGACTTCTACTGGCAGGTCCAAGCATCATCTGGCGCAGGCCCTTCATCCTAAGTGGGCTGTGAGACTCAGAACTATTCTATCATAAAAGTGTCTGGTACTTATAGTCAGCAGTGGCACCCTTACCGTGCATATGTACAACTACCAAACATGTGCCTTAAAACTCCACTGCCACTGTCAGTGTGGAAATCTGGCTTGCACGTTGCTTCAGTACTCTGTGCAGTACCGCTGAGTTCGCTGTTTCAACAAGCTAACCTGCCAAGCTACATTGCATCAGCCTTGTTGCATTATATAACAGTGATAACATCCTGCTCTCACTTGCTGTCAACGCCCTTGTATTACTCTACTCAGACTCACACTAATACGCCCATATATGGTCGTTACACTACATTACCCTACTCTACAAAACTTATCCCTCAGCTTGACCTTAAAAGGTTTCAGATTATGCTATGTGTTCGTCCAAAGTACAGAGAAATTTTATGACTAAAGCAACTTACAATTCAGCTTATGCTGTCTGCTTATGAGTCGACTTATCACACCTGTTTTGTACTGCTGGCAATTCAACATTCATGGTTTGTGCAATTGCTTCCCTTCCTTTCCTCTTAACCCTAAACTAACATCTTTCCTACATACACACTACAAGTTTATGCTCTCTCTCTCTCTCTCTCTCTCTCTCTCTCTCTCTCTCTCTCTCTCTCTCTCTCTCTCTCTTATACTCTAGGGATCCAGTCCACTGGATTTCTGAACTATTTGGTGGTTTATGCTGATGGCCAGCTCTCTGCTCCAAAAGAACAAAAGCAACACACCATAGAGTTAGAGTCACTGTAGCACTTGGTATTGTGACACTCAGAATCACTGTCGTGTGGTTGTCGTCTGAACTGCTCTAGGTGCTGCATTAACTGCTCAGCTGAAATGTGTCCTTCCTGTGCGGCAGAGAATCGATCCAGGGAATAGATTAGGTCAGATTCTAGAGTTAGTTTTAGGAATGTTATATTCATTGCTGCTAATAAAACGTCTGGCCAATACAATTCTGGTTCTGAGATGTTCACTTACATGATTCACACAAGTGTGGCTGGTAGATGAAAGGGTGGCCCTGTTATGTTGCATGTGGTCCTACTGATTAATAACTCAATTTTTAAAGTTCAGTCCGATTGGCCTCTGTGAGTTTCCCCTGTTCATAGCAATTCACCACCACCATGTCCTCATAAGTGGCGCAAATCCAATGAAAATGGGTTTGCTGGAAATGGAGTCAGGGTTCCATTATATCCGTTGGACAATCTAGACCCTTCTGAATGGCTAAGAACAATCATACTGTAAAGTACTCTGGCTGGCTGAAATTATCCTGGTCGGATACACCATCACCTTCCGCATTCGACAATGTTGTAATCATTACTACATGCATGCTACTGTTTTCTGAATTTAATAATATCCTGCGAGCCCTCACCTGCACGAATCTTCCAGGTACTCTCCGATTTGCTGGGTATGGGTATAAGGTGTAACGCTTAAGCTATGCATATCTTCCTGTTACTAGAAATCGAATTAAAATATACAATCATGATTAGTCATTTTTCCTTTCTACTGATACTACATAGTAGTAGAAGGATAAATTTTGTCTACTGGGTTCTGTAACTAGGTCCAAATCGGGCAGTAGAGCTCGCTCTGTGCTTTCTGTAACTCCAACAATTACTCTTCAGGCGAAAAAGTTTAGCACTCAGTGGTCCATCCAATGGATGATGTGTGGCATCTTACAAGTTTCACACAACCCCTTGTGCATCCCATACTCCACATGCTATCGCTTGTAACAGCCTTGCCACATTTCACTGGTCCAATACTTCCAACCATGCATGCAGCACTCCCAACTTCCGATTCATCATGCTCTCCGATGCTCTTCTGTAATCCATTACTCTACTTAGCAATTTCTGTAACAACCATGTGCTGTTAAGCACTTCACTCTCTAAAGTCGCTATCTGTGAAGTGTGCGATTCTTATGCAACTTACTTCCTCTGTAAGTATTTTTACTGATTCCACAACTTTTTTTAATTCTCTAACATCATGCCCAACTGCCTTTCGAAACACTGTTTCCAAAATTTTGCCTCCAGCATCTAGCCACCCCCTCTTACATCTTCTACGTTGCACAACTTCCATTATTTGTCTCGTTTATTCTCATAGTATCGCAGCCTGGGGACAGGAACAAATGTTACCCTTCCTCCCTTCTTAAAAAGCTGCTGCCACTAGTAAGCCCATTCACAGACAAGTAAATAAAAAAAATCCCTACACTAATGTAACTTATTTACTAATATCCTATGCATACAGAAACATGGAAACAGAAAAAATCCTTGGCAATTACCTCTCATCTTCTTGATAATAACACATATGGTACTTCATGTATAGTCTCAGCCATATATTCTAATCTCTTACTCCGGCTGCTTTTCCCCATGTTCTTGTTTGGCTCCATCCTTGAGACTCCTGCGATAGACTCTGGACTACTCAAAAAGGTGTTAGACACACAACGTGTACCAATGCCATTCTTGTTCGTAGTTGGGGCTTGGCACTGACTGGTGAAGTAGTCACCACCATTTGACAAGATCCTTGATACCTTGTGACGAATGTCTTCAACTTCCCTTTTGGGGATGTACTGAGTGGATAATATCACCCATTGTCCTACTTTGTACTTCAGTGAACTTGCCATACGTCTCACTGATTCCTCCTACTTCTCTAATGCCTTTGTATTGGCCTTCTGCAGTTTTTTCCACATTTCCCCTACAATTTTTTGCAAATATAGGTACTCACTCTCTAGCTTTAGCTGTCTTTGGCTTAATAAAATCGATCAATGATGACCTTTTTCAGCTATACACGACCTCATATGAGGGATAACCTAGTAATCATCTATACTTTTGAATTACATGGTGATATGACATACCATGGATATGTATCCCAGTCTACATGACGTGTGCTCATGTAGTAATGTAACAGTTTCCCAGTTGTTGCATGTACCCATTCCATGCTACCATTGGCCTGTGGATGAAGAGGACCTGTTCAAACTGCTTCACACACAATAAGTAATACAGCTCATTCAATAAGTCTGACATGAAATTCATACCCTGGCCCATAATTATCATACTTGGTACTCCAAACATCAACATCCAGTTGTTAACCATTTCTTGTGCACCTGTCACTGCCTGCTGGTTCAGCGTATTAACCATCTCCATGTATGTAGAAAAGTGATCTATGGTTGTTAATATGAATTGGTTTCCTGCTGAAGTATGATCGAACAGTCCTACTATGTCAATCCCAAGCCTTTCAAGTGGTTTTGATGCTTCTGGTAGCCACTGAAATGGTACTCATTTTCAGTTCACGTCTGTTTGCTTTGTGCACTGTGAACAGTTCCTCACACACTGATGCACATCCATTTCACTTCCTCTCCACCATCATCTTTCAACTATACTCCAGTTTGTTGCTGTGCACCTGCCATGACCAGACGACACAAGATCATGTGGTCCCTTCAGAATCTCTTTCTTAAAGTTCACTGGTACTACTACTCATGATCCTAGCCTTGTTTTCTTGTTCAACAGTCCATCATTTGTGCTAAACTGTGATTACATCCTGTATTGTTTACAGTAACTATCAGCTCTCTGCAGTGATTCACTTTCTGCAAGACCGTGACTCAGAACTTTCACCAGTGCTATCTTCCTGCTTAATGCATCTGCTTTCCTGTGCGTCTCCCCTGGCTTGTGTGCTACTTCACAGTCAAATTCGTAAAGTCTCAGGGCCCATCTTGTCAGCCTGCTAGACAGGTCCTTCATACCCAATAACCACTTCAAAGTAGTGTGTTTGGTAATGACCCAAAACTTTCTTCTAAAAATAATACCTAAAATATGGGAGACAATATATGAGACTCAAAATCTGCTCCTCTATCATTGAAAAGTTCTCCACTGCTGCACTGAACTGTCTCAATGTCTATGCTAAAGACTGCTCCTCCCCACTAATCTCCTGGCTTAAAACACATCCCAAAGATTTGTTAGATACGTCACATAAACGACAGACTCCTTCTGAAAGCCAGGAAAAGCTATAAGTGGGCTGAATGTCAAACCTCTCTTTAATTCTTCAAATGTACCCTGACACTGTTCTGGCCATATGAGTTTTACATCTTTACTTAGCAACTGCATGAATGATTGTGCTATATCAGCAAGCCCTTTTACGAATTTTCTGTATTAATTTGGGGTCCCCAAAAATATTGTAGTTCTCGAACGTATTTAGGTATTTTGAACTCTCATAGAACTTGTACTAGCCTTGGGTGTGCCCTTATTCCATATTTACCAATTACATGACGTAAATACCTTAATTCTTCTAATGCAAAATGGCACTTCTGTGTGCTGAATGTCAGACACATGGCCCACAATCTCTTAAACATTTCTTTCAGACATTTTATATGCTATTCCTTGTCTTTTGAAAATACCATGATATTGTTTATCTAAACCAGATAGTGTTGCGGTTTCAAACTTCCCAGCACACTTTCAAATAATCTCTTAAGCGTTTCAGGGGCGTTTTTCAATACGAACTGCGTTCTCTTGGACTTATACTGTCCCTGAGGTAACAAAATGCTTTCTTTAGCCAGTCTTTTGGAATAACCTCCAATTTATGGTAACCAGTCCTCAAATCCATAGCCGAAAAGTACCGACATTTTCTCAAGTTATCGATGGTCTCAGTAATACTGGGTTGGGGTGTGCATCTGCTACGGCCTTGCTGTTCAAGTGACAGTAATCATAGGAGGGCCTGCTTTGACTAAAACCATCCATAGACTGTTTTGGATATGACCACAATTCCTGCATCACATGGACTATTATCTCTTCCATTAAACTGTCAACTAACAGCTGGTTAGTAAAAGCTTTGATAAAAGGCTGCGAATACCAGGCATGTGATATGGTTTCTGATACCCTTCCATCATTCCATGTTGATATCCAGTGCTGAATCACGGGTGTTGCTGGCAATAGACTCTGTAGAGAAAATAAATCTTGAAGTTTCAACAACAATTCTTCCCTCCCTCTCTCTCTCTCTCTCTCTCTCTCTCTCTCTCTCTCTCTATTCCCTTTAGGTACTCTGTCTCCCTACATAACGAATTCTTAACAGCAGCTCATGGTTGCTTCTGGTTCACACTCTTCATGCACCAGGAATTCTCATCCAGAATGTCTAAATTCGCTTTTAACATCTCCTTGCTTTACTTCACTTCCTCAGTGCCAAAATATTTATATCTGTACGAACCATTCTCCTGCCATACCTTTCTTATACAAGTATTATACTTTTCTTGATAAAACAACTTGCTGGATCCAGTATATCGTTCTTTTCCAGCAGCTTCACAAACATAACATATCCAAACGTAGATGTGACTCCACATTCATCAAGTTAATTCCCCATGTCACCTGGTCTAGTCTTGCAAATCAAGTCTTAGTGCAATTACATGCAGTTCCTCTGGTTTATCCAATATGCTAGATGCCCCTCAAAACGGTTCTACACTGGCAACAGCTTCCCCTAGTTGGAATGTCATTCCACTAAGTCATACTGTATGTTCCATCAATTTTAGCACAATTTTGATACAAAAAGTCAGACCTAAAGATTATGCTGTAGTCCTCGCTTACACGCAGTATCACCTCTACACACTTTTTAAATCGAACAGTCTCTATCCGAAAACCTATGTTGCTGACCCAAGGGGTCTCACATTATTACCCTCGATTCCACATAAGCTATAACATACCACTCTCTACAACTGCCCTTTAACTCAGATAATGCAGTCAACTCTTCCAACATAAACAAGATTATCTTCAAGTTGCAATGACTTACATGTCTATTGTACCCTTCAAAATATAACCAAATCATTCATCACTCACCGCACCATGCTGACACGGTACGACAAGGTCCAGATGCTGTGCTGCATCAAGACGCCGCCTCAGATTCTGACACCAACATATAGCGCCCCTGGTGCAGGGTGGGGGAGGGAGGCAATGAGGAAGGTGCAACCAGCTGTTGGAAGCGACATGGAAGCGAGGTAGGCAGAAAGGCAGCTGCACATGTAACAAGTTCTTTTACTGACGCATCTGTGCTACTCGTTACACGGGATGAGCGGGTGGGTGGTTGCTGAATTCTGCTGGATTGACTGCCTTCACACCCAGTGATGCTGACTGGATAGTTCTGCAAAGCACTGACAGTCTCATTCCAAAAGTTGGCCATGCTATCCCTACACCAGCAGCATGCATACACAACATAGCTGTATCCAATGTGGACCCTGGCAAGACCTGGCTGCATCACAGGTGGGGACACACACAACTTGGAGATGCCTGCCCAGTGATGGAGGATGATGGTTGGTGTGCACAGGGCGCAATCCAATGTCCTGTGGGCAGAAATCGGCCATGCTGCTGGGGATGAGCTGGTGTGGCGCCCTCTACCATGGCAACAAGGTCTGGGAAGGGACTTAGTGCATAGAGCTGCTATCCTGCCATGGCCTTAAACAGTTAGCTTCTACTGGCAGGTCCATGTGGTGTCCTTGTCCAGCACAGCCCCTTCATCATGGTTGGGATGCGAGACTCAAAACAGTTCTATAATTAAAATGTCCAGTAGTTACAGTCGATAGTGGCGCACTTGTTGTGCATATGCAGCACTACCACTCACATATACTAAAACACCACTGCATCTATCAATGTGGAAATTTGCCTTGCCTCTTGCTGCACTAGTCTGAACAGTACTGCTGAGTTCGCTGTTTCAACAGGCTAACATGCCTCACTACACTGCATCAGACTTGTTAAGGGGACCCGGAACGTCCTATACCTCCAATGTTCAATGTAAGGAACATTTTCTTATGAACTATTAACACCAGAATTATGAAACTTTTACAGTATAATATTACATATATTTAATACCATGTACCATATGGATTTTAATTTATTGGTGTTTTTTGGGAAGATATTAATTATTTTGTTACTGAAAATAATTGACACATTTTTTGGCATAGTATCTTTGAAATAAAGTCTGTTATCAATTATGTATCACAAAAAGGCTATGATACAAGGTGTATATTGGCACTGTTTACATTCCTTGAAAATTTTGAGTCTTTATCTCTAATAGTTTAGCAGAAAATGTTCCTTATATGGCAAAAAGGTGAACTTGTGGAAAACGAGTTTCAAAGTTTCACTAATATTTAGGTGGAGTATAGCACCATAAGAGGGGTTTTCACTGTCACTAGACATCTCCCAATCTAGCCTTCTTTTCACACCTTTCATTATTTGTCTGGCTTGCCTCTCACATTCCTTTTCTTTCCTTTCAGGATCCCGTTTCCTCTCATTGTCTATCGACATCATTGCACACACCATGTACTTTCCGGGCATCACATCCAACTTCTGCAGCACATAGCACTTTATAATGTTACCTTTGTTGTACGTGGCAATGGCATCACATAGTCCAAAATGCACAGTATGAATTTCCACAAACACATTTTTTGAGATTCTGGTCCAAATTACATTATTCACACTCTCATTTTGATTTTGTGTACATCCTTGGAGACATTTCTTCAAAAGTTCAGTTGCAATTGGTTTTATAGCCTTCATGACAGTTTCTGGTAGACTGTGTTGATGCTTGTATACACGTTCAGATCCCTGATATTTGTTGTACTTGCACCAGGAATTGGGTCTCTGTGGGCATAGTCCATGTAGTGGCTCCTCTTCAGTCGATAAGGTGTGGTAGTAAAGTGCCATTACAGCCTTTTCCATTGCATCAACACTGTGAGTATTTTGTCTTATTGCCAGTCCATAGTCTCTCTGAAATCTATTGATTACATCGTCTGTCAATCTTTTAGCTCCACCCAAAGGTTTTCCATCACTGAGTACTTGGCCTTTCATTGTGGTCTTCAGTTGGCGCAGCCTGGTTCCCATATGTTTCTGAACGTGACCTTTGGACCCTTGTTTAGTAATGGTAACATCATTTCCACAAGGTTTCAGCTCAGATGCAGCAGCAAAAGACTTCGAATCACCATCACCCAGGAACTGTAGGTATCTGACCTTGTACCACAGAAGAGAGCGACTGAAAATATCTTTCACACAGGAAACTTCCGTGGCCCCACTAGACCCACTGTGATGATGCTTGTATACACGTTCAGATCCCTGATATTTGTTGTACTTGCACCAGGAATTGGGTCTCTGTGGGCATAGTCCATGTAGTGGCTCCTCTTCAGTCGATAAGGTGTGGTAGTAAAGTGCCATTACAGCCTTTTCCATTGCATCAACACTGTGAGTATTTTGTCTTATTGCCAGTCCATAGTCTCTCTGAAATCTATTGATTACATCGTCTGTCAATCTTTTAGCTCCACCCAAAGGTTTTCCATCACTGAGTACTTGGCCTTTCATTGTGGTCTTCAGTTGGCGCAGCCTGGTTCCCATATGTTTCTGAACGTGACCTTTGGACCCTTGTTTAGTAATGGTAACATCATTTCCACAAGGTTTCAGCTCAGATGCAGCAGCAAAAGACTTCGAATCACCATCACCCAGGAACTGTAGGTATCTGACCTTGTACCACAGAAGAGAGCGACTGAAAATATCTTTCACACAGGAAACTTCCGTGGCCCCACTAGACCCACTGTAATTCCTTCTACAGTTTTCTGCATGCTCATCCTTCTCTCTTTTAGGACAGATACAGTGCTTGGATTTAATTACAACATCTATAACTTTTGTAGTATCAGCACTTGTTGCCGTTATTACCCCACTATGTGAAGTGTGCCCGCACTTCTGCCACGTACCATCTAGTGCGACGGTCAGGTCCCAAGGATTCTGAACATCTGCAATTTCTTCATTCACCGCCACAGCCTGCTCCACAGCCTGCTCCACTGCTTCTTTCATGGATTCTTGGGCAATATCTTCAACACAGGATCCAACAACCGAGTTATATTTTGAGAATTTCGTTGGTGGTAGTGGTAGATTCATTACACCACAAAACATTTGATCAGCAGAGTATCCCTCACCGATTGACCTTAGAGCATAAACACATCTGATATTTACACCATAGTACTCGTTTTTCTCACTATCAGTTTCACTTTGACCTATTCGACATATTCTGAGTTCCAAAATGAAACACTGTAACGACAACTAGTACAATGGAGACAGATTTCTGCTGCAAGTCCTATGTGTAGCTTGACATTTACTGACATACTCAATTTGCAACATTCCTTATGCAGTACTGAACTCTCAATCGCCTTTGAGAGCAATGAAATGTTAATTATTTCGTTCACAGTATTCTCACTACACTTCTCCAATAAACTGCAGTATTTTTCAGTTAATCCATGCAACTTCTTGCTTGTGATAGATACAGGAGTAGATTTCACTTCATGAATAACCTCACTATTTTCAGAATCATTTCCCAAGGTCGAAGAAATTGTCACAGTTCCACTAGTGTACCTCAGAGGAGGCTTTTTCCTCTTGTAAACTCTGTTACTAAATCGAGGCATATTTGATCAGTTCCAGTTACAGTAAACAACAGTATCCAAAGACTACAATATGCAGACAAAACAATTGCCTATCAAATCGTGTTGCCAACATAATATAAAATCTTTGGAAAGACTGGAAGTTTTGAAAAACGATGTTTTCAGTGAACATTATCCATAGAAATTCAATGTCGCGACATGCCCTCTACAGCACATTATTGAAAATAATATTTTCAATACTTGGAGTTGAGCTACAAGTAAGATTAATATGTCATTTTAAAGAGGAAGATCTGTAGTATTGTATTTCACAATAAACTGAAAACCCAAAATTTCATAATTTTTATGTTCTGGGTTCCCTTAAATTATTACTGTGACATCATCCCACACTCAAATGCTGTCAGAGCTGCAGTATCACACCATTCACACTCACACTAATACACCCATATATGGTCATTACCTTACAATACTCTTCGTATCACATAATTTGATAGCTTGCTTATTTTTGAATTGTGCAGTGTTAAATTATTACAAATTGGCTAATTTATTTAATAGTTTTATAGCATCAATGCGAACCAATCATGTTTTTGTGTGAATTCAACACTTAAAGGTAGGTTTCCACTTGTAAGTTAGTTTTCTCTCATTGGCTGGTGTAACAACACTCCATAAAACATATGATGAAACTTCTAGCTAAGACCTTAAGCTACAAAATGATACAAGAATATGTATGTATTACATACAGTTTGCTGGAAACAGCTGAATGTAGAGAAGGTAATGTTCCTAACATAAACCGCTAATGGACTTGCCTCACTGAATACCCCAGTTCCCATTGCACTGCAAAACTTAAGCAATGCAGAGTGTGGCCAGTACTTAGATGGGTTACCACGCAGGTTTATCATGCATTGTTACCAATTTGCCCTTTAACTTTATGTTAAAGGGGTGTTGGCATAGAGTTCCTGATCATTAGACTTCGCATCATCATCCTGGATTAAATTCCAAACCTCTCCACAGAGTCTCATAGAGTGAGGACATGATGGTGATCCAACCACAGGATGGAGATGTTAAGATCAGTGCCCCCTTGGTGCTCTTCAACAGAAGTAGGTTATGTCATTGTGCAGACTTCGGCTTCTGCCCTCTGTCACCATCATACAATGCAAACATAGCACACTACAGACACATGTCCATTATAATCATATAAATGTGTGAGATATGCTTAGCACACAAATCTCATACTTTGTGAAGGAAAGATGCCACTGTGGCTGAAGGAAGGGAAAACCTTTCGAGGCAGCTGAACCTGCCCCCTGGGGTCTCTCTGCCAATCATGTCAAAATACTTTACTTTTTCTGATGCAAGTTTTATGGATATGCATGATGTGTAGTGAGACTACATCATGGCAGAAATACAAATAACAAGAAACCTTTAACATGAAAACATTTTGATACATAAATTACATATACCATTTCATCTGCATACAGTTAAAATATATCTGAAAGGAAATGATGTTGAGGAACGAACAACATATGATGAACTTCGTTTATCAGAAAAAGTGCATAAAACTGTAATTAAATAATAGTTAGTTTAAGCAGTGGATAACATATGAGAGAGTCAAATGTTATATCTTAAATTATGTTAAATCAATGCCAAAATAAGCATAATGTGTCACAAATAAGAAATATTAAGCACTAAGTAATAAAAATATGGAAATTATTAGGTTGGCATGTAAGTTCATAACGTTTTTGTTTTCATGGTGGTATTACAGCTGCTAAGTGCTTTTATAGACTGTCACTTTTTATTTGTAACTCATTGTTGCTATTTGAGTTTACATATTGCCATCTTGTCATACTGAGATAGTGAGTGGAGCTATGGAAGCTAGAAAATGGAGTACCAAGTGGAGAAATCGGGAATTTTTCGACATATTCTTCAGTTTGAGTGGAGAAGAGGTGTGACAGCAGCTGAGGCTGCTGGAAACATTTGCGCTGAGTATGGGGATAGTATCACCGGACAGAGAACAACACGAAAGGAAGACCAATTTGACATTAGTGACTCCACACATTTGGCAAGACAAAAAATGGTTCAAATGGCTCTGAGCACTATGGGACTTCTAAGGTCATCAGTCCCCCAGAACTTAGAACTACTTAAACCGAACTAAGCTAAGGACATCACACACATCCATGCCTGAGGCAGGACTAGAACCTGCGACTGTAGCGGTCGCGCGGTTCCCGACTTTAGGGCCTAGAAACACTTGGCCACCCCGGCTGGCCTTTGACAAGACATATGGGGAATGATGAAGATAGCTTAAATGCATTAATTCTCGATGACCCATGTCAATCTATTCCAGAACTGACAATTTAATTTGATGAACGGTGATCATTTCATCATCGTGTGACATCTGTATGGAATAGAGAAGGTTCAAAAAACGAGAGTATAGGTACATCATGTAGAGGTCGCGCATGCTCTAAGCCAAAACCACAAAAAATCTGCAGGTGGCCATATGTGCATCTCTGCTTGCTTGTCATCAATTGGCCTTATGTTGATAAGTAGTATGTTCATGAGAGCTCTGTGACAAACAGTATTTTCAAGTATAAATTCCAGGTTGCAAACCAGGAATATAATTTCAAATTTTTCCCTAAGCAAATTCTACATAAATAAAACAAAAAGAAAATGACCACCAAACCTTAACTATTTAAGAACTTACAAAATTATAGTAAAGCAAACATTAATTTAATCAAAAGAAAAATTGTCAAATTTTTAAAATTTATTTAAAATTGTTAAAATTAATTGGACGACATTGATTTTTTTACCTTGATAAATAAATTTCAGTCCCACAATTTTACCTAATTTATTACCATCATTTGTAAGGATTTTAAAATACCAATTTGGAAGAGTAGTTTTACATTTATCATCTAAAATTAATAAAACCTTTTCCCCAAATTTAGTTGGTAAAATTTCAGCTGTTGAAATGATGTAAGATTTATGTTTATTAAGTGCTGATCATTTATTGAACACCACTTAACAACCATTACTACAGTTGTTAAGTTAACTTAATGGTTTTTCAATGCTACGATTCATGCTCCTTGTTATTTATACAGAAAACGTTTAAAGATTGAAAAATTAAAACATTTTCTTAACATTTCGAAAATGTTTGGAGAACATTTTAATTTTGAAAAACTAAATGTCTCAGTTTTTACCTATTCTACCTTTCTGAAAATGTTTCAAAACGAAGTGAAAACATGGAGTTAAAACTTCTTTAATGTTTTCTAATTTTTCATTATTTTATTTAATTAATTAGAAAATTTCAATTAGCATTCTACATTCTAAATCAAAAGGTAAATTCTTTTTACCATACATAATAACATATGCAATTGTATCATTTAGAACATTTCCATTAAAGAATGCACATACTTCATTGTGTTTTCTGAGTAATTAAAACATTCATTCATCTGGATATATTAATTACATAAATATATAATTTTTAATTAAATGGTTTATTATTGTAAAATCTCTATAATATTCATAAGCTTTTAAGAAGCTATTTGATGGATCAAGATTGCATAATTCTGATGGAAAAACTTCATTTCTTCCATTTTGACTGAGATATTTTGTAATTTAACACGATCGAATAAAGATGAATCACGTAATTGATTATTTTTTCGATTAGTTTGGGAAAAATACAACAAAATTCTGTACAATAATAATCATTAGTAAACTCTATTTTTCCCTGTAAGCCAGCAAATTCAATTGTTTGAAGTTCAAAGAATGAAAATGAGTTTTTGGATTTTTAAGTCTCTCTTGTTCTAAATTAAAATGAAAATTCTAGTTAATATTTAACGACAGGTACACGAATTTCCATAACTTTTACAATAATTTCACCATCTTTTTGAAGTGTAGAATTATCATTTTCTGTTGCCCAACAAAAAATAGAATCTTCGAGATCTCTTCTCAAACTGCAAGTAAAAACAACAGTTAAATCTCCCTATAAAATAAGTTGATTATCATCTTTAAAAAATCCAGCAGATAATTCTGATGGATAAAGAAATTCATTTTGTTTAGTTTTAATTTTTCCATTGTTAAGAATATGTCACTACATATTTTATTCCTTCACAGGGGAAGCAGTTAATCAAATAAGAGCTGAAGAAGAGATGAAAGGATTTTCGACTTTAGATAAACTATTTTCCCTTTTTTGTTTGTAATAACATCAAACAATTTTAAAACATAATCACCAATTAATTTAAATTTTGACTTAAAATCAGTTGCAGAAAAATCAGTTCCATCTTCATCTATAACTTCAAAAGTAATACAAAGTAGCGAGAAATTAGGTTTAATCCAACAATCACCAACATTAACATTAATTTCAGTTTCCTTGTTAGGAAGATTTAAACTATTTTTTGTTTTCTCAGTAACAGAAAATAAGTAAAATTGCTAAATTTCGATTTCGTTCATGATTCATTAAAGAAAAAATTTATTAATTCATTTTTACAACAAGTCTTGTGTAAAAACCTATAAAGGCAATTAAATTATCATTTTCATCAGTTATAGCTATTTCTAAATTTTGAACTGTATCAAAAATTGGAATTTTTATTCGATTATTTGATGTATAAATTATTTGGCCACCAAATTTTGAAATAGGTTTAAATGAAGCAATAATGTTAGTTTCTCTACGAAAATGATCATTATGCTCAACAAACATTCCATCTGTTAAATTAAAATTCACCTTAATTAATTCAAATAAAATCATTTTAGGCACATCTTCAACAACAGTTTTTTATTAGGTTCGATAATATGATTATTAAATCCTAAATTTTACCAACACAATCTTTTTTAGCCACTTATAATTTTTTTTCACTTTTGATAACAATTATATTTCAATTTTTCTCTCCTTAAATATGAATATTTGGATTATTTTAATGTATAAACTTTTCTAAATTTTTAAACTATATTCACGAACAGGAATTACTATCATTTCTCCATCACAATACAGTTTATTATTTTTAGATTTAATATTCAGAGTTAAAAAAGTGGAATAAAAACCAACTAGTGATACATTTTTATAAGTTTCCCTATTTGGAACATTTAACCTTTTCCTCAAGGCAAAACAATTATTACTCAGTTGAAATAATCTGCACAGTTATATTACAAAATTATATAAATAAATGGCAGATTGGGATCCAAAATCATAAATTCTAGAAAAGAAATTAAAAACCAAATGTGATAAACTCTCACCAAAATCAGTTCGATGTGCAATTATAGGACCAAGTGGTTCTTGAAATACTAAGTTAATGATTGATAATTACATTTTAGCACCTGGATGGTTAAATTGGAAAAAAATAATCATTTGTATATTTCTTCAAAACTTTAGATCAAACAAAACATCTACAATTTATAAACAGACACGAAAAAATTGAAGATAAAATGAATAAAGAAATTGTTAGTTTCATTGAAAACAATTACGAAATTGTTCCATTAGATGGATGTGAAGTTAATTCAGTTGCAATTTTTTATGATTTCATTCTTGAAAAGCAAGATATACTTGGAGAATATTTTACTATGGGAAGGCATAAAGGAATACATTGTTTTTATTGTAGTCAAACGTATTCAAATATATCAAAACAATTAGTTCGATATATTTTAACATTTATTATTTTTAGACATGGTGATACAAATTCGAATAATAATTGTTATTAATTTGTTGGTGGAGATTGAATTAAAGAATTATGTAGTAAACGTTGGAATAATATATTTATCTACTAGAAGTTTTTGAAAATAGTCGTCACTGTCATTATTATCGATTTTTCTCAGACCGATTGATTTATTGTTGGTTGTTAAGCTTAGAAATATTTTTAAAATTTTCCATTTTACAAATTTTAGAAACTTCACTTCAAGAGTTTTTACTCAAGTTATTGTCATTATTGATTTTACTTTCCGATTTTTTTATATAATTGATTAATTGACTTTTTTAACTTTAGAATATTTTTTATATTTTGCATTTTACTGAGTTGACATAGTTCTTTTAAAGATTTTTTATTCAATTCATAATTGTTATTAATATTGTTGACACTATTTATAATAAGATAGATTAATTTTTGTTTCTTAATTTTGGAAATTTTTTTTAAATTTTCTGCTTTAGCAAGTAGACAAAGTTCTTTTAAAATTTTGTATTTCTTTATTCATTTCCTTCCTAGTAAAGCCATCAATAAATTAAACAGCTGTTCTCTAGTTACATCTGAGTAACCATTTTTTTAAAAATATTTTTTAAATTTTTATAACTCAGTCGATTCTTTCCTTTATTATAATTTTATAACTTTTTAAATAACATTTCTTTCCTAGTAAAGTAATCAATAAATTCCAACAGATCTTCTCTAGATACATTTCAATAACCATTTTCTTTATGATAATTTTCTAAATTTTCATAACTCACCCATATTTCATTTCCCATAATTTTCTAAGTTCTTCAATAGTTTAGGTTTGTTTAGCATTTTATTCCATTGTATTTATATAGAATGAAATCTAATTTCTTAAATTTATTAAAACATTTTTGTTTAATATGTACCTTTGGGATTTTTTGGTTCTTAGAATAGGCTGATGAGATTTTTTAGTTGAAGAAAACTTCAAAATTAGATTCTTGGTTTGCAACCTGGAATTTTTACTAGAAAATGTTCTTGCTCGCAGAACTCTCATGAATATACTACTTTGGTAGAGTTTCTGGTGGAACTGGCAGAATGCAATAGCCACCTTTTTCATGCTTAGGAATTTTGGTGCTTGCATCAGATACAAAGAGGCAGCAGAGTCAGGCCGTTTTAATGTAACTGGTGTTTATAGAATTAATCGTGATTTTTGTGGTCTTAAATAAGTTGGTCAGATGGAAGAAGCTGTACTGTTTGATTTAAAGAGAGTGCTGATGAGACAAATTCAATAACAGCACTCAGTGCTCGTGTACATGTTGAGGGACACTCTATTTCGAAATTTCTTAAAACCTGAAAATTGTACAGAGGGAACTTACTGCATATTTTAGAAGAGGTGGAAATAATGGAACAGCATAATAGTAGTCTGGAGTTAATTCTTAATGAACACATAGAGCTACACCACAATGCCCTCTGGCAAATTTTCATTTTTTGCACAATGAATGTACGAGCAATGATGAAGAGGAAGGTTATCTGTTCCCTCTATTGTTCATGGCATTTTGCTGTTCCCCACTTGTGGTTATTAATATGCAGGTTGGAATACAGAATTGATATGGTAGTATTCTTTTTAGGTCCTCTTTGTGATGTTCCCACTGTATAGATTTTATACAATTTCACAATATTTTTCCATTTCAAAATATTGTGTTAAGTGTTCTTTTAATGCGGCAGCCCCATTTTCTCCTCTTGTTTAGCTTGTTGGTTTTAAATTAATTTCCACCTATTTGCACTACTGATTTGTTCTACTTCACACTTCAAGCACAAGAAAAAGTGTCACATATTGACTTCATATACCAGTTTCTATTTTTGTTAAGAGTATAGCTCTAAGGTTCGTCTAGGCCAGGTTTTGATCTTTTATGACTATTCATTTTACGATATAGGTCCTATATGGTTTTCGGAAGTGGCTATCTTCTAGCCTCTATTTTTTAAAGTTTCCATTGGTTTAAGACGTGGTTTAATGTTGAATGCATATGTGTCCTTTCCAAGCAATACATTTTTAACTGATATATTGTAGTCAATTCACTCTTGTATTTTACTTTTTACTTCTTGCACAAAGGTGGTGTATTACTCTTACTTAAGCACAATAGCATATTCTAATACTATCAACGAGTCAAGGTAGTTTGCATTGTTGTCAAGTATACTATGTTTCACACTATTGAGTCCTGATTTTTTTTGTGCAGGTGTTCCCCTACCTTCTTGTGCTGTAATGTAGTTCCTGTCTCAGTTCCATTTGATTCCTACTCATGCTGACATGTGTTTGGGGCCATCGGGCTCCTATGTTAGTCCTCTGGTTGTGGACATGAGCGCCTAGACAGTCTCCCATGAAGATGACCCAATCACTTAGTATGTGTCATGCTGGTGTCCTGGCCGCTTCACCTGTAGTTTTCACACTCCACTTGCTGGTAAGCTAGATCTACTGGGTGATTCCTGTCAATTTTTTGGATTCGATTCCAATCATCACTTTCTGTTTAGAGCTTTTTCTTCCCTTTTGTCCTGTCCTCTGTCATTTTATAGATGATGTGTGCGTTTTTTATAACCCAGTTTCAAACAGGAAGATGTGGAGCATCTATTATTTACCCTCATGGAGATCTAATCACAATTTAAGACCCGTAATCCTCACGTCCTAACTGATATGGCAGCACTTTCATACATTTGAGCTATGATTAGCTCTAATTTTAAACTTTGCAGCTATTTTAGGTTCACCTATTTTTCACCTGAAGATGTGATTTCATGATCGTGAAATTAGTTGTGACTGAATGATTAATAAACCAATTTCTGGCAGCTGTTTTGGGTTCATTAGTTGAAATAAAATTTTTAGGTTGCTCAGAAGCAAAAATTAATCACAATAAAACGCCAGATTAGGTTCTCTACATTTCAGATTAAATTTTTGAAAGAATGAATGTTAGCATATGATTTGTGTGTTTTGGACCATAGAAAAAGAAAAGGGAGCTTAAATTAATTATGTACTCTTATTTTTGTGACAATAGTATTATTTTGAAGGAACATCCCTTTTCATAAACCAGTAAATCACTTTAAAAAATAGCACTGTTTCCTTTTGGTACTGTGCTCCAAAGCTTTTACAATGTTTGTCACAAACATCGCCACATTTTGGAGAGTCAATATGCAGGTAGTGAAAGTATTATGATTATTTATATTTTTTGTTACAGCTGTTCATACGAGTGGAACTAAAATCCACGAGTTTTTTTTGTCTTATGATCTGACATTTCCCAGAAAACAATTCAATATATTATTACATGAGTGTAATTCTGTTTTCCCTTTCTTCTTTATCAATGATTGAAACTGAAAGTCCCTAAAACGTTCTCTAATCTGTGAACCCAGAAACATATCTGTTTCCACTTTTTCGAAACTGAGTCTGGGAAACTCTTAATGCAAGTGACTGCCCAGCTGTTCTCAGAGTAAAGATTTTCAAAAATTCTAAAGAACATCCAGTTTTGTCTAAAATTGTTCTGAGTGGTGTACTGTGTCATTGTGTAAAACATGAAATACTTTAAAATACACGTTACAAAACAGAACAGTCTGAATCATCTTGTGGTGGCTGTGAAGCCCTGTGTAGTTATGTCAAAATTTAGTTTTGTATGTGATTCTGGAACCAAAAATTAGCTTAGTTCTATCAGTGATTTATGTAAAACGTTTTTCATTTCAGTAGTAAATCCTACTCACATAGGCGACAACGATACTTATAGTATGCGAATTGCACTCCTAATAATACGACAATCGCTTTTCTAAGTAAACAGGTTCCAGATCTCTGACTGGGTCGCTGAGTTCCCACTGTGCAGCATTTTGAATCAGCAAGGTTGTGCTTGGAGTAGTCTCTCCACATAGTCTACTCCCAGAATGCTTTTTTCTCATTTTTGGATATGCTGCTTTTGTATTGGTAGTATACATCACAGGAATAGTAGGAAACCTGTTATCACAACGAGGTGACAAACACATGATCCCCCCCCACGCCCCTCCTCCCAGTAAACTACCTTCCTTTACTTTTTCTACACGAATTCAGCAAATTTTATGTTTTTGTATTTATGTTTAATAAAAATGATCCTTTACTACCTACTGTAATATTAGTAATCAGCCACAGAAGTATAGGGATCGCCCCCTGCCAGGGTGGAAACCCCTACTGTTTTATCAGGCTGCATATCGACAGCCTTTGTGACGTCATTAGATGCTATAAAACAGTATTCAAGATTATTCAATTTATTACTCAGAATACGAGTTGTTGCAGTGTCTGCTGTGATGGCTGTTGTCTGCATAACCCGGAGGGGATCTGCAGAGTCCAACAGTGAACTCATGGGAGCCAAGGATGCTGCATCAACTGGGAGTGGAAGTCAGTGACACCCTGGTGCGGCAGTTTGCCGCCTGTTGTCGATGTATGCACAACCCGTCAGTAGCCCTGCTTGGAGATGGTGGTGATCCAGACGTGTGTCTTGATTCACATGCCATTTCGCGGAGTACTCAATCTTTCTCAGATCACTGCCCACGTTGGCCCCTTAGGTGGAAAGCGATATCAGATGCCGTGATGTGCTGAATACTTAACATGGCCCGCTGGTACGGTAGGCCGTCAGACTCCTGCGACGCTGGAGTTTTAGGGCAGTTTTTTCCCTGGACCGTAACAGCATTGGTAGACCTTAGGACTACCCATCAGTGCTGGCTGCAGTGCTCACCTTATTACTGGATGCTGGACTTCATTATCGGCAGCTACGGACCGTTGATCTTCTCGTGAAGGACCAAGTGTAAGGCCAACACTGGAACAATCTCTCACACAAGAAGTCACCATGCCATAACCAGAGAATGGAGTGCAAACGACGTGAACGCTATCGATCCTACTGATTGACTGCTCTAGGCTAGTGAGGACGAAGTGTTTATGTCGTCGCCGAGAGGCTTCGCTCTATGACGCCATTCGTAATGACCGAATCGGTTCTGCAGTTTCGTTACATTTAATTGACGAATTTGTTACAGTGTCTTTACTACTTAAGAAAGTTTCTGCTATACGGTGTTGCGTTCTACCTAGTTTCTCTTATTAACGTTACAAAAGTAACGAAGGCAGTTCGGTCTGTACTCTTCTAACCATATTCTGCTGAACTCGCTTGGAGTCGAATACAAGACTGTTCGGTAATAGTCGTTCCTTTATCATGCTGCTTGGACGAAATAACACTGAAAGTTCGAGAGCAACGCTGAAACTGGGAACGTGAGGAGTAGACTCACGTTAATTCTTAAACTACTTCTTTTTTTTTTAGTTTTTTTTTCTGCCAGTTTGTGCGCCTCCTCTGGGGTTGCACTCTTATCAGGAACATATCTCGTTACCCCCTACGTACAGGCCTTCTTGTTTCTACTGTGTAAACGTACTGTTTTGAGACTCGTATTAGAAGCGCCAAACAACGTTAGATCTTGATGAGAACTGTATTTCATATTCAATTTGTCGATCTGAACGTTTGCAGTATGTGACGTCGACTTCAGTTTTACTGTTCCAGTCTTTCGTTCTTTCGCGAAATGTAGTCAGACATTCGTGTGGATAATTTTGCTGTTTTAAACATGATGCCGAAAGGTCTGCCTTATTTTGAGGAAGGTCTAGACCCTCATGAGGTCATTAAACTGCCTTTCTGTCATCTTGTGACTCGATAAGGATGTGCTTGGCACGAAGTCTGCACCTCTCTAATTGGATGAGTGAGCAAGGTGGTGCTGACATAAAACATTGGTTTCATACTTGATAGAATGGTGGTTCAAATCTCTGACTAGCCATCTAGAGAGAGGTTTTCTGTGGTTCTCCTCAAAATCTTCAGGCAAATGCTGAGTAGTTCATTGGAAAAGGAAAATTCCGCTTTCTCATCCTTCCCAAATCTGTAATCATAATCTCTTCCTGATGAATTTGTTGTCGAACAAACTGAAAAGACTTACCCTCCTGCCTCCTATTCGAACAAGATGGTTTTCCATCTTCATTTAAGTCTACATTAGAGACTATCTCGTCGAATTTCCTGGTGGTGCAATATAATCGGCAGGCACAAAACAGTATACTGTCAACCACCAGAAACATGTAAAACGTAAAGCATAACTTGTACAGCACAATTTGGCGAGTTACACAGTGGTAGGAACGTCACCATCGATAACACAATTGCAAGACTCTTTGGTCAGTGGTTGAGCTATCATAAGGGGAGTGTCTTTGACACTGACAGTCTGCCGTAAGGTAGGAATTTCCACAATGAAAAACATCAGCTACTAATGAAACTTCCTGGCAGATTAAAACTGTGTGCCCGACCGAGACTCGAACTCGGGACCTTTGCCTTTTGCGGGCAAGTGCTCTAGCAACTGAGCTACCGAAGCACGACTCACGCCCGGTACTCACAGCTTTACTTCTGCCTGTGAGTACCGGGCGTGAGTCGTCCTTCAGTAGCTCAGTTGGTAGAGCACTTGCCCGCGAAAGGCAAAGGTCCCGAGTTCGAGTCTCGGTCGAGCACACAGTTTTAATCTGCCAGGAAGTTTCATATCAGCGCACACTCCGCTGCAGAGTAAAAATCTCATTCTGGAATCAGCTACCAATGGTTAATTAGTCTACTCCACCTGATTCCTTTCCCTATGACAATGGATCCATCCCACGCTTGTCGCTCTTACGGATAACAGGTGCAAGAAAGTGACTGTCATGGCGCTGTGTATAATGTTTTCACTACCTGGATCAAATTACAGTATAAGCGAAACGTGAAAGTGAGGTTCTATTGTGTCCTACTGTGGACAAGAACAATTAAGCGCCTGTGAGCCAACAGTGTGTAACAACTTCCGATCTCCTCATTGATTTGGCAATGGGCTCAACGCTTCCTCGCACCACTAAGTCGAAATTCGTCAACTGCTCCAAGTCCACACACCAGCAACTCGCGCGATTTTATCAGTCATCCACATCGGGCACAATCCAAATCTGCTCACAACCTCAAGCGGGGCACAGGCAGCTGAGCCATGTGAGAAGATTCTTGGGTTTTCATTCACACTGCGCATCGTCCCAGGGGTTTCCTTCATGGCCTCCCTTAGACCATACGACCCAGCAAATCAACAGCAAAATTTTTGTGGAGCATATATACAGGAAAGTTCTCATCCCAAGCTATCGCCATTCCAATTGCAACACCAAGCAACATAGTTTGGGACCACTGACTTCATCATGTGAAACCATGGCATCTCCAGTGACACTTCCAAATACGTTGCCTTATTGAGCAACGTAAGTGAGTATGGCTGCATTATCAGCGACACCTTACTACTATCTCTGTCTGACTGTAGTTTGACCCTGCCGAAAAGGCATTGCTCCACTGGCTCGCAAAAACACTGGAGCAACAGTTGCAAGAGGTTAGTTATGAGAACACTTCGGACAATAGATCACAGTCTCAGCTTTGGAGACATATCTGTACTTCAATCATCTCATTTCTAATGCCGGGCATTACGTTTTGGACGCTAGGCCTTCAAACTGTTGCTACAAATACAGCTCGCATCGATCTCACATAAAACGAAACGATGGAAAGCAAACTAATCGTCGCACCTGTGACTGTATTGGTTTCATACTTGCTTTGGCACTCGAGCATACAACTGCTCCATGCTGTGCAACCACCCAAACACAAGATGTGATCCAGGTTGCAGCACATGATGATGATGCCCACATCTCAGACACATAGATCATTCTAGTTTCGCCTCAGCTCTAAGTGACAATGGTAGACTCTAGGTGGTAAATCACTCAACAAATCAATAATTTCTGATTGACATGGGCTCTGAAGTGAGCACCATCCCTCAGGTAGAACCCATCAATGGAGGTTATTAGACCAGTCATAAAATTACGCACCACAAACGATTCTCTTACAAAACTTTGTAGAACTATCACTTCCATCATAGACCTTGACCTACGTGAAAAATTTTCATGGCAGTTTTGGTCGCTAATGTTAGAGAATCGATCAATTCAGCAGAGAGATAACTGTGCATAGGACCCATACTACGCAAGATTGTTCAGTCGACTAACAACATAAGCAACAACAGGATGACAAAGGTTTTAATTCCAGACTGTCCACTCACAGCTACAAACGGTCCATTGCTGCCAAACCAGGTATGTCTACGTCAAGATCGTTGACTGATGGGTTCCCAAACATCATAACTCCTAGGACACAACAATTGATTCAGAGCATGCAAGTGGAGTCGGTTGGCAATGCACCCACTACTCTGTCACCTCCACAGCCCAACATTTCCCCACCATAGCTTCACAACCCCAGTGCTGTCCAGCAATCCCACTACAGCCATTCCCTCCAACCTCCACCCTAACCCTGCAAGTATTACCTGTATCAAGATAGGGTGAGAATCACAACATCCAGCTCGTTTCCTTCTCTCTCTCGTCAAGAAATGGCCCAGCTGTGCCCTAAATAGCAGCCAGCCACAGCATGCTTGGTGACATGGACCTGCACAAAGATGACATCAGTAGCCTCCTCTCGCAGTGCCCTGCACTCCAGGAGAGAGGAAGGGGGAGGGAGGCGGATCTGTGGGGATCTTACCATCGCTAACGCAAATGCAAGATAATAAGGTTTTTTGGTTAGTGGTTGGGGAGAGTATCTTTGACACGTGCAGTCAACTTTATGCTGCTCCATCATGTACACGCATCTTGCATCTCCATGTTAAGCAATGAAGTGTGTGTGAATTTCATTCATTTGCCCTCACTACGAGCATTTTGAGCAGAAATTGCCACACAGTTACTGAAACACACAGGATCCTTTCCGTATAATAAAGAAATTCATTTGAGAACCTAAAATTATTTTCGAGCGATATATTCCAAACTCACAATAAGATCTACATTCAGGCACTGGGTTCAACCGATACTACATTTGTAGATCCATAACGAAATAAACATTTACCATCACAGAATGCCACTTGCAGCATCCACATTAGAGTGTCTCTTTACTGTTGTGTGAAAAAATGAAGCCATATAAACAAACCGTTTAGGAGAAACTGACAACTGTTTTTGGACGTACATAAACGAGGTGGTCTGGACAGTCAAGGCATGACCAGGGATAACAATGTTGCCGGTTCCAAGAGACAGTTGCAATAAGTGCATAGAGGGGCTTTACATTTGAAGGAAGCTTGTATTCTACAAATTATGTCTCTGTGTTGCTTACTACCGTCGTCATCCACGATAACTCGCAAGAAATGGAACAAAATTTCACTAAATGACTTGCAACGATCACTTGTAATGCTCGCACTGGCCACGAAGTTCACAGCAAACCGTTCAGACCAATACTGAACATACGTTGGCTATCGGAGAATGAGCGACATCAGGTACGCAGAAGAAAGTAATTCTGACAGCTGTTGTTCGTGAATCCAATGATAATGCAAATATCCTCAAATTGTTGCAACTAAAGCACATTTTTCCGTTTATTGTAAAGCAATATTTCGCAGCAAATGTACGTCTACATTTATGACTCCCATTACATTTTCTTGCTCATATTGAGACTGAAGTGAATGTAGTTCCAACTGAAAGTACGACAGTATGATGATTTTTGGAGATTTAATGGCGTAATGAAGCACTTTTGTCTCTGTAGATAATTTCGTTGAACGCAAGTTCTGCCTGCTTTTCTTCATTAAGGTTGAATGCTGTGAAGGCTATGGGTTCATGGATAGATGGTACACATGTGGCCACTGCCCCTTTTGTCTTATCTATTGGGAATGTTATATTGCGCGATATGAACAGATGCAAAAGGTGTGTATAGGTTTAGTCACTTTTTTGTATGTTAGGATTGTGGAAGTTTAGGTGATGGGGAAGACGAGTCAGTTCTTCGTAATGTGTGACAGGTAATCGACATTACAATGCACTATTAACAGCTCACTTCCAGACAGTTTGCTGAAGATCATTTGGAAACTTCATCCATGCTTGTGGAGAAGAGCAATGACACGCATTTCTCGGAATCATCCAGGGAAGACCAAAATTTTGCCTGTCTGAGATTACAGATGTATGGAAATGTAGAAGTTATATTTGATGTGAGAGATGTGGCCGAGATAGCAAACAACGAGAAGCAATTAACTGTCTGTGTTGAAACTGTGGTAGGAAGGGAATATATAGTTTGAAATGTTATTAGTAGATCGTGCAGTTCACAGCATCATCTATAGTTCCGATGCTGCCAGGAGAGAAAAGTTAATCATTACAATATGACTACATGAAGCTAATATTCAATTTGAAATTAACACATTAACACTACTTGTCATTTTTCGGTTAGGAATTAAGGACAGGGATAACCAAAAAGGTGTTGAATAATTTAATCAGTTACAAAAGCAATAGTTGTATCGGAAAATATAAAATGATTCGACATGTTAGTACTAATTAAAATTAAGAAATAACAGTATTTAAGGTTAATGTAGCTAGAACATCAGAAGAGGGTACAAGTACAAAAATAATTACATAATTAATAGAAATGCAAAACAGTTTTCCAGAGACTAAATAATATTACTCTAGTTTGGTAGCAAAACCAAGACAAGAGGTGTTAGGTTTAAATTTTCATTCATATAATTTTTCTTAATATTAGTACCTGATATTGAATGGGTATGTATTTATTCAAGTTCAGTTAGTCCGTCTCATCCTTCCTTCACTCTCTGTTCATCTCCTCTGCGCCCCTCTGTCCTTCTCATACTCCCCGCTCTCTGTCTACCTCCACTCCCACTGTCTCTCCATCCTCTGCCCTCTCTCTGCCCATCTACTACTCCACCTCTCTCTCTCTTCAGAGGCTCCTCGCCAGTCTATATGCCCATCTGCTCCTTGCCCTCTGCCCATGTGTTTCTTTCCCCTCTGTCTATCTCCTCCTCTGCCCTTATCTCATTCTGCCCCCTATATTTTCGCCTCCTCCCCTCATACTGTCTCTCTCCCTCTGCCCATCTCCTACTTCCCCTTTCTGCCGGTCTTTTGCCCCTCCGTGTCTGCTCATCTCCTCCTCCCCTCCCTATCAATTCCTTTCTCTGTTTGTTGCCTTTTTCCCATATTCCATCTCCTCCTGCCCCTCTCTGTCCATCTCCTCGTCCCTCTCCCTCTGCCCATCTCCTCCTCACTTTGTCTCAGTTCATCTCCTCTGCCCCCCCCCCTCTCTCTCTGTCCCTTTCTCTGTCCATTACTTCCTTCCTGTCGATATTTATCTCCATTTCCTCCTCCCCCTCTCTCATGCCATCTCTTCCTCTCCTCCACTCAGTCGATCTCCTATCCTCCCTCTCTTTGTCTGCGTCCTCCTTCCCCTCTCTCTGTCCACCTACTGCTCTTTCTTTTCTGTCCATGTCATCCTTTCACTCCTTGTGTCCATCTCCTCTTCCAACTTCTCTTTCTCCATTTCCGCGTTTCCCTCTCTCTGTCCATCTCCTCTTCACCTTTATCTGTGCCCATCTCCTCACTCCTTTTCTCTGTCTGTTCATCTCTTCCCTCCCCCCTATTCCCCCACCCTAACAGGAGGTTGCTGGTTCTTATCCGCAAAGTATTTCTTTCTAGATAGAAAGTAATATGTGTACCAATGAAATGGATGAAATCGATCCATGGGCTTAGGAGTAGTTTTTTATCTGGGGCTTTGCCTGAATGCACACATCACATGTAATCACATATATTTGACATATATTTGACATATATTTGTACACATAATTCACCTGTGTGTCTAGTGAATTTCACCCTGTAGTTTCGTTTTCACGCAGCTCCATATTTACGAAGTCAAATCTTCTGTGCCATGTGTCATACAAAGATATAATTTTGTAGATACATTCAGCGGTGTATAATTTCGACGACAGTGTACTGTACGTTAGACATAGGAACAAATAAGAAATTAATTGTGCTTTGGTTGACACAACGCCATCGATGCTCTCTACAAATATTGTTTACGTTCTCAGAAGTATAAAACGACATCTGCTACATCGGCCATACACCTTATATTTCCTCCTGCAAAGTGACAAGGCTAAGGCGATGTTGGAAAAGTATTTTCTGAGCGACGCAAGAAAAACTGTAAGTGGAGAATAATACTTCATTAATTTGTTTCAAGAATTGTCTTAATAAGTTACAGACAGCCATGCAGTAATTCAGCTCACCATGAAACAGTCGTAAGCAGCGCGAGCAGTTACAGCAATATGACAATCGACCGACCAGCAAAGACAAAGAGATGTGTAATCAACATTGAGAGGGTATCTATGCATTAACCGCGCTCTGGATGGCAGCAAGCAGCAACACTAGCCGCCATATCATGTAATTTCAACACACTGAACACATTAATGAGGTGACTGTGACAGAAGTTTTCTTTTCGTTTCAAAATCTAACATATCAGTGTTTTATTGACCCATAAATCATTCCCAGCATATGTTCAGTGTGCCAGGAAGGGTATTAAGCAGTTGTCAAGTGTCAATTGGAAAAAATACATTTCTCTTAAGATTATATCTTGATGTGCTCAGAATGTTGGGGCACAGCCCAAGTTTACTTTCTAGGAGTAATCATCTAATAATTTTCATTTGAATTTGGAGATGACTGTCATTGTTCTATTCTGATAAAGGCGTTGTAAAATATTACTTCACTTGTAAGTTATAGTAAATCATTTGTGCAAAACTGAATCAATGGAAGATAGAGGAAAACAGGTAAGACTAACATTACAAAGTTAATATTGTTTAAAAGACAATGATGTGCCTTTCTTATAAACTGTCCTACTTAATGCAGAAATATAGTTTCAGCTACATTTCAATGTTGAACGACTATAGGCCTGGATAACAGAGCACTATTTGCTATCAAACTTGTCAATTAATTTATACCACAATTTAATTTCTCTTTATTTCTTTTAGCTTCACAACAGAAGTATTACATTGTCAATTAAGATTTCTATTCAGCTCAGTGTAAAATGTATAACGATATGATTCAGTTTTATTTTATTTCTTATCAAATGATTCTTATAAGTCCAGAATGGTAAAAATAATAGTTTTGTTTCTTAAACAGTAACAATTGCTTTTATACACTGACAGCAGCATGCTGACATCTGATCTGTGGTGTCCTCTAGAATGTTGACTTGTGCAGCAGATTATACAAATGTAAAAATATTCGACCTACATTAGCTGATCTTATATGATTTGATAATTGCCTTTTCTGAGAAACAAATATCCTAACACATTACAACATAAAGCATGACAGTCCTAACTTCCATTAAAACTGCTCAAAGCCCCACGAAATCAACATAAAACTAGATACAACAATGTTGCCCGCATATCTGGAAATCTCCTTAATAGCAAAGATAATTAAGCCTTTGAACCAAGTTGTTAATTGTTTACTTGTTTGTAGTTTGTTTTCACTAAGAATGCCAACCATCTGTTAAATACAACTCTAATAAATATGTAAGGCAGTACTTCCAAGCATGATATGAGATTCGACTTACAAGCAAAGTAACCGAATGTGAAAGTTATTAACGAATTTGCCTCTATATATACGAAAAGATTCATAGATAATTACAAAAATACACTTGTTTTCATTTTAGTAAAGTCATAAAAATAATGCAGCAGTTCACACATCGCAAATATCACGCCTAAGAAGGCATAGTACTCGGCAAACGCACTTCATAATGGAAATTAATTCCCCAAACGCGTCCTTCCTGTGACTGGTAACAGTAAATGCTATTGTGTAACAAAAACAGATATATGATTCCGTGTTAGCTGATGTTGAGAAACACAACGGAAGTTTACAACTGGATTTAAATATGGCGGCTTGCCCAGTTTATGTTGTATATATAGGTTGTTAAGCAAAGAGTGTCTGGAACCCATGGCAAATTAATAAAGATCTTAAAAGTATATTGTAATGCATCAGTCATTGCATTGTATTCTTATGAGACCAAAATAATGCTTTAAGGGGCAGTGATATGAAAAAGAAACAGATGGGAAACAGTCAGTAAACAGTTTATTGTTTCAAAAGTAATCGTCATTCCCATAAATACATTTGCGCCTCTCTGAAACAAAACATGAACAGTGCCTTGTGGAAAAACATTTACAGTTGCCTATGGAACCAACTCGATTTGCTTCATACAAAGAGATGCAGACCCTTATACAATCGTGGTTTCATAGTATAACATTATGGATACAGTATTGGCAGATTCAGTACAACTTTCTATCTCACCTTTAAAATTTGTTCAAACTGTCCACACAACATTTCGACAGATAACATCTGTAGACACCCTATAGACACCCTACAGACACTTAATGTGAAATAATGAATGTCACACTTTCTTCCAATATTGTTACTATGTACATCATTGTCTCTTATGAACTATTTATATACTGTGAAGTAGTGGTCAAAATCCCTATCCTTTGACAGGTACCTACAAGATGCTTGTGACTGAGTGCCACATATTATTCTTACAGCATGTTCTTGAGCAGTGAAAGTTTTCTTTCTTAAAGATCAAGTAATCAAGTACATTATTCCAAATGACGTAATTGGATGAAACTGTCCAGAATATGTCACCTACCTAACTTACTTTTTGACTTCCCCTCATATACTATCTAAAGGCAAATTCACACTGGCTGTCACACCACTGTCACCTCACAGCACCGTCCTGTAATGGTGTATTCGCACTGTCCGTTACATTCCATGACATCAATTCACATAGCCCAGTACCAAACGGTGAAAGTGAGGTTATGAGTTACCATCCATGACACAAAACGTCAAAGTATAGTACTGGAAATTAGGAACTAACAACAATAGTGTTTATTAATGACCAAAGCAAAGTTCATAACGTACGCTCTTAATCAATTTTGTGTGGTAAAATACTGAGAAGTGAGAAACATATCAAAACATTGAGGTCTGTGTGCTAGCTAAAGTTTATACATACAAATATATCAAATGATATTTGTTTGGGAATAAGTAGAATGTGTTTATTTTCTCCACCTTGTTTCTTTCTTATGTAACTATTAATGTAACAAAGAACTCTATTTTTTCATTAATTAGAGCTGACTTTTTCACTTAAAATGTTGTTTAGTAAAATTGCTTCAAGTAATTCTTATTTATATTGTAAGATGGCAAGAACTATGCCCCTTACATGAAGTCATTAAAGATCACCTAACTCACCTTGAGCGAACAGTAGGGCTGAACAAAAATGACTGACAAGGCACAATGCATTTTGTAGAGGGTATAGTATGGACATATTGGAATAATTAATGTCAGGTGATGGTTTTAAAGTAATTCACTCAACATGAAAACTTTGTGGAAATGCGTCGATTTACTGGAGGCTAGTTTATCACAGGGAAGTATTCGAGTTGAGCGTGGCTGGCTGGGGAGCGGCGAAGGGAAATGACAATTGGCAGCTTAGGGCGTCTCAAGCTCTGAGAAAGCGGTAACAGGGTGCGGCCTCCAGCTGCCTTAAGATGAGTGACAGTGAGTGGGTGGTTGTCCCCATACTGGTGTACTAGGAAGCAGATGGAGAACTTGTACGCCTGTTGATAAATGTCTGTCGTCCCGTTTTCAGTGAAACATGCGAGAAAGCCGCGCAAAGCTACGTTGGAGCGGTCAACAGAGGCCAAAATATGCGTGTTCGTAACTACAGCAACTTCACGTTGAATTCACGGTCCACAGAGACTGAAGTAAATCAGGTGAAGAGCGATGGAATGAAATACGCCGGCCTCCGATGGGAACGTAGGACCAAGGAATCTGAAGTACTCTCCTGGAAGTCAGAATTCGGGAAAAACTGGTGTTTTGTGCAGACGGTAACCTTGATGGGCGGCCTGGGAGAAGCTACATAGCAGAAGTTGAGAGGAAGGGAAATTTTGTGGGAATTTGTTCACTTCCCAGAGCAGGCATTGGTCGGCGCTGGGAAGCGACGCATAATTAACGCGACTTGCGCTGCAATTGGCGTAAGTGATTTTGCTGGAGGGGAAACCGAGGCGAAGAATGGACTGGGAGAAGTCTTCGTAGAGGTCTCCCATTCCCAGCTTGCCTAGAGTGCGGACGTGGTGCTCTTTACTCAGCTTGTCTGAGAAAGAGTGAGCATCTCTGCAGTTTAGGACTTAGCAAATGGACGATTGAGCTTGGAGATAGAAAGTTTTGGATCAGCTATGTACTGAGCAAGATAGCTGCGAGTGAATAGACGAGAGTAGCCTTGCAGCACCACGAGGCCGGCCGACGTCCTCACAACGACGACGCCCCGCCACGCTGAATTCGGTGATATTGCACCCGCTCCGGCTCATTAATTTGTTGGATCACGTCGGAAAAGTTTCCACGAGAGTTTCATGGGCCGTGTATTGGGGAATTCTTCTCACCCTTCGCATTACGCCTGGGTCAGTCGATAGGAATTAATTTTGATTTATCGCACTTTACTCCAAGTAAACACAATTTATTACCACTGCCTGATAGGGGAGTCTTGTAATGTGATGATTGAAGGTCGGGAGTCAAAATAAATTTGTGCTAATCGACTGCATCTGTTTTCAATCAAGTAGTTGAAAGTTAAGTATTATCAATCCAATTACTGTAATAAACTCCATTAATATGATTTGTTTGCATTTTGTCTACGTATCCGAAAAAACAGCTTCCTAGGTATCTTATAAGAGATGAGTGGGCAGGATCCCACATAAATGATGTATTATTTTCTCTATTTTAATAGTGTACTACTGTCTAAATGACATGTCTGTGCAGTTCTGTGCATAAACTCTGTACTTCATTTTGTATTCTTTTAGCTTTTGCAGCAACAAAGACCAAAACTGCAGTTTTGAAATAAACAACTTCTACAGTCAACAGCGAATATTAAGTCCCTTAAAAAATTTTTACATGGCTGGATACCCTGACCATGAGAAGTTAATCAGATCCAGAATCGTTTGTTCATGAACATGGAAAGTTAGTGTTATGCCAGAAAATTGGGCTTGAGCCAAGCTTCCGCAGGCATGAATTTCTTACGCATGAATCCCCCTACCACCATCCTTACACACACATTGGCATTTCCGTGTGCCTGATTTGGAAAAGCTACTTACGCGACTTTTCAGATGGAAACAACTGAAATTATTCGTATGGGGGCTGTGCAGCTTTTAGGCAAAGAGCTTATAGTTCTGTTGACGAAGAAAAACAGACCCACAGATGTGGTATATAAAAATGACCATCTCATAGGAATCATTTGAAAACATCAAATACGCTGTCTGATGAGAACGACGTTTCTTTCGTAAATCATATTTGAATGACTAAAATCAATTTCAAAATCTTGTTGAGCCATATTTATGGCTCTGTACATAAGTCTAATACAAGTATGCGAAATGCCATGCAGCTCACATTAATTTACAAGCAAAATTGAAATACCTGGCAACTGGAGTGACTGCAGCATACATATTGCTATCTGAAGAAAACTAGTTCAAAATTTTAATGTTATGTGTAATATCCGGAAGTTACATCAGAAACAAAAGATTTTGTCAGGTCAAAAGCCTTGTAAATAAACATTTTTTTTATAATGGTATGGTGCTTAATTTCGTAACCAAACTTTGTGCCTCAGTGCAGAACAATATTACTGTGTGCTACCGCTCATACTAATACTGCTATATTTACATAGGATTTTAATGAAAGTTAAGAATATTTTTAAATCTCTAAAGCCATAAATAAATTTCCGTTTCACGAAACCTAGACTAACTCAGAAAACAAAAGGGAAGCTGAATTGCTGAGACAACAACGTTACTTTCCAATGTATTTTCAGTGTATCACAGATAGCATAGAAATTTAGAAATAATGTTCTTTGGAATGCAATACGCATATTGCAGTGACTCCAGTTGGCAGATTTTTCAATCTTTCTAATAGGATGTAGGCTGGCAAGGTATCTCACATACTTTCATTAGACTTTTGTACAGAGCTGATTTTATGGTTCAAAAAGATTTCAAAATTGATTAGACCCATCCTAAAATGATTTTTTAACAAAATATCATCCCATTAGATAATGTCCTTATTAGCATATATTTTGTTCCCAAACGATTCCTACGAGGTGCTCATTTCCATATGCAACATCTGTGGGTCCGTTTTTCCTTTATGAACGTCACTACAAGCAATTTGGCTAAAAGCTGTGCAAATCCAGTATGAGTTCTTTCATTTGTCGCCATGTTGAAAGTCGCATAGGTAGCGTTTAACACTCAAGTTGTGCTTCTACGGGCAGTAATTGGGGGATGAACACGTAAAAGAGATTCAAGCCTATGGAAACCTGGCATACTCCCATGATTACTCATAGGATAAAAAATTTTAAACTTTTTCGAAGCAGTTACCACTGTACCCACAGGTTGCAGTAGATTTAAGAAATTATTATTAAACATACCTGCTACTTGTGACTTGTTATTCTAGTCTTGCCATTATGAGGTAATTTGTATGATCTTGGGATGAATCCAGAAATAGCTAACCAAGGAATACGCTCATCACAGTATAACTTCGAATGCAATTTGTACAACCCCATTTTATTCCCTGGTTGGTTATTCCTAGAACAGCATTCCCACCCAGTTAACTTTGCATGATTGTACATACTAGGCATTTTCTGAAAAGTCATTCATATTTATTTAGTAGCCATCTGCAGAAAGGCATGTTTAACGTGAGCAATAAATGTTCCATGTCTGAAAACAATTCCCTTGAGGATATTCTGAGGCAGACCAATGCTCTAAACAAGTTCAGGAGTGTTGTAGAATAAATGTATACTGACACGGTCTCATGCAATTAAAGGTTAGTGCAAAACATTTAACTAAGCATGTAAGGTACTTGTATGTATAACATAACATTCCATCTTAAAATTAGTTAAAGGATCAGATATTTTTTGTTTGACCAGTAAGACATTTTTCTAAGTTTCAGAACGAACCATGGAAAAATATGCAACAAAGAACTTCACATAGATTGACAGCGCTTCTACAGCAGAAGTATGATTCTTAAGAGAATGTAAATATTATGCAAGGAAAAGGAAGGAGAGGCTACAGGCTGATGGTGGCCAATGTGGAAATTACAAGTTGTGTATACGAAAATTAACGGTGTTGCAGTCGGTGTCGCTTCAAAAGTAGCATGATGAGATCCAAGAGGAGAAAAGAAGAACTGCATCAGTTAAAAAGGAGCATAGGGCTCAAGATTAGAATTAGGAAAGAAAAATTAATAGAAATCTTTTCAGAATAAAAATATATTGCCCCATTTATATTTACTTTATTTTCGTTTTATTACAACAAAGAACTGCCATGATTAACACATATATATATATCAGCCACTTAGAAAATAAATTTTTTGAAAGGAAAAATAAACTTGCTGAAAAAATCGTACTTTACAGAAGATATGTGGAGCTTTTATCATTAGTAAAGATAAAGTTGAGGCTCATATGACTCAATGGAAAAGTAATTCCATCAGATTAATAGATCACCTATGCCTGAGGTACAGGCAGGATTTGCCCTTTATGTACAAAGCTGGTGTGGTATTCCAATACTGGAGAGACTCAACAATGTCGATTATTTAAGAGGGCATTGGCTAGGTAGTTCATGCAGCCGTCTTGACACTATTGCTACAATGGTGTAATGGTTAGCTCATCTGCCTAATGAGGAGGAGACCTGGCTTCAAGTCATGAGTGTGACACAAATTTTAATTCATTTCTTCGTCTTTTATCATTAACGTAAAAGAACATATTTTTTATATTTAGGGGAAAACAACTTAACACTGATATCACAATACATAAATAATCACACACCCCAACACACACACAAGTATGCTGCATTTAAATCCATGCTGAACAGGGCACACACATAACCTTTGAAATTCATAGCATTAACACAAGAAACTGATACAATAAAAGCAACTGCAGTAAATAATGGGTATTCAGAAAAATCAATAGACAAACTATCCAACAAATTACAGAACAATGTCAGTAACAGAAGCAGTACAAGAATAACAACTGATATAGCACATTTCTTCACAGGCATGTCCTACTTAGGCATAGCAACGCAAAAAATTACTAACTTATTTAGAAATAACAATATTAAAATATTATTCTCCTCAAACAACAAACTTGGACACCATTTATATCACACAGTAAACACAAACACCCCAACAACACAACACCCCAGTGGAATATGTAAATTACAATGTAAGAGAAGCCCTGCATTTTAAATAGGCAAAACAGAAAGAATGTTCCACACATGATACAAAGAACATGCTGGTGCTTTTAGACTTAACCACTTTGACAAATCCACAATAGCCAACCATGTGTTCCATAACAGACACAGACTAAATGACATCCACAACAGCCTAACAGTAATCCACACAGAAAACCATGGTACAAGACTTGATTTACTAGAACAACTAGAAATAACGTTACACAAAGTAAAATCTTCTGAAGACATGTAGAATCAACAAACAGAGTTCAGCAGCCACAGTTTTTTCAGTAATTTGAAAAGTTTATTTTTTCCTAAAGAAACAATTATTTAATAGTTTAACCATTTGATAACATGATCCATCTTTAAAATGTTCACAAAAATTTGTTTTTAAATGATATCCTATATAACTAATAATATAAAGGCTTTGTATTTCTTTTGACACACTAACACCTATGTATTTATAGAAATGCAGCATCTTTACATTTTAAACTCTTTGACTCGTTTTGACTTGTGTTTACAAAACGCACTGTAGAACAAAAGGTGTGTATATTTAGTTAAACATGCTTACTCATGCTGTGCTTCGAAAACCATGTGTCCACCACTGCAAACAGTAAGTTATCTTCCTATTAGTATTAGTTTTGTAAACTTATATTCACAATGTGTCTGATTTGTAATATAACACTGTAATCTTAACATGACCAAAATTAACCCAAATCTGGAAAAATAATCGATATAGTAGATTGTCAACTCTCCTGAAGATGAGCCCACAAGTCTGGAAATGCATTGTGCATTAAAATAAAATCACGATTGTTACTTGAGGCAGTTGTTCTTCATTTTATGGAAGTGATAACAATCATGGAAGAAACACTGACAGAAATAAAATTAAGTTGTTAGGTCTATTTTGGCACTGTGTGCTAAATAAAACAAATTAGTTTTTTCTAATGCTGCGCTATAGATGACAAATTTGGACACTCATCTCCATACAACTGTAGTGAGGTGTCTGCCTGCTTAGCTGGGTGGTAACATACTTGCTTTCCATGCAAGTGGGCCCAGGTTTGATTAACGCCGGGTTAGAGATTTTCTTTGCTCAGGGACTGTGTGTTGTGTTATCATCATTTCATCCTCATCAAATGTGCACAAGTCGCCCAATGTGGGGTCGACTGAAATAAGACTTCTGCTTGGTGGCCGAACTTCCAAGATGGGGCCTCCCAGCCACCAATACCATACTCATTTCGTTTCATTGCAATGAGTTGAGTAGCATGTTTGTAGAGAACCTCTCAACAAAAGCAAAGAGTGAAGCACATCATGTTCCAGCCCCATGACATGCTTCGCACTTCGTTTTTGTTGACAAGTTCCCTACAAACATGCTACTCACCTAAGTACTGTTGTATGGAGATTAGTACCCAAATTTCCCATCCATAGCGCCACTTGTCTTCGATATTAACTTCTTTGATTTATCTGTAGGTTTCAGGTAATTTACTACACTGCTTACATCCACTTACAATTTGGTTTATGCCTTATGACAACTATGGTTACTTTGTTTTATGGTTTTATTATTTTATCACACTTTCACCCCCACTCTGAACCCAACTTCAAGATATGCATGTCATTAGCCGATTAGCTTCTGTTCTGTCATTATGCTTGCACTTATTGTTTCGCTTCTTTATACTAATTTTTTTACAGGCACAATGTACCACATGTAAGCATCTAAAAGCTCTTATTGTATTAATGGATTCAGTACTGTATTAATTATTGTTCCCGTGTACTTTTTAGGAGCATGGTATTTTGCTGTATGCACCTTATTGTTAACACTCGCAAATGATGCGATAGGTATAAGTATGTACTATTTTTATCTTTAAATTTTAATTTTTTTAAACTTTTCATCCCTAATTTTAATATTCTTGTTTGGCTTCTAGTTATGTGTGATGTATTTTCCTGTACAGCCTTTTGAAGAAGAGCACTAAGTGTCTGAAACCAGTAAAGAAATTAAATTTCTTATATGCAACTGGTTGCTTATTATTTCATCATATACGACTACAGTTGCTGAGGATGGATAAAATACTAAACTGGCAGAAACGTTGCATTAGCTAGTGTACCAAATCGTCCCATATATAATAGTGTTATTAAACGAATGTCTTTTGGAGGGCTGGCCCCCAAAATCTGGAAAATCTTGAATATAATTATATTAAAAAAAGGAAAGACAAAGACACAAGAGAACTGAAATCTTACAGCTCAGTTGTTTGGTAAAATCTGTAGCCACCTGAGGGACCACAGACAGATAGTAGACATGATCCAACTGTGGAACAGTTTCAAGAAAGGGAAATCCACCGAGGATATAATAAATCACGCAGTGTACTTGTGAACACCTCAGGTGATAAGTACATTATAGACATAATCATTGATATAACTGGGGCGATTGATAATTATTGCACATACAGGAAGGTGCAGTTAGAATGTACCAGAAAGAAAATTGTGAAAGACATCACCGAAGGCTACCCAGAGGGCATTACTGAACCAGCTTCAGAGTACAATAAACACTAGCAGCTGCATCGCCTATGCAGACGATCTGCTAATTACAATAACTGCTAACAAATGAGCTAAATTAGACAGTAGGATAGTCCTTGAAAGATTAAGCAACTGGTGCATAGAAAACAAACTAACGATAGCAGTGCACAAAACAGTTTATATGTTACTAAAAAGAACATTATCAAGAACACGAAATCCCACAGTCAGAACAAATGACCAATCTATGAAAAGAAAAGAAGTATGTAGGTACCCTGGAATTAACACCGACGAAAAACAAAACTTCCATGTACATGTAGAAATCGTCTGAGAGAGAGGCATTAAAATAATAAATAAAAAAGCAACAGTCGGTCAAAGAAGTTTTCAGATTGCCACCAAGTACAATAGAAACTTACCACAAGGCAATCTTACCCACTATTGTGTGCTATGGGTCGAGCGTTTGAACTCAAAGAGCCAAAAACGTAAGAACTGTGAGCACAGAGAAGTGCACTCCTGCAGCTGACAGCTGCGTATAGAACAACATCAACGTTGGTGCTGCTGGTAGTATTAGGCTTGCTACCTTTAGACCTAACCATAAGAAAGAGAGGTGCACAATACCGGCTCAAAAAGAGCGAATATAAGGTAAAGGAGATACTAGCCACAGAGCTGTATTGAATAAGGAAGTAAAGGCAAGAAATCTGGGACAGGCCAGAAACAGGGAGGAGTTGCTTCATAATATAAAAGGAGTAATGACATACTTCTGTCTGACCAAGACAGCTATACACTACCTGTCAGAACATGATCTGTATCCCAGCTACTTATTAAAAATGACAGCCCACAACAGACACTTGTGAATGTGGAGCAATCAGCACTACAGATCATATCATCTCATCTGGGAATGTACCATTAGACAGGATGTTACAGACCTGAACAGGAGCGCATTTGGAATTGCAACAGTCTATAACAAGGAAAGAGGAACTGTGGCATAATCTGAGCTCGCTGACAGCTAAAATATCAGCTTATGAACTGCAAGCCTACATGGCTGAGAGACAACCAAGAAAAGACCACACATCATGATAACAAGACACACCATTACAGAACATTCACCTGCAACAACCTTCTGGAAGCAGTGAGGAAATGAGATTTGGGGAAGACCAGGAAGGATTTCCTGAGACCCTGACAGCCATCACCCAGTCTCTACACCTTGGGTGGCACAGCAGGGCAGCCCCTGTGACTTCTGAGTTGCATCTCAGAGCACCAGGAAGCTAACCAATACTAAATACAGTAGTGTAGTGTAGTATCATGTAGTGGTTGTGCTGTGCAGTGTAGTGTTGGGGTGTATAGTAGTGTAGTCCAGAATTATAAATTACAAAATTTATGGTCACCAATGCTGCATAGTGTAAAATACCAGTAGCGTGTGGCTTCCATATTCTGGATATCTGTGCACCAGATGGCCAAATGGTAGCATGTAACTTTTTTAGTTTTAATTTTTTAAAGTTGTTATTGAGACCAAGACAAAGATCAGGATTAATTTAAGGAAAATATGTGGAAGGGTTGTCCAACTTGATGTATCATTTGTCATTCTCAAACAAATATTTTCATTTAATAACAATTCAGTCATGAGTCAACTGACAGTTACCCAGATACTTGCAAAATACATATAAATGCTTAAGATTTTTAAATTAAATTCAAAATGTTTAAGGACATTTGCATTATACGTAAAACTGCAAATAGTAATCAAAAAATGTCAGCTGTGCAACACAATGGTAGTCCGACCACAAACATTTAATTAATGTATAAACCTGCAGTGACACTCTGTCCCCACAACTAGATCACAACTGTGGGCTAATCCCACAATGGGACTTGAATATAAGTTCACCAAATATTAAATAAAAAACATTAAAATGCATACATCTCCACTGATTATTCTGCACTCATTTAGACAAGACACGGCCAAGCTGCTCAAAGACTACTGCCATGTAAAACCAAAACATCAGTAGTACTTAACTGAGTGGCAACAAGCCTGTTCCATACAAATTACGTTCAGTACTTAAATAAACTACTGGGTTGCCAATAAAAGGCTGTCAATATATAGCAAACAACAAACAACAAAACAAGTTTGATAAAAATTAACAAACACAGTAATATTTAAATGGGCAATTGAAAATTCAACTATTAGAACTTCAATATAGGAGCAGCCTACTCACAACATTGCAAGTTAACATTCCCAGTAATAACAAGAAGCTATGTAGGAGATCATTTAAAACAATAATTACATAGTAATTCAAATAAGATTTTTAAAAATCAAGGTATACCTTTACCGGAGCTTCCAGATTAAGACACACAGTCCCTTAAGGGGTCACTGAAAGGCATAAGGAAACTGTATTCCTGGTCAGCTCACACCGGACAGACTTTACAGTCTTTAAGTATAGTACTTACTAAACACTCTTCGTGGATAATTTCAAACAGGTGCCAATGAGACCAATAGCTTCAGGAATCCTGGTGGCCACCGTAAAATATCCCCCTGCTGCTCGTTGCTGCTAACAAGTTGTTCAATACATATCGCTGTATTTATCACACCGCAATTGACAGATGCACGCTGTAACCAGTTTGCACGTGACGAGAGCCACTCCTTGCCTAATAAACTCGCTGGCAGCAATAGTCAACCCTGCAGGAAAATGCTTGCCCCCTTAGCCCAAAGGCCAACAGCAATAACTCACAGCAATCGCCGGGATGCCGAGTACTCAGGCACATCTGTCCAGCTCCGTGTTCGAAACACCACTCAGCACCACACAGTCCCAGAGGGGACTCATAACCCAGAAAAGATGATACAACGAGAGCCACGGTCGATGGAATGCATGCACAAGTGGCGCCAGTGGAATCACATGCACCCTCACGTAAGCTGCTACAACTCAATTGTTATTATTATTTGTCTTTTTATATAGACATTCTACGTAGATTTCCCCCCTTAAACAGTGTAATGCTTAGTTATTACTAAAACATTCGCAATTATGTTAAAATGTTATGTGCTATATTCATGCCAGTTCATGTGCAACATTCGGACTGTTGTTTTATATAGATAACAGACTAAAAGAAAGCAGCAAATAAATAACATTAGTATGCAGACTGGTTGTACTATTATCAACATCACTTATAAAATTGGTAGTTGATGCACATTGTTTGGATACAGTGGGATCACTGTTGACACCATTGGCACTGCCTAAAACAACGTCACTTCCACGTTTTACAAAATGTGAAAGTTGTTCTTGGTGGTGCAAAGCACTGCACTTAACACCATAAAAGTCACTGTCTTCTACTCTTCGTTCTCTGGCACCATAGTTGCGGAATGGTTTCATCGTTGTCACGTATGAGATGAGATGCAGGACACAAGATAATCTATGGTAGGTGCTGACCTTCGTCATTGGGTCACTAATGTGGAGAGGATCCAAGTGAGGATGCTCATAGTCGAAAGACTGAGACAGAAAATGCGAAATATAAACATTTTATTGCCCAGTAGCAATACATGGCAAAGACACATGTACATACAGCGAAAAGATAGGACCATCATTGACTAAAGAGCTCTGCTATATTAGTTAATACAATCATTTTGGGTCCCACAGCTCTCCAAATTTTCCAAGCAAACAAGGAGCTCTTCTTCCTTTTAACTCAGTCCTCTAATATTATAATAAAATCAGTTAACCTTACTTTTCTGTGTACTCTTAAGTATCTTGTAGTACTCATGTCATTTTAAATTGATCCACAACAGGGTGCGTGTATATTGACCCTATCCTAAGATTTGGTATCCCACCTGGAAGGTGGTGCATGGGTCTGCTCCTGAAAACTGAAGGGTAGGCCGAATGTAGGAAGCTAGGAGGAGCAGGTGAGGTAGAACTTTCGGTAATGCTATTAAGGTAAAAGAAGTTCTACTATATCACAACCATATTAACTTGAAATACATAACAACATGAATACTTAACTTTGCACTGAGGAGAGCCGGCCGAAGTGGCCGTGCGGTTAAAGGCGCTGCAGTCTGGAACCGCAAGACCGCTACGGTCGCAGGTTCGAATCCTGCCTCGGGCATGGATGTTTGTGATGTCCTTAGGTTAGTTAGGTTTAACTAGTTCTAAGTTCTAGGGGACTAATGACCTCAGCAGTTGAGTCCCATAGTGCTCAGAGCCATTTGAACCATTTTTGCACTGAGGAGCACGTACATGCGAAGCCAGATTTATCAAACCTCATAAAATTGACACAGGCAAAACCTGTAGTGGCTCGCCCATTATGAAAATGAAACAATGTTGGTCAGTCGTCTGCTCGGAATCAAATAGGCTGAATCTGGAGTGGCGCTCGTAGAGCTGCACAGTGTCAGGCTAGAGGGTTCTGTGGTCAGTGTTGATCGATCGCTCTCATAGTGCCAACCAACGAGAGCGCACCTATGTTGTGGCATCACAGCTACCGATACCACATCCCTCCTCCCTGAAACGGCGCACTGTCGTTGAGTGGGGCTTCTAACGATGTGTGGAGAGACCCAGGAGCGGAGCAACTGGGGGGGGGGGGGGGCGGACGGCGGAACTGCTAGGATGTACTGTTCACCCAGGTCCCCGAATTGCTCGCGAGGGGGCGAGGAAAACGCCCCGCTGAAAACCCCCCCAGGAAGCGCACCGTTACTGAGTATGCTCGGATGACTGGGTTATGAGTCCCCTCTGGGACTGTGTGGTGCTGAGTGGTGTTTCGAACACAGAGCCGGACAGATGTGCCTGAGTGCTCGGCATCCTGGCGATTGCTGTGAGTTATCGCTGTTGGCCTTTGGGCTAAGAGGGCAAACATTTTCCTGCAGGATTGACTGTTGCTGCCAGCGAGTTTATTGGGCAAACTGGTTACAACGTGCATCTGTCAATTGCGGTGTGATAAATACCTCCATGGGCAACAGTGGCGGTGGCGGCGGCGTGACGGCAGCCTCAGCGTCCATCAATTCCGGCACCGCGGAGGAACATGGCGGCGGCGGCCAAGGCGGTGGCCGGAGGTGGAGCCATGGCGGCGGCGAGAGGCGCTCGCCTGGTGCAGGAGACTGGACCAGCAGTCGCGGGGGCGGCAGGAGCGTCCGCTGCTTAGGCGCCAGCGGTGGAGGCGCCATCAGTGGAGTCGTGGGCTGAGGCCGTGGAAGCCACGAAGCCAACAATTCTGCTGGAAAACAACCAGCGGCAGAAAACCGAGGACGGCACAAACTGATCTGGTTCCGGTGTCGCTTGACAGTGGCGGAGGGACCAGAAGTTAAAAACAAGGCACGACCAAGCTGGCGAAGAATGCGCCCCTGCTCCCAATGCTGCCTGCCAGAGAAAACGCGACAGAACACCAAATCATGCTGCGCCAAGCCAGCATGAGACGAAGCAGCGGGAGCGCGCGATGGCGGGGGCAATAGCTGCAGGAGCGACCGATGGGCGCGGCCATGTAGCAATTCCGCTGGGGAACGGGTGCCTCGCGGCTGGGAGCGATATGAAGCAAAGAAAATCCATAGTGTGGGCTTACGAGAGTGCGTGGCGCGCAAGTTGCTCATCTGCGACTTAAATGTACGCACAAAACGTTCCACCTCACCGTTCGACGGGATGGTGGAACGGGTCTGAGGTCAGATGGCGAATGCCATTAGCAGCACAGAATGGTTCAAACTTGGAGGACACAAATTGGGGGCCATTGTCGGAGACAACTTCAGGAAGGCCCTCAACGCAGAAAATAGATGTCAAAGCCCGAACAGTACTGGCAGATGTAGTAGAAGGCATAGGCACAACAAAAGGAAAGTTGCTGTACGCATCAATAGCTATTAAGCAGCGGAGTCCCAGAAAGGACCCACAAAATCAATATGAACGCGCTGCCAAGGCGCAGTAGGAGTCGGCTATGCAAGGAAGTGCTGGCAGGGAGCAGACTGATACTCTGCACAAGAGCGACAAGTAGCAAGCAAATTCTCATTTTGTTTACCAATGCCGACCCCAGTGCAGTGACGACGCGCTAATTGCTTCGTCTGCACAATACCCCAATGTCCAGTGTGCATCAATCAGAGTATTTCCGACTGCCACGAACGAGGTACAACCACACGAGACTGATCATTGTCAGTTCGTAACAAGATAACACCGTGGTGTACAGACAAGTTGTGACGTTGCGCAAAGTAAGGTGGTAGCACAAGCGGATCACGAATCTGCTTAGCAGATGGAGGCCATTGAGTACCAATATACTGCAAAACAATCTGCACCGAAGCATCGGCGGCTGTCGCGGAAGCAATGCGACGAAAAGCCATCGGAAAACCATCAGCTAATTCCTTATCTTGCGAATCAATAAACATGCATGACAATTTAGAAGAATCAAACACTTCGTCAGGACTAATAGGTAGACGAGACAAAGCATCAGGATTGCCAAGTTGAGACGTAGGCCGAAACAAAATTTCATAATTGTAGTTAGACAAAAACAAAGACCAACATTGCAACTTTTGTGCAGTATGGGCCGGAACTGGCTTTGACGGGTGAAACAACGACGTCAAAGGCTTATGGTTGGTGACCAAATAGAACTTTCGACCGTACAAAAAATCATGAAACTTTGTCACTCCATACACAGTAGCTAAAGCTTCTTTCTCAATTTGAGAATAGTTCTGCTGGGCAGAATTGAGCAACTTAGACGCAAAGGTGATCGGGTGATCGACAGAATTAATGCGGTGTGAGAGAACCATTCCGATGCCATGAGAAGATGCATTGACAGCGAAACCAACTGGTTTGGAGAGGTCAAAAGGAATCAAACACCGAACAAAGCAGATTTGAGCTTGTGGAAAGCAGCATCACATTCTCAAGACCAAAAAAAAGGACCGTTCTTACGCCGAAGGCGATGCAAAGGCGTTGCAATCTGCGTTGCATTTGGTTTAAACCGAACATAATATGTAATTTTGCCCAACACAGACTGAAGTTCTTTCAAGTTCCTGGGTGCTGGCAAGTCTAATCGCACGGAGATGTGACGGTGAGGGGTGGATACCCTGTCCGTTAATCATATGTCCTAAATACTGAATCCCAGTTTGAAAAAATTTGCACTTTTCTCTGCTACACTTTAGTCCTGCCTGCAAAAGTACACTAAATAAGGCACATAAATTCTGCAAATGTTCGTCAGGGGTGCGACCTGATACGACAATATCGTCCAGATAATTGGAACAACCAGGGACAGTGGCACACAACTGCTGCAAGTAAGATTGAAAAATAGCAGGAGCCGAAGGACAACCGAACGGAAGCCGGCGAAACTTGAACAAGCCAAGGTGGGAGTTGATCACAAAATAGCGCTGCGACTGTTCGTCGAGCGGAATTTGAAAGTATGCGTGCTGCAAGTCAATCGTGGAAAATAACATAGCCTTCAGCTACGTCATTTGCTACGACCTAGCAAGGCGCCATTAACAGTTTATATCGAGATTATAAATTATGTATCATCAAGAGCGATGTTCTCCAATTATGGATTAAAGTTAAGTATTCCAAGATCTTCGTACTTTATTTGCAATTCTCAAGACATTGTCCTGTTCCAGACCTCACGCCAGTCTGCGTGAGGTTAAACGCGTGCCTTTCGACTACCTCCGAGTGGCTTGGCTGTCTTGCCAAGTCACTACAGTTTGGCGACGAGAGTAAAAACGGTCTTCTTCTTTATACTTGCTTAAATTACTTGTGTCATGGCTTCGCCACCATCTCCAGATGTACTGTCCGAATTTTATCGCTTGCAGAATCAGCAGACGCAGGCCTTATTGGAAGCCCTTGGACAGCTCGTCCAGGGTCACGTGCGATGCAAACCGATGCGGCAGCCGCCGCTCCACCGCTACCTCCGAGTGGCTTGGCTGTCTTGCCAAGTCACTACAGAAAAGAATTTTCCCGCACCAAGCTTATCAAAAATGTCTTCAGGACGCGGTAAGGGAAACGTAGCTACCACTGTCTGGGGATTTATGGTAGACGTAAAGTCAGCACAAGTACAGAGACGACTGTTTGCTTTTTTCACACACACTATAGGCGAAGCCCAAGGCGAAGCAGAAACAGGTTCAATGACACCACTGTCTTGCAAATGCTTAAGTTCACCAGCTACGGCGTTGAACAGTGCGTGTGGTAGCGGGCGTGCGCGCCGGAAAACAGGCATGACATTGTCTTTAACTACAACATGCGCTGCAAAGTCTGTGGTACAACCAAGGCCATCAGAAAAGAGTTCAGCAAAATCATCGCATAGTGCCGCAACACTGTCTGCGTGGCCACTAGCGTTGATGCAATGTACATTGTCCTGAATTGCGAGGCCAAAAAGTTCAAATGCGTCCATGCCAAAAATATTTGGAGCATCACTAGAGCGGAGCACATGAAAAGACACATGTTTTCGTCGTTGTACTATACGTGGCTTGCAAACTACACACGCCGAGCAGTGAGATTTCCTGTCCAGTAAATGCAGTCAGTGTGGATTGTGAACGACGAAACGGGGGCGAACCAAGCAAGTCATATGTTGATCTGTTCAGTAAAGAAACTGACGTATCAGTGTCCAGCTGCATGCGAACAGAACATCCACAAATGTTCAAAGTCACAAAAAGTTTCCTCGCATCGCGCTGGATACGAGTGCAAGTGTCTGGCAAAGGCTGTTGATTCACACGACGAGCTGTAGAAGCACGTGAAGCAGAAGGCTTTGAATAAATGGCATTAACAACCATAGGCTGATGAGAATCATAATCAAGGCTGTTTCCGTTGTGGTGATGCCGACGCGATTCATGCGAACGGGAGACAAGTCGTTAATTAGAGTTTCTCTTACTAGACACAGCTTGCACATGTACTCTCTTATTACAAAAATAACACTTTGCTTGACAGGATGGGCAACTGCCCCGTGGGTGGGCACGAAGCAGTTCGGACATGATTTCGGTTTCTCAGTGGGTGCCTGGTTGGAAACTTGTTTACTTGCGTGCAAGCGGAGCGGTGTGGCATGCTGTGCCGGTGCCGGGCGGGAGGGCACGTGTTGTGCCGCACTAACAGTACACACACCCTGAGTCACGTCGAATGCGGAAGTAGCAATATGTATCTTGTCTGTCTAGCAAGTCCACTACTTCCAGCAAGGATGGGTTTTTAAATTTTAGGATTTGCTCACGGATGCGGTGATCCACCACATTCTGCACAAGAGCGTCTCTAATCATTATACACTACTGGCCATTAAAATTGCCACACCACGAAGATGACGTGCTACAGACGAGAAATTTAACCGACAGGAAGAAGATGCTGTGATATGCAAATGATTAGCTTTTCAGAGCATTTACACAAGGTTGGCGTCGGTGGCGACACCTACAACGTGCTGACATGAGGAAAGTTTCCAACCGATTTCTCATACACAAAAAGCAGTTGACCGGCGTTGCCTGGTGAAACGTTGTTGTGATGCCTCGTGTAAGGAGTAGAAATGCCTACCATCACGTTTCCGCCTTTGATACAGGTCGGATTGTAGCCTATCGCGATTGCGGTTTATCGTATCGCGACATCGCTGCTCGCGTTGGACGAGATCCAATGACTGTTAGCAGAATATGGAATCGGTTGGTTCAGGAGAGTAATACGGAAAGTCATGCTAGATCCCAACGGCATCGTATCACTAGCAGTCGAGATGACAGGCATCTTATCCGCATGGCTGTAACGGATCGTGCAGCCACGCCTCGATCCCTGAGTCAACAGATGGGGACGTTTGCAAGACAACAACCATCTGCACGAACAGTTCGACGACGTTTGCAGCAGCATGGACTATCAGCTCAGAGACCATGGCTGCGGTTACCCTTGACGCTGCATTGCAGACAGGAGCGCCTGCGATGGTGTACTCAACGACGAACCTGCGTGCACGCCGGTTGCGGTGGTCTAGCGGTTCTAGGCGCGCAGTCCGGAACCACGCGACTGCTACGGTCGCAGGTTCGAATCCTGCCTCGGGCGTGGATGTGTGTGATGTCCTTAGGTTAGTTAGGTTTAAGTAGTTCTAAGTTCTAGGGGACTGATGACCACAGATGTTAAGTCCCATAGTGCTCAGAGCCATTTGAACCTGCGTGCACGAATGGCAAAACATCATTTTTTCGAATGAATCCAGGTTCTGTTTACATCACGATGGGTGCATCCGTGTTTGGCGACATCGCGGTGAACGCATATTGGAAACGTGTATTCGTCGTCGCCACACTGGCGTATCACCCAGCGTGATGGTATGGGGTGCCATTCGTTACATGTCTCGGTCACCTCTTGTTCGCATTGACGGCACTTTGAACAGTGGACGTTACATTTCAAATGTGTTACGACCCGTGGCTCTACCCTTCATTCGATCCCTGCGAAACCCTACATTTCAGCAGAATAATGCACGACCGCATGTTGCAGGTCCTCTATGGGCCTTTCTGAATACAGAAAATGTTCAAATGCTGCCCTAGCCAGCACGTTCTCCAGATCTCTCACCAATTGAAAACGTCTGGTCAATGGTGGCCGAGCAACTGGCTCGTGACAATACGGCAGGCGCTATTCTTGATGAGCTGCGGTATCGTGTTGAAGCTACATGGGCAGCTGTACCTGTACATGCCATCGAAGCTCTGTTTGACTCAATGCCCAGGCGTATCAAGGCCGTTATTACGGCCAGAGGTGGTTGTTCTGGTTACTGATTTCTCAGGATCTATGCCTCCAAATTGCGCGAAAGTGTAATCACATGTCAGTTCTAGTATAATATATTTGTCTAACGAATATCCATTTATCATCTGCATTTCTTCTTGGTGTAGCAATTTTAATGGTCAGTAGTGTATCCGCATATGAGCGCCCACAGGAGCAATTAAAGTCACAATCAGACGTTAGTCCCTGAAGGTCCGCTAACCACGATTTATTTGCCTGAGTAGGACCACGCCAGAGACGAAAGAATTTGTAGCTTGCAGCTATCACATGACCACAGACAGATGTTAAGTCCCATAGTGCTCAGAGCCATTTGAACCTGCGTGCACGAACGGCAAAACATCATTTTTTTCGAATGAATCCAGAGTTCAAAGCATCAATCACTTCGTCGTAAGTTTTAGTTTCTGGGCGAGTGGTGGGAAACAATTTTACGAACACGTGGTCAAACACAACAAGGAAAAGGCAAGCCGCTCTGTACCTGGTATGTTGCATGCTGCGAAGTGTGCCTGGATCTGGGCGATGTATTCTGAACAGCGTTCAACGTCAGGATTGAAGGCACGAAATGGCAGCGCTGGAGGCGTCGTCGGCGTCGGTACAGGCGGTGGCGTCGGAGGCGCCGTAGTAGCTGCAGTTTGTAGTGTGACCAGTCCATTTTCGGCAGCAAGCAGTTGCGTCATTTTCTGAGCCTGAAAAAGTACAAGATCGGACAGTGAAGCCTGTTCCTGTGGCGAAGCCATGGTTGATACAAATAAAGTCTTAGAGCGAAGGGTGGAAGCACTCGCACATGCAGTCACACTGGGCTAGCACGAAAAGAAAGCAGTACCGAGCAAAAAAGCAGGTAAGAGGAGAGGGGAAAAAAAATTAGTCTCTGCTCGTCACCACTCTTTTGAATATCCCGCCTGGAAGGCGGCACGTGAGTCCGCTCCTGAAAACTTAAGGGTGGGCCGAATGTAGGAAGCTAGGAGGAGCAGGTGAGGTAGAACTCACGGTATTAAGGTAAAAGTGGTTCTACTATATCACAACAATCTTAACTTGAAATACATAATAACGTGTAAACCATGGTATTTACTTTCAAAATCCTTTCTTAAAGAATTTACTTTATTTACTAGCGATTCAGCAAGAACATTAACACACTATGTGAGCGAGGAAGTAGTTGCCAAGGAGTAACTGATGGAAACAAATTAAATTTCAACCAATGGAAATTTTATTCATAAAAGCCTTTTCAAAAACAGATTTAAAATTTATAAGCAGAAAAGCACCCTCGAAATATCAAGTTACAATTTAACAAATGTGAATTTTATTCCTAAAAGCTTTTTCAAAACAGATTTAAAATTATAAGTAGAAAAGTACCCACGAAATATCAAGTTACAATTATTCAGAGGCAGAATAAAAAAAAAAATTGTTACAGTAGGAGCCTTCGGGCTGAGAAGCTTCTGCTCCCTTTCAACATGGCCGTAGTCATGAACGCTCACAACAACCTCTGAAAAACTGCACTGGTGCAAATCTGCAACACACAAGATTACTTTAAACTAAAAATTTTAACAACTCACACAAACACATTAACTACGTACCCCGTAAGAGGGATGGAAATGGTACAAACACTCATACTAAAATATTATTTGCCACCAAAAGTACAATTTGTTTTTAAAAGGGCTCTTATGGTGGAAGGGTGGCAACTTTATAAAAATTACTATTTAAATAAAACCCATGAAATTCAGACTTACATAAAGAGTACAACATGTTCTACATTACACATATAGCGCCTCGCAAGATTACACCGAATCCAACAAACATGACAGAGGCAGCTATTAACGTACAACAGACCGACAGACAGACAGACAGACACTAACTTCCTAACAAATGCTGACGAGAAACAGAAGAGCAAGCTGGGGACGAGAGACTGACCAAGAAAACAAATAAAATTTAACAAGTAAATGAACAGCATATTTCCAGTCACTTAACTTCTAATAACTGCGATTTCTGGCGAAGACCTGGCGCAGCACCCTCAAAACGCTCTCCAGAACCATCCGCTGTCAGCCGCTTCATCTGGCGCAGGAAGTCGCAACTCGTACTGGCCAGACTGATGTCGTAGGTTGGCTCCTGTCACTCTCGTGCCAGCCGCGAAGCCACTACGCCTCGCTATACGGCGCAGCCACTGGACTCACGTGGCCACCTCACAGGCGCAGACCCTCCAGGCAGACAAGTCATCTGGTGTATCAGTGCGCGACCGACCAACCGATCGATCCAACCGCCAATGACCGTTGCCCGAGCAACTCGAGCAGACTGACGGCCTAATGCGCAGACTGAGATGCAGGAACTCAGCCCTGATCGCGCGACCACTAACTGAGTTCTGTTACTGGCGGAGTGGCAAAACTCTCATTTTCTGGCTTTAAAGTTGATCCAAAGGACAGACATACTAGCACTCCGACGAAAGACAGACACTAACTGCAGCAGAAATATAAACGAGAGACAGGCCAGCAACTGGTGACGCGAGACTGACCTAGCCTCACTCTGACTGACGCCCTTAACGTACGGCAGACTGACATACAGACACACACTGACTGCCCGACACTGAGCTGGCTGACCAACTGACTAGACTCAGACTGACAGACTGCCCTGGCTGACCAACTACCCCCGACTAACTGACCACCTTCTCTGATCTCATCGCACCCCTTAAATACACGTGAACAGGCAACCTTGGTCGGTGTTGATTGTTCGCTCTCCTAGTGCCAACCTACAAGGACTCACCTACATTGTGGCATCATAGCTGTCGATACCACATAAGAAAGGCTCTGTAGCCCTCTGAGACAAGTAATAACAGGGATCTTGTTTTGCTTGAAGCAGCCCCTCATATGTTTTCTGCAGAAGCAAAGCCAGCCTGCCTGTCTCGCTCTCTCGTATTCAGGTGTAGACCATGTCTGGTAGAGCCTCATCTCCCACCTGTCATAATACTCGAAATGTATTCACAACTGTGAATATGGATAACCATCAGCGGTGTAATGGAGTGACAACAATGAAAATCTGTACTGGACTGGGACTCGAAGCAGGATTTTCCACTTATCGCGAGTGGTCGCCTTATTATAAGGTTATCCGAGCATGACTCAATGAAAATCTTGGCCGGACCTGGACTCGAACCCGGATTTCCCCTTAATGCGAGAGGTCACCTCACCCTTAGGCTATTCGAGTATGACTCTTCATGTATTTCATAACTGCTGTAGTCGCCACAATGCCTGTTCGTTTGGACATGCATGCATGTTTAAAGGAACATTGCATGGTAATTCGGAATAGCGCAGGAGCTGCAATTTTGTCTCATAATACTGTCACATAACTTGCATCAGGACAACATACAGTGCTACTACACGAAGTATTATCTGCTTGCTAAGTTTGTTATCAACTGGAAACGAACACTAGTGATCAGAGGTCTCGATTGTTACTAGTTCATAGCTAGGGAATCCAGACACCAAGGAAAAGTCAAAGAAGGAGAGTATACGATAAAAATAACAACACTTGCAAAGTTTTTGCAAAGTCATGGGCTTCTCAAGATAGGCAGATCCAGAGCGTTATGTGGTCTAAATCAACAACACCTGCAGAAGGAATCGGAACAAACATTGAGAAAATATTTGTTTTCCTGCGGTATGTCAGCCTAATCTTGAGAAATATCGAAATATTTCTGTGGAAATAAAATATGCAATGTACTATAGTTCTGCCAACGAAGAGAAATGCTTAAACATTGGCTATGAGTTCAAAAAGTTAGATATATCACATCTATCCCATTAATGTTGTCACAGAAGTACACTGTTAATTTGTACGTAATTGAGGAGTGAGTAGCACTGCGCAGTTTTAAAAAAAAATGAGGAAATAACGTGACCATAAAATTCACCAAAGACACTCTCTGTAGCAATTTGACGCAGGTTTGACGTAAGCGCAACAAGCATTGTCTTTGAGTATGTGAGAGAAATCTGACATTTGTCGTGCTAATAAACGTACATGTAACACGAAGAAAGTGGAAATCTTCAGTTTTGTGCTTCTGTATTTATAACAAACAGATTTTTAACTTGCTCGTATTATGGAGGTAAGTCATAAAGAGTTTCCGTAGTTTTGTGAAGTTTGCGTAATCAACAGGTGTCAGGGCGGCGACAATACAAGAAATGGCAGAGCTTTTAGGGAAGCTCCGCAGCGCTTGGAAGACATGGAGGAAACAGCGTAAAGGAAGGCAAGAACGAGTATCTGATCCTCAGAAACTTGTCGGCGTTACTGAACAATCGGACAAAGAACACATACATGCGGCAAGTATTGAAGATATAGATGCATGTGCCAACAAGGATAATAGTTCCGCGAACGTGAAGTCTACAGTTGACTCTCCTAATTCAGGGAAGGTATGCAATAATGAAGAGAACAAGAATGTGAACGAAACTCCGATTGAAGTGATCTGTGAGTATGCAAATGACGCAGATATTGACATTTACCGTGCTGAAGGCCTGACGGATAATGAATTGCGAACTATAATTTGTAGCTTAGCTGAAAAAATTTGCAGGGAGTTTCCGTCGTATTACGACTTTTGCATTATAGCAGACGAAGAGGACTATGATTCAGCAGACGAACTGAAGCATTACTTGTGCCGCACTTTCGACTTAACAGGATGTATGGTTCATGATGGTTTTTATCGTGCGGGTGCAGACATATTTTCCTGTTTTGAATTTATGATGTCGAGGAGCAGCAAAGTGCTGTTTTACTTAACAGACAATTTTAATGCAAGCCAGTTCTATCGTCGCATCCAGAGTGGAGCCGTTTTTCAGTCATTGATGTCCAGCGTTCAAGCCCACCGAGAAAAATGTGTACCAATATTCCCAAATGGTATTCCTAACTACATTCCGCTACCCCTCTCAGGTATAGCAGGTCTGCATCCTAAATCGAAAGTAGCGTTGCGACAAAGTGTAAATACAACATATACCTTACCTCTCAGAGAAAAAAGAAAATGTTTAGATAGACTGAATGATGAAGAACGAAGGTTAGCATTCCGTGAACAGCTGCGACTTAGTGTGAGTGATTTCATTCAAAAGAAACAATTACAGAACTCAACATCAGAAACGCACCAAATTGAGAATGCCCATTCAGCAATTGATGTACACACCAGTACCAGCATTTTGCCAGAAGTTTCCTCAAACGTGAATGCTGGGAATGAACAGCCCACAGGTGACACCATAGCAGATACCCTCGCTTCCTTGCCGATGGATGATGAAGCGCGGACATGTATAATGCAAGTAGTATCACAGTCCAGTCCCCTACCTGCAACAAATGTGAGCATCACAAGTTCCTCAGCAGTGCATGTGGGAAATAAAGTTACTGTGAATTTGACCATAAATCCACCAGTGTCATACTCTGGAGGTACCACAGGTGATGCCATAATGAATGACAGTGATTCAGACAGTTTTTCTGAAAGTGAATGAGTCTGATATAGTGTTTCTGAAGAAGAGATTATCCATTTATGTTTTCATGCTAAACAGTGCATCTCCTGGTTTTCAAGATGTGTGTTTATGATAACAACAGCAAACATTAGGGAACAATGATAGACAAAGCAATACCATATGCCAAAACAAGTTGGTAATAAGACATGTGAATATTCATAATTCATTCTAGTGCATTGGCTTATTTATAAGTGTCAAGATTCATTAATTGAGTAATGTAGACCATTATTCCCTTATCTCCACAAAAAGTTTTTGTGAATGAGGCTCTTATGTTTTGTGATTTTTTGATGAGATACTGTAAAATTTGCCGTAAAATGGTGTGGGGTAGAGATATTTGCCAGAACAAAATGTTTTGTCACTAAAAAACATTTTGGTATGTGGCTGTGATGTAGATTTATCGTAAATTTGCAGCAGTAACTGAAATGCGTCAGCAGTGAATAGATCTTGCCAGTTTTTAAAGCCAGTGGATGTTTTGTATCATTTGAATTTGTAAACTTGTTTTGTGTATTCACTATGAGGTTGCATTGTGTTGCAAGAGTGAGTAGTTGAAGGAAATGATTGCTTTAAGTATTACCATATGCACAAGAGAATGGCTCTTATATTCATGCCCAGCAATTGTTTAAAATGATATCACACCAATTACACCATTGTTAGCATACTCCTCTCAACCTCCCACATTGCTCGTTGATTGGAAATGCTTCTTCTTGCTCATTCTGATGATTGCTATTTGGCTCCATAAAAAGTATTATTGTGTACTTAGATGCATTATTACCTTGTACAGATTGATCATGAATTCAAGAGTTTCTTATTAACTTTTGCCTCACTTAGATTTATTATTATTATTATTATTATTATATTTTTTTAATTATATTAATTTGTTGGATCCTCCTTTCATCCTGGATGGTTAAGGCAGGGAACATAATGACCTTTTTCTGTAATGTGTTGCTCATTAGTTTCCACTACTGTATAAATGATTTAAACTTCAAAATAAGTTTATCAGTCTTTTTATAAAGTAACAAAAATAGTTTTTGCCCAGGTGACATGTCTCAAGTTTAAAGTTGTATTGAGCACATGTGCAGATACTTGAATACACCGTTGCACTTAATAATAATTGTATGAGTGGATTATTTTTGAGGTTGAAGACACTGAAGCAGAGTACGGTCCATTATAGCAACTGTTGTCATGTGTTATAACTTGGTCACACCTTAGTTTCTTACAAATCATTCTTAGAGCATTTTGAGCAATTATTGAAGGTAACTTGTTCTCTTGAATCTGTTGAATATTAGTAAATATTTGCCTCCAGTGACTTGATAATCCAAGAGAGCTAAACGTTAAGGAAAGAGGAGTCTGTAATAACCATACTAGAGTGTAATATAAATGTACTGTTTTGGTTTTTGTCTTCAGGTCATGTTCAGATACCTACATGCTTTTACCAGTTAACAAAGTATTGAATTATAGTGAAAATTCATTGTGACATGGATTCCACATTTCAAGGAATGTTTAAAATAAAGTGGTTAGTAGATTTTCTATTGCTTCATATGTACGTTAAAGTAGTAGGGTTTTTTATTATTATTTATTTTCCTCTTATTTCATATTTCACATAGAATCCTCTCTTCATGTGCTTATAAACGCAGCAGGATCATCACAAAGTTACCTACAGCCACCATTTCGTTGATATGTTGCCAGTGGTGCACCCCTTCTGACTAAATGCCAGTTAATTGTGTTTGTTGTAAAACTGTATTGAGATTGTGTGTCTGATGATGTTTCAAGTTATCAGACTACATGGGGTATCCTAATCGTTTTCTTTGTTTTGAATCCAATGTAGGGACTCTTCAGAATACTATCACAAAAAATTATCGTAAGTGTATTTGAGTCAAACATTGCTGCCAGTGTTTACTTTCCCTTTGTTCATACATTTTTTAATGTGAGTACCACAGACAAAATTAAAATATAAAATACTTTGCTTCTTTTGTATAAGGGGATGTTGCTTTGTCTAGTTTTCATTGTAACAGTTTTATGTCATGTTTATGTGAAAATAGAAATTTGTACAGTACCACCACATTTGTAGTATAAACTGTGTAATTTTGTTCTATAATTTTTTGTATGAACAGCTTGTGTTGTATAATAAAATTCTTGTGTACATAAATATTTCTAAAAGTTCTGTTTTATATCCATGTCCATAACATTTAGTGCTTCTTTGAACATTGTTGCTCTTTAATAAATACTGGGTTGAATCACTTTTTGGTAACAATTTGAGACAGAAAAATATCCAGCGAAGACACAACATTTCTACACGCTCGTAATATCAGGTTATAACATGTTAAAGTTGAGCCATACTATAGTGTTGTGCATTCTGTGTTAGTAATATCCTCCCGGTGTTGCAGTACGTTAGCAAGACTCATATTGATTTTCTATTGCAGGTGGCTATGTCTAATTAGAGAGGGAAAGTAACAAGACAATGCTCAGAGGATACATTGTACTGAATACTCCACAAAAAGCAGGAAATAATAAAGAAATTAAGAAATTTTTCTTTGGTCTGAAGAGGAAAGGGAAGAAGAAGTACCTCTCTGAGTATGTTCCCGATGTGAATGTTCCAGTAGAGCCACCTGACAGTCCCACTCCAGATGTTCCTGAACTAAAAGCCCCTGAACTTTTAACATGGCCACATGAAAAACTGGAGATGTTTCTGAAGGAAATTTTACTTGAGAAAAGTAAATCATTGAATTCAGTGCCAGTGGACCTGCTTCCTCGATATATAAATGAAGCGGTCAATGAAACCCATCCGTTTTCCATTCCTGAACAGTATGACTATTGTGTAGTTTGTGTACATGATGATTATGATGAAGCTGCCTCTCTTAAGAAGGAGTTGTATGATAAACATAAGCTTGTGGGTCATGTGATATGGGACTCTGCTGGGTTAGGAATGGATCAATTTTTTGCTTTTGAGGACTGCAAACTGAGAAGTACAAAAATCTTATTTTATGTAAGTGAGAAGTTTATATCAGATGAGTTCTGTTGTCATTTAGTAAGGGATACAGTTCTTTGTCCAAAAAGCATCAGTGAAATGAAAGCCGTTCCTGTTCTCAAGACGAATAATGTTAAGATGCCAGAATCATTGGAACTAGTGGACAGACTTACACTAGATAATATAAAACAGTTTGATTTTAGGTTGCCGTGCATCTTCACCACCCTAGTTAGGCAAGAGAAGATGAAACGCACATACGCGCAGCAAATGGAAATTGATACCATTAGACAACGTTATGTGATAGACTTCATTGAAGACAGATTGAAAGCTTGTGAGTAGTGATGACAGATTTACAGTCATGTGGATGTGATTTTCAATTATACCAGTGAGTTCTGCATTTACAGTATATTAATTTCTTGTGTTCTTTTGATACGTTGTATAAGAAAAATGTGTTAAAACATAAGCCTGATGGTATTTTGTAGTAAAATAAAATGTACAGCATGAAATAGTTAAATTTTCTTCAATTTTGAAAATATTCTTCCCACCTCATAAACATGTAGAAAAACTTGTATGGTACACTGTCACTTTTATTGGTATGTAAGCTGCTTTCTGTGTAAATTATGTCTAAATAGTAAATCATGTCAGTGGTGATACAACATGTTATTGGATGCTGTAGCAAAATTTTAATGGAAAGACAGGTGAATAGCAAAAAGAAGAGGGTAATTAGAAGGAATGATAGATAGCAATGGTAACTAACTTCTTGGTTAGCAACAAAAATACACAAAACTAAAGAAGGATGATCTGTACTTTCAAGAGAGAGGGGGGGGGGGGGGGGAATCAAGTATGTTATACGAATGCTTGGTGTCTGTTCTTTCAGATGTGCAGAAGAACACATACCACACATTCCAATAACTGATTCACCACAGTGGGCAATGCATCCACCCTTCAATGTGGATGCACATTCATGTTAGACCTCAAGTGGGAATCTAAAATTAGCGACTGTGAAGAGTACAGACGGGGAATGCGGATAGATGGCACTAGGTGTGAGTGTGGGTCGGCAGGGAGGTGTGCTGAGATAGCCCACACAATTGCTATACACACTGTGTCCGAGTGGTTCAGTGGTTAACACTTCTGCTTCGTAAGCAAGAAATCCCGGACTGGCACACATTTTCACTTGTCGCTGCTGATTCTGCATAAGTCCCAATGCAGCTGACATCAATAATTCCTTTCCTATCTTCCCCCTCCACCTTCATTTTACATAAAATTAAGTATTCTGTTGAAGATAATTTTTTTGGTTTCGCATCATTCTTCTCATTTTTATCTGTCATTCTCATTTTGTCATAATTACTTTTAAGAACATTTGACAATACTAGAAATACCAGAATCACTGTTTAAAGTTAAACAATGGAAAATCCAGTGGCCAGAGACTGATCGTGTGTGTGAATTCTGCTTTTGTGTGTGTGTGTGTGTGTGTGTGTGTGTGTGTGTGTGTGTGTGTGTGTGTGTCTGTCTTCTACTTTAGAAGATCTTTTGGCTGAAAGCTCAGATGTATAGCAGATATTGTGGTCTCTCTGTCGTGCCCGGCCTGCTGAACGTCTCTTCTACATGATGAGTAGCAAACTATTTTCATAACATCGATTAACTGTTTGAAATATTTATGTTAAATAAATAACAGTTTTCACTTCTCACGAAAATTCCATTTGTTCAAAGATTTATTACCTTTTCTCATATCTTATTAACTTGTAGATAGACATTTATGCCTCTTCAGTGTGTGTGGATATTGACATTACACTCTGTTGTATGGCAGGAATGGAATTCTTTTTAATGAAATAATTTGTCTTAAGATACATATAAGCATTTGTACTCAACCATTTAACAATGGAAAATCTGAGAATGGAATGATGATATGTATATTAGGATAGATTGCTATTCACCACACTGAGGAAACAACAGTCGGGCACTTTTAATTATAGGCCTTCACATTAGTTGTCAGGCAGAATATATAGACAGAAGGAAACAAACACACACACACACACAGTCCTACACTTTCTCTATGTTGTGAGGAGCAGTTTATACTAATATTCATTACTGCTGTTGATATTGTCTCATAGGGATTCTGCATCTCAATCAGTTTACCAAAATTTTCGCAGGTCTAAGTTTGTGACAAAGATACTGAATGCTTACATGGTTGGATTCTGAATATATAGCAAACATTGGTATTTTGGGTACAAAATTCATGAATAAAATTGTTGTGTTAACTGTTTGTCAAAATTTTATATTCATATTCACACTGCAGATACTTTGTAATATTATCCACAAAACTTCTCACCTGGAGAACTGCATTTGAGTAATTTATCTAGTTTTCAAATTTTTCCTGTTGTTTGCTTTTCAATATTTCCCTGAGAGCTGGGTAATATTCTCCTTAATTCATCAAAAAATTGTCATCCAACCTGTTTTTTATTTCATGGTGAATAAAGTTACATCAGCATATGCATCTTTAACATATTGTACTGTGAACAATGGGGAATTAGGAATGATTAGCCAACAGAAATAAACCTTGCTTAGTCAGGTTATTTTTGCAAACCATAGGAAAGGAGAGGACAATAAACTGAATATAAAGTATTGCTGTGCATTGTAGCAATGAAGTTAAGGTACATTTAATATGAGACCCACCTCCTCCCTCTCCTCCCATTATGGGCCGAGAGATGTGCTAGAAGCTGCAACATAATGACTGAGAAAATGCCGCTTCTGTTTTACAGAAAATTGCATCTCTCTGTGTGATTTGTGCTTTGATGCTAATCACACTTGTCACTCTCCAGCTATGCAGAAATATTTCATATATGTGGTGTCTAATCTTTTAGTCATGTCTGAAAGAACAGGCACCACATATATAATTAAAGTGAGGATGACCAATCGATTACTTCAGTGTAGATGCACACCATGCTCGAATTCCTATGAGAGTCAGCAAAATGCCATGATTAATGAGGATAATGGGCAAGGGATATGGCATCAGTAGAGTGTGGATAAGTTGCGAATTTTGATCTGATAGGAGGTGTGCTGGGGTAGTCTGTGCAGTTGTGATAACCACTGTATCTGGATGGCACAACGGTCATCCCATCTGCTTAATAAGCAGGAGATCCAGGCTCGAATCCCAGGCCAGCGCAAATTTTCAATTTTCCCCATTGATTTAAATCAATTGCCACTAGCAGCTAATGTCATTAATTCCTTTGTATTGTAGAAATATTTAACATCACATATGCAAGAGCCATGTGGTCTAAGGCATCTTGTCAGGTCTGGGCAGCTCCCCCCTGTCGGAGGTTCGAGTTCTGCCTCGGGCATGGGTGTGTGTATTGTTCTTAGCATAAGTTAGATTAAGTAGTGTGTAAGCTTAGGGACCTCACTACATATGTAAGATCACTAAAGTCACAAAATTTAGTGCATTTGGATGTAAGTAGCAGCTTAGAGCAAAACATGCTCCTGAGTAGTAAATATTTGGTATTAACAGCTACTGTGTGGTCAGTGAACTGCAGAGGAGGATTGTGAAATACTTAAAACAGCAGAGGAGTATTGAAATTGAGGCTATTTGACAACTATTAATAATGTAAATGTCATTTGGCACTGTTGGTGGGGATACCCTAGGTAGAGGGAAGGTTGAGCCACCTGTCAGAAAGTGTGTTCTTCCTCCACACACATTGGTCCCTTTCCTTGTAGATATGAGAGAGCTGTCAAATGTGCATGTGTTAAATGTAGGTGAGTGTAATGGAAGTGTGTATAGTATAGTATTATGTTTATGGTGTAGGAAGGTGGCAGAAGGGAGAGGGTGAAACCCATTGCAGGCACATAACCTACTCCACCACCCAGGTGCAGTAATGAACTTGGCTACATGCAGGTTGGTATAAAAAATTAAAAATACATTACCCACATAAATTTCTGATGTCACAGATATATGATGGTCTTTCAAAGCTTACATTTGAATGAAAAAATAATAACTTGTATAATAAATGCTAGCCAGCAAGATATGGTGCTTTTTAACAATGAAATAGTGCACCATGTAATGTCAGTACAGGTTGCACACTTTATCTTGGTCCCTCTGTGAGTGGTGCAAGTCAACTGACTTTGTGCCACTCTAGAATGTTTATGCTTGTGCTATGTAACAGTATTGTGTGCTGTAGCAATAAGTATCTGTTAGGAGTGTAGTGTTGATCTGTGTGTGGTGTTGTGCATAATGATTGCTAATAATGTTTACAAAATGAGCAAAGAGGCTGTACTTGGTCCTTTTAGCAACTTACCATCGCCTTTTGTGCCACTTCTCTGACACTTTACTCCATTATGTGTTCATTTCTTTTATAAGCCACAGGCTGGCTGCTGTGGAATGAGGTGGTAAACCTTGTCTCAGCAGTCAGTGTGCTACGAGGCCATCACAAGCTTCTTCCTCCAGCATGCTCCACTCAGCAGCCAGGTAAAAGTGTGCAATCTGTAAGTTAGCTTGCATAATGTGGGCTGCGAAAGAGAGAATGTTCCAAAAATTATAGAAGTCATGTTATTTGAAGAATGTTGCATGCATCATTTTACAGGCACTGCCATAATTTGCAGTATTATTGTTTTGTGAGTAGTATAAGCTCACCAGACAATAAAGTCACACTCTTTAAAAGAGCAAACTGATTGCTTTGGAATGCTGTAGACAGAGTAGGACTGGTACCAGGCAGTTCTATCATAATGTCCCTCTTGATCATGTAGCTGTTCCATGTATATACAGCTATCAGCCAATGGCACTTATTTTTGTCACATTAGTGGCTCTTTTTTACAGATCTGATAATTGCAGTAACCTGAAACTTGTGATTGTGAATTTTATAGCATATGTGATCAAGACTAACATCATGAATAAAGTGCCAAACAAGATTGCAGAGTTATTTACAGACTTTAGGTCTGGAATTGGTGTCAGTCAGTCATGTTACTCTCGACCATTGTCATAAGTCGTGGCAGGGAAGTGGTGTGTACGTGCCAGTCATTTTTATGGGATCAGTGCAGTAAGATGGGCGGATGTGGAGATGTGACAGAAAGGAGCTATCATGATTGAATGTGCCGATGACAACACTGTGAATGACAGTGCCCTATTTGTTGGCATATCAAGACACTGTCCAGTGTTTGTGCCAAAAATTATGCACCACTCACTGCCATACAACAGCATAACAACAGAAATCATAAAAATACCTAACCAACAAGGACTTGAGACAATTGATAGGAATTGCTACTGACTGTGGACACAGTTCCATCTTGGATCATTCTTGGAGTGTGAAGGGAATGCGATACATTGGACATTTGAAGTTGGGTACCTTGCAAAGAGTCATTGTTCACAGTAGCACATAAAACTTTATGTCTTCAGTGGGCCAAACAACAGAAAAGCTGGAAAGTAGGTGACTGGAAGCACATAGTGTGGTCCACCACATCATGGTTTTGCCTCTTTCCAAATGATGCAAGTTGTCAAGTGCACAGGCAGCTCAATGAGGCATTTAACCTGCATTGTGTGGAGGGTATAATTTGGGCCAGAGGCAGTTCTGTGATGTTTTTTGGGTGTTTTTTTTATACCAGTCCCATTCAGTTAGGTTACAAGGATGTTTATTTCAGTGTTCACAGAGACCGAGTGCTGCCCTTTGCTACACACACACACACACACACACACAGTGTGCTAGTTCAACCTTATCCCAACTTGACTGACATGTTAAGTCACCCATTCTTAGTCCCATAGTTGGAACAGTCAGTGAAAGGTAACAATCAACATCCCCATAATTTGGTACCTCACAGTACTTGGAAGATACTCTTCCTTGCCTAACTGAGGCCATTACCAAGGCTACAGGAAGTGTTACATGGTTTACTAAATAAAAAAATTTAAAGTAAAAAAAATTCAAAACCCATACTGCGGTTTTTCTATTGCAATTAAAGTACGATAACTAGATTTGATTGCTATCTGCAACCATCTTCAAATCTGTAAACAGATGGACAAAAAGTAGCCTAAGAAAATTTGTACAATCAAGTAGGATATAAAAACTCTGTATAAAAGTTGACCAAAAACCTAACTTCACGCCATTGTTGTCCTAATAATTTTAAATTTCACTTAGATGTAGAGATAATATTTTTAAGATTTCTGGTCTAAAATCCTTTTGGCAGGTTTGCAATCTGACCTGCACACCGTAATGTTAATAATACGTGCTGTGATTGTCATGGTATTTATAATGCCTCACATTGCATGACTATAGCTACTGATGCTTTCCAGTGTACATTCACCTCCTTTTTACATTTTGAATGGTATGTTACCTTTTAAGTTGTAACATATTTTGTACTACACTGCTAAATGGATCTGTCAAATGTTCACTTTTAGTGTTATAATTGGCTCCATATTATATTTTTGTTCAGCTTTTGTACCCTAAATGATTGTACAAATTTTTTTAGGCTACTTTTCCTCCATTTTTTAGAGGTCTGAAGATGATTACAGATAGTGACTAAAACTAGTTATCATACTTTAACTGTAATAGGAAAATTGCTGTCTAGGCATTAAAAGTTTTTTGCCTTAAAAAATTTTTACTTAATAAATGACATCAAGACGGCAGCCTCCTTCCTGATATCAGACTTTGCTATTGTTACCTGGTGTTAGCGGGCTGTCTCATGAGGGTTACTAATCTACTTTACACTTGCTATTTTTATTGTATAGAGTGTGCCCATGATAATATTCTTTCTGTCCTTACTTCTCTTCCATAATGCACATCTTGAGTCAGTAATTAATGGGTTGTAAGCAGCCTGAACACCCCTCACTTTTGTTACCATCCGAAGTTTTTCCTCTGCTCTCATCACAAAGAACCACCCAGCCATTCCAAAAGCTAGTCTTATTTATGTGTTATGTGTGTACGGCATGCAGATGGCATTTTCTGCTGCCTGAATTAACAGCTGTGACGCTTGAAAGTTACTCCTGGACCATCTTTCATCGTATGTATTTGTTATCAGTGAATTACATTGTTTGAAATTAACTGTGTTTTATATTATGTGGACTTGAACTAAAGGCACCAGTAAGCTCATCATTTCCTACAAACAAAGGTAAGTAATAGAGGAGAGCAACGTGGATGTGAAGTTATGTCTACAAAAATCATTCTGGTATAAGGACATTAATGTTACATGATGAATTAGTGAGCTTGGTTGCCTTAACCGGTAAGAGAGTGATAACAGAGAGAGAGAGACGAGAGGAGGAGGGGCAGGCAGGCAGCCAGCCATCAGTCTGAAATTCATTGGGTGCATCTCTGCATGCTAGTCTTTCTTAGGAAAGTCTTCTCATATTTTCATAACTACTCCACCATAAATTCATTTGAACCTGCTGACTGCAATGAAACCTTGTTCTCCCTCAACAGTTATTAGACCACACTTTCCCTCCATTACCAAATTAAATATTGTTGACATGTTGGATCAATCTATCCCTTGTTTCAGTCGCATTGTGCCATGAAGCTTTTCTTCCCCAATTCACTTCCAAATGTCTTCATTAGTTACTCGATTACCCAAAAAATCTTCAGCGTTCTTCTACACTGAAAGCTAAATCTTCTATTCTCATCTTGACTGCTCTGTGTACATATTGATTGCATTCCTCTTCCACGGAGAGTGTCTGTGGATAGGGGGCACTCAGGCGGGAGTTTGGGTCAGCCTTAAAGCACACCAAAATAGTCTGCACAGATGTGATAACACTATGTCCTGGATGGTGCAGTGTTTAATGGATCTGTATAGTAAACAGGAGATCCCAGGTTTGGCTCCTGGTCCAGCACACTTTCCACTCGTCACTGCTGATTCTGCGTAATGTCCCGATACAGTTAACATCAGTAAACCCTTTCCTTTCTTTCCCCCCCCCCCCCCCTCCACCTTTGATTTACATTTAAAACTTCCATATAAAGCTTGCACCCCAATCAAATACTTCCAAAATAGACTTCCTAACATTTAAATCTATATTCAATGCTCATGTACTTGTTTTTTAGGAAAGCATTTCATGTTACAGCCAGCTTGTATTTTATATCCTCTTTTTATCATTCATCATTAGTTACTTTACTGCTCAAACAGAAAAACTTATCTACTACTGTCGGCATCTTATCTCCTCATCCAATTCCACCAACGTCACCCTTGTTTCTATTTTCATCAATGTTCATTTTATAACCTCTGTTCAAGACACCATCAATTTCTTTTCAAATTATTTTCCAGTTCCTTTGCCTTTTCTGGCAAATTAAAATGTCATTAACAAGCTGTAAATGCCAACACCAAGTGTCATATAGTATTTATTTCTTCTCGCTAAACTTTAATTTTCTCAATTGACTGAGGACTCATCTCTACCATTATTCCCCCCCTTCTCCCCGCCCTACTCTCCAGCTAACAATCAACTCAAAATGTGGGTCATCTTTTTCATAATATGAAATTTACTGTAACTTAAAAGGACAAATTTTCTGTTTCCTTTCATGAATTTTCAGTTATATACTACAAATACTGCTGCATGGAAAGATCTGTGGTTGGGCATACAAACCTTTAGTGGATTGTTTTGCAAGCAGTACAAATCACATTCTAATCAAAATCTCAAATATTGGCATCATCTGGTAACTTTTGAGAATGTTCAGTTTATGCAGTAATGATTTTGCTTTACTTCTCTCATGTGCTCACATAGATACTTGTTGAAATGCTGTAGGGAGCTGGTTTTTAGTAGTAGGATACTGAGATATTATTTTACTAACAAATTTAATAAAAAATGAATCACTATATTGCCACAACAAAGCGATAAAATTCTCAGATTCTCAGCAGCTACCTACAGAATTTAATTTACTAGTGACTTTACTTTTTTGAAGCAAGGCAACTGGTGGTAGACTTTACAAAACCTCTAATATAACATTTAAGAAAATAATCTTAAGAAAAATTTTATTACATCTTGACATTAAATCCAAGCCTAAACACAGATGTTTAATAAGATAAACAATGTGGCATTTTACAGTAAATTCCCAGGACAATAACATTTGGCATCCACTAGCAAGTAACACATATTGCACATAATAAGGAAAAGTAAGCAATCCATAAAATACAATTAGTTGGTCATGCAGACAAGGTACCTATGTAGGCCCAAGATAATGTCTTCCTCATGATTGACAACACTCAGTCTGGTTGGCCAGGTGAATTTTTAGGCTCTCGCTTTAGTACTGTTAACAGAGAGAACAGATACTTTTTGATTGACCGTTTCTTTTATTAAACATTCTTTTAGGAGAACTCACAGAATAAATCTCATGTGTACTGAAGATATCCTGTAACATATAAACTAATAGTTATGATTTTAGAAAAAATTACACCACCAAAAGACACTGCAGACAGTTTGGAAAAAGCGAGCCATGCATTGAAATCACATTGTGTGCTGCTTAATTTAGATACCGCCAGTTAGCCAGACGCAGGCAAGAGGCTTCCACACAGTGAACATAATAGCCAAAAATACACAGTAAAATTCCTTGACTAACATCACTTCAAATATTCACAAAACTGCTCTACAACAACAATGGATAACCAGGATGACAGGTAAGGAAATAGCCCTTTTCACCCAAAAACTATAAACATTGTAGCTGTAATGGAATGCTCACCATAAGTTCCAGGTAGTAGGAACATAATCAGCTACTGCTGCAATTGGTTGGTCGTACCTACCAGTCGCCCTCATTTTCAATCCTTTGGAACTGGCTGACAGGAAACCAGCCCAGTGCCAAAGTGGACACAGGCTTCTTCTGAATGATCCAAGTACAATTAGGTGCAGAAGCAACATACCGATATAACTCTATATTGGGTAATTTGCACTGATCTGGCCAGCACCGGGCATAACATAACTCACTCTACTAACTTGTCAAAAGTAGCAGTGAGCCAAGGATCTTAGGGACCATGACATCACAGCACTTAGTACCAGCCGTTGCCATACATACCACTGGACACCTGATCATTCAGAGAGGCACTGGCCAAGTGGTCACACTTAAATCAACCTAATCATCACTGTGTTGTCATTAAGGGATTATTTTCACCTGAAAACAAAAATTCAGTAATTTTGGGTCCTCTCAACGTACCGATACTGGATTTGGCCTTGGGCTGTGACATAATTGGGTTGCAGCAAGTGATGTCATCTGTCTTGTAAACTGACACGGCCAGGAGAGTGGTGTGCTGACCACAAACCTGTCCATATCCACATCCAGTGACGCCTGTGGGTTGAGGACGATACAGTGGCCTGTCCGTACCATTTGGGTCTTCATGGCCTGTTCGAGTGGAGTTTAGTTGTAAGTGATGTCATATGTGTGCAAACGGATTTTTTGTGTTGATATATTTTTTTAAATGTATGTTGTAGAGACACTGACCTGTTGCACTGCCCAAGGTCTAAAGTAGTTTGAAAGGTGACAGTCTGGTTGTGAGTTTGCAAAGCACTATCAAAGGCTGTGGTTAATCCCTAATTTCTGTATTATTTGAAAAGAACCCATCTTGACCCATGAAGCTGGGAAATGATAAAATTTTGAAGACCGAATAACAAAAAACATAATTTCACATATATTCCCACTGGACAGTCCATCATACGAATGCCTGATATTTCCTCAAATGTGAAGTATAATAGTAAATTTGTATCTGTACATAAATTCCAGTCTTAGAGGGATTTGACATTGCAATTTTGCAGAGTCTACTGCTGCATACAAAACATGGATTCTCCTGGGGATCAATGCATATAAATCTTCAGTCTTGATCTGTGAGATTTTATACTACTCTTTAGAAAGTAGCTATATTGTAGTCATAAAAACGGATTTCATTGACTTCCGAGTTGTGTTTCGTGTCACTGAGGCTGTGGACCCCGTTGAAAACCACAGTATGTCAGCCATTCAGAAACCACATAACATTTTACAGTACGAAGAAGATGGTCCAGATTCTACATTTTGCCTAGTGTTCTTCGTGCACAAGTTGTCCCACACTAAAGAACACCATAAGAGTAGTTTCTTTCATAGGAAAGTTAGAGTAGACTGTAAATACTTTAGGAGTAAAAGAGACCACTTGCTGAAAAGCAGGAGCATTGAGTCATCAAAAGATGCACACACAAAAAAAGGAAGAAAACTTACTAGCTTTCCGTTTAATCGTTTTTTGAGGTAGAGTACACAAGTTTTCTGGCTCAGAATGCAGGTGGGAAGGTGTATGGGTTCAACATGTGATGCTACCATTGTCAGAGCCACTGGGGAGCAGTGCACACTGTTGGTGACATAGGAACATGAATTGAGAGGGGTTGACAGGACAGAGTGAGGGGAAACTGTTGCCTGAAGGTTGGGGGGACAGTGGCTTGATGGAGATTGAGACCAGGAGTGAAGGACTGTTGCAAGGCTAACCCCCATTCACACATTTAAGAGAGAGATCCAAATGGCCTGGGTTGTGAAGGAGCCGTTGAAATTGAGCGCATTACACTCTGCTGTTTGTTGTATCACTGAGTGAGCAACTTTGTTCTTGGCAACAGTTCAGCAGTGGCCATTTATTCTGGACAGCTGGTTGATGGTAATACTGAACTACAAAGCTGTGCGTAGTTTCAGCAGAGTTGGTATATGACATGACTGCTTTCACTGAAGGCCTGGTCTCTGATAGGATTGAATAAAAGCTTGTGGCAGGATTGGAGTAGGAAGCACTACATAGGTAGAACAGATCCTTACCTAAACATCCTCCTTGCAGACAAAGGCACCACCACTGTCTTGACAAGTTGCAGTGACTACCTGCCTGCTGCCTACTGTTGAGTCCTCCAGCCACAAACTCCGTCATAGTGGTCTATCCCAAAAACCCAACGTAACCTCTAATTCCTATTGAAATCCATAGTCCCTTCTGAGGACCTCACCCCAAGTCCATCTCTCTGTCCTAACCTAAATGACGCATTGAACACCACACTTCTACATGCTACCCAAAATCCACAAAGCCAGCAATCCTGGACACCCCATTGTGCTAATACTGAAAGAATTCCCACTTTTGTTGACCAACATCTCCAAACAACTTCCTGAAACTTAGCCTTCCACATCAAAGGTACCACTTCCTTCGCCAACTTGTCACCCCCCACCTGTTTACCTCCTGGATCCCTACTCGTCACTGTTGATGTCACCTCCCTATATACCAATGTGCCTCATGCCCATGGCCATGCTGTTATCGAACATTACCTCTCCCAGTATTCTTCAGACGCCACACACACTATCTCATTCCTTCCACACCTTACTAACTGCACATAACTATTTTTCCTTTGAAGGTATGATAAACAAACATATCCATGACACATTTATGCCCCCCCCCCTCCCCCCCGGGGGCTCACGGTCCTTTCGCGAGTACGTGCGTGGCGAGCGCAGAGCCCCAAGCATGCCTTCTTTCCCAGGATGCTTTTCCTTTCCCTTCCCCTTCTTTCCTGTCCTTGCTCCTTCCCCTCCACCCTCTCCTCTCCCTCTCTTGGCGTCCTTGTTTATGTTGGTCCCACTATCCTCCTGGTTATGTTGGCTTTGCGATTTGGTTCTGTTGCGTAATCACCTCATCCTTTTGGCATCCTCTGGTCCCCCTCTGGGGTTTGACCTCCATTACTAAATTTCTATTACATTGTGTGAGCCATTTGGGGAAGAGCACTTACCTAGTGTCTCCGGCATGTGCCCTCCTAGTTCCTTCCATCTTTTCCTTCACGTCATTGATGCTAGGGTGCATAGCCAGCACAATAGCCAGCTCTTGTGGTGGGGTCGCTATGTACCCTTTTGGTCGAGCCCCTGAAAACACAGGGATCACACTTCTGATACCTGAGCTGTGACCACCTCATGTAAGCCTAGGAGTGGTTGCTTGTCATCCTGGAGCATTGGAACTCCCAGCAATGGCCGCCGTGCCAGACGGCCTTTGCTGTGGCTGGGTGGTGCCTGTGGGGAGAGCCCTTGATCAGAGTGGGTGGTATGATGATGGATGCTATGCAAATGAAACGCATATGGGTCCAGAACTCTGGCCGTTTTTCTATGGCCATCTCTTTGAATGGAACTGATTCTTTTAGGGCTGCTTCTTCTGCACCTTCGGCCTTCCCTTCCATGACTACCCCCTAGGAGGAGGGTCAGGCTTGTCGGCTAGGGGCAAAACCTTTCCCCTCTCTCTGGTCTGATGGGGATACTTTCACCGATACCAAACCTTTATTTTAGTGGAACAGATTGACGATAAGTTAGGCGAAGTGGACTCCCTAAGCAAGTGCGGCCGGGTTCGTTGTTGATCAAAACTGCTTCAGCTGCCCTTTGTGCCTGTGACTCTCTTGGCACAATTCCTGTGTCCATTACCCCCCACCAGTCTTTGAATGTGGTTCAAGACGTAATTTTTCACAGGGACCTCATCCTTCAAACTGATGAGGAGCTTAGGAACAATCTAGGACGGCGGGGTGTTCACTTTGTTCGGCATGTTCAGAAGGCCCCGAAGGACAATTGCATTGATACTGGTACCTTTATCCTGACCTTTGAAGGGAATACCTTCCCTGGGAAGGTCAAGATTATGGTTTATCGATGTGATATGTATAACATATTTTAAGTGTTTCCGTTTCGGACATGTCTTCCCACTGTTCACAGACCCCTCTCTGTGGTGACTGTGGACGTCCACTCCATGAGGGGAGTTCCTGTGTTCCACCTCCTGTGTGTGTTAATTGTCATGGCAATCATTCTCCAAGTTCACAGTTCACCGGATTGCCTGGCTTATAAGAAGGAAAAGAAGATACCGGGGTATAAGTCTCTTGATTGTCTAACCTACACTGAAGCTCGTAAGAAGTATGCACATCTTCATCCTGTGTCAATGACGTCTAGCTATGCTTTAGTTACATCTTCACCCCTTCCTCCCCCTGCCTTACCCCAGTCCCAAACCCCTCCGCTACCCCCCCTCCCCCTCTGCTGCAGTTCCCACACACCCCCCTCCGGGCGGCGCTCCCCCTCCCCAGCCGGATAAGTGTCCCACTTCTTCGGTGTCTGCCAGTCAAGGGTGCCCTCCTAGGACCCCCTCTCCTGGCACCTTCCAGGCCAAAGGTCTGCTGCTACATGACAACCATGAGAACCACTGTCTGTGGGCCCCCAAGTTGCCTGCTCTCTTTCTGTTCCAGATCTTGCTGCAGCTGGCTCCCTTTTGCAGCACAGTCCTCCTCGATCTCAAACAGAAAAGAAGACGAAACATAAGTCCTGGTACAAGGAGCCTCTGGTGTCGCCAGAGGTCCTGTCCCCACTTTTGCAACCTGACTCTGACCTGCTGTTCATGGATGTCGCCTCCTCCTTGTCGGTATCGGATGGTGACCCGGCAGCATGACTGGCTTTAGCCTGTTCACCCCCCCATTTGAATCATCGTTCTGTGGTTATTCAATGGAATTATAATGGATATTACCATCACCTTCAAGAGTTGAAATCCCTTATTTCGTTTTACACTGCAGCTTGTGTAGCTCTACAGGAATATCATTTTACTGATGATCAGTCACTGGCCCTCTGTGGGTTCCATGCTTTCTGTCACAATCGGGTCGGCCCCCTGCAGGCCTCTGGTGGCATTTGTACATTGGTCCGAACGGACACTGCTAGCACATGGATTTCTCTTCGAACTTCTTTGGAAGCAGTTGCTGTTAGGGTCAATGTGAACTCTGGGGTCACAGTCTGCAATCTTTATCTCCCTCCTGACGGGACTCTTACACCTGCTGCCTTAACTGCCCTTCTTCAGCAACTTCCTCCTCCCTTCCTCCTCCTCAGGAATTTTAATGCCCATCATCCCTTGTGGAGCAGTGAATTTCCATCTAGTCAGCATCTTCTCTTGCAGACCACGACTTGTGCCTTCTTATTGATGGCTCCCGTACTAATTTCAGTGCCGGTCATGGTACCTCTACTGCCATTGACCTTTGTCTTTCTTCTCCCTTCCTCCTCCCTTCATTACACTGGTCGCCACATGATGACTTTTGAGATAGAGACCACTTCCCGTCGATTCTCTCGCTCCCTTCCCACTCCCCAATGGACAGGTTACCTCGTTGGTCTTTCCAACGCGCCAATTGGCCTCTATATACTGCAAAGGTCGTTTTCTCTCCCTCTTTGTTGGGTTGTATTGATGACGCCATACATGACATGTCTGATGCGATTGTTCACGCTGATAGCCTTGCTTATCCATGCTCATCTAGACCATTTCACCGCCGGCAAGTCCCATAGTGGAATACAGCCATTGCCATTGCCATTGCCATCCATGATCACCATGAAGCTTTGCAACACCTTAAGAGGCACCCATCTGCTGCCAGTCTTATTCCCTTTAAACGCCTCCATGCCAAAATCCGTTACTTAATCAAACGGGGCAAATGCATGTGTTGGTAACACTTTGTTTCTTCCCTTGGTTCTACTATTCCTATGTCGCGGGTATGGGCTACACTTCGCTCTCTCCAAGGTTGCCATTGGCAGTCTACTCTCCCGGTTGATTCTCGCGGAACATCTTGCAACCCATTTTGCAGCAGCATCAGCATCAACCTCCTATCCGGCTTCTTTCCTTCACCAGAAACAGTGGGCCGAAGCTTCCACCTTATGTCTTACCCCTCGTCATTCAGAAGCTTACAACGAACCTTTTACTGAATGGGAACTTCTTTGCGCACTTTCAAGATACGGCCCCTGGCCCAGACTCCATTCATAACCAATTGCTTCAACATCTCAGTGCTCCACAACACAACATCTTCTCCGGGTGCTTAACCATATTTGGCTCTGGGTGACTTCACTTCTCAATGGAGGGATAGCGTTGTGGCTCCCGTCCTTAAGCCCGGTAAGAACCCCCTGTTTGTCAAAAGCTATCAGCCAATTAGCCTGACAAACATTGTTTGCAAGTTACTTGAATGGATGGTAGCCCATCGGCTCAATTAGGTCCTTGAATATCGGGATTATTGTCCCCTTACCAGTGTGGCTTCCGAGAGGGACATTCTCCGATCGATCATTTACTCCACTTGGAATCCGTAGTTTGGCAGGCTTTTTCCCAGTGCCACCATTTGGTTGCAGTATTTTTCGACCTTCACAGGGCCTATGACACGGCTTGGTGCCATCATATCTTACTTACACTTCATGAGTGGGGTCTTCGGGGCCCACTCTCGATTTTTAACCACCAGTTTCTGTTAAATCGGTCATTCAGGGTTCGGGTTGGTACTGTTTTTAGTTCTCGACGGACCCAGGAGAATGGCATCCCACAGGGTTCTGTATTGAGTGTACTTTTTTTCCTCATTGCTATAGATGGGCTTGTGGCCTCTGTCAGTCCTTTGGTCACCCCTGCTCTGTATGTGGATGATTCGTGTGTTAGGGTTAGTTCCTCTTCGATGGCCTCTGCAGAGCGGCAGCTCCAGGGTGCTACATGGCATGCCTCTGCTTGGACTCTCTCACATGGGTTTCAATTCTCTCCTTTAAAATTGCAGCTGGTCCACTTCTGTTGCTGTTCTACGGTCCACCCTGATCCGGAGCTCCACCTCGATACACAGTGATTACCTATGGTCCCACAGTTTCATTTCCTGGGTCTTCTTTTCGACAACAAGCTCACTTGGCTGCCTCATATCAGACTTCTGAAGACAGGATGTTTCCATAAACTCAGTGTCTCTTGGGGTGCGGACCACTCCATCCTTCTCCGCCTTTATCTAGCTTTAGTGCTGTCTCACTTGGAAAATGGTTGTCAAGTTTATGGTTGGACTGTTCCTTACACACTGCGCCTCCTGTATCCGGTCCACCATCATGGTATCCGTTTGGCCACTAGTGCCTTCCCTACTAGCCCTGTTGATAGTCTCCTGGTTGAAGCTGGATCCCCCCCCCCCCTCTTTCTGTTCAGTGGTCCCAGCTTCTGGTTTCTTATGCAATCACTGTTCGTTCCTCTCCCACTCATCCTTCCTATTCTATCCTGTTCCCAGGCAAAGGACGTCACTCATCTGATTCCTGCCCTCAGCCGGGTTTACCAGTTGGGCTCCGCCTTGCATCTCTTCACTGTGATTTTCAGCTTCCTTCTTTGTCCTGTCTCCCATGTTCCCTCCCCAACCTAACCCCCCCCCCCTCCCTTGGTTAGTTCCTTGGCCCCAGATATGGATGGATCTCCGCCAAGGTCCGAAAGATGCCGTTCCCACCCGATGGTTGTTCCATTGTTTTTTCCACCGAATTTTGTGAGAGTTTTGGGATGCTGTTGTCTCTTACACCGATGGCTCTAAATCTGCTGATCGTGTGGGATATGGCTTCATGTCCTCTGCTGGCATGAAAAATCATCTCCTGCCAACTGCATGTGGAGTGTTTGCTGTGGAATTGATGGCAATTTCCCAGGCCCTTATTAAACAGTCCCAACTCAACTGCGTTTTGTTATGCACAGACTACATGAGTGGCCTTGAATCTATTGACCGGTGTTTTTCGCGCTATCCCTTGATCTTGGCCATCGCTGACCGTCTCGCTGATCTTCACCATGCTGCTTGTTCCGTTGACTTCCTTTGGGTCCCTGGCCATGTGAGTATCCCAGTTAATGAGCTTGCTGATCATTTGGCTGGGGGGAGCAGTCACTTAACCCCCCTTCTCTGTAATCCCTCCTGCGGCAGATTTACGGCTTCATATCAAATCCCACTTTGCACAATCATGGGCCATCTTTTGGGAGGCTAACCCCCTGTCTAATAAACTTCATGCGCTTATGGTGACACCTGTCCCGTGGTGTTCTTCCTTCCACCTCTCCCGAAAGGACTCAACCACCCTATGTCATCTCCGCTTCAGCCATGCCAGGCTGACCCATGGTTTTCTTTTGTGTAGTGAGACATCCCCACTTTGTGGTTGTGGAGCCATCCAATCAGTGGCCCACATTTTGGTGGAATGCCCCCTTCGTTTGGCTCTTCGTACTAAGTACAGACTTCCCCGCACTTTACCGTTAATATTGGCAGAAGATTCCCGGATGGTTGGACTGATTCTCGGTTTCCTCCGTGAAAGTGGTTTTTATTTTCAGTTCTAAGGTTTTTAATCTCCCTCTGGAGTAGGGGCAGGGTGGTGAGGGTTGGTGTGTCTCCCACTGTAAGCTGTGTTTGGAGATTCCTGACTCCCCTTCCTGGCCAAGATCCTCTTTTCTCTCCCTTTTACTCTGTTTTTATCACTTTTTAGATTTGGTTAGTCTCCTTTTACAATACGCACTTTTACATTCTAGCGGTTGAACACTTTCGGATATCAGGTGGTCTTGCCTGTACTGCATCAGAGGTGGGATATTTCCTACCTGTAGCATAGCCTTGGGGTTGTCCACTTGCTGACTTTCCACCTTTTATTTTCACCATTGACAACACGATTGCTTTTTTATGTTTTTTTTTTAGCCTTTTACCTTTTATCGTTATGACACCTTCTGTGATGTAAATCCATCCGAATGGACCACCTTTGAAACAAGGGACTGATGACCTTGCTGTTTGGTCCCTTAAACCCCAATCAACCAACCAAACAACCGTTTATGGGCAACTGCATGACATCCTCATATGTCAACCTGTTTATGGGCTCTGGACCAAACATTCTGAATTTTCCAAAACTCTCAAACCCTAATCTGTTTCAGGCTCACAGATGATATCTTCATGATCTGGAAGCAGAGCCAAGAAACCCTATCCTCATTCCATAATACCTCGACACTTTTCTCCCGTCTGTTCCACCTGGTCCTCAACCTAGGGTTAACCTCCACCTTTCTGATGGTTATTCACAATTCTGTCCACATTAAACTCACTAATCACCAACAGTAACTCCATTTCAACAGCTGACACCCCTTCTGCACCAAAAAATCCCTCCCATACAGTCTGGCCACCAATGGACAATGTATCTCCAGTGACAAAAACTCTCATTCCCAGTATGCTGAAGATCTCACGGTGGTCTTCACAGACAGACACTACCCCTCGTATCTAGTCCACAGGCAGATTTCCTGTGCCATGTCCTCACACATCTCCAATCCTCCCAGCACCCGGAGAATCAGCTACAAAGATGTGCCCAGTGTCAACCTGGACTCGAACAACTGGACCATGTCCTCCGTATGGGCTCTGATTAGTTCTCATCGTGCTGTGAAATGAGCAACAGCCTACCCGAGATTCTTCCCATCTCTCCTAAAGCGGTGTTCCATCACCCACCTGACCTAAACAACATTCTAATCCATTACAATGCCACACCCAAACCAAACCCCTTTCCACAAGGATAATATCCCTAGGGAACACCATAATATTAGATTCTTTTGTAGAAAAGTTATGGTAGATTGTAAATACTTTAGGAGTAAAGGAGGTCACTCACTGAAAAGCAGAAGCATTGAGTTGTCAGCTGGTGCACACACACACACACACACACACACACACACACACACACACACACAGTGGCACAACATGCAGCTGACCACAACATGCTCAGTTTCAAAGGCTGTTTCATAACTCAGGCCAACTGGATTCTTCCTTCCACCACCAGCTTCAACTACACGGATGGGATTTATCCTTACAGCACATCCTCCACTCCCATAATTGTCCTAGTCTCAATCTGAGTTAATCCACTGCCCCCCCCCCCTCTGCACCCAACAGTTTACCCTTCCTCCATACTGCCCCTAAAATTGTGCTTTACATTCTTAGCCCATATATCTACCACCCGTCCTGCCCCACATTCCTAGCTGGCAAATGGCTACCTCCGTCCGAGATGCTAGTTACCCAACCTCAGTCCCTCTCCCTCTACCCACCCCACACAACACCAACCCCAACACAACCAGTCCAGTTGCTGAAATACAGTACTGGCACTGTTAATCCAACCAGAGCCATGTAGGGGGGGGGGGGGGGGGGGGCATGGGTCACTGTAGTTCGAAAAAGGAATACACCAAAAGCTAGCACGTTTCTTTTCCTTTTTCGTGTGTGCTTTTTGATGTGTCAATAGTAGACTGTCCACCATATTGCATGTTTCCATTGGTTAATATACATATCAACAAATGTTTTGCTTCACCTCGGGTCCGAGAGTTCTGGAACCTGTACAGCAAACTGGAATAGAGATCAACATAAACATCATTTCCGCCCTTTTTACTGCTCATGAAAACCACACTGTACCACCATACAGCAGGACCTTCAGAGTTGATGGTCCAGATTGCTGTACACACTGGTACCTCTAGTACCCAGTAGCATGTCCTCTTACACTGATGCATGCCTCTGTTCGTCGTGGCACACTATCCACAAGTTCATCAAGACACTGTTGGTCCAGATTGTCCCACTCCTCAACAGTGATTCGGTGTAGATCCCTCAGAGTGGTTGGTGGGTCACTTCATCCATAAACAGCTCTTTATGGTTCATGTCTGGAGAACATTCTGGCCCCTCTAGTCGAGCAATGTCATTATCCTGAAGGGAGTCATTCACAAGATGTGCACGATGGGGGCGCAAATTATTATCCATGAAGACGATTGCCTCACCAATATGCTGCCGATATAGTTGTACTGTCAGTCGGAGGATGGCATTGACGTATCATACAGCTGTTACGGTGCCTTCCATGACCATGAGTAGCGTACGTCGGCTCCACATAAAGCCACCCCATAACAACAGGGAACCTCCACCTCGCTGCACTCACTGGACTGGACATTGTGTCTAAGGTGTTCAGCCTGACCGGATTGCCTCCAAACACGTCTTTGATGATTGTCTGGTTGAAGGCATATGCGACACTCATCGGCAAAGAGAACGTGATGCCAATTCTGAGCGGTCCATTCGGCATGTTGTTGGGCCCATGTTCACCACACTGCATGGTGTCGTGGTTGAAAAGATGGACCTCGCCATGGACGTCGGGATTGAAGTTGCGCATCATGCAGCCTATTGACCACAATTTGAGTCGTAACATGACGTCCTGTGGCTGCACAAAAAGCATTATTCAACATGATGGCGTTGCTGCGAGGGTTCCTCCAAGCCATAATCCATAGGTAGTGGTCATCCACTGCAGTAGTAGCCCTTGAGCAGTCTGAGTGAGGCATGTCATCAACAGTTCCTGTCTCTCTGTATCTTCTCCATGTCCCAACATCACTTTGGTTCACTCCGAGATGCCTGGACACTTCCCTTGTTGAGAGCCCTTCCTGGCACAAAGTAACAATGCAGATGCGATCAAATCACGGTATTGACCGTCTAGGCATGGTTGAACTACAGACAACACAAGCCGTGTACCTCCTTCCTGGTGGAATGATGAACTGATCGGCTGTCAGATCCCCTCCGTCTAATAGGCACTGCTCATGCATGGTTGTTCACATCTTTGGGCGGGTTTAGTGACATCTCTGAACAATCAAAGGGACTGTGTCTGTGATACAATAACTATGGTCAACGTCTATCTTCAGGAGTTCTGGGAACCAGGGTGATGCAAAACTTTTTTTGGTGTGTGTACAAAGGTTTTGCGCTCATTGTATCACTGAAGCCTCTTCTTTGTATTTGCCTATGCTACAGGAGAATTGGTAGTAGTGGAAGTTCTTTAAAAAATTTATTTACACCTGCCCATGAAATTGATTTCATTAAGTGTGTACTCCCAGTCATTTTTGTGACAGTATATATCTCATTTGAGATAACAGTCCTATTAGCAAGTTTATGTAAAGAATCATAACCACTCACTATATAAAGGATGTCTACAACTGGAAAACACACACACACACACACACACACACACAATGGAGTCTGGTGCTTTCAAAACTGTGCTCCTACGCATTGATTTTCTTAATTGCACAGTTGGGTGAATGTTGAAGAGGCAAGGTATTGGCATGGATGAAGACAAGGGAGAAGAAAGGATAGCAAGGGAAGAGGATTTAGTGTCAAAGAGGTTGCATATGTATAAATCTAATGAGAGACCAAAGCCAGGAGGATCAATGTACTGAAGGACATGTGGTAGTGATAGTTTTCCAGGTGAACAGTTTAAGGAAGGTTGTGTATAGGCAAATTAGACTTCATAAACTTGGCAAGGATCAGTGTAACTAAGAGAGATTTGATGTGCTCTGTACCTTAGTTTGTATGTAATAAGGGAATGGCATTATGAACGGTTGTATAAAAAAGAGCTAAACAATGAGAAAATGTGAGGTAGCTACCGGTGAGAACATACAGTCTTAGATATAAAACCTGGCCACCACAGAGACTAGGTCAGAGTCGTACATGTAAGGTGACCAATATAACCAACTGCCCTTCAGAATTCTAAGTCCAGTAATATGCACACTCTGGAAAACAACATTTTGGCTGTCTGCTAATAGTATCACTTTGCTGGAACCTCAAACATAATTTGTTTCACTGTCTGACCCACCAGGAATAGCAAAAGCTTCTAGAAACAGTTCTGCAAAACAATTCATGGCTGAGTCAGGATCACCACATTTTATGCTCGAAAGTTTCCTCGCCTGACAGCAGCCACTGGCTGCCTGTCGTCAAGTGCTGTCCAACCAGGGGAACAAGGAGTGGCACACTTAGAGCACAATTGTGCTCTTGCACTGACAAGCTTAAAATTGTTTATTATTATTGTTTGATTTTCCTCGCAAAATAACACTGAAAAACCAAGTAAACTCCATGCAATAACACAAAAAGCAAAAGTTACGATTTTTCATTTGAAGTTATGGTATTTGTCGTGCAGTTATCTATTGAATTTTTGCATACTTGAAACTTATGAACTTTAATTAAGCCTCAGAGAAGAATCACAAGTGGAAAAAGTTCTAATTTGTGACATACTGCTTGCTGTGAGTTTAATTAAAGGCTGAAAGCAGCTTGGAACATTTGTAGTGTATGTGGGGTGAGTGTTTTGGGGCAACCATCATGCAATATTTGCATTCAATAGGCAAGGTTCAGAAGTCAGGTGGGGGAGTACTGTAAGGTCTAATTCAGAAAAGGCGGTGACTATTCCTATATTTCTGTCTGAACATAATCAGATCACTCATTGATCATTCCTGTGCAGTGATGTTGCTGGTGACAAGTTATGGTGCCTTTATGTTAAGTAATTAAAGGCAGAGCTCTAACAGAAGATATACACTCAAGCAAAGGGAAGTGTGGACATAACAATTTGCATTTGATGGGTCGAAAAGGCAGCTGTGCACTGTGAACTCATTGCAGCTGGTATTTGTTGCCAACAACTGAAAAATGTAAGAAAAACAACTGACATTGTATCAGCTGTTGATACTGCATTATAACACACTCTGCTGATTTCACAAACAAAACTATCCAGGAGTTTATTTCAGAAGTAATCCGTCACATACTCATTTTTCCAAACCTAGGGCCTCAAAGATTTATCTTTCCCACTTCTTGTCACACAACCATCAAAAATATTCCTTTCCAGACAAAAATGCACCTCAAACCTGGTTTTACAGCATCTTTAACTCAGATCCAGTAGATTTCTACAGGTGTGGAATTCAATAAACTAATCAGAAACACTTAAAATATGCATCGTGGTGATAGAAATGAAATACAACTTATCACGATAACCTTAGGATGAACATATGTTTTAATGAACATATGTTTTAATAAACATACAGTATCTATAACTCAAGCATACCTATTTTGGCACAAATTAATAAGATATGACTCACTTAGGACTTAAAAATGGTGTGTTTTTACTTGCTGTCCACTGTCATACTCTAGCATGAGGGACATTCAATAAGTAATGCGACACTTTTTTTTCCTTGGAAAATTTTGGTTGAAAAAAGCCAGAAATTGTTGTTGGGCATCATGGAATATTCCTGCTTCAGCCTGTATAGTTTCATGAATTTCCGATATGAGGTGGCACTTTACATAGCCTTCAAAATGGCTTCTGTGTGTGTGTGTGTGTGTGTTCCAAGCAGAGTGTGGAAAATGAGTTTCTTTTGGGGGAAAACTAGAGCATAGCAGATATTCATAGATGCTTTAGACTGTCTATGGAGACCTGGCAGTGAAGAAAAGCATAGTGACTCCTTGGACGAGGCATCTGTCATCATCGCAACAAGGTTGCCAGCTGACCGCACACAGTTGTGACTCTTGCAATGCTGGAATAAGGGTACACTCTCCTTCAAGGTGAATAACTTGCAAACAACTCAATGCACAACTGCATGTCACTGTCCATAGTACCGAAACAGTCATTCACCAGTTGGGGTACTCAGAGATGTGTGCCCTCTGGATTCTTCAACGCATAACCAAAGACCATAAAGAGCAATAAAGGACCATCTGTGCAGAATTACCTGCACATTATAAGGCTGATTGTGAAAATTTTTTGTTGAACATTGTCATAGGTGATGAAACATGGATTCATGACTTCAAGCAAGAAACAAAATGACAATCTATGGAGTGATGCCACACCGCCTGTCCTCTGAAGAAAAATTTCAAAGCCACAGCCTTAGCAGGTAAAGTCACGGTGACAGTCTTCTGGAACTCTGAAGGGATTATTCTGTTTGCTGTCCTGCCTCATGGAGCAACATTCAACTCTGAAGTGTATTGCCCTACCCTCAAGAAACTTTTCCTTCTCCATGACAACACAAAGCCTCAAATAAGTCTGCACATCCAAGAGGAACTCACAAAACTTCATTGGACTGTTCTTCCTTGTCCACCCTACAGCCCACATCTTACACCTTCTTATTTCCATCTGTTTTGGCCAATGAAGGATGGATGCACTCCACAGGAAGCAATATGTGGATGATGGGGAGGTTATTAAAGCAGCAACATGTTGTCTCCAGTGTCAACCAGTACAGTTATACTATGCGGGCATACAGGCCCTCGCAGTAAGGTGGTTTAAGGTTATCATATTGAATGGAGACTGTGTTGAAAAATACCATGTGTACCAGTATGAAATGAGCGTTTTTTTTGTGAAAATAAAACACTAATTTTGAATTGAAAAGTAAAAACATTTTATTCAAAGTACTGACCATTGCTTTCTATACATTTTCATAACCTTTCTGACAATTTGTGGACACCACACCAATAGAAATGTTCATCTTTTGAAGTAAACCAATCAGACACCCAATTTTCGACTTCTTCATAGGAATCGAAGAGTTCCTAAGCCAATGCGTGTCCATTGATGAAAACAAATGGTAGTCGGAAGGGGCCACATCTGGTGAATATGGTGGGTGGGGTAGCAGCTCCCAGCCAAGTGTTTTGATTGTATCCCGAACCAGTTTTGCTTTGTGTGTAGGTGCATTGTTGTGTAAAAAAATTGCTTTGCCATGTCTTCTGGCCCATTCTGGTCCTTTTTCAATCAATACATAGTTCAAATTGATCATTTGTTGTCTGCAGCGATTAGTATTCACAGTTTCACCGAGTTTTAGAAGCTCATGATACACCACACCTTTCTGATCCCACCAAACACAGAGCATTGTCTTCTTGCCGAATCGATCTGGTTTTGCGGTCAATGTTGATGGTTGTCCCAGATTAACCCATGATTTTTCCCATTTAGGATTCTTAAAATAAATCCATTTTTCATTGCCAGTAACAATTTGATGCAAAACTGATTTTCTTTCATGTCTTTGAAGCAAAATTTGACAAATGGTTTTTCGGTTTTCCATCTGTCTTTCATTCAATTCATGTGGCACCCATTTTCCACACTTTTGGATCTTTCCCATAGCTTTCAAACGGTCAGAAATTGCTGCCATTTGCTTCTGACTCAAAGTGTCATCTTCATCCAATATTGCTTGCAATTTGGCGTCTTCGAACTTTTTTGGTGGTCTTCCACGTTCTTCATTTCTTACATCAAAATCATTATTTCGGAACCGTTGAAACCATCTTTTGCATGTTGCTTCTGATAGAGCATGATCACCATATGCCTCGACAAGCATTCGATACGACTCTGCAGCACTTTTTTTCAAATGAAAACAAAAAATTAATGCTTTTCGCAAATCATCACTTTCAGGTACAAAATTCGACATTGTTAACACGATGAAAACATATGATGTTGTTTGTTCCATGACTTGATGTATATTAAATATCTTTGACAGATGTCATACCAACCAAAAAAAACACATTAAGGCTCATTCACAACGAATGTTCCCTATCAACACATTTGTTTCTAAATGCTCATTTCATACCGGTACACCTGGTAGGTTTTATAGCCAAAATAAAAGTGGGAAATAATATGGTGTATTGGAATCCTGAATAAAAACAACCTGCTTTCACTAAAAAAAATTGCATTACTTATTAGACATCCCTTGTAGTATGGAAATGTGGCATTTCATAAATAATATTCTATATTCACAAAAACTGAAGAGATTGGAGGAAACATTATCAATAGTACTATAAGTTTTTCGCCTTTACACAATGGAGTTCCAGGTGTAACAAGACAACTTTTGATGGAGAAATTTTCTTGAGATATCTTTACTGATTTTTGATCTGATTGCTTGTAGCCTCAGTCACAGAATGGCTAAAAACCAGGCCTCTGACGAGACTAGAACTGTAAGCTAAAGCAGCCTTCCCTTTAGGGGTGACACTGTCACCTCAGATTTAGCAAAGAACTGAGATATTCGTCTCTTCCATATTGCAAGTGAAAATAACTAAGATTATTCAGTGGAAATGGCAAGAAAATATCAAGTAAATTTAGTGGGGTAATTCTGTGAGATCCATGAAGTAACTCATCAGTCACAGAGTTCCTGATGTTACCAAGAGTCAATTAGTCATACTAGCAGCCAAAGTGTTTCTTGAATGGATAGTGACCACAGCTCATGCCTCAGATGTGGATATTAAGAGCCAGAATAATTAAAATATGTGTCAGTGGATCTTATTTGCATTTCTGTAACTAGCTTTAGGGACTAGAGTGTAGTTACTAATAATATTCAGATAAACCAACTGCAAACTAAATACCATAAATCAGCAAATTCCACAATTTTTTGTGTTTTCTGTCTTAAATGCATTGAAAACTAAAGATAATTTCATATTTTTGGAGCTTCTGCAGTAAACATCATGAGTAAACAACACTCTTTCAATTTAATTATAGACTTAGAAAATGTTATTCTTGAGATCAATATCATTTGCACTATTCACAAAGCAGAGGCATGAAAATGAAGAGGCAGCTACACAGCACTGATTGCAAAACGTGAACATCCCCAGGGAGACTATGTAAGCTATGAATAACATAACATTCCAAACCAAAAAAGGATACTGTATAAGAAAGCCTATTCAATGACTAAAAATGCGAACTCAAAAAGCTACTTAAAATCAAACCAGTGAATGTATGTGGTGCAAGTCCGATTTCATCATGACAAAGATAAAACCTGTCGGCTGACGCAACAGAGTGATATCCTTGCTCGGCGGGCAGAACATTTTGATGACTTTCTTAATCCCAATCATCAGACGACTGATATCCCATACATAGAATCACTTGAAGGCCTGCCAGTCGACGAACAACTTGCTGATGCACCTTCATTCAGTGAATTCATTTCAGCACTGGCTAAGCTGAAAAATAACAAATCAGCAGGATTAGACAACTTACCATCAGAACTTTATAAATATGGTGGACCAAACCTTACAAACCCACTGTTTGTTGTAATTTCAAAGATTTGGGAGTGCAAAATAATTCCACAAGATTGGAAAGATGCCTGCATTTGCAAGATTTACAAAGGCAGAGGTGACATTTATGGCTGCAGTTCTCACAAGGGAATCTCTCTTCTCTCAGCAGCAGGGGAAGTCCTGGCTCATATACTCAACAACCGGCTTACACACCTTGCAGAAAAAGTTCTACCAGAGACCCAGTGTGGCTTTGGCCCAAACAGAGGCACAGTGGATGCCATATTTGTTGTCAAACAAATGCAAGAGAATAGCTCAGAGCAACATCAGCCCCTGTTCATGTGCTTCGTAGACCTGGAAAAAGCATTCAACCGAGTCCCACAGGAAGCTCTCTGGATTATCTGGATTATACTAAAGAAAACTAACTGCCCTGACAGAATTATTAACTTGATTAGTCAGTTGCATGACAACATGATGGCAAAAATCCGCCATGAAAACGAGCTTTCAGACCAGTTACTGGTGATGTGAGGTGTAAAACAAGGCTGTGTACTGGTTCCCACACTCTTCTCACTTTATGTTGCAGTTGTTATGAGAGAAGCGACCAAAGTCATGCACAAGTGCACAAGATGACTGAGCTGTTGCTGGGCAGGGCATTCTATTTGGTAGATTTCTACTGCCTAGAAGAAAGTATTCATGACATGGGTGTGACATGCTCGTGCATTATCATCACATTTGTCAAAATATTGCTTGTAGGGCTGGGCAGAAGGTTGAAGGATTCTCTGTTGATAGTGCTCAGCCCTTAAATTGCCCATGAGAGGTGTACAACATCTGGGCCTGATATCCACACAAGATGTTACTGATCCACTAACCTGCTGAATATTTGAATGATGTCATTGTGGTGATGCCAAATCAGCAGACTTCCTGTGCTGACAATCTTTCTTGGCATAAAGTGAAAATGCATGCACAGTCTAAGCTTGAAAGGAACATTAGGGGCAAGTTGACAGTTGGACAATGTACATAATCCACTGACTGACTGAAGTGAACTGCACTCACTGAGAATGCAAGTTTATATTACCCACATGAGAAAGCTGACAGCTATTTTTGGTGGTCAAAAGAGTACCAAGGAAAAGGTTTACACACACATGCACTATTGCGTATAGAGTGGGGAGGCAGCGAGTTATCTCAGGTTTAGGCCAAGAAGGTTACAGGAGTGAAAGATGTGCTGTATGGATAGCTCCCATCTGCACAGCTCAGAAAAGCTGGTTGTGGTGGGGCAGATCCAGATGGCGTGGGTTGTCAAGCAACCATTGAAATCTTGCATGTTGTGCCACTGGGTGGCTCACCTTGTTTTTGGCAACAGTTTAGTAGTGTCTATTCATTCCTAGTTGATAGCTGTTTGGTTGTCATACCAATGTAAAATGCTGTGCAGTGGTTGCAACAGAGCTGCAATATAACACGGCTGCTTTATTAGGTGCCCTGAGCTCGCCACCCAGTTGTGCCCCCACACCAATTAGTTGAGTGCTGTTACCACATGCCCTAGTCTATCACCTGCCCCCTCTACCTGCATCCCTAGCTAGCCCACAGACGTCTCCACACTCTCCCAGGAGTGCCTACACACTCTCCCCACCGACCACCTCAGTGCCTTCCACCTCTCTCTATCCCTCACATCACCCCAGTACACTCACCTTGGACCAGCAAAGAGTTGACAGCTGACCAACCACGATGTAGGGAGACAGGCATGTGCATGTGAATATATATATATATATATATATATATATATATATATATATATATATATGTGTGTGTGTGTGTGTGTGTGTGTGTGTGTGTGTGTGTGTGTGTGTGTGTTTTTCCTACAGCTAGAAAAAGGAAATGCATTCCAAAAGCTGGCCACACTCTGTACCCTTGGTTGTGCGCCTATGATGAGACAGCCCTTCTGCCTTTCAGTGGGTCTTCTCCTTTATTCTTAGATACATATTGTATACACCTACAGTAGCATGCAAGGAATAGTTGACAACAAAATTTACTCTTTTAGCTAATACAGACTTACGTTTTGGTGTAGAATGGCTCCTCTCTGCTGTATAAAAGACGTTTAGTATTCAGTGTGGTTACCCAGCAATCTGGAAACAATTCAGAGCTGTGGCTATATCACTGTCTGCCATATCTTCACATCTGGTTTGTCTAGTTAGGTATGTGTGAAAGCCTCAGCAGAATTTGGGGAGAATGGGAGGTATCCACAGATTAAACCCTTTTTGAGTCAAGCCATAAACCATACCTGAACGGCTCAGTATATGAGAGAATTGGTTGCAAAATGCAGGATCATGATTTGGATGCCAGTCTAGTCATCTGTATTCCCAAAACACATAGTTCTCTCTCTCTAAATAAATAAATAAATTTAGGTATTCCTCAGAATACAAAAATCAACATTTCAGAACAAATGAGTGTATTGTAAATACTGAAACAATTCTGATTACTGTTTTGTGATGTCCTCCTTGCCGTGTCTGGTGACAGCGACTCCATCAGTCGTTAGTCTGTATTGTGGCGGGCTTGGATGTGACTTGCAAAACCGAGCTTTGCTTCAAAGATCCGGTTACACAAAGTGCAATACAGTTGCCCAGTGGAGTTATAAGTATAGATGTACTTAGGCTTGGGCTTAGATTTGCGGAGCTTTCGTTTATCATCCAGGTTCTTTAGGCAGATATGCTCAAATTGTTCCAAATTCTTGTGTACAGTTAAGCACCACTCTGATCATTGCAAAGCAAGCTCCTCTCAACGTTTGCTCAGAATGTCACAGGTTATGAGTTGGCGTTTGATGGTGTCTTTATATTGTAGATGTTGGCCACCTTGCCGCCGCTTTCTACATGAGAGCTCTGAGTAGAACACCACTTTGGGAAGTCTACTGTCATCCATGCGTATGATATGGCCACTCCATCTCAGTTGGTGTTTCATTAAGAGAGCTTCAATGCCAGGCAGTTTCACGTGACGCAAAACGTCCGTATTTGGAACATGGTCATCCCATTTCATGCGGAGAATTGATCTCAGACAGCGAAGATGAAAGGTGTCCAGCCTCCTAATGTCAGCTTTATAACAGCACCAGGTTTCCGAGGTATCGAGTAAAGTTGGTAATATTATTGCTTTGTAGACCGCAATTTTAGTTTGTAGTCTGAGATCATGTGATTTCCATACTCGGTGATTCAGTTTGCCAAAAACTGAGGCTACATTGGCTATACGAGCTGCAATTTCTGTTATCAGGCTGTTGTCACTTCTAATTTGGTTACCTAGATATTTAAAGTGTGACACGTTTTCCAAATGTTTGTTGTCCAACTTAATACTGCAGTCATCTGTATTGGAACACCTAAGTGGTTGTTGAAGGACTTGCATCGTGGTGATGCTTATGACTAAACCAAATCTTCTGCAGGAGTCGTTTAGCAGGTTCAGGTATGTTTGGAGAGATTCAGGAGAGTTAGCCATTGTGCATACATCAACTGCATGAAGAATTTCTAAAATAGATATTTTATTTACACAACTTTTTGTTCTGAGGTGAGAAATGTTGAAGACACTTTTGTCTGTTCTCGAGTCAAGACCCATATGACCACTGCAGTCTTTGGTCGCTTCTCTCATAACAGCTGCGAAATAAAGTGAGAAGAGTGTGGGAGCCAGTACACAGCCTTGTTTTACACCACACGTAACGAGAAACCAGGCTGAAAGCTCGTTTTCATGGCGAATTTTTGCCATCATGTTGTCATGAAACTGACTAATCAAGTTAATATATATATATATATATATATATATATATATATATATATATATATATATATATATATATATATATATCAGGGCAGCCAGTTTTCTTTAGTATAATCCAGAGAGCTTCCTGTGGGACTCGGTTGAAAGCTTTTTCCAGGTCTACGAAGCACATGAATAGGGGCTGATGTTGCTCTAAGCTTTTCTCTTGCATTTGTTTGATAACAAATATGGCATCCACTGTGCCTCTGTTCAGGCAAAAGCCACACTGGGTCTCTGGTAGCACTTTTTCTGCAAGGAGCGTTAGCTGGTTGTTGAGTATATGAGCCAGGACTTTCCCTGCTGCTGAGAGAAGAGAGATTCCCCTGTCAAAACTGCATTCATAAATGTCACCTTTGCCTTTGTAAATCTTGAAAATGCAGGCATCTTTCCAATCTTGTGGAATTATTTTGCACTCCCAAATCTTTGAAATTACAACAAACAGTGGGTTTGTAAGGTTTGGCCCACCATATTTATAAAGTTCTGATGATAAGTTGTCTAATCCTGCTGATTTGTTATTTTTCAGCTTAGCCAGTGCTGAAATGAATTCACTGAATGAAGGTGCATCAGCAAGTTGTTCGTCGACTGGCAGGCCTTCAAGTGATTCCATGTATGGGATATCAGTCGTCTGATGGTTGGGATTAAGAAAGTCACCAAAATGTTCTGCCCACCGAGCAAGGATATCACTCTGTTGCGTCAGCCGACAGGTTTTATCTTTGTCATAAACAGGTGCTATCTTCCTTGATTTTGGGCCAAATATTATTTCTCAGGCACTCGAAGAATCTGCCTGTTTGGTTTGTGTAAGTGTATGATTGCATTTCATTGGCTTTATTCAGCCACCATTTATCTTTGAGGGCTCGCACCTTCACTTTCGTGTTGTAATGTGCTACTTTACGCTTGTCAAGATAAGGACTGCGAAGAGATGCTCTGAAGTCAATAACAAGCTTTTGATCTCTGCATCTGAATCGTCAATCCAATCTTGGTTCTTTTTCTGAGGTTTTCCCAAGACTTCTGTGGCACATCTACACAGTTTGGTAGCATATACATTCCAATGCTCATCTACAGAGGCAGACTCAGATATCAAAAGCCCATCAGAACTGGATGCATTGTCCAGTTTTGCTCTCATAGTCTGATCACGGACCAAGATTTTGCAGGATAATTTTGATGGTATTTTGTGTGACACTCGGCATGGTGCTTTCAAAGTTATGTTTAATTTGGACCTCATAAGATGATGGTCTGTCCAACCTTGTGCGCCTCTCATAGCACGTGTGATCAGTACTTCACCAAGATCTTTTTTCTGTATGATCACATAATCTAGAAAGCACCAGTGTTTAGATGTTGGTTGCATCCACGTCGTTTTATATGTATCGGGCATCCGAAAATATGTACTTGTCAAACAGAGTTCAAATTCAGCACTTAAAGTTAAAAGATCAAGAACATTTGAGTTGCATTTTCCTATTCCATGGCGACCAATGCCTCCATTCCAGGCATTGAAGTCACTGCCAACCTGAGCATTGAAATCTCCAAGCAGCAGGACTTTATCCACAGAAGGAATGCCCTGAAGTACATATTGGAGATCTTGGTAGAACTTGTACTTCTCTTCATCGGGAGATGGCAGTGTAGGTGCGTAGACACTGATCAGGTGAATGTATTTCTTAGATGTTAGTTGAAGTCTGAGCATTATGATTCTGTCGCTGATGCCTTTTGGAAGTTCCATCAATGAACATGCCAGTTTATTGTGTATGGCAATCCAGTAGTGGGTGTAACCTCCGAGCAGTTCACACAGCTCTCCAGAGTCACTAAGGGCGGCGATGTTGATGTTATATCTAGCCAACTCTCTAGCAATAAGTGCTGTCTTTCTCTCTGGACAATTATTATGGTCATTATCCAGGAAAGTATGGACATTCCATGTACCAGTCATAAAGTGTTTAATGCAAGTACTTCCTTTATTATTTTTTCGGCCACAGATTTTGGTGAACAAGTGACTGCGGTTTGCGACTTGCACTGAGTTGAGACAGACTATGTTTAGGCCACCTTTTCTAGGCCACTCCCTGGATTAGGGAAAGCAGAGCGATCCTAAATAGGGCTGCTTTGCTGTCTGACAAGCTGCCGAACCAGTCCTCCCATCCCTGTTGAGTTCCCATCCCTGTCGAGTTCCAGAATGACCATCACTGTCTGACCGCCTAACGTGCAGAGCACCAACTAAGGTTCGGGCACACCAAGCTCTTGCCTCACCGTCAGTACTTCATCGCCACTGGACTTTTTTAAAAAAAACTCGTAGCCCATGAAACTATGCTGGAGTCATCTGCGCGTGAATATATTTAAGTGGACAAGCAGTTGCACAGGCGCAGTTCCACTCTCTGTCCTCAACATCAGTTGGCAGTGGAACACAAGGCCAATACAAATGGCAAGAGGCAGAGGATGCAGTGAATGACCGCTTGCCAGTAGGAGTATCTTGACATATGCCATTGAGGCATATCAGAGATGCCTTGTCTCATTGATACAGGAGCCATGAGTATTTGCCTATCGACGTTACCCGCCTCCTACACCAAAGACTTATGACAAGAAATGGTAGGAGAAAGTACAAGGCTAGGACAGGATGAGGATAGGAAAATGGGGATAGATAGGACATTGTGGGACACACTTTGTCTGGCTACTCCCCTTCGGCCTGTCTGGCTTGGGTGACCCTTCTGGTAGCTAAGCTACCGCCGGCATAACCCTCCGGATCCCGAGCACGCAAACCTCCTCGCCCGCATGGGCAGTGCTTCATTAAGGCGGTGTCCCCTGAGGATAATGTATACACGAAGGAAAGTTAGTTAAAACAAAGTGAAAGCGTTCATACAATGTGAGCATTAGGAGAGGAAACATAAGGCACAGAAATATGTTATGATACACAGCCTATTGCACATGAATAAGATTCAAAAAAACCATTTCTCACACTCAAAAATTCTAAGTTACATGAATGCCGTAAACCATCACAACCGTCTTAGAACTAACTAGAAAACCAGAAGCAAAAACAGTAGTAAGTAAATACCCATACCAAAGTGAAAAAATATCTCAAACACAAGTATTTTTGGCTACAGTTTTCATTGCATGGAAGGCACAGTAAAGTAAGAATTACACAGAGTATATAAATACCACTTACACAACAGAAGAAAGACAGCAAGATGAACAACCATATCTGCTGTTGAGGTTTATGTTTTTACCAGAACAAGTCAGCGTGGATGTCTTAACAGTGATCCCAACATTCATATGTTTTTATCTAACATTACTAATACATATTATCTGATCCAAAGTAACCAGACACCCTTATGTAATGCAGAATCGATCACTAGATGTCATGAAAGGCAGACCTGTAAGTACAAAATGAGTTGGGAAGTATTGTGTTGTCAGTAGAGAAGGAGTAACAGCAGGATGGGCAGGTCAACAGGACTCAGTGACTTCTAATGTGGACTAGTCACCTGAGTAACCAATCCACCAAGGACATTTCAGCCATTCTAAAGCTACTCACATTGACTGCTGGTGATATGATTGTAAAATGGAAATGCAAGACCAGGCTGATGTTATGTACTCCTGGACAGGAACAGTCAAGCATTGTAGAGGGTGGTTGTAAAAAATTACATGAAAGCAGCAGAAGGAATCATTCATGAGTTCCAAAGTGCTAGCAGCAGTCCAGGCTGTGTGTAAATAGTCAGAAAGAATGGGGTACAATGGTTGAGCAGATCTTTATAAGCCACTCATATCTGTGATGAATGCTAACCAGTATTTGATGTGGTGTAAAGAGACACACCACTGGAATGTAGATGACTGGAAACAATTGATTTGGAGTGAAAAATCATGCTACACCCTCTGGTAACTCAATAGAAGGGTTTGGATTTGGCGATAGCCTGGAAGACGTTACCCGTCGTCATGTGTAGTGCCAACAGTGAGTTACAAAGGAGGTATTACGGTGGATGGGCATGTTTTTCAAAGTTAGGGTGTGATCTCCTTACTGCACTTAAGAAAACACCAAATCTGGATGTACATGAACACATTTTACAGAACCATTCAGAGAGAATGACTGTATCAGCATAACAATGGGTTCTGTCATAAAGCAGCACATATGAGGCAATGGTTTGTGGACAACTACTTTCCTGAAATGGACTGTCTCAACCAGAGTCTCAACCTGAAGCCAATGGAACACCCATGAGATAAATTAGAATGTTGACTTTACTCCAGATCCCAGCATCCAACTTCACTACCTGCTCCATTTTTGGCTCTTGAAGAAGAATGGGCTGCCGTTCCTTAACAGACATACCTGCTCCAGTTTTGGCCCTTGAAAAAGAATGGGCTGCCATTCCTCAACAGACATTTAGACACCTCACTGAAAGTGTTCAAGCCATCATAAAGATGAAAGCTTGACACACCCCATATTAATGTCCACTAATAGATATCTGGATATGTTTCATCATAAGCGCATTACAGTAAAACAAAGAAAAATCCAGTAGTGGTTGGTTTAATGTGACGGACACATGATGGGTAAAGAATGAACATGAAATTATGTTTATTTCAAGGCTCAATACTCAAAGTATATTCATTGAGTGACTGTATAGGAATTCAGAGGAACTCTAACAAAATTTTCAAATAAGGACAATCGTTGCCTGATGCAGCAATGAATGAGAGATGTCAGCATAGACACACCCTCAAGAAGTTCCATATGCTACCACTGGTGGAAGATTACTTACGTAAGAGCACAGCGCCACGCAGTCTCACTTGGCAATCATCGCCTATGACAAAAGCATTGTCTTAGCTCATTGTACCCAGCTGTGGCCTAACAGACTATTAGTCAGACTGGATATCATATTTTGAAGTCAATTGTACCTTGAGATACGACTATCATTCTGTATTGTTTCAAGGGACAATAGAACAGTTTTAGAATTCACTGACAGTAATAAATATGTCATTCCTATGGATACCGATTGTTTCTGAGTTAAGTATTTTGTATTCTTCAAACAATAATAAAGTGATCTAATATTTTGCGTGTTGTAGTATCAACTCGACCTCCTCCTGGAGCAAATCTTGGCATGCTACAACACTACAATGTCGACGAGGATGTCTCAAATGTTCTTTGGCTGTCACTAAATCGGCGACAATGTTGTGTGCACATTTCTTCAGAGCAGTGCCTTCCACCTTGCTCTCTTTAGTGTTCTGCTAATCTCAGCAGCCTAAATATTATTTGTCTTCTCTGTAGTATAAAATGTTAAACCATGTCTGAATACCCATGAGAAATGTCTTTAGATAAAGTTGTTCAGTTTCAGGTGCAGCAGATTGAACAATTGCTGCTAAGTGTACAACAGATGACAACTTTATTGTTGCAACAAGCAGCCCAATGACTGGTTGCTGCTCCCAAGTTTCTCCACTTTAACAGGAAATAAGATGACTCATCAGAATACCGAGCCCGACTCGAACGTGTCGGGAACATGCATTTGTGCTATCATCCTAAAACTGCCACATCTGGATCTGCAAACAGTTTTGTCAATTGTAGAGTCTCAAAGTATTGTGGGCACAATTGAAAATGATTTTGACGTTCTCTCTCTATTTCTCTTGTTCATAGTGCAGAAGATACTCAGTCTCCAGATCATGCTAATGTTAAAGTGAATCAAGACAGGGCTAAGATTAACAGTGAAAGTAAAGGAAAAACTTTTCAGACATGAGCTGCTAGAGGTGTACTTCAATTTGAAGTGGGGAAGTCTCGTCCTCTGTGTTTTTCAAATGATAAGAGAAAAGCTTGTCCTTGTCATGGTCCGAAACGTTTTAAGAGTGGTAAACAAGGTCAAACTCAGACAGTCTGTTTACAAGGCAGCAAGGGTAGATACCTGTCTCATGCATAGCTTTCAGGTAGTGACTGCTGTGTCCACACACACAGTAATGCCAGAAGCAATGAAAGCTCACTTTTCCGCTTTGTGGATACCTTGTGCTGTTGTCCACAGACAGGGGAAAAAACTTTTTGTCCAGTTAAGAGTGGCTCAACAGAGAATTAAATTTCAGTTAGAAATTGGTGTGTGGGTGGTTTTTGTGTGTGTGTGTGTGTGTGTTTTTTTAATCAACAAAGGCACTTATGAAATGGAGGGTAACCCACAGCTATTGAAGCCTACTTCTGGTTTGTCTCCACATTGTTGTTGTTGTGGTCTTCAGTCCTGAGACTGGTTTGATACAGCTCTCCATGCTACTCTATCCTGTGCAAGCTTCTTCATCTCCCAGTACCTACTGCAACCTACATCCTTCTGAATCTGCTTAGTGTATGCATCTCTTGGTCTCCCCCTACGATTTTTACCCTCCACGCTGCCCTCCAATACTAAATTGGTGATCCCTTGATGCCTCAGAACATGTCCTACCAACCGATCCCTTCTTCTGGTCAAGTTGTGCCACAAACTCCTCTTCTCCCCAATCCTATTCAGTACCTCCTCATTAGTTATGTGATCTACCCATCTAATCTTCAGCATTCTTCTGTAGCACCACATTTCGAAAGCTTCTATTCTCTTCTTGTCCAAACTATTTATCGTCCATGTTTCACTTCCATACATGGCTACACTCCATACAAATACTTTCAGAAAAGACTTCCTGACACTTAAATCTATACTCGATGTTAACAAATTTCTCTTCTTCAGAAACGATTTCTTTGCCATTGCCAGTCTACATTTTATATCCTCTCTACTTCGACCATCATCAGTTATTTTGCTCCCCAAATAGCAAAACTCCTTTACTACTTTAAGTGTCTCATTTCCTAATCTAATACCCTCAACATCACCTGACTTAATTCAACTACATTCCATTATCCTCGTTTTGCTTTTGTTGATGTTCATCTTATATCCTCCCTTCAAGACACCATCCATTCCGTTCAACTGCTCTTCCAAGTCCTTTGCCGTCTCTGACAGAATTACAATGTCATCGGCGAACCTCAAAGTTTTTATTTCTTCTCCATGGATTTTAATACCTACTCCGAATTTTTCTTTTGTTTCCTTTACTGCTTGCTCAATATACAGATTGAATAACATCGGGGAGAGGCTACAGCCCTGTCTTACTCCCTTCCCAACCACTGCTTCCCCTTCATGTCCCTCGACTCTTAGAACTACCATCTGGTTTCTGTAAAATTGTAAATAGCCGTTCGCTCCCCGTATTTTACCCCTGCCGCCTTTAGAATTTGAAAGAGAGTATTCCAGTCAACATTGTCAAAAGCTTTCTCTACGTCTACAAATGCTAGAAACGTAGGTTTGCCTTTCCTTAATCTTTCTTCTAAGATAAGTCGTAAGGTCAGTATTGCCTCACATGTTCCAGTATTTCTACGGAATCCAAACTGATCTTCCCCGAGGTCGGCTTCTACTAGTTTTTCCATTCGTCTGTAAAGAATTTGTGTTAGTATTTTGCAGCTGTGGCTTATTAAACTGATTGTTCGGTAATTCTCACATCTGTCAACACCTGCTTTCTTTGGGATTGGAATTATTATATTCTTCTTGAAGTCTGAGGGTATTTCGCCTGTTTCATACATCTTGCTCACCAGATGGTAGAGTTTTGTCAGGACTGGCTCTCCCAAGGCCGTCAGTAGTTCCAATGGAATGTTGTCTACTCCGGGGGCCTTGTTTCGACTCAGGTCTTTCAGTGCTCTGTCAAACTCTTCACGCAGTATCGTATCTCCCATTTCATCTTCATCTACATCCTCTTCCATTTCCATAATATTGTCCTCAAGTACATCGCCCTTGTATAGACCCTCTATATACTCCTTCCACCTTTCTGCTTTTCCTTCTTTGCTTAGAACTGGGTTGCCATCTGAGCTCTTGATGTTCATACAAGTGGTTCTCTTATCTCCAAAGGTCTCTTTAATTTTCCTGTAGGCAGTATCTATCTTACCCCTAGTGAGACAAGCCTCTACATCTCTACATTTGTCCTCTACCCATCCCTGCTTCTGTTACCCAAGGATTTCTACTAGCCCTCGTCTTTTTACCTACTTGACCCTCTGCTGCCTTCACTACTTCATCCCTCAAAGCTACCCATTCTTCTTCTACTGTATTTCTTTCCCCCATTCCTGTCAATTGTTCCCTTATGCTCTCCCTGAAACTCTGTACAACCTCTGGTTCTTTCAGTTTATCCAGGTCCCATCTCCTTAAATTCCCACCTTTTTGCAGTTTCTTCAGTTTTAATCTACAGGTCATAACCAACAGATTGTGGTCAGAGTCCACATCTGCCCCTGGAAATGTCTTACAATTTAAAACCTGGTTCCTAAATCTCTGTCTTACCATTATATAATCTATCTGATACCTTTTAGTATCTCCAGGGTTCTTCCATGTATACAACTTTCTATCATGATTCTTAAACCAAGTGTTAGCTATGATTAAGTTGTGCTCTGTGCAAAATTCTACCAGGCGGCTTCCTCTTTCATTTCTTAGCCCCAATCCATATTCACCTACTACGTTTCCTTCTCTCCCTTTTCCTACACTCGAATTCCAGTCACCCATGACTATTAAATTTTCGTCTCCCTTCACTATCTGAATAATTTCTTTTATTTCATCATACATTTCTTCAATTTCTTCGTCATCTGCAGAGCTAGTTGGCATATAAACTTGTACTACTGTAGTAGGTGTGGGCTTCGTATCTATCTTGGCCACAATAATGCGTTCACTAAGCTGTTTGTAGTAGCTTACCCGCGTTCCTATTTTCCTATTCATTATTAAACCTACTCCTGCATTACCCCTATTTGACTTTGTGTTTATAACCCTGTAGTCACCTGACCAGAAGTCTTGTTCCTCCTGCCACCAAACTTCACTAATTCCCACTATATCTAACTTTAACCTATCCATTTCCCTTTTCAAATTTTCTAACCTACCTGCCCGATTAAGGGACCTGACATAACAGACACAAAATATCAGTATTTAGCATGTACATTTGGCAGCAACTTTCCATGAAATTACAAAGAGTATTTCATTTCTTGTGCTATAAGTAGTGCAAACATTTTTGATTTAGACTTAAATGATTTGTTTAACCTCTGCATACAAGACAATGTGTTACCAAACAGTATTTAAGCTCACACTACTGTTAAAAACAGTGTGTAACCACGATTTTACCATGCTCAGCATATGCCCCATACTGGAAGTGAGCAGATTGCTGAGGAACTGCAACAATGGAAAGACAATAAGGTGGTACAACCCATTTCGGCAAATCAGTGGACATCGCCCTAGTTACTAGTTATACCAAAAAAAGTCATTAGGAGGTTTATGACTGTGTGCCGATTTCAAAGATACCGTCCACAAAATGTCAGGGGTTTATTTCCTCTTCCACGATTGGAGGAATTAACAGACAGACTGGGACAGGGCAGATTCTTTTCCAAGACTGGTTTACGTGAGGCATAATCACAGTTACAACTGGATGAGCAGTCAAGCAATGTTTTGTGATCAACACTCACCTGACTGCTCCAGTTTCAAAGACTACCTTTTGGAAGTGTTTCAGCTTCTGCTATTTTCAATGTTTCCTGGAACAATTAACAGCCCCGGTCCCTTTGTGTACAAAGTACCTGGATGATATTATTGTTGCTGTGGATTGTATGCTTGCAGAACATTTGTCAAATTAGAGATTTCTGCAGCTGACAAAGTGTAACAAGGAAAAGTGCTCCTCCTCCTGTACAGGGTATTCATCCTGCTTTTTTGCACTCTACAATTAAAAATTTGCCAGCATCCAACAACATCAAAGAGTTATAGTCTGTCATTTGGAAGTCAACATATTATATTATCTGCAAACTGGGTGCATTGGAAAGATGTTCACTTTGTGCTGGTCTCAAGAATGTCAGAACACATTTCAGCAGTTAAAGGACACACTGTGAAGTCAAAATGACCGATTCATTTTGGTGCAGTTACGCCTGTCGTGTTAACTGTAGATGCATCCGTTTATGGGAGTGGAGCTGGGCTCTCCCATAGAAATGGTTCCTATGATAGACCCACTGATTTTGCCTCAAAAACTCTCAATAAAGTAGTGCAATAAGTCAGCTTGAAAAAGAGACTTGTCATATCCATTGTGTTACCTTGTTCCATCAAGATCGGTATGGTCAGAAGCTCTATTTGATTAGAGATCATTAGCCTTCAACAGCTTGGTTCTATCCTGCCAAGCCTGTCCCATCACGGAAGGATAGCAATGTTGGGTTCTGTTATTGTCTAATTATAGATACAAGATGTTTCACAGGCCCACTGCACAACATTTGAATACTGACTTCTTGTCTCTGTTAACAGCCGGTACCGACAGCTTTTGATTCATCTGATGAATCATGTTTTCAAGTCAATACTCTGGATTTTGAAATTCCTCAGAAATTTCCTCTTGACTTTCAGCATATTGCTGGAGCAACTGTTTCTGACCTTGCTGTTCATGTAGTTTTGCAACATGTACACTATAGGTGGCCATGTAGTTAAAAATCCCTCATCCAGTGGCACATCACTACTTTTCACATGGCCACACACTATGCACTTGGTCAGGTACACTGCTGTTACAGACAGAGAATGTCAATACACAGTCTCTCCAGCACTAGGTTTCGTCATTGTTACGCTAAGGTCACTGGGGCATAGTTCGCACAAACCAACTCTGTGTTATTGTACTTGGCAGGGTACGCATGCCCAAATTCACCAAATGATAACTAGTTGCAATGTGTGTGCGGAACATCAGTCTGCTCTGTTGCAACGTTTTTGCAGTGGGTTCGTCCATCAGGAATGTGGCAACATACACACATTGGTTTCACAGGTCCATGGCAGTAGACACATACAGTCGATTTCCTTTTGTAGTCCCCATGACATCCACCAGTACTAATGCAGGTACTGTATCCACTTTGTCTTCTATTTTTTGTCTCTAAAGTATTCCTGAGGTCCTTGTATCTGACAATGGGACCACAATTCATGCCCACTGATTTTCATCAGTTTTGTGCTCAACTATGACATACACCATGTAACTACTGCTCCTTTTCACCCTCAGTCTATTAGTGAAGCTGAACAGTTTGTTCGAACATTCGATCCACACATGGGAGCAAGCCTTTTCTTCTACAACTCCTTATGATGAAACAAGAAGTTGGCAGCAGAATTATTACACGGTCATTGTCACCATACAATGTTGCAGCTTCTGCAGCCCACACAGAAACAGATTGTTCTGCTGAGTCAAAGTAAGTTTCAGCCACAGGATGAAGTTTTCTTTACAATTTTTGGCAAGAAATAGCACTGTGAACATGGTAGCATCACACAAGTTTTGGATCGTTCATTTTATGTCATTCACTGTTCCTCAGAGCTGCATTGGCATCACTAGAACTAGTTGTGATGCTCTTATGTCAGAGATTCTGTAACAGAATTTTTGCCCACAGTCACCACTGGAATCTGCAACAGCAGTCATTTTCACCTCTCTGCCTGTCACGATTGGCGCCATCCAGAGTGGTGCTGATGCAGACTGACGTTGCACCACCACCGCTGCTGCCAGTCCTGCAACCTCATCTGATGTTCATGGAGGTGCCACCCCCAGACGACCGTCACAATGTCCCTAGAATTCCGCTTGCAGTCAATCTGGTCACAGCGTCCGTATCACTGGAAGCAGGTGTGCATCCTGTGGCCAGTTTTTCAGCCGGTGTTCCCTGTTGTTCACAAGGTGGATACTGGGGTGTGGACAGGGAGCTGCCATTGGCCACTGTTTCACACTCTGTCTCCTCACCTATATCCAAATTCAGGCCTGCCCCGTTGTTGTCACATGATACATCTTACACAATAACAGTGCAGAGGTTTGGGGAGGAGGAATGTGGTGTCATCTGAAGAATGAGGTTCCATGTCAAAGTTGGTACCTCACGATGGAACCGTAAGTAAGGACAATCACTGCCCAATGCAGCAATGAAAGAGACATTAGCATACACACACCCTCATGAAGTTCCACATGCCACTGCTGCTGGAAGACTACTTACATCACAAAGCAGTCTACTCATGCACTCGGTAATCATCGCTTACTACATCAGCATCGTCTTCACTTATCCGATCCAGTTGTGACCTAACGGACTATTAGTCAGACCGAATATCAAAATTTATAGTCAAGTGTACCTTTAAATGAGACTGTCATTCTGCACTGTATCAAGTGAAAACAGTTATACAATTCATTGACAGAAACAGGTATATGACATTCCTGTGGATATGGATTGTTTCCGAGATAAGTGTTTTATATTGGCCAAATAATAACAAAGTGATCTAATATTTTTTTGTGTTGTAGTATCCACATGGCCTCCTCCAGAAGTAAATTTACACTTGCTACAACACACTACAATTCTGACGAGGATGTCTCGTGTGAGTTTTTGTCTGTCACTACAGCCTTCAGCATTAATATCCCCAAATTGCAAGAGTAATATATAAAAAAGTTTATCATTTTTTTCATGCTCTGGTTCCAAGTGGAACATGGGAAGGTGCCACAAATAACTGCATAAATTATCCTTATTGTGAAATACATAGAAGCCTGCAAATTATTTGTGTAAGATGAATTATTACATTTCCTGATTCTGATCGCATATGTTAATATGTAATCAGATTGACAGAGCAACTCTGGAATTTACATACTACCTGTATTTCTCTGCTGCTTTTTTTAACTATATTCTGTATAAAACTTGTTGGCAGATTACGTCTGTGTGCCAGATTGAGACTCAAACTCAAGACCTTTAATGTTTGCGGGCACGTGCTCTAGCACTGAACTACCCAAGCACAACTCACAACATGTCCTCATAACCTTAATTTCGCCAGTAATCTGTGAGGACAGGTCGTGAGTTGTGCTTGGGTAGCTCAGTGCTAGAGCACTTGCCAGCGAATGGCAAAGGTCCCTAGTTCGAGTCTCGGTCCAGCACAGTTTTAATCTGCCAGGAAGTTTCATATCAGCACACACCCCAGTACTGAGTGAAAATTTCATTCTGGAAGCATACTGAGTATAATTTTATCAAGAATTTTAAATGATTTATTTATCCTCCTTGGCATCTTTATACATCTATTCTCTCCTCTCAAAGTCCTTTCACTGATCCAACCTTCGAGCCACTAGCGCCTTATACTTAGCTTTATTATATATACCTATATTGTATTGCTATCAACCTTCTCTCATCAGCAAAGCACAAAGTAATTCTAATTAATATTACACTTCTTTGCAACAGCAATTAAATTCAGTGAAGCAACAGTTTTAAATTACTTCAAGTAAAACACATTTTTTGTTTTTGAATGATATACGCACCCTGACTAAGGTTTGCACTGTTGTGTCAAAGAAATGGAAAAAACATTAATTTAAGAAGGCTATACTCATAAGATGCTTTGGAAATTTGCATTTTATTTCTTTAAGGTCACATTTAACATATAGCTGCAAAATGTTCACCAGAGTCTTGTTAATCTCATCCAAACCCACAGACTTCAAAAGTGTGAATAGTGTGCATGGATTTGCTGTGGCATAAAAGTGTATCCTTGGATCAATTTCCATATTCTTGCAAAATTTGTGCTTATTACCACAGGTTCTTCACGTTACACGGCTAACATACAAAACAGGAACTAATAGCACCAAAGTTGTGTCCTTGCCCATTTATAACCCATGTTATTATGTATCCTGCTTTGGTAATTCCAGAGCAGAGTCCTGCATCAATAAAAATTAGATAATGACAAATAACAGAAGTATACATATATTTCTGACCAGTTGAACAGTCATATTACATATCAAAATATAAGTGATGCAAACAAAAGGTGAAAAGCAATATAAAACAATTGTGTGTGGGAACAACACTCCACACAAAAATTTAACCATTCTAAAGTAACACAAGCTACTAGCTAGTACCAAGCTAAAGCAGATAACATGTCACCAGTGACAAGATAATGACAAACTCTAAAAATGTCAAGTTATACAGATCAGTCACAAAAATCTAAAAAAATACCTGTGCTCAAGTCTCGGTTAACTGTTGAAAAACATGGTAAATGCTTTGTTAGTATGCATTTAAAGGCTGAGTAAATCTTAAATCCATAAATCTTATTAATGCACAAAAGTTATAGAAACAGATATGTATGAAGCAGAAAAATTCGTTAGTGCCAGTACAGCTTGCTTGCTACACATGAGACAAGTGGATTGTGGATCCATCATAACAGGTCATAAAATATATTATGATTACCAACATACATTACATGTATCAAAATGAGAGTTCACTTGTGAAATTATAAAATTATGAGGCAGAATTGCTGGCCAGTTCCTATTTTCAGGAGATGAAAAATTTTAGTACAGCCGGTACACACATCTTTGTCTCCCTTGTCCTCACAACTGGCAGGTCACACTCATCCTGGGGTCTGAGAACCTATCATTCCTTTCTAACATTCAACTCCTGTCCCTCCGTACCTCTTCCCTACCTGAGTAAGGAACCAATAGTTCCAAAAGACGGGATAATTTTTTGTATTTTTGTGTGTATCTATATGCAGTACTAAAAATTTTAGTGCATCTTACTGGTCAGAAATTCCATCTCATAATATATGTTATATATCATTTTGTCACTAAAAACATAATTCTCTGAGCAGAGTTAAAACACAAGCTTTTGTATTTATGACTATTAAAAGGTATAACAATAATTGACCATGAAGTTAAAATTTGAATAATTATTAACATTTTTTACCAGTATGGTGAAATACACTGAATTTATTAAAAAACAAATGGACAAATAATGAGCAAAATCTATAACATAAGAATATAGACTATGATCTTTCAGTCAAAAATAACTATTTTTTCTTCCAGTTTCAGATTCATTCATCACAAATTATTTCTGAATAAAAGAAGCAACTAATATAAGATCACAGTGAGAAATCAGAGTATTTTCATCAGTCAGTTATTTCATTTTCAGTCATTTATAATATTTTAAATGCTCTACATATAACAAAATTAAATTATGCAAGCCATTTCAGATCTAATGAATCCTGCAAGATATTTGTTAATTTTCTTGATAAATGTAGGAACATTGTTATTTTCATAATAAAACATGCCAAATTATGGACATGTTATAAGCTGTCATATCTTGTACAATTTTCTCAAAATATGTTTGATAATTTAGGTACATCTGCTTAGCAAAACCCTTACTACATTTCTAAATAACAAGCAATAAACACATTACAAAACAATCAACTGTGCATGTCTAGAATTTTGTTCACACAGAGAACTTATTTGCTTTGGTTTGGCTGCATAGTGGGGATTCTGCAACTTACTTTTCATTGATGTTTGTGGAATGCCCTATACAAAGTTTGTGCTTATAAACATATTCGCACTCACTGAAATGAATGAGTATAAAATCAGAATAAGGGTCAGATCTGTTATTTAGTATATGGAAACAAAAGTTTAGGTGCACACATGTATACAAAGTATTATACATAAGGATATGTATGTTCAAGGACTATTTCATCTTTATCAGCATCATGGTCAAATAACTGGAAGATTCATGAGGTTCACTTAACACAGACTGGAAGGAAGGCTGTATAGAGGCCCTCCTCAAACATTCATCTGCTCAGTTAAAAATATCTGCCAACAGATAGCTAGTAGTATGCAAGAAAGCAGAAAGAACTACACTGTAGAGAGCTTTCACAGTAAAGTAGTGATTATCAGACTCAGAATATTGGCGTAACGGTATAGCTGCCAGAAAAAACTTACTCCTCTCTTGTTTGTCCTACTTTCATGGAAAAACTAGCATGGTTAGTGAGCATAAAAAATGTGTTTGAAACATGGTATCACTGACAATATTAAAGTTTTTTATTGGCTCAAACAGTTGATGAGCAGAATGTATGAAACTGTGAGCAGAATGTATGAAACTATGAAAAAGATAAAATGAAAATGGAAGGCCATGAAAGAGGAGAAAGAAGCAGAGAGAGATTTATTGTGATGCTGGCTTGACAAAAATAATTGAGGAAGGCTGATCTCCACATTTAAAAAAATGGAAAAGGAATATTAAGGGAGGTTGAAGTATTAGTTACAGGAAGGAGCATTAGCATACAATAATTTTAATTTGTGGCTTAAGTTACAAGGTTTTTCTCCCAAATAATAAATAACTAATAATATTAACAAAAGCTTGTGAAATATCAGGTTCAATTAGTACTCTGTAAGCCACACATGAAAAAATATTGTAGTTGCTGTAAGTGTGGTATTCATGAGCACACGCTTCTTCAAATTTCTCTCACTACATATTTAAAAGATAAAATTAAGTAGCAATAACATAAGATAAACTAACCACTTCTAACATGATGACTATTTCTCTGTAAGAAACTATAACTTGCAAACAACATACACACACACATCACGAAACTATTCATTGGTGTCAAGAGGGATAAGATGCAACATATACCATATTTTCTCTGCCCCGTTTTCATTATTACTTGTAACATGGATCTGAGAGAAGCAGATTAATTTCAATTAAATTTTGCCTGTGAGTATGATGCATCAATTTGACATCTAATATGTGTACTAGAACAGACAAACAGTTGTAACAGCAGATCTACATAAGTAAATGAAAAGTTTTTTGATGCTGCCGTAAGTGTGAAATGGAACATTTTACATAGTATACCAGAAAAGGAAATGACAGAACAGCAGCAAAAAACAAATAGGGTTACATGATAACCTGAGGGTAAGGCTTAAGGGTAAAGTTCCTCAGTTTAAGAAGTATTTATTTACTTTGTTTGATGAAATATTGATGAAGTTATATGGTACCTTACTTTAACAGTTTCACATTCGTGTATCATCATATTCTTTCATATTTGGTCTTTGCAACATTTATAAAACAATTTCCTAGCTTGAAAGAAAGTCTTAAAAGTAATTTGTATACAAATATGTGAACAGTCTTGACTATGCTTGTATAAAAAAAAAAAAAAAAAAAAAACAGTATGCACACTTTTAGCTTCTACAAAGCTGTTAATAATTAAAAATTCATTCTGTACACATGTAAAAGAAATAAAAAGCAGTAAATCTGTTAAGTTAGTATTCAAAGCAAATAAAAATCTGAGATTCCTGGTATAAGAGTTTTCACTGATGTTTATGAAGTTATGTCAGATTATAAAAAGCTTGTCCCAACAACCAGACGATAAAAAATGAAAACATTTGTGCCATTTACAAGAGTATGGTATTGCATGTTAGACAAAAGATGTTAGCTATGTTAGTGTATCACATTCAGAGCAATACAAATTATTGTAAAAAAAAATGTTCTTCCTCTTTGAAATCATTGCTGAGGTGGCTGAAAGTTGTACACTGGATAACGTGGAGTGAACTCCTGAGATCCTTGTGTGTACTGGTTGTCAGATGCATCTCGAATATTTTTTGCACCACCAAAAGTCCCCTCAGCATACATGGGTTGTGCTGTATCGAAAATAAAAACTTGTTAGCTTTGTGGTAAACATGGGAAGCTGTTAGCATACCAATAAACATTTTTAAAAAATTCTTAAGGAAGAGAGGAATAGTCCAAAACTGCCTAACTACAAATTATCATTCCTGCTACACATAGCACACATGCCACAATCTGTCAACTTTAAAATGTATAACACAAATATATGAAGAATCTGTCACACAGGAATCTACACTACCACACAAAACTAATAATGACTACAAAATGAGGCCCCAGAAGGAAAGCAAAAAAATCTGTACGCTCCATCTGTGGATGGATTTGCAGTAAACCTGAAACCAATAACAGTTTGAACCAATAAACTTTTGAAAACCGTACTTGCGCTGGTTGCTGTAGTAAACTACATACTTTACAACTTTACTACAGTCGTGGTTCTTGTAGTGTATTTTTGACAAGATAGCAATTCACCATTTACAAATGTTATTTATAACATGGAGCTTTTTCAATCTTCATATGCATGACTTAATGAACATTGTAGAAAACAGATTTCAGTTGCTACTCCGGTGATTTTCAGGAAGTATGAGGGAAGATCAGAAAGCAATGCACTACAATTTTTTTCTTCCCTGGTATTGCAGTTGGAATGCTGAAATTTGATGACAATATAGTTTGAAGTTTGCGCTACAGAGGGTATTTTGTTTTTATGTGCAGTTCTATCAAAAGAACCCTGAACTACGAAACAAAAATGGTCATCAACTTGTGAAGAACAGCGATGTGTAGTTCAGTATTTGTGGGCCGAAGGGCATAAACTGAGTGAAATTCATAAGGATATGTGTGGCATGTGGAGTACCGACTGAATGGACTGTAACAATGTCTCCAGATAGTGTGCATTCTTCCAAGAGGACTGTGTGAAATTTACTGATTCGCCACATTCTGGGCAGCCGGTAACAGCTGCAACCCCACAGAATGTCAGAGCCACTGAGACAGCAATTTTGAATAACTGGCGTGAGCAATTGTGACTCTTATCTTAGTAATTCAAGATTTCCTATGGTGCGGTGTACGATATTGTTCATGACACACTGAAATTTCGTAAAGTAAGTGTTCGCTGGTTGCCTAAGAGCCTGACTGACAACCACAAGGGCCAGTGAATGACAAGCCTGGTTCACTTAATGTGTTACATCATGTTTTTGAAAGGAATCGTTACTAGTGATGAGTTGTGTGCCCAAAACCAAGCAGGTCTGTGTGGAATGGGATTATACTGGTTCCACATTACGAAAAAAATTCTGAATTACTCAACTTGCTAGGAAAGTGCTTGGGATAGTATTGTGAGATCTGCATGGTGTGTTACTGGTGGACTTGCTGAATGTGGAACCATTGTGAATGCTGCAGCCTATATTAAAACTTTGGTTGTGTTGTGCCTTTCGTGACTAATGCCAGAATATTAATGCCAACGGTGTGAAACTTCTTCATGACAATGCTCACCCCCATGCTGCTTCTGTTCAGGAGGAAATCACCAAACTTTGGTGGGAGGTAATATAGCATTCACCACACAGTCCGGACCTTGCATCGTCGGACTTTCATCTGTTTGGTCCCATGAAGAAATTTCTGGCCCTCCAATGCTTTGTGATAGATGCAGAAGTGAGATAAGCAGTCTGAAGATGGCTATAATCCAATCACATGGACTTCTACAAACAGGGCATGTTGAAACTGTGACCACAATGGCAAAAATGTATTGAGAAAGTTGGTGACTATGTAAAAAATGTAGTAAAAGATGTAAGTTGATTTGTGATTTTATTTGTTTTGTTACGTATTAAACTTTTTGATAGTAAAATTACTGTGCATTCTCAGATGACATATTACAAAAACAAATGAATGAAGTACTGAAAAATCAGATACTCTCAGTTTCTATGAAGTTGTCATTCTAGCTAAGCAGTTTGCAGTGGAAGCTTTTGATGCTAAGAAGAGTAAAACTGGAGTTCAGGCAGTTAACTGCATTCAAGACACAATGATTTGCACTAAGGTTCTTTGAATTATGTCTTTGCTGAGAAATAGATACACAATTTACAGCTTCACTTCTCACCAACAAGCAGTTGCCTCAGTAGCAACCACAAAACTAATGAGAAATTTTATGAAGATGGGTTGCACAATTCACAATGATATACATCACGGTCATTAACTTATGGCAACCATAATAAATGGGTATATCTGAACAGAAATATGAGAGTTCACTGAAATTGTATCCCTTAAAAGTACATGAAACAAAAAAAGTTAGAATATTAATATAGTTGCTAAAGAAATTAAAAGACGCGTTGAAGAAAGTAATGAAAAGACAACAGTTTAATTTTCAAGCAAAATCATATTGTGGACAATGGGTAAAGAAGACAAATGTATAATTATGACTCACAGCACCTAAGGCAAAGATATTAAAAAAATAAACTATGAAATCGCCAGCTTTCAAAAATACAGATAGTTTCTTTATCAAAGGAAAGACAAGGATAATACAGGTTAGGCAAGTAAGTGTTAGAGAAAAATTGCTCCAAACTGAAGACTAGGAGAAGTGTAAGAAAAAAATTACTCTGGAGCTGGATAAAAAAAAATTTCAAAATTAGGCAAATGTGACATGCATTATATCATCGCTGGACAAAGATATGATAGGAAATTGACTATGATCTCCCTGAATGATTTATGGTGGCATTCCTCTGGAGTGATTAGGAAAACTGCAGTAAATAAAAATAAGAATACCAGATGACAATTTGGGCCCATTTCTTCGGAACAACCCAGCACTGTTACCACTGTTCCATCTTGCCTGTTGAATTCCTACAACACTCTTACATATTGTAGATTCTCTACTGATTCAAAAAATAAGCAGTTGCTATTCTACCTATTTGTTGGCTGGGTTATCACATGAAATGCACTGCATTAGATTAGTTATCACTTCTATTGACTGTTCCTAGAAGAATATGTATACTGAAAACCTAAAGCAGACTTCTCAGTTTTCTTTAATACATATTTGACTTGTAAATTTATTGTATCAACATGCAGTTACAAATCTTTCAGTGGATGACAATCTATCATGTAAATAAAAATTAAAAATTGTGCAGCAGAAGATAAGAGACCAATAAATAATCATTCATCTGGAAACTAAAGACAATTAAGGCAACAGACGCAAGGAGAAATGCTGAACATTATTTCCATAGAGATTTGTCTATTTTTGACTCTCCACCAAATTTCCATTACAATTTAATGTATAAACCCTTTGTCCTTTGCTTAAACAAATTTATTTTACACAATAAAGAGAATAATTCAACAGTTCATGTCGTGACAAATGAAGTCACATATGCTGAAGTTTAGATCATCAACTTAAAAAAAAAAAAAAAAAAAACACAGATAAGCCATTGGAAAAGATAACAGTTTTGAGGGACATGAGCATAATTTTATGTTGTCTTAATTATCTCCTCAGACTGAAATTTACTGATTTTATTTTATTTCAGATCTTCAATTTCAGGGCATCCTGTCCCACCAGCTGATGTGCCTGAGAATTCAAGTACATCAACTGAAAATTTGGTATGTCTATTGCAGAAATCTGTCTATAAAGCTTGTCCACAATCACATCAAATGTCATCCTCTTTTCACTGCATCACAAACAGATAGACTCTTACCACCTTGATGCTTTATTAAAGAATGTCATATGTTTATAACACAAGAGCAGTATCCCACCCTCAGTTACATCCTTCAGGGATTGTTTCATTAAAGAAGTGAGACCCATGGGCAGCATCAGAGAGTTCACTAACATTTATATAACCAAAAAATTTATATTTTGTAGTGGTCATGTCACAACAAGCCAAACAGCTTTTTATTTTTCCAGTTAAAAAGAACTTTTTAAAGAAGTGTATGTGTCCATATTTATTGACAGTAAAAATCAAACATGAATGTCAACATTTTATTTTAATAAATAGGCAGCAGTTAAGGATGCACACTATTGTTTTAACTTTCATTTGAAACAAATAAAGGAAGACCCCAGATGAAATAACAGTGTTAATTATGAGAGAGTGCTACTCACCACATAGAGGTGTGTGTGTGTGTGTGTGTGTGTGTGTGTGTGTGTGTGTGAGGGGGGCGGGGGTGCATGCAGTCTAATGAAAGACTTTGTCTGATAACTAAAAATCTAACACTCTACTATTACACGTGATTTTCTGGTGTTCAATACCTACCAATACCTCCTCCCTGTGGTGAGTAGCAATCTATCCCAATGCATACTGTTATTTGATTTGCAACTTTTCTATATTCTTGCAGATGCCAGAACACTGTGGATATAATACTGGAAGCTACTCACGCAGTGTAGGGTACAGAGCTCCACCAGGGGCAGCAGGTGGTCCTGGTTGAGGGGGCCCAGTTGGAGGAACCCAAGCACCAGCACCCCCAGTAGGGAGTGGTGCAGATGGGCTGACATTTGGGCCAGGGCCCCACTGTGGATTCTGAGGTTGTCCTCCAGGAGACACTGCAGGACCTGGAGAGCAAACAGTTTCAATTTAGCCAGTTTCACAGCTAAGATAACATTCCCGACACGTAAAAGACTTACTGAATGGATCATAATTGCAATCTGCAGCAGCAAATCATTTGACAGCTAATGCTGGATAAAGGCCTCCTCTACACTTTCCCAAGCATTACAGTCGTGAGCTGTACACAGCCATATTGTCCTTGTATGTTTTCTAATGTCATCAACCAACCCTATGCTTACATCGCCATCTTGGACTTCTCTTAACTATTTCAATCTAGAAAACAACTTCCTTGGTCCATCAACTATGTCCACATGTCCTGCCAAATTCTAACTAATCTTCATTAAAGTCTGTGCTGTAGCTCAGATGTTATAGTCCTTTTCTATGCACTTGATCACGACTCACTGCCTCTTATATTTGGCAAGCAGTGATCTATTCTCATATAGTTTTCTATCTGAGGGGCAGAAAGCTTCACTTCTGCAAAGTAGCCAGCAACCTACATATATTTCCATTTATACACACTGACCCAAAAGTCCATTAATATTTGAAAATGGATGAATTCACAGAATAATGTAGGCAGAGGGGTAAAATTTAACACACGTGCCTGAAATGACATGGCATCTTCCAGAACCGCAAAACAGTGCAAAAATTGGCCAACATATGGATCTGGGAAGCAACACGTTGCATGAGAATTGTGTATCAAATGAGCTGTAGAGAGAGAATGTGCTGTAATGAGGGAGGGAGTCAGATGCACCAGAAAGTGTGGAATGTTGACTTGGACAACTAGACACAAGTGCTACTGCTGCTCGGACAGTCGAGGATGAAATGCAGACTTCAGCGGGTTGATCTCCACATGGTGAGGTAGCACTCATGAAGTCGCACATTGCACCACCATTCCACACATTAGGGAGTACTCTCCAATGCTATCTGTACAAAATCCAGTGTCATTATGAATTGTTAGCCACTGATCTTGTAACACAGACAGCATTTGCAATTTGGGCACTACAAAAAAAGGTTGTCTAACATGTTGTAGACAGACAAAGCCCATTCCACAATCCCAGGATCCGTCAACACCCACAACTAAAGAATTTGGGCTACTGAAAATCTTAGAACTGTTGCAAAACACTCCACTGAATGATGAGAAAGTCATTGTGTGGTGTAAATTTACCACATCAATCATGATAGAATTCATTTGTTCAAGGAAATGTGGGGTGCTACTTTTCAGACTGTTAGCACACAGGTACAAAATCACATCATCCAAAGCCTGGCTGATAAACACTTGTTGGAAGGTACGGCTTTTATGGAGGATGGAACTCCACCCCATATTACTACAAGTGTGAAAGATACCTGGCACACATAGTTTGGTGAGGATTGTGTGCTGAGCCACAATTTCCATCATGCCTGGCCTCCCACATCCCAGACCTCAATCTAGGCGATTATCAGTTGTGGGGTTACCTGAAGCTGGAAGTTGTCTGACCTCATTAGAGATGCTAAAAGACAACATCTGATGCAATCTATCACCATATCTACTGATATGCTATACAGTGTTGTTCACAACTCTGTCGCTCGACTATAGGGATTGTTGATGAATGATGGCCAACATGTTGAGCACTTATTATCAAGAACATCATTTTTGCTAAAAAATTGTTATTCTAATTATTGTTTTTGTATCATATGAACTGCAATCTGTTGACCATTTTATGCACTTCTTTGATTTCAGTAAAACATCATGTCATTTCACACACTAGTGTCAACATTTACCTTTCTATGTACATTATTTCGTGAAGCAACCATACAGGTTAGGGTCCAAGGCGGCAACCCTGCAGCCATTCACCCTGGTGTGCCCTGGTTTGCGAGTAATTTGTCGACACACAGTGACATTAAATTTCTAATTCTTTTCAAGTCATTTTAATCGCTGTGTTACCTTTTTCATTTGCGCTTATTTTTTCTCCTTATCATACTGTTTTTGGACTGATGACCATAGATGTTAAGTCCCATAGTGCTCAGACCCATTTTTGTCATACTGTTTTCATTTGGAATCTTTATGCATTTGATTTTAATTATTTTTATTTACCTACCACAATATTTATAGATTTAAAAATGCCAATTTGTAGGTTAAAAAACAAAAGACAAAATAATTTATTTATATTTGCTGTGCATTGGCGTCATCAAATATGTATTATTCATTACGTACAACACGTGCATCTTTTTGGGTGGTAATTGTCATATGAACACTAAAACACAAATTCCTGTTGCATTTTGGACAAAGTAACACAAGATAAACTTTTAAACGAAAGAATGGATTACAAATAAATGTGCAAAATGAGGAACTGAAATAATGACTGCAATAATATGGATGAAAATCTAAGATGAGTGGACAGAAAAAAATTAAATCAAAAATAATACAAAAAGTGATCAAGATGATGTGACAAAGGGATACAAATTTTAAAAAATTACATTTAAACCAGTTCACTAAATACAAATTATGATTAAAGTAATTTTGATAACTACTTATAAATAAAAAAAATTGAAGTATCTGACAAGGTTCAAACCCGCAATCTCCTGCATGGCAGGCTAACACGATAACTCCTACATAATAGCACCACTTTATGAACACCTATCAATTTTAAGGCTCTAGCACGTAACTCAAAAATACGATTTTTTTTTTTTATTCGCAAGCGAGGGCCTACCATGGTGAATGGCTACAGGGTGTGATACCAGGCACTCTAATGTACATTATCATACAGATGGTTAAAAAACTTGATCCCACCCATGAGGACCTCTCCGTATCAGAGGGCTAGATTAACACAGAAGATGACGTATTGAGGTAACAGTTGTTTCGGTAAAGAAAGTTTACATCAGAATCATCTGTACCACTGTCACATATTCTCCACATCAAATCATATGTAATGACAAAGGCCTGTCACAGTTGTATGGCACATATTAAAAGGTCTAAGATTTGCCTGTTGCAGGGCAAATGTTTGACTTATCCTGCCAAGATATTTATTATAACGTATTTTTTTGTAGACTTGAAAATGGAACTTGTATCAAAACTAGTCTTCAATAAAGCATTATTTACTAAAAACGCCATATGGTGGTAACATGAATTTCTTCATGTAACAGAGTTAAGATTTTCATAATGTGTGCTCTCCAAATCTATGCACTTGGAACTCTCACCGCACACACTCAAACAAACAACAGAAAAAGTTGATTATGGTGTTTGTTCTGGCATTCTGTTAATTAATAATATGTATTCCTAGCAATTAAGTTCATAGCATGTAACATCGATCACTGTCCATCATTCAGCTTTAGTGTGCCATGAAGGAGTGAGGTATTCAGCCATAAAAATCTTTCCCCACTTACTAGGAGATAAAAAGAATCTAGAAATAATACAATTAACTTCAAACACAAATTGGAATCATATTCACTTAAAAATTCCTCCTAGATGAACCTAAAAAAAGGAGAGGCTTGAAACAATCATGTGAAGCAAATTGCCATAATCTTCACTGGCAAAGTGTATCATAATGTTAAATGACACATTCCTCATCATGAGAGAGATCACAATTATGATCCACATAACATCAAACCACTAACAAATACTCACCTGGAGGTGCAGGGCCCCACTGTGGTTGTGCAAACCCTCCTGGGGATTGGTGACCAGCAGGTCCATACTGTGGATGGTGGTCACCACTCGGGTCAGTGGGTGGGCCATCTGGAATGATTGCTCCATTGTTCTCACTATCTGGTTTCTGCAATGGAACAGGTGACTGGTAGGATGCCAGTGGGATGCTTCCAAGTATGATAGGTGTCTTTACTGTCAAGTTTCTATGATAGAATCCCGCCACTTTGCATTCAACCTGTAAAATTAAGAAAAAGTAATCTTAACTAAAATCCAGTAAATTGGTTCCTTCAGAAAAGGGAAGTATACAACCAGGAATGTATGTATACCTGAAGAGAAAACAAAGGACTAGTTGCACGTTCCATGGATTATTTGAATGCATATTTAAATGGCATGAATGCATATTTAAATGGCATGGAATGAGACAGTTTAGAGACTGTCAATTTTCAAATTTAGGTTAGCTGTATGTCACATATTTTTCAGCTAGAGCTGCAAGTATCAAGTACTGAAAAAAGGAGCATGTAGCTTTTATCTGATGTCAAGACTAGTCAATTCCTCACAGTTAATGGACTGCTATGTCAAGTGCAGCATATTTTGTCAGGAATGGTAGCCCATGTCATATCCATCCAACTAACGATCATGAGGTGGCCTTCATAATGGCAATAGTCGAAACCTCATTTACGAGCAAAAGTTATATACTTAAAGTGACAAAACACACAATGCACAGATTTTTTTAAACAAGAACGATTAACGAATACATAAAGTAACCACTGACATCACATATTTCAATATACAAAGCATAAATAATGATTGTTAATAATATGTATAACTGATTTAAAACCATAAATTTAAAAAAAAAGAAAAAAGAAAGAAAGGAAAAGTAAAGAAAATCAGACACTGCACACAGACCTCCAACAGTGTTCATGCAGTAGGCCTGCAAATGACTGTTGCTTCACAGTTGATATCAGACATTACCTGCAAAGTTAATTTAATGCTCAACATATAAAAAAAATGATAAATTGATCATTCTTATTTCAAACTATCCTGCACTTCAATATAATATCAAACACCTGACAAACAATTTCATTTTTATCCTTACATAACAAAGAATTTAATGAGAGTATTTATGAATTACAACAATATAAGAAAAGACAGATTGCTACTTACCGTAAAGAAGAAACATTAAGTTGCAGACAGGCACAGTTAAAAGACACTTACAAAAAGCTTTCGGCCACAGACTTCATCCGTAAAAGAGAGACACACACAATTCATACATGCAAGCAAGCGCACCTCAAGCACACATGACCGCCAACTCCAGCATCTTGAGCCAGAATGCCACTGAATATGATGTGATGCCGCCAAATATGATGAGAACAATCCTACTACTGAACTGTTCACAGCAACTCTGTCTTTGCCCTACCTTCCTATTAACAATGAATCCTACCCCCATTATACCATTTTCTGTTGCTGTTGATATTACCAATACTCATCTGACCAGAAATCCCTATCTTCTTTCCATTTCACATCATTGAGTCCAAGTATACCTCGATTGACCTTAGCATTTCCCTTTTCAGATTTTCTAATTTCCCTACTACATTTGAACCTCTGACATTCCCAGCCACAACTTGTAGACTGTTACATTTTCATTGGTTATTCAATCTTTTTCTCATGGTCGTCTTCCCCTTGGCAGTCCCCTCCTGGAGATCAAAATGGTGGGCTAGCCTGAAATCTTTTGCCAGTGGAGAGATCATCAAGGCACTTTTTTTCATCCTGCAGATACACAATATGTGTCTTTAATGCAGTGGTTTCCATAGCCCTCTGCATCCTCATGCCATTGATCACTGCTGATTCTTCTGCCTTTTAGGGCAGTTTATCACCCCAAGGGCAAGAGAGTGGCCTGACCCACTGTCCATTTCCACCCTCTTTGACCAGGTTGCTGGCAGAATGGGGGCAACTTCTTATGCCAGAAGTCTTTAGCCACTGTCGCTGATAACTTTTATTCAAAATTCAAGCAGTGGTGTGGTTGGAAACTGGGACCGAGGACATTTTGATTGTTAGTCAAAGAAGCTACCTCTAGACCATGGGTGCATCTTTGCCATCACTCATAAGATTTTAATAAATCCATACCTGTTCAGGGAAGTGCACTCAGAGAGAACTTTGAAACATCTTTCTCAAGAGCAAAAAGGTAACGTGAGGGCCTGTCTCAATATTTTTGGTCTGATTGAAGATAACACACAATTACTAGTGAGGTTTACAAATACGATCCAGTAACAAAGCACCAAAGCTTAGTGATGTACTTCAATCTGGCCACAGTTGAAACATGTGAGAATGAGCCAAAAAAAAAAAAAAAAAAAAATAGTATGCAACCACACACTGATTATCCATTAATAAGGTGTGACTCAAGATGAAACGATAAACCAGCATTTTTACTGAGGAGTATTTGACGGGTCTCAATATAGTGTCACTTGTAACAGATCAAGCATCATACACAAATGCTTCCTGTGCCAAAAAAGTTCATCCTGTCACACTCTGTTCTTGTTTAATGAATGATTATGAATGTTCTTGTGTTCCTTAGTCCTCAATATTAATCAAATATTCCATGTGATTTCCTTCTCCTGCTGAAACTCATAAAGAACCTGAAAAGACCATTTCTGAACAACAAGCCAGTTGAGAAAAATTTCAATTCTAGAACACCAGAAGTGTTATGTAGAATGGACTGCCTGTTACAAGGCTGTGAAATTTCACAATGGGACAGTCTATAAAAGCAAACTGCATTTGTAATTTACACTGCATAATAACCTAGTAAAATAGTCTCATATTTTATTTTCAGACGTCATGCACAATAAATTTTACATAAGGAACAAGACAACTTACTCTTAAATCATATTCCAGGTCAATGATATTACAGTTGTTAAGATTAGATGGTGGTAATGGTGGGATTGTGATTTGTTCACACCAAGTGTTGGAGCCACCACCTGCTACTGAGCCAAAATTCTGCTCAGCTATTGTAACTTTGTCCTTGCGCTCAGTCCTCTGTGGCGATGTAGCCTTAAATGTTACAACCTGCAACATAATCATCATATAGAATCATTACTTAGTATTACAACAGGGCAGTGACAGAACACTGGAAGATCTAGTACTGCAAACAAAGTTTACTGTCTTAAGATTACATGACAGACGTGACTTTTTGAGCTATATTCTGTCTTCCAATAGACAGTATTACAATTACTGACAGTGACTGTATTTCTATTCAGAGAGGACTCTTTTGAAGTGTGGTCTGGAATGATAGCCATTGTTATTTACACTGCAGGAGCTGGAATTATTTGTCTACTGGTGAACAGAAGCAATTAAAAACACATTGCACCTGCCACAGCAAAGCATAAGGTGTAAGTCAACAGATAAGCCATTTGAGATGAGGAATGGGATCAGGGTCCTATGTAAGGAATGCACTGTAAAGAGCTGGTAACTGGTAAAAGGAGGAGTGGTTCACAAGTGCAAAAATCCATTTAGGGAACAAAAGCAGATTCCTGCCCCTTGATGAACAATGTAAACTAACAAAATATTCTCAGATTTCCAGACGCATAAGGTGGTTAAAATTCCACGAGCTTTCGATAAATCTCTTCCCGTCCACTGTCAAAGAGTAAATGACTTCCATGTCACCATGGCCTCATCATTAATAGTCGCACTGCTGGCTGTGACATCACTTGTGCCTGCCGAACATGGTAATGTTCTCGTCGCATGTCTGTCACGCCTACTACAACCATGCTATGGGCAGGTCGCAGTGTGTACTGACCTTTGAACTGCCTAGCTCACTGATGTGTTTCCAAATATTTTTATTTCTATAGCTTTTTTCATAAAGATACCCCAAAATCCGTGGGTCATCATAATGACAGATTTTTCATCAAACATAATGTGCTGTCAATTTTCTAAAGTGTGTTCTGCCAGTCTGATTTTTCAGGATAGCGTAAAAGCACCTCTCATGTTCCGTCCAGCGTTGCTCCACAGTGTGCACTGTTTGCCCAATGTAGTAGCAGCCACACTGAGACGGTATCTTGCACATTCCAGGTGTTCGGAACCCTAACTCATCCTTCACAGGGATTTTTTTGGGTGGAAGGACCTTAACACTGATGGAATAATGTGTGTCTTCAGGAGTTCGTTAATCTTTCCCAACACTGTGCCATAGAAAGGTAACAACTCCCAATAATGTGCTACAGAAAAGCAATAACGCAAGTTTCTTGGTCACTTCTTTGGTGGCGTTTTCACTGTGCGTCTCACCAGAAATGCTCTGTGATACCTGGCAGTGACTATCCATTTTTCCAGAAGAATCTTCTGAGGTGGCTTAGTTCTAGTGACAGGTTTTAGGCATTATGAGACAACTTTAGCATGTTGCTTGAGGGTGGTCAGAATGCTACATTTCTGTGCCAGGTGATGGTGGCTGCAAGTGTCCAGGTACTGATCCATGTGTGTAGTTTTCATGTAGATACTGTGGCTGAGGTGCTCATAGGTTTTCCAGCAAACGAGTACATCAAGAAAGAGCAATGCACCTCCTACTTCTACTTCCATAGTAAACTTGATGTGGTCAGGAATACCATTCAGGTGTTTTAAGAATTCTCCCAGTTTTTCATGTCCCATATTCAGATGACAAAAGTGCTGTCAACATAACAACAAAAATAACTTGTATTATCTGGAGCCATGTCGAAGGTGATGTCTTTAAATGTCTCCATAAAAATAATGTGGAACATACTAGTTGGAATAAAAGCATACAAGCAATAAAGATAAAAAATCATTGTGTAGTCGAGGTCTGACCTTTCGATTGGCACATAAACAAGACTGAAAGTTTTTGGATGATGTCCTCCTTCAGAGCTAACTAGTACTGAAAATGCATGCACACACAAACAGAAAGAGAAAGAGAAAGAGAGAGAGAGAGAGAGAGAGAGACCTGGCTCTACCAAATACACAGTGTCGCAGCCAACTTCATTGCACCAGCACTACAATTCACCTAGAGTGAGAGGTTGTACCTGGTGGAGTGAGTGATGGAAGAAATGAAGTGGAGAATGCAAGGGAGGACTGGAGGGCAGAATGGTTGACAGATGGGAGGGAGAGATGGACAATGTACAGAATAGTGCTGGTGAGCATGTGCTGGCACAGGCATTGGAAGTTGTGTACAGTGCACAATGATGTAAGGAGAGGCCTGTGAGAGGGACATAGAATACAGAAGTGGGGGACAACAGAGAAGTATTGTAAGAAAATGCAACACCTAGAGCCATCCTTATGCTGCCATTTATTGAGTGGCTAACAGTTTCAGTGCTTCAATGCACCGTCTTCAGGCCTCAGTTGATGCTGAAGGGGTTAACACCATATGTATGCATGATGCGCCAACATAACTGGTGTACACAGAGTACCTGCAAGTGTGATGTCGTCTCTTCAACCATCAACTGTCAACAATGAATTGACAGTTGATGATTGAAAAGACATCATCATAGTTACAGGTAGTCTGCGTACACTGGTTATGTTGGCCACTGATGCATAGTTTATATGGATGATGTTAACCCCTTCAGCATCAACTAAGGCCAGAAGATGGTGCACTGCAGTGACAAAACGTAGCCACACAATAAATGACATCATAAGGATGGCTGCAGTTGTTTCATTTTCTTACAATAGCGAATGACCGTAGACCCAGTGCTCCAGTCAGAAGTGCAACAGAGAAGGGTTTGAGCGAAGACTGAGTGACGTGGATGAAGTGTGGGGAAGGAACAAAGGGGCATGAATACAGTTGGAGGTGGATGTTGGAAACGGACTGGTGGAGACTGAGGCCAAGTGGATTGTGGGACTGAAGAATGTATTGTGAAGACAATTCCCAACTAAGTAGTTTGGAGATGATGATATTTGGAGGAGTAATCACGTTAGTGAAGCAGCCACTGAAGCCAATCCAGTTGTGTTCAGCTGCATATTCTGCCACATGGTGCTCAATTCTGCTCTTGGTCAAAATTTGGCAGTAGCCATTCACTCAAGTGGGCTGCTGATTTCTTGTCACACTCACATAAGAGATTGTGATAGAAGTTAGAGCAGAGCTGTAGTATGATATGAATGCTTTCTACAGGTGACTTTGCTTCTGATAAGGATAGGATATGCCTGTGATCTGACTGAAATCTGATGTGTTGGATGGCTGCAGAGGACATGTCTTGCAGCTGGGTCTTAGAGGAGTTATGACATATGTGAAAAGATGCTGGAGTAGGTTGGTGTATAGGTCGGTGGGATCAACAACAATGAAAAGGGATCCAAGTAGTAATGGTTGAGAGACGATGAAGGAAGCGATTTGTGTTCTTTTATAAGGGAAGTTATCCTATTCCCTTAGGAGTTCATTTTCATCTAGGCTGCAGACAGTGTGTGACTGATGACAACAGGCCTTTCCTGGTACCACAAAATAATGTTGGTACATTAGTTTCTCCAGTTGCAGAAAAAGTTAAGGTCTGGAGGATATATACGGACAGCACATTGTTGTAGGTAGGATTTCTCTCCCACAGTCTTTCAACAAAATGTTAACAAGTGTTTCAGGAAATTTTAATGGACTTTTCTGTGCTAGTTGAGTAGGCACTAACAATAATTCACAATAGTCAGATTTGCTCAGAATGATGTACTACTCAGGATGGATCATGATACTTTATAGACTGGGTGGCCACAACAATACCACTTTGGGGGAAGTGGGAAGGCTTGTGGGTACGATGTCCATCATTTACAAGTACAATAGTTGAAACTCTGGTGAATTATGTGGTTATGTTGTTCCAGACCAGGTGATATTGAGTTTAAGGGATGGGGTGTGCTCCTTTGCAGCTGATTCATGCAGTAGTAGGATTAGGGGCACATATCGCTTTTGCACATGAGATTTGTTTCTGAGAGAGGATTTGGGTGGGGGGGTTAATAGTTGCCTCTGAAGGTCATAGTAAGACCTTCACATATGAGACACACATATTAATGTGGATGAGATGGCTATTATCAAAACGGAGGGACCATTGATTTTTAGTGGGAGAAGTGGAGGTATGTCCAGAAAGGTGGCATAATGGGCAGACAGTGGAGGCAGATGGAAGAAAAGTGTTGAAGTTGAAGTGGAAGTGGAAAGAGACTGCATTATCTTGTCACTCGGTCCAGGTTGTGAAGAGTTCACGAATGAACCTGTAATGGACAAGGGAGTTAGAATCTTCAATGGCTAGGACAGTCTCCTCTAGATAGCCCATAAAGAGGTTGGGATAGATGAAGTAGTTACGGGTAAGGATGTAGTTTGTCAGGTGTATAAAGAAAAATGTAGTGTGTTTTAGGCGGCAGGATGCTGGGAAAGGTAGTGTTCAAATATGACAAGGCAATAGGTAAGGGGGATGTTGGTGTATAGATCAGTGGGATCAACGACGAAAAGAGATTCACATGGTAATGGGGTGGAGACTACAGAAGAATGCTGAAGATTAGATGGGTAGATCACATAACTAATGAGGAGGTATTGAATAGAATTGGGGGAAAGAGGAGTTTGTGGCACGACTAGAAGAAGGGATCGGTTGGTAGGACATGTTCTGAGACATCAAGGGATCACCAATTTAGTATTGGAGGGCAGCATGGAGGGTAAAATTCATAGAGGGAGACCAAGAGATGAATACACTAAGCAGATTCAGAAGGATGTAGGCTGCAGTATGTACTGGGAGATGAAGCAGCTTGCACAGGATAGAGTAGCATGGAGAGCTACATCAAACCAGTCTCAGGACTGAAGACCACAACAAATCTTTCAACAAATTGTTAACGAGTGTCCCTGCGTGAGGTCATCCGTCATCAAGAAACATGGTTGGACCAAACCATACTGTTTCAGGAAATTTTAATGTACCTCTGTGCTAGTTGAGTAGGTACTAACAGTAATTCACAGTAGTTAGATTTGCTCCAAATGACATACTATTCAAGATGAGAGTTCTGCTGCAATGTAAAAGTAGGGGCTGAGTTTGCGACATTCTCACATACCCACTCTTATAGTACACAAAACAATTCACAAGATTTTGGGTGTGAAAACTATTCAATCACCATGTAGTCAGCATTGACTGTTTTACGAATCAGCCTTCATTTCACATACCAAAAGGCAATTCTCTCTCTCTCTCTTCTTTTTATCCCCCCCTCCCACATACCCTTATCCTTTGCCCACATTTATTCAATAGGGCTAAACTGTCAGTGACACGTGGGTAAATGCAAAACTGTGTAACCCCATTCACGTGCCAGGAAGTCACGTTCTGTCACGTGACTTGTATTAATTAACGAACTGCAGGAGATTGGCACAAGTCTGATTTTACTGTACTTAATATTTTTATTTTTAAGCTAGGTAAAAATATCCACTTTTCTGGTGTTTATACTTGGTGTTTTCTCTGTAACAATTGAGTTATAACTGGCAGTGTCGACTTCGAAGCAAGGTATGACAAGAATTGTAAATCACGTCACAAAACTGACAGCATTTGTTTCCGAATGGTAGTCACTGCTGTTTTTCTTACACGTAAATACAAGTTTATCTCAGAAACAAAATCAGAAGAGGAGTCAGCATGCAGAATATTTATCTGAGAACCTATACCTATAAGAACTTTAAAACCGCCAGTACCATCACTCATTTTTCAGCAGACCTTCATGGAATGACTAATTGACTCATGTTTCATCAAGGTAACACACTGTTTAACTACCTTCTTCTCTTGTCTCATGAATTTTTATACGGGATGTAGTTCATGCTGCACCTATGTCAATTATTTGAATTAAAAACTCTCTTCCATATCAGTAACCAATGTCTCTAAAAATTATTTACATTGTTGAAGCGCTTACCACTGAAGCTAGTTTTCTCCTGCATACCTGTAACACGTTTTTGTGATGTCGGGCATTCATCACTCACATGGAGCACTTTAAAACATGATTGTTAAAACCATCCATTTGTGTTACAGGTTCCTTGTGATTTCGATGCTTTCCAGGTGACACGAAAGCAACTTTTTCCACTTCTCCTACAGGTCTGACACTTTCATTTACAATTCTCTTTACAGTTCTCTTGCTGACACCAAATGGTTCTGGAGTCCATTCTTGTATTTTCAAATGTCAACAGTAAGATACTTGCTTTCAAATTCAAAGCTGTTTTTAATAAATGTGGTAAATAATCCCTCTCACCTGCTTGTGGAGCACTTCACATTTATTGCAGTCACTTGGTTCTTTTTTCTTTAAATCGCACTTCAACATTTACAGATACACATTGTCACCTATACCGCTACAAGAGAAAAAATAAAAAAAACTGACACTTGAATGAATAATTGGGTTGTCGCGAAGCACGGCAACAGTGCAGCATGTCGGAGTGAAATTCTCACTTTCTAGCTGTAACTCGCTGCTAGCCACTCAGAAAGAGAATGAATATTATTGGTTGCCAGTGGCTAGTGGAGGGGGATGTGCAGAACGGCTGAAAACTGGGCCGCCTTCCAACGTGACGTGTACTTTAACAAAGTATTAGCTCACTACTGTTTTTATCATTATATATTTCAGCCTCGTGCCACACAAGTAGTATTGTTACTAATTTGCATTTATTAATAAATCATCATCAGATGACCTGTTTAAAAAGAAAGAAAAAGAGATACAGTAAAATACTAGAAAACTACAAATCATACTTACCTCTATACACAGCCATAAACACTTTAATACATTATACAGTAACTTATAACTGAGTAGGACCAGAGAAGCAGTCACAATTTAAATACATCTGCACTCTGATCATTGTACCTGGAGGCTACAACTGACTGACTACTAAAAAACATCACAAAACAGACTGCAACAGAAGACGTGAGTATGACGACAATGAAAATGAAATAGAGATGTGCAGGACTGTAAACAGGAGAATAAGACTGTATGTAGTCTTTGCTGGATTCCAAGACATGAGAAAGGATAAGGTAACAATTTAATGGGAAGTGGGTAGACAGCATTAGAAAATATGTAAGAGCAACATGGACACATATTGCCAAAGAATGTAAGCCACCTAAAATTTAGTGGTGTTCTTAAATAGGTGATGATGATGGGAACAGGAAATAGGTTGCAGTGAAACCATGGTCATATTATTAAGATATCTTTTACTACAATTATGATAAAAATTGAAAAACACCTACTTGAAACAGAAACAAAGAAGCAGCTACAGAAAAGTAAAGAATTAACTGCAGCCTTGAAAGAAGGCTGTCAATCACTCATAGCAGTAACTGCCCAAACATTATTTATTTATTTATTTAATTTCTCAGATTAATCCGGAAGGCCATACACAGCCTGTTGCATTTCCACCATTCAAGAGAACATGCATTGTGTGCACAATGTTAAGAACTTTGAGATTTATTAAAGTAGTAGTTGGTCATTGATAGTGCTTTAGTAGGCTTAAATTCTGCATTAAATGTAATTATGAATCATAACTAATGAAATTATTATTGAAGTTAATGAAGTAGGTCTTGCTAAAGCATGATAAATGTTTGCTAAACAGAGATGGAGTGCAAACTTGAAGTTAAAGGTGTCACCTTACTGAGAAGCAGAGCTTCGGGATAATATTGGGTGATTCTTAATGGAACATAGTCGTCAATGTGCACAAACGCAACAGCAACAGAATGAAAGAAACTGGATATCATTTATAAAACTTAGGATAAAGGGTACACTATCCACTCACATAAATACGACCATCTGGTAAAAACCTTGAGCAATCACCAGCATAGTGGGCTGCTGTGAGACATGTAGGAAGAGTGGAATGAGGTTCTGCAAGGAACAAATAGGGATATGGAGCCATGCTGACCCCAGTGCCTTGGCCAGTTGCACTAGATTTATTGGTTGAGCATCCATGGTGCGAACAGCCTGATCGAGATGATCCCATAGATTCTCCACTGGGTTTAATTCCAGAGACTTTGGTGCCCAAGTATGGTAAACTCATCCTGGATTCTTGACAGCGCACATACATTGAGAGCTGTGTGACATGTTGCACTGTTCTGCTGGTAGATGCCATTGTGCCGAGGAAGGACAAACTGCATGTAGGTAAAATTTCTACTCACCAAGCGGCGACATAACACACACATAAAAGACTGTTGTGACAGGCAAGCTTTCAGAGTCAGTGGCTCTTTCTTCAGGCAGAAGGGTTGAAGGGGAAGGTCTAGAAAAAGTGGAGATTTTAGGGAAGTCACCCAGAACTGAGGATCAGGAGAGACTTACCGCACGGGTTGAGAAGGAAAGACTGATTGTTGGGGACCGCATTGGATGAGATTTGAAATCCTGAGTGCTTAAAGGTGGAAGACAGGGTAACATGCAAGACAGAGATTGCTACTAAAACATTGTGCACGAGTTAATAAGAGTGAGAAGCTATGTGCATTGTATGTAACAGACGTGGGAAGGGATGGTGAAAAATAGACAGGAAAGACAATGAAAGATGTAGAAAACTAAAACTGAGTGAAGCAAAGAGTAGTTACAATGAAGAAAAGCTGAGACAGAAATATTGACGTAAATTAAGGTCAGGTGGGTGGCGAGAATAAAGGACATGTTATAGTGCTAGTTCCCACCCGCAGAGTTTTGAGAAACCCTCTGTCACATACAAAGCACTTAGCTTCTCATTGTCTTTCCTGTCTATTTTTCATTGCCCCTCCCAACTCTGTTATATACAATGCAGTTAGCTTCTCACTCTTATTAACTCATGCACGATGTTTTAGTAGTAATCTCTGTCATGCATATTACCCTGTCTTCCACCTTTAAGCACTAATGATTTCAAATCTCGTCCAATGCAGTCCCCAACAATCAGTCTTTCCTTCTCGTCCCTTGCAGTAAATTTTCCATGATCCGCAGTTCTGGGTGACTTCCCTAAAACCTCCAGTTTTCCTAGACCTCCCCAGTTCTTTTCCTTCACCCTTCTTCCTTCCCCTTCAACCCTTCTGCCTGAAGAAGGAGCCTCTGGCTCCAAAAGCTTGCCTATCACAAGTCTTATGTGTGTGTTCTGCCACCACTTGGTGAGTATATTTTTTATCTATCTAATTGTGTGTCTATCGACAAATGTCTGCTTGTGTCTGTGTATGTGCGGATGGATATATATATATATATATATGTGTGTGTGTGTGTGTGTGTGTGTGTGTGTGTGTGTGTGTGTGTGTGTGTGTATGCGCGCGCGCGCGAGAGAGAGAGTGTATACCTGTCCTTTTTTCCCCCTAAGGTAAGTCTTTCCGCTCCCAGGATTGGAATGACTCCTTACCCTCTCCCTTAAAACCCACATCCTTTCGTCTTTCCCTCTCCTTCCCTCTTTCCTGATGAGGCAACAGTTTGTTGCGAAAGCTTGAATTTTGTGTGTATGTTTGTGTTTGTTTGTGTGTCTATCGACCTGCCAGCGCTTTCGTTCGGTAAGTCACATCATCTTTGTTTTTAGATATATTTTTCCCACGTGGAATGTTTCCCTCTATTATATTAATTGAATAATTGATTGTTTTCATTGTTAAACTGCACGTAGGGACAGATAATCCCCAACAACAGATGCATTCTAGTGTTGATGCATTATGCCTTCCATAAGATGATGATGTCATCCACGGAATGCAACGAAAACGTTCCCAAGGTCATGATGCTTCCTCCTCTGGTCTGTAACCTTCCAATGATTGTTGTAGGGTGTTTTGCTTTCAGACGTTTCACATCATACATGACAATTACCATCTATCTGATGGAGTATAAAATGTGATTTGTCTGAAAAGGTCACCTGTCATGACTCACTGTATGTCCAGTTGTAGTATTGGCATGTAAATTTCTGCCTTTGTACCAATGAACAGCAGCCAAATTAGGTACTAGAATCAGGTGCCTGCTGCAGAGGCCCACACACAGCAACATTTGCTGAACGGTCATTGAGGCGACACTGCCGGTTCATTTGGGTGGTCAGTTGCTCAACAGTTGCTTCTGTATTCATCTGCACACATCTTCACAGCCATCATTAACCCATGTCATTTATGGCCTTTGTTGCACCACAGTTGCCTCAGCACAGGTTTTGGATAGTAGCATTTTGCCATGCATGGTATACAGGGTGTCCCATTCAAAACTCCCTGATTTCAAGGACCCAGGAGACAAAAACCACAGTAGATACAACAATGAAAAATGCACCACATTGTACAGCATCTCAAAGAATTTATATTCCCGCATCAGAAGTGCCAAGTATTGTCGCCAGAGTGCAACTTGGTTGCATTAAGTGAAAATGGCGACCCCACAGCAGCACGCACAAGCAGTAGTGTGGTTTGCAGAAACAAAATCGCCGATTACTGTGCACAGAAATTATAGTTGTGTGTATGAATGTTATCTACCTGACGTGAAAACAATTAAGGAATGGTATAGGAAGTTTCTGGCAACAGGAACTATTCTGAAACATTCTGGCGGTGCATGTTACAGAGTTTCAGAAGAGATAGTGGAGGACACCAGATAAACGCTTCTTAGAAGCCCACATAAGTCAATTCGTCAAGCATCTAGGCAACTTGATGTAGCTCGATCAACATCAAATCATGTGGTTCACCAGCGCCTTCGTATGTGTGCTTAGAAAGTGCAAATTTTGCAACATCTGAGGCCAAACAACAACCACACCGACAACAATTTTCTGCGGATATGCTGCAGCCTATTGATATGGATGCCAGCTTCCTGGAAAGACATTTATTCTCAGATGAGGCAACCTTTCATCTATCAGGAAGGGTTAATAGGCATAATGTTCGGATTTGGGGTTCGCAAAATCCACACATTGTCATTGAACATGTTCATGATAGCCCTAAACTAAACGTCTGGTGAGGGCTAATGCACAACAGGATTGTTGGACAGTTCTTCTTTGCGGGACAAACAGTGTATGGGTCAGTGTAAGTGAACACATTGGAGCAGTTTGTGTACCCTTAGATACAAGACTTGCAACACAACATCATTTTTCAACAAGATGGAGCTCCACCGCATTGGTCAATGGCTGTTTGCAAGTTCCTGGATAGGAAATTTCTCAATCGTTGCATCGGATGCAGAGGACCCATTGGCTGGCCACCACGTTCACCCAACATTACGCAACTTGATTTCTTCATGTGGGAACTCGTGAAGGACCGTGTGTATGCGACCAAAGTGGGCGATATTCCTACATTGTGACATCGAACCACTAATGCAATTGCAACAATAACAAAGGAAATGTTACAAAGAACTTGGCAAGAAATTCAATATAGACACAATATTCTTCGTACTACAAATGATTCACCTGTACAAGTGTACTGATGATAAACAAATAAATCCTTTGAGATGCTCTACACTGTAGTGCATTTATCATTGTCGTATCTGCTGTGGGTTTCTTTTTTTTTCCCTGGGTCTTTGAAATCTGGGTGGTTTGAGTAAGACACCCTGTATTTTAACCACGGTGGAATGCAGACAGTTTACAAACTCATCCCTTTCGGAAATGCTTCCACCTTTGGCCCAAAAGTATATTATCATGCCCTTTCAGTACCAGGATATATTCAAAGGAGATACTTTAATGTGTGTGACTGATGAGGCCATCCAAAAATGAAATACTGGGACTGCCCAAAACTGAAGGCATATTTGGAGAATTATTATGAGTAGAGGGTGTTTAACATATGCCCCAAATCCTTTGTCTGGCACTGTGTGAGGACCAATAATGGGCAGGCAGGCTCCAATCTATGACTATGCTCCAGACCAGCTCCTTGATTTTGGCAAGTGGTGCATCAGATTTATCCAAACTAGATGAACTGAAAGTGGTCTTGGAAAGAAGTCAGACAAAATCATTGTGGCCTTTAGTACTTAAAACAGGTGTGTAAGTAGCATTTGCTCACTGGATCTGTGAACACATTTAAACTGATACCTTACAAACTAATGGTAGTGCATTGACTGACCAAGTCATATACCAAACATCCACACATCAGTACTGCAACCATCTACTGCAGTCTGCACATGATGGAGATGCTGATCCTGAAATGCTCTTTTTCACTGATGAAGAGTGGCTGCATTTGTAAGGGTGCATGAACTCTCCGAGGAACTGATTTTGAATTTCTGAAACTACTTATCATTTACATAAACAGTCCCTTCATGAAGTGAAAACAGAAGTGTGATGTGTAATCAGCACAACACAATTTACTAAACAGATGTTTTGCACCAAACCAAAACTTCTTATAGGTAAGTGAGCAATATACTGCAACCTTTATGCAGAGAACTAACAACAAGAACAATTGTTATTAATTTGCGGGAGAATATATGTGCACATGCCACAAATGCATCAATGACAGTATTACAAGATGTTTTTGATGATAGGAAGAATCCTATTCAGTTGTTCAGTTGAAGAACTGCCATTATTTTGTAATGTTTCAGTCGGAGTTTGTGCAAATCTCCTTGAGCAGAAGCTAGTAACACATCAAATGATCCGACAATTTTCACAGACTTCTTTCCATGGCTGCTCATAACACATCTAGATTGGCAACAACCAATACACCACCCTACCTCTCTGGTACTGATCTCTGCGCACTGCCAGATGCAGAGATTGTGTTATATAGAAGGCATACATAATTAAAGTTCCAGTTTCAAAACACTGTAGAAAGAGAATCAGTGCTCAGAATGACATCAAATTATCAAATTTTAACAGCGTATTACTGACACAGGCAAAAACGTCATGGAGCAAAAATACAAAATCTTTATCAACAGATGACACTGTCAGCATCAGAAAAGGCACACCAACAGAGTGCGTCCGAGATGCCCGATGTGACTGTCTCTATGAAGTATCATACGCTGCTGATAAAGTTCTGGACACTCTAGAATATCAAAAAAGACTTGGGTCAATGTCTGCAAACAGATGGAGAAAATGACTACAAAATTTGAGAAGGCAGGTTCTTTCGAAATGAAATGTGGCAGAGAGAAGACAGAGTGTCTACGTGGACAAGGAAAAAAAATTCCCGGATTTTTCTTGGTTAAAAATACACTTTCTCCTGGGCGAAAATACAATTTTTCCGTGTTAAGTTACCGTATACAATTCCTTGGCACTGTAAAACTCATCAATCCTTTGAATGTTTATGGTTTTATATACCGACGTAGAATTTCCTGTCACTTTAGAAAATGAAACTCAGGGGGAAAAGAGGGGGGGGGGGGATGAAAGACGTTTTGAAACACCTTTGATGTGCAGCAATATCTAGGCTGCATATTTTCATATTACTAAGGTATAAATTCGAATTCCACCAAATACCACATGTTACTTTTCAAAGCATTGAAATCGAGATTGCGATGCGCTTTTGTAAGCCACTCATAACTCATGTCACGTGATCTCGCCAGCTGATGACAGCATAGGACACGTGATGTAGTCAGCCAATAGCAAGATCACTCTTAAGTAGCGCGAAAACACAAATAAGGAAAGTTAATGGTTTAAATTAATATACTTAGCATTCACATATAATATTGGTCTCCACGATTAATAAGCTGGAAGAGAAGCTAAGCTTCCACATATAATGTTGATCTTTTCTGCGCGATACACTTTAAAATACATCACACAAATGTGCCAGTAAAATTTTTAATAACAACGTAAATGTGTGATCTTCTGAGCTCGGAATTCTTCTAAATGGCCGTCCTCAAAGGTGGAAGTAAAATTGGAAACTAATGACATATTTTGGCCATCCGTAATTATGCGAACATATTTTAATTCATTTGATATCTCCCGGTCACGAAAATCCGTTTTATCATTTAACGTGAGAGCAATAAACAAAGAGGAAACAACAAAATCACTGAACGTAAACACAGGCCATGTGGAGACGACCCACCTCCCCACCACAACTCAGACTGCTCTGCGCATCAGGCCCGGATTTACTATATTTCCGAACCGGGGCAATATTAAGTAGTGGCGCCAAGCCACACTTCTGTTACAAGAAGTGGGAGAAGGTACTCCTCATACGTGACTCAACTACGCATGCACAAGAGCCCACCCGCAACTGCTCAAAGGAATCTAATTCAAACAGTTGTCACGTCATGCTCACCGGAGGCAATTTGTTGTTATGAAGCATTGCACAGTCTTCCAAAAGCCTTTGACACTTTTTGCTGTTGGCAGACGCTTGTATGAGCACTGTGTTTTGTTGTTGTATACGGTGCATTTCCTTTGCAAGGTTAACAGCCCCTCTTTGTGAAGAACCACTGAATAACAGGAATTGCTAATATAATTAAAATTTGTTTTAGGAATGTCTGTAAATTGTTACAAACTTTAAATGCTAACTCAAGTTCAAGTAAGATATGCCTTTCATCCAAGTTTTGTCCTATTCCTCTCATTCAGCATGCATTTGCATACAAAGGGAACAGATATAATCAAGGAGATGTACAAACATCACTACAAAGGATAGTATTATGTTTAACATCTGCAACATTTAAGATAATATTTGTCGTATTATTTCTACAATGGAAATTCTGGAGAGAATAATATGTAAAATAAAGGAAAGGCAACCACTCACCTATAGTTGGCTGATGAGTAGTGCATAGAAACACGCAACAGAAAACAGCATTCAAACTAGCTTTCGAGTTCTTGCTCTTTCTCTAGCACAGTACGAACAACCACACAGAAACCCTAAAGCACACATGCTTAGTGAGACTTGACAGTTGCTTATTGATTACTGAGGAATGCTTCTTGAGTAGATGAAGGTGGAGAGGGCATAGGGAAAGATGTAAGAGGAGAGCAGGAGATAGCAGGATAATGTGAGGCAACTATTTTGACAGATGATTCAGGGGCTGCACAACAAGGGGAGGGGGTGGGGGGTGGTGAGTTCAGTGGGTGCACCAAAAATCAGATGGGGAGAGAGAGAGAGAGAGAGAGAGAGAGAGAGAGAGAGAGAGCTTGCATGGGGGAATGGGGGAGGGTGATTATTGTTAGATTTAGGATTGCTTTGCCATTTACTGTTAGAGTAAGAATAATGTTGGAGGATTATTTTGCAAATATAACTGTTTATTTCAGGTTAGTTTATGAAGTACTTGTAATCAAATGTCCTGATTGCCATCAATTGCGTTACTATGTTTGTATACAGCAACAAGTGTTACATATATGCGCACTATATAGCAGATAGGTGGAGAAGCTGCTTTTCCTTTTCCAATTGGTTACTGATGGCTATTTTCTTAAGAGGAACAGATATACAATTTCTGGTGACCAAATCAATGCAGTGGTGTAAACAGAATATGAACTGCATAAAAGTTCCTAGAAAGTAATTTGATAATCTTCTCATAGAAGTAATTTTATATTATATTAATAACAAGTATACTACCCAATTAATTTCTGTTAGTGTCAAAGATTTCTTTCACATGAAGATGCAAGTTGCAATTTCTCATACTATGATATAATTAAGTAATTAAGAAAGCAAAACCTAAAATTGTACAGAAAATGTTGCCTCAAAAATGATGTGTTACTTCAAAGTGCCTCATTTGCAATACTCTTAGCATTGGAGATGTGTGAGGAACAGTTTTAACAGATCCTAGCAGATAGTGGTACTGTACAAACAGTTGTGATGGCAGATACCAAACAGAAATAATGCTACAATACAGTGGGAAACCAAATAGCAAGATTGAAGAAATACTGTTACAGAATGGAACTTGGAGAAAGCTAAGCAAAAATGTTGTTACACGAGTTTTAGAGATTGCTGCATTCTCCTGGCAGCTGGGCACATGTCAGAATAACAATACAGCCAACTCTTGTTAATTCAAACCCTAATAAATCAAAATTCTCGTTCCATCCTATATAAAATCCTCTATAAATTGAAGTACTTGTAAGTGTTATGGTACACTTGATAAATCAAAGTGACAGTCACGGCCAACTGCCAACAAGCACTCTACAACTCCAAGTTTGTAGCTATCTAACACTTGGGAACTGAAATCTCCAGAAGACTCGTTTGTTTGCCAAACAATATACATATAATGTACAATAAGCACATACGTCGGGTGTAAAAATAACTTCAACAAAGTCTCAAGTGACTGACTCATGCAGAAAAGAAGAAGGTTACTGAGGTTGTGGAATGTGGTATGGCGTGGAAAAGTGATGTTGTAGCAAAAATATGAGGTTCTGTCATTCACACTGTCAATAAATCCAAAGCAGAAAGATCGGATTGCTGAAAACATATCATATGGATTGAGGAAGTGGACCCAGCAACATTATTTTTTAAAAAATTTGTGAAGGAAGTGCAATTGTTGATGGCACAGTTTGTACAGAGTGGAAAATTGAACTAGAAAACCTTCTGGAAAATTGCGAGCCAAGTGACACGTTCAACACAGATGAAGTGGGACTTTGCTTTCAACTTTCTTCCAATCGACACACTGAATATTATAGACAAATAAAATGTTGTTGTGGGCAATATAGCACAAAACAAATACTGTTGCTTCCAGTGAATGTTGACAAGCTGTAGAAACTAAAATATCTTTTTACAGCAGCAACTGCTAACCCTAGATGCTCTGAGGGTATAATATACTCCTCCTCTTACTGCTCTAATAAAAAGACCTGCATGACAATTTCTCAGTGAGCAGTTCCTGAGCCTGGACAAGGAAATGGAAAAAAGCAAAAAAATCCTTCATTTTCACAACAGTTGTAAAATTCAAAATAACCCACTGTCTCTAAATAATGTCAATCTTCTTATCTCCCCCTTGTGAACAGCACTTTGAAATTACAAACCACTTGACCATTTAATAATTTAGAATTCTAAAATTTCATACTGCAAAGAAACTGTCAATGTTGGATAGCACTGAAGATGGTCACACATCCAGAACAACAATTTTGATAGTGATAATCATGCCTAGTAATGCATGGAAGAATTTAACCATGAAGGAAAAATCTTTCAAAAAATGTAGATTCATCAAAGATTTACAGAACGAACAACAACAATAGGAGAGTGGAGAAATGAACATAGGTTTCCAACACACCTGCGGCCTTCTTCCTGACTTATGAGACAATGCGCCATTTGATGATATTTTATGTTTTGATGATCTTGTGGAAATCTGTGGTACTCTGACTGATGGAATTCTGGCTGTCCCAGGTGGCTAGAATAAAGACGACAGTGAAGGAGAAGGGAAGAGGAAGCAGAACCGATTCCATCTGCGTCTCCAAAATAGGCAAAGTCATCACTGGGAACATTGTGCATGTACATCCCTGAAATGGAACTACACAATGATGTATTTTCAGTTTTGGTCGCAATAGAAAATGTGTTTATGAATCACACTGGAGGCCACTGGAGCAGAAAAGGATCACAAATTTACTAACAAAACAACGTTGAAGTATTCTTATGTACTTTCAAAACTTTGTGCCTTCCATTTCAAGTGTTGAAACAAAAAAAATAATGAAATGCACAAAAATAATTTTCTATAGAGTTGTTGTTGTTTCTTTGTAAAGAAGGAGTTATGTTATTGACACCACAACAGTAATATGGAATTTGTAGACTGCTACTTGTCATATAGAGGAGGCACTGAGTCATGAAAAAAAAAAATTCAAAAAGTTTTTCAACTTCCACACAAAGCATTTTTCAGAAGTAGAAAACACACACACACACTCAACTTAGACACACACGGCCACTGTCTCCATGCGCTGAAGTTAGACTGCTAGTGACATGAGCAGCGATTTAGGGAGGTGGGTAGTGAGGGTAAGGAAGAGGTGTGGGGTTGTTAGAGGGAGGGGCAAGAAGGTAGGGGGCAGTGGAAGATGCTAGTGCTGCCTGTGAGAGTGTCCACGGCTGTGGTGGGGACATGACAAGGCTGCCAGGTGCAGCACTGGGAGGCTGTGCTGACGAAGAAATGGAGAGGAGAGAAGTAATGAAGGGGAAAGGATTATGAAGTTATATTGGCAGGATAGAAGGCATGTGTAATACTTAAGTAGGAGTGGGAAGGGAACAGGCAGTTGGTTGGTAGGGACTTGTTGTTGTTGTTGTTGTTGTTGTTGTTGTGGTCCTCAGTCCTGAGACTGATTTGATGCAGCTCTCCATGCTACTCTATCCTGTGCAAGCTTCTTCATCTCCCAGTACCTACTGCAACCTACATCCTTCTGAATCTGCTTAGTGTATTCATCTCTTGGTCTCCCTCTATGATTTTTACCCTCCACGCTGCCCTCCAATGCTAAATTTGTGATCCCTTGATGCCTTAAAACATGTCCTACCAACCGATCCCTTCTTCTAGTCAAGTTGTGCCACAAACTTCTCTTCTCCCCAATCCTATTCAATACCTCCTCATTAGTTACGTGATCTACCCACCTTATCTTCAGCATTCTTCTGTAGCACCACATTTCAAAAGCTTCTATTCTCTTCTTGTCCAAACTGGTTATCGTCCATGTTTCACTTCCATACATGGCTACACTCCATACAAATACTTTCAGAAACGACTTCCTGACACTTAAATCTATACTAGATGTTAACGAATTTCTCTTCTTCAGAAACGATTTCCTTGCCATTGCCAGTCTACATTTTATATCCTCTCTACTTCGACCATCATCAGTTATTTTACTCCCTAAATAGCAAAACTCCTTTACTACTTTAAGTGTCTCATTTCCTAATCTAATACCCTCAGCATCACCCGATTTAATTTGACTACATTCCATTATCCTCGTTTTGCTTTTGTTGATGTTCATCTTATATCCTCCTTCCAAGACACTGTCCATTCCGTTCAACTGCTCTTCCAAGTCCTTTGCTGTCTCTGACAGAATTACAATGTCATCGGCGAACCTCAAAGTTTTTATTTCTTCTCCATGGATTTTAATACCTACTCCTAATTTTTCTTTTGTTTCCTTTACTGCTTGCTCAATATACAGATTGAATAACATCGGGGAGAGGCTACATCCCTGTCTCACTCCTTTCCCAACCACTGCTTCCCTTTCATGCCCCTCGACTCTTATAACTGCCATCTGGTTTCTGTACAAATTGTAAATAGCCTTTCGCTCCCTGTATTTTACCCCTGCCACCTTCAGAATTTGAAAAAGAGTATTCCAGTTAACGTTGTCAAAAGCTTTCTCTAAGTCTACAAATGCTTGAAACGTAGGTTTGCCTTTTCTTAATCTTTCTTCTAAGCTAAGTCGTAAGGTTAATATTGCCTCACGTGTTCCAACATTTCTACGGAATCCAAACTGATCTTCCCCGAGGTCCGCTTCTACCAGTTTTTCCATTCGTCTGTAAAGAATTCGCGTTAGTATTTTGCAGCTGTGACTTATTAAACTGATAGTTCGGTAATTTTCACATCTGTCAACACCTGCTTTCTTTGGGATTGGAATTATTATATTCTTCTTGAAGTCTGTGGCTATTTCGCCTGTCTCATACATCTTGCTCACCAGATGGTAGAGTTTTGTCATGACTGGCTCTCCCAAGGCCATCAGTAGTTCTAATGGAACGTTGTCTACTCCGGGGGCCTTGTTTCGACTCAGGTGTTTCAGTGCTCTGTCAAACTCTTCACGCAGTATCTTATCTCCCATTTCATCTTCATCTACATCCTCTTCCATTTCCATAATATTGTCCTCAAGTACATCGCCCTTGTATAAACCCTCTATATACTCCTTCCACCTTTCTGCCTTCCCTTCTTTGCTTAGAACTGGGTTGCCATCTGAGCTCTTGATATTCATACAAGTGGTTCTCTTCTCTCCAAACGTCTCTTTAATTTTCCTGTAGCCAGTATCTATCTTACCCCAAGTGAGACAAGCCTCTACATCCTTACATTTGTCCTCTAGCCATCCCTGCTTAGCCATTTTGCACTTCCTGTCAATCTCATTTTTGAGACGTTTGTATTCCTTTTTGCCTGCTTCATTTACTGTATTTTTATATTTTCTCCTTTCATCAATTAAATTCAATATTTCTTCTGTTACCCAAGGATTTCTATTAGCCCTCGTCTTTTTACCTACTTGATCCTCTGCTGCCTTCACTACTTCATCCCTCAGAGCTACCCATTCTTCTTTACTGTATTTCTTTCCCCCATTCCTGTCAATTGTTCCCTTATGCTCTCCCTGAAACTCTGTACAACCTCTGGTTCTTTCAGTTTATCCAGGTCCCATCTCCTTAAATTCCCACCTTTTTGCAGTTTCTTCAGTTTCAATCTGCAGTTCATAACCAATAGATTGTGGTCAGAATCCACATCTGCCCCTGGAAATGTCTTACAATTTAAAACCTGGTTCCTAAATCTCTGTCTTACCATTATATAATCTATCTGATACCTTTTAGTATCTCCAGGATTCTTCCAGGTATACAACCTTCTTTTATGATTCTTGAACCAAGTGTTAGCTATGATTAAGTTATGCTCTGTGCAAAATTCTACAAGGCGGCTTCCTCTTTCATTTCTTCCCCCCAATCCATATTCACCTACTATGTTTCCTTCTCTCCCTTTTCCTACTGACGAATTCCAGTCACCCATGACTATTAAATTTTCGTCTCCCTTCACTACCTGAATAATTGCTTTTATCTCGTCATACATTTCATCAATTTCTTCATCATCTGCAGAGCTAGTTGGCATATAAACTTGTACTACTGTAGTAGGCATGGGCTTTGTGTCTATCTTGGCCACAATAATGCGTTCACTATGCTGTTTGTAGTAGCTAACCCGCACTCCTATTTTTTTATTCATTATTAAACCTACTCCTGCATTACCCCTATTTGATTTTGTATTTATAACCCTGTAATCACCTGACCAAAAGTCTTGTTCCTCCTGCCACCGAACTTCACTAATTCACACTATATCTAACTTTAACCTATCCATTTCCCTTTTTAAATTTTCTAACCTACCTGCCCGGAGGTCAAGGACAGAGTGGTTACAGGACCAAAGGGTATGTTGTAGGGAGAGCACCCACTTGCGCAATTAAGAAAAGGTGGTGTCAGTAGGAAGAATTCATATGGCACAGGCTGAGAAGTCTTCAAAAGTGAAGCACATTTTGTTGGGCAGCATGGTCAGCAGTTGGGTGGTCCATCTTTTCGTCACAGTTTGACAGTGGCCCTTCATGCGTAGAGTACAGCCTCCCGACACCACACCTAGCAGCTCAATCACGTCCCCACCATGTCCCTGCAAATTCCCGCAGGCAGCACTAGCTTCTTCCCCAGCTCTCCCCACCCCACCTCACATATCATTAGTATCCCCACTACCTGTTCCAACTAAATAGCTGATGACATTGGACACTGTCGAAATTGGGCCTTAGAACCCAGAGACAATAGCCATGTTTGTGTAAGTTGGGTTTGTGTAAATGTGTGTGAGTTTTCCAATTCTGAAAAAAGATTTTGTCCAAAAGCTGAAATATTTCTAGCATTCTACCACTGTGCTTGTCTGTGACTCAACACCTCCATTATGTGGTTAGTAGCTACCTATACTTCCTGTATCGTTGTTCCACGTTTACCATTATTTTTGTTTGGATACCTATATTTTGAATTTTTCTTGATTCGTTCTTGATCAATCCCAATTTTGTTAAATCAAACCCTCTATTGTTTGAACTTTCACTGAGGTACCTTAAACTTAAAATTACTGAGAATTGGCTGTACATCAAACAATCACTGTGTGTTTGTCTCTCCTGGGTCTGTTGGAGAAGCAATGCTGCTATTATGTACAGACTATTTTTGCCAAGTTAAACACCATGTAATCTGCATGTTTGAAAAATATTGAAAGGCAACTATGTCATTTAATGAATAACATTAATTGAATAGTACTCTCATTTATTTTTCTTTTGTTTCTTGTAATACATATTTCTATCTGTAACTACTTTCCTTCATTTTTGTTTTGAACTCTTACTACATAATCTGTCATTATAGTTTACAAAAAATATAAATATTACAGCAGAAATTAACATTTAAATGATGATACCTTAAAAATGCTTATGACTCAAGTGATAAAAAATGCACTAATCAATGTTATAAAGAAATGTTGACTCTATAATAAAACAACAGATATAATTACAGGAACTGTAATGAGCACAACACAGAAAGTAAAAGTTATTGGTAAATTATCAAGGCCTTTTGCAATGAAGTCATGAGTAAGACAAGGTGACAATTTGTAACATTTACTTTTCAACCGTGCATTGGAGAAGGTAATGAGGGAATGGAGGAAATCCATTGATACTTAGGGTTTTCAACAAGCAAGAAACCCAAATAAAACCACATCAGTTTGTCTAACTTTCGCATACGACTGGCGTTAATTACTGACTCACTGGATAATGTCAATGAACAAATCACAAAACTACAAAAACAATAATACAAAATAGGACCAAAAATATCATTTGAAGAAACACAATTCATGACAATATAAATGATGCCTACCAAAAGATTAAAAATTATACCATCACCCTTTAAAAAATAAAAAAAACTGTTTTAAATACCTAGGAGAACGTATGATGTGCAATACAAAAGAAAAGATAGCAATAGAAAATAGAATACATAAAATGAAAACGGCATTCCTAAATGCTTTCTCCGAAAATTATTTCGAGCAGTTAGTCCACGAACCCACGGGAATTGTAAATGGTTGCGAAAACACACTTGACCTCTTAGCCACAAACAATCCAGAGCTAATAGAGAGCATCATGACTGATACAGGGATTAGTGATCACAAGGTCATTGTAGCTAGGCTCAATACCATTTCTTCCAAATCCACCAGAAACAAACACAAAATAATTTTATTTAAAAAAGCGGATAAAGTGTCACTAGAAGCCTTCCTAAGAGACAATCTCCATTGCTTCCGAACTGACTACGCAAATGTAGACAAGATGTGGCTCTGATTCAAAGATATGGTAGCAACAGCAATTGAGAGGTTCATACCTCATAAATTGGTAAGAGATGGAACTGATCCCCCATGGTACACAAAACAGGTCCGAACGCTGTTGCAGAGGCAACGAAAAAAGCATGTGAAGTTCAGAAGAACGCGAAATCCCGGAGATTGGCTAAAATTTACAGACGCGCGAAATTTGGCACGGACTTATATGCGAGATGCCTTCAATAGGTTCCACAATGAAACATTGTCTCGAAATTTGGTAGAAAATCCGAAGAAATTCTGGTGGTATGTAAAGTACACAAGTGGCAAGACGCAGTCAATACCTTCGCTGCGCAGTGCTGATGGTACTGTTACCGACGACTGTGCCGCGCTGAGTTATTGAACGGAGTTTTCCGAAATTCCTTCGCCAGGGAAGACGAATGGAATATTCCAGAATTTGAAACACAAACAGCTGCTAGCATGAGTTTCTTAGAAGTAGATACCTTAGGGGTTGCGAAGCAACTCAAATCGCTTGATACGGGCAAGTCTTCAGGTCCAGATTGTATTCCGATTAGGTTCCTTTCAGATTACGCTGATACAATAGCTCCCTACTTAGCAATCATATACAACCGCTCGCTCACCGATAGATCTGTACCTACAGATTGGAAAATTGCGCAGATCGCACTAGTGTTTAAGAAGGGTAGTAGGAGCAATCCATCGAACTACAGACCTATATAATTGATGTCGGTTTGCAGTAGGGTTTTGGAGCATATACTGTATTCAAACATGAATCACCTCGAAGGGAACGATCTATTGATAAGTAATCAGCATGGTTTCAGAAAACATCGTTCTTGTGCAACGCAGCTAGCTCTTTATTCGCACGAAGTAATGGCCACTATCGACAGGGGATCTCAGGTTGATTCCATGTTTCTGGATTTCCGGAAGGCTTTTGACACCGTTCCTCATAAGCGACTTCTAATCAAGCTGCGGGCCTATGGGGTATCGTCTCAGTTGTGCGACTAGATTTGTGATTTCCTGTCAGGAAGGTCGCAGTTCGTAGTAATAGACGACAAATCATCGAGTAAAATTGAAGTGATATCAGGTGTTCCCCAGGGAAGCGTCCTGTGACCTCTGCTGTTCATGATCTATATAAATGAGCTGGGTGACAATCTGAGCAGTTCTCTTAGGTTGTTCACAGATGATGCTGTAATTTACCGTCTAGTAAGGTCATCCGAAGACCAGTATCAGTTGCAAAGCGATTTAGAAAAGACTGCTGTATGGTGTGGCAGGTGGCAGTTGACGCTAAATAACGAAGGTGATCCACATGAGTTCCAAAAGAAATCCATTGGAATTCGATTACTCGATAAATAGTACAATTCTCAATGCTGTCAATTCAACTAAGTACCTGGGTGTAAAAATTACAAACAGCTTCAGTTGGAAAGACCACATAGATAATATTGTGTGCGTTTCATTGGCAGGACACTTAGAAGATGCAACAAGTCCACTAAAGAGACAGCTTACACTACACTCGTTTGTCCTCTGTTAGAATATTGCTGCGTGGTGTGGGATCCTTACCAGGTGGGATTGACGGAGGACATCGGAAGGGTGCAAAAAAAGGGCAGCTCGTTTTGTATAATCACGTAACAGGGGAGAGAGTGTAGCAGATATGATACGCGAGTTGGGATGGAAGTCATTAAAGCAAAGACGTTTTTCGTCGCAGCGAGATCTATTTACGAAATTTCAGTCACCAACTTTCTCTTCCGAATGCGAAAATATTTTGTTGAGCCCAACCTACATACATAGGAATGATCATCAAAATAAAATAAGAGAAATCAGAGCTCTAACAGAAAGGTTTAGGTGTTCGTTTTTCCCGCACGATGTTCGGGAGTGGAATGGTAGGGAGATAGTACGATTGTGGTTCGATGAACCCTAGGCCAAGCACTTATATGTGAATTGCGGAGTAATCATGTAGATGTAGATTCCACATGACACAACATATACATAACACAAAAATCTTTGTCCTGGAACACAAATCTAAGCCACTATCAAACAATGGTAAGGCTTAGAACACTGCATGTAGCAGGAACGGTTAAACTAACAAGATTTAGGGATCTTGAATAACTGTAAAAAGTTGAAAGAAGAATTCCATGGCAAATACTGGGGCCTAAAAGTAGTAATAATTCTGAACAAAAACAACAATCAAACAGAGAGCTCTATTTCAAAATGAAAAAACTAACTTATGTATTGAGGAAAAGAAGACTACAGTTTTATGGACACTTATGCTGAATGGATAGTAATGGACTAACCAAGCGGTTCTTTGGCTTAGGTCAGTATTACACAATCATATTTCTTTGTCAAAGTTGATAGGTCAAACATTTATGTCAAAAAAATTTAATGGTGTAATAGGGAACTTTGTCAAATCTTGCCTGTAGTCAAATAAAGATGATCAACTCTAGGACCTCACTGTAGATTTGATCATAAACGTCACTTGTCTTCTGTTCACCACAATGTGAAATGTTATCACTTGGAGCACTAACATCGCTGCAGCGTTCTGTCACCAGTGGTATGTTTGTAAACATGGCTGTGAAGTTTAATTCGTGTGTGCCATCAACTACAAAATTAATATATATACTGAACTCTCCAGTCTTCTTAATCCATTTTTTCACTCAGGATACCTCACATTGTAAAGCATCTCATCTGCTTTATACACTTCTATTAATTTTTTTGGTTATGGGACAAAAAATTTAATTATTACTTTGATCTACAATAAAAATAGTTTTTACTGCACATAAAGTATATTGAACATTTATTTACTTTCAGAGGTTGGTTGGTTGGTTGGTTTGGGGAAGGAGACCAGACAGCGAGGTCATCGGTCTCATCGGATTAGGGAAGGACGGGGAAGGAAGTCAGCCGTGCCCTTTGAAAGGAACCATCCCGGCATTTGCCTGGAGCGATTTAGGGAAATCACGGAAAACCTAAATCAGGATGGCCGGACGCGGGATTGAACCGCCGTCCTCCCGAATGCGACTTTCAGATGTATTGATCCTTTAGTGCTATATAAATTTCTTCACACATTTCAGGTCTTATTTTAGTTAATGTGCACTGTGGTATTCGATTGCTGTACTGTAAGCTAGAGTAACTATCTCCTGTAGCAAGAAATTGGAGTGTTACCAGGAACCTGTATTCTGATAAGCATTTCTTGAGTGAGTATTGTGCTTTGTGATATGACAAGACACTTCACTAGCAAATACTGAAATGTATTCTCATCCATTCCTAAGTAACTTAAGTATGACTTGGAGTCCTCCACTAGAAGCTCACAACAATAAATTTTGTTGAATGCTTTTATCGTCTCATTGTAAAACCCACGGCTTCACCCAGGTAAGTTTCTTTTTTTCCCCCCCACTTGTCTTCTAAATGCGCACACAGTGCAATTGTGATACATGCAACTGCTGCGCATAATAAGTTGTCGTCAGCCATCTTGAACTTTGATGAAAAATACGATGACAGTGTAATACCCCTTTTTAGTGCCACATCAAATATTTTTGTCAAACAAATTTGACGAATATTTGATCAAATCTTTGTCAAAGAAATATGATAGTGTAATACCGGCCTTACTAAACAGCTACAAGTCCAAGCCCACATGGCACACTGAAATTGACAAAATGTATTAAAAAAAAAAAAACTGAAATTAGCATGGACATAATAGAGAGCAAAATACTTCAGCAGGATTTCAGGAAGAAGTAAGTATGCAAATAGAAAGAAGTGGACCCAGGAACAAACGGAGTGACATTCTTCAAGGACAAAGGGAGTCTGGGAGCAACTAAAATTAAATACAAAGAAGCAACATGAAAGTTGATTTATCACACCCTCCAAAGGGTTATTCTAATAGCTAAATAAATATTACCTTCCTTAGAGCACAGTACACATTGTCAACATTGACATTGCTGGCATTGTCGACCTCCACAGTGACTGGAATAATTTGTCCAGAAACATATCCACCCACAGGTATCGACATCACTAGGGAAAGTGGACCAGACTTGCAGCAGCAACAACAGAAGTTTTTCTCGGTCTCCTTCTTCACAGGATCCTACATAAAATACAAAAAAATGCTTTAGGAATCTTATGATCCAATTTACATACTACCACGTCTGAAAAAGGGATGGAAACGCAAAACGTTCCTTTAAAATAGACACTGTGATTGTACATTTTTAAAAAAAAATCATCGAAAAGGAGGAATACAATTAAAATTTGACAATCATTTCTCTACACTTGCTCCAGTTGGCAAATAACAATGTTCATATCCATTAACATCAACATCTACTCCATTTGTCATAGCAACAAACTTTTAGAGCCTGATATTTCAGAAAATTATAAATTAGTAACCTGCAGTTGCTGAAGCAAACGGGAGAGAATGTGTTTAAGACTTTCAGAAAAAGACATATATTCACAATTTAGACATGTGAATGTTGACTGCAGTGCAACAAAACAGCAAATCACAAACCTTTCTACATATCAAGTTCTTTTTTATAACACTGCCATCTACTAAAGTTACATTGGTTCCCGATTCCCACTATATAGAAATTTCAGAGAATTTCCTACACTTCAGCTTAAAAGCAAATGTAATAGATAATACACTATTTAAAAAGTCATACCATGAAGGAATTATCTAACTGTGATGGAAATTTGTAGATGTGATGTACATTTACAAACAAATAATTACAATGTGATTCTTGAAGTTTTCCCGGCGGACATAATGTTCCATCATCTTTTGGGCGTGCACTCGGGACAGCGACAATTCTTCTTGCGATATTTTGGCTAGAAACCTCCCAGTCATCTTCAAGGCGAGTCGCCTTGAAGATGGCTGGGAGGTTTCTAGCCGAAATATCGCAAGAAGAATTGTCACTGTCCCGAGTGCACGCCCGAAAGATGATGGAACAAATGATTACAATTTCAGAAAAAGTGAATGATTTATTCAAGAGGAAGAGCTTCACAAACTAAGCAAGTCACTAACACATTGGACCCCCTATGGCTCCTATACAAGCTGTTATTTGGCTTTGCGCTGATTGATACAGTTGTTGAATGTCCCCCTGAAGGAAATCATGCCAGATTCCATCCGACTGGCATGTTAGATTGTCAAACTCCTGAGCTGGCTGGAGGGACCTGTCCATAATGCTCCAAACACTCTGAACTGAGGAGAGATCTACCACCCTTGCTGCCAAGGTAGTGTTTGGTAATCACGAAGACAAGAAGTAGAAACTTTCATTGTGTGCAGGTGGGCATGATCCTACTGAAATCTATGTCCAGAATGGCAACAAAACGACATACAGAATATTGTCAATGTACTGCTGTGCTGTAAGGGTGCCGCAGATGACAAAAGGAGACTATAATGAAAGGAAATGTCATTCCAGACCATCCCTCTGGGTTGCAGAGCCATCCATATGGTGGGCAACATTCAGTTTGGTATTCCACCACTGTCTGTGGTATCTGCAGACACATCTTTAGCCTGGAATCTCAATGACTGGAGTATAATTGTCTTCAGTGATGAGTCCCACTTCAAACTGAGATCTGATGACCATCAACGACATGTCTGCAGATATCCCGGACAGTGGTGAGATACCAACCTGACTGTCGTGGGCTGTATGGCCCAGCATGTACGAGGGCAGTTCAATAAGTAATGCAACACATTTTTTTTCTGAAACAGGGGTTGTTTTATTCAGCATTGAAATACACCAGGTTATTCCCCAATCTTTTAGCTACACAACACTATTTTTCAACGTAATCTCCATTCAATGCTACGGCCTTACGCCACCTTGAAATGTGGGCCTGTATGCCTGCACGGTACCATTCCACTGGTCGATGTCGGAGCCAACGTCGTACTGCATCAATAACTTCTTCATCATCCGCGTAGTGCCTCCCACGGATTGCGTCCTTCATTGGGCCAAACATATGGAAATCCGACGGTGCGAGATCGGGGCTGTAGGGTGCATGAGGAAGAACAGTCCACTGAAGTTTTGTGAGCTCCTCTCGGGTGCGAAGACTTGTGTGAGGTCTTGCGTTGTCATGAAGAAGGAGAAGTTCGTTCAGATTTTTGTGCCTACGAACACGCTGAAGTCGTTTCTTCAATTTCTGAAGAGTAGCACAATACACTTCAGAGTTGATCGTTTGACCATGGGGAAGGACATCGAACAGAATAACCCCTTCAGCGTCCCAGAAGACTGTAACCATGACTTTACCGGCTGAGGGTATGGCTTTAAACTTTTTCTTGGTAGGGGAGTGGGTGTGGCACCACTCCATTGATTGCCGTTTTGTTTCAGGTTCGAAGTGATGAACCCATGTTTCATCGCCTGTAACAATCTTTGACAAGAAATTGTCACCCTCAGCCACATGACGAGCAAGCAATTCCGCACAGATGGTTCTCCTTTGCTCTTTATGGTGTTCGGTTAGACAACGAGGGACCCAGCGGGAACAAACCTTTGAATATCCCAACTGGTGACAGCACTACCAACAGAGATGTCAAGTTGAGCACTGAGTTGTTTGATGGTGATCCGTCGATCATCTCGAACGAGTGTGTTCGCACGCTCCGCCATTGCAGGAGTCACAGCTGTGCACGGCCGGCCCGCACGCGGGAGATCACACAGTCTTGCTTGACCTTGCGGCGATGATGACACACACTTTGCCCAACGACTCACCGTGCTTTTGTCCACTGCCAGATCACCGTAGACATTCTGCAAGCGACTATGAATATCTGAGATGCCCTGGTTTTCCGCCAAAAGAAACTCGATCACTGCCCGTTGTTTGAAACGCACATCCGTTACAGACGCCATTTTAACAGCTCCGTACAGCGCTGCCACCTGTCGGAAGTCAATGAAACTATACGAGACGAAGCGGGAATGTTTGAAAATATTCCACAAGAAATTTCCGGTTTTTTCAACCAAAATTGGCCGAGAAAAAAAATGTGTTGCATTACTTATTGAACTGCCCTCGTATGAGTGATAATCTGGGGTGATATTTCTTTTCATAGCAGCATGGCTTTGGTTGTCATCCGTGGCACCCTGACAGCACAGTGGTATGTCAACGATATTCTATGCACTGTTTTGTTGCCCTTTATGGCATGCCATCCTGGGATTACATTGCAGCAAGATAATGCCAACTGCACACGGAAAGAGTTTTTACTGCTTGTCTTCGTGCATGTCAAATCCTACCTTGGCCAACAACGTTGCAGGATCTCTCCCCAAAAGAGAACACATTTGGGGCATTATTGGCAAAGCTGAGCAACCAGCTTGGGATTTTGACAATGTAGCTTGCCAATTGGACATAATTTGGCACAATATCCCTGAACAGGACAACCAACAATTCTATAAATCAGTGCCAAGTTGAATAACTGCTTGTATAAGGGCCAGAGGAAGACCAAAGCATTAGTGATTTGCTCAACTTGTGAAGCTTTTTCTCTTAAAGGAATAACTGCTTTACCTCTTCTATTTTTGGGAGGCATATATCAAACCACAGACAGATCCTTGCTGAAAACAAACACATAGGCTGAAGTCATGTGGAATTTCAGATTATCTCTTAATGTGACCCTGAGAGAAAATTAATGGCAGTTCACCAAAAAATTGTCTATTTGGAGACTGTGGTCCAATTCTGAACAGACTGCACCGTCAAAACAACTTGGCACCCTTCTTCTCACTTGTTAATCTGCGCATTCACATTGCATATTATTGATCTATCAGGAATCATAACTGTTTCCACATCAGACTTAGGCTGTTCTGATTGCACATAGAAGTGTAATTCAGATCTCCTTGGAAGCTGAGTAGTTGTTCATCTATTGTCAATAAGAATATGCATAACATTGCTTTCGGCACTATGACAAAGAGGCAGTGGTGGATACTCTAAAAGGAATGAACTTGTCACTCTCCTTTCTTCCTTAACATATACTTGTGCATCAGATCTGCTACTACAACAATGAAAATAATCATTATTGACAATATAATGAAATTAGATATATATACTCACCACGTAGCAGCAGGAGAACACATACATAGAAAGAGGTACTACTTATGCAAGCTTTCAGAGTCAGTGGCTTATTCTTCCAGCAGATGGGTTGACGGGGAAGAAAGATGATGAAGAATAGTACTGGAGAGGTTTATGAAAAGGGGTAAGAGTACGGAAAAGTCACCCAAAACAATGGGTCAGGTGAGATTTACTGAACAGAATGAGAAGGACTGTTGGGGACTGCACTGGACAAGATTTGAAAACTTGAGACCTTAAAAGTGAAATACAAGGTAACATGTAAGACAGAGATTACTATAAAAATATCATGCACAAGTTAACAAGAGTAAAAAGCTAAGTGCACTGTATGTAACAGAGGTGGGAGAGGGACGGCGAAAAATAGACAGTCAGAAAATGAACGATGCAGAAAACTAAAATGAAGGAAAGAAAGGAGTAGTTACCATGAAGAAATGCTGAGATGGAAGAAATTAACGTAAATTAAGGTCTGTGGGTGCAAGAACCAAGGACATGTTGTAGCATTAGTACCCACCTGTGGAGTTCTGAGAAACTGGTGGCTGGGGGAAGAATCCAGATGGTGCATGTGATGAAACAGGCATCGAGCTCATGACTGTCATGTTGTACAGAACACTCTGAAACAAGATATTGTGTTGCTGGTATACACCCTTTGCCTAAGCCCATTCATCCTAAGTGATAACTTCGGGTTAGTCACACCGATGTAAAATGACGTACAGTGTTTACATAACAGCTGGTATATGACGTGTAATTTCGCAGGTGGCTCTCCCTTTCGTAGTATAACCACCAAGTTATCAGTTAGGATGAACGGGCATGGGCAGAGGGTGTATGCTGGCAACAAACAATGTCCTGTTGCACAGCATGCACTACAACATAACAGTCATGAATGCAGTGTGTGTTTTGCCACATGTGCCATCTAGATTCTTCCCTCAGACACCAGTTTCAAAGAACTCCATCAGTGGGAACTAGCACTACAACATGCCTTCAGTTCTCACCACCCACCTGGTCTTAATTTACGTTAATTCCTTCCGTCTTGGCGTGTCTTCACAGTAACTACTTCTTTCTTCATTGCGTTTTAGTTTCCTGCATCTTTCATTTTCTGACTTGTCTATTTTTCAACGTCCCACTCCCACCTCTGTTACATTCAATGCATTAGCTTTTCACTCTTATTAACTCGTGCACATTGTTTTATGAGTAATCTCTGTCTTGCATATTACCTTGACTTACATCTTTAAGCTATCAAGTTTTCATACCTCATCTGATGCAGTCCCCATCCCATCCAGTATCCCCTGACCCAGGATTCTGGATAATTTTTCCGAACTCTACCCCTTTTCCTTAACCTTTCCAGTCCTTTTCCTCCACCATCTTCCTTCCCCTTCAACCCATCTGCCAGAAGAAGGAGCCACTGGTTCCAAAAACTTGCACAATTGAAACCTTTTTTTATGCGTTTATTCTCCTGCCACCACTTGGTGGGTAGATTTTATCTATCCAATTATATTAAGTCTGATAACATGGAGTATTTCTGCGACTGTACATTTTCTTGGGAATGAGTAAGCAAATACTCTTGTCTTGAGTACAGAACCTGTAAATCATAACAAAGTCTGACATTCTTAAATTACTTACAGTGGAATGCTCACCAATAATTGTGTACATTTGTGTGATGTCATAAGTACATTAACAGTAAAACAGTTTCATCAATTATTTTAGTGGTTATTATAGCAGTTTTAACTAATAGTCATTAACAAGCATCTGAAAACTTAATATATATCAAAGAAATGCAAATGTTCTATGATCTATGGTACACATTCACATGATTAATAATGACAATTAGTCAAAATTATAACAGCAAACAGTAAAAATCACAAACAACTATAAGTGAAAATAATTATATATGTGAGTTCTGAAGTTTACAGTTCCCATTCGCCACTCTCGCATGGAGAAAAAGAGTAATTCCACATCTAAAATTAAATACATATCTCAAAAGCCACTGGACAGCACACTGCAGAGTGTTCTTAGCACATATATTAGTGATTTTCTGTCACACTTCAGTTGCATATGGAGTAAGAAAACAGTGACAGTCTATATACGTCTCTGTATGCATCCTAATCTCTCATCTTACCCTCACTATCCTTACGTCAGATTCAGAATGGCGGTAACAAAAATGTTGTGCAGGTTTCCAGGAATAGTGGTTTTCTAAATATATTCAACAGAGGTTTGCGTGAATAGTGTTGCCTTTCTTTGAAAGATTCGCACTTCATCAAGGTCTTTTTGTATTTCCTCGCAACCCTCTACCAACGATACTTTCCTGTAGTTAACTGCAACAACATTGTCTGACAATCTTGTAGTGTTTCTGAACCTACCTGATTAATCATTTACGCAAACTGACAACTGTGGCAGCCATATATGCCTCCTCAAGGCACAGCTGATGTTACAGTCTTTTCTGTTAAACAATTGCCATTCACATTAAGCTGTCTGTTGTATTAGACAAAAACTCTTTGAGCAAGTTATATATTTTTAAAAACAATCCTTAAGCTCATTCAGATTAGTGTATTTTAATCCCCCCAGTACACAAATACTATGAGAATTCAAGGGCAACATTATCCTCTACTTTAGTAACAGTTGGCTGACAAAATTTATCCTGGCAACTTCTGAAGTTCAAAGACAACTACAGATGGTAAAAGGAAATGGGTGAATATTTAACAATGATATACAATATGCTCTGGATAAAAACAACTCTAAATGGAAAATAAAGATCTAGAAAGCACGCACAGCAGAACTCAAATCTGTCATCTTACAAATACAAACAGAGGAAAGAGGCCATGCTTAACTAAATGTAATAAAGGACATCCTAAAGGTAACAAATCAGGATTGTAAACTGAAGAAAAAACTGAGCAAAGAAGTCTAAGTGATCACAATATTACTAATGGACATTCAAGGGTCCACTGGAGTTGGATAACATGTCTGTGATGGTTAGCCTCTCACAACTTTATGTCCAGATTAATGGTACACACGGTATCAACATTCCATTTTGTTCACAAAACTGATAACTGAGACTGCGGTCAACTACTCACAAAGGTGAAGGAAAATGAATTGGAGAGCTTTAGGACAAAGGGTAGAGTTCGCAAAAGTCACCCTGAACCCTGGGTCAGGGGAGACTTATCGGACATAAATTAAGGCTAGGTAGGTGGCGAGAACCAAGGACATGTTGTAATGTGCCGAGTTCTGAGAAACTGATGTCTGGGGAAAGAATCCATGTTGCGCATTTGGTGAAACAGGCACCAAGATCATGACTGTCATGTTGTACAGCATAATCGGCAACAGGATATTGTGTTGCTAGTATACACCCTCTGCCTATGCCCATTCATCCTAACTGATAACATGGTATTACTCATGCCAATGAAAAAGGCCAAACAGTGTTTATGTACCAGCTTGTATGTGTCATTTCACAGGTGGCTCTCCCTTTTATACTATATGTTACAGAGCCGGTAAAAGTGATGGTACGAAGGTACACAGGGCAAGTCTTGCAGTGGGGACGGTCACACAGGTAGGAGCCATGGGGTAAGGAGATGTGTGCAGAAGGAACACACGGTCTGACGAGGATATTGCAGAATTTGGGAGGGTGACAAAAAGCCACTCTAAGTTTGGTGGGTAAAATTTCAGACAGAATGGATCTCTTTTCAGGGTATACTCTTGGGAAGTCATGTCCTTCTCAAAGTAGCTGATTAATACATTCAAGACCAGGATAATAATAAGTGACAAGTGGTGAGCTCCAAAGTTGTTTTTTAGAGAGATCAGCAGTACCAGGATTGGATGTGATGGCCCAGGAAATCTCCTTTTGAACTAGGCTGGTGGGGGTAATTACGTCCAGTGAAGGCTGAGGTGATAACTGTAGTATATTGCTGTAAATAATCGGCATCTAAACAAATATGTTTGCCTCAAATGCCAAGGCTTTAAGGGGGGGATCGTTTGACATGGCAACTGTCAAAATGTAATTACTATTATTAGTAGGTTTAACGCGACAGAAGTGTGCAGCTGGCCTTCAGTGAGAATGAGATCAACATCAAGGAAATTGGCATGGGATTCAGAATAGAACCACACAAAATTCCAGGAATTTTAACAGGTCAGCCTCACCATGAATCCATAAGGCCTAGACGTCATCAATGTATCTGAACCTTGGTGCCTGTTTCACCACACACACCATATGGATTCTTCCCCTGGACACCATTTCTCAGAACTCTACAGGTGGGAACTAGCCCTACAACATGTCCTTGGTTCTCACCACCCTCCTGGCCTCAATTTCCATTAATTTTTCCCGTCTCAGTATTTCTTCACAGTAACTACTACTTTCTTCACTCCGTATTAATTTTCTACATCTTTCATTTTCTGACCTGTCTATTTTTTTGCCATCCCTTTCCCTCATCTGTTACATTAAATGAACTTAACTCTTCACTCTTATTAACTTGTGCACAATGTTCTAGCATCAATCTCTGTCAGGCATATTACTTTGTCTTCCACCTTTAAGCTCTCAGGTTTTCACATCTCATCCAGTACAGTCCAAGACAATCAGTCTTTCCTTCCCATTCCATCCAGTAAGTCTCCTCGTCCCAGTATTCTGGGTGGCTTTTCCTAAACCTCTCCAATGCTTTTCCTTTACCCTCTCCCCTACCCTTCAACATGTCTGCCGGAAGAAAGAACCACTGGCTTGCGAAAGTAAAACCTTTTTTAAAAAGTGTGTTCTCCTGCAATTGCTTCACAAGTAGATCTACCCAGTTGCATCATACTGTCAAAACTCATTATTTTCATTGTTATATATCTAAGATCAGTATCATATGCTTAATCAGATGCCATTTCCTTGGTTTTATTTTTGTTTACATTGTCACACCCAAGAATATTAATTTTACAAATTCAAACAGACATGGAAAATATGTAAGGAATTTAATCATTGAAGCATTTAAGGAAAGTATACATGTGGTACCTTGGTACACAGAAGTTTAAATGATAAGTTTCAAGTTTTGTCTGATGCCTGAGACTGTTTTATTAGATTATGTTTGTTACCTAAGCTGAAAATAAAATACCTGAACAATTTAGAAAAATTTAGAACATTTACTACATGACTCTGGACTGAAAACATTGACTACAACATAGTCAACCACTACTCCTTAATGTCTTCAGCAGTAGTGATATAAGTAACTCAGGAAAGCAAACTTCTAGTGATAAATGCTGTATCAATGGTATATGGTCAACAGCAGCAGCAAGAAAGGAATTTCCAAAAAATAAAAATTTGTGAAAGTCAAATACAAATTTAAGTGTTAGGATGTCTTTTCTTAAAGTATTTGTCTAGAGTGTAGCCTTCTATAGAAATAAAATGTGGGTGATAAACAGGTCAGACAAGAAGAGAACAGAAGCTCTTGAAATGTGATATTACACAAGAATGTTGGGGGAAATTGGACAACTAACCAAGATGTACTGAATCAAACAGGGGAGAAAAAAATTATTGCTTAACTTGATTAAAAGAAGGGACCTGTTGATAGGACACTTCCTGAGGTATCAAGGAATTGTTATTTTGGTAATGAAACGGAGTGAGATAGTGTGGAAGGGGGGAGGATTGTAGTGAGAGACCAAGGCTTGCTTACAATCAACAAATCCAAATGGATGCAGGAGGCAGCAGTTATGTAGAGATGAAGAGGCTAGCATGGAGAATTGCTTGTAACCAGTCTTTTTTAGATTTGCACTATGACAATAATGTGGCTTAGTCCATTGCAAAATCTGCTTCACAACATTATTTTCTATTAGTTTAAAACAGGAGTAATGTAAAACAGATTTGGTTTGTATGTACTCAAATTTATGCTTCAGTATCCCAATTAGTTTTGTTATGATAAATGGTCTCTTAGCACAAGTCTTCAAGCAAAGAGAAGGACCAGTGTTGAAGATACCGACCTAAATACCAAAAACTTTCCAGATCACTATGTTTACTTTCAATTTAACATGCGCCCTCTGCCAGAAAAAGTGAAACACTACTGAACTGGTATTAAAAGACTGCTGTTTTTTTACAGTAAAAACAACTTATTTTTCACTGTAATCAACTTTATGGTCAATTCATTTTTCCGTCATTTATCCATTGGATTGGTTCTCTTAAGTGTTACAAAAGGAAGTCTATAAAATGCACCATATACAGCAGTCATAGTTTTCTCACTGCACTCAAAATATTTTCCACCCACAATTCTCTTTAACTGTAGATATAAACAGATACCATAAGATGCCAAATCTGATGAACAGATTGAATTTTTTAACAATTCATACAACACATTTTGATTTCTCCCGGTGTCGAGTACCTATGTGGTTTTTTGTTTTGTAATATATGCCACCTTTCATTTATTGTTTCATTCAGGTGGTTCAGAAGTCATGCACAGTATTTGTCAGTTCTTGTTTTACCTTTTGCAGCAAAATCAATACAAAGAATGCTTTTTTCATGCCAGATAATACTGGATATAACCCTTCCAGCATATTAAATCAACTTCACCTATTTTTGTTGGGCCGACTTTCACACTCTGGTTCATTGCTGTTTTGTTTTCACAGAAAGTGGTGGATGCATGCCATCCATTGAAACAATTTGGAACATAACATTAGTTTGATTCTTCTCACAAAGGTCTCAAAATAGCCGAGGAATTCATTTATCAGTTCCTTTCAGTCATTCAGAAAATGCAACACTCCTTTTGCAAATTACTTTCTCAGTTTCCCATGTGAAATGTAATGTATGTACTCTACAGCTTATTTATCCATAGTACCTTCTGTTTCACACATTTATTGATATTTTCGTACTCTTCAGCTTATTTATCTACAGTACCATCTGTTTCACACATTTATTGATATTTTCATTGATTGCAGTTTTGTCACATCATCCACATGCATCACCTTCAAGAGAATTACAACCGTATTTGAATCCAAACATTAATTTCTTAACCTTTGAAAATTAAGGAACACATTTCTCCTTCTCCTCATGATAAATTTTGGTTGGGGGAAAAAAAAGAAGATATCAATGTTGTCTCTGTAGTAAGCCAAGAACTTTTCATCTCCCACTCTTACTTTTCTCATCAGAGACGCCACAAACACAATCTTGTTTCCATTATTAGCTTGCTGTAGCTCTATCAACTGAATGAAGTACAAATTTTTTATATGCAGGAATAACTGACCTTGGCTGTAGGATGTGTATTCAAATCCAAAGGGGTAATCACTGTAAATGCAGATTTCACTTCTTGATCAAATTTCCAGGGACGATCCAGTACTGCTTTCACAGTATACCTTACATAACCAAATTCAGCTTCAAACGAGGATGGCAAGTTAGGTGGTAAATGTGTGCTAAAAGGGTATATCTTCTCTCCAGGCTCAATTATCATCTCACCTGAAAATTAAAATGAAATATGCAGTTAACGAGCAACTGCTACAACTGAATTATGTTATCACACAAACATTACAACTTATACAATTGCTATTATACAAGATTTTCAACTATGGCAAGGATATAAAAAGGTTAACATAAAAATATAACTTGTGTAATAATCGTTTATTAATGAGCATGAGGTCTGCAGCAAAGAGCTATAGAAGTGCAGCTTAGAAGTTATTTGTACTTTACTGACCACTTCCACCAACCAAATTGAATTTGTTTTCAAAGTAATTCTCCTGTGCCGTATACACAATCGTTTCCCTCGTTGTGTTTCCTTCATTAGTTTTTCTTGTTTTCATTTCATCCCACTTCACACATGCTTCACCCTTGAACTGAATCGAAATTGCTGAAAAAGAAGATATATATGTGGCACACATTTCAATTTCCAAAATCTACATGTGTAATAAAAACACTTTCACGTATACTAAAGACAAATATATTGATTAGCAAGAAACAGTATTAAACATAACAGATAAAATTATTTTATGGCAAATGCACACTTCTGCTTAGTACAATAAAGACATACTCAACTGTGACCCATCCAATGAAAATCTGCCCTTTGAAAAACCTTTTCTTAGGCTTTACTCAGAAGTCCCCAATAAAAAGCAAGCATCTGACTGCCTGGAAACCGTAAAGCACCTGGGAATGGCAGCATTACTGCTAGTGTCAGGAGGGAAAACCTCATGAAGTGAAGGCATACATTCGCATCAGAGAAACTGTAATAACTAACATAACTGAAAAAGTATGCTGATACATTTACTGTGAACACGAGGCACAGAAGCTTCTGAATTTTGTGAATCACTGGCAAATTCTGAAAGCTTTCTCACACCAATTACAACATACAGACCAAATGACTGGTTAATACCAAGCAAGCTTCAGAAAATGCTGCAGAGGCATCAGCTGATTTGCCATGTTTGCCGACTTCAAAAAGTACCTATGAAACCTTTAACAGATTGAAGATCTCAAAGAAGGTAGAAATATCAAAGGACTAACCTACCAGGCTTTTATAAAATGAACATCCAAAGTGAAATCCATTGATGAAATCTGTACAGACTGTAAACAAGGTGATGGCTAGCCTTCCTCGACTCACTTCAGTTTAATTTAGTTCTGGATAAATATACACATTTCAGAAACGTTAGATGCACAATCTCTGCTGATATAACAATGATTACTGAGAGTAAAGAGCAAACATGATACAATGTGGTGAAACAACATAAGATAATGTCAAACAGAAGTCTGCGCCAGAAATGGTATGGATAATGCCATTGCAGGAGAATATGAAAGATATTTCAAAAATTAGTTACCATGTACAAACGGCTTTTCCGTTGCCTGCTGTGACATGTAATTTTCGCGCAGTGAATGACGGGAAGTAAACATGCTGAATGATGATGATATGGATGATTAGGCAACATGGCAGAACCAATGAGAGAATGGTGTTTGATAAACTTCATCATGATGTCAGTGTATGAAATTAAATGGCAGCATAATGCAATATATTGTACAGAGTGCTGTCATATTCTAAAAATGCCCCATAAAGTTTTTGAAATGATCATTGGGTTACACTACACATCACCATGGCCAGGTCCTCTGGTGACATACGAACCAAACTGTATCATTTCAACCTAAGCTAGACCTCGGGCTATGCTAATGATCGATTTGTCACCGCAACCAGTCTCCTCCCAGTCATATTTGTTGGCTTCACCAACTCTCAACAAACTAACATTCCAACCTCACTTAGACCTTGTGCTACATTGCAGAACAGTCTGTTGCCACAGCTAGTTTTCCTCCAGTCACATTTGTTAGCTTTGTCAACTCGCAAGCACACTATAATATTGGAATACAATACAATTTTCCAAGAAATCTTGTCATAGTCCAAAAAACATAAAATACAATAAATAAACTTGAAAAAAGTAACCAACCTTATGATATGTAACAGCCAGATCAATATCATCAATCTCAGGCTCTCCATGAAAAATTAAAAGTGGTCAATTCATATCTTCCACCAAAACAAGTCATTAGATTCAGTGATTCTCAACATTTACCATATACTATCACCTGACTGACTACACCCAACAGAAACAAAATGCCAACATCCACATGGCAGTAGAGCTGCTGATAGTATAGATGTATTTTATCCTAACCTTCTAATACCATCCATCTGGTTTGACTCAGAACTTCAACAAAATGGTGAACATAAACCATTCATTGAATGCAATATGCATAACCAAGGCACAACAACAAGAATTATAGTTATTTAGCTATTCTCACAATATCACATATGTGGCTTTGCAAAATTGCAACTTGATAATCACATTAATTGAGTTGTCGGCTTTGGCAAGTGACGTACCGTTAATGGCTGCTGTCACCACACCTTTCGGTATCTATATTCACAGTTTTGTTGTTATCTGGAGAACCCAATGCATTTGAAAGAAACAAAATTAAAGCTGGTTGTAGAGACACCCTGATTTATAGCTTAGCCCAAGGTATAGGTTAGTTTGAAAGGTAAGAGTTTAGTTGTGAGTAAGCAAAGCCAACAAATTTGGCAAAAAACAGCTGTTGTGACAGACTGATCCGTAGCTTTGCCTGAGGTCTACGTTAGGTTGGAAAGTGACAGCCAACAAATGTGACACTAAAAGAACCCTGGTTGTGGTGACAGGCTGATCTGTACTTTAGTCTGTTTAAAAAAAAAAAAAAAAAAATCACTCATAACTTCACATTATATTCATCCAGTGGTGTTGATGTGGCGGAGACTTAAAGTGACATAGTGTTTGAAAATTTCAGTGGAATGTCATTTACATTGGTCAAGAACAGTAGCAGACCAAACACCAAACCTTATGAGACACCATATTTAATGTTTCCCATTCCTGTGGGATTATTTATTAATATCGTACACTGTTTTCTGTTGCTAAGATATGACTCCATACATGAAAGGAAAGCCTTTATTGCCATACCATTTTAGCTTCCCAAGTATAATTTTACAACATACACAACTGAAGATATTTACAAGATCAAAGAAAACATTAAAAGGTTAATTTTCCTTCTTTAGTTCTACCAGGACTGAGTTTGTGAGCTCATATATTGCTTTCTCTATGGAGCAACCTCTATGAAACCCAATTTGAGTGATGTCAAAAGATTATTGTCAGAGAGATTTTCCACTACCTTTATCACCACTTTCTATACATGAGTATTATACCACTTACTTCAGTCCTTCATGAAATACTCCTTGACTGATTACGAAGGTAACTTAAGGGGACAATTTCAAACTGATAAAAGACGACTTACGGAAGACACTTTCAAACTGATGAAAGATTTTTCTACTCTGACATATGAATAGTCAGTTGATTCAGCATACTCACATCAGCCTCAGCCGAGGCTTGGCTGCTTATGAATCTTAGAGCCTGTAATCAGTCTGCATGCTCATCACATGCCAGCAGGTTTCACAATTTTACTGTCTGTATTGTCATTTAATAATTAATATTTTGTCCAGAACATAGAAGATTTTGGTTTGTCACGCTCTCTGTTTAGAGGGGTTTATGAGCAGTCCATTCATATATGAGCCCAATGAAATGATTTGAGACTGTTGTGCTTGGACAAAGGGATCTACTACAGTTGATTCACTTTCTGTTCAGTAATTTTTAATTAAGTGTGGTCTCACCAATTATTAGCAGAGCTACCTTTTGCAAGTATAAATAAGTGTCTCAGCATCCATAAATAGAAATCATAAGAGGACTACGGAATAATAGAAAAATATAAAAGGAGCTATGTTAAAGGGAAGGAACTTAAAAAAGGGTCACATACAACCTGAAAGACAAATGAAGAAATGTAAACAAGATGTAACGAGGTGTTTTTATGACAATAACTGCAGCAACAGTTTGAACACGTGTAAGTACCTACCAACATCACTGGGAAACATTTACAATGACTGACAGAGTATCACTGCCCAGGTAAAATCGACAGTTTAGTGCCCCTGAAAATTGAGCACATGATTTATAGAACATGCAGTGATGCATTGCTTAAAGTTGTGATATTGCCCCCCCCCCTCCATAATCTTGTTTGTGGTGACAAACTGATGTCTAGCATAGCCAGAGATCCATATTAAAATGGAATGTGATAACCTGGTTATGAGTTGGTGAAGCAAACGAATGTTAATGCAAAGTAAAGGTTGTGATATTACAGTGAACTGATATATGGCTCATGTGCGTAGACAGAGCCTCTTAATTAAAAAAAATGTATTAACTTGGAATAAAACTGTGACGTCCATATGCCATTAAATTCTGCCTTTCAAAATTATTCATTTTATCCGTAGCAACAGGTGGGGTGTAACAGAAAGTTTTGTTGCATTGTCGTTTTGTATTGTTCAACTATCTCTGTGTAGAATTCTCGGAGTTCCCGAGTTCGAAATTTTAAATCAGTAAGAACATTTACAGCAGTGCTTGAAACCGGCAATCAATTATCAATTCGTTATCATTTTCTAACTGTAGGTCGTGGTCCATACAAAAACAATTAATTACAAATGTCCACGGTCACGAAATTAATAACTTAACATGACTAAACCTGACGGCAAAGGAATAATTAGGTCACATGTTAAAGCCTCTTGGTTATCTAGGTGCGATTATACTATGAACAACTTCTTATGTGAATTCAATATTGTGCCGCTATGAATACTTCGAACGAATTTTCAATTGCTACTTATTATTATTATTATTTCAAATAGTAAATGTAATAGTAGCTGTGTCCCACATATATGATAGGCAAAACATAGGCAGAAACGTGTAAATAAAATAAATTTTCAAATTAGACCAACGAGACTTGTATACACAAAACACATACTAATGCCTATTTATAAACATACAGTCATCAGAATGACACGAAGGCACGCCTTCCGTCATTTACCTCTAATTTTTTTAGGAGAATCGACATCAATGATAAGTCTTCCAGAAACTGGCTGCCCGCTGTAATATGTTGACCACGGGTTATCAAAAACTATCTGAAGTTTCTTTAAACCCATTTTAAATACAATACGCCTTCCGACACAAATTAACACTGCCACAGTACCACCCACTCTCCCCTGCAAGCTTTCGTTTACCGATACTATCGATTTTAATCGACGATGTTCGACAACGACTTTCAAAATATGTGAATAAGGAATGGTCGATATTCTGTAGTGGTATGATACAAAGCGTACAGATCTTGTTTTCGTTAGTTGATTTGTTGAAGTCTCAGAGGTAGGCGACAACAAAGTGCCGCGTATTAAATATAGTTAAGTTTGTTTTCAAAGAGTGAACTGCCGGAGATCTGATACGTCGAGGATTTCGCCGTTAAGGAATACTTCTGTTGACATTCGTTAAGAAGAAATTTGTGCTGATTAATCATTTGTCGGTAAGCGTTTGGACCTTATATTATCTGTCTCAGCCCTATGATATTGACGGATGGTTTGTATAGCTCAGGCGATTTTTAAATATTTTTTTCTGCAATAATATTTCTGTTGAATCAGATTTGGTAGCCAAAGCTAAAGATCTAATGTCAAACTTAAAACCATTTACATCCTAAAGTAGGATTGACTAATATGTAACGATACACAAAACGTGTTGATTTAACAAGGATAAACAAATATGTTATGGTGTTAACAACGCAGCACATTGTCAGCGGGCACAGTAGATGCAATAGTAAAGATAATACGTTAATTAAATACATAGTTTACATTCAGACGCCGTAAAAACGTTTCACATGCTGGTATAAGCACACCTTTCTTCTGTCAGTAGTTGAAGAATATGTAGTAAACAAAAAAAAAAGGAAAGACTTATCATCTCTTTGATGTAGTATATTAATATGACTGTTGATACCTGGTGGTTGACTGCCTCCAGTACAGCTTTTTGGATAGAATTGCTTGTGTTTTACAACAGAATCTTTGTAGATATTTTGTCTCTGCTACCACACGAGAGTGCTTCCTGCAACGCAGTAAATGATGACAGATAAGTCAATAGTTCCACATTTTAAATGTCAATTCTGTTCCCTCTCTTGCTCTGGAACAGTTGCAAACTCTTGGCAACATGGAATATAGTCTCACTCATTCTGGTGAGTTACGTATACTGCGATGTTACATACGTTTATTCGATATGGTACTTAGTATATTTGATTACCAACTGTTGCGTAAGATCTGCTGGCTCTTCTGTCTCCCCATTATCGACAGCAGCTGTCAGCGGCAGATAAGACATCTTCGTTGATAGCGCATCATTCAGCTTCTCAGAGGCTGTTCAGCCCTTGATGCAGCTGGGCAGATGTTAATCAATGTCTGAAAAAGTGTGTGCTTCAAAATCGCAAGAACTGCTCTTAAAGTCGTATCCAGAAACTAGCAGCCTACCAAGCGAAGTGAATCTGAAAAATATGGTTTCATCTTTTATAGTTGAGGAACGTGAAGCGCCTGATGGAAATCTCGAGCCATAACAGATTTAATTTTGTTGCTCGTGACACCTCATTGGTTTTGGTGATCGACTTTAACAGTGACAATTAAAGAAACGGTTATTACATTCATTTTCAGGATTCCACGTTTCAGTTTAGATCCTTTTGGAATTTCTTGGGGTCAGTGACAGCAGGTTCAGGCCCCAGCAGAGCACTATTGATGTAGTTACATATGGTTTGCTTTTATTTAATGTCGGTCAACAGGAGAGAGATCGAAACCAGTATTTCTGTCTTGGCTACATACAACTGGTAGCAATGAATGACAATACGCAACAACTCTGATCAAACAGGTTACAGGACAGCCGAAATTTCGACGGTTGCACGCCCCGTTGTTGTGTTCAAAGGCGGAAATTGAATGAAAAAGCGCTGTGTGAGAAATTTACCAATGAAATTATATCGATATGTTTTGGAATTTTTTGATTGTATTTACGGGTAAACAGTTATCAAGCGTAGAGATTATGGGCCACCAAACGTGCCGTAAATAATGCAGAGAAGTACTTCCTCCTTGATACGAAAACTACCACGATCGACTGCGAAATGTTTTTGTACTTACCAGATACCACTCAAATTTTTTCCAGCATTCCTTGATAATCGTCCAGAGCTCGCCATTTGTTTGTAAATTATTGACCTACCTTTTACAATTTGATCCAGAACTAGTGAACTAGACGTTATAGTATTCTGTATGGAATACCTACCAAGTAGCCATCGTTTTCCACGATATATGGTATGTGCTAGTGTACAAAACAGTTAGCAGACTGACCAGAAAGAAACTGCAGCTTGATAAATGGCGTTATGGAACTTTCGGTAGGCCGTTCTTGAAGCTTCCAAAATGAACTACTCCATTTTTTAACATAGGATTCATCATGCGATGTGCGGTTGATAATACTTATTAAAAAGGAACTGGTTCATTCGCTCAGTGAGCACTGCAAAGAAAACCCATTTGCACTTGGATAACGATCGTGGTCATTGTACAGGAAGGTGAACACTATTCTGGTTGTTGTAATTTAGACTTTCTTCACAAGTTAAAAAATGTCGAGTACAAACTAGAGTTTCAGATTTAGATTGAAAAGTTTTCTTGCGGCATAGTACATCTAAAATGAATACGAGAGTTCTGCGCAGCGGCTTATAGCTTTTCGATAGTGTGTGCTATTAATTTGTATATACTGTTGCAAATCTGTTGTTTCCGGGCATGAGTGTTTTTTTTAAAACATTCCAAGTTATAGCAAGTATCATTGTAGATCTGCTTTAACTTTGTAGCCTTACGAACTTGAGAAAAAGAAATAATTAAAGCGTACTTTTTTTTTTTTTTACACCTATTTTCACACGGTCCTTACATGTCCTCCAGATTCAATTCGAGATTCGTTAGTTCTCATATCCAGTGTCGCTGTGTGGCTAACAGGTAATTTTTATGTTAATGCGCCCCGAAGGTCTTCTTGGCAGTTATCATTTGTTTCAATAATTTTTATTCGTGAAAAATGCCAAGCTGTAAAATGTAGGTACCGGCACCCGTGTTACACATTGGGTAATTTAGTTCATGGGAAGTGGTGGTGAAAATAGTGGTTTTATTCATCCGTGGATCACTTTTACAGTGGTATTGAAGATGTCATTGGATGTTGAACAAATCTGGTGTAGGCAAAGATTCGTTGCCTTCAACGCCACAATGCCGTGGTGCTCAACTTTTGGGCCAAGGTTTAGCTGTATTATCATCGGCGGCACCCGCCCCATGGGCGCTCCGGCGCTCGCGCACCCCGAAGAGTTTTCTTGGGGTGCTCAGCACCCACACAAGTTGAGAAAGGAAAGTAAAATAGAATAAATAAGAAAAACGGTAAAATTGGGGAAAATTCAAAGTTGTCATTTATGTCAATGCTGACGTGCTCTCGCGTTGGCCCATGGAAGCACGGTCTAGCGGTTCTCACAATCATTCCTCCCGAACAATGGACAAGTGCTCAGAGCTACTCTCTCGCAGAAAGGTCCCGAAAATTTTAGAACGTTCCGCTAGATGTGATAAAACCAGTCATTGAACACGGTTTTTGTTGTTGGAACGATGCGTTAGAAATTTGTGCTTGTCATGAAAAGTCGAATCTACATCCATACTCCGCAAGCTACCTGATGGTGTGGGGCGGAGGGTACCTTGAGTTCCTCTATCGGTTCTCCCTTCTGTTCCAGTCTCGTATTGTTCGTGGAAAGAAAGATCGTCGCTATGCCTCTGTGTCGTCATGTGAACATGCAGTGTTTAATGTCCAAGGCTTATGAGGGAGAAATGAAGTATGCAAGAGCAGCTCTGCTGAGAATTTTATCTTCACTGCGTTATCTCAGTGGTGTATGGGATGGCAGTCCGTGGTCACACACATGAAAATTATAATTGGTGGATTGGTAGAGTTAGTTGGTGAAGGTAACTCGGATTTAACCTCTTGGCTTAGGCGTACAAAGTACAGACAGCGTTCTTACGACACAAAAACTTGAAGTGGATTCTATTATCGGTAACGAGGCTTTACACAATTCAATTAAATTTTTAAAACATTACAATATTATTTGATAATTGTGGATGAAACTAACGACGTATGTCAACAAGATAAAGTTTTAGTTTGTTTACAATGTGTCAGTGATAATCATTTTTAAATTAATTAAATTTTGGCTTCTGTAATACTGAATCTACTAGAGTTGAAGTATTTTTGACAATTTTAATGGATGTTCTATCTCGTTTCTCTCTAGATATCAAGTCATGTAGATATATAGTTACTGAGTTAGCGGCAGATATGACCGTCGGCCTTTTTTTTTGTGTGTGTGTGGGGGGGGGGGGGGGGGGAGGACATGCAAGCAAAAAGCAGAGAAACTGAGCCGCGAATTCTGCATGGTCACTCTTTGGGCCATTCTTTCAGCCATGAGACCCGAGGGCCAATGCAAAATGTGACCACTGTGAGAGACTATCTTCCAAATGTGAAAGACTTCATCAGTTTCGTGCGCGGGTCTGTCAATCGATTACCGATATATTTGGAGTCTCTGCAAGCTACACCAAAGTGCTATTTTTATTCGTTCTACAGATCTTTGACCTTTTTGCCGTGTCATGGGATGTTGTAAGAGGGTTGACTGAAAAGTAATGCCTCCACCTTCGAAACTCTTCAACAGTTGGCAGCATTGGTATGCGGCAGGTACTGGTTTGTTCTGTAGCCTGTTCTCTACAGCTCCAGTTGGCGGGAAGCCTTAGCATTAAACGGTTGTGTTGTAACAGTGTAAACTGTAATGTATGGAACCCTTGTGCAGACTGTCGGTCAATGCGATTTAAGCAACACTGAATTCCTGAGAGCAGAAAGTGTCACCCCAAAGGAGATTCATCAGAGAATGAAAGCGGTTTATGGTGATTGTGTTGATGTGAAAGGAAAAGGGAAATATTTTCCTGCAGCATGACAATGCCAAACCACACACTTCACGTGCCACCACAGAACTTCAGAGACTGAATTTCACCATCGCACGGCATCTTCCATACAGTCCAGATTTAACACAGTCTGACTTCCATCTGATCCCGATCATGAAAGACGATGTGCGGGGTCATCATTATGCTTCTGATGAAGACGTTGAGAGAACTGTGAGACTGTGACTACTGAAACAGAATATCAACTTATTCCGTGACGGCTTCAGAAAACTTGTAAACTTGTTCGATGGCAGAAATGTATTCACTTTGTTGGTGATTAGGTGGAAAAGTGAATAATGGTAATTAAAGATCACATTCTAAGGATTATTTCTGCGTTTGATTTATTAAAATATACCCAACCAACCCCAATTAATGAAGGTGGAGGCATTACTTTTCGCCGGCCATAGTGGCCGAGCGGTTGTAGGCGCAACAGTTTGGAACCGCGCGACCGCTACGGTCGCAGGTTCGAATCCTGCCTCGGGCATGGATGTGTGTGATGTCCGTAGGTTAGTTAGGTTTACGTAGTTCTAAGTTCTAGGGGACTCATGACCACACCAGTTAAGTCCCATAGTGCTCAGAGCCATTTGAACATTACTTTTCAATCAACCGTCATAGAACAAGTTCGTTTTAAAGCACTTTCCAGAATTCGTTTAAAAGTACTTTCCAGAATTACGAACAGTTAACTTTGTTTTTCGAAGAACTGCAGCTCGAAAAATCCTGTGCCGGTGCTAACGCTAAAGGTTTCTTTCTGTGCTCTTTTGAATTTATCTTTGTCACTACATTTCTTAGCAAAAATTTTAGAACCAGTTGAAACTTTGAATGCTTTCTTGCAAAATTCCTGTGTACGACTCCACAAACCCATGGACAAAATTACACAAAGCCATGGACAGAATTAATCGTGTCAGAGATGTGAAGTTATCACGAGCTGATGGAACAAACACTGGTAGCAGTTACTTCTGTAAAATATCTGGGAGTATGCATGCGGAAGGATTTGAAGTGGAATGATCACATACAATTAATTGTTGGTAAGGCGGGTACCAGGTTGAGATTCATTGGGAGAGTCCTTAGAAAATGTAGTCCATCAACAAAGGAGGTGGCTTACAAAACACTCGTTCGACCTATACTCGAGTATTGCTCATCAGTGTGAGATCCGTACCAGATCGGGTTGACGGAGGAGATAGAGAAGATCCAAAGAAGAGCGGCGCGTTTCGTCACAGGGTTATTTGGTAACCGTGATAGCGTTACGGAGATGTTTAGCAAACTCAAGTGGCAGACTCTGCAAGAGAGGCGCCCTGCATCGCGGTGTAGCTTGCCGTCCAGGTTTCGAGAGGGTGCGTTTCTGGATGAGGTATCGAATATATTGCTTGCCCCTACTTACACCTCCCGAGGAGATCACGAATGTAAAATTAGAGAGATTCGAGCGCGCACGGAGGCTTTCAGACAGTCGTTCTTCCCGCGAACCGTACGCGACTGGAACAGGAAAGGGAGGTAATGACAGTGGCACGTAAAGTGCCCTCCGCCACACACCGCTGCTGGGTGGCTTGCGGAATATAAATGTAGAAGTTTCGATGAAGTATGCAGTGCTTGCTTGGTAGTGACCAAAAATTTTGATGTCGAAGATACGAAACTTCCAAAAGTTCGGAAGATTTCTCAAGAACTTGTTGACGGCGCTCTACCCTGTGCTTTCGACAGCGCCCGTGACTATTACCAGGGATTTAATTTTGAGTTTTTAGATATTTTGATTCAGTGTTTCGAGGATCGATTTTTTTAAAGCTGCTATGTCTCATCTCAAAGAAATGGAAATATTTGTTCTTTCCAAAACTAAATATTACTGTTATGTAATGGAATTTCATAAGGATGACTTTACCCAGAAACATTAACTTTGCGCAGAAATATGTTAGATGTTTGTAAATTTAAAAATTGTTTCGTTGGAAATATGGAAGATTTACTAGCGCGCCTCTTTTCCTCAAATATGCACGTCGACGAATTGATTCCAGAGGTGATGAAATTGATAAAGATCGCTTTAAGTATACCAGTTTCTACATGTATAGCAAAACGTTCTTTCTCGGCGCTTAGATTAAAAATGTACGTTCGCAAAACCATGAAGCAAGAAAATCGAACAATAACGTTATAATGCATATCCATAAACAAGAAGTAAAAAACTTGAACTTTGATGCTGTGTTGAACATTTCATCAAACGATCCACTGTTCTAGGAACACACTTTCATTTGTGAGAATTAGAAATTACAGAAAGATTTGAAAGAGTAAAATAGTTCTATGTGGATTGTGTATTTATTTTTGTATTAATTACTAATGTGGAAAAAGAAACCTAATAAATAATAGTTTGTTTACCTTTATCAAGTGTTGCTCGTTCTAAAATGCCTGAAACTGTACGACATGTTATCAAAAAATATGCATCTGATTTTCAAATTTTTTATATTGTTGGTACACATGTACCTGATTTATGTCTGCGTGTTCAGCTGTTTTGAATATTTATTTTATTGGTTACAGTCGAAAAGGTAATATGTGTTTTCGAGTGCTTAGCGATTTCGCAATACAACACTAATAGGAACGGTAAGACTAATATCGTCGAACCAAGCAAATATGAATGATGTATTCCTTCGAAAAACAAGTCGATATACTTCTCATTTACGGAGAATGCCGACGAAATTCAGTGAGAGCTAGAGACTTATACCCTGAAAGATATCATCAGCGTACTCACCTTATATGTCTTAATTTAAATATGTGTAAGATAAATTGAGAACAACTGGATCTTTAACGCATCGGTAACATATCCGGCAATGGAAAGTTACTAACGAGGAAACGGAACTTGGTACTCTTGCCACGGTGGTTCGAGATCCTTGTATTAGTTCGCATCAAATCGCAAGGGAATCTGGCATGAGCCGGAGTAGTGTGTGTTGCTCGTGTTCTGCATCGCTATAAATATCATCCTTACCGTATCAGTTTCCACTAAGAACAACTGGTACGGATTGTATGCGTCGCACTGAATTCTGCCGATTGTTCTCAACTTCAGATTCAAAGGGATGACACATGTATTAATTTGGATTTATTTACTGACGAGGCTGCATTCACTAACCATGGGAATGTTATTTTGCATAACATGCATTATTGGGCAACTGAAAATCCATGTTGGCTGCGGCAAGTTGCACACCAAAAACCGTGGTCGGTGAAAAGTATGGTGTGGCATTCTGGAGGAAAGAACCATAGGCTCCTATTTCATCGAAGGAAATCTTAATGGTAGGAAGTATACCACATTCCTGCAAGAAACATTAGGTCTGTTATTGGAAGAATTACCCTTAGGAACAAGGTACAGAATGTGGTATCAACATGATGGGTGTCCGGCACATTTTTCGCTGATGGCTAGAAATGAGTTGCAGAGACAATTCCCAGATCGTTGGATTGGACGCTGAGATGTGTCGTGGCTGGCTCGTTTGCCAGACTTGACGCTTCTGGATTTTTTTTTGTGGGGATACGTAAAAGACATTGATTATAAAGACTTTCCAACTACACCTGAAGATATGCGAGAGAGAACTGTCAGAGTATGTGCTTCGATAAATGCCGATGTGATAAGGAATACCACTCAATCCATGATAAGAGATTGTAGCACTGCCTTCTGTAAATGGACGTTCATGCCACCTTTTTGACCTTCAAAGACCTTACTGCTAAACACCATTGGATTCGTCTCGATAGCCACTATCAGAAAACGAGTACCAAACTATTGCATCACATTTAAAAATAAAAATAAAAAAAAACATTCTGACGCGACCCCACCTAGCAAAAAATAAATAAATAAAAAAAATAAACAACGTCATATTATGGTCCCCGTTGTCCCATGCAACATTTGTCCCACAAACTTTTCAGCTACTATCGTACTTTCTGAGCTATTCTAGGTGGCAATAGTTAGTGACTCACCCTGTATAATGAAAGTGAGTTGCAGACAGAAGTGCTTCCACGAATGAAAATGCGCTGGCACTGTTGTGTTCTATCTGGAGGGGGGGGGGGGTGGGGTGGGGGATTATTGTAAATGGAACTAAGTTGATGTTGATGACTAAGTAAAGATTCTTTAAGAAAAAGAAAAATTTCCGTTGTTTTCTCATCGTACCTCGTATTTTCAGGAGGGTTTGTTTCCAACATTTGTGAGCTGTGATTCAGAGCACCCACACTTAGTTTTAAAAGCCGGCGCCCCTGTGTATTATAATTTAGGAAACAATATTTTAAATCTGCGCTGATTTTATTTCCTCGGTAGCTGATTGTACATATTTTGCGAATATCTGAATTTGCTTCTGAGACAGTTCTAATTCTTACTCTGTAAGCACCAAATGCCAAGCGCTTTGGCCCATATATCAGCATACATTTAGAATTTCGAAATTTTCTCTTGAGATAACATTTATTGGATCCATAGAAATAAGTGTACAAAATTTCGCAGTTCTAGCCTTCATAGATTCTGAGAGAAAGGTGGTTGTTGTTGTTGTTGTTGTTGTTGTCTTCAGTCCAGAGAATGGTTTGATGCAGCTCTCCATGCTACTCTATCCTGTGCAAGCTTCTTCATCTCCCAGTACTTACTGCTACCTACATCCTTCTGAATCTGCTTAGTGTATTCATCTCTTGGTCTCCCTCTGCGATTTTTACCCTCCACTGCTAAATTTGTGGCCCCTTGATGCCTCAGAACATGTCCTACCAACCGGTCCCTTCTTCTTGTCAAGTTGTGCCACAAACTCCTCCCCAATTCTATTCCATACCTCCTCTTTAGTTATGTGATCTACCCAACTAATCTTCAGCATTCTTCTGTAGCGCCGCATTTCGAAAGCTTCTATTCTCTTCTTGTCCAAACTATTTATCGTCCATTTTTCACTTCCATACATGGCTACACTCCATACAAATACTTTCAGAAACGACTTCCTGACACTTAAATCTATACTCGATGTTAACAAATTCCTCTTCTTCAGAAACGCTTTCCTTGCCATTGCCAGTCTACGTTTTATATCCTCTCTACTTCGACCATCATCAGTTATTTTGCTCCCCAAATAGCAAAACTCTTTTACTACTTTAAGTGTCTCATTTCCTAATCTAATCCCCGCAGCATCACCCGATTCGACTACATTCCATTATCCTCGTTTTGCTTTTGTTGATGTTCATCTTATATCCTCCCTTCAAGACACCATCCATTCCGTTCAACTGCTCTTCCAAGTCCTTTGCTGTCTCTGACAGAATTACAATGTCATCGGCGAACCTCAAAGTTTTTATTTCTTCTCCATGGATTTTAATACCTACTCCGAATTTTTCTTTTGTTTCCTTTACTGCTTGCTCAATTTACAGATTGAATAACATCAGGGACAGGCTACAACCCTGTCTCACTCCCTTCCCGACCGCTGCTTCCCTTTCATGCCCCCCGACTTATAACTGCCATCTGGTTTCTGTACAAATTGTAAATAGCCTTTCGCTCCTTGTATTTTACCCCTGCCACCTTTAGAATTTGAAAGAGAGTATTCCAGTCAACATTGTCGAAAGCTTTCTCTAAGTCTACAAATGCTAGAAACGTAGGTTTGCCTTTCCTTAATCTATTTTCTAAACTATTTATAGGAGAGAGAAAGGTACATAAACTTAAAAAAAAATCAGGAAATGCATTTTATTGTTTAACATAACGTTTTTTCGTGTTACGTCTGCAGAAGGCCCTAGATTTGTACCCAGGGCCCTCTTTCCCTTCAAGGTTTCTTTTCTGGTTTCTTGTTTTACGCATTCTTTCCTTTACCAGGTCTTCAACTGACATTTCAGCTGCGGATGAGAGTGTAAATCAATTTTTCTCAAAATGTCTTGAGTGAAATTTGCTATCTTAAAGCCCATTCTCTCTAATACCTTCATCCTCCCAACGTTCCCGTCGTTAAACACAAGAACTGCATCATAAGTTGCAATTCTCACAACTGTAGCTGACGAAAATGTGGTTTTAATTTATCGTTTCCATATGATTGAATTTAAAGGCTCATTTGGTTTCTGGGTTTTGCCACGAAACCATTTGTAGAAGTTCAGGACCAGCTAGAAGCCTGTATGTGGGTTTTGCAACATCCAGTATACAATTTGGAAGCCTCTCCTTGTACATGTAATCCACAGAAACGTTGTTCGCAGAGCTAGTATTGAACCGTTCCTTCGAGAAGTGGGCTTGGCAGGAAGGTCGCGTCATACATTTTATTTAATTATTTTCAGGCACTTCGGATGCGATTTCATCATTAAAACTTTGGAAATTATTGTCCATGAGTTCTACTAGCAAATAAATGATAAATTGACTTTTGAGTCAGTTTCATGAACGCCCCCCCCCCCCCCCCCCCCAAAGGCTCGCGGGCTACCTCGTCAGGTCACGTGATAGCAGCGTGCAGCGTTCTTGACGCATGAAGCCAAAACTGCGGCGTACTTTTAAGGTTAATATTTATGCGGTAACGCATCGACATGAATGGCACCCTTTTACATATACACCACACCAACAAATTACGCTCCAAAACACGCGTTTTTGAGAGTATATTAATTTTTTGTTCACACAATCATCTACATCTACAACTACATGGCTACTCCGCAAATTACATTTAAGTGCCTGGCAAAGGGTGCATCGAACCACCTTCGCAATAATTCTGCTATTCCAATCTCGTACAGCGCGCGGAAAAAACGTGCTAGCTCTGAGTTCCCTTATTTTGTTATGATGATCGTTTCTCCCTATGCGCGTCGGCGTCAGCAAAATTTTTCGCATTCGAAGGAGAAAATTGGTGACTGAAATTTCGTGAGAAGATTCTGCCGCAGCGAAAAACGCCTTTGTTTTAATGATGTCGATCCTAAACCCTGTATTATTTTAGTGACACTCTCTCCCCTATTTCTCGATAATACTAAACGTGCTGCTCTTCTTTCAGCTTTCTCGATGTACCACGTCAATCCTGTCTGGTAAGGATCCCACACCGCGCAGCAGTTTTCTAAAACAGGACGGACAAGCGTAGTGTAGGCAGTCTCTTTGGTGATACATTTTCTAAGTGTCCTGTATTATATTTTAATTTTATTTATTTATTTGAAAATTTTCTGCTTCTTACTTATTTTTGGTATTTTTAGTTACGATTTCCAGATTTTATCTCCAGTCTCTTAAAAGCTAAAGAATATAAGCCTTTGGTTTTAAATACCACAAGAGAGATAGATATGTGTCCGCAGCGTCGATCTCGCTGATACTCCTCGTCGGAACTGCTCCACCTGAAATCTCTAAAATGTTTATTTCGCTTCGAAGATCGTTCGGCACAACTAGGTGCTATGTTGTATGATGCATATGGATTGATGTGTCTAACTTTTTTTATCAACGAAAAGTTTATTGCTTTTGAGATATTCTCTCGAAGAACATTGACCGTGAAAAGATGCAGGATCGCACTATCATTCCACACTGCACCTCCGATCGATCTACGTCACGTGATATGTGAAGAATGTTTGTCAAATCTTTTATAAATTGATAAACACCTTGAATGCGTATTTTCTTGAATTTGTTTATTGTGCCACCGACTAACTAAACATTCACAAGGTAGCTTAATAGCGTAGCACAACAATAGCAAAATCTCTCCAACGTAAAACACGTCCGATCTCTGTAATCGCTTCACACAGAGGCCTCAAATATACTTCTTTGGTTACTTATTCCAGAGAGATGCGTCCATAGCACGGAACGTCCAATTCTCGCAGACAGTTTATATTACTCTCGGCATTAATTATTCGCCGCACCTTAGTCGAAGGTTTACACTATTTACGATCCATTACACCTGCCAATAAAACGCAGTCTTGGTTAGCCCTTCCCACAACATTTGCCGTGTTCCTCCCAATTTAAGTTGTTTGTGATTGTAATTCCTAGGTATTTAGTTGAATATACGGCCTTTAGATTTGACTGATTTGTCGTGTAACTGAAGTTTAACGGATTCCCTTTAGCACTCATGTGGATGACCTCACACTTTTCGTTATTTAGGGTCAGTTGCCAATTTGTGCACCATACAGATATCTTTTCTAATTCGTTTTGCAATTTGTTTTGATCTTCCGATGCCTTTACTTGTCGACAAACGACAGCATCATCTGCAAACAACCTAAAACGGCCGCTCAGATTGTCTCCTAAATCATTTATATAGACAAGGAACAGAAAAGGGCCTATAACACTACCTTGGGGAACGCCAAAAATCACATCTGTTTTGCTCGATGACTTTTCGTCAGTTATTACGGACTGTGACGTATCTGACAGGAAATCTTGAATCCAGTCACTTAACTGAGACGATATTCCATAAGCAGACAGTTTCACTACAAGCTGCTTGTGTGGTACAGTGTGAAATCCCTTGTCAATAGCACTCAACTTTTTATGTGAGTGAAGAGATGGTTGTTTGTCACAAGAACGATGTTTTCTAAATCCGTGTTGATTGTGTGTCAATAGAGCGTTCTCTTCGAGGTAATTCATAAGTTCGAACACAATATATGTTGCAGATCCTACTACATATCGACGTTAATGATATGAGCCTGTAATTTAGTGGATTACTCCTACTACCTTTCTTGAATATTAGTGTGACCTGTGCAACTTTCCAGGCTTTGGGTACGGATCTTTCGTCGAGTCGAGCGAACGATTGCATATGATTGTTAAGTATGGAGCTATCGTATCAGCATACTCTGAAAGGAACCTAACTAGTATACAGCCTGGACCGGAAGACTTACTTTTGTTAAGTGATTTTAAGTTGCTTCACTACTCGAGTGTATCTACTTCCACATTACTCATGTCGGCAGCTGTTCTTGATTCGAATACTGGAATATTTACTTCGTCTTGTTTGATGAAGAAATTTCGGAATGTTGTGTTTAGTAACACTGCTTTGGCAGCAACTGTCGTCTATAGTATTTCCTTTGCTATCGCGTAGAGGAGGCTCATTGGCTGTGTCTTGCCGCTAGCATATTTCACACACGACCAGAATCTCTTTGGATTTTCTGTCAGGTTTCGAGACAAAGTTTCGTTGTGGAAACTATTATAACCATCTGTAAAAGATAGCTAATCTTGCGATTCTGTGTCCGTTTAAATTTGGCATGTTTTTGTTTCTGCAAAAGTTTTCTGTACCAAGAAGGATCAGCTCCGTCGTTTGTTCATTTATTTGGTATATATCTCTCAATTTGTGGCGATACTATTTCATTGGATTCAAGTAACATCTGGTCTACACTTACATTGTTAATTTTGAAGAATGGAGATTGTCTCTCAGGAAGACGTCAACTGAATTTTTATCTGCTTTTTTGAATAGGTATATTTTCGTTTGTTTTTGGAGGAATTGGCGGTTACAATATTCAATCTCGCTACGACAACCCTGTGTTTTACCGTTATTTACGCGTCATGAACATCGTTTCCTTACTTACGACATTTTACAATGACTGTCTTAAAAACTTACTTTGAAAAATTCTGCGGCGCCTCACTCGCACTCCACGAATTTCTTCTGCGGACCGGACTGAAAGTAATCGCGGACAGGATCCGGCCTGCGGGCCGCTTGACTGGCGAGCTAAGACGATGTGTACCCATTGTGTGAAGCCCCACACGTTTTCAGCAGGCCTTAAATCTGAATAATTCATGCGACCACACAAGAAAACGGATTTTTACGGTGGGCTGTTTCTGTACAGCTTGTGGATGTTGCTAGACGAAGTTTTTTAACCTCTAACTACATGGACTGAAGACTAAGACGGCAAACATGTTGAACTATAGCTTGAGTGTTTTGTGGAGAGCATGATATTATCAGGAGGGGTGTTTTGGTGCTGGTCACTGTTCTGTTGAATGACTGGCTGTTCCGTTGATACTTCTATTAACAAATACTCGTGTAACTTGTTGATACTTCTATTAACAAATGTTTACATATACTGTTGAACCTTCTCGTTCCTCCCCAAATGTATTGACGTTTTTCCCCGTTGACACCAATCCCGATACACACGAATGCAAACAGCGCTTGAACACTTCCCGATTACAGCCTTCAGTGAGACAGACGCATTAGCTCATTTGACTTTCAAGGCCTGACGCTTATCGTGCTCCAGTCCAAATTTTGAATAAACCTTTCAGCAATTCTCTCAGGCGAATGGTAGTATCGTTCCCTTAACAGGGTCACGGCCGCTTTCCCTTCGTATTCTCGTTCAGTCAGAGCTTGCGCTTAGTTTGGAAAGACACGTAGTCCTCTTTGAGTCGAAAACGTTATGTGGTATTCGACTTTGTTTGCAGGTTTTTAATAAGGAATTCAACAGAATATATATATATATATATATATATATATATATATATATTGTAGCTTGTTGAAGCTTCTCCCATCATCTATACCTATAAGGGAGCGATCAGTAAGTTTCCGTTTGATGACGTTGCTGCAGCGCCTATGCAACGTAGTGCGACTCCGAGACGGGTATATAAGCGAGATGCGTGCGGTAAATTCAGAAACATGAACTGTGGCGACGTTGTTATCAAAAGCGTCCAGACAGGACCAACGTACTTTCATTCTTTTCTTGGCACCAAAGGGCAACACCGGTAGATATCCATCAGGTGATAAAGAATGTGTCTGGGGATAATATGTCTGCCGGCCGGTGTGGCCGTGCGGTTCTAGGCGCTTCAGTCTGGAACCGCGTGACTGCTACGGTCGCAGGTTCGAATCCTGCCTCGGGCATGGCTGTGTGTGGTGTCCTTAGGTTAGTTAGGTTTAAGTAGTTCTAAGTTCTAGGGGAATGATGACCTCAGATGTTGAGTTCCATAGTGCTCAGAGCCATTTTTTTTTTTTTTTTATATAATATGTCTGTCGAGAACCACAGTTATGGGAAGGTGAGCGACAAAGGGTGCTGCTGCTTCATGATAAAGCACGTTCCCATATCCCAAATGTCGTGACGCTACCGTCGGCATCGGGGTCGTTAGAATGTAGTCCTGGTCTCTCCCCATGCGATTATCACGCCTTAGATCCATTAAAGAAGGCCTTGAATGATCGACTATTATTGTCGGACGAGGATGTCAGCAGGCAGTTAAACGGACTTCTTCACGCAGCAGGACACGGTGTTATACCCGACGGGTATCTTAAGTCTGCTGTGTCGGTGGGATGGTTACATTAATGCTCACGGCCATTTGGCGTGATTGACATACGGGTTCTTGACTGTACGGCCTTCGGACGGGAACTCTTTTTGATCGGCCCTTATACAAAAGTACTTCACAAGTCACTGTTTGGTGCACGGCAGAGAGTGTTGGTGTGGTCTTCAGTCCGAAGTCTGATTTCATGCAGCTTACCATCCTAGTCTATCATGTGCAAGCATCTTCATCTCCAAATCATTACTGCAACTTACAACCATTTGAACTTGCTTACTGTATTCATCCCTTGGTCTCCTACAATTTTCAGCCCCCCCCCCCCAATTCCGTTTATTACGAAAGTGACAATTTCCTGATGCCTCAGGATGTGTCCCGTTAACTAGTCGCTTCTTTTAGTCCAACCGCGCCACACATTTCTTTTGTCTCCAGGTCGATCCACCCATCTAATTTTCAGCAGCCTTTTACAGCACCACATTTCAAAAGATTATGCTCTCTTCTTGTCTGGACTGTTTATTGGCCACCATTCGCTTCTGTGCAGGGATACACTCCACACAAATATCTTTAGAAAAGACTTCCTTAACACTTACATTTTCAGTAGGTGTTAATGAACTCCTCTTTTTCAGAAATGATTTTCATGCTATACCCACTCTGCTTTTTACATCCTTTCTTCTCCGGCTATAGTCAGTTATTTTGCTGACAAATAGCAAAATCCTTGGGCTACTGTAAGTGTCTTGTTTTCTAATCTGGTTCCGTCAGTGTCGTCTACATTTGCATTTACATGACTACTCTACTAATTACACGTTTTCGCTTTCGGAATGTCGTGAGAATATCCCGCCGCAACGAGAAACGCCTTTGTTTTAATTATGTCCGTTCCAAACCCTGTATCTTGTTCGTGACTTTTTCTCCCCTATTTCTCGATAATATAAAACGTGCTGCCCTTCTTCGAACTTTCTCGATTTACTCCGTTAATCTTATCTGGTAAGGATCCCACACTGCGCAGCAGTACTCCAAAAGTGGTCGGACAAGCGTAGTGTAGGCAGTCTCTTTAGTAGATCTGTTGCATCTTCTAACTATTCTGCCGATAAAATGCAGTCTTCGATGTGTTCTTGCCAGTTTAAATTGTTCGTAATTGCAACTCCTAGGTATTTAGTTGACACTGTCAAAAGCTATCCGTAAATCTAGAAATACGGAATCAATTTCACATCCATTGTCGACACCACTCAACACTGCTCGTGAGTAAAGAGCTAGTTGTGTTTCACAAGAACGATGTCTTCTAATTCAGTGTTGACTACGTGTCAATAGACCGTTCTCTTCGAGGTAATTCGTAATGTTTGAGCACAAAATATGTTGCAGAATCCTGCTCCAAATCGACATTAATGAAATGGGCCTGTATTTTAGTGAATTACTCCTATTGCCTTTCTTGAATACTGATGTGGCCTGTGCAACTTTTGTAGAGTCTGGGTACGGATCTATCTGATTTAATTCGACTACATTCCATTACCCCTGTTTTACGTTTCTTGGTTTTCATTTTATAACCTCTTTTTACGGACACTATCAGTTACTTTCAACTGGTCTTCAAGTCATTCTGTACCATCTCTGACAGAACTACAGCGTGATCGACAAACCTCAAAGCGTTTATTTCTTCTCCTTGAACTTCCTCTTTCCAAATTTCTCCTTGATTTCCTTTACTGCTTGCTCGATCTACAGATTAAATAACATTTGGGAGCGACTGCAATCCTGTCTCGTCCCCTTCTTAGCGAGTGCTTCCGTGTAACGTACTTCGACTCATATAACTGTAGCTTGGTTTCGGCATAAGTTGTAAATAACTTTTAGTTCTATGTTTCCGTGCCACCTGCAGAATTTCAAAGAGTGTTTCCAGCATTGTTAAAAGCCTTCTCTAAATCTACAAATGCTAAAAAACGTATATTTGTCTTTCTTCAGTCTGTTTCCTAAGACAATTCGTAGGGGCAGTATTGTCCGACGTCTTGCTACATTTTTCCGGAGCCCAAGCTGATTATCCACGATATCTGCTTCTATCAGACGAGGCTACTTCAGTTATTTTGTTCGCCCGCTTTCCTAGTTATACGCTGGCAAAAATTGTAAAATGATTTCAGAATTGTAGAATGATTTGGATTGCGACGGGCGTGTAGTGTTGTTTTGAGTGTCATTCGAAAATCAGCCTCCTCTTCGGTCATGATCTTGGCTATTGGCGACACAGTAACTGTTGTCCGGTGGAGTACCCGCGATCCCAATGTGTCAAGTGTGCTCGCTTTGAATCCGGTGTCTGATTGGTTGATTTCCCCAACCCGCATCAGGTGAGCGGAAAAGGAAATTCAAAATGCGTGCCAAATGCTGGGTTCCAAGTTCACTAGACTAGCTTAATGGCTACAGATTTTCTAATGTCAGGTATCCTCTCAGTACCATACAACTGGAAATAATAATGCGAGATGTCCTGGTAGCTGCGAGGACTTTCGAGAAGTGCCATCTGCGGCAGGTGGAGATGATGATGCCCTCTTTCAAGTCAGATGACAATCATTCTGCCGTTCGAGGCCTGTGTGACTGATGGGCATTATTGTTTAAAGCAAGTTCAGGAGTTTCTTGGAACTTGAGATATCGGGCAGTCGCACGGCGGCTGTGTTAGGTGTAGGGAGAAAGTCATGAGCCGTGTGGGGCTGAAGTGTAAGTCTTATGGGTCCTCAGCGATCGATATAATTATTTTGCCAATACGGAAAGATTACAAGAGTCCCAAGTTCGTTGCGGAGTGTTGCATCTTAGTGTATGCACACGCGTTTAGTCGGTGGAGGGCTAGTATTAGATGGCGAAGCTATTAGCTAGCTGGAGATGGCGTTGATGGAAGAGGCGGGCATGGAGCATTATAATTTAAAATAAATAGACCTCATTTCTTTACATGGAAGGCTGACTTGTTTTGATTTGTCGTGGCTGTTAATCTATATGGCTTTGCGTTGTTATTGTGCTTGAATCTGGATCCTTTTTTACAGTAACCGTACTGGACGTAATAGTGGCAACCATGTACGACGAAAGTCATTGACCCTTGTCACTTTATGAATTGTAATATTTTAATCTAGTCAGATACTTTATATTTTAAAATTTTGAACAAAAAAGATTGTTGTTTCCAGTGAATTCGTCTAGCAGATTACCACTATGTTTTAAATTTTTGAGTTAAACTTAACCCAAAAATTTAAGTCTCCATAGCAGATGTCACGTTCCCCAGTGAATGTCGTATTCAGCGTTTCCGGGTTCAGGGCATTACTTACACATCAATATCTCTTTAAAAAGTATGTTGAGATTAAAAGTCAACAGCAACGAACTAAATTTGCATTTTTTAAAATTTTTTGTGTGGCCATGAAGTCGGTAGAACAAGTTTTTGAAAGTGTGTTGAAATTGCTAAGTGTGTGCTAAAATGATTTTCAGGATCAGGACCTTACGCAGAATCATCATCAGCTCTTCAAGAAGTATTTTGTTAATACAAAACAAGAACTGTAAAATACAGGGAGCGAAAGGCTATTTACAATTTGCACAGAAACCAGATGGCAGTTATACGAGTCGAGGTGCATCAAAGGGAAGCAGTGGTTGGGAAGGGAGTGAGACAGGCTTGTAGCTTATCCCCGATGTTATTCAATCTGTATATTGAGCAAGCAGTAAAGGAAACAAAAGAAAAATTCGGATTAGGTATTAAAATCCATGGAGAAGAAATAAAAACTTTGAGGTTCGCCCATGACATTGTAGTTCTGTCAGATACAGCAAAGGACCTGGAAGAGCAGTTGAACGGAATGAACAGTGTCTTGAAAGGAGGATATAAATGAGCATCAACAAAAGCAAAACGCGGATGATGGAATGTAGTCGAATTAAGTCGGGTGATGCTGAGGGAATTAGATTAGGAGACACTTAGGCCTAAGTGTTTTGCTATGTGGAGAGCAAAGTAACTCACGATGGTCAAAGTAGAGAGGATATAAAACGTAGACTGGCAATGGCAAGGAAAGCGTTTCTGAAGAAGGGAAATTTGTTAACATCGAGTATAGATTTAAGCGTCAGGAAGTCGTTTCTGAAAGTATTTGTATGGAGTGTAGCCATGTATGGAAGTGAAACATGGACGATAACTAGTTTGGACAAGAAGAGAATAGAAGTTTTCGAAATGTGGTGCTACAGAAGAATGCTGAAGATTAGATGGGTAAATCACATAACTAATGAGGAGGTACTGAATAGGATTGGGGAGATGAGAAGTTTGTGGCACAACTTAACTAGAAAAAGGGATCGGTTGGTAGGACATGTTCTGAGGCATCAAGGGATCACCAATTTAGTATTGGAGGGCAGCGTCGAGGGTATAAATCATAGAGGGAGACCAAGAGATGAATACACTAAGCAGATTCAGAAGGATGTAGGCTGCAGTAGGTACTGGGATATGAAGAAGCTTGCACAGGATAGAGTAGCATGGAGAGCTGCATCAAACCAGTCCTTGCGCTGAAGACCACAACAACAACAAAACAAGAATTAACGAATTTAGTTTTTAATGTTTTTCAGGTGTTCATAAAGTACCCCCCCCCCCCTTCCTTGGGAAAGCGAGTTATGGAAAATGCTTTGATATTGCTAGTGATAAATTCAAATTCAGTCAACCGGAACACACAAATTATGTCAAGGTGACGGCAAGTTATCATTGAGTTGTGCAGTACTGTAGTGCACCTCTTTGTTGCGAGTGTGTTATGACATCATAGAGAAAGAAAATGATATTGTCCATAGACAAAAAGTTAGACACGTTGCATAGGATGGATAACGGGAAATTGTTGAAAAACACTGCTGCTGAATTTGGTATTGAAGTATCTGCAAAGATTCCAGGATCTCAGACGTAAATGACTGGCTGCGAAATGGCAGTGGCTATGATATGAATTATGATAACGAAATTGTCGCGGTTCATTCGTCTGCAGCCAATGACGTTTGTGATGATGGATGAGATGACAGAATTGGCTTTCAACCCGAAGACAGGTTGACACATACATGCGTCATATTTATGGCAGTTTTCAGTGCCGCTAGAAAATCGCGTAACGTAAAGGCCGAAAAAGTAGTGGACAAAATCAAGTCCGCAATAGGAACTGTAGCAGTTTTCATCAACTAAACATACAAAGGCAAAAACATAGCTGGATAAAATAAGGTGTTATTTGGAACGCTAGAAGGAAGCAACTCCGGCCGAACTATGACTGCTGAAACGCGTACGCGATTGTACTGCACAAGAAAGTCAAATGGTTCAAATGGCTCTGAGCACTATGGGACTCAACTGCTGAGGTTATTAGTCCCCTAGAACTTAGAACTAGTTAAACCTAACTAACCTAAGGACATCACAAACATCCATGCCCGAGGCAGGATTCGAACCTGCGACCGTAGTGGACTTGCGGTTCCAGACTGCAGCGCCTTTAACCGCACGGCCACTTCGGCCGGCCAAGAAAGTCATACAATTATAGCTAATAATAATAATAATAATAATAATAATAATAACGATCACAATGCCACAAATATAGAATACATCACATACATTCAGCAACTGAAAGATTCACATTAAGCAGAAGGGAAGGAGGAAGGGGATTTATCGACATAAAAAACCTACATTATGGACAGGTAGACAATTTAAGAAAATTCTTTCTGGAACGAGCAGAAACTAGCAAAATACACAAAGCAATCACTCATATAAATACATCGGCTACACCACTGCAATTTCATAACCACTTCTACGACCCTTTAGCCGGCCGAAGTGGCCGTGCGGTTGAAGGCGCTGCAGTCTAGAGCCGCAAGACCGCTACGGTCGCAGGTTCGAATCCTGCCTCGGGCATGGATGTTTGTGATGTCCTTAGGTTAGTTAGGTTTAACTAGCTCTAAGTTCTAGGGGACTAATGACCTCAGCAGTTGAGTCCCATAGTTCTCAGAGCCATTTGAACCATTTTGAACAACCCTTTAGATCACATAACAACAACAGATACGAAGAAAGTAAATTGGAAAAAGAAAACACTACATGGCAAGCACCCGTATCATCTAACACAGCCACACATCGATCAAGACGCATCCAACACATGGCTAAGAAAAGGCAATATATACAGCGAGACGGAAGGATTCATGATTGCAATACAGGATCAAACATTAAACACGAGATATTACAGCAAGCATATTATTAAAGATCCCAATACCACCACAGATAAATGCAGACTTTGCAAACAACAAATAGAAACAGTAGATCACATCACAAGCGGGTGTACAATACTAGCAAATACAGAATACCCCAGAAGACATGACAATGTAGCAAAAATAATACATCAACAGCTTGCCTTACAACATAAACTTATAAAACAACACGTTCCCACATACAAGTATGCACCACAAAATGTACTGGAGAATGATGAATACAAATTATACTGGAACAGAACCATTATAACAGATAAAACAACACCACATAACAAACCTGACATCATACTCTCCAATAAAAAGAAGAAATTAACACAACTAATTGAAATATCCATACCCAATACAACAAATATACAAAAGAAAACAGGAGAAAAAATTGAAAAATACATCCAACTGGCTGAGGAAGTCAAGGACATGTGGCATCAGGATAAAGTTGACATTATACCAATTATACTATCAACTACAGGAGTCATACCACACAATATCCACCAGTACATCAATGCAATACAGCTACATCCAAACTTATGTATACAACTACAGAAATCCGTAATTATTGATACATGTTCAGTTACCCGAAAGTTCCTAAATGCAATATAACATATACCGTACAGTTAAAAGGAAGTTACGCTTGATCAAGATCCGCGTCACTTTCCATTTTTGACCAGACATAACGTCTGAGAAAAGAAAGAAATAATAATAATAATAATACTGATTATGTCAATGTATAAGGCTCACGTTTTCTTTTTCAATATCTAGTCAATATTTGTGTGAAAATAATTTTTATGTTCTCATGTGAAAATAAATATAACTCGTGTCTTTATAGCATTTAATTCATGTCATTCTCTTTTCTCCGACTTCCCGGACTTTCTTGGTTTTCGATTATATCCGGATAAACAAGTTTCCACTGTAATTAGATAGCTGCGGAAATGGTGACTATAATAAGTAATAATGTTAGTCTTCTCGCGCGGATCTAATCGAGGTAGGCGAACCCAATTAGGAGAGTCTTACGGGTGTATTCGTGCTGAGAACTGATACGGGTTCGTCGATAAACTTCCAGTCGCTAAAAGAGCATGGATTCCAGTAGACCCGACGGCCATTAATTACATGAGGGATTTAATTTAAAATTTAATCCACCCTTCCCCCCCCCCTCCCCCCTTAGTAAGATTTGGCAAGACCTCCTCCCCACCCCGCCCCCTGCCCCGCACTTGAGGTTTACCCTGTAGTCGGGTTAAAAGTACGTAAAAATGTAGAAAGCGTATTTTTAACATGTGATTAAAAACACTTGGTTTTAAACATGCCAGTCCTGCGTAGTATTCAGAGGGGCAGACAGACACAGACAGATGGACAGAAGCCGGCAGTAGTGGACGATCGATTCTAGGCACTTCAGTCCGGAACCGCGCGACTGCTATGGTCGCAGGTTCGAATCCTGCCTCAGGCATGGATGTGTGTGATGTCCTTAGGTTAGTTAGGTTTAAGTAGTTCTAAGTTCTAGGGGACTGATGACCTCAGAAGTTAAGTCCCATAGTGCTCAGAGCCATTTGAACCATTTGATGGACAGAAAAACTTCATGAAAACAGTATTAACTGTTTTGACAGATTTCCATAAAAAGTAACTTTTATTCGTTTATTGTAGTCATTAAACCTTTACTTGCTTTGCAGATGAATGACAACGTTGTTCCTACCTTCCTTACGTAGATTTTCAATCTCTCTATTTATATGATCATTAAGGGAGTTCTTGTTGCTCAACTTCAGCTTAGCTTCCTTCCACAAACGATTAACTTCTTGCTCGCCCGTTTGTTTCAGCTTGTCGGCATGCCGCTTAACATACGCATTGTGAAAGTTTTGATAGAAATTCCTGTTTAAAACCGTAACATCGGCTTTATATGTGTTGCAGATAACATGATTGACTCACTGACCGACACGCAGCGATTACGATTGGTGCGGCAAAGAACTCCGCGAATGCAATCTGACACTTGTGCGGCACTTGTTTCAAATCGGGGAATCCCGAGAATGTACACGTGTAAAGCATTCACTTCGATTCAGAGAGGCCATAAAGATTGGTGGGCAATGTAATATTGCCTATGCTCGGGATTAATTATATAGAACGAAATGCTGTCCATTACAATAATGTGTGTTCCGTGAATTAAACAGTTAATATGCGATTTTCACCCCACCCCCCTCCTTTAAACAAGGTTTTGTGAGATTTTGCCAGACCGCTCCTCCCTCAATTTGAGCTCACATAATTAATGGAGACCCCCCTAAGAGTCCGCGGAGGATGAAGACCTGGAAAGTTTCTAAATGACAGATTGTACGCTTCTGTATCTTACCCTCGTACCCCCCTGCGGGTTCGGGGGCTAGAATAGGCCCGCGGTATTCCTGCCTGTCGTAAGAGGCGACTAAAAGGAGTCTCAAATATTTCGGCCTTATGTGATGGTCCCCTCTCGGGTTTGACCTCCATCTTTCTAAATTATTCCGAAGAGCGAGCCAATTGGGGAAGGGCGCCTTACATGGTGCACTGTATCCGTCGTGCATTGAGACCTTTAGCCGACTTTTTCGTCGTTGCGATGGTGTCCCGCTCGTTTTCCGTCTCTTGGGCGAGGATACGTCCCTGGGTGCGATTACCACGCTGCACTCTGCAGTGTTGCTTTTAACTGCGACGACGACCTTGGACATTTTTGCACCTAAGATCCAGCACGGTAGCCAGTCCGTTGTGGTGGGGCCGCCATGTACCCTGTTGGTTGTAGCCCCCTGACAACACAGGGATCGCTCTACTGATGCCTGCGCCGTTAACTCCCAACGTATGCCAAGGAGTAGATGCCCGTCTCCCTGGGGCATCAGGACTCCCGGCAATGGACATCCTGCCAGGTGGCTATTGCTGCGGCTGGGTGGCGCCCGTGGGGAGGGCCCTTGGTCGGAGCAGGTGGCATCAGGGCGGATGACCCGCAATGAAGCGTGGTACATCATCTCTCGCTGTCTGCCAGCCGCCAGCAGTCTCTAAGCGTTCTCGGGCTCAATTTAATGCTCAAAAGTACGATCCGAAAACGTTCTCCTCTCTGGCCACCTTGGGAGGAGCGTAAGTCTCAGGATGGAGGTAATAGTTATTCGCCCCGATTCTTAGTTTGCACGAGAGCTGATGGGGAGTCTTCTATCCACAAAGCCTCAGTTCTTCGTCGAGCATTTAGAGGACAAGTTTGGGGAGGTGGAGGGCTTGTCCAAAATGCGCTCTGGGTCAGTACTGATACAAACGGCATCCTCCGACCAGTCACGCAGGTTACTTGCTTGTGACAAGTTGGGGGATGTTCACGTTACCATTACACCACATAAGAGTTTAAATATGGTCCAGGGAGTTGTTTTCCATAGGGACCTACTTTTGCAGTCTGACGACGAGCTGCGCGCCAACTTAGAGCGTAGAGGTGTTCATTTCGTCCGGCGCGTTCATCGGGGTCCGAAGGACAATCAGGTTGCTACCGGTGCCTTCATCTTGGCCTTCGAGGGTGATACATTACCGGAGAAGGTCAAGGTGATGGTCTACCGTTGTGACGTCAAGCCCTATATCCCTCCCCTGATGCGGTGCTTTAAGTGCTGGAAGTTCGGGCATATGTCTTCCCGCTGCACTTCCAGCCTCACATGTCGAGATTGCGGACGCACATCACATCCCAATACTCTATGTGCCCCGCCTCCCATCTGTGTCAACTGCGGAGAGCATCATTCCCCTTGCTCGCCTGACTGCAAAGTCTTTCAGAAAGAGCGCAAAATCATGGAATATAAGACCCTGGCCCGGCCGACCTATACTGAGGCCAAAAGGAAATATGACAGACTCCATCCTGTGAGAATGACATCTTCTTACGCAGCTGCTACAACAACTGTGCTAGCCCCATCAGTTTCGAGACTTCCAGCCAGCTCGATAAGCAGTACGACTCCTCCTGCCCCCTTGCCCGTGGGGGGCTCTACCCAACCGGTTGCTCCTGCACCACCTACCTCAGGAGCAACCTCCTCCCACCCATCAGGGACGTCCGTCCCCGCTTCTCAGCCAGAGAAGCGTCTAACTTCTTCGGCTACTCTCGCCCGTAAGAGTTCCCTTGGGACCCTCCCTTCCCAGGGTTCCACCAGCGGGAAGGATGACGGCCGCCAGTGGCATAAGTCCCCACCAGCGGCCGGGCGTAGGGCTTCACGATCCTCCTCCGTCCCGGAGACTGAATCGGTGAAGCCTTCCCAGCCGGTGAAACCCAAGGTTCAGCGAGAGAAGTCCAAGAGAAAGACCTCTAAGGCCAAAGAACTTGCGGTGGCACCAACCCCACCGCACCCTTCGCGCTCTGCGTCTGAGGATGAGGTCGAGATTCTAGCGTCCGCTGAGGACCTTGATCTCGCTGGTCCCTCAGACGCCATGGATGCCACTCGAATGGGTACTGAATCGGTGGCAGTGAGCGGCGTAAATTGCCCTCCAAGTCCTTTCACGCCTTTCTCAGCCATGGACAATATCATCCTCCAGTGGAACTGCAGCGGTTTCTTCCACCATCTAGCTGAGCTCCGACAACTTATCAGCCTTCACCCTTTCTTCTGCATTGCTATTCAGGAAACTTGGTTTCCAGCAATGCGAACCCCCGCCCTCCGTGGCTATCGGGGTTATTATAAGAACCGGGCAGCATATGAAAGGGTGTCTGGTGGCGTCTGCCTCTATGTCCTTCACACTCTGCACAGCGAGTCTGTCCTCCAAACACCTTTAGAGGCTGTCGCTGTTCGGGTGTGGACGCCACAGGCTGTTACCGTCTGCAGTCTTTACCTTCCACCGGATGGTGATGTCTCGCAGCATGTCCTGGCTGCGCTGATAGCCCAATTGCCGCCACCTTTCTTGCTATTGGGCGACTTCAACGCCCATAACCCTCTGTGGGGTGGGTCAGTGGCAACAGGTCGAGGCGCCACCGTTGAGCATTTATTGTCGCAGCTCGATCTCTCGATTTTAAATGATGGTGCCATCACACACTTCAGTGTGGCGCATGGCACATACTCTGCCATTGACCTTTCAATCTGTAGCCCTAGCCTCTTACCGTCTGTCCAATGGAGTGTGCATGACGACCTGTGTGGTAGTGACCACTTTCCGATCTTTCTGTCACTACCACGGCGTCACTCTTTTGGGCGCCCTAGCAGATGGGCTATGAATAAGGCTGACTGAGACTTGTTCTCCTCCACTGCCGCTATTGAGCCTCTCTCTAATGATGACATTGATGCGGTGGTTCAATCGGTCACCACCGGCATCGTTACTGCCGCCGAATCTGCCATTCCCCGTTCCTCTGGGTCTCCTCGGCGGCGGACTGTGCCTTGGTGGTCGCCTGAGATCGCTGCAGCGATTAAAGATCGCCGGCGGGCGCTACAGCGTCACAAGCGACATCCCTGCATTGAACACCTCATCACCTTCAAACGGCTGCGTGCGCGGGCCCGCCGCCTTATCCGCCAAAGCAAGCAGGAGTGCTGGGAGCGGTATGTGTCCACCATTGGCCTCCCTGTCTCTCCATCGCAGGTCTGGGCCAAGATTCGACGCGTCTACGGCTATCGGACACCTGTCAGCGTCCCTGCGCTCTCACTGAATGGAGCAGTTTGTACTGACTCCGACGTCATTGCAAACCACTTAGCAGAGCATTTTGCTATGAGTTCCGCTTCTGCGCATTACCCCCAGGCCTTCCGCTCCATTAAAGAGCGGATGGAACGTCGGAGCCTTTCTTTTCGCACCCACACTTCTGAATCCTACAATGCTCCATTCAGTGAGTGGGAATTTCACAGTTCCCTTGCCGCTTGCCCTGATACCGCTCCCGGGCCAGATAGCATCCACTGTCGGAATCTGAAACACCTTTCAGTGGACTGCAAGCGACGCCTCCTCGACCTGTACAACCGTCTCTGGGTCGAGGGTGAGTTTCCGTCACAATGGCGGGAGAGCATTGTCATCCCCGTTTTGAAACCTGGAAAAACCCATTAGCCTCACCAACGTTCTTTGCAAGTTGCTTGAACGGATGGTGAGCCGGCGCTTGAATTGGGTACTGGAGTCTCGGGGCCTTCTGGCTCCGTCTCAGGGTGGGTTCTGTAAAGGCCGCTCCGCCACCGACAATCTGGTGAGCCTGGAGTCGGCCATCCGTACTGCCTTTGCCCGCCGTCAGCACCTGGTCGCTGTCTTTTTCGACATGCGGAAGGCGTACGATACGACATGGCGTCATCAAATCCTTTCTACGCTTCATGGATGGGGTCTTCGGGATCCTCTGCCGATTTTTATCCGCAATTTTCTGTCGTATCGTACCTTCCGCGTGCAAGTCGCGGCCTCGTATAGTTCCTCCCACGTTCAGGAGAACGGTGTGCCACAGGGTTCTGTTTTAAGTGTCTGCCTGTTTTGTAATAGCCATTAACGGGCTCGCTGCGGCCGTGGGAAATTCTGTCTCCGCTTCCCTGTATGCTGACGACTTCTGCCTTTACTACAGCTCTACTGGCATTGCAGCTGTTAAACGTCAGCTACAGGGCGCTAACCCCAAGGCGCAGTCTTGGGCTGTAGCACATGGGTTCCAGTTTTCGGCAGCCAAGACCTGCGTTATGCATTTCTGCCGGCGACATACTGTCCACCCGGAGCCGCAGCTTTCTCTTAATGGCGAACTTCTTTCAGTGGTGGAATCACACAGGTTTTTGGGGGTGGTTTTCGATGCCCGGTTGACTTGGCTGCCTCATATCCGGCAGCTCAAACAGGCGTGTTGGCGGCATCTCAATGCTCTGCGATGTTTGAGCCACACCCGCTGGGGCGCCGACCGATCTACCCTGTTCCGGCTCTACCAGGCGTTAATCCAGTCTCGTCTGGATTATGGGAGCCTGGCTTATGGCTCAGCTTCCCTATCTGCGTTGCGGGTGCTGGACCCAATCCTCCATAGCGGGATACGCCTTGCCACTGATGCTTTCCGCACCAGCCCTGTGGACAGCAACTAGTGGAGGCAGGTGTCCCTCCACTGCGGTTACGACGCCAACAATTACTGGCTGCTTATGCTGCCCATGTTTTTAGCTTGCCCGGGCATCCAAATTACCGTGTCGTGTTCCCGCAGTCAGTCGTCCATCTGCCAGACCGTCGGCCCCGGTCGGGTTGTCCGATCGCCGTACGCGTCAAGGAGCTTCTCTCCGGGCTTGGGTTTTTCCCTGTTCCACCTCCTTTCCGGGCACCTCTGCGTACACCCCCGTGGTGTGTTCCTCGCCCTTGCCTTCGGCTCGACTTGGCACAGGGCTCGAAGGACTCAGTCCCTCCAGAGGCCTTCCGCCGCCACTTTTATTCCATCCTGGCCACGTATCAGGGCTCTGGAATTGTTTACACTGACGGTTCGATGGTTGCTGGTCGTGTCGGGTATGCGCTAACTCTAGGGGACCATTCCGAACAACGTTCCTTGCCGGATGGCTGCAGCGTTTACACTGCTGAGCTGGTCGCCATCTTTCGTGCCCTAGAGTATATCCGCTCCTGCTCAGGTGAGTCCTTCGTTATCTGTAGCGATTCCCTGAGCGGTTTACGAGCTCTCGACCAGTATTTCCCTCGTTCTCGTCTGGTGATGGCTATCCATGAGTCCCTGCATACTCTTGCGCGTTGCGGCCGCTCTGTGGTCTTTGTGTGGACCCCAGGCCATGTTGGGATACCTGGCAATGAGAATGTTGACCGCCTGGCGAAAGAGGCCACTAGTAAATCGTCTCTGGGAATTGGCCTCCCGGAGACTGATTTGCGGGCAGTCTTGCGCCGCGAAGCTCTTTTGCTTTGGGAAGCTGAATGGCGCAATCTGCCCACGCCCAACAAACTCCGTCCAATCAAGGCGACGACGACTGTGTGGCGGTCGTCCATGCGGGTCTCCCGCCAGGAGTCTGTTGTCCTCTGCCGGCTGCGCATTGGGCATACTCGGCTTACGCACGGCCACTTATTGCGCCGTGAGGACGCACCTCTATGTCGCTGCGGCTCCGTTTTATCTGTGGTCCATATTTTATTGGAGTGTCCGCTTTTAGCTGTGCTCAGGCAGTCGTTCGCACTGCCTGACACGCTCCCTGCCCTTTTAACAGATGACTCTGCTACGGCTGACTTAGTTTTACGTTTTATTCGGGCAGGGTGTTTTTATCATTTAATCTAAGTGTTTCTGTTTTATCTTATTGTTTTGTGTGGATTCTGGCCTTTGGCCTCCGGTTTTAAACTGATTTTTTAATGTGTTTTATGTGGTTGGCTTTTCCTTTTTTTTGTTCCTATGGTCGGCCAACCACCGTCACACTCTGTGTGATTTCATTCGTTTTGCCTGGTCTTTATCTCCGTTTGTTCTGTGTCGTCTGTGTTCTATTCTGTTAATCGTTTTTGTTCTCTGTGGGTGTTTTTAGGATTTGGAAAAAGGGACCGATGACCGTAGCAATCTGGTCCCTTTAATCCCCCAAACCAACCAACCAATCTTACCCTCGTAGCCCTAACGCAGGATGTACGGTAGAGAGACAGCAGAATTTTTGCACAGTCTGCATCACGTACAGCTTCTCTAAATTTGCCGAACAGAATTTTGCGATAACTGTGTTTCCTGTGTGCTACCAACGATTATCATTTAAGCTGTCTGAGAATCTCTGTTCCTCTTCCGTTCTGACTGAAGCGCACTTCCATAAATCTAACAACATTACCTTACATTCTTTGAAATGCTTTTTATTCCAGTCTTTGATCACAATATCAATTCTTTAGACGATGACCGGTTTCAGTCCGTAATGACCATCCTCAGATCTACAATATACAGATACATACACCTAGTGAGCAGTGTGTCTTTCAACATAATACAGCAATACGTATCACAATATACTATCATACAACCAGGGAAATGTACAGATAAAATACGGTAAATCGTATGCCATAATGGCATCGTCAAAACATATAAATATAATGAGCACAGCATCGTCACATAGATCTAAAATAAGATGTAGTTCGCTCTGCGTTCGTAATCGGACATTGTGAATATCCCAAATATTGAAGTAGTACCGAAGAATAAATAACGTAAGGCTCTGTATGCAGTCTGTGTTGATGCTGCACCAAACTCCAATCCCCTGCCCCGCCCTTCATAAGAAAAACAACAGCTTTATATGTTCGTCCTGTGTCAGAATGTAGCGGACCGGCGTGGCCGAGCGGTTCTAGACTCTACCGTACGGAAGCACATGACCGCTACGGTCGCAGGTTCGAATCCTGCCTCGGGCATGGATGTGTGTGATGTCCTTAGGTTAGTTAGGTTTAAGTAGCTCTAAGTTCTAGGGGACTGATGACCTCAGAAGTTAAGTCTCATAGTGCTCAGAGCCATTTGAACCATTTTTTGTCAGAACGTACCCATAGAACTTTAATCGATCAGACTGAACCAGCCGAAAGATCAGTAATGCTGGTTACACTGGTACATTACATTGAGGTCACAAAAGTCATGGGATAGCGATATGCATATATATATATATATATATATATATATATATATATATATATATATATATATATATATATGGTGGTAGTATCACGTACTCAAGATCCAAAAGGGCGGTGCATTGGCGGAGCTATCATTTGTATCCAGGTGATTCATGTAAAAGGTTTCCGACATGATTGTGGCCGCAACGAGAATTAATAACTTTGAACGCGGAGTGGTGGTTGGAGCTAGACGCATGAGACATCAGTTTCGGAAATAGGTAGGGAATATAATATTTCTAGATATATTGTATCCAGGACGTGCCCAAGAGTACTTAATTTCAGGCATTGCCTCTCACCACGCACAACGCTATGGTCGACGGCTTTCACTTAACGACCGAGAGCAGCAACGTTTGCGTAGAGTTGTCAGTGCTAACAGACAAGCAGAGCACTGCGTGAAATAATCGGAGAAATCAGTGTGGAACGTACGATGAAAGTAATCATTAGGACAGAGCGGCATAATTTAGCGTTTATGGGCTATGGCAGCAGACGGCCGACGCGAGTACCTGTGCTGACAGCACGACATCGCCAGCAGCACCTCTCGAGACCATATCGGTTGGACCTAGATGACTGGAAAACCGTGGCCTGATCAGATGAGTCCCGTTATGAACTGATGGTAGGATTAGTGTACGGAGCAGACGCCATGAAGCCATGGACCCAAGTTGACAACAAGGCACTGTGCAAGCTGGTGGTGGATCCATAACGGTGTGGGCGGTGTATACATTGAATGGACTGAGTCCTCTGGCCCAACTGAACCGATTATTGACTGGAAATGATTATGTTCGGCTACTTGGAAACCATTTGCAGTTATTCGTGGACTTCATGTTCCTAAACGTCGATGAAAATTCCGTGGGTGACAATGCCCCATGTCACTGGCTCACAGCTGTTCGCGATTGGTTTGAACAACAATCGGGACATTTCGAGCGCATGGTTTCGCCACTCAGATCGCCCGAAATGAATCCCATCGAGCATTTATGGGAATTAATCCAGAGGTCAGTTCGAACATAAAATTCTGCAGCGGCAACACTTCCGCAATTATGAACGGCTGTAGAGGCAGCGTGGCTCAATATTTCTGCTGGAGACTTCCAACGACCTGTTGAGTTCACGCCTAAGTGGATCTGTTGTACTAGTCATCCATGATATTATGAGGAATCAAAAATGGCTCTGAGCACTATGGGACTTAACATCTTTGGTCATGAGTCCCCTAGAACTTAGAACTACTTAAACCTAACTAACCTAAGGACAGCACACAACACCCAGCCATCACGAGGCAGAGAAAATCCCTGACCCCGCCGGGAACCGAACCCGGGAACCTATGAGGAATCCCATGACTTTTGTCATCTCAGTGTATTCCGCTTGCGTTGAGTGGCGGATGTGGTGAAGATCGCAGGCCTTGAGCGCGGGGTGCAGATAGAGTTTGCAGTTAGCAAATATCATTCAGTGGGTTCGTCTGATTCCTTTGGTTTGGAACCGAGAGGAGAATCTCAACCGTCGATTCTGTGACGGCCGTGGCTGATCATTTCTAAACCTGTTTTTTTGGATGGAGAATTGTACGATTTCCCCGTATGGGTCATTGTGCTCTGCCCAAAGGTAGTAGCTACTCGAGTACATTAGTGTGCACCGAAGGCCTTACCTTATCGACAATGCCGTCATAGAAACAAGGATTGAGCATCATAGCCACGATGGTTAATAAAGTTAATAAATCCATCAAAAAGACTGAGAGAGTTTTGTGCTGCAAAGAGCAGATAAAAAGTTGTTAGCATCTTTCGTAGACAAGTAATGGACGTCTTTCAGCTCCAGTGTGATGGATGTGGAAGAATTACGGACAAAGTTTAATCTGTTTGTAAATCGCGTTCTGAAGAACTGTCCGTCAAGTAAGTGGATTAAGCATCGAAAAGTTCCACTGTGGTTTAAAAACAAAATTCGCAAAATGCTAAGAGATTGTTGCATTCTAGGTGCAAATAAACACGCTGAAATGTAGGCAGGCAAAAATCTGATACAAATTTTTACGTCTATAAAAAGATCGATGCGCGAAGCGTACAACTACTTCCACCTCATACGTTAGCAAAAGATGTTGCCGAGAATCCGTGGAAATTAAGGTTATACGCAAAATCGTTAAATGCGTTAACCATCTGGTGTGCCAATAGAAGACGGCAAAAGGAAGGCTGAAGTTTCAAATTTCGCGTTTTACAATCACTCACGTAGGAGGGTCGTACAGACATATAATCGTTGACTGCCGCACAAATACCCGTGCAGAAGACTTAGAAATGGGGATCCCTGGCACTGAAACGCACCTGAAAGAACTGAGAACAGATGAGTCGCCAAGTCCGGATGGGATCACAGTTCGAATTGACAGAGTACACTCTTCGTTTTTGGCCCCACATTTATCGCGAATCTCCTGCTCAGAGATAAGTCGCAAGCGACAGGAAAAAAGCGCAGGTGACTCCTGGATACAAGGTGTCTCTCCGAAAGTTGGTCACTCGCACTTTTTGTGGTATTTCTGCAGATATTTGCAATTTCGTTTTTGCAACATGTAGCTGGAGTCAGCCCAAATAAACACCGCTCACACATCTTTCGTACGACGCGCAGCGTCGATGGAAAGCGTCGTTTTGTTTCTCGTTACTAACGAAATTATTTTTAAAGTGGAATTTTACGTCCCAATTTGGTAGAGCTGCCCCAAATTAGTCTAGTGCGGCATTCGTTCGTTTTATTGGTGTGTGTGAACAGCAATAGTAAAACAGGAAGAATAACGGGTACTGGCTCTGAGCACTATGGGACTTAACTTCTGAGGTCATCAGTCCCCTAGAACTTAGAACTACTTAAACCTAACTAACCTAAGGACATCACACACATCCATGCCCGAGGCAGGATTCGAACCTGCGACCGTAGCGGTCGCACGGTTCCAGACTGTAGCGCCTAGAGCCGCTCGGCCATCTCGGCCGGCAATTACGGGTACTCCAGCAGTGACAGCACCGCCGTGGCTCGCACTGACCGCTACAGCCATGCAGAAGCTTTGGTTAGGCGCTGCTAGAGTACTGATTATTGATCGTGTTTTACTGTTTCTGTCAATACATATCGATAAAACGATTAACGCACTAACCCAACGCGGGACCGTTATGTCGAATGGGCACGTAAAATTACGCATTAAAAGACATTTTGTATGTAATGGAAAACAGACGGGCGCTTCCCGTCGTCCCTGGGCATCGTATATGAGACCAGCAGAATTTGTTTGGGTTTACTCCAGTTATACGTTGCAAAAACGAATCTCCAAATATTTGACGAAACACCAGAGAAAACGCGCCAAAATCCCCGTAGGAGAGACACCCAGTATAAGAGTAAAAAAAGTGACCGGCAGAATTACAGACCAATATCTTTATCGATGGTTTGCAGCAGAGTTCTTGACCATACTCTAAGTCTGAATGTAAGAAATTTCATTGGGACAGAATCACAAGAGATTTAGAAAGCGTAGCTCGTGAGAAGTTCTGATTGCTCTTTCCACGCACCGTATCTTGCGGACCGTGGATGAAGGACTACAGGCAAATTTCATACTCCTAAAACCGTTTGACACGGTGAATACTATTAATGAAGATACGAGCATACGGAATATGTGAATGGTTCGAAGACTTCTTAAGTAGTGGAACCCTTGGACAGCGCGTGTTAATCACAGATAAAGGTATTGCCCGGAACGCCCGGGGAGAAGTGTGGCAGGGTTGCTTTATTTTCTATATACAGGGTGTTACAAAAAGGTACGGCCAAACTTTCAGGAAACATTCCTCACACACAAATAAAGAAAAGATGTTATGTGGACATGTGTCCGGAAACGCTTAATTTCCATGTTAGAGCTCATTTTAGTTTCGTCAGTATGTACTGTACTTCCTCGATTCACCGCCAGTTGGCCCAATTGAAGGAAGGTAATGTTGACTTCGGTGCTTGTGTTGACATGCGACTCATTGCTCTACAGTACTGGCATCAAGCACATCAGTACCTAGCATCAACAGGTTAGTGTTCATCACGAACGTGGTTTTGCAGTCAGTGCAATGTTTACAAATGCGGAGTTGGCAGATGCCCATTTGATGTATGGATTAGCACGGGGCAATAGCCGTGGCGCGGTACGTTTGTATCGAGACAGATTTCCAGAACGAAGGTGTCCCGACAGGAAGACGTTCGAAGCAATTGATCGGCGTCTTAGGGAGCACAGAACATTCCAGCCTATGGCTCGCGACTGGGGAAGACCTAGAACGACGAGGACACCTGCAATGGACGAGGCAATTCTTCGCGCAGTTGACGATAACCCAAATGTCAGCGTCAGAGAAGTTGCTGCTGTACAAGGTAAGCCGGCCGGTGTGGCCGTGCGGTTCTAGGCACTTCAGTCTGGAACCGCGTGACCGCTACGGTCGCAGGTTCAAATCCTGCCTCGGGCATGGATGTGTGTGATGTCCTTAGGTTAGTTAGGTTTAAGTAGTTCTAAGTTCTAGGGGACTGATGACCATAGATGTTAAGTCTCATAGTGCTCAGAGCCATTTGAACCTTTTTTTTTTTTTTTGTACAAGGTAACGTTGAGCACGTCACTGTATGGAGAGTGCTACGGGAGAACCAGTTGTTTCCGTACCATGTACAGCGTGTGCAGGCACTATCAGCAGCTGATTGGCCTCCACGGGTACACTTCTGCGAATGGTTCATCCAACAATGTGTCAATCCTCATTTCAGTGCAAATGTTCTCTTTACGGATGAGGCTTCATTCCAACGTGAGCAAATTTTAAATTTTCACAATCAACATGTGTGGGCTGACGAGAATCCGCACGCAATTGTGCAATCACGTCATCAACACAGATTTCCTGTGAACGTTTGGGCAGGCATTGTTGGTGATGTCTTGATTGGGCCCCATGGTCTTCCACCTACGCTCAATGGAGCACGTTATCATGATTTTTATACGGGATACTCTACCTGTGCTGCTAGAGCATGTGCCTTTACAAGTACGACACAACATGTGGTTCATGCACGATGGAGCTCCTGCACATTTCAGTCCAAGTGGTCGTACGCTTCTCAACAACAGATTCGGTGACCGATGGATTTGTAGAGGCGGACCAATTCCATGGCCTCCACGCTCTCCGGACACATGTCCACATAACATATTTTCTTTCTTTGTGTGTGAGGAGTGTTTCCTGTAAGTTTGGCCGTACCTTTTTGTAACACCCTGTATATAGCTAATGGCGCTGCGTCGTCTGTGAGTGACTGTGGGAGAATGCAAGGTGAGTTAGACAAAATTTGTACTTGGTGACATGAAGGGCAGCGTCCTATAGATGTGGAAAAATGTAAGTTAATGAAAATCCTGTACTGTTCGAACGCAGTACTAGTTGTACGCTGCTTGACACAATCGCGCCGATTATATATCTAGGCGTATCATTACAAGGCGTCATGAAATGAAACGAACACGTAGGGTCATTTGTAGAGAAGGTGTATGGTGGACATCTGTTTATTGGCAGAATTCTAGGAAAATGTACTTCATCTATGAAGGAGACCGGGTACAGGACAATTCTGCGATCCATTCTTGAGTAGAGTGTTTGGGATCTCCATCAGATCGGATTAAAGGAAAACATCGAAGTAATTCAGAGGCGTTTTGGTAGATTTGTTACTGATAGGTTCGATCAACACGGGAGCATTAAGAAAATGCCGTGTGAACTCATATGGGAATTCCTGGAGGGAAGTAGACTTCTTCCAGTGAAATCATATGGAGAAAGTTTAGGGAACCACTAATTGGCGACAGGCTGGCACCAACTTGCATCTCACGTAATGACAACGAAGACAAGGTAAGAGATATGAGAACTCGTACGATAGCATATAGACAATCATTTGTTGGTTGGTTGGATGATATGGGGGAAGGGACCAAACAGCGAGGTCATCGGTCCCACCGGATTAGGGAGGATGGGGAAGGAAGTCAGCGTGGCCTTTGAAAGGAACCATCCAGGCATAGCGATTTAGTGAAAACACGGAAAACCTAAACCAGGATGGCCGGACGCGAGTTTGGACCGTCGTCCTCCAGAATGGGAATCCAGTGTGTTAACCACTGCGCCCCCTTGCTCGGTGGTCATTTGTGAGTGGAACAGAAAAGGGAATGACAAACAAAATACAAGATGTCTCCCGTGAAGCACGATAGAATCTGTGTCGGATCTGACGCAGAGTACAATGGCCCAGTCAACGAACACCGAAAAATTCGAGTAGATGAAAGAATTCGCATAGTCGCGAATTTTTGTACTGTGGTAGGAGGGATTGCCATGAACATCACACTAAAAATCCGTACCGGAGGAATGTGTGGGGGGTGGGGGGGAGGGAGTCGTTTAACGGTCAATTTTTCATGTTTTTATTGAATAACTGAAAAATTGCGCCTTTTGGCGAAATTGTTTCCCAGCATTAAATGAAATTAATCGGTACATAAATTTCCTATTTATTCTTCTGTTTTACGGCCTCATCCGTAGATAACCTATTTATTGTGTTTCGTATGTCTATTTTTGGTTTAAATCTTATTTTTATTTTTCCAGTTTGTTTAAATTTTGTGTTTTGTTCTGCATATCGTTCAGGGTTAAGTCTAGCTCTTTCAATATACTCCCAGACTTCCTTTATCCATCCTATTTGTTGCCTTATGTTCCAAAGTTCCTCTGTAATTTTTCTTAGTAATCTGGTTTCTGGTGGCTTACTAATGTGACCAAAAAAAAAAGATCCTTTTCTTCTGTATAATATCTGCAATAGGCTTCGGTTCGTTGTACGCCTCTTCATTTGACACTATCTGCAATCGTTCATCTTCTTGATAATTCTTATTTATGCATGTTCTGGCTACTGTCCTCTCTGCTTGGAGGATTTTGTCGATTCTGTTTTTCTGGGTGACTCTGAAAACAATTTCGCATCCGTACGTCACCTCTGGTTGAACCACCGCGTTGTGATATGTTTATTTAGTTTCATTAATAGATGTTTACATTGTATGCAGGCGAAGTTAGTTTTTGAGGTTTTATTATTGTGTTACTCTTTCTTGCCATACTGGTGCCTCGTCCAGGTTGTATGTTAAATCTGCTAGGTATTTAAATTGTTTATTATTTGTACTTACCTGTTATTTACTGTTATGTGATTGATTACTGGTGGATCTGCTGCCATTATCTGAGTCTTTTCGATTGATATCGGGAGTCTTGTTTTTAGTGGTGTATTTTATAGGCGTGTTATTTGATTTCTGGCTTCTTGAATGTTGTTAGCTAATAACGCCCATCTCCGAATCCTAAGCAATGTAAGTTTATTTGCTCTTTCTTGGTTCCAGTTCTTATGTTTTTAGGCTTCTCCTTGTACAACTCGCTCATCACGTACTGCCGAGTACAGTTTAAAAGTAATAGCCATAAATCATCTCCCTGTCTTAACCCTGTTTCAATCGTAAATGGCTCAGATATTTATCCTCTGAACTTCACTTTAGATATGGTATTTATTGGAGTTTATCATTTTTGTTAATTTGGGATGGAGACCGAAATTACTTAGTATAGTCATCACTGTACATCTATCGATACAATGATAAGCTTTTTTGAAGTCTACAGAGTTTGTGACTTGCTGCTTTTGCCTTCTCTTATAGTAATTCATTACCAATTCGAGAGTGATTATCAGTTCTGGGCAGCTTCTCGACGGCCTAAATCCTCCTGTGTATTCTCGTAGTTCAATTTGAGCTTTACAACAATTATATAGAATTCTTGACAGAACTTTATATATGATATCCAGAACGGAAATTGCTCTATAGTTGTCTGGATGGTAATAGGTAGATTACAGCTATAGTCCAGTGTTCTGGTAGTTTTTCTTTGTGCCACATTTTTTCTGTGCATTGGTGTAATGTTATCTTCTGATTCTGCGGCCTGTTACCAAAGCTCCGTAAATGTTTGATCTTCTCCACTTGCTTTGTGGTTTTTGAGCTCTTTCGAAGTTTTGTACACTTCTTGGATTGCGGGTACGTTTATATTTTCTACTGGTGTTGTAACAGGAGTATCTTTATTTATTTGTATTATTAAATGGAAAAGGATAAGAACAAGTATTAAATGTGGGTGTCGCCTCTAATTGGTGTAAGCCGAATTAAGGGATAAATTGTGTTCTGTGGGCGTGGCCACAATCCGGCGACCTACCATCCCACACATTTCTACAGTCCCCCCCCCCAACCCCCCCCCCTCTCTCTCCCCCCCTCTCCCTCCCCCTCTCTCCCTCCCCTCCACCCTCCCTCCCTCCCTCCCAAATTCTGAAAACCTTGAACTTTCAGACGCTCGAAGATAGAGGCAAATTATCCCGCGAAAGCCTTCTACTTTTAAGAACCAGTTTTAAGTAAAGAATCTAGAAACATACTTCAGCCCCCAACATATCGCTTCAATAAAATCCGAAAAGTCAAGAGTAAGCTATTACAGAGCATTCAGTCAGTCATTCTTCCCGCGCTTCATAAGCGTTTTGAAGGGGAAGAAACCTTGGCATATGACACAATGCATGCTAAATACCCTCTCCCATGCACTTCACATGGGTTTACGAAGAATGTCCGCAGATGTAGACACTTTCTGACACCGTGGTGTCAATGTACGAACGTACCAGACTCAAAAGTACACCTTGGTGCAGCGGCAGCTGAGGAACGCAAAGTTGTTGAAATGGCAGTGAAGGCAGAAAGTGCTCGCGTAGTCACGTCGAACCGGATCCAGAAAAGGAAGGAATGGAATTTGAACTTCCCGCTGTGTACATACGAAAAGAGAAGCGGCAATGATGTTCGCTTGCTCGGAGAAGATAATGGCTACTTTTGCCTGGCGTCAGTCGTGTGTGGAATTTGTAGAGTGTGGTAAGACCGTGGGTGTATCAGCGCATTAGGACAGATTAATCCGTCTTATAGAAGCCATCTAGAGGCCACGTCGTGACCTCCTTTACGAGGTATGGCAGCTCTGTGACGAGATCACTGTCGCCAGATTGTAGAGAAACTCAGTTTTTGCTGTGAATAACTTCTACCCTAAAGCTTTATAAGAAAAGTTTGTTGACGGCGTAAAAGAACAGTCCGGTCTTACTTTCTTCACCCTCTTACAAAAAACATAGGAATTATTTATTTTTAGAGATATTCGTTTATGAAAATGTGGGTTTTTGCTGTCGCAGTTTCACATCGAAGGAATGTGTAAATCTTCAGTAAAATTATACTTATTGTAATACTGTGTTCTAAATTACAGTGTTTCAGTGCATTTTGTAGTGGTGTCTAACGGTACACTTGAACAGCTGTATGTTTTAACAGTTTGTCATTCAGAATTAGTTGTCCGATAACAATAGAGCTGGGCAAGACTTCTTAGTATCTCTTAACTCCATGAAATCTCAGACGTTTTGCCTGACACGTTACTTAACTGAATCACGTTGACTACGTTAAAGTCAAAGCAAAAAGCTTACTTCTCTATTTATTTGTTTGTGTTGGAAGGAACAAGATGTAAGTGTTAATGAGAAAATGTACTTAATTACACTACTGGACATTAAAATTGCTACACCACGAAGATGACGTGCTACAGACGCGAAATTTAACCGACAGGAAGAATATGCTGTGATATGCAAATGATTAGCTTTTCAGAGTATTCACACAAGGTTGGCGCCGGTGGCGACGCCTACAACGTGCTGAAATGAGGAATGTTCCCAACCGATTTCTCATACACAAACAGCAGTTGACCGGCGTTGCCTGGTGAAACGTTGTTGTGATGCCTCGTGTAAGGAGGAAAAATGCGTACCATCACGTTTCCGACTTTGATAAAGTTCGGATTGTAGCCTATCGCGATTGCGGTTTATCGTATCGCGACATTGCTGCTCGCGTTGGTCGAGATCCAATGACTGTTAGCGGAATGTGGAATCGGTGGGTTCAGGAGGGTAATACGGAACGCCGTGCTGGATCCCAACGGCCTCGTATCACTAGCAGTCGAGATGACAGGCATCTTATCCGCATGGCTGTAACGGATCGTGCAGCTACGTCTCGATCCCTGAATCAACAGATGGCGACGTTTGCAAGACAACCACCATCTGCACGAACAGTTCGACGACGTTTGCAGCAACATGGACTATCAGCTCGGAGACCATGGCTGCGGTTACCCTTGACGCTGCATCACAGACAGGAGCGCCTGCGATGGTGTACTCAGCGACGAACCTGGGTACGCGAATGGCAAAACGTCATTTTTTCGGATGAATCCAGGTTCTGTTTACAGCATCATAATGGTCGCAACCGTGTTTGGCGACATCGCGGTGAACGCACATTGGAAGCGTGTATTCGTCATCGCTATACTGGCGTATCACCCAGCGTGATGGTATGGGGTGCCATTGGTTACACGTCTCGGTCACCTCTTGTTCACATTGACGGCACTTTGAACAGTGGACGTTACATTTCAGATGTGTTACGACCCGTGGCTCTACCCTTCATTCGATCCCTGCGAAACCCTACATTTCAGCAGGATAATGCACGACCGCATGTTGCAGGTCCTGTACGGGCATTTCTGGATACAGAGAATGTTCGACTGCTGCCCTGGCCAGCACATTCTCCAGATCTCTCACCAATTGAAAACGTCTTGTCAATGGTGGCCGAGCAATTTGCTCATCACAATACGCCAGTTGCTGCTCGTGATGAACTGTGGTATCGCGTTGAAGCTGCATGGGCAGCTGTACCTGTACACGCCATCCAAGCTCTATTTGACTCAATGCCCAGGCGTATCAAGGCCGTTATTACGGCCAGAGGTGGTTGTTTTGGGTACTGATTTCTCAGGACCTATGCACCCAAATTGCGTGAAAATGTAATCACATATCAGTTCTAGTATAACATATTTGTCCAATGAATGTCCGTTTATCATCTGCATTTCTTCTTGGTGTAGCAATTTTAATGGCCAATAGTGTAAGATGGAATGTTACGCATAATGTTCATGCGGTGGACAAAAATATGGAAAAAAAACTACAGATTACCATGTCTAAAACGATATAGGGAAACCTTTGGAATTCAAAACAGCTTCCAGTCGTCTGGGAACCAAATAATATGGGTCCTTTATGGTTTTCAAGAGCATCTTATACCATTCTTACTGCAAAAATCTGCCAAGTTCAAGTAAGGATGATGGATGCGGATGCTTATCACGCGCCCTTCGCTGCAAGGTAGGCAAGGAAGACACATTAATACTGAGATCTGGTGATTGCCGTGGCCAGGGGAGATGGGGCATTTCATCCTCGTGCTCACAAAACCAGACTTAGGCAATGTAAGCTGTGTGAATAGAGGCCGTGTCGTCTTGGAACACAGCATCACCATTGGGGAAAAAACATTGTACAATGGAATGGACCTGATCAGCCAAAATGGTCACATAATCGTTGGTAGTAATACGACCTTGCAGAGTAACCACGTGGCCCACGGAATATCACGATACGGCTGCCCAAATCATCACCGAAACCCCGCCGGGTTTCACTCTTGCGACGTAACCTCGGGCAGAAGTCGAAAACAGTGAGAGAGACGACTGTTCCAACCAAATGATATTCTCCTATTGCTCCATAGCCCATGTTTTTTGGCTTCGGAACGGTATTCCTGTTGCGGGCATCTGCTTCACCGATGAGTCGTTTTGTAATTCCTAATCGCTCTGCAATTTCCTGCATCTGGAACTCCCTTCATGTTGGTTTGCTGCTGACATGGGTCGCGAGTGCGATATCCAGTTCTGCAGTGACTTCTGCAGCTGTCATCTTCGTACTTTTCATCACAGTTCTCTCCATTGACCGTCTGTCACGATAACTCAACACGCACTTTCGTCCGCGTTGTGACTGATGTTTTTTCCGCTTTCCCTATATGCGGTATAAATCTTCTATATAGTGCCTCTTGAAACACCAGACACTTCGGCTAACGTGACAACGGAAGCACCTACCATACGAGCACAATCAGTTCCCGCAGATTGGAATTCACTTAGCTTCGACGTAATATACTCACAACTACACAGAACACCTTCTGACCATGACTGAAACTTGCAGTATATTGAGGGCATTGCACGGGTGCCGTTCGTGGTCAAATACGAGGGGCACTCAATAAACAATGTAACACTTTTTTCACGGCCAATTTCGGTTGAAAAAATGCAGATTATATGCGGGACATCGTGGAATATTCCCGCTTCAACCCGTATAGTTTCATGAAGTTCCGGTGGGCGGCGACACTCTACGTAGCCTTCAAAACGGCGTCTGCGACGGAGGTTCATTCCGAGCACACAGCTGTCATTTAGTGTCTTTTACCAGAAAACCACAACATCGCAGCTATTCGTAGGCACTTTTGCGGAATGTCTACGCAGACCTGGCAGCTAACAAAACAACTATGAGTCGTTGGCGAGGCTGTGTCGTCATTGCAGCAAGGTCGCGTAGAGCTGTCTGGTCTAACGCAGTGTTGGTACGTGCGGACACTCTCATTCTAGATAAGCGACGGATCACAGCCAAACACTTCGCTTCTCAACTGGTAATGCTGACACTCGTCTACCAACTGGGGTACTCAAAAGGTGTGTGCCCGCTGGCTTCATTGAACTGTACTTCCTCAACCACCCTACAGACCGGATCTCGCACCTTCCGACTTCCGTCTGATTGGCTCAGTGAAGAATGCGCCCCACGGGAAGCAGTACTTGCATAATTGGGAGTTTAATTTCGTTTATCATATTAGATGATTCAGGAAAACCTGCAACTGTGTCATTCATGATTAAAAAATAAAACTGCAACAGTAACTGGTGCGCCGGCCACTGTGGACGAGTGGTTCTAGGCACTTCAGTAGCAGGGTCGAACGGAATCTTCGTGAAGTTGAGGAAACAACCAAGTATGTAGCTTTTGCAGCTGTGACATTCCTGTCGGTTTTGGCCGTGCGGTTCTAGGCGCTTCAGTCTGGAACCGCATGACCGCTACGGTCGCAGGTTCGAATCCTGCCTCTGGCATGGATGTGTGTGATGTCCTTAGGTTAGTTAGGTTTAAGTGGTTCTAAGTTCTAGGGGACTGATGACCACAGATGTTAAGTCCCATAGTGCTCAGAGTCATTTGAACCATTTTGAACCTGTCGGTTTCCTCCACAAAAAAGAAAGGGCCATAAACTTTGTTAACAGAAACGACACAAAACACATTCAGTTTCGGTGAGTCTCTTTCATGTTCGACGACAACGCCAGGATATTGTGACCACAAATTCTTACATTATACGATTTACTTTACCCGACAGATGAAACGTTCATCGTCCGAAAAGATGAGTCGTTCGGGAAATGTGCCCTCCTTCATATCCTGGAGAGCTGAAATGCAAAAATCGTACCGTCTGCCATGGTTGCCGGGACGCAGTTCCTGCAGTGACTGCAATTTGTAAGGCTTCATCAGTAGATGTCGTTTCAGAACACGGCCTACTGTTGTTTGAGGATTTGAATTTCCTTATCTGATCGTCTTGTGGACTTGCGAGGGCTCCGTGTGAACACATCTCGAATACGCTGTACATTTTCGTGAGACGTGCGTGGCCGACCGGTGCTGTTACTTTTTTTTATGCGACAACTTCAAATTAGCTTGTATGCCAGTCATAAATTTGCGTATGCAGAAGCGGTTTGTTGCTGCTGAATCGACGGCGGAACGCACCTGAACAATGGATTGACTTCGCAGAAATTCCAACATACAAATGATTTCGCTTGTGGTGTAGTAGCCATGTTTCATCAGGGCCTAAAGCAGGCTTTCGAATTAGCGCAACATTTGACATTTATTTTTAATTATATAAAATAATGGAATGTAGTCGAATCAAGTCGGGTGATGCTGAGGGTATTAGATTAGGAAATGAGACACTGAAAGTTGTAAAGGAGTTTTGCTATTTGGGGAGCAAAATAACTGATGATGGTTGAAGTAGAGACGATATAAAATGTGGACTGGCAATGGCAAGGAAAGCGTTTCTGAAGAAGAGAAATTTGTTAACATCGAGTATAGATTTAAGTGTCAGGAAGTCGTTTCTGAAAGTATTTGTATGGAGTGTAGCCATGTACGGAAGTGAAACATGGACGATAAGTAGTTTAGACAAGAAGAGAATAGAAGCTTTCGAAATGTGGTGCTACAGAAGAATGCTGAAGATTAGATGGGTAGATCACATAACTAAGAGGTGGTGTTGAATAGGATTGGGGAGAAGTGCGTGGCACAACTTGACTAGAAGAAGGGATCGGTTGGTAGGACATGTTCTGAGGCATCAAGGGATCACCAATTTAGTATTGGAGGGCAGCGTGGAGGGTAAAAATCGTAGAGGGAGACCAAGAGATGAAAACACCAAGCAGATTCAGAAGGATGTAGGCTGCAGTAGGTACTGGGAGATGAAGAAACTTGCACAGGATAGAGTAGCATGGAGAGCTGCATCAAACCAATCCTTGCGCTGAAGACCACAACAACAACAAACATATAAAATTTTACTATACAATTTATTGTTTAATGAATTGATCATATTAACACTTTGCCGTCCGCACGTCTCGTGCAAATTTATTCGCTTGGCGCCGGGAGCGCTATTTCGGATTACTGGGCTTTCGCCGGCCGCTTGTCAACTTTCCGTTGATGACAAGCTTCAAATATATTGACTTTTTTACGCTTTAATTTTTTCAGAAATCCTCTATTTTTCCATATCGTTCCACAGACTCGAATTTTCTTTTCAAGTAACTTCCCTTCAGGCTCTTCACTGTTATAATAATTATCCATGTAGAGGTGATGCCACTTTCCATAAGAAGGTGTCAGTAGTTCCATCACTGTTTTTACTAAAGATTGTCCAGCGCTGGAATATATCTTGAATGAGGAAATGCATCCCGTGGTCGAATCATACAGCGTCCGAATGAGTATGCCATATTTCGTTATTTTCGACGGATTGTAAACTTTAAAATTTAAGTGTCCACACCACGGTATCGTTCCTTCATAAGTTGGTTTTGACTTAGATGAAACGTTTCTTTAAACTTTTTGGAAAAATAATCACTTACGAATCGCACTTTGAAAAGCCGGTCGGCATTATCCGGTTTATTGTTGTTGTCGGAAAAGTGTAAAAATGGTAATATTTGTCTGAATCGGTTGCGGGACACCGTTTTGCGAAATATCTGTGTGTCTATCAACGGATTCGTTGATCAGTAATCATCGATCCTTGCTTGTTTTGCAGTTCCCATAAGGATAGCAAGCCAAAACCATTTTCTAAGTTCGGGTCCCGTAACGTCGACAAATTTGGCATTTTTTTTGTGCAGTTTCCTTCTATTGCAATATTGACTGTAATACTTGTTGGTTTCGTTGCTTATATATTCAAATAGATCATTCCCAATATATAATTCTACGATATCCACGACGCTCTGTGTATCTTTGGGAAATGTGTGTGGACCGGGAGATCCTTCAAATTTATTATTGGTCCTCGGTAAATCATAGTCTGTCTTCTTCGTCTGATTCATCCGAATCAGTTGGCAACCGTAGCGTTCGCCGAATTCTTCTTGGACGTATTTCACTATCTTCCGACGATTCTGCTTCACTTTCATTTTATTTGATATCCAGTGTCTTCTTCCCAATCGACCAAGTCGTCCGGAACGTCAGACCAGATGTCCGCGCATTCATTGTAAGTAATCGTATCGTCTCTTTCGTCTGCCATGATGAAAGTGTACAAGTACTTATAAAAACAAAAAACTTGTTGACGTGTGTAACTTATTGCTACCTAAACAAAATACCAACAGAATGAAAAAGATACTAAAGTGCTGTCACCGACCACTGAGCGATACTACGCTCACGACACCACTGTGGTGTCGCCGGCCGTTGACCGCTATTTCGCTCACGACATCATTGTGGTGTCGCCGATCGGCAATGTGTTAAAAAATGGAAAGAAATTCTATTTGGGTTGTCCAGTTTTAAAATGTTCTTTCTTTTTGTGACGATTAGTCAGTACATAAAGGGAGTCCATAATATAATAATAAAATTAAACGGAAAAGTTATAAAAAATGTTTAATAGTTCTGCTTTGCTTTTACATTGTATTTCGTTTACAGTGTAGGTGTAGCCACAGCGGCAGTTGTTGGCAAGGCGCTATAATATGGGCGTTTACAAATGTTTTGAGTTGTTTCATGTTGTTGGTGTTGTAATTAGTAGTACCAAAAATATTGTTATGAAAATGCGTTCGTATTTAAAATAAACTCTTTTGTTTATTCCACTTTCGAATTTCCCGCTAAAACAATCAGGCTGCATAACGAGTCAATAATTTGTCAGACGCTATGGATCTTGAGACTTCTCGTACGTTTCCCGCAGTTTCTCGGTAACGAATGTTAGCTGAAAATGGTTTCCCCTAAGTTCAAGAGCTGAAGAACCCGTGTCCAGCGACAGGAAGTAAGCATTTCTATGGCTCCTGAGGTATCCAAAATCCGCGTTCCGCAAAATCGAACCAACTTCAAACCCTCAAAATTTCGTTAAACACCCTGATACAGGCTTAGTGATTTTGCCAATTCAAAGGACACGCTTTTGAACGGAGGCCATTGGGAATTGGACGCGACGTCTGAGAGGCAACTGCTGATGTAAGAGCCGAAATAGACCATACATGAATAATCATGTCTACGACTTTTATGATGATAAAAGGACTTCAACCCATTTATCGCCGGCCGGAGTGGCTACAGTCTGGAGCCGAGCGACCGCTACGGTCGCAGGTTCGAATCCTCCCTCGGGTATGGATGTGTGTAATGTCCTTAGGTTAGTTAGGTTTAATTAATTCTAAGTTCTAGGCGACTGATGACCTCAGAAGTTAAGTCGCATAGTGCTCAGAGCCATTTGAACCATTTTGAACCCATTTATCATAAAGTATACTTTCAGATTTTTTTATGTATTCAGGAGTTAAGTTTCCTGCGGCAAACTTTGACAGCATTCGTGATCCTGTGCCGCTTCTTCAAAGCTTTTCACATTTCAATTGGAATACAAGGATTTTCCATCCATTGATGGTCTATATAATCTTCGAATTTCATGGTCCTTTCTCCACTGGGCATATCCTCCATTGTTACCATTTATGTTTCATCAACACTGTTTGGTGGAAAATGTGACGGCAAAGCAGTCGGACTACTTTCCACTCCCTGTATTTCTCCATTATCCCAGTTCCTGTATTTTTTTTCCACAGACTTTGGTTGAAGCGACCCGGAAAATGATGTTTCATGGAACATTATTCTCATAGCTTCAATTGTAGCCATTTCAAAGCCTAGCACCGCAGTTTTCAGTGACCATCCAGGCATCATATTTTGCAATCCAGAAAAAAGTCTTTCGTAAGTATTTTGACTTGCATCTGGAAGCAAAGCAAATAAAATAGGAAATATCGTCCTCTCCCCTTCTGTGTTCTCGGTGTCAAGTGCATGGTATACAGTTGTTTGAATTGTTTCCAACTGCAGCCATATTGCATCAATAAGAGCAATTACATTTTCACGCAGGACTTTCTCCTGTTCTTCACAAACGAAAACCAACATTATTTTGTCAACAACAGTCCTATCATCAGTTTTCAAAAAACTATTACTTTACGGTAATTTCAAAATGTCTTTGCTCAGTTGATATCCAAACTAGTGTCAGGATTCTAGGTCTTCGCAGTTGCTTCCCTTCTTCCTTTACGCGATGCAGCTTTCGAGTTCCCTGGCATAGTTGCTACGAAATCTAAACCTTCATCTTTCAAATCTTGAAATTGGAAAACAGCCACGCTCCTTCCTTCTTGGACTCTCTTCCTGCAGTTACGTATTCGTTTCTTAAACTGCACATCTGCCTCGTCAAGTGGGCAAGAATGTTGCTGCTCAGCCATGATTCTGCCATTTTTAATTTTTAAACGGCCCCGCTACTTACTGCATTCGGAATTCACGCACAGCCAGTTCGTACACCCCCTCACATTTTCTGTGCACCCGCTAACGGTGACCATCCTTGGAGGCACAGCTTCCCTTTCGTTGTTGTAATAATTTCCGTAATCCTCAGTGTATAAAAGTCGAGTAGCTTTACTGAGCGATGTGGCGCAGTGCTTAGCGCGCTAGACTCGTATTCGGTGTGGTTCAAATCCCCGTCCGGCCATCCATATTTAGGTTTTCCGTCGGTTCCCCAAATCGCTCAAAGCAAATGTCTGGATGGTTCCTTTCCCTGACTTCCTTCCATTAAGTAGCTTAAGCCTACGAAGCTATACGGAAACGAAGGCTGCCGGTGAAGGCACTATCTGACTGTGACAACACATTCGCTGCTGGTGATCAAATGGCGTAAATCAGCAGTTGCGGAGGCTCTGATCAAACAACCCACGGTACAAAACCGCTTGGTTGGAAGTCCCACGAGTCCTGCGGAACCTACAAAACAGTTGGAAATCTCTCTCGCTGAACTCTTTTTTTTCTGCTGGAGCTTCTAACTATTTATGTTGTAGATACTTTTGTGTGTTACATCGCATGTAAAATGTAATTATTTTATAATATTTTTGTCGTTATGCGATTATAATGTAAAAGACTGTGATGAGACAGAACATGACGAATTGAATGCCACCAGGTGGCGTTGTGGAGCAGAGACGAATGAGGCATCATGGAGAAATCCACTGACATAAGACTGTACCAAAGGGCAGCTTGTTTTCGGCTAGGGCGTTTGTACGGTCTTCCCCGAAATCGCGAACCAGAATGGCTTTTCCCGTGCCTGCTGTCGTTAGCATGTGTTGAGGTTGGTCAGAGGACGGCGAAAGTACGAGTAATCGACAAAGAGTTTGACGTTCACGCCTACATCACAGAACTTGAATATCGGAAGCTTTCCCTCTATGTAAAGCTGGGTAGGTCTCGATCGGTGGCAGGTCTGACGACAAAGCACAATGCTGGTACAGGCACAAGTGTTACGGGACACACCATTTATCACACAGTGTTGGATTTAGGGCTCCGCAGCAGATGTTGACCACACGACATCGTCTGCTACTATAGCAGTGAACACGGGATCATAGAGAGCAGACCGTGGATCTATGGAAACGTGTCGCTTGGTCAGATGTCTTCCAGGCAGACGGATGCCTGAAACATGCATCGCGCCACTCTTGCAGGCCGCTGTGGGCGTTGTTGTACAGGGGACTTGCGTGGAAATGGGATAGCTCAGTGATAGCTGTGCACTACGTGCACATTGTTGCGGCCACCTGGGTCTCTTCATTCTCGATGTCTTTCCCGACAGCGGTGGTATTTTTCAGCAGGATAACTGTTCTTGTCCAAAGGGCAGAATCGGGCTTCAGTGGTTTGAGAAATATGGTAGTGAACTCGGGTTGATCTCGTTGCCACCAGATTCGCCTGATCTGAAGCCGATGAAACACATCTGGAACGCTATCTTGCGTCAGCTCCGCCCACACAAAATAGCTTCCTGTAATTTATGGGAATTGCATGACCTGTGCATAGAGATCTGCTTCTTTCACCTTAAAACTTATCGAGAACTTGTCGAATCCCTGCCACACAAAATTTCCATCTGTGTACATTCCATAATTCCTCATCGAAAATACCGGAGATTAGATAACAATAGTCCAGGGAGGACAGCAGTATGAAACGCAACTCCGAGACAACTACTCTGCCCTAGTATAAAAAAAGAAAAAAAACTGCTGAATGCTGAGAGGCTTCACTTTTATGAATGTCATATTAAGCAGACGTTATGCAGAAACTTATTAAAAATGCCTGTGTCTTTTTTCAGGTGAGATTTTGTACAAACAGTATAACCATGGAAGGAGAATGATGTTTATCAAGTATAGAGTAATTATCTTATCAGCGTACTTTCGCTTTATACCTGGTAATGTTAGCGATGCCTGTGATGTAATCGTCTTTTGCAAGATATCTCATTGTCAGACGAGAAATACGGAAGTAAAAGTTCCTCGACCTTTCTGGTGCCTCTGCTATCGCTTTCCACCATTGCCGATGCGACATGGTTATACGCAGGTGAATACAGTATCATTAAATTTACACCCAGTGATCTCTCTCTCTCTCTCTCTCTCTCTCTCTCTGTCATTGATTGTTCTGTGTTTCAGTTTCAACTATTAGAATGTTACGTGCGGTTAAAGGCGCTGCAGCTTGGAACCGCGAGACCGCTACGGTCGCAGGTTCGAATCCTGCCTCGGGCATGGATGTTTGTGATGTCATTAGGTTAGTTAGGTTTAACTAGTTCTAAGTTCTAGGGGACTAATGACCTCAGCAGTTGAGTCCCATAGTGCTCAGAACCATTTGAACCATTAGAATGTTAGTTTGTACGAGCTTATTATATTTTAGTGCGTAGATTAAATTTAGCCTCCAGATTTTTCACGAAAACATTTGTTAGTCAGTTTTTTCGTTCGGAATTTTCATTTCTGTTCATTTTCGAGGTGGTGTTCAGTGTTCGTCCGGCCCACCCGTGGCAGCGTCCGCTTGTGATTGTCAACCACCTATCCATGATTTGGTGATTACGGTTGATTAATTATGTGGTCAGAACGAGACCATGTGCGCTCTGTATTATGAGTTTATTCGTATTGTAGCTGTTTGTGTTTCTGAACCAGAGACAACTGTGGACAACTTTAAAAAAAAAGAGAAACCGTATCCCTGCTGAGCCCTGTTACAGACCGTCGGTCGTTTATGCAGAGCACGGTGTTGAACCGATACGCCTCACAACCGTGAGCACACAACGCGTAAAACTACACGAATAAGTCGGTATTATAGTTTCGAATTCCTTTAATAGACCTAAGGTTTCGTACACTTTAAACATGCGTAGCAGTGATTAAGTAGACCAGTTTGCTCAATTTTGTGTGGTGCATTCAGAGTTAAACATAATTAAGTCTGTAACTGGTGCTCCAAATTGTTCTGCAGTGTCAACGTTATAGAGATGAGATATACCTTCTTTGCGTCAACATTTATCGTTCATCTAATAGCGCAAAACTGCCCGTCGGCAATCGCAGCCAGCGTTTGAGGCGCGAATAAAAATCGACATGTCTGTTTTTCCATTTACTTTGGGAACATGTGGAAGATGAAATATTGCTTTGAAAAATATGCGAAACTGGTCCTTTCAGTAGTTTAAACCTATTCCAGAAAAATACAAATCCTCGTCTGCAAATGGTGTACATTGTTATTATCTACAGGGTGTCCCAGGAGGAATGGTCAATATTCACGTACATGACAGGGACGATCATTGGAAGCAAAAAAGTATAACAAACATAGGTTCTAAAATGCATCCCATATGAGCTTTTGAGCACTTCTTTATCTTCCCTACTGTAAAACACATCTCATTCGCTGATCAAGTGCTCAAAGCTGTAATAAGAGCCCATATTTACTACACAATTTCTTCTTGTTTCGGCCTATACTACCACCTCTCAAAATAGGGAAGGCAAAGATCCTGCAGTAGAAGAGATTTGTTTCACAGTATCGAGGAGAACCGCTCGTATCTCGTGTGGTGCATGGGGGCTTAATTAAAATAAAATGCAAATAATTTTTTTTTTTTTTTTTTTTTTTTTTTTGCTTTAGTAGCTGTCTGTTCGATTACGAAGTCTCGTAAACGGTTGGCCCTGACTAGTATTATTACGCTATCTGACTGCATAGAACAATAACAAAGAATGAAATGGAAATTTTCATTAACACAATTAATTAATTAAGTCCCCAGCAACTATAAAACCTACGAAACCAAAGCACAAGTATAACTGTTCTGTGTGTGGAAGTATGACTCAACGTACGCATCTGGCACGGTTCTTCTTCAACAACACAAGAAATTTTAAATATCATTTATACTGAATTAATTAAAGGAAATAGAAATACCATAATTACTCAAGAAAACCAGAATTACACTCTAATCCCAGAACACAAGCCAGATGCTTTGTTGACTGAACCTGTAATGAAGCATTATTTACGACATTAAATAATGAAAAATAAATCAAGTTTCGTTACCTTCATATATTGACCAAAATCACTCTAATCATTACAATATATCTCCACACCGACTCGCTATTACCACATCTCAACAAGAACTTCTCAGTATCACATCTCAACAAGCAGTCCCTACTAGCACATCTCAACAAACACTCCTCACTACGACATCTCAGCACTGACTACCACGAGTTCTCCCAAAGCACTGCCCACTACGACATCTCAATAATCACTGCCAGTGGAGGCGGCGGAACAATACTCTCTAGCGCGATCTCTGGCGCTGTGGCTCAGTGTAGCCACCTTTCATATGCCCTTCCTCCACAGGCTAGAATTTGATGGTATCTTTGCCAGCATTGGTGGTGAAAATACCACCAAATTCGTCAAAAAAAATACAGACAAAAATAAAAGATAATATTAATGCGTAAATATCATATAACTAGATAAAATTTTGGCTTTGCACTGGCCTTTCAATAACCTAATATATAAAATACAGTAAGCAATACAAATTCCTTCATACATGTGACTTTACATAACAGTTTACACAGGTATTATGTGGTTAAACAGTTCAATCAATAGCGTCAGCAATGACGAATATGTGCAGGTATGAGTCTCATAACTTTTCACAAACAGTAATACACAAAAAAATCAGTTTATACAAATATTCACATAAACGCTTTCCATAGCCCAAGAAACAAGTAGTTGACAGTTCCAGCAGTAGCACCCAGCAATGGTCAACAGGTGCAAATACCAACAAGTGACATTTTTTCAGTAGAAACAGTCCATCAGTGGCACCCAGTAATGTTGAATAGGTGCAGACACCAACAAGTAACACCATTTCAGTATAAGCAGTTCCATTAGTGGCACCAGCAATGTTGAGCAGGTGCACACAGCAACAGGTGACATCTTTTCAGTAGAAGCAGTCCATCAGTGGCACCCAGCAATGTTGAGCAGGTGCCGACACCAACAAGTGACATCATTTCGGTAGAAGCAGTCCATCAGTGGCACCCAGTAATGTTGAATAGGTCAGACACCAACAAGTAACATCATTTCAGTATAAGCAGTTCCATTAGTGGCACCAGCAATGTTGAACAGGTGCAGACACCCACAAGTAACATCTTTTCAGTAAAAGCAGTCCATCAGTGGCACCCAGCAATGTTGAGCAGGTGCAGACACCAACAAGTAACACCATTTCAGTAGAAGCAGTCCATCAGTGGCACCCAGCAATGTTGAGCAGGTGCAGACATCAACAGGTGACATCTTTTCAGTAGAAGCAGTCCATCAGTGGCACCCAGCAATGTTGAGCAGGTGCAGACATCAACAAGTAACACCATTTCAGTATAAGCAGTTCCATTAGTGGCACCAGCAATGTTGAGCAGGTGCAGACACCAACAAGTGACATCATTTCAGTAGAAGCAGTCCGTGGCACCCAGCAATGTTGAGCAGGTGCAGACAGCAGTCCATAATATTCACTTTCACTAATCACACTGTTCATCAGCAGAAATTAAACATGACTAAATGTCACACATCATGTTGAAAAGTGCAGCACCATCACTAATCAGACAGTTCAGGCATGAACAATAGTTTGAATACACATAAAATGCTTTTACACTAAACATACAGATCATAATAAACACACAAATGATATCAGATAATTGTCATATTAAATATTACAAATACACAAATATCAGTAAACCTATAATTTTTATGGGTGTCAGTGCAAGCCACAACAACAAGTAAAATAATATTTAGGAGATAGGTAGGGATCACTTCTCTGGGATTATAAAAGGAAAACACACAAAACACACTCACTCATCTTTCATCCACATTAGTGCTACTGTGTAATTGAATAGTGTTAACTGTGTAAATGCAATTCTGTCAAAATTTTATGTTCATCATGTGTATCAAGTAGTAGTGGCAGCAATGTATAACAGTCAATAATAGTTAGTCAACGTCATAGTCATCATGTCAAGACCAATGTTTGCCAAGCCAGATCAAAATGTACGGTTGCTGAACAACTGTCAGTGAGCCAAGATATGCAAATGCTTCTTCTCTCAAAAAAAAGTATATACTGCTTAGTGATTTGACAAAGTGTGTGTGTAGACAATCTTCTTTCTACTTGAGTGTTCTAGTTTGCCATCTTCATCCTCCTTGTTCCATATAGACCAACAAAAAAAAAAAAAAAAAAAAAATATGCTCCTCACTTACTTCACCTCTTATCCACCAAACTCCAATAATCATCAGCATTACATAATCTCAATACTTCAATAATACCTCATTTACCTTACCTCTTGTCCACGAAAACTCCAATAATCATCAACTTCACATAATCTCAATAATACCTCAATCATACCTCTTCAATACGTCGATATATATAAACCTCAGCACCAATATCATTTCACTTCCATAACAACTATTTCCTCTAGTCAGTCTCCTCGAACAAGTACAGACAAAATCCTAGTGCAACTTCAATTCAGCATCCCATACAATCCGAAGACACAGTGTCCACACACAACCTCTGTGTAATCCATCTGACCCAAATTTTCTACTCATTATAAATTATAAGATACATTTTGGTTCCTTGCCCATCATTAAATAAAAGAAATGCATACATGACCTCTAACAGACTTAGTTCGAATAACTCTCAGTAATTAAGTACGATTACGAAGTGTTACTGATCGTGATATTTCAGTGTGTAAACCACTTCAAAAATTATGGCAAACAGAAGCAAACATGTGGAGTATTTCTTGTGTCAAGAGTCACTTCCTATTTCAATTGCTCACGAAGAATGCAGTGTAATAACTGTCAATGGTCTAACCCTAGTTTTGGTATGTCATGTCGTTAGCTTCCTTCCTATTAGCATAAGTTTATACAGCTTCCATAAAACCTCCAGCTCATGTGACTTCTATGCAGTTTCTTGTACCAATGTCGTTCGTAGAATTAGCAGTTCATTTTCTTATCTTAAAAATATAAGGCACTGAGCGTAAGCAATACATGCAATAGCGAGTAAATATACCAGTAGAGAACAGAATGTCAACAAGTGGATGCAGCACAATCCCTACAACGAGGCTCTGCCAAGCGAACAATCTACAATTAATACCATAGTGTAACCTAAACTCTATGTTTGTACACAGTACATTAGCATTGCTATATTCTAAATTGAAGAGTAATTATGACAACAAAACAGAAATGTGTAAATATGCAATCCATACGCACAGCAGCAAACATGTATCTTACATAATAAACAAGTCATTAGCATCATATCAGCATAAGCAAATAAATGTTCATATGTAATCTTAATAAGTAAACATGAAGGCGCAAGCAGATAAATCACAAAGTATAACTTACATACATAACCATATCAGCACAATTAATCAGGTGACAATTATAATTTAAATAAATAAGCACAGCAGGCACATAAAAAAAAATTGTGACATCAGTGAAAAAGCATAGCAGCCAAGGGATGCATAATATATACAAATAACAAGCCTGTTCATTAATCAATCATCGTCAAAATCAGTTAATGTGCGTAAGCACGTCGCTTCACAAGTAAATTCATAGAACATGAAATTTAGCACAAAGTATGAATCACGTAATCGCGAGCAGCAAATTACGTGTAAAGTACGTACCTAAGTGGAAATATGTTACCTGAAAAATAAACTCAATTAACAGTTACCTTTTTTTAGTTTATTACTTTTTTCTTCGAAATTACATTCTTCCTGAAATTTTCTCCATAGTAAGTCGTCTTAACGTTGGACACGCACAGAATTTACCTAAAGGTCTTAAATATTTTACACAACCGTATCCTGAAAAATACTGAACGTTAATAACATAATTTATAAAGTCACCATAGCTTTATACAGAATTTAGTCGGAAAAATTAGACTGTGTATTTGTTTACGGCTGTCAGTGCATTCGCACTGAGCCCTCGATCAGCTGTAGGCGCGTGACGTAGGAAGTGATGGTTTGCGGTCAACGACTGCCTTGTGCGGCGCGCAGACTGACTGTTGCTTTGAGTATGTGCCGCCGCCAAAACACAGTGCGGTATCCTTGTATTCTCCGTGTGTTTACGTACAACTGTTGATGCCTCAAAAGTATGTCATTCCACAAAAATTTTTACGTTCGATATATGATGTATTCCCTTAGAGCGTCGAGATTTAAGAGTTTCTACTTCAATAGTGTTATCATGAATAATTTTGCGAATTCTATATGGACCGTTATAAAGCAGAAAAAATTTGCGACATAAGCCTTTTCCTTTATGAGACAAACGGTGAGACTTAATTAACACCTTTTGACCAACTGACAAAATTTTTAAACGACCAGGACGTTTCGCTGATTTATCTCTTCTAGCAGCCGCAGATGCAATATTTTGTAGAGCCAGGTTGACAACTTCAGAATGCCGCAGTTTCCGTGAAGGCGGAAAAGGAACGATTTCAGAAATGCGATTTGTTGGTACTTTATTTTTTAATATCAATAGAGGCGGTAAAGAAGTTGAGTCATTAGGGAGTTCATTCAGAATGTTTTGAAAAATATGAAGATACTGATCCCAAGTTCTGTGATTCTGATGACAATAAAGACGGCACAATTTATTGATTTCCTTCATCCATCTCTCTGAAGCATTAGATTGAGGGTGAAAAAGTGAAATGAAAATTGGTTTAACCTTACGACGCCGTAGAGTACGAAGCCAAATTTTAGAGCGAAACTGTGATCCATTATCTGATATAACCGTATCAACATGACCCACTTCTTTAAGAAAATGTTTGATGAAAGCATTAGATACTGAACGAGCTGTTGCTTTGCGTAAAGGTGTAAAACACACATATTTTGATGTCAATTCCACTGCTACGAAAATGTACGCAAAACCATTAGTAGAACGAACCACTGGACCGAACAAATCGACTGCAGCCATGTCCTTTAATTTCGCTGGAATGATAGGAAACAACGGTGCTCTGTGAAAAACAGTTGGCGGCTTAGCCTTTTGACATACTTTGCATTTGGCAAGAACAGATCGAATACGTTTTTCCATATTACTGAAGTAGCAATTTTCTCGTAATTTATGAAAACATTTTCTGGGACCAAAGTGCGCATAACTAAAATGTGTGAACGAGGTGTGGCCAAATCATCCAATCTAACAAAGCGTCTAAGAAAATTACAGACACCAAGGAAACTACGAACATCACGTTTTGTGGAAGGAACAGCATAATTACGAATAGCATCTAGTTTCTCTGGATCGGGAAGAATACCTTCTGTAGAAATAATGTGACCGAGAAATTTCACCTGAGAACGACCAAATTCAGATTTTTCCAAGTTCTCTGTAATGCCAACTCTTGAAAAAATACGTAATAATAAATCCAAAATTTTGTTATGCTCACTCCAAGAACGTTTAGCAATAATATCGTCAACATATGAAGTAATATTGTCACGAAGATAAACAGGTAAGATTTCGTTTAAACTACGAATGAATGCTGCAGAAAATATAGTAAGTCCAAACGGTAATTTCCAAAGTCACTTTTGGGTAAAACAGTCAAATCCGGTTATCCTTTACCTACAGTCTAGATAGATTGATAGTAGAAGAGTTGTTTTTTATAGATACAAAGAATAGTGAAAGAGTAGGCAGCGGTGCAGAAAACTAAAAGGGAAATAGCACCACTACAGCTCGGGGCCCTGTGAACGCTACGCACATATTCACTTAGTGTAGTGAATCCCCTGAGGACCTTAATAGCTGCACATAATTTCCAGTTTGTGACTTTGTGGCACATCTGGCGGAAGTGCGTACGTAAATTGATCTAACCATGAACATGGACGTATGTCATTCCTATAATTGCAAAAGATCTTAAATTTCCGAACAGTCAAAAAGTGTTTATAGTCAAAGTTTTCGCCTCGTGGCGACAAAGACCTACCGCGTCTGTCCCATTCCCAATGTTGATTATTTTCAAGTTCGCGCGCCTGGCGCTCTCTTGTTGCATCCCGTAAATGAAACAAATTATTTTCTTCAAACCCCTCCGCTAACTGTGATTCCAAATTTTTTTTGCTGTCTTTTCCTACGATTTCGCTTTCAATATGTTTGTCTTGCTTTTGTAGTGCCTCAAATTCCCTATTAACGCGATCATTAAATTTTTCCTGATTTTCAACATGCTTATTTATGTTCTGGTACTCTTCGGTTTCTGCAAATGGTGATGGAGCTGTATCATCCGTATCTCTGTCCCCATGTAAACTAAGACTTGTCAATTTATCTGAAATCTCCTCATCTCTTTCCAATAAGTTTACGTCTTCCGTAAGTGTCGCGACTCGGGTTTCGGTATTGTCACATTTAGTAGTTAACTGTTCACACTGTTGCGTTAAATTATTTATTCTGTCATTTGGTACGGATTCCTCGATTCTCTCAATTATTTCTTCCTTATTGTGTGCACGTTGTAAATTTAATTCTGAAAATTTTTGTACTATCACGCGATCTTTTTCTTCCCGTTCTCTGTCCTGTTCCTCTTGTCTGATTTCTGTTGAAATTAAACTATTATTGTGATAATTCAAAATCGGTTGTACTTCTCTAATTTCTTTCTTTGATTCATTATTCGTATTTTTGAAACATGTCCCTATTCGTGAGTCTAACTGTGTTTCCATTGTTTCCATCCCGGTTTTAATTGTTCCTATTTGTGAGCCTAACCGTATTGTCAAAGTTTCCATCTTCTTGTTAATTCTTCCTATTTGTGATCCCAAATTTAATATAGCACTCATCAACTGCTCCATAGTAACTGATTCGAAACTCCTTTCGCCCCTAACATTTCCCGCAAAACCAGTTTCCTTCGTCATAGCTGTAAAGCTATCTGTGTTCGATACTATTTCAGAATCTTCTATCGTTAATCTCGTATTCTGTGAATTTCCTGATTGAGAAAAATTTTGAAATGGTTCCGGACTATTTTCCCGACTTATTAAATTGTTTTCCACTTCATTATTCATCATACTGTTGTCCTGTGTTGGCGAGTTCGCCATGTCAACAATTTCGTCATTCTGACTATCCATCATTTTTGCCTTTTTCATTGATCGCGTAATCATTTACAAAACATACAAAACTCGTCACTATATGAAAATTACAGAGAATATAACACGTTATCACCAACAATACCATTCACACGAAATGTTTCCCTCAAACACGATTAATCGAACAATTGAAATAATTGCACCAAATTGTCAAACGCGTATACAAGACAACAAAATTAAATTCTGAAAAAAAAAAACATTAGAAGAATGCCAATTACCAAATCTACACATACAATATAGACTACAATTACTACACTACAAATTACTACAACAATACTACTGTCTACTATTTTTACAATCAGAAGAATTACAAGGGACGATCCTGGCAGGGTCGCCACGTGCATGGGGGCTTAATTAAAATAAAATGCAAATTTTTTTTTTTTTTTTTTTTTTTTTGCTTTAGTAGCTGTCTGTTCGATTACGAAGTCTCGTAAACGGTTGGCCCTGACTAGTATTATTACGCTATCTGACTGCATAGAACAATAACAAAGAATGAAATGGAAATTTTCATTAACACAATTAATTAATTAAGTCCCCAGCAACTATAAAACCTACGAAACCAAAGCACAAGTATAACTGTTCTGTGTGTGGAAGTATGACTCAACGTACGCATCTGGCACGGTTCTTCTTCAACAACACAAGAAATTTTAAATATCATTTATACTGAATTAATTAAAGGAAATAGAAATACCATAATTACTCAAGAAAACCAGAATTACACTCTAATCCCAGAACACAAGCCAGATGCTTTGTTGACTGAACCTGTAATGAAGCATTATTTACGACATTAAATAATGAAAAATAAATCAAGTTTCGTTACCTTCATATATTGACCAAAATCACTCTAATCATTACAATATATCTCCACACCGACTCGCTATTACCACATCTCAACAAGAACTTTTCAGTATCACATCTCAACAAGCGTTCCCTACTAGCACATCTCAACAAACACTCCTCACTACGACATCTCAGCACTGACTACCACGACATCTCAATAATCACTGCCAGTGGAGGCGGCGGAACAATACTCTCTAGCGCGATCTCTGGCGCTGTGGCTCAGTGTAGCCACCTTTCAGTGGTCGTCGTAGATATCGTCTTTAGTCCGGAGACTGGTTTGCTGTAACTCTCCATGCTAGTCAGTCTATCATGCGCAAGCGGCTGCCGGCCCCATGTGGCCGAGCGGTTCTAGGCGCTTCAGTTGGGAACCGCGCTGCTGCTACGGTCGCAGGTTCGAATCCTGCCTCGTGCATGGGTGTGTGTGATGTCCTTAGGTTAGTTAGGTTTAAGTAGTTCTAAGTATAAGGGACTGATGACCTCAGATGTTAAGTCACATAGTGCTTAGAGCCATTTGAACCATTTGCCGAGCGGTCTAAGGCGCTGCAGTCATGGACTGTGCGGCTGGTCCCGGGCGGAGGTTCGAGTCTTCCCTCGGGCATGGGTGTATGTGTTTGTCCATAGGATAATTTAGGTTAAGTAGTGTGTAAGCTTAGGGACTGATGAACTGATGACCTTAGAAGTTAAGTCCCATAAGGTTTCACACACATTTGAACATTTTTTTGAACTATTTGCTAGTGGCTTCATCTCTCTCTGACTACCAAAACCTACGTTTGAACCTAGGTACTGTATTCAAGCCTTGGTCTCCCTCTCCAGTTTTTCCCCCTCAAACTTTCTTCCATTACCAAACTGACAATTCCTTGATGTCTCACGATGCCGTCTGTCTACCGACTTTTTTTTTTTTTTTTACAGGGAAATTGTGGCATATATTTCCTTTCTTCCCAGCTGGATTGTTATTCGATCGACGCATCCAATTTCCATCACTCTTCTGTTGCGCAACGTTTCAAAAGCTATTCTCCTCTTGTCTGAACTGTTTTTCACTTCCATACGACGCTACCTTCCAAACAGATGCCCTTAGAAAAGACTTCCCAAAATTTAAAATTCGTATTATATTTTAACAAATTCGTCTTTTTCTGAAATGCTTTTGTTGCTATTGTTAGCCTGCATTTTGTATACTCTTTACTTGTGCCATCATCATCCAGTACTTTTGTGTGTCATTTGCTAATGTAATTCCTTCAATATCGCCTGATTTAATTCAACTACATTCCATTACCCTTGTTTTACTTAATTTCATGATCATATTATAATCTCTTTTCAAGGCTCTACCCGTTCCGTTCAACTGCTCTTCCATGTCCTTTGTCATCTTTGACAGAATTACAACGTAATCGATAAACCTCAGTTTTTTTTTTTTTTTTTTTTTTTTTTTTTGCTTCCTTCTCCAAATGTCACCTTAGTTCCCTTCTGTAGACAACAATTCTGTCTTACACCTTCTCAGTTACTGTTTCCCTGTAATTTCCTTTGACCCTTTATTACTGTAGACTCGTTTCTGTACAAATTACGTATCTTCTAGTATAAGTCCTAGGATTTGTATTGCCTCGCGTGTTCTTAGGTTTCTGCGGAACCCAAAATGAAATTCCCCGAGGTCATTTCTTTCCAGTTTTTTTTTTTTTTTACATTCTTCTGTAAATAATTCATGTCAGTATTTTGCGCACTGTGATTTACTAAGCTGATACGATATTGTCGTACCTGCTTTATTCCGGATTAAGATGCAAAGTTCATGCATGTCCAAAGGAACTTTGCATTGTAATTCGGATTAACACAGGCACTGCAGTATCGTATTTATCCGCCGATACCGGACAAGTGACGTTCAAATAAAATGGCTCACCTGTACGGGAATATGCATATGTACGATTACAGGCCGTAGACACGTGGCTGACCGTTTGGCTACCTGAGGTGAGTCGTACTTGGGTTGCCAAATGGTAAAGTGACCGCTCGAGATAAGTGGGGAATTCGGGTTCGAGTCTCGGCCCAGCACACATTTTTGCAGTCGTCACTCCATTCTACAGGTGATAGATGTTCATATTCGCAATTGCGAATAAATTGAATGTAGTAAGTTGATGGTTTGATAGTAATCACACCTGTCAGCAACTGCCTTCTTTGGAATTGGAACTATCACGTTCTTCCACATTCTGAACGTGCATTCATATAATTCTTCTAGCAGTCTGAGGGTATTTCGCCTGCCTGATTTATCTTGCACACCATGTGAAATAGTTCTGTCATGGTTGACTCCCCAAAGGATAAGCAGTTGTTCTGACGGAGTGTCCACTGCTCGAAGGGTTTTGTTTCGACTTAGGTCGTACATTGTTCAGTCTAATTCTTCTCGCACTATCATACCTCCCATTTCATCTTCATCTACGTCCTGTTCCCTTTCAATGACATTGCCTTCAAGTCCATTTCCCTTGTTTAGTCCCTCTGTATACGTATTTCACCTTCCAGCTTTTCCTTGTTTGCTCAGTACTGGCTTGTCATGTGAGCTTTTGGTATCGATACAGCTGCTTCTCCTTCCTCCAACGGTCCCTTTAATTTTCCTCTATGCCCTATCTATCTTTGCCGTAGTGAAACATGCTTCTAAATCCTTACATTTGTCCTCTAGCCATTCCTGCTTAGCCATTTTGCACTTCTTGTCACTCTCATTTTTTAGACGTTTGTATTCCCTTTCACTTGCTTCATTTGCTGAATATTTATATTTTCTCCTTTCGTCAGTTAACATCTCCGATGTTATCCAGTGAGTTCTACTAAGCCTTGTCTTTTTACCTATGTGAATATCTGCCGCCTTCCCAGTTTCATGTCTCAAAGCTACCCATTCTGCTACTATTGTATTCCTTCCCCATTTGTAGTCGAACGTTGCGGAATGCCGCCTCAGAAACTGTCAGCTTCCTCTGGTTCCTTCAATTTATTCTGGTCCCAACCTTCTCATTTGCTACCTTTTTGCAGTAACTTTAGTTTTAACATGCAGTTTATTACAAAGAAATTGTGTCTCCGTAAATGTCTTAGTTTTATATTATGTAACTAGTCTGAAACCATTCAGTATCCCCAGGTATCCTCTTTCATTATACAACCTTCTTTCATGATTCTTAAACCAAATATTAGAGAGGATTGCAAAATCTACCTGATGGCTTCTTCTTTCATTTCTTTCCCCAGTCCATATTCTCCTACGATTTTCCCTTCTCTTCCTCATACTACAATGGAATTCCAGTCACCCATCACACTTAAATTTTTGTGTCCCTTAACTATCTCAGTAATCTCTTTTATCTCACCATACATTTCTTCAATCTCTTCTTCAGTTGCGGAGCTAGTTTGCATTTAAAGTTGTACTGTTGTGGTGGGTGTTGGCTTCGTGTGTGTATTGACCACGATAGCCTGTTAACTGTTCTGTTCATAGTAGCTTACCCGCATTCCTGTTTTCTTATTCATTATTAGGCCTACTTCTTCATTACATCTGTTTGATTTTGTATTGATAACTCTTTGATCGCCTGACCAGAAATCCTCTTGTTCGTGCGATCGCACTTCACGAATTCCCCCTATCTCGAACTTCAACTTATCCGTTTCCTTTTTTAAATTTTCTAGCCTACATATCCGATTAAGGGATCTAACATTCCACACTCCGACCCGTAGAATGCTAGTGTTGTTTCCTGATGACGACATCCTTCTGAGTAGTCGTCGCCCATAGATCTATATGGCGGCTATTTTACCACCGGAATAGATGCTGTCATCATTAAGCAATACAGTAGAGCTGTACGCCCCCGGAAAAAACAGCAGGTGTCGTTCGCAGTATGAGCACAACAAGGCCGTGATGGTTAACGTTAGAAGTGCAAAACAGTCAATCATGCGATATTAGTGACGATTGCATAGTTTTAGGAGTCACTAGGCTCATTGATGACAGTGCTTACGACGTTTCACCCCTAGGGGTAGGGGGGGGGGGTCCAAAAACAGTGACATACCACCATATCTGTATAAAGCGTGAAGCAATTTACATAACATTTGGCACATGTAACACTTGCTATCTGGAGAGGAAGGGGGGGGGGGGGGGGGTAGTCCTAGCAGCCCCTGTAGCTGAAGGAGGCGGTGTAAAGAGGTGACGTGAAAGCTTAACTTAAGAATTTCTAGAGCCGTTTCAACCAAATTTAGCATAAATAACTTAAGTGTCTGGATGGGGATAAGGAGGGATGAAATGTACAAACGTTCGAAAGCGCCCTGATAGTGTTTATCTCTTGCATTTAGTTGACTTGGAATACTTTAATGTTATGAAACGCAGTCTTCGTATTATCTGTTTTCAATGCAACGGCCACACGAGGAGAATGCCTACTGTATCGAGCCAGGAATTTTTCAGCTTGCTTTGGGGCCATAGGCTGAATACTACAAATACAGTTAATGTATTCTGTGGAGTCGCGTGGTGGGAAACAGCGGATAATCACAGTTGCCAGCGACAGATATATTTCTCGAAATGACAATCAGTTGCTATTGTCAGTGTGCATCAAACGAAACGGACGTCAGTTTGCCATATTCAACATAACGGAAAACAGCGGAACGGTAGCGAAGAAATGAAACAGATGATCAACGGCACCATCGACTTTTTATTGCTGTGTGGGAACGTGTCACCTCAATGCGAGTTAGAGATAAGAATGAGATATGTGTAGAAATATATGTGAAACACATACCTATGAAATATGTATCACGTATGCGTACGCTGGAAAAGTCTCGAACGAGAAGATCGTTTTGTCCACGATCAAAATGGAATGGAGGTGGTCTGGCCACATAGCCAGGCGAATGGATTCTAGATGGACCAAGAAAGCTCTTTGACGGATTCCAAGAGACGACGAAAGCGGGGAGACAACTTAACGGAATGTGGGAGATGATATTAGAAAACATGCAGGAGCATTAGTATGGATGCTGCCGCTGAAGACCGTTTAAGTAAAACTCCAGGTCGGTCTCTACTCAGCAGTGGTTGTCAAATCCAACATCATTAATGTATAATGACACATTTAAATACAGGTGTACCCCACATCTCGGCTTCATTTATTTCCTTCTCTTTCTGTCCCTTTTTTACCTTTGTTCTGTTTCAAGCAGATTTTGTGTTTACATCTCCCAAATTTTATCAGATTCTTACTGAATCCTACTTGACTAGTCTGTTTTCGACTTCTTTAGTCCCCAGCGGCATTTGCGCATGTAGCGGGACGTTTTTCTTGAATCCTCGTAACACAGATTCCCCATTGTCAATTCCAGACGTGGCTTTTGGGAGATTGTCAGTATCCGTTACCAAGAGAACTAGTTGTATTTCTCCCTAAATTTGTTCCATCTAATGCGTCAAGTTATTAAACAAATACCGGTAGTTCAAATATTTTGGTCGTGTTGGACAGCAGAAATAAGAACATTTGTACGTGCTTTTCTATTTGGGAATACTGGGACGAATGCCTGTCGCAGATGTAACTTGACGTAAGTGTTTGTTCAGTTCGAGGTCGCAGTAGTAAATCAGAAGGTTCTTCAGATAGCGTTACTGTGACTCATGCATCGAGTCTGTGTTGCCAGCAGATAAGACGATTCGGTTTGTGTTCCATTCAGTGCGAAGATTTCCGCGTAGGTAAACACCAAAATAAACTGTGGTGTTACAGGCATTCACCAGTTCAAACGATGCTTTGTAGCGTTTGAGACTGTACAATCTGGCATTCTATTGTTGAGGAAGGAGGGGGCCGTGACACCTCACTGGAATGCTAATGATCATACTCGTATTTCACCCAGAGTCATATTGCTATCGGGGGCGTAGAACTAGGTTAGGATAATAACTTCAGTATGGATCATTTCCCGGCATTGAGAGTCATATATGAGAGATTGTGTAGCGTGGTGCCTTGAATATCGATTGATGAAGGAGATATTAATTAGAGTGAATTAGCTGTCGTAACCTGATACCACTACCCTATATAAGCAGATAAAAGAATTCTTACCTGCAGATCATGTGTCCCTTGATCGTGGCAGCGTCGGATGACGGGTAAGACAGGTGTTTCGTCCGAATGAGAGATGCGAAAAGGGATAACGGGAAGACAGCAAACCAGAATAATTAAATATTCAACTTTTATAAACACACATCAGTGGTAGGTAGCCTTGTCAGCCTGCAGTTCTGGATTTCTGGTCGTTTAGCTGGTCCTGCTTCGCAAACTACAAGTGACAAGAGAAAAACAAGGCAACAAGAAATGAAAGATTGTCCAGTCCCTACTGCATCCTAATAAGTGGAACATGAGTAACCATCAGAAGCAGTATAATCGTTGACCCCGAAAGATGGGAATACGAATACACAAGGCGATAAAAGTAAATGGGAAGTTCTGCGTTACAGCCCTGGATAGGCCAATTGGATCCAACCAACCGCCATGCCATCCACTCATAATGGCGCCATCGGACGCGGTATGGAGGGACATGTGGCCAGCACGTCGCTCTCTTGGTTGTCGTCAGGTTTCTTGACCTTGGAGTCGGTACTAATCGGTCGAGTAGCTCATCAGTCGCTCTCATGAGGCTGAGTGCACCCCGTACTAGCCCTCCCACCTAGAAAAAAATGGTTCAAATGGCTCTGAGCACTATGGGACTTAACATCTGAGGTCATCAGTCCCCTAGAACTTAGAACTACTTAAACCTAACTAACTTAAGGACATCACACACATCCATGCCCGAGGCAGGATTCGAACCTGCGACAGTAGGAGTCGCGCGGTTCCGGACTGAAGCGCCTAGAACCGCACGGCCATCACGGCCGGCTCCACCTAAAAAGAATCCCTGGCAATTCTGAGAATCGGAACGGTGTCCTGCACATTGCAGTCAGCCGCACTGACCACTCACAAGGAACCTCTTGATTGCGAAGTCGCAAGTTAAATCTTAAATAAGGCTCATTTGAAAGCGTTGTGTTAACAATTATGAAATATTGGCTGCTATTGACTCACCTTGTGCATTAGGAGGGCGACAGAAAATGAGCGTCCGGGAGGGCCACAGACCAACATTCTGTGGATTGTATGTATTGCACTTCACAAAATAGATATCTTCGATATTCAACAAATATTCAAAACAAACATTAACTTGCACCGTGAACGGCGGCCGTTGTGACCGAGAGGTTCTAGGCGCTTCAGTCTGGAACCGCGCGACCGCTACGGTCGCAGGTTCGAATCCTGAGTCGGGCATGGATGTCCTTATTTTAGTTAGGTTTAAGTAGTTCTAAGTTCTAGGGGACTGATGACCTCAGATGTTAAGTCCCATAGTGTTGAGAGCCATTTGATTTTGCACCATGAACACCGAATGGAAAACGGCACGCCACAGTGATCACCAAGGTTCGCACTATCGTGATCGAAGATGAACTCCTTGGAAGTTAGAAATTCTTCCAATCCATCTGTGGCTTGGAAGTTACCAATAGTGCAGAACGTTCAGCTAGGTATCCACTCTGAAATCCATATAGAATCATATTGGTGTAACTGTATTGGCACGCAGCCGAATGCGGAACAGTCTGTCGTGGAGCTTATCGTGAAACTGGCTCTCCTTTAGGGCGTAGCTGCAGATAGTGCGGTAATATGTTTTATAGGCACGGCAAAAACAAACGTCCAGAGGCCGAAATTGTCCAGTGGTTCCAGATGGTATGAACTGCGATGTCACACACTTTTCAGGAGGGATAGTTTGCTCTAAAGGAATGTGATTTGTATACGCAGACCAGGAATCAAGCAATAGAAGTTATCTTGACCAGCTATTGGCCAAAAGCAATCCTCGTACCGCCGGCCGTTGTGGCCAAACGGTTCTAGGCGCTTCAGTCTGGAACTGCGCGTCCGCTACGACCGCAGGTTCGAATCCTGCCTCTGGCATGGATATGTGTGATGTCCTTAGGTTAGGTAGGTTCAAGTAGTTCTAAGTTCTAGGGGACTGATGACCTCAGTTGTTAAGTCCCATAGTGGTTAGAACCAATCCTAGTACCATAGTTGTAGTTCTTTTATGCAATTTTCCCACTCTTGCTTGTTGTGACGGAAGTATTCCTTATTGACCTTGCAAGATCACGCACATGATGAGGGGCAGACCACCTCCAACTTCTCGCAGCACAATAAATAACTTCCCAGCCAATTGATCATCTGTAGTAACAGTCGGCATAATTGTATACGAATGCGTTAAGGCACTGACGTTAGTTAATCTTCATACAACTCTTTTGGTACCTCTGATTTCCAGGTTTCATTTCATATGCATTTCCTCTTCAAATCCCGATTGATCGAACTTGAAAACATATTCCTTAGTGAACGACGGTACAAGTTTGTTTATCTCATCTACATATTTCCGCAGTTTGCTGTGCATCGCCTCGTAGATGCTTTGTTTGAAGTTGTTATCTTACTTCTTCCGGTTCTGTAGCATTGTTTGAAGTTAAGCAACCACCCACTGCTTCCAATGAAATCGCTGTAATCTATATCGCGGCAGTATGATGTTTATAACGTAGGAGGTTACTAGCACGCACATCCTGTAAATTGTATCAAGCATTCTGAAACAAGCAAACAAAGTGCGCCTTTTCCTCCCTTGAATATCCGTAGTTTTCCGTATGCACTATATGGTGATATTGCTGCGCACTTATTCGAAATCTGTTCATAACGTTTTTTAAACCATGCAGCGTATGATCTTCCTTGTACGTAATTATGTTTAGTACCCGCTCCTTGGACAGCGACTAACCTTTACTACGTTTCACTGGATGCGGGATTTGTGGCTCCCTGTTCGACAAGGATGATGATCTACGTGACTCGACACCTATTTCAGTAGAACTTTAGCTTGTTGAGCACATATGGTCATCATTGTACTATTCATGTACATTGTCCACACAGTCGAGCGTACCGACACCACACATTCCACTGACTCATCTTGCAGAGACGCTAATACAGGGTGTTTCAAAATGAACATACCGGTTTTTAGACGTTGTGGCATTTATTGCGTTCAACTTACAATTGCAAATAATACACCAAATGAAAGAGCAACTCATACAGTTTTGTTTGTATAGCGGTGCGCAATGGGAAGAGTGTGGAATAACAACGAGTGACTGAAAAACCTGTTGAACGAGTGCGAGCTTTTCACGCTTAGCCCCAAGAAATATCCCCGCGGAAAGTTTATGGGCCTTTCTTTTTCGGTGAATCAACTGTAACTGATGTTCCTTATCTTGATGTGCTACAGCTATGGCCTGTGCCTCAATGGGAAGAAGCTGAACAACACATCTTTATTTGAGAGCAAGATGGTGCGCCGCCTCACTGGCATAACTCAGTGCGCGACTGGTTAAACGAAGTTGGGCGCGACGGGCCAGTAGACACAGCATTTTATGCATGACCTCCACGTTCACACATCATGTGACGCGATCATGTGTATGTGCCTCCGATACCAGCTGATGTATCCGAATTTAGAAACAGTGTTAATGCAACAGTTGCTCCTGACACATTGATCAAGGTTTCATATATGATGTCCCTTGGCCCGTGCTAGCGATACAGATCTGTTTAACGACGTTTTTATTGTTATTGGTTTAAAGTGAAGATATATCGCGAGGTAGTGCGTTTCAACTGCGCGAGCGAAATGTTTATTCATTGACTTAGAGATGATCCATGGCGAGCGAAGAAAAATAGGAAAATCGGAATGTGACGGGACTTTGTTACGAGACAGGATAACTAGAGGACGTGTAGGAAGTGTGGGCAATGAAACAGTCATTGTTAACCGCCACATTGTATAATTTGTGTTTTTTTTTAGATTCACAAGCGATGTTTAATGTTAGTGTGGAGTTCAGCAACGGCCATAATACAGTCTTTTGCTTTTCAAAGGTAATTGCGCGTATTTAATTTTTATGTAAGGATTCTGTGATGAACTATCATGTACTATAAGCTTGTATGGGACTTCGAACATTTGGTGATCGATGATTGCTGTAGAACGTGCTTCAATGACACGGTCAAAACCTTAGAGAAAGCAACTCATTTCACTCGCAGACAATCATCGAATGACCAAATGCGAGTGGCAGTGTTTCAGTTCGAGAAGATCCTGTAGAAATTTTCTTTATCTCACATTTCAAGAATTTTACGGGCAAACGTCGGAGTCGGCAGCTGCTTCACCGCCAAGAGAGAAACTTGTCTACGTGTACGAAATTACGTGCGTTGTGGGGGGTCTTCGACGCCCCTCGGAATATTGTACTTCACAGACATACAAACAGAGACCTACACACACTAGTTCAGTAACCACGAGTTTAATATTACCGACTGGAAAAACATCAAATTCTCCTTATGAGCAGTAATATTATACGGAACAACTCGCCTATCGACTCAATGTGTGATCGGTGTTCACATTGAATAATTGTAAGAAAAACTGTTTGTGTTTCTGCCGGCCGAAATGGCCGAGCGGTTCTAGGCGCTACAGTCCGGAACCGCGCGACCGCTACGGCCGCAGGTTCGAATCCTGCCTCGGGCATGGATGTGTGTGATGTCCTTAGGTTAGTCAGGTTTAAGTAGTTCTAAGTTCCAGGGGACTGATGACCTCAGAAGTTAAGTCCCATAGTGCTCAGAGCCATTTGAACCATTTGTTTGTGTTTCTCTTTCATTTGGTGTATTATTTATAATTATAAGGTGAATGTAATATGTGCTACAAAGCCTTAAAACCCGTATATTCATTTTGAAACACCCTGTATATCGTCTTACTCTGTGAAATTCCTTGGGTTGCTTTCTGATGAAAGCTTTGGTAACTGTTGTAGACATAATAAAATCTTTGCTTTGTTTATAGCTGCCATTACTTTGTATCAACATCATTAGCACTGTAGCACTGTTGTGAGTTACTCGTCGACAAAGCAGTTCCACTACGCTCCGTATATGCTCAACATTGTATACCTGCAGTCCCGCCCCCTGTTGCCATTAGCAGCCAATATTGTGGTTGCATGGTAGACAATACGTGAGGCGTCTAATGGCGTAAACAGCATTGGCCTTTAGCGACCTCGCACTCAAGAGGCTCGTTGTCAGCTACGGAGGCGGACAAAAAGGGCGATAAGGCGCGACAATTCGTACCCTTTCAGTGTCGGCGTGAGCGTTGTGTGTACAGCCTGCGGCGAACCTGCGTGCTCGCATAATTACGGCTAGCGAGGCAGACCCGTGCGTACTCCTGCGTTGTGACCGAAATTCTATCGATGTGATTTTACCCAAAGTAATGAAAGCCGGTTCATGTTAATTAAAGATTGTGGCAAATTCTACACGAATGGTCAACAAAGTTCTACGTAGGAGTTGCCCTGTCCAAATCCCAGTGTGTGCCCGCAGAGCATTTGCGGGTTGAGAGGGTACGTAATGTCGTTTCAGCGATTACAATATCGAGTCACATTAACAAACAGCTTTAGAGTATGAGCCCAACTATCATTATGACGTTGCATCCCGTCTGGCCTGGATACGTGCACTGATTCTGTTGGAAAGGGTTCTATAAAGGTGTTATATCCCCCCTTGAGGCAAGCTGCCCCACGACTGTACCGTGATATCCTTGATATTGGCATTGGGATGGAGTCAATTTCTACGCTGGTTCCACACATATTCTGTTGAGGAGAGATCTGATAGCTTGCTAGGCACAGGAATACCTCAACATCACGCAGCCTGTCCAAAGAGATAAGTGCCATGTGTGAACGGACATTCTCCTGCTGAAAATAGCACCACGTTAATGTCAGTGACAGATAACACATGTGGTTGCGGGATGTCCTTGAAGTACCGTTGCGTCGCCAGAGTTCCCTCAGACACTACCATCAGAGACCTGATGTCATACCCAATGGCTCCCTACACCGTGACACAAGGAGTAGCTCCGTTGTACCTCTCCAAAACATTGGAAGAGTCGGAGTTCTTCCCATGTCGTCAGTATAGTCGCCGACGATGGTGATCCACCCGTAGTGCACAATCTTCGATTCATCGCTGAACACCTTTCGACACCTTCATTAGCTACAATGGTTCCCAGTGCGGGATCACTCCAAATACTGCTTTTTGTATTGTGGTGTTAACGGCAGCTTAGGCATGGGACAGTAATTCCTGCAGCTACTGGTCTCCTACCACTGTTGCAGAATGTTTCATGGACCCCATTACTTGATCTCTGATGGAAGGTGGAGATGCGAAGGTGTTAAGATGTGCTTGGTGCACAATATTGTAATCCTGCCTTGTGGTGGTCAAGCCTGGTAGACTGGAAACTTGACGACGAGTAGGCATGTCCCCATATTACCATGCAGTCCAATATCGGGCCACTGTCACATTTGAACGCCCCACTGATGCGGATGTTGCACGATTCGACCAGCCCGCCAAATGGAGACCCAAAATAAGGTCCCTTTCAAATTCTGTCATGTGCCGATAACGCTGTTTCACGCATGTACGCGGCTTCTCCGTGTCCTTCAGTCACCAATCAACATCTGACGCACTAAACACGAACAGCACTGATGCAGTCGCGTGGCCGGTTTTCCTGTCACAGGGAATCGCAACTCCAATCGTTTCCATACATGCCCCATGTACGCGTACGAAGTTACGTTGACTGACATCCGACCTTGTTTTTTGGATGCTTCACATTTCGGTCACACAGTGTATAATGGGACTGTAGGCAAATGTCTTAGTTTATGTGGTGGAAAATAAGCGAGAAAGAACAGTGGTGAAGACAGCGTGCTCACATTCGAGAGGACTGGGTGTGAATTTCTTGTGCAGCTTATCAGATCCAGATCTAGATTCAGATTTTCAGTGGTTTCTCTAAATGGATTAGGTGAATGACGGGATGGTACCTTCGTAAAGGACACGGCCGATTTCCTTCTCCATTCCGAGATTGTGGTACGCGGGACGTTAGACGTTAGTCTTTCTTTTATTTTTCCGTCCTCTGTTCCTTACAAGGAGTAAGAAAGTTGTGGAAGGGGGAGGAAAGGCTGGCTTTGCTTATTATCTTTTTACCAGCACCGACAAACGCCGCGTGTTCCGAAACAATGCACGTTGCTTGTATACTGCACAAGTACCTATTATTACGGAACAGAAAGAATAGCTCACCTTTGTAGCTTAATATATGTGACCACTCATCGCGAAAGAATGAAACCTTAAGGGGCACTCCCGCCGGAGGTTCGAGTCGTCCTTCGGGCATACGTGTGTGTGTGTGTGTTGTTCTTAGCATAAGTTAGTTAAAGTAGTGTGTAAGTGTGGGGACCGATGACCTCAGCAGGTTGGTCCCTCAGCAATTCACACACATGTGAACATAAGGGGCTGTCAAATGAAGAAGAGACAGATGCAAAAAAAAAAGAAAGTAAACTACGTATTATTTCAAAAGTAATGTCGTAACAGTTAATACATTTATCTCACTGTGAGACAATACAGTCAGTGCCTTCATGGAGAAATGTTTGTGGTTACCTACGGAACCATGATTGTACCTAGGCGTGCACCTCTTCGTCCGAAACAAAATGACGGGCACGAGTGTCTTTCTTCAGGGCTCGAAAAAATGGAAATCGCATCGGGAGATATCGGTACTACACGCATCAGAAAAAGTTTTGCATCACCCGGTTCCCGAAACTCCTGAAGACAGACGTTTACTGTGGATATTGTGTCACAGACACAGTCCCTTTGACTGTTCAGAGATGTCACTAAACCCGCCCATAGATGTGAACAACCATGCATGAGCAGCGCCTGGTAGACTGAGGGGGTCCGACAGTCGATCAGTTCCAGTCATTCCACCAGGAAGGTGGTACACGGCTCGTGTTGCCTGTAGTTCAACGATGCGTAGACGGTCAATACCGCGGCTCGATCGCGTCCGCATTGTTACTGTGTCCCGGGAAGGGCTCTCAACATGGGAAGTGTCCAGGCGTCTCGGAGTGAACCAAAGCGACGTTGTTCGGACATGGAGGCAGGAACTGTCGATGACATGCCTCGCTCAGGCCGCCCAAGGGATGACCGCTGCCTAAGGAATATGACTCGGAGAAACCCTGACAGCAACGCCACCATGTTGAATAATGCTGTTCGTGCAGCCACAGGACGTCGTGTTACGACTCAAACTGTGCGCAATAGGCTGCATGATGCGCAACTTCACTCCCGACGTCCATGGCGAGGCCCATCTTTGCAACGGCGACACCCTGCAGCGCGGTACAGATGGGCCCATCAACATGCCGAATGGACCGCTCAGGATTGGTATCACGTCCTCTTCACCGATGAGTGTCGCATGTGCCTTCAAGCAACCCGATCACATTGTCCAGCGTGTGCAGCAAGGTGGAGATTCCTTGATGTTTTGGAGTGGCATTATATGGGGCCGACGTACGCCGCTTGTTGTCATGGAAGGCGCCGTAACGGCTGTACGATACGTGAATGCCATCCTCCGACCGACAGTGCAACCATTCGCAACAATTCGCGCCTGCATCGTGCACATCTTTTAAATGTCTTCCTTCAGGATAACGACATCGCTCGACTAGAGTTGCCGGCATGTTCTCCAGACATGAGCCCTATTGAACATGCCTGGGATAGCTGGAGAAGGGCTTTTTATGATAGACGTGACCCAACAACCACTCTGAGGTATCTATGCCGAATCGCCGTTGAGGAGTGGGACAATCTGGACCAACAGTGCCTTGATTAACTTATGGATAGAATGCCACGACGAATACAGACATGCATCAATGCAAGAGGACGCGCTACTGGGTATTCGAGGTACCAGTGTGTACAGAAATCTGGAACACCACCTCTGAAGTTTCACTGTATGGTGGTACAATATGCAATGTGTGATTTTCATGAGCAAGAAGAAGGGCGGGAATGATGTTTATGTTGATCTCTATTCCAATTTCTGTACAGGTTGCGGAACTCTAGTAACCGAGGTGATGCAAAACTCTTTTTGATGTGTTTATATAGAATATGTCTGAGGCTTCCCATCGAAACTTTTGTAGTTTACTCGAAACAATCTTGGCAACAAGTAGGTCGGCCCAGAGCCTCGATGCCTCCCCACCGCGCGACAAATGAAGTAAGATGACGTCAAAACGCCATAAAGATGCTGTGAATAGCTCCCAACGCACAACGAAATAGAACCCCAGCTACTTCTCCACAGTAATTTGTTGAACCAACGTCCAGGTTTTAGCATTTTGTGACTCGTCGCCATTAGCGCTACTGTAACAAAGCCCTAAGGGCACGACACAGTGGCACACCGCGCGTTTGAAGTGGAAACGGTGAACAATTTCTGCCTTCACAGGAGTGAATGAGCTAGGCTGCACGTCACATCCTGGTTGCGTGCACGTTGGTCAACCCAGGTGCATCACCGATACGATGTACAAAAATGAAAGGGGGAGGGGAGATGTGCATTTGGATGTGAATCCACTGAAAAGGAACTCCGGTGTTAAGCGATTCACAACCGAAGGGGGCATTTAACTAGCTACCATACGTGTCTGCAAGGCCTCGAGGCAGCTTTTTTTCATAGCAGATATCGAAACTTTCGGGTACGGGAGATGCACTACCTAGAGGATAGTGTACCGACGAACACACGACCTGTTTTGGTTGGTACTTCAGTCTAATGAGTTATTTTGGAATCACACATGAAGGAATGCCCACTAGGGACCACCGTAAGCTGTTTCCGCCATTTTGTACAGTTTTTGTTCTTGTTAGACACGAGGTTGTGTCTTGTGCAACATTGGTAGAGTTTTCACATCTATGCATTTAAGTGCTGTATAATGTTTTAAAGCTATTTGGAACAAACTTTAATTCTTCAGGTACAGAATTTTATGGCAAGTAAAGTCTATACTACTATATAGAGACAAGTCCTTCTTTAACGTGGTCACCAAAAATCCACAGATGACTACCCTGTTCACGGACTTTGCCCTAAAGGAGGCTTGGCGTGGTTGCAAAAAATCAAAAGAAAGTGGTCAAATATACCATCATAAGCATTCTCTTCCTGAGCCTGTTATGAGTGAAATAAAACCAATTTTAAGAGACCTGAGTGACCCTGTTTTGCTTAGTAAATGTCTTCATGGGGATACTCAGAATACAAATAAAAGTTTCAGCCATTGCATATGGGAAAGATTATCCAAGAATGTTTTTGTAGAACTAAATACATTAAAAGTTGGTGTACTAGGTGCAGTGATATGTTTCAATATGGAGTGGAAGGTTGGAAGTCCTGAGAAATTTAGGCATAAAATGTGGCTTAGATATGGAAGATCAAGTGCTTGCATGTGACAGACAGCGAGTGCATGAAGCTAAAAGATTCGCTCTTTAAGTTACCAAAGAAGCAAGAACTGCTAAAAGGAATGCCAAGAGGAAGCTTGAAGATGAAGAAATGCTGCAGGATGAAAACTATGCTTCAGGATTGTTCTGCGGCACCGTTTAATTTGACTCATATCTTCATTCGCAATTTCCCGTAAGTTCTATTTTTCAGAATTCAGGTACAAATATTTCCTAAAGTTTATAAAACATTGCTCTGATTTTTTTCTGTAACTTGCAGTAGTTCATATTTATTTTGTAGACCTGAGCTTTTTTGCAGAATCAACTAAATTACAGAAAAATAACATTTTTATTAGGAAAAAAATTATAAAAAGTAAGATGTGATATTTTTATCCTTGTAATATAAATAATAGGTGGAATTAAATAGGTCTAGTACCTCAGCCATCATGTCATGCATATCTGGTAAAAATTTGGTCTCCTTCAAATGTATAACATTGGGTTAAATGGTACCTCAATTTGAGGGCGCATTTTGGAAAAAAAAATTGCATCAGATTCTTTGCAGTTTTTTAATAACCCTAAGCAGGTTCAAAACTATTCAAAATACTTCTAATTTGTTTAGAAAGTGTGCTGCATTACCTGATATCAACAAAAATCTGTAAATCATATACATTATAAACAGTACCTGAAAGAAATAGGTGTTGATTTTTACATAATATTGAACCGGAAAAATACCCTGTATCCTTAACAGTTTTACCTGTCAGTTTGTGTTATTCGACAATAATTTAAGTTTCAAAACGTATTTAACTATTTTTGATGATATTTCTATGTAATTTGATATCGTTTACTGATTGTTGAAATGTGATAGTGATAACGTAACAGATAGACTATTAAATACGATACTGACAAGATTTTCTCGATTGCAAGGCTTTTAAATTTCAATGAAATATTTGTTCATGGGTTACATGACCATGAAACTTACGAACATGTTTTGACATTTGGAAATACCTTAATTTTCCGGAGTAATTTTTGTAAAGAAAAAGACTGCAGCACGTAAAAAGTTATTGCCATCATATAAATATGGAATAAGAAAATATATTAAACATTTATAACGGAACTGGCTAGAGGTGAAAGTCTGAAACTATACCAAGGTACAACACTCTCTCCCACTAAAGGAACACATGCTTGGAGAAGCATTGTTGTATAGTATTACGGAACCAATTTTATGCTTGCGTGTTGTGACCTGTTTGGAGAAAGAAATCCACAGTTCTGCAAACAGCGGTCCTTCGAATTCAATTAGCTCTGTTGGCTCACGCGATACCGAGGACGGTAGATAACTGCGCCTAGAATGAAATGTGCCTTGACATTCAGAAGCTATTCATACACTTCCTCAGTGGCACCTAGTGAACAAAACATGAACTTGAGGAATATCGGACCAGCATTATGAATGGATTCAAATCTTTCTAGGAGACATAATTCTAGTTTTTTAAGACTGCAAGTACATTGAAGCGCCAAAGAAAGTGGTATAGGCATGGGTATTCAAATACAGAGATAATATAAAAAGGCAGAATATGGCGCTGCGGTCGATAATACCTATGTAAGACAAGTGTCTGGCGCAGTTATTGTTTGGATGGCAGAACTGTATGTTTCACTGTCTTCGGCAGTACAGAAATGTTCCCATAAATTTAACGGCCATGAAACGAAACTTCAGTTTATGGCAGGAATGTGAATAAATCGCAAAAAGAAGCGAGTGAGCAGTACGTTTTATATTTTTTTCTTACTATCTTTGTAAGACGCTAGTTCACACTGACGAATGGACACGTAATATCAAGCCCGCGATATAACTCTTTGTAGAGAGAGTCCCTGAAGCCATTACAGTTGGCCGTATTGCCATTCCTCTTTTTATTCCTACATTTCAACGAAATGTCAAACGTAAGAACGCTCTAACACAGCCTTGCACGGGTTCTCCGAGTACCATTTCCGTTGCTACTAAACCAGCAGTTGCCGCCACGCATATTGCGGCTTTCATTTGAATTTCTCGGTCGACAAACTGCTTTGAAAAACTGCGCGTTCCCCTCGCTTAACGGAAATTTCTTTCTGTTCTTTTTTTTCTCAGCTCATCTCCAGCTTTCGTTCCCTCTTTATAGCGGTGGCTAACAATGTTAAAACAGAAACTCGCCATTGTGTCTTGGAATGGTACTTGAATTACGCAACCATTACGGCACCTCACCTGAACCTCTCGATACCAGTAATACTCGACTGTGTTTCTGCAAAGTCGTTGACATATTTGATTTCATTTGTGAGACATCGATATGTTTATATTGCAATGATTTTATTCTTATGTGTATTCTTTCTTTTATCACTATGATCTTTGACGTACTGGTAACTCTGATTTTTGGGCGCGTGAGCGATTGTCAGTTAGTTGTGGAGTTGTTAGAGAGTCTGACCTTGAGAAAGTCAAGTCTTGGACGTCATGTTGGAAAGACGCGTATTGTAGTCCGCTTATAAAATGTGAACTTTAACAGTGACTGTGAGAGAAATGTTTTCAAGTATGTTTTGTATTGTGAAGTGATGTTAGTGTGTCACGTGATTTTGCAATAAAAGCAATTAAAGGAAGTGTAACTTAATTTCGAAGTGCTGATTATTTTTTTTACATCACCATTGTCCAGCAAAAGTGTAATCTTCAAGAATGGTTCGTGAAGCGCATCTACAAAACTTTTGAATATTGCAGGATAAAACCTAGGTCTCTTTGCATCCGAGCTTGGAATCATAACCACCTAGATTTTCAACGATTGAGCCATGATAATACGAGACCAACGTGGGAAAAACAAAAAGATGAGTGCCTAGTTTTTTCATTATTACATGAAATGACTATTAACTGTGCCCTAATGACACCTGCCACATAATATGACTGTTGTTGCCCGATAATGCAGCATTTAGCAGCGTGAGCAACACCACAATCGTTATTAAAATTTTGACCTTTGTTGTGGTAGGGTTGTTAGTCTCCGCGCACACAGAGAGTTCAGCGCTTGGTGTGACCATCAAGAAACTGGACTAATATTAAATAGACTTAGAACATGGATTATAGCAGATATTATTGAGCTTATAGAAAACAGGAGATTATATAAAAATGCAACTGATGAGCAAGGAAAAGCTGAATACAGAATACTAAGGCATTTAGCTAATAGAGAATCTAGGAAAGCAAAAGAAAATTTTCTTGAAGAAATGTGCAGAGAAGTGGAAGTAAAAATGCAAAACGGAAGAACTGATTTAGCCTAAAGAACAGCAAATCAGTTTTTTAACAAACGTAAAACAACACTCTCAGGCACAATAGAAAATAAAGAGGGGAAAATGCTGTATGGTGAAGACATGGTGAAGAGATGGAAAGAATACATAGAGAAGTTGTATGCCGGAACACCACTTTCGGAAGAAGTAGTAGGAAGAGAAAAGCAAGTAGACGGAGATGACAAGGGAGATGACATTCTGCAAGAAGAATTTGACAGAGATCTAAAAGAACTACGGGACAACAAACCAACGGGTATTGATGACATCCCTGCAGAACTAATAAAGAATGCTGGTGGCAGCATGAAAATGATGCTGCTTAAACTTATTAGGTCCATCTATAACACAGGAGAGATATCGACAGACTTCCAGAAATGGATAATTGTTCCTATACCAAAGAAGGCAGCAGCTACAAAATGCGAACAGTACCGAACTCTAAGCTTAATATCACATGCATCAAAGATTCTCATAAAAATAGTTCTGAAGAGAATTGAAGAGAAGGTGGAGGATATGCTGAATGAAGATCAGTTTCAGAAGGGGATTTGGAACAAGAGGCGATTCTGTCACTGAGACTCGTTATCGAAAAGCAATTACAGAAAAATAAACCAGCTTATATTGCCTTTGTAGACATGGAAAAGGCATTTGATAACGTTATCTGGCAAGAGATGTTCAGAGTGCTGAGGAAAAGTGGAATGAAGTACAAAGACATCCGTGTGATACTCAGTTTCTATAAGAATGAGGTGGCAATGATTCGGAACTGTCACCAGGAACAAGAAGCAAATATTAGAGAAGGGGTAAGGCAAGGATGAGCCCACTCTCCTCTTATATTCAATGCTTACATCCAGGAAGCTACAGACCAAGTTCGAGAAACTACTTAAGTGGGGATCAAAATTAATGGGCAGAAGATAGACATGCTGCGTTATGCAGATGATATTGCTATAGTCACGGAGACAAAGAAGATCCAGAGGAAGTCCTCAGAACAATGGAAAAAACTCTATGCAATCAGTATGGAATGAGAATAAACAAGAAAAAGACTAAAGTGATGCTATGCAGTACAGGAGCAGAATATGAACCTCTGAGAATTAGAATTGGAAGAGGATCTGGGAGTGATAGAGGAATTTACTTACCTGAGAAGCAAAATCACAAGAGATGGTAGAAGCCGGAAATAAATTGCGACCAGAATACAAAAGACCAAAATTGCATTTAATCGGAGAAGGAACTTACTCACCAGCAACAACATCAGTCTGAAAATAAGGAAACGTATCATGAAAGGTTTCGTTTGGACTGTGGCCCTATACGGATGTGAAACTGGGACAATTGGAAAAGAAGAGAAAAGACGGCTAGAGGCCCTGGAGATGTGATGCTATAGAAGGATGATGAAGATCAGCTGGAGAGACAAAAGTAACAAACGAAGAGGAGCTTAGAAGACTACAGGAAACCAGATCTCTGTGGAGGCACATCCAAACAAGAAGAGACAAACTTGTAGGGCGCATCCTACGACACATCATCATTGGAACAATAGCAGCAGGAGCTATTGAGGGAAGGAATCGGCGGGGGCTATCATACATGCAGCAGATCATGAATGACGTTGGATGTAACACATACGTGGAAATGAAGAGGAAGGCAGACAGAAGAGAGGAATGGCGTTCTGCTGCAAACCAACCTCAGGGTTGAACACTAAAAGAAGAAGAACATGCCAAAGTACTTCAAAAAAACAATTCCGAACTAATGCTGTCACGTGGTAATCCAAGCGAGTCAGAATTCGATAGCAGGATCGTCACTGAAGTACAGCACTTGGCACTGAAAGCGCGTTTATTTCGAACACTAACTTACAGCTAGAACAAAACTGAACTCCTAGATGATGAGTGCTGCCATATATACAAACATCAAATATTCTAGAGTATACGAATGTGTACACGAATATGGGGAAGTGGGAAGTGGTCATAAGGCTGATCGAAGTGTCTCTTCATCCCCCTACAGAAGAAGGGGTCAATCAGGAATTTCTCTCATATCCCACGCAAGCAAAATTTTTATCTACATATTCAAACAGCGTTTGACGCCATACATTCAGCTGACATATCAACAGAACAAGCACGTTTTGTTGAAGGAAAAGGAACTCATGAATAAATTCTCAACATAGGGCAAATAATCGAGGAATAGCGAGAGTTCTGTGTTCATGTCTTCATCTGCGTCCTTGACTGTAGGAAAAAAGCGTTTGACTAAGTTGTCTGGGAGAAGTTGTGGCAGGTTCTCGCAGAGTTCAGTGTCCCGCCACACTGTACAGCACTGATCAGAAGATTACGCAGCTGTGAAAACAAGTGCTGACACGTCTCATTTCTTCTGTGTATCAAAATATGTCAGAGAGGGTTGTGTTCTATCGCCCACGCAGGATATGTCATTCGGAATGCTGTTGACGGTTGGACTAAAGGCATCTCGGCTGGCTTCATGTGTTGCTGACGTGTTTTTTTTTAACTTTCGAAGTACTGTACAGAAACTTTGCGCAATGTCTCTTTATTTGGCTTCCATAATAAACACGACACTAGTGAGGTTTACCCAACTGTCTTGCGACTTCGGTGGAGTCACCTTCATGCGAGTTCGTGATTGTTGTACGGAGATATAGCGTGTTGACGTTGCTGCCGAACCCAAGAACACTTCAGGTAGGTTCTTTCGTTTGCCTTCTTTGGTTTCACCAGCCCACAGCCAAACTGCCACTTTCTAATCCAGCTTAGACCTCGGGCTAAGCCACAGATCAGCCTGTCTCCACAACCAGAGCTTTTTATTTTCACATTTGTTGGTTTTCCCTACATTCACTCTACCTGCTAAAAGCCACTTATCACAGGAAGAGCCTCAGGCTCTGCAGAAATTTCTCTTTGCAGAATTATCACTCCACACGAGTGTTCCAACCCCCTTTTCGTTCGGCGAAAACAATAAGGTACCATCTTGAGAACACACGTACATCTGTAGCTGCCAAAGCGTCTACCTGCTGTACCTATCTGTAGCGTGCTGAGTCTGTGACCATAACAGCCAGTACTGCTGAAGTGCCCACCTTTAGCTGAGGATTTTGCTTCAATTCTAGTGACTTGTGATGTTACCGCCATGGCTTCAGACAAGCCCTACATCAGAGTTGCAAGATGTCTCGTGATATTTTGTTTCAGCTAATTTTAAGCTACTATCCAAATGGCGTTCAGTGTCTCTCGCTAATTGCCGGGCCTTATCGCCCGCAAGTCATGTTCATAAAGTATTGATTGATCCGGATTGAAAGGTGGAGGGTAGATTAAAAGCATACAAAAACAAAAATTCATTTATGTACCAAATGCTAATGACTTGCAGAAGCAAACACTCATTCCGTTATTGAGTATTTGTTTTAGTTCCATGTAACTGCCACATGCTTTTCTCATGTCGAGGCCTATTAAATATTGGGTGGTTTGTAAGGGCATGAGGAAGAAAAATAACGAATGAACGATTAAAAAACACATTTTAATTTCCTCAGTGTGACAATCATCTTTATCCGCGACAATCTGGGACCGCTGTAGGGATACAGTTTCGCAGTTGTTAACAGCTCTTTTCGACCGGTGGACAATGGAATGCTGAGCTGTCGTGACACAGATTGTGCACGGCTTGAAAATGGCACATACGTTCAGCATTCTCAGCCATGGCAACAGTAACTTCGTCAACGATTTGTGGCGCAACTGGCCGTCGGCCTCTCACAGGAGCAATTCCCAAATCGATAGTTAATTCGAACTTCCGAATCATGTTCTTCAATCCCTTGCGGAAAGAGAACATCTTCGCATTCCTTTAATGCGTCGAAACTGTGGAAGATCAGAGGTACTATTACCGTACTTTCGATAAAAAAAAGCGTTACGAGTAAAGCCCTGCTCACCTTGTGCAGACCAATGTTGACTGTCTGGAACTGTAATTCACACTGATGCTTGTGTTTCAACCAACGTCACCGGACCAGTAGCGGCGCATAACGACAGGTCGTGACACTAAACACTACTAACGACGCAAATCCTGCAGCAAGTAGTTTGGACATCATTCCAATACAGCTGGGTACCCATACGGTAAATGGTTTGCACTGTACATTGGCTCGAATAGGGTTAAGTTTAAATATAACCATTGTGTACTTCATCCTAGGCCGTCCTCTTCCTCTCTTTCCCAGCCGTTTCCCTTTGAGAATTTTAATGGTAAAAGGTTTTGTGTCTGATGACCTGTTTAGTAAATTTTCTTTTTTTTCTTTTCCATTTTCTTTAATAGACTTCTATCTTTATTGACTTCCCTCAAGACCTCCAGGTTGGTTTTACTTTTCGTCCATCTCTGCCATATCCACATTCCAGCAGCTTCAAGTCGATATTTTTTGCAGTTAACAGAGAGTCCAACTTTCTCTTCCACAGAACAGTGTACTCCATTCATATGATTTTTCAAAGGATTTTCTGACATCCATATCCTTAAGGTTGCCGGTTAAAGCGTTTTTCCGTAAATGCCTGTTTTGCCGGTGCAATCCTTCTCTTCTGTTCCATTAAGCATCTATTGTCCTTGGTGACGATATTACCGAGATAACATAATTCGTTCATCTGCCCAATTCTGACGTTATCAATTTTTATATTTCTCCCATATTTTTCTGTACTACCGTTACTTTTATTTCCCGTTTGTTCACTTTTAATTTCCATAGAGTGTCTGATAGCACTTGCAACATTATATTCATTCCTTTTCCGGAGTCTATAGCTTTATGTCATCAGCAAATCTAATACAGTCGCCGGAAAAATGCCGGAATAAACATTAAACAAAGTGCTATCGTGATCAAAATCAAAAGTTTCCATTTAATCAGAGGATTACGAAACTGAAATTGGATTTTGTCTTGGCAGTGTATTACAAGATTTATCTATGTATCTTTATAAATGTTTTAATGAATTAATAGTAACTAAAACGTTGTCTTTTGAGTGAAATTAGCTGTCAGAATCGAGGTATTTTGACCTCGTGCTTAACTGAAATACACTAATTGCTTCAAAAGCCTTTTCCTTAAAAAAAAAAAAAAATGGATGAGCGGTGCTCTCATGTCATAATGTGGACTATTAGTCGCTAGAAAATCTTCCCCACAAAAAATTTTATGTCATTGCGAATACTAGACGTTTCGGACTTCCAATACATATTCATAAAACTGGGGTAATTCCTAACAGATAAACAAAACACGAAAACTTGGACCACACGAAGGAAGCTCAAGAAGTACAACTAAAAAGATTGATGTGGAAAGGGATGGGTAATTTCATCCAGTTTTATAAAGGGTGTTTCCAAAATACTTCTACAAATTTTGGGAACAGGTTCCTTACACCAGAACAAGAAAGAAAGTTCATATAAACATATGTCCGAAAATCATCCCTTTTCGTGTTGTTAATGAAGGTTGATGTTCAACAGCTTCTCAGGTACAACTCAACAACTTCACTTACCTATGCACTCGTCTGAATAATTGTATCCTTAATAGCGTTGTGTCGCGGTCGCGAGGGAGACTTGTTTACGTTGGTCATTCGTGACGTCATCAATGCATACATGTACTAAGGTAGCGAGTTAACGGAAAGTGCTCCTTTCAAACATGACAGGATATTCATTTTGTGAGCAGGTAGACTTTTATGTACGGGCGCGCGATTGGTAATGGACATGTGGCTATACGGCTATATCACATATTTTCCAAATCGAAGACAGTCGAGTTACGCAACGTTGGCACTGTGCATCGTCGCGTTGCCGAGAAAGGATCCTTAGCACCACATGCTGTTGACCAAGGAAGTTCACGTGTTGCTCGTATGCCTAGCCAGGAAGAGTATGTTCTACAGAGAGTCGAAGAAGAGCCAGTTATCAACGCAAGACAAATGGCCCTGGTGGCGTGTGGTACACCTACAGGTTCAGCATGGAGGATACTTCACGAACATCCGATGTATTTCCGTCATCTTCAACGTCTGCAAGAGTTTACACCTGCCGATCACCGGGAGAACTTTTGCCGATAATTTGTTGTTCAAACTACCAAATGATTGTTTGTCTCTTCAGTTTTGTTTACAGATGAGGCAACGTTTGGAACAGATGGAGTAACAGGTTTCCGCAGCCAACATAGATGGGAAACCTCAAGCTGCAACATTAGCTAGACATCAACATCAAATCTGGAATTCTAGGTGACTGTCTGGTAGGGCCACACGTTCTTCCGGCAAGTCTTACAGGTGTTGTTTACAGGGACTTTATATTCAGAACGCTCCGTAAGACCTACTAGAAGATATTCCCCTGCAGATGAGAAGGAACGTGTGGTTTATGCATAATTGAGCTCCACCACATTTCAGTCTTAAGTGTTCGAGATGCACTGGCTGGTGTCGACCATGAGGTATTGATAGGTGGAGAAGGACCAGTGCCATGGCCTGCCCGTTCGTCCGACGTCAGTCCATTGGATTATTATTTGTGGGGGAATCTTAAACATGTGGTCTGTGCAGCAGACCACCTGGATGCAGGAACTGTTCATCGACTTCTCATGGTAGCCTGCGAAACCATTCGAATTCGTCGTGGAGTCTTCGAAAGAGTGCGGAAGTCCATGATTTGACGACTGTATACTGCGTTTAGAAACAAGAGAAGAACATTTCCAGGATGTATTATCAGTTTGTGTTGATGAGTTCCAATCACCTAAATCGTGGACTTCCATTAATAACTCGAAAACGAAGTCTTTTCGGACATATATTTATATGAGCTTTTTCCTTGTTTTGTGGTAAGGAACCTGTCCCCAAAGTTTGTAGAAGTATTTTTGAAACAGAATCAATTTCCATTTCGTGAAATTTTAGGCTATTGTTTACAAAGGAGTTTTAATTTGAAGCAACCGATTTGGAAGAGATCGAGTGGCTACAGTAAATCTCGAATTTATAAGAGCGGCGAGTTTAATAGAGTTATATCACAAGCATCGTCATCGTCGTCATCATCATCATCATCATCATCATCATCATCATCGCTGGTAACATGAGGAGAGGTAACTGCGTGCAGTTCATAACGATCACCCGATGGTCCAACACAGCAGGTGAAGTCCCTGACGACTGTGCAAAATCACATGACGTGTACATAAGACACAGTTGTAGCTGGCTGCTCTGATAGAGGGAAGGTAGTGGTACCATCAACTATGCATTCATACGTCTATCAGTTGCGTTAAGCTCCAAGGCGGCCCTCCTAACGCTATTCAAGAGCTGTGTACTTATCAGGAATGTTCACCCTCTCTTTCTTCCACATCATTTACGTCAAACACAGTTCCACGATCTCATATGGTCGTCATTCCGGAAAGCGACAGTTAAAACACAACAGCGCAAAGTCAACCTACCGATAGTGAAGGATAAAGAAAAACTTGACGATTATCCGGCTGACTCATCTGTCGGCGTCTCTTCAAACATCAGCACATGGCTTCGCTTGAAGCCCAACAGTGTGTTTTTATCCCGGCGTTATTCGTGGAATACCCACTTTACAGTTATCTGAATGAAAATTAGTTGTTTGCGTTGGTGTTTAGAAGGATTTTTTGTGTTCCTGACTTCGCCTGGAGCCTCAGTGCTGTTCTTAGCACCGTCATGTGTTGGCTCATTCCCATTTCTTGTTTGGCTCGTCCTCGTAAGTGATGGAAAGAAGAGTTAGTTTGGACTGTTGAAAAATGGTCATTGCTTGTGGAAAGATAGAGGTAGGAGGGTGAGGGAGGCTTTCACATTGTGCTATAATATCCCTGAGCTAGTCGCGTTAAGCTGTCGGCTGAGTTCACTTAAAACTTCCGGGCCAATAGGCCGTGGTCGATACATAAAACTTTCTCCTAGCGTTTCCTCTCCGACTGCGGCAGACACCTTCAGAGGTAAAATGGCGAACTGCAGCCAGAGCTCGAGGGAGCGCCGAATATATGGGCAGTGTAGAGAGCACCATCGTTCATAACGTGACGTCGGCTGTGAAATTATCTCTGGTAGTGCCAACATTCTCGACTGAAGTAATCGACCGTCATTCTTACGTTGCGATGTTGACATCCAAATTTTATCTAATTTAATATCTTCCCCTTTTCTGCTAAACTTTCTCAATTGTCTCAGTAGTCTCTCTATACATAAGGGCTTGATAACGCGATGTTTTCGTTACAACACTAGTCTCAGTGAATTTTACTTCATGATCGTATGATGGGACATCTTTACCACGAGAGTGATCGTGAAATAAAATTCACTGAGACGATTGTTACATCGAAAACATCGCATTAAAATGCCCTTATATATGGAGAGCCTATTGAGATTTATAAACGCAGTAATAATTTTAACAGAAAAGAGGAAGGTGTCAAATTAGATAAAATTTGGATGTCAACTTTGCAACGTAAGAATGACGATCTATTACTTTCAGTCGAGAATGGTGACACTACCAGAGATAATCTCATAGCCGGCGTCACTTGATGGACTGTGGTGCCCTTTACATTTCCCATAAATTCAGCGCTCCCTCGAGTTCTGGGTGCAGTTCGCCATTTTACCTCTGAAGATATGTGCCACAATCGGAGAGGAAACGTTTGGAGAAAGTTTTGTACATCGCCCACGGCCTATTTGCACGGAAGCTTTGAGTGATGTGAAAGCTTACATTGTATGATTTCGGATGAGTACTCGTCGTTTATTCTCATTTTGCCGACTGCCAATGATCTGTTTGTCTGGACTGAAGTGCAGTCGTAATTTGTGTGTGCTTACTTCAGACATTCCATAGACCTGTTCTACCATTCTTTGATTGCAGTGTAGGCGTACTACATAGGGTCGTTTTGAGGTAGTTGTATTTTCTTATACGGTGGTCAGTATTACGACCAAACTATCAGGTGGCGGCAGTGAAAATTCTTAAGCTGTATCCACAACGCACCTGCATATGGACAGCTTTAAAGACATTTCCTTGGATACAGCTTAGCTGACGTGTACTTGTCTTCCCTGTGTCGATGACGCGTACATTGTTTGGCCATATGCATGAAAGTCACTGCAGTAATTCATAGGACATCTTAATGGTATTATAGCATGGGTTTAACAGTGAAAGTGGAGAAAGACAACACGTTAACTTTCCTTGACGTCCGTCCATAATTTAATGTTTGCTTCAGCCTCTCCCGTATAGGAAACTTCCACGCACGGACATTTGTATGTCTACACTCAGTCACCAGCGCTTCTCAGAGAGGCTCATATTTCTGAGGCGCTCCGTAGGCGCTCCGTACACTGAGCTACAGCCTTAATGAAGATACTTACCTGAGACACGGCATCATCCGACTAAAGTAAGCACATATAACGCCAGCTTTGATGGGGGCACGCAACACGATCTCCTTCAGAAGTGCATCGAGAATACAGCATTCGTGCCATTCTGTGATGCATTGACGTCGACGGTATGTTGCTTCCTGCAGAGAGTTTTGGTCACTCTATCGAAAATACGCCAATACTTGACACCTGTGAAAAATCACAATGTACTTAAAACGCTCATAAATACATTTAGTTAAAAAATCATTGTTTGCGTGTATGTACGTTGGACACCTTTGTACACAGATCACTTACTACCTGGAAAACTGTGCTGTGCAGGTGGTGGTGAAATACGGATGACACAGAAGAATCGTCTGGAGAAGTTTCAACTAAATTTTGTGTATATTCGGTTCATTATTTGTATAGTTTGTTTAAAAATACTGTGTGGAGTAATATACCCATAACACCGCTTTTGGCTGGGTAGGAGTGAGAAGCCGTGATATGTAAAAATATTCGAGAACGACTGACGTTAGTGACGAGTCCTTAATTTTCAGAATCGCTATGCTCGTGGGTGACAGTCCCTATGACTTTTCACCCCCAAGTGAAACGGGGCAGGAGGGATGCAAAGACAGCTACGTACCAATATAACGTTGTGGCACCTGAGACACTGATTTCTGGAAAACATACTTTGGCAGTAAGACACGCTTAGCACCCCTGTGGCTGAGGGTTGGGTTATAAAGGGTGGCATAAAAGCTTAACTCAGTAACCACTGTAGCGATTTCAAAAGTTTTTGTGTACATGATCGTTATTTTTCAAAAATACTGTGTAGTAAGGTACCTCCACTACACCCTGGGATGGAGACGACGAGAGGGAGTTGTACGTTCGAAAATGAAACGCAGGTATTTATTTCCTGTAGTTAGCTGACTTAGAATACTTTAAAAGTGTGAAACACAATTTGTCTCTTTATTTGTGTTGTCAAAGCGACAGCTGGTCCGTAAGAATGAACACTGCAACAAGCCACTAACTTTGTCTGCTTGTTTCGGGACAGAGATCATATCACACGGCTGAATACTCCAGATATATTTAACGTCCTCTCTGATGGTAGTGGTCATAGATCCGTAGGCTTACAGACTACTTAATCTAATAATCCACTAACTACTGATTTCTGAAGAAAGAAAAAAAAAAAACCGTGGCAGTAAGACACGCTTAGCACCCCTAAGCGCTAAGGGCAACACACACACACCCATGCCCGAGGGAGGACTCAAACCTCCGAAGGGGGGGGGGGGGGGGCACGCGGACCGTGGCAAGGTGCCCTAGACCGCGCGGCTCCTCTCTGGTGTCACATGGTGTAAACAGCGGAGAATCGAACAGTTTCCAGCAAAGTGTTTAAATTTCTGAGCGTGCCTATACTCCCTCTATGTCCTGCATGTTCGAGGCGAACTGAACTTACTCAGGTAAAGTTTGTTAGCTGGTATGTCATACCGACGGCTCCTTACGTTCATTGATGTCCAATAGCCAGTCGTTACTTAAATTGCGGAAATGTTTTCAAAAACCAAGTAGATAAGATTTTCGAGTGGATTTGGTTTACTAGCTGACGCCGTTTACCCCAGAAAAAATGGCTGTTCAATTTGCCTCAGACATGGAGGTCGTACAGCCACGCTATGAAATTTAATCTATTTGGCTGGCTGCGACAGACCTTTTTCTCGAAATGACAGTCGGTTACTGTTGTCAGTATGCCTCAGATGAAACGGAAGTCTGTCGTTCAGATTCAGCAGAAAGGAAAACAAGGAAGAGAGCGAAACTATTGCGAAGAAATGAAACAAATTATTAACGACACCCTCGACTTCAAGATACGAGAGAACATTTCACCACAATGCGGAATTGAGAATCTGAAGATGAAAGTGAACGTTGCGTCCAAGGAATAAGGGAACGAGCCAGCACATAAGGGCCTGTTGCATCTGAGGTATGACCTGAACGTCGCTTACAGGAAATGATCAAAAGGGTAGTACATCGTGGACTGTGTATCTGTATCAAAAAAAGGCCGGCCGGTGTGGCCGTGCGGTTCTAGGCGCTTCAGTCTGGAACCGCGTGACCGCTACGGTCGTAGGTTCGAATCCTGCCTCGGGCATGGATGTGTGTGATGTCCTTAGGTTAGTTAGGTTTAATTAGTTCTAAGTTCTAGGCTCAGAGCCATTTGAACCATTTTGTATCAAAATACAGGGTGAGCATAGTCTGTCTTTAATCACAAAATGTATTTCTAATGAACGATGCTATGCAGTTTGTTGGTTTAACGTACAGTTTTTTATCGTAACGCTTCCATATGGGCTCCATTTATTGCCTGTGAGACGTCTTAAGTGATACTCAGTTACTCTGTATGTCTGCCAATGCCTCTTTCGTCACCGCCTCAGCAGTACCTCGTATTCGTGCCGTAAGGCAGTGCACATCTGGAACTGGTGAACTGAACTCTTCTTCTTTAATGTTACCCTACAAAAAAATCAAGAGAGATTTTCTGGTGAATGACGTTGGGTCTTCTCCACCTAGGCATCTGCCCAGACAGGTTTCATCCAAGAACTGGCGAACAAATATATCTCCCCCCCCCCCTTTCCCCACATCCCCGGTGCACCATCTTGTTGAAACAGTACCCTTGGTGTAATTCCCGTAAGTGAGATGCAACGCAGACTAGCAGCGCGTCATGGTAAACTATTGGTAGGCCCACTGAGAAAGAACGGTCCCATAATTGTATTGTGCATTAAACCATACCACACATTCAGTTGGATCTGTCCCACCACCTATCTGAGTGCTCCAACCCCAGGTCCTGACATGATGCCTCTTTATTTTCTTAGGAGTGTGAAAAGTCGACTCGCAGCCAAACAAATTTTATTTAAGTCTGCATCGATTCTTTCCAGCAAGCTCCTAGCAAAAAAAAAAAGGCACGTCTGAGCCTATCATCTGGCTGCAGCAGTTGCTGTTTGCAAGCATGAAAACGCAACCGTTTCTGTAACATTGGCACCACAGTTTACTGCGGATACCTATTTCTATGGGAACGCGGTCTATTTCCAGAGACTGCGTTGAAATGCTGTGCGCACGGTATCGACCGTGTCGTCTCTCACTCTAGGGATAAAGCTTCTTCTTGCCTTTTCACCAACACTGCCAGTCTCTTTAAACTTTTCATATCATCCTTTGACGCTCTACGTATCTCGCGGAACTCGACCAGTGGAACTAAAGAACTGTCACTGAACTGTAATAGGTGACTGCGCTTCATAAAAACAGCGATTTCTCCTGCATGCATGCATGCCACTCTGACAGCAGGACTCTTATACCTGTAGCGCGAGAGAGATAGACAGACAGACAGAGAAATCAGATGCTGTCAGAGTACTTGTAGAAGTGCATCTATAAAAGCTTCATGAATTAAGCTATCATTGCCAACGTCAACAGCTGTTATAGTATTTCGTGTTTGAAGTAAATTTTTGTGGTCAGGGAAAACATATAAATGATACACAGTGTGAGCATAACGTCTTTCCCTGATGCCAAAAATTTATTTATGTTGGTAAATAGTGCATAAGTTCTTAGCGTTTTTCCACAAGTTTAATAAACACAACAGGTACACATAGCAGAGACTTTAGTCATCACTGTTATATTCTCCTTCACTATTTACAACAGTATGCCAAAACTGGGCTAACCTTTCGATTCCGCGACTGTAGAACTCGCGTGGTTTTGAGGCGAAGAACTCGTAGAGACATTGAAAAAGGTGAAAATCAGGCGGATAAGGTGGGTGCGAATGATTACCCAACCCAATTCCTGTGTAGTGTTTTTTGTGGAGTAGTATCATTTCACCCAATCTTCCTGGTCGTTGTTCTCGGATTGCGTCTGCAAGACGCCTCGCTTGTTAACAGTAAGTGCCAGCAGTGATGGTTGCACCTTGGGAAAGCAATTCGTAGTACACTACACCGTCGCTGTTCCATCAGATGCTCAACACTACTTTAGTTGATGCGCGTAGGTCTGTCTACTTGGAGTTGCTGGTTTGTTTTGTCTGAACCACCCTTTTTTTCCGTATGTTAGCATAAAGACACAGTTTCCCGTCACCAGTAAAGAGGAATGGTCGCTGTAGTTCACGACCAGTTGATGATGAGCAAGCAGAGATGCACGTATGGGCAACTGCTGATTTTTGTGACTTTGAGCATGCGGTACCCGTACAGCCGATTTTTGAACCTTTCCCGTTGCATGCAAATGTCGCACGATGTGGAATGATCGCAGTTCATCACATTTGCCATTTCTCGAGTACACTGATGTGGATCATTGTGGATTAATGCGTTTAAACGATCGTCATCAAACCCCGATGGTCTTCGTGTACGTGGAGAGTCACTATTGTCAAAACTATCCTCCTTAAAGCAAGAAAGCCATTTTCTTGCCATGCTGTGTCCGATGGCATTATCCCCATCCAAGGCACAAATATTTCTGGCTGCCTCTGCTGCTATCATCCCTGTTTTGAATTCAAACAGAAGAATGTGTCGGAAATTTCACCTCTTTCTAGCGTCCACAGCTCCACTCACTATCTCCAAATGACAATATATTAACTGAAGTTGCTACACTGAACTACAAATAAAAATGGCAATCCATAAAGAAACCCATAAAAATCGGAATACAACATGCAAAACAATAACTCCACGAACTTATGCACCAACCAAATAAATAAAAGGTGTTCAGAAACAGTCTGAAAAGCTTGTAAGGGTGTTGCAGGGTAGATTGTGCTCAGAAGTAATTGTTAAGGAAAAAATCAATACGTTGCGTCGTTTCGCAGTTAATTAGCATCGAAGTAAGCCAACCAGACCGTTGCGCGCGCAAATTCATTTATTAGGGTCAGTTGTTATAGCGTAGATGGTAGCGCACGAGAGTCCTCACTCTTTGGCTTGGGTTCGATTCTTACTACCGTCCTATGTCCAATTTTTGTATGGCTGTCCTTTTCGTTTTTAGGAAACCAAACGAAGAAAACGTTTGGTGTTGCGGCTGTGCCATCTTGTAATGCTTTGTGGTTCCTGGCTGGATGAGGAAAGGGTCGTACGATAGGTGGGTGGCCGGTTTCCTCTCACTAGAACACAAAATGCTCACCTGGTTAAAATACACTTTATTACAGAAACCGAATGAGTACTTAACTTCAATGATGTCCAATCTGAAGTTCTGTGGTTAACAGCAATCAAATAACACGGACTAAGTCTTGAATCTTGTCCGTGTCCATATCACAACTGTATACAATGACTAACGTTCCCTGACAGCTAACTTACGCGTGAGGTGACGACTATCACTATGGAAGAATAGAGCACAGTGCGACGTACTGAGTTGCAATGCGAACTGATTCCCGATGCGACGTACTGGGATTGAGACAGCTAGGTCGGCGGCGGCGGCCTATATGCATACTGCCCAGGGGTCATTGTCGGCGCGTAGCTTGGGGGCGTCTTGGTCTTCTCTTGTCGTAGGTGCGCTTAGTTCAGCGCCGGTTATACAGGGTTTCCTAGTGCCGACCGATGTGCTGGCGAAGGCGTAAACAAGCACATTTGGCGACGCCGTTTATGGAGGGTCGCTTGAACTTCACGCTCGCAAAACAATTACTTCTCAGCACAACCTACCCTGCAACACCCTTACAAGCTTTTCAGACTGTTTCTGACCACTATATATCTACTCGTACATAAAACGCTGTGCATGTGGGTATCGGTGCGTCCTACAGATTTCACACTATACAGCACCGCCTGAAGAAGCGGGATAAATGGAGTAATAAGCATTTGATACTACTTCTGTTTTCAAACTATCAAACGATTTCCAGATTACCACCACAAAAGCAGTTGCAGGAACTAAAACAGCAGATAATACGCTCTATACTATGACCTGCTCTCTATGCAATCATTGTTGTGCTACGCTCTATACATTTCATCCAATTTCATCGCTAGACCCATCTCATCGGCATCTCCATGCGCATCTCATCCCAAGCCAACGCCATTTTCATCTCACCCCATTTCATCGGCATCATCATCGCTTCTCACTCTTAAAACTTTTAATTTCTGTCTATATTCTTTCAAGCATTGGTTGATCAGTCCTCGATTGGTTCCACCGCAGCTGATGCTATCAGGCTATGGAAGACAGCCGTTGTTAGCTGCGTGCGGCGTTACTAATTTCTGTACGAACTACTCAGGCTGATAAGTAGTAAGGTAAGATAAATTCGCTCTTAACTCAACATCGCAGAGTTGTATGAGTTATGGTCCTTTCGGAGGTAATATGCCCTTGCCTTCCTCATATCTTTGAAGTGACGTATCCTGCCAGTTACAGAGAGGCCAACGGTTTAACATGGACTCCGAAGCACGGCGCAACGTGTTATTTTTTACACTACCGCTGGGGAAGTAAGTGTTAGTAAGACAAAAACAGTGTAGAACCCACCGAGACTCATGTTTTCTTCTGTTTAATACTTGATTGTTGTCGTCGTCGTCGTCTTTAGTGCAAAGATAGGTTCGATGCAGCTGTCCACCCTAGTCTATACTAGGCAAGCCTTTTCATTTGTGCATAACTACTGCAACCTACATCTACTTGAATCTGCTTATTGTATTCATACCTAGGCTTTCCTCTACACCCCCTACCTTCCTTACTTCTCTCCGTTACCAAATTGACGAAACCTTGATGCTTCAGGATGTGTCCTGTCAAACGATCCTTTCTTTTAGTCATGTTGTGCCATATATTCCTCTTTTCCGTAATTCGATTCAGTACTTCCTTATTAGTTAATCGATCTACCAATCTCTTTTCCGTAATTCGATTCAGTACTTCCTCATTAGTTAATCGTTCTACCAATCTGATCTTCAGCATTCTTGTTTAGCACAGTATTTCTTGTCACCGCAGTTAATCCTCCACATTTCACTTCCGTACAATGCTTCACTCCACACAAATACCGTGAGAAAATGACTTCCTAACATTTTAATTTATAATCTACGTTAGGAAATTCCTTTTTTCCAGAAAAGCTTTCCTTACTATAGCCAGTCTCTCTGTTCCGGCCACCGTGAGTTATTTTGATGCCCACCTGACAAAAATCATCTGTTACTTCTGCTGCTTTTTTTTTTTTTTTCGCGGCATCATCTCATTTAATTCGACCGAATTCTATTACAATTGCTTTACTTTTGTTGATGTTCAGCTTGTAACATAGTTTCAAGACTATTCATTCCGTTCAACTGCTCTTCCAAGTTCTTTGCCACCTTTGGCGGAATCACAGTGTCATCGGCGATCGTCAATGTTTTTATTTCTGCTTCTTCAATTCCCTTTCCTAATTTATACTTGGTTTCCTTGACTGCTTGCTCAACGTAGAGACTGAACAATATTCAGAATATACTACAAATTATGTTTCGCTCCCTTCTCAGCCACTGTCTCTTTCATGTCCTTCGACTAATGTATCTAAAGTCTGGTCTCTGTGCTTGCTTAATACAATATTTTTTCTTAGCTCTGATATCCAGTAATTCTTTTCATTCCAAATTTCCCATTAAGTCTGTCGCAGCTACAGTATTTCTTTTTGCTCGCAGACTTTTTCTTCACGGAGTATGTGACACCAGCATCTCCACGTAACAGCAATGCAATATTACAGTAATTAAATTTACCTGAAGTTGGAACGAGGCCTCCGAAACGCGTCATGGTGAGATATTTTTTTCTGGTTAAAATGACTTTGTCGCTTGCAACAGTTGAACTTACAGTCACAGACAGAAGGTATGCGTCCAGTTATATGCATTTATTTATGAAAGCCAGAGTGTATGTGTATGTGTGTGACTCTTTGTCTGTCGCTAATTCGTGGCGTGTGCATCCTAATTACCACTATTGCTTAAACCAATTAGTGGGCTGTTAGAGGCTAACGCTAGGTGATTATTTTATCAAGGTCCTTACACGGCGTAACATTGCGATATAGTCAGAAAGCGAGTATATGCAGCTATATAAATGTTGCTTATTCACTTCACTGATTTTTTCAGATTAAGTGGAAGATTATTAATCAGTACCATTCATTAGAGCTCATTTCGCGATTTGAGGTGCTTGTTGAGTCGTATTTTAATAAGTATGCCTTGCTTAGTTGTTACGGACTGTTTTTGAAGATATGAGTGTACTTTTAACGAGAAATATTGCTGCAAGGTGGTGTGTCATGGATAGTCCAGTTCTAAGTTCACACACACACACACACACACACACACACACAGAGAGAGAGAGAGAGAGAGAGAGAGAGAGAGAGAGAGAGAGAGAGAAAGTAATTTTTATCTGGAATATCATAGTCCCAGAGTTGAACTGAAATCAGTTTCAGTACATCAGTTGCGACCAATGGTTTCAGGGGATTCTCTTTGATTATGAGGTGAACGCCGAAACTAGAAATCCCAAATATTCCCAATTTGGAAGTTCTTTCGCCCCATTCGCAGTTCGCTGGGATTTGGCTGAAATAACGGAAGTTCTGCCACTGCTGTACCCCGCCCTGTCCTGTTGCTTAGAGGATGTAAGATGATAAGGAAAGACTAGCCGTGAGGCGCGGTCCTGCAACAGTGAATTTCTTGCACGTAGAGACTAGTCGAAACGGCAGTTTTGTTCTGTGCGTTGGGGGCACTTCGGGGCAACTCTCACAGCCCGATGTTGTTCAGCGTTGTTGTGATCGATCTTACTGCCTTGATAATTGGAATATTATTAAAGCGTAAGAGATAGTGTTGATATCGGAAGAAAAGGAAGCAATATGAAGAGATATTGAAGCAGTGGAGGCGTTAGCGTGTGCTGTCATTTGTCTCAGTAGGATAAGTTAACAGTGAAGATATAAACCATGATGAGTTTTCTTTGTATTTAGGGTGGCTGAAGACTTGATTGGAAGAACAGAAAAGAAACGAGAGTAACAATGATCTGAGTTGCCTTTTGTAAATTAATTAATATTTTCAAAATTACGCCTACTATGTGTCGGAAACGGAGGGTTTACTATCAGTTTGTATACCAATTTTGACTTGCGACACACATGTACTTGTAATGCGAAGTCTCTGTTAGCAACGTTTTAATCGCCCCCAGAATCTTCTTTAGGTTTTTTATCCACCAGTTTTCTATCGAAATCTGTAATAAATTAACGCATCTATTTCATGCGTGCCATTTTGGGAATCAAAACCTGTGTGATAAGGTTTTTTTGTTTTGAAATTTAAAATCTCATTGCCCGAAAGACAAGTTTCCTCATTCGTGTCCGTCCGGCATATAGTTTCATTCTGCCAATAAGTTTCGGAACAGCACTTACTGCCACATTCGCCATCCGCCCCCAATACCTCCTGCTCTCCTCAACTGTCCTCTTCACTCCCAAACAACCACACGCCTCTGCGCCCCCTCCCTCCTTGCCACCTCCACCTATATTTCGTATAACCAACCCGTCCCTTGCCATCAGATTTCCCAGTTTTCTTGAGCAGTGTTTTACGGTAGATTTTTTTTTGGGGGGGGGGGGGTGTATATTGCTGTATATGTAAGATTTCTTTTAGACAGGTCTCTAGGAACCAGTGAATCACTATTTTATGATACTGCATCTAAGCTATTATTTCTGAGGCCAGTTTTTTTGTACATCTAAAGTGGTTATGTTTACACTCTGTGTACGGAGTATTTCATAAATGTTATGAGCGTGTATTACAAGGATATATTAAGCACTTAGAACATAAATACGTGTGTTTCCATTCCTGGTAATGTCTCCGGTAATCCAAAGATCAGGATGCTCACACGTTCATGCCGCTTTGTTATGATCTCTGCCGCTGTTTTTACAAATGTTAACGTCAGTTGATGCAAGGGATGGAGAACGGCAGGCCACAGAAATGCATTTGCTGTTAAACACACCACAAGATGTCCTCATATTCTGTTATACGTCAATAGGTTTTGTAAGACGAGACACATGTTTTCTCGACTATGACATGGTACGCAGACAGGTCAGTTACACTGTTCAGTCACATTAATGTGACCCCCGTCAAAATCCCGAATAACAACCTTTTATGGAGTGAACCACTGGGATGTGGAGCCATGACGACTCCAGAGGCGTGGCCAGCAGCGCTAGCTTTCTCGGATGGTGATCCATGGCGTTCCCACAGATTCTTGATTAGGTTTTAGTGCACGAAGTTTAGTAAACTCAATCTGATGCTCTTCGAACCATGCATGTACCGGGAGCTGTGTCACAAGTAGCATTGTCCCGTTAGTACACGCCATAGAGCCGAGGAAGAAAAAACTGCTTGTGGAGGTGAACATGGTCATCCCTAAGGATAGACAGGTACTTGCATTGATCCGCTGTCTTCCAGAATTAAGAGATCGCCCAGGGAATGCCACGAAAACATTCCCTAGACTTTAACGCTGCCTCCTCCGGCCTGTATCTCCCACGATAGTTGCAGGATCTTGACTTTCAGACGGTACACGTCGTTCACGCCAGCGGCCATCTGCAAGATGGAGCATAAAACGTTTCATCTGAGGAGGCCACCTGTCGCCACTCACTGGACGTCCAGTTGCGATACTGGTGTGCAAATTCCAGCCTTCTTCACCGGAGAACAGCAGTCAGCATGGGTGCATAAAGCCACGAACCAGGCGCGTGCTGCGGTGGCCCATATGTAGGAACGTTAGCTGAACGGTCGTTGAGGAGATAGTGTTGTTAGTCCATTGGATCATCTGGGCGGTCTGTTGCTCAACAGTTGCCCGTACAAACATCTGCAGAGACGTCGTTTAGCCGTGTCATCTATGGCCCGTGGTCCACCACAGTTGCCTCGGCGCTGGTTTTGGATAGCGCCATTTTGCCATGCGCGGTATACTGTAACTACTGAGGGTCGTGAACAGTTTGCAAATTTAGCCGTTTCGCAAGGGGTTCCAACCTTGGCCCGAAGGACAATTATCATTTTCTTTTGGCTGTCAAATAAATCGCACCGTTTTCGCACTTCGACAACGACTGCACTGTTTTCCGCATCCCCCCACACACTGTACACATCCTCCACTGCTAGTAGTACCACCGGCCATCTGCGACTGCACGTTGACGTCGAATAGAGGCGGTGGTCACATTAATATGACTGGGCAGAGCATGTTGTAGCATGTAAGTAATGTTTCGAAATACACAATGACTTCTCGTTCCTATGCCTTGCTCTTTATGGAAAGCACACTATTAATTTTCATATTAAAAATGAAGAAATTCCTCGAGCTGTGTTTAAGGCGTTGATTTTATTTTAGCAACTAGTTTCAACGTTGTAGCAACGTCATCTTCAGGCCCTATAAAATCAGCAAGCAATTTGACATCAGTAATCTATTTGTTATTATGTAAACAAATATATTATAAACATATTACATAATGGACGAATTCAATAAAATTAATTACATTTTGGCCGTTTTCATTAAATGCAATCATTCTGGAAATCAACAATTTATGTGGTACCAATAAGTACAAATGAAATTATATATACATGATCGTTTTTATTACAGATCAATGTCAAGCATTAAATGAAATGGGAGTATATATAAAAAAACTTAGGTAACAGGTGTTAACGGTTAGGGATAATAAACAGTTCTAAAGGGAATATGCATTGCTAATCAGACATATGTAGGGTAAGATCCATTATTAAAGAAGGGAGGGAAAGGTAGAAATAGAGTTATGTTTGCATAACACTGCATTGTCCTCATACTAAAGTGACAGTGTAGCGCCGGCAGGGGTGGCCGAGCGGTACTAGGCGCTACAGTCTGGAACCGCGCGACCGCTACGGTCGCAGGTTCGAATCCTGCCTCGGGCATGGATGTTTGTGATGTCCTTAGGTTAGTTGGGTTTAATTAGTTCTAAGTTCTAGGGGACTGATGACCTTAGACGTTAAGTCCCATAGTGCTCAGAGCCATTTGAACCATTTGACAGTGTAGCAAGTTACTTAAACAACGTCAATCACAACCTTTCCTTCCCTTTACTATTCTTTAATAATGGATCTTACCCTACATATGTCTGATTAGCAATGCATATTCCCTTTAGCACTATTTGGTATCCCTAAGCGTAACGCCTGTCACTTAAGTTTTTTTATATATAATCCCATTTCATTTAATGCTAAACATTGATCTGTAATAAAAACGATCATGTATATATAATTTCATTTGTACTTATTGGAACCACATAAATTGTTGATTTCCAGAATGATTGCATTTAATGAAAATGGCCAAAATGTAATTAATTTTATTGAATTCGTCCATTATGTAATATGTTTATAATATATTTGTTTACATAATAATTCATAGATTACTGATGTCAAATTGCTTGTTGTATGTATGGTATATTTTATAGGGCCAGAAGATGACATTGTTACAACGTTGAAACTAGTTGCTAAAATAAAATCAACACCTTAAACACAGCTGGAGGAATTTCTTCATTTTTAATATAAATTTATACCAGCTGACGACCCACTGTCCTCCATTTCAACTATGGATATACGAAGATTATTAATTTTCAGTTCATCATGCACTTGAAAAAGCCTATAAAGCCGAAATCACGATTGTATGAAATGAATGAATAGTAATTTACAGTCAGGTGGAAAAATTTCTTTCAAAAAGCTCATACTCCGGGACAGGTTGAAATATTCACTGTCAAAACAGTTATCTGCGTTGTAGCTAAGCCAGTTTTCAGCAGTATTCTTTCTTCCGGGAGTGCCATTGCAGTAAGATATCCAGGAGAGCTCCTGGGAAGTTTGGGAAGGCCAGAAACGAGTGACGGTCCAGAATACAGTTTGAATTAGCACGGAAGTTTCAAAATCTTTGTGGTTCCACTTGAGAGCGCTTCAGTTGCAAATCACAATGACGAGAGCACTGATCTTTTCTGTGCGCTTAGCAACCGTCCTGTGAAACACATCCAAGTTCTTCATCAAGTCGTATGTGAGTGCTGTGTAAGGCGTGGCGTTTACGATACATTAATGCAATCGAGAGTTCGACAGCAGCTCTGGGGACGCCCGCTGACGGGTTCTAGGTTTGCTCTTTTCTGCATCAGGCGTGAACGCAGGCCGGCGTTTACACAGCTGGTGGTGGCCAGAGGCAAGCCAGTAGCGCGGCCTAGGCCTATGGTTCGCTGTGCCTGCAATACGTCGACAGCGTTGAGTGGTGGGCGTCTCTTTGTTGTGGCAGCCGACTCTATTACTCCGGTCGCTCCTAGAACAAGTACAGCTCGATACCACTGTGTCCTTTAATTCTGTTATATCGCAAGTCGCAGCCAATCCTGAATGTCGAATGATAATGAACTCACTCTTGAACGTAGTATGACAGAGACGACTCTGTCCTAAACTCAGGAAAGATACCGAAAAACCTGATAATGTCCAATTGTAAGTATGCTAGTGGCCATTAAAACGCCAATAACGTGAAGAACAGACAACAACAAAAATATTGTATGTATGCATTATGGTAGTAAGATTACGCCATTAAATTTGTAGGTGATTTGGCGGTATACTGAGAGCGAAATTGAGTACACAAAGCTGCCACCGCTTATAGCGACAACGTCTCTAAACCGGTTAGGCGTGTAGTCGAACTGAGCTTTGGTCACAGGTACAGGTGTATCATTCCACGCTGCTTTAACTTAGTGCAAGAATTCAGTAGTTGTAGTGGTTAGCGTTTGGTGGCGTGCCAGTCTCTCCGCTTGCCATGACCAAATGTTTCCAACGGGTGAGAAAGATCTGAAGAACACGTTGGCCTCGGCAGTGGTCGAACGTCGTATGTATTGAGATAAATCAGAACAGCCTGCTCTCTCGCCCAGCACAAAGTCTCAAGCGACTGGAAAAAAGCGCAGGGGACTCCCGTATATAAGAACGATAAAAAAACGGATCCGCAAAATTACAGACCAATATTCCTAACACTGGTTTCCTGCAGAATTCTTGAACACATTCCGATTGCGAATATAATAAATTTCTTTCAGACTGAAAAGCTACTGTCCACAAATCGGCAAGGTTTTAGAAAGCATCGGTCGCACGAAACTCATCTTGCCCTTTTCACACATGATATCCTGCTAACCATGGAGTAAGAAAAACAGACAGATTCTGTATTCATAAATTTCCGAAAAGCGTTTGACACGGTGACTTTTTGTAGACTGTTAACGAAGGTACGAACATACGGATTCGGTACCCAGATATGAGAGTGGATTGAAGACTTTTTAAGTAATACGACCAAGTACGTGGTCCTCGATGACGAGTGTTCGTCAGAGACAAGGGTACAGCCAGGAGTGCCAGAGGGAAGCGTGATAGGACCGCTTTTATTCTTTATATGTATAAATGACCTTGCGGGCAGTATGAGCACCAATTTGCGGTTGTTTGCTGTTCTGTGGTGTACGGGAAGCTGTCATCGGTGAGTGAATGTAGGAATATACGAGATGACGCAGAAAAAATTTCTAATTGGTGTGATGAATTGCAACTTGCTCTAAATGTAGAAAAAAGTAAGTTAATGCGGAAGAGTAGGTAAAACAAACCTGTTATGTTCGAATACAGCATTACCAGCGTACAGCTTTACACAGTCAGGTCGATTAAATATGTAGGCGTAACGTTGCAAAAAGATATGAAACGGAATGAGAGAATTACGGAAAAGTGTAGCTCACCCATAAAGGAGACGGCGTGTAGATCGCTAGTGCGACCTTTTCTAGAGTACTGATCCCCACAAGGTCGAATAAAGGAAGAGACCAAGCAATTCAGAGACGTTTTGCTAGATTTGTTACCAGAAGATTCTGTCAGTTTGCAAGTATCATGCAGATGCTTCGTGAACTCAAATGTGAACATGCGGAGAGAAGATCGCGCTCTTTTCGGGAGTCACTGTTGTGGGAATTTAGAAAACGCTCATTTGAGACCGACTGCAGAAAAATTCAATTTAGAAAATGTAACAGACCTACTAAGGAGACTGCCTGCACTACTCTTGTCCGTCCTCTTTTTTCAGAACACTGCTGCGCGGTGTGGGATCCTTACCAGGTAGGACTGACGGAGTACATCGAAAAAGTTCAAAGAAAGGCAGCACGTTTTATATTATCGCGAAATATGGGAGAGAGTGTCACAGAAATGATACAGGCTTTGGACTGGACATGATTAAAAGAAAGGCGTTTTTCGTTGCGACGGAATCGTCTCACGAAATTCCAATCACCATCTTTCTCCTCCGAATGCGAAAATATTTCGTTGACACCGACCTACATAGGGCGGAACGATCACCAAGATAAAATGAAATCAGAGCTCGTACGGAAAGATATAGGTGTTCATTTTTTTCCGCGCATTATATAAGATTGGAGTAATAGAGAATTGTGAAGGTGGTTCGATGACCCCTCTGCCAGGCACTTAAATGTGATTTGCAGAGTACCCGCGTAGATGTAGATGTAGAACTGCCGCCAACGGTAATTTCGCATAAATACCACGAAAATAAGATGCGAAAAATTAGATCTCGTACGGAGGCATGTAGTCGTTTTTCCCTCGCTCTATATTCGAGTGGAACAGGAAAGGAAATCACTGGCAGTAGTAAGTGGTACCCTCCGCCATACACTGTACGGTTGCTTGGGGATTATGTGTGCAGACATAGATATTCATGTGATCTTGTGTTACGTAGTTGAAAGACAACGTCATGGAGACGACGAAGACAGGGCACAGCCGCCAACCTTAATACATCAAAAATTTGCTATGCAAAGCAGAAGTTATCGTGTTGTGGTCCCAATGGCACTCCATGCCACCTCGCCATGTGGTGGACCAATGTGGCGATAATGAATGCAGTTTGACAGTCTTAGTTCTCCTCAGAGCCTCCACTGAACGCGGAACCGATACACGTCTGGAAAGCCGGCGTGGTGCCATTGCTGTGTGGTGTTGCCGTTGGATGCGTCCTCTCAGTTGAAGCGAAATTAGAGCGCAACAATGGTTCCCATGCTGGCAGCCGGTAAGTCTCCAAACGTAGTCGCTTTGTCCGTGTCGATACTTGTCTTGATACAAGCACACTGAGTGAAGGAACGTGACTATTCTGCGCGGCCGAGCCAAGACCATGCCTGGAGTTATTGCGCGAGGCCACTGAAATCCTGCATGCCGTTGAGCGTGGCTCTTTTGAATTCACCGATACCATGTTCTCCTGACAGTCGTATTCCGACCAACACGGGCAGCACTATCATGGAATGATAAAACGCATTGTTAATAACCCACGATCCTGCCACTGTTGAATTCCTACAGTGCTGGTTGACATTCCTCCTCCTTACACGCCACACGACACGAAGTGCTCACAAACAAACGACATTCAAATGAGATTTCAGAATGATAAAAGTGTTACGTAGTCTTTCCTTACATATGGATTGTAAATCGCGTTACTCGTACCTACTTCCGCGGTGGGTTAATCTATACTACTATATACGGATAAGACGACGTTGCACGATGTTGCCAAAAATCTCAAAGTTCTTCACGGATTTACTTCAGATCCTCACACAGTGCTCTAATAAACATTGGGATAGAAATAACATATGTACTTTTCTAATATATAGGTATTTATATACAGGGTGTTACAAAATGGTACGGCCAAACTTTCAGGAAACATTCCTCACACACAAAGAAAGAAGCCGGCCGAAGTGGCCGTGCGGTTAAAGGCGCTGCAGTCTGGAACCGCAAGACCGCTACGGTCGCAGGTTCGAATCCTGCCTCGGGCATGGATGTTTGTGATGTCCTTAGGTTAGTTAGGTTTAACTAGTTCTAAGTTCTAGGGGACTCATGACCTCAGCAGTTGAGTCCCATAGTGCTCAGAGCCATTTTTGAACAAAGAAAGAACATATGTTATGTGGACATGTGTCCGGAAACGCTTACTTTCCATGTTATTACTTCTCTTCAAATCACATTAATCATGGAATGGAAACACACAGCAACAGAACGTACCAGCGTGACTTCAAACACTTTGTTACAGGAAATGTTCAAAATGTCCTTCGTTAGCGAGGATACATGCATCCACCCTCCGTCGCATGGAATCCCTGATGCGCTGATGCAGCCCTGGAGAATGGCGTATTGTATCACAGCCGTCCACAATACGAGCACGAAGAGTCTCTACATTTGGTACCGGGGTTGCGTAGACAAGAGCTTTCAAATGCCCCCATAAATGAAAGTCAAGAGGGTTGAGGTCAGGAGAGCGTGGAGGCCATGGAATTGGTCCGCCTCTACCAATCCATCGGTCACCGAATCTGTTGTTGAGAAGCGTACGAACACTTCGACTGAAATGTGCAGGAGCTCCATCGTGCATGAACCACATGTTGTGTCGTACTTGTAAGGGCACATGTTCTAGCAGCGCAGGTAGAGTATCCCGTATGAAATCATGATAACGTGCTCCATTGAGATGGACGTAACTAAAATGAGCTCTAACATGGAAATTAAGCGTTTCCGCACACATGTCCACATAACATCTTTTCTTTATTTGTGTGTGAGGAATGTTTCCTGAAAGTTTGGCCGTACCTTTTTGTAACACCCTGTATAATATATAAAGAGAGAACATTGTTAGCAAAAATCTCGAAAAGTTCTTGACCAGTTTTTTCGAGTTTTTACATGATACTCTAATAAACAATCTGACGCACATGGGCTGTATATATTTTTTTATAATGAGAATGTACAGATCATCTGTTAAATCAGTCAGCGAGAAAGAAAATACTGTGCTGTGAAAATATGCGGTTTAGTTTTCTTTCTGACAGTCAGTTTTAATTACAATAACGGGATATTTAAACCATTACACAGATTGTTTCTCATATACACTCTTAAGATGAAAAAAAGGGGGAAAAACGCCACGAAGGAATTATCTTATTGGGATGGAAATCGGTAAGTGTGATGTACATGTACAGACAAACAAATCATCACAGTTACTGAAAAATGGATGATTTATTCAAGAGAAAGACCTTCGCAAATTGAGCAAGTCAATAAATCGTTGGTCCACCTCTGTTCCTCATGCAAGCAGTTATTCAGCTTGGCACTGATTGGTAGAGTTGTTGAATGTCCTCCTGAGGGCATCGTGCCGAATTCTGCCAATGTGCGCGTTAAATCATCCAAGTCGCGAGTTGATTATGGACCTGCCCAAATGTTCCAAACGTTTTCATTTGGGTTGGGATCCGGCTACTTTGCTGACCGAGGTAAGGTTTAGCGAGCACGAAGACAAGCAGCGCACGCACACACACACACACACACACACACACACACACACACACACACACACCGTGTGCGGGCGGGTATTAACTAACGGAAATGTAAACCCAGGGTGGCTTGCTATGAAGGGCAACAAAATGGGGCGTAGAATGTCGTCGACGTACCGCTGTGCTGTGAGGATGGCTCGGACGACAACCAAAGGAGGCCTTTTGTGAAAACAAATGGCACTCCCTGCTGTGGGGCCGTATAGTGACGGTCGGGTTGGTACCCACCGCTGTTCAGGACGTCTCCATATACTCTTATGCCATATACGTCTCATTGACTGGAGTAGAATTGACTTCAATGGTGTGTCTCGCTTCGAATGATTCAGCTGTTATGAAGTGGCACGTATTAAATCATTTGTAAGCATCTTTAAATGTGTCCAGTTTAATCTTTACATTGCGAACCGATTGTCACGTGATAAACCTAACACTATTGTATTTCTATTTTTTTCCGACATATGTCACACGCTGATTCTATGTTTTCTTATTCGATTGTTGTTAGTTGTCCACTTTATCTTTACGGACTGCGTTCTTTTTACAGATCAACTTCGGAGTGTCGCGGGCCGTCGCAACTGCTGCTGACGTAAGTATGGAAACCAGATGAGCCTGCAAGGCCATACGCAAGTTCTAAGGTATCACAAATAAATTGCTTCGCTTTTCTGACCGGTGGCCATTTAACTCGTCAACTATTAAACTGTAAGGAGAATGTTGGGCTGAAATGCTGTTGTGGATTTTTATCTACTAGGCATCGCTCATTGGTAACAGCTCTGAAACAACTTATGTAGACAATAGAAGTCATTTATTACGAACTGGATTGCTGTGGGTGTGATTACTTAACAGCGCCAGGGCCTCTTCTACGAGTCCAAAGTGCAAAGTTCCCAAACTGCAAGTGAATGGCTGTCTTTTTAGATAAATAACGCGCTTATTTTTCAGCGTGAGGCCCTTTAGGCTGGTCTGTGTACTGCATCCAAATTTTTTTTCCAGTGGTTAGCCCACCCATAAAGTGCTCTTTTGAATAGTTTGCCACTATTTTAAGTCTACCATAACCTGTTCAGAATTTTTTCCATTCGCGGATATGGTTAGATTTGGAAATGGATGGCAGACAGAGATCGCAAAGTCAGCGAACAGAGTGGACGTTCCAATGGTTCGTTCGCCACATGCTCAGTTTTATTGTTGTCAAACCACCTTCCTAGGCAAGTGCATGATTATTATTAAAGATGTTTTTCACATAAAGATACTTAGAAGTGGTGTATAATTCAAAAATGAAAACATCCTTAAAATCGATATCAGGCATGGGAAAGAAATGTAACAGTCGGACGCCTAAAGAGCGCATTTACTTTCAGACTTAAACTAGTCGGCTAAACTGGCCATGTGCCGCCTTCTGCAACATCTATGACAACAGGATCACGGTTTTCGACTTAATGTTCTTGATATGTGCCCATGAACCACGTTTATATCTTCCTCTGAAAGCAATAAACCACGTTGATAACAAATGGGCCCCATGCTGTATGTAGTTAGGAGTTCACCGGCACTTGCCAGCAAACTAACATCCAGGAAATACACTCCAGCTAGAAATACTGTTCCTCATTTTCTGTGAAGACAAAATTACACCTTTAGAAAGGACTGGAATTTATAGGATTTCCTGCAATTTGTGTGGCAAATTATATGTAGGTCAGTCAGGTAGGGCTGTAACTACTAGACTGTCTGAGCATGAAAGCTGAGGTGATTGAAGTACCCAAGTTCAGATTCTTGTAGGTCGCAGTAGTTATTCGGAGATGAAAATGCTTGAACAGGATAGACTAGCGTGGAAAGCTGCATCAAACCAGTCTTCGGACGGAAGACAACAGCAAGAACGCAAGAGGGAGATTGCAGTTTGAGAGGGCTCATTCGTAGCCAAAGGACTTCGCATACCTAATACGTCTCGTGACAAAAGCTCCTCATCCGCTTCAATCGCGGAAGGAACAGTCTGCATCAAATGGAGTGGAACATTGTAAGTAGTGGTCATTATCCAGGCGCGGGTCCAGGGTTCCGTTCTGGGGGAGGAGGAGCCAGAATGTGGCACTGCTCCTTCCCTCCCCCACCCCTACCTCACTCAGTCCTCGCCGTCGCAATTATAACGTCCCATCACGTTTGCTTTCAACGTGATCCATATTCACACGGTTTTAATAATAGTAAAATGTTTAAACATAATAATAATAATAATAATTTGTTTAAATCAGTATTTGGTACACACAGATTTGCAAACTATAGTCTTTACGAGCGTCTAAAGAGAAGAATACTGTTCCAGTCTTCTCTTCACGAGTTTTGTAATGTCTATTTATTATTATTATTATTATTATTATTATTATTAATTATACACGTAGTAGACCCATTGTGGATCACGTGAAGCTTCTACAGCTGCCGGCCGAGGTGGCCGAGCGGTTCTAGGCGCTACAGTCTGGAACCGCGCGACCGCTACGGTCGCAGGTTCGAATCCTGCCTCGGGCGTGGATGTGTGTGATGTCCTTAGGTTAGTTAGGTTTAAGTAGTTATAAGTTCTAGGGGACTGATGACCTCAGATGTCGAGTCCCATAGTGCTCAGAGCCATTCTACAACTCTTCCTGCGGTTTTTCCATGAGACATTCATTTTCTCGCTCGTGGCTTTCTTTCTGTCTATCATCCGTTCACTTTGTACCAGTCTTTTTTGCTCTTGTCTCTGGCTGGACTTCCCACTTGTCTAGTTTGCTTCTGTAGGTGTTAAGGTCTGCAGTGTCCTGGATGGTGAGTTGAGCATCAGTAAGGCCTCTTCGTACTTGTTCGGCCCATGCCATACCTTTAAGGTTTTCAGTGGCTGTGAGTATCTGGTGTGTGAGTCTATACTTAAGAAGTCTGTGTATGTGTCCATAGAATGTAAGGCGTGATTTTCTAATGTCAACAGCAATATTTGAAATTTCCTCTGTAGTTTTGTTGGTTTGCAGTCTATATCCAGCTTCAGTTTTTCGTGGCCCAAGGATTTTCCTAATGATCTTTCGTTCTTCTTTTTGTAGATTTTGCAGTAGCATCTTTGAGGAGATTTCTGCTGCGTATAGCACTTCGAGCTTAATGACAGTGCTGTAGTGCCTGATTTTTGCAAACATGGACATGCACTCTTTGTTGTAAAGTTGGTGTGTTCGACCGTGGGCTCTGTTTAGTTTCTGTGCTCGAGTTTCTTGAGATTTTTTTTTTTCTAGTCCAATGGGTTCCAAAATTTCCCCCAGGTATTTAAAATGTGGAACTCTGTTTATCCGTCCATATTTTGTGGTGAGATTCAGTATGTTTAAGAGTGTACAAATAAATCCAGTTTTCTCAAAAAAAAATTTCAAGCAAACCTTCGCGGCGCATTCCTTGATGTATTGCATTTTGTTCATTGTCTGTCAAAACTGAAAGGTCATCGGCAAAGGCTAGGCAGTTGACTTCAGTTTTCCTTCCAATCTTCACTGGTTTCCATAGGCCACGTTTTCTAAGCACTCTCTCGCATTCCCTTATTACCTTGTCCAAAATGATATTGAACGCAATTGGAAATAGTCTGTCTCCTTATCTTACTCCAGTTCTGATCTCAAAACATTCCGAGATTTCACCCATGAATTTTACTTCAGAGGTTGTGTTGGAAAGTGTCTGTTCAATGGGTTTACGTATTTTCTGTTCAAGTCCGAGTTCTGTTGTCATACTCCTTCTTGAAGTCGACGAATGTACGTATGGTGGGCTAAAAGCTCTGTACTTTGACGTTGTTTTTGTATCAAAAATTTTTTCAGGGCAGGAACGTCCGAGTAGGAAACCTTCTTGATACTACCCAATCTTGTGTTCAATTTGTTCCTATGTTCTCTGCAATATGCATGAAGAGAAGATCTTGTAGTAATGGAAGTAGTGAAATGGCTCTGAGCACTATGGGACTTAACATCTGAGGTCATCAGTCCTCTAGAACTTAGAACTACTTAAACCTAACTAACCTAAGGACATCACACACGTCCATGCCCGAGGCAGGATTCGAACCTGCGACCGTACCGGTCGCGCGGTTCCAGACTGAAGCGCCTAGAACCGCTCGGCCAAACCTGCCGGCAGTAGTGAAATGCCTCGATAATTGTTGACATCCGTTCTGTCGCCTTTTTTGTGCAGGGGGTGGATAAGTGCACACTTCCAATCGTCAGGTAATTCTTATGTTGTCCAAATTTCTTTAATAATTTGCGTGAGCTTGTCAAGTGATTTAGGGCCTAAATTTTTCAGTATTTTGCTACTATGTTGTCTTCACCAGCCGATTCGTTGTTTTTGAGATGGTAGATGTGCTTGAGGATTTCTTCTTTTGAGAGTGGTATTGAGTCGTGTTTGGTGTGTGCGGGTTCTTTAGTTGGAATCTTTCTGTGGGTTCTGGACAATTTAGTAAATTGGCGAAGTAAACTTCGACAGATTTGCAGCTTTCTTCATTAGTAAGAGCTAATTTTGCATTTTGGTTTTTAAAGCAGAGATTTTTATTATTATTAAGGCTTACATTCACAGGTTGACTGTACCTGCTATCAACAACAAATCCGACACGATCGTTCTTCTTCTTCTTCTTCTTCTTATTATTATTATAATAATAATTATTATTATTCCTATTTTCCCCCCTTAACGTACAGTCTTTTCCATTCTGTCTTTGCTTACTACACTTCCTATTCTACCTGTGGACTCAAGAACCGAGTCGGATTTGTTGTTGATAGCAGGTACAGTCAACCCTTGAATGTGTGCATTTAATTAGCTGGACTGATACCGGTCAGGCTGCAAGCCTATAAACAAGAACGGGTTCTCACCCAAGCAAATAAAAAAGTATAATGTGTTAAAGATAGCTTGGAGTTGCTAACATTTCTAGCCTTTTTCGACAATTTTATTTTCATGGTACATTGTTCTCCGAAAATTAGCTGTGAAATTTGGAAATTGAGCTATGTAAAAAATATAATAAAGGCTGTTTTCTTTTTCGCGTCTGTCTTCAGCGACCACGCGGGAAAACGAGCATTTCAGTGCTTACGTGTATGTTGTGATAGCCAAGGAGCGAGTCTGCTGCGATTAGGCCGCCCCATGGCTTTGTTGCTGCATGTACACTATTAATAGGGCATTACGTCAGAGTCGGCTGAATGTTCTGTTCTTCCGTGCGAGGTCGTGTTTTCACGTTTGGTTTCAGTCGTCGTGAAACGATGCATTGACGAGTGTCTGGTAGTGAGCGAACTGCAGGAGCAAGGAATCACGTGTAGTGCTACTCCGGTTGGTGTGCGTGTAGAGCGAAAAGACATTCGAAAACAGTCTATAACTGCCGTATAGAACGCACCGGCGACATTTTGCTGAACTGGTCAACAGAGAAGAAGCCAGGAATAATATAAATTTTGCGCAAGTTCATAAAATGACAGCAGAACCTTGTAGTATTTTCGAGTCGACTGTTTCCTGTATTGACAGTGTACTAACATCGGCAGTATCTCTAGATGTGAGCACGTGTTTTGATTCCCCGAGAAAGGAATATAAATGAGAACGGAAATAACAAAACGTTAGTGCGTAGAACTGTACTTCGATAATGTGGAAGAGGCCAGAAAAATACAGAGTGATCTCTATGAAAAAATTAATGGTTCTGGCTCAGAGCCATCCGTTATTTGTCTTGTCCGCTCATTTCGTTTTTGATTCTGAAAGTATAATGATGGATGCAACATTTTAATGAAATGCAGAGACAGTGCTGCTGCAAGAACGATTTTTTTTTTTTTTTAATGCAGTTGCTGCATGCTGAGGATAATAGTCTTGGACTGTACTTGGATAGAACGTGGGTTTCACAAAACCACAAGCAAAAATATATGTTGCTGGAGTTGGACGGAAATATTCGCCTGAAAGTACCAACAATTATTTTTGTATAGCGTATATAGGCGATTTGGGTGATGTGTGTGTGTAGTGACAAAGGGTCAGTAAGAGCTGCCGCTGTCGCCCACGGCGTCTCTAGTAAATAAAGTGCGTTCATACTTGACACGATACCATAAGGAAGTAACAGTGATTTCAGGTGTGCCGCAGGGGAGTTTCTTAGGACCATTGCTATTCACAATATACATAAATGACCTTATGGACAACATCGGAAGTTCACTGAGGCTTTTTGCGGACGATTCTGTAGTATATCGAGAGGTTGTAACAATGGAAAATTGTACTGAAATGCAGGAGGATCTGCAACGAATTGACGCATGGTGCAGGGAATGGCAATTGAATCTCAATGTAGACAAGTGTAATGTGCTGCGAATACATAGAAAGAAAGATCCTTTATCATTTAGCTACAATATAGCAGGTCAGCAACTGGAAGCAGATAATTCCATAAATTATCTGGGAGTACGCATTAGGAGTGATTTAAAATGGAATGATCATATAAAGTTGATCGTCGGTAAAGCAGATGCCAGACTGAGATTCATTGGAAGAATCCTAAGGAAATGCAATCCGAAAACCAAGGAAGTAGGTTACAGTACACTTGTTCGCCCATTGCTTGAATACTGCTCAGCAGTATGGGATCCGTACCAGATATGGTTGATAGAAGAGATAGAGAAGATCCGACGGAGAGTAGCGCGCTTCGTTACAGGATCATTTAGTAATCGCGAAAGCGTTACGGAGATGATAAACTTCAGTGGAAGACTCTGCAGGAGAGACGATCAGTAGCTCGGTACGGGCTTTTCTTGAAGTTTAAGTTCGAGAACATACCTTCACTGAAGAGTCAAGCAGTATATTGCTCCCTCCTGCGTATATCTCGCGAAGAGACCATGAGGATAAAATCAGAGAGATTAGAGCCCACACAGAGGCATACTGACAATCCTTCTTTCCACGAACAATGCGAGGCTGGAATATAAGGGTGAACCGATAGAGGTACTTAAGGTACCCTCCGCCACACACCGTCAGGTGGCTTGCGGAGTATGGATGTAGATGTAGAAGGATGTCGAAGATGTTATCAAAATGAATTTGGTAGTTTCCTTCACAACTTTCTCGCTCAAAGCTTCTACAAGGTCCAGCGCAACGCAAATTCATCAGCGACGACATTTTTCGTTACACAGGTGGAAGTTTCATACCTCTCACGGTATTTTATTACTTACCTCGGAATACCTTTATCTTTTCACGATAAAATATTTATCACATGTAACTATAAATTTTGAGAATCTTTTCACTACAAATATTTCAGTGATAATGGTTTTTTTTTTCACAGCTTGAAGCAAAAAAATATCCTTGTTCACAAATTTTTGTAGCATTAGTTTTTGTTTCGTAGCAGTTGACGGGAGTTTTGTTGTTGAAAGTATTCCATCATATTGTAGACTAAAAGTAGAGATGTTTAAATTTTTTCTCGTAACTTTTACTAACATTTGGAACTACCACTAACTGGCAGTGCTGTAGGTCGATGAGTAGACCTTGAGTTGGCTATTTTCCCGACGGCTGCTGTAGTGAATTTACCTGAAGAAAAGCGCCGTGTGAAACACCTTGCTGCACCGCGCCGCGCTCTCTCCAGTGTGTCGCAGAGCTGTGCCGCGGCAGCTCCTCCGGGTTTCATTAGCCGGTTCTCCACTAGAGGCGGCGAGGGGCGCTTCCTTGTTAACCGCGTGCCGCCCTTGGCCCGGCAAACACCGCCACCGACAGGCAACCCGCTGCTCACTGCTCGCCAGGGGCACACACTTTCTGGCTCTGAACGTTCCTACATGAAGTCGCCAGAACTAACGCGACAAGTTAAATACACTACTGGCCATTAAAATTGCTACCCCACGAAGGTGACGTGCTACAGACGCGAAATTTAACCGACAGGAAGTAGATGCTGTGATACGCAAATGGTTAGCTTTCCAGAGCATTCACACAAGGTTGGCGCCGGTGGCGACACCTACAACGTGCTGACATGAGGAAAGTTTCCAACCGATTTCTCATACAGAAACAGCAGTTGACCGGCGTTGCCTGGTGAAACGTTGTTGTGATGCCTCGTGTAAGGAGGAGAAATGCGTACCATCACGTTTCCGACTTTGATAAAGGTCTGATTGTAGCCTATCGTGATTGCGGTTTATCGTATCGCGACATTGCTGCTCGCGTTGGTCGAGTTCCAATGACTCTTTGCAGAATATGGGATCGGTGGGTGCAGGAGGGTAATACGGAATGCCGTGCTGGATCCCAACGGCCTCGTATCACTAGCAGTCAAGAAGACAGGCATCTTATCCGCATGGCTGTAACGGATCCTGCAGCCACATCTCGATCCCTGAGTCAACAGATGGAGACGTTTGCAAGACAACAACCATCTGCACGAACAGTTTGACGACGTTTGCAGCAGCATGGACTATCAGCTCGGAGACCGTGGCTGCGGTTACCCTTGACGCTGCATTACAGACAGGAGCGCCGGCGATGGTGTACTCAACGACGAACCTGGGTGCACGAATGGCAAAACGTCATTTTTTCGGATGAATCCAGGTTCTGTTTACAGCATCATGATGTCCGCATCCGTGTTTGGCGACATCGCAGTGGACGCACATTGGGAGCGTGTATTCGTCATCGCCATACTGGCGTATTACCCGGCGTGATGGTATGGGGTGCCATTGGTTACACGTCTCGGTCACCTCTTGTTCGCATTGAAGGCACTTTGAACAGTGGACGTTGCATTTCAAATGTGTTACGACCCGTGGCTCTACCCTTCATTCGATCCCTGCGAAACCCTACATTTTAGCAGGATAACGCACGATCGCATGTTGCAGGTCCTGTACCGGTCTTTCTGGATACAGAAAATATTCGACTGCTGCCCTGGCCAGCACATTCTCCAGAGCTCTCACCAATTGGAAACGTCTGGTCAATGGTGGCCGAGCAACAATATGACAGGCACTGCTCTTGATGAACTGCGGTATCGTGTTGAAGCTGCATTGGCAGCTGTACCTGTAGCGCCATCCAAGCTCTGTTTGACTCAATGCCCAGGCGTATCAAGACCGTTATTACGGCCAGAGGTGGTTGTTCTGGGTACTATCTATGCACCCAAATTGCGTGAAAATGTCACTTTTAGTATAATATATTTGTCCAATGAATACCCGTTTATCAGCTGCATTTCTTCTTGGTGTAGCATTTTTAATGGCTAGTAGTATATCACACTTCTACAAATTCATGCTTCACAATTCTTTCTTAATCACTTCAAGTGACGTCTATGCTTTTTTTTTTATAATTTAAGAAATGATAAGAAATTCCGTCTATCACATAAGTTCTTTTTTCACAAAGTAAGTGTGAGGACCCAGAAGTGCAACTTGAATCTCATTGAGGCATCCAGTACTTTCAAGTTATTCAGCTTGTTCGTTGCTGATTTTCGTAATCAAGGCCTTTGGGGTTGCCAAGATACTTTTTGACAATTTGCTTAAAGCGTATCCAAGACGATCTTTAAATTTCATTCATTTTCTCTTTCATTAGTTTCCGAACCGCAGGGCTGACAAAAACCCCCTTTCCTTTATCTTAGCTTCTGCTAGCTACGAGAACTTACTTAGCAGATACTCGAAAGTGTCAACATCTTCTGATAGGGCTTTAACTAATTGTATTATAGTGTCAAGTTGTATTTGAGCTGTAGGCAGAGCTATTTTGGTCCACCTTTGAATTGAATATTAAATTTTTTTCCCTCCAAGTTTTGGTATTCTAATTGGCCAGCTTTTTTAGACCAGTGCATGCCTTTTCCGCGACTGCCCCATCAGCACAAGAATCAGGGATCCATCCGTACAACTTAATCACACTCGATGTGGGGATCATGACTCGTCCCAAACCCAAACCTTTACGCCAAAGTACCTAAAATACACTATTTCGACAAAGTCTGACATGGTCCGCTGCTGTTCTTTCACTACAAGTTTGCCACAGAGGTATTAGAAGTGGTCAAGACAGTTAATATAATCTCTTGAAGCTACGAAATTCATAAAAGCAAGTACCTGTCGTTTTATCGCCCCTTGCTTAAGATTGCGTGAAAAACTACATGTAAAAGAAACATGTAGGCATCGACATTACAATATTACCAAACTATATAGGTGTAGTATACACTATAAAATTAAACATCTTTTTGTAGCAGGTTATACTGCAACTTTCACAAACAATTCTGGCGTTATTATAACGATTAAAAAGCCACATTTTGAATACTTCACAGAAATTCTAGATTTGTGTTAGATATGCTTTTGAATGAGTTCATTGTCAACAATTGTGATCTATGTACGCGAGTCTTAAATATAGCGGACCGCACAAAAGTGGAAGTTACAGCTGCAACCTAGTTCTTCTTTCTCCTCCTTCCTCTGTTGCTGCTGCTGCTTCTTCTGCCTATCCTGTTGATGACCACACGATGCAGTTTTAGTCTATGGACCGCAGTATGTTGCTGTTAATCTGCACTTGGTAGTTCTGTCCACTGCTTTATGTCAAGATATTCTTCTTCGCCCTTTTTTCCTTCTAGCTTCGATCTTCCTTTCCGTTGTGAACTGTAGAAGTAAACCGTCTGGCTAGAAAATCCAGAGACCGATTTGATTCGTGGCATATAAGCAACGTCAGCGCGGTATCTACATGGCAGCGTAAAATAACACATGCAGACAACAAAATAATGTTCATTCGACCTGTCACTCGCGAGAAGGCGGTGTTAAGTAATAGACGTGCGACCGTAGTGTGTCAAAGTTGTTGCGTCACAAATCGCAGTGGAGCGACATCTCTGAATCAGTGTTTAATGGGTAACACCACTGTAACGACCTAAAAAAAGCGTTTTCTTGACTTTTTTTGGCCCTCAGAAATTCACGTAGAGGGTCAACGCTTTGACGACATAACCGACATTCAAGCCATCGTAACGTGCTAGTTAACACCATGGCAAAGAATGACTTTTCGGACATTTTTACGTGATTGTATGAACTTCCTGTGCATTATATTCAAGTGGCCGGCCGCAGTGGCCGAGCGGTTCTAGGCGCTACAGTCTGGAACCGCGAGACCGCTACGGTCGCAGGTTCGAATCCTGCCTCGGGCATGGATGTGTGTGATGTCCTTAGGTTAGTTAGGTTTAAGTAGTTCTAAGTTCTAGTGGACTGATGACCGCAGCAGTTAAGTCCCATAGTGCTCAGAGCCATATATTCAAGTGGGTGAGGGGAGGGGCACTATGTAGAACAGTTGAAGTGTAAGAACCACCATCTTATCGTTTCTCCATTTTTTTATTAATCCAGTCTCGAAACTTTTTGTACTGACGAGCTGTATATTTGATATTCCGACAGATGTATCGTAGGTATTCAGCTCTTTTCTTTACGTTGTCAACATTTCTCGCAATTTGTGTATTCGGTGTAGTGCTCCACCGAAAACGTGAATATCATAGACACGTTCGTCTTATGAGCCATTCCTTTAAAATATTTCTGAAAATCATCCATCCATCAAAGGTTATATGAAAAATATAAGAAAGTCATTTCTGTGACAGTTTGCGTTAAGGAAACGTTTAGGTTCAAAAGTAATAGTAGTTCCACGAACGTTCCATTGCAAATATGCTATGATCAGGATAAAAACGTAGGTCTTCCTTATTGATTCTGAAAAAGCCGTCAGAAAAAGGTCCACTGCATAGAGAATTTATATGGTAACCAGACAGCCCAGATGAAATTTGATAATGAGGTCACTAACACGGTATGCTGGTGATATAGTATTGATTGACGATAATTAAGATGATGACTACTTAACATAGTAATACATTACATCAGTAATCTAGGTCTGAATATAAACACGCAAAAGACAATTTGGTTATTATCATGCGACGGCCCGACTCCTTTACAAATGCTTATCTACATTTCAGTGGCTCCTTAATACAAAAAGTAGAGTAGTTTAAGTAGCTCTGTGAAGACTGGAGATTAGAAATGGAGATAAATGTCGCTCGCCCGTAATGCTTACATAAAATTCAAGAAAATTTCCACGAGACAGACATAGATCTAAGCAAGCCTTTGGAGTTCGATTTGAAAGATGCTACGTCTGGTCTGTACTTCTGTACGGTTCTGAAGGATCCACAGTAAATATGCCAACAGCAAAGAAAATCGAGACCTTCGAATTGTGACTTTACCGCAGAATGCTAAAAATACCGTAGACAGACTGATTGCGGTCATGAAATCCAACATTCGGATGCCTGAACGGTCCTGTCATTGCCACAAAACAAGTTTCCTGTACTACACTTTGTTCTGGCGAGTTACTGCAGACAGGTGTTAGAGATATTGCACGTTTTCAGAGTCGCATATTTCGTGTCTTCGGTACTGTTCCACTTCATTTTGTACATGTACCGTGTCATTCCTCTTCTGTCGGCCGAGCGTTTTACATGTCCCAAATGAAAGGTGTTAACTAGTTGTAGAGGTTTCCTTAGCATCTAGAATCGTGAAGATCTCCTGCAACTTCTCTATTTGATAAAAATGAAGATCAATAGGAAAATCAATCCTTCAGTATGGGAATACAGTGGAGTGCTGCTTGACATCGTCACGTGGATTGCATATCTAGGTGTAGCGTTGCAAAGCGACATCAGATGGAACGAGCACTTTAATTTCGGTTGTAGGGAATGTGAATGCTCGACTTCGGTTTATTGAGAGAATTCTGTGAAAGTGTAGCACTTCTATAAAGACTCGCGTACGGATTACTTGTGCGGCCAATTCGTGAGTACTGCTCTAGTGTTTGAAATGCCTACCAGGTCATGTTACAGGAAGGCAATCAAAGCAGTTTAGAGGCGTACTGCTAGATTACTTGCCTGTAGGTTCGATCAACAAGCGTGTATAACGAAACTACTCCGTCATCCATGGAGGAAAGAAGACGTTCTTTTCGCAAAACACTAGAAAAAGTTTAGAGAACCGGCATTTATCATTTTTCCCTAGCTCAGTTTGCGAATGGAACAAGAAAGGGAATGAATAGTAGTGGTAAAAATACACACCGTAAATGTGCACCGTATGGTGGCTTGCGAAGTATGTTTGTAGATACAGATTTACTTTTGTAATTTGTGAATCACTATGAAGTATGTAACAGAGGATACTTTTTCTTGTACCAATCTATACATTTCTTCCCGTTCAGTTAGCAGAAAGAGCACAGGAAGAACGGATAGCTCCTGTTTCTGCTCTCTGCGAGTACCTATTTTTATCTCCACAATCTCTCCGTGATAGGTATGTAATATACTGACGAATATTCGTAGTTTCTGCCCTACCAATGGACCTTTAAGTTCTCTAAGCAGATTCTCACGACATGTGCGGCGTCATTTTTCGTGTGTCTGTAATAGACCTATTGAAAAATCTTAACTGTCAAGCCACTCATATAACCTGTGACACTCCCGCGTCATTCTCTGTATACGTTCTATGTCCTCAGCCGGACACGCCCGACATGATATCCGTACGTCTTGACCGCCCCAAATAACGTTTTACACAGAAGTAAAATGAAAAATGTACAGGAAAATATTTTTTAGCTACCAGGGGACATCAACGAGCAAGGCTGCCTTCCGTGTAACTGTTCGTTACAAGGATATCAACAGTAGTTGTTATATATTGCAATTACTGTTCTCCTAACTTACATTCTCCATATATGTCTAGCATTTCGGCATTTTATTCGTTGGTGTACATGATATGTGCACAAACCTTCACCTGAAGACGATTGAGTGAATGAGCGATGGGCATTTTCCTTGTGTTTCCATTTGTTCGTTGCCAACTCTGGAAAGTTGACGAGTTACTTTTACCCCCAGTATCTGTACTGTGTGCTATACAGCAGAGTCAAAGTCAGTTTAGTGCAAGGATTTTAATAATGTCATGTTTACGTGAGTGGTACACTGTGCTACGTTTTTAAACAGGTTTTGATAGGGGGGGGGGGGGGGAGTTGTGCAATACTGAATAAAAAATGTAGGACGCTGTTTGAAAAAGACGTACCGCTGCTCATATCTTGGGCACGAACACAGATACGATAAAGGCAGTTGTGCTGGTTATGTCCCACTGGTAGCTAAACAGGACTTGCACGAGTTCCGGCTTGGGTCTTTCACTCGGCTGCGTAGTGTGTGATCACATGTGAACGCCGGAACAAGACTAGAACCCTACAACCTGCCTTTCGGCAATAATGCTTTCACTGTTCGAGCTATCCACGTGCGACTCAAAATTCGTCATCACTGCTTCAGTTCTGCTAAAATTGTACTGGGTAGGTCAGTTGGTAAGAACTTTGCTCGCAAAAGACAGGGATCCGGGATCGAGATACTGTTTCAATCTGTTAGGAAGACCCTGTTTGTAGGTTCATGGCTGCATTTGAAAACAAAAGTACGCCACTCATCTCTGTTAGAAACAACAACAAAAATACGTGTTTCAGTGTTTCTGGAAATTCAACCCCTCAGGGGGCGGAATAGGGCCAGACTGATTCACTGACTCATCATCGCCTAGCCCAAACCCCTTAGGACAGAAACTTGAAGTTTGGAGAGGGTGTGGATCTTATACTGTAGGCATCGTTTAAGAAGGGATTGTTCGAAATTACACTCCTAAGGGGGTGAAATAGGGGATGTAAGGCATTTTGATAATACACTCCTGGAAACTGAAATAAGAACACCGTGAATTCATTATCCCAGGAAGGGGAAAGTTTATTGACACATTCCTGGGGTCAGATACATCACATGATCACACTGACAGAACCACAGGCACATAGACACAGGCAACAGAGCATGCACAATGTCGGCACTAGTACAGTGTATATCCACCTTTCGCAGCAATGCAGGCTGCTATTCTCCCATGGAGACGATCGTAGAGATGCTGGATGTAGTCCTGTGGAACGGCTTGCCATGCCATTTCCACCTGGCGCCTCAGTTGGACCAGCGTTCGTGCTGGACGTGCAGACCGCGTGAGACGACGCTTCATCCAGTCCCAAACATGCTCAATGGGGGACAGATCCGGAGATCTTGCTGGCCAGGGTAGTTGACTTACACCTTCTAGAGCACGTTGGGTGGCACGGGAGACATGCGGACGTGCATTGTCCTGTTGGAACAGCAAGTTCCCTTGCCGGTCTAGGAATGGTAGAACGATGAGTTCGATGACGGTTTGGATGTACCGTGCACTATTCAGTGTCCCCTCGACGATCACCAGTGGTGTACGGCCAGTGTAGGAGATCGCTCCCCACACCATGATGCCGGGTGTTGGCCCTGTGTGCCTCGGTCGTATGCAGTCCTGATTGTGGCGCTCACCTGCACGGCGCCAAACACGCATACGACCATCATTGGCACCAAGGCAGAAGCGACTCTCATCGCTGAAGACGACACGTCTCCATTCGTCCCTCCATTCACGCCTGTCGCGACACCACTGGAGGCGGGCTGCACGATGTTGGGGCGTGAGCGGAAGACGGCCTAACGGTGTGCGGGACCGTAGCCCAGCTTCATGGAGACGGTTGCGAATAGTCCTCGCCGATACCCGAGGAGCAACAGTGTCCGTAATTTGCTGGGAAGTGGCGGTGCGGTCCCCTACGGCACTGCGTAGGATCCTACGGTCTTGGCGTGCATCCGTGCGTCGCTGCGGTCCGGTCCCAGGTCGACGGGCACGTGCACCTTCCGCCGACCACTGGCGACAACATCGATGTACTGTGGAGACCTCACGCCCCACGTGTTGAGCAATTCGGCGGTACGTCCACCCGGCCTCCCGCATGCCCACTATACGCCCTCGCTCAAAGTCCGTCAACTGCACATACGGTTCACGTCCACGCTGTTGCGGCATGCTACCAGTGTTAAAGACTGCGATGGAGCTCCGTATGCCACGGCAAACTGGCTGACACTGACGGCGGCGGTGCACAAATGCTGCGCAGCTAGCGCCATTCGACGGCCAACACCGCGGTTCCTGGTGTGTCCGCTGTGCCGTGCGTGTGATCATTGCTTGTACAGCCCTCTCGCAGTGTCCGGAGCAAGTATGGTGGGTCTGACACACCGGTGTCAATGTGTTCTTTTTTCCATTTCCAGGAGTGTATGTCGCTATTAAAGCAATTTTGAACCTAGAACTACGAAATTTGGTTTTTGGTTTTTCAGTCAGAAATAAAAAAAATATGTGTTCCTGCATTTTTGGAAAGTCAATCACTAAGGGGGTAAAATAGAGGTTAATTTTTTTTTGAGAACGTATTTCGTTATATAAAAAAATTTAAATTTAAACCTATGAAAATTGCTATTTCACTTCTCGGTTAGACACCACCAGAAAAACGCAAGAGGCATGATTAACAAGAACCGAGGACTCCACCTATCTGCGAAAACGTGGTGGTGCCCCATCGTGCGTGACCCAAAATCTGTAGTCTTTGCTGTCATGGCGTCCTGCAACAAGGTAAGCAGTGCGTTAATCAGAAAGTCCTGTTAGTGAACCCCATTTAATCTACGGCAGCACTATAACCCTATTAATCTCTAGACAAGAATACCCGCCTCTACTTTGAGAAAGTTGCTGATGATATTCTCTTTCTGCAGTTGCATGCGAATCATCATCGACCCTCAAAAGCTGATTATGAAATTTAACTTAATCATCGTTTGTTAGCACCCCCTTATCAATAAATAAAATCTCAGGTGCAAACAGTGTATTTGCATAACATGTCTGCAAGACCCATTGACAGAATTGTAATCAACCACGATGGTCTTGTGATGTCAGAACGTTGACACGCTGAAGATAATATGGCTCCAGCTGTTGTTCATGAAGACCTCCCTCACAAAAGATTGGCTACACTTTCCTCTTACGCTGGTTTGAAGATTTTCCGCCACTAAATCTAGCACACGCTGCTTTATCTCGCATACGGACTGATGAAGGCATTACACTCTTTACCTTTTCGAGTCCTATGAGAGATGCACTACTGGCCATTAAAATTGCTACACCACGAAGGTGACGTGTTACAGACGCGAAATTTAACCGACAGGAAGAATATGCTGTGATATGCAAATGATTAACTTTTCAGAGCATTCACACAAGGTTGGCGCCGGTGGCGACACTTACAACGTGCTGACATGAGGAAAGTTTCCAACCGATTTCTCATACACACACAGCAGTTGACCGGCGTTGCCTGGTGAAACGTTGTTGTGACGCCTCGTGTAAGGAGGGGAAATGCGTACCATCACGTTTCCGACTTCGATAAAGGTCGGATTGTAGCCTATCGCGATTGCGGTGTATCGTATCGCGACATTGCTGCTCGCGTTGGTCGAGATCCAATGACTGTTAGCAGAATATGGAATCGGTGGGTTCAGGAGGGTAATACGGAATGCCGTGCTGGATCCCAACGGCCTCGTATCACTAGCAGTCGAGATGACAGGCATCTCATCCGCACGGCTGTAACGGATCGTGCAGCCACGTCTAGATCCCTGAGTCAACAGGTGGGAACGTTTGCAAGACAACAACCATCTGCACGAACAGTTCGACGACGTTTGTAGCAGCATGGACTATCAGCTCGGAGAACATGGCTGCGGTTACCCTTGACGCTGCATCGCAGACAGGAGCACCTGTGATGGTGTACTCAACGACGAACCTGGGTGCACGAATGGCAAAACGTCGTTTTTTCGGATGAATCCAGGTTCTGTTTACAGCATCATGATGGTCGCATCCGTGTTTGGCGACATCGCGGTGAACGCACGTTGGCGGTGTGTATTCGTCATCGCCATACTGGCGTATCACCCGGCGTGATGGTATGGGGTGTCATTGGTTACACGTCTCGGTCACTTGTTGTTCGCATTGACGGCACTTTGAACAGTGGACGTTACATTTGAGATGTGTTATGATCCGTGGCTCTACCCTTCATTCGATCCCCGCGGAACCCTACATTTTAGCAGGATAATGCACGACCGCATGTTGCAGGTCCTGTTCAAATGGTTCAAATGGCTCTGAGCACTATGGGACTTAACATCTATGGTCATCAGTCCCCTAGAACTTAGAACTACTTAAACCTAACTAACCTAAGGACAGCACACAACACCCAGCCATCACGAGGCAGAGAAAATCCCTGACCCCGCCGGGAATCGAACCCGGGAACCCGGGCGTGGAAAGCGAGAACGCTACCGCACGACCACGAGATGCGGGCTGCAGGTCCTGTACGGGCCTTTTTGGACACAGAAAATGTTCGACTGCTGCCCTGACCAGCACATTCTCCAGATCTCTCACCAATTGAAAACGTCCGATCAATGGTGGCCGAGCAACTGGCTCGTCACAATACGCCAGTCACTACTCTTGATGAACTGTGGCATCGCTTTGAAGCTGCATGCGCAGCTGTACCTGTACACTCCATCCAAGCTCTGTTTGACTCAATGCCCAAGCGTATCAAGGCCGTTATTACGGCCAGAGGTGGTTGTTCTGGGTACTGATTTCTCAGGATCTATGCACCCAAATTGTGTGAAAATGTAATCACATGTCAGTTCTAGTATAATATATTTGTCCAATGAATACCCATTTATCATCTGCATTTCTTCTTGGTGTAGCAATTTTAATGGCCAGTAGTGTATATCCATAAGAAAATGGAGAAGTTGGGGGAGCGCTTTATGAGATGGTATTCTGTGACGTTCATATTTTCAGTGCAGAGAGTACGAGCACGCAACCCGCTTCCATGCACTAAACTGTAGTAGAAAATCACAGCCACTGTGTAACTTGTGGAGTTTTAGGCTTCGATTGGTAACAAGAAAACGGAAAGTATTGTACCATCCACATAAACATTTGAGAGCTCATCGGATAACATATTAGTCACCCCTATAAAAGAGAACACTGATCGCTTTGGAGCGCAAAACAAGGGTCTACACTAGGCAACATGCGGCCATGTGACCTTCCACCACTGACGTATGTTAGTACTGTGAGCTGATGTATGCAGGGTGTTCGGAAATTCCCGTTACAAACTTCTATGAGTTGTAGAGGGGAGTGAGCAGATAATATTTTGAATTGGAACAGCTTCCTCAAAATTGTCGCAAGAGAGGCACGTGCATTGACGTTTCCACTTTAAGGTATTGGTGTACTTGTCTGGAAGCAGTAATTTAAAACATGTTGGCAGGGCGACCGCTTTCACAAGTAATTGATTAGACGTGATCCAGTACATCACTTGTTTTACAGTTCCACCCATTAATAGCCAAAGAAATTGCTCGTGCGCTCGTTGACGGGTTCCCTTCAACGTGATGCAGTATGGCTTCTTCCAATTCGGTTGTGCGGCGTCTCCTTGGTGCACGACAGTCACGCCTGCTGACGGTGAATCCACCCTTTCTCGAAGCCGTTGCGCAACTGTGGTGAAAATGGTATGCGATGAATTCGGGCCTTGTGGAGAACGATCTTGATAAAGGCGGTGAGCGGCTCTTCGATTACCGTGATCTCCGTCATTCAGAAGGATCATGGCGGTGTATTCTGCAAATGGATACTCAACCATGCTGCTCAACACAACGATTGAATGAGGATCGAACCAGGTCAGAATTGTAGGATAGACGTTACCAGCCAACCATGACTACCCCGTTGCATACCTACCTGGCAAACACATTTCCAAATGGCTGAAGCACGGACACATTACGTTTCTGGAAGTGTGTTCCTATTCCATATAGTATGTACTCATTCCCCTCTACAAGGCCTAGAAGTTTGTAACGGGAATTTCCGAACGCCCTGTATGTGACAGTCGGTTTAATCGAGCAGCTTAGTAAGATCGGTCGACATGGAGACGTGACAGAATGGCAGAAAGGATCTATCCTATTTTGAAGTTCCCACGATCACACAGTGTATTTTGACGTTCCCACGGTCATACAGTGAATTGTGTTGTCAGATTTGTTGGTGTATCAACTTAGACTGTACACCGCGTGTACAAGGAATTGTATACCACTCACAACCGTGTACACAGCGCTAGAATAACGGACGTAATAAGATCACATCGACAAGAGTCCGATTTAAAACCGGGAAAGATTTGTTGTCTTCAGCGAAATCAGATTCATCTAAAACAATTTACGACCGAGAATATCAGAGGCAAATGCTTGCAATGGACGTTCAAAATTGGATACATCGCTGAAGATCATTCTTACAGTGGCACGTCTTTAATGGGCCAAACAACACAGAAACAACTGACTGGAAGCGTATACTGTGGTCCAATGAGTCCCGTTTTTGCCTCCTTTCAAATGATACAAGGTATCGAGAAGGTCGACGGTGCAATGATTCGTTAACGCGCAGTGTGAAGGATGTAGTACTGGCCGTATATGGTTCTGGTTTTTTCTTCACTGTGACATGGGTCTGCTCAGTTGAGTTACCGTGAACACGAACCAGCATGTTTATTTCAGAAGTGTCAAGGACCAAGTGTTGTACTTTCATCTTCACGCTGCATATGGTGTGACAATTCCAGTCTTCCAAGACGTCAATAACCGAGTTCACAGGGCACACGCTTACGTTCCTGGTTTGACGAATACTCAAGTTCGCTGCCGCCCCTCGACTAGCCTTCTAAACCACACCAGGTTAATCCGATAGATGTCTGGCGCTATTTGTAACAATGGGTGATAGTAGCAATCAGCATCCCCGCAATTCGGTGGATTTACGGGATCTAATTATCAGTGAGTGGTTTCAGTTGGATACGGCGTATCCGAAGGAACTTGAGGACTTCTTACTGAATTGAGACCTTTATCAAAGCTAGAGGCGATGTTACACGGTATCAGTGTTGTGTGTCATTCAGGAGACTTTTTTTTGTCCGGCGTGCTTACGTATAGTATAATAATAGTAAACATGACAGTGAAGTCATTTGTTAAAAATGACACCACAGCACACATTAAGGATTTCGAATAATTTACGGTTCAGTAACACACATTAACACTATTGAAACTACACTGTAACAAAACTCAAACCACACATCTGACTGGATACTACCAAATGCTCAGGTTAATGTGTGTCTAGACTACTGTTACGTAGAACAACAAAACACATTGTTGATCCTGTTGACGGAGTGGCATTGCAATTAGTGTACTCATAACTTCAACCAGACATGTTTCACCTTTTCCTTACCGAGCGAGGTGGCGCAGTGGTTAGCACACTGGACTCACATTTGGGGAGTACGGCAGTTCAAATCCGCATCTGGCCTTCCTGATTTAAGTTTTCCGTTATTTGCCCAAGGCCGACTTCCTTCCCCATCCTTCCCTAATCCGATGGGAGCGATGTCCTCGGTGTTTGGTCCCCTCCCCCAAAACAACCAACCAATCATTTTCTGAACAAGTTGTCCTCGATTGCGAGTGTTCATCAGAGACCAAGGGTGTGTCAAGAGCGGGCCGGCGAAGTGTTATAGGACCGCTATAGGCATAAATTACCTGACTGACCGGGTGAGCAGAAATTTACAGCTGTTTACTGATAATGCTGCGCCGTATGGCAAGATGTCGTCGTTGAGTGACTGTAGGAGGATACAGGATGACTTTGACAGTATTTTTATTGGGTGTGATGATTGACAGGTTGCTCTAAATATCGGTAAATGTAAGTCCATGCCGATGAGTGGGTAAAATAATCCTGTAACTTTCGACTAGAGCATTAGTTGAGTGCTGCTTGATACAGTCACATCGATTAAATATCTAGGCATAACGTTGCAAATGATGTGAAGTGTAACAAGCACGCAAGGACTGTAGTAGGAAATGCGAATGGTGAATTCGGTTTATTGGGAAAATTTTGGGAAAGTGTAGCTCTTCTCTAGAGGAGATGGCGGTAGGGCACCAGGGCGATCATTTATTATAGTACTGCTCGAGTGTTTCGGACCATCACCAGCTGGGATTAAAGGAAGACATTGGAGCTGTTCGAAGGTGTGCTGCAAGATTTGTTACCGGTAGGTTGGATTAGTACACAAGTATGACGGAGATGCTTTGTGAACTCTAATGGGAAGCCGTAGAGGGAAGTCGATGCTCTTTTCGTGAGGCACTGTTGAGGAAATTTCAGAGAACCGGCATTTGAGGCCAGCTGCGGCACAATCTACTTAGCCAAGGTACATTTCGCGTAAGGACGATGAAGATAAGAGAAATTATGGCTCATACGGAGGCATATGAAAGGTCATTTTTCCCTAGCTCTATTTGCGTGTGGAACAGGAATGCTTTACCCTCTGCTGTGCACCGTAAGGTGGCTTGTGGAATATGGATGTAGATGTGGATCCCAGAAAGTACGCCGTTCGGACCTATGTTTTTGGATTTTTCCATGTTTCCATCTCAGAATATTGGACACATTTTTTTTTACAACTTGTAAGGCAAACAACGGTATGAAAGAAACATGTGCTGTTAGAATTGGATAATGATAACGTCTATAGCTAGTACAGATGTAGCACGGCTTCTAACAGTTTCGTTATCTCGACACGCTTTTAAAAATAATATCGGCTGTGGCGTCGTGTCGCATTGCAGAGCCGACGGCGCCGCCATGTCGGGGCTTCTCCCCTCCCCACCTCCCTCGTCCAATTCCTCTCCCCCTCTCTCTCAATTCCTCTTCCACACTTCCTCCCCCACCCCCACCCCCCACCCACCCCCTGGCCATTTTCTCGTCACATTCTGGCAAACCCTGAGTCTCGGAGCCCAGGCCCCCCGACCGATCTCCGGGAATGATCAGCTCGAAGAGTTGCCAACATTACAAGCCTCACTTTTTTTGTCACAGTTTATGGTGTGACACAGCACGTATGGAGGGAGACATTCTGCGATCATACTCAATATGCTAATTGTCATGTCTAGTCGTAGTAGTTCAGAAAGTATTCAGTAAAGCTTTCATCCACACTAAGGTGGAGTATGAAATTCGAGGGCGTGCTGAAAAGTAATGCCTCCGAATTTTTTCTGTGGAAGCTCTTAGCTTTGTTTTTCATGTCTACATATTTATTTTTCAATGTAGTCACCCTAGTAGAGACCAGTTTGTTCATAGCGTCACTGGAGATTGTTCGACTTAATAACTGACCCTTAGTCCGCAGCCGGCACGGTGGCTCAGCGTGTTCGGTCAGAGGGCTGCCGGCACGGTAGCTCAGCGTGTTCGGTCAGAGGGTTAACAGCCCACTGTAATAAAAAAAACTGAGTTAATCCATCGACAACGAACTTAAACGGATGTCTTACGACGTCCGCCCCGAGCAGATGCAACGAACAAATGTGAACAAAATGAGATTAAAAAAAAAGAAAAAGAGGGTTAGTTGCCCTCTGTAATAAAAAAAACTGAGTTAATCGATCAACAACGAACTTAAACGGATGTCGTACGACGTCCGCCCCGAGCAGATGCAACGAACAAAAGCGAACAAAATGAGATTTAAAAAAAAGTGGTAACGTGTTTGCCTCCCATGCAGCGGGCACGGGTTCGATTCCCAGACGGGTTGGAGCTTTTCTCCTCTGGTGGACTGGATGTTGTGTTGTCCTCATCATCGGCCGCAAGTCGCCTGATGTGGCGCCGACTGAATTATGACTTACAATTGGCGGACGAACACGAATGGGAGCTGCCGTCCAACAATGCCGTATGATCATTTCATTTTTTTTCAACGGAGCCTCAACCTCACTTCTGCTTGCACCACATCATCACAACCAAAGTGAAGTACTCGAAGGTGTTCTTTAAGTTTTCAGAAACTGATGAAAATCAGATGGGCCCAAGTCGGAACTGTATGGAGGATGATCGATGACAGTGAACCCAAAGCGTCGGATTGTTGCAGATGTCGCATCGCTCGTGTGCTGTCTGGCATTGTCTTATTGAAGGAGAGGGTGGGCATGTGTGGACGAACTCTTCGAATTCTAAACTCGATTACAGCGCGCTGTCTCTCACGCACCAAGGTAGTTACGTTACACAGCGCCATATTACACACGACAAGTCGGAGCCTCCTAGTGGCGGAAGTTTGTAACTTGGGTCAGCGAAGCGGGAAGGTCGACCGAGTAATTATGCGTCATATCTTATACCTCCACCGATACTGTGAACAAAGCAAAAAATTAGGAGACATTACTTTTCAGCATGCGCTTGTACTACAGAAGGTCTTACCGTAGGGGCAGTCGCAAGTCAACGTTTGGTACGAGCGTATGCCCTGTTTTTGACGGCTGCGAAGCTGTGGCTGTTTGGAATCCTACACATACAAGAAGCCTCCAAAGAATTAAGACGAGAATATAAATAACTTTTATAGCTTTTGATTTACGAAAATCCATACGAATGCTTTAAAAAAAGTTCACATTCAATGTTTTTTCTGCTGCCTTTGCAGCGTTACTAGTACATTTAGTTGTTCTGTAGACACGTTAATGTGGTCCTGTTAAGGCGGACACGTTAAATTACTCGCGTTGACGTACGAATGTTGATGCGAAGGTTCCTGATTATTTCACCACCACCGAAGATCACCTGATTTGTTGTCGTGGAGCGGTCTGTAAAAATAACTGAGCCTACCTTGTAAGCCCAAATAAGAAGCTGCTTGAGTAAATAAGGAGCAACATTGGAGTGCAATCCGCCGAAGTTACGTGAAACAGGAAGACTTATTTATTGATTACGACTTTCATTTTTTATGTAGCGTATCATTTACGTGGCGGCAGAGACGAGTTTTCGGAGGAGCGATAATCCGATTGGTGTTCTAATTGTAGCAGGGATTTTACTTTTTTGCGCGTCTTACTTACGAGGGGCCTCAAGGTTAACCCCCGGCTGTTTCTTCATGCTAACAGAATTTAAAAATCGCTGCCCCTGCATAGAGGTCCCAAAGCAGTACGATTCACTTCTCAAAACCACTCGAAGAAATCGACTTTCAATATGTCCAAACGCTCCTTGGTGTAAAAAATTTCTGACATTTAAACAGGACTGCATAGAATTCAAATAAAGATAAAAGACAAAAAGTTACGTTCAGCAAGAATCTATCCACCTTTATATATATATATATATATATATATATATATATATATATATATATATATATATATATATATATTTCTCGAGTACTTCAAGGAAGTGAACATGTGATATTTATGTTAATGATATGCATGATTTGATCAAATTTGTTATAGATGAAAATGTTTCACCCAAACTTTTGTTAGCTATACAGCATACAAGATAAAATTAAGACTTGAAATACAAGACCCATTATTTTCTTCACCTGTAGTTTAAAGAAGTCGAGTGCTGCACCAAACAAAGCTTTTGTCGCTTTTGCGTTCTCGTACGTAATCTCAAAACAGTCTGCTTATGTAGTCTATATATTTTTTGTAGTTTTAGAGGCTTTTCCCAGCTGTCTTATTCCATAAGGTGATTGCGTTGCTGGTTTTAATGCGAACTCGTCACTGTCGTATTCTCGAACGTCACATGCAGATAATTTTGCATTGAAGGACCATATTTGGCTCTTAGGTGAGATTTGACACTACATTGTTGCGGTGACAAAAAGTCAGGAAATTCCGTTTTGTTAGTATCCTCGAGTTTGGCGGGAAAAAGTGTTAAATCTCGGACTAGCCAGGAAAGGGCGTTGCATGTTGCGTCTGGAAAAGATCTCTAGTCTGGCCGTATAACTTGATCGAAGTTAATAGTTTTTACTCACTCAGTTCCAAATGGTAATACTTTCACAGATATTCAAATAGTGTCAAAAAAAGTCACACACCAAGAAGACGTGGTCGGATATCAACGTAATTTCGTACACCAGAGTGCGTTAATGCTGTTACCAGGCCACGTAAGATACACTGTGTGATCAAAAGTATCCGGACACCTGGCTGAAAATACTGACAACTTCGTGGCGACCTCCATCGGTAATGCTGGAATTCAGTATGGTGCTGGCCCAGCCTTAGCCTTGATGACAGCTTCCACCCTCGCAGGCATACGTTCAGTCAGGTGCTGGAAGGTCTCTTGGGGAATGGCAGCCCATTCTTCACGGAGTGCTGCACTGGGGAGAGGTATCTATGTCGTTCGGTGAGGCCTGGCACTAAGTCGGCGTTCCAAAACATCCCAAAGGTGATCTGTAGGATTCAGGTCAGAACTCTGTGCAAGCCAGTCCATTACAGGGTTGTTATTGTCGTGTAACCACTCCGCCACAGGCCGTTCATTATGAACAGGTGCTCGATCGTGTTGAAAGATGCAATCGCCATCCCCTAATTGCTCTTCAACTGTGGGAAGCAAGAAGGTGCTAAAAACTTCAATGTAGGCCTGTGCTGTGATAGTACCACGTAAAACAACAAGGGGTGCAAGCTCCCTCCATGAAAAAGACCACACCGTAACACCACCGCCTCCGAATTTTGTTGTTGGCACTACACACGCTGGCAGATGACGTTCACCGGGCATTCGCCATACCCACACCCTGCCATCGGATCACCACATTGTGTACCGTTATTCGTCAACCCACACAATTTCCCACTGTTCGATCGTCCAGTGTTTACGCTCCTTACACCAAGCGAGGCGTCGTTTGACATTTACCGACGTGATGTGTGGCTTATGAGCAGCCGTTTGACCATGAAATCCAAGTTATCTCACTTCCCATCTAACTGTCATAGTACTTGCAGTGGATTCTGATGCAGTTTGGAATTCCTGTGTGATGGTCTGGATAGATGTCTGCCTATTACACGTTATGACCCTCTTCAACTTTCGGCGGTCTGTGTCAGTCGACAGACGAGGTCGGCCTGAACGCTTCTTTGTTGTACGTGTCCCTTCACGTTTCCACTTCATTATCATATCGAGGACAGTGTACCTAGTGATACTTAGGAGTGTGGAAATCTCGCGTACAGACGTTTGTCACAAGTGATACCCAATCACCTGACTAAATTTGAAGTCCGTGAGCTCCGCGGAGCGTCCCCATTCTTCTGTCTCACTATGTCTAACGATTACTGAGGTCGCTGGTATGGAGTACCTTACCTGGCAGTAGGTGGCACCACAATGCACCTAATATGAGAAACGTATGCTTTTGAGGGTGTCTGGATACTTTTGATCACATTGTGTTTATAAGGGTCTGATGTGTGATCAGTGTAAAGCACACGGAGATGCCGCGTAACAGTGTGAAACTGCGTTATGAGCACCTGAAAGCTTTTGAAAGGGACCTCATTTTGGGTCTCGATTTGTCTGACTGGTCGAATCGTGCAAAATCCAGATTTGTGGGAAATTCGGATGTGGCCCGATGTTGAACTGCATGGGAACGTAAGGGCAGGCATACTGGCCGCCAAGGTTGCGGTCGGCCAAAAGGGAGGATCGCTGTACTGTGGACCAAGCACGTCGTAACCCCTTTACATCTGCGCCTGCCGTGCAATAGCAAGTAATGGACTCCCCATAGAATTCTGCGTCATCGCACGCCATTATTCGGAGACTAGCACCAACAGGACGAGTGAATTACCGCCCTTCGCGTACGCTGACGTTAACACCGCAACACAAAAGGCTGCGTTTGGAGTGGCACTGCGACTGGGTAAGGTGGCCGAGGGGTTCTAGGCGCTTCAGTCTGGAACCGCGCGACCGCTACTGTCGCAGGTTCGAATCCTGCCTCGGGCATGGGTGTGTGTGATGTCCTTAGGTCAGTTAAGTTTAAGTAGTTCTAAGTTCTAGGGGAGTGATGACCTCAGAAGTTAAGTCCCATAGTGCTCAGAGCCATTTGAACGAACTCATATAGCCTAATTATTCGTAAATTAGACTTGATTCTGTAATCACTGAAACAACATCACATGTCCTCTCAACCAGGGAAGTTTTATATCTTTCCCTGTTCTCATTCTGGGCGTTTGACTTATTTTGGTCTGGCAGTGCATGTGTGCCACATTCGCTTGGACATGACACACTTCATATAAAGCTGAGTGGGTCCACCAACGATTGTAATAATACATCAGAAAATATTTAAACTTAGCAGCGTTCGGAAATTTTCAGTTTCAGTTCTGAAGTCATCTTGAATAATAACTGTTCGGCTGCTTTTGTAAATAATTTATTTAACGACATAACCTAGAAACCACAGCATTAGGTTAAATATGTTTAACCATGACATTAAAGTTGCAACATGGACGAGACCGAACACTCCTTGTCTATGAATAAATGACGCAATTAACGGATCTTCGTGTAAGCGGAAAGTATGGGTCCACTGTTCCTCGAGCGTGCCATGAATCCGGAACGGACAACAGTAGGTCGAACGTACCGGTTAACCATTGGATATAGGGGCACAATCCACCCAGAGTGGCATAAGCACAGGAGACCGCACTGCATGATGGAACATACAGTGGGGGGGGGGGGGGAGCAATTTTAGGGTTTGGCGTCCTGTAGATGACGTGGCTGCTAGAGGCGGAGAAGGAGCTGGGGTTAGGAAAGGATGGCGAAGAAAATCGACCGCTTCTTACCAAGGGCTATTGAATGCCTCCTCGTGGCACTATGATGGTCCGAGGGTAGTTGTCAGCCTTCATGCAGCCTGGCTTAGTAATGCTTGGCGTGCCGCAGTAATTAAAATTAGCGTCATCTCAGTATAGTCATCTTCTCAATAAATGTTAGAGTACCAACCATGAAGACCTACAACAGCATATGTCAAACAGTGTATTTATCGGTACTGAAATATGAAGATTTTATTTCAATTACTTATGGTGCAGGTAAGAACCGCACAGACTACGGAAAGTGAAGCGAAAGCGCACTTTCTCTGCGGGTTCCGCACGTTGGTTTGTGGGCCGTTTGCCGAGTGTGCGGGCAGAACCGCGAACACATTTCTCCCCATCCCGTTACATGGCAGTGGAGCTTTTCATGAGCGTTTCTCTGTCATTGTGGGGCAGACGAGTATACTCTTTTTGTACAAATTATTTACTTCTGGAGATTCTGCAGAGACAACCATTGAAGTGCAGCAGCCTGTCCTTAAAATATTTACTACAGATAATATTCAGGAACCAAACAAAATGGAGATCAGTGTTTAACGTCCCGTCGACGAAGAGGTCATTAGAGACGGAGCAGAAGCTCGGATTAGGAAAGAATGGGGAAGCAAATCGACCATGTCCTTTCAGAGTGACCATCCCGGAATTTTCCTGAAGAGATTTAGAGAAATCACGGAAAATCAGGATGGTCGGACGCGGGTTTGGACCGTCGTCATCCCGAATGGGAGTCCAGTGTGCTAACCACTGCGCCATCTCACTCGGTACTAAACAGAATACGAAGATCCAACCAATATAGTCGAGTTCAAATAATCCTCTTGGTGTTCGATACGTACAAACCTTGACTGGTGACCAACTGAACTTCATAGTATTCGTCGAGTGTTAACACCATTGTACTGGGGCTGCAAACCTTTTGTAAGAATTAGCAATTTATTGACATTCCCCACAAGCATGTTTCAGCTACTAATCCTTTGTTAAGTTATTCTGTCCGCGCAAACGAAGTTGACACGTCGCGCAGTGGTTGATGGGAGCGACCGTAAAGGCATTCCCCCTTTGTGGCCGCGCGACTGCTACGGTCGCAGGTTCGAATCCTGCCTCGGGCATGGATGTGTATGATGTCCTTAGGTTAGTTAGGTTTAAGTAGTTCTAAGTTCTAGGGGACTGATGACCACAGATGTTAAGTCCCATAGTGCTCAGAGCCATTTGAACCCCTCTGTGGTTGATCCTATCAGCCACCGTGCCGAGTGTCAAAGGGATAGTCCATATCAATTCAGGCAGGCTAGGAAAAAATGTTACCTTCATAGTCTCGGATGTTATTGAATATGTTAAAATAAAGGACTAAGTAAGGGGCAGATATTTTTTTTTTGTTTTCTCCAAAAAAAATATTTGCTCCGAGATACAGCCCTCAAAAGGTGACACTGCACATACCATTTTAAAGATGCGAATTTTGGAAAAAAAATTTAAAATGCTGTATCTCTGGAACAGTTCTAGATATTATGCTTATCCATTACGGATATTTTAGAACCGTGACTGTATATTAATGTAAATAAGTTATACACAACTGCAACCAGTCACTTTTTTCAATAATAATGCTTTATTACATGAACCGGTTTTCGAACCCTTTCAGGTTCATCTTCAGATGATTTCGGGAGGATCCGGGAAGTTACATCATTACTGGTAGTGGCATAACGCTGGGTGCTGGTTCTATGGCAGAAAGATGGGTCACACTTTAATGTATCGCCATGACATGTAATAAAGCATTATTATTGAAAAAAGTGACTGGTTGCAGTTGTGTATAACTTATTTACAGTTCTAGATATTTTGCTGTTTTTTATTATTTGAAACATAATTGCTTTATGATTACAAAGAAATCCTCTAGTTGGACTTAGCTGTCAAAGGTCTTTTACTATAGTGTTGTGAACTTTTTTATAATTTACGGAAAAAAATTTCGAAAATGCCAATCCATAAAATTTTATTTTTTTCTGTTGATTAGTACCATATAGTTCTACATTTCCTGAAAAGGAAATTTTCTACTTTTAGATTGAACAGGTTTTATAAACAATTGGAAATTTTTGCCATGGATAAAACCTGTTTTATTACCACATTATCACATAACAGGCTCGTAGAAATCAAAACCTAGCCTTATTTATCATAATTTTAGTTTTGAGGGATGAGTAAGAAATTCATTTTTCAAGTATTTTAAATGGTTCCAAAATGTATGTGAAAGTTCAAAGACTTACAGGTTTCAATTTATACAACTTCTGTGCACTCTGTTTTGTACTGAAATTAGCCCGTCAATGAACTAAAAATGTGTTCCAGTGTTTCAGTATCTTCCTTAGATATAGAGTGATGCCTTCCTGTTGAACCAATAGGAACTGGAGCACTTAAAATCTTAAAAAATATTGTGAACAGATAGAGAGCACTGATGGCGTTGTTGCTGTCCTTCAGCTGGAAACGTATATCCAGCAGCTGGTCCATGTGGTAGCATAAAGTACATTACAATTTCATTTAAATCGTAACTGGTGTTTATAATCTCTGCAATCCACCAGTCACAGTCGTACACACACGCCACAAACAGCCCCCTTCTCAGGTTGTGAATCCGAATAAACCAAAAGGGCTTGATTGCGTCTATCACGAAACTAAATTATTTTGGCTCTGAGCACTATGCGACTTAACTTCTGAGGTCATCAGTCGCCTAGAACTTAGAACTAATTAAACCTAACTAACCTAAGGACATCACACACATCCATGCCCGAGACAGGATTCGAACCTGATACCGTAGCGGTCGCTCGGCTCCAGACTGCAGCGCCTAGAACCGCCTGGCCACAGCGGCCGGCACTAAATTATTTTGAAAAGATCGTTAGTATTCTCATAATTTTGTAAGACTGTATTATTGACTACACAGGTTACCAGTAACTGCTTTTTTTTTTTTTAAAAAATACTAGCAAAACTGAGTGACACGATTGCTCCATTACTCACCTCGAAATATGTAAACGAACTATCTGGCAGCACAACGTAACTGTAAATACATAATGGCTACAGTAGTACTGGACACATTATTATTATTATTATTATTATTATTATTATTATAGCTCAAATGGCTCTGAGCACTACGGGACTTAACTGCTGAGGTCATCAGTCCCCTAGAACTTAGAACTACTTAAACCTAACTAACCTAAAGACATCACACACATCCATGCCCGAGGCGGGATTCGAACCCAGACTGTAGCGCCTAGAACTGGTCGGCCACGCCGGCCAGCTATTATTATTAGTGACAGTGGAAGGACACAAAGCATTTGCAGCCTGAATTCCAATTTCTGACAGTTCAAGAGTAACAAGTCCTGCAATCAAGTGGTTTACGAACAGTGAGTATGGTGTAAGCATTTTAACTTGCTTGATTTTAAATGGGGCTGCATGGTGTGAGTGAAGCCAGTGTCATCAGGTGGAGCAGTGGTGCAGAGGAAGCATGTTTTGTAACAACTATCTACCCCTTACTCAGGATAATTAGCTTTTTTTCTGGCGTGGAGTTGTAAGTAGCACTTGCGACGACCAAGAAATGGCATCGTCATTCAGTATAGTACAGGTACCACCTGAACAGAAACTTGGCATTCGAGATTCATAGATCTGAGAAAAAGTAAGAACTTTGAGCACTACTTATGGTGTGCACTCACTGAGAACAAACCAAGTATGTGAAAGATTGTTACAAATAATCGTCTCGTTGACTCATTAGTTCCTGGTTTAATAAAACATATACAAAACAAAATATTATTTATTCATCATCATTTAAGAGGTAAAAATGTTAAGAGGAAAATATTTTTTGTTCTGAAGTTAGTTGCGGAGGTTGTTGTTGATAGTGGGAGAGATGGAAGAGGTAATACCTTGTATCTGATTGCACCCAGCGGTTATGGTCTCGGTTATGGTCTCAGGAAGGAGGTCAGTCACGATGTGAGGTATCCGGTATTTGCAGATGGTAACAGCTCAAAACATGAGTGGCCTGCCCCCTGCTCAACCTGTGCGACTGTACGCTGAGGTGACAAAAGTTATCGGATAGATGTATGCACATATACAGATGGCGGTAGAATCACGTACACAAGGTGGAAAAGGGGCACTGCATTGGCGGTGCTCTCATTTGTACTCGGCGATTCATGTGAAAAGGCGTCCGACGTGATTAAGGGGCTCCGGAAAGCCCTATACTTGCAATGTTAAAATAACGCTTATAAATTACATCTTTCCTCATAAAGTATTTGAGGTAGGAAGTTGAACTTTTTACAGATTATTTATTGGAATATGGGCTACAACTTAACACAGGGATATTACAAAATTTTAGTTCAGTTATTAAAGATGATTTTTTTTCAATTGTAATGAAAATTCACAACATTTTTTTGCAATTTTTTATTTATATATTCAAAAATATACAGTTTTTTGGAAAAAGGCTGTGTTAAATTATGCAGAAGGTACTGTGTAACATTTACTGAAAGTTTGAAACAAATATGTTTGGAAGATCCTTAGAAAACATGTAATTAGTATGAGAAAATAAAAGTTTTGGGAATCGAGCGACAAAGATTGGATTAACTTTTTATTGCATTCCAGGTCCATAGGATGGATTATCTTCATCCTCTGCAAACTCCTCCTCCAGCTTCCTCTTGTTCCTCCTCCTGTTTACTCTTGCTTGTATTTCTAGACTCTTTACAGCCCTGTCTGCAGCCCGAAGGCGTTCCTTGTCTAAAGCAAGCATCGCTCGTACCATGTTAGAACCTATCTTCATTCCCATATTTCTAAATACCTTGCACCTTACAATGTTGCCATCATTGAAAGTCGCAACAGCATCATACACACCAAAGTGAAGTGTTTCTATTCCAACAAATACAGTCTTGGGGATTCTCGACCATATAACACTATTTACACTTTCATTGGGGTTTTGAGTTTTTCCGTGAATACACTTTTTCAACAGTTCAGGTGCTGCTAAGTCACTGAAAATAGGTTTTATCACCTCCATTATTGCATGAGGCAGACTATGCGTATGAGTGTACACTTCACCAGTTAGCAATCCTTTGTTATATTTACACCAACTGTCTTCTTCTTTGGGACACAAGCTATGTTGGGGATTTTCATCGGTTGAAGAAGTATGAAAAAAAAGAGCCCCAACAGCCTTCTTCATTTCGTCGACACTTTGTGTATTTTGCCTAATAGCCATTCCATAATAGTTCTGTATTTTGTCAATTACACTGTCAGTTAACCTTCCCTTCCCATCCAACCCTTTACCATCACTGAGTTTTGTTTTTTGTACGAAGCTTTCAGTCGCCGAAGTCTTGTTCCCATTCGCTTCTGTACGTGTCCAATACACTCAAATTTCTGCACTACAACATCATCACCATAGGGCTTCAGTCCTTGAACATGTTTGAAACTTTTAGAATCACCGTCACCAAGGTAATTAACATATCGCACTTTATCACACGCCTCAGAACGCTGGAATATACTGGCAACACCAGCCACTTCCATTCCTCCACTACTGCCACTATAGTTAGCTTTGCAATTATTTTCATGTGTACCTTTATATTTTTGTGGACATCTACAATACTTTGATATTACTGCTACATCTAAAACTTTCCCTGTATACATACTGGTGGCAGATACTACACCATGAAGAGATGTGTGTCCCCGTTTATGCCAGGTACCATCGAACGCTGCAGTCAAATCTCTGTTACCATTATTTTCCATTACTGCCTCTTCCACAGCGTTCTTCATAGATTCTATACAGACATCTTCTACTTTAGACCCTATTAATTTATTATAGGTCGTAAACTTGGTTGGGGGATTTGGAAGATTCATGATGCCACAGAAAATTGCACCTGCAGTAGCACCTTTACCAACTGAACGCAAGGAATAAACAAATCTAATGTTGTGTTCGTAGATTATGCTACCATTTTCTTCAGTTGCAGTTACTGAAACACTGTTCCAAAAGGTGGTCATGTATGAACACTTATCACATTTCAGTTGTATTTCACTAGCAAGTCCTACGTGCTTCATTATGGAGAGTTCCAGACCAACTTCACTACAATGAATACATCTTACACAGTTTGAAAAAATTCCTTTGAGAACCGACATATCAAATATTTCATTCACATCCGATTCGCCCATAAAACATTCATAGTTTTCACTCATTGAACCAAGCTTCTTCTGTGAAGTATTTTCTTTTCCACTTTGACTGCTATGGGCAGGTGTACTTGAGAGGTTAGGTTCACTCACTTGGTTATCGTCTTTATTGTTTACAGTAATAACACATACCTTTGGCTTTCCAACATTTCTCCTTTTCTTAATAGCCTTCAGAGGATTTCTAATAACTTTACTTTTACTCATTATTATACTTCAACAAAACAGAGACTCAAGAAACAGAATCAATTACGAATATTTTCGAGATAACGACAGAGTAAATAAACATGAAACAATCGACAATCACACCAGCGATATATATTGAACCATCACAGGTTAGCCACAACACATACTTTATCTCACATCACTAAAATGTACCTGATGAACACAGACGTTAATAATAACACCATTTGACAGCAGTTTAACAGCGCCACAGTGGCTCACGCCCATGTAGAACACATTTCAAAAAAAAATTAAAAATAGTTGTAGTCTTCGGAATTGAATAAATTATATATCTATTAAAAGGTAATAGTCTGCAGATTCAGAAAGCGCAAAAAAGTAAAAATTTAACTTTTCATGATTTTGAGCCTTTCCGGAGCCCCTTAAGGCCTTACTATGGGAATTAAGACTTTGATCACGGAATGGTACGCTAGACGCATGGGACATTCGATTTCGGAAATTGTTAGAGATCCACAATGTTAAGAGTAAGCCGAGAATACGAGATTTCAGGCGTTACCTCTCACCGCGGACAACACAGTAGCCGATGGCCTTCATTTAACGACCGAGTGCAGCGGTGTTAGGTTAGAGTTGTCAGTGCTAACAGACGAGTAGCACTACATGAAATAACCGCAGAAATCAGTGTGGAACGCACGACGAACGTACCTGTTGGGACTGTGCCGCGATATTTGGCGTCAGTGGGCTGTGGCAGCAGACGACCGACACGAGTGCCTTTGCTAACAGCAGGGCATCGCGTGCAGCGCCTCTCCTGGGCCTGGGCTGGTGACCATCTCGGTTGGGCCCTAGACGATTGGAAAACCGTGGCCTGGTAAGATGAGTCCGGATTTCAGTCGGTAAGAGCTGATGGTAGGATTCGAGTGGCGCAGACAGCACGAAGCCCTGGGCCCTGGATTTCAACAAGACACCATGCGAGCTGGTGATGGCCCCATAATGATGTGGGCTATGTTTACAAGTAATGGACAGGGTCCCGTGGCCCAACTACTACTTGCAGACCATTTGCAGTCATTCATGGACTTCATGTTTCCAAACAACGATGATATTTTTATAGATGACAATGTGCTATCACCGGGACATCAGGCCACAATTGTTCGCGATTGATTTGGCCACCCAGATCGCCCGACATTGAACGTATTCGAGAGGTTAGTTCGTACACAAAAACCTTCACGAGCAACACATTCGCAAGGCTGGACGGCTGCAGAGGCAGCATGGCTCGATATTTCTGCAAGGAACTTCCAATGACTTGTTGAGTCCATGGCACGTCGAGTTACTGCACTATGCCGGGCAAAAGGAGGTCAGTCACGATTTTAGGAGGTATCCCATGACTTTCGTCACCTCTGTGTATGTCTGAGACTTACATTGGTACATGGCCGTCGTAACTGTCTTTTACGACGATCGTCAACCGTCAGATAAATAAGGTGCTCTTCGGTGTAGACAACACGACGCTATTAATACAGATTACAAACCAGGTGTTCCCTTGTCCACCTCCTTCACGCAGTATTGTGCTGCGAGATTTGCCCCTTTGTTCGAAATTGATGCCTACACGTCGAATTGATTGTGTGTAGAAAATGCGTGCTGTCTGGGTTGACCCGTCCATCCCAGTTGTTTCCCAAAAAGGAACAGCGCAATCCTGTTGTCTTCTTCTCTGTTAAACTACTAATCATAAATGATAGGTAGTGTTCACAAACTGGTGTTCCTGACGGCGGGTGGGAGGCGACTGCTACTAGCAACTACTGTACTTCCTTGTTTTGTGTGTCACGATAGCGGTAGAACGTTCGAATGACGACACTGCTGAGGCTAAAGCGCGCGGTCTACTTCCCGTACTGGCGATCATTCCTGCCGTTAAGCTGAAATGCGCGCTCGTCGTAATCTCATCCATAGAGGCAGACTGAACACTGTCCCATTCATGGTTGGAGACAAAGCGCGCTAAGAATGCAGGTTTACAATTACACTCCTTCTTAAAAGCCTCGCGTTTATTACCAAGTTCCTTTTCCTTACATTTCCTGTTGTGCTGCCATGGCACTAGATACTTTTAACTTCGGTACTCCTCTGTACTTCTCCATTTTTATCAGTTCGTTACGTAACTCATCTCAAAGGACGGTTTCTGATATTAAAGTACTTAAACTGACAATGTTAGTTTCAGATTCACGAAACATAAAATATTTTTCTAATTTCTTGCATAATTTAAACAGAAAACAGCTACGTATATCTCAGTACAGATCTAGTCACGGTATTATCTTAACCAGTTATTACAGAACACAACTGTTCTCGAACTGAGAGAAATGCTCCCCAGAAAGAATTTTTCACTGTGGAGCATTGCGCTGTTTTAAAACTTACAGGTAGATTAAAAATGTTAATATATCCACGGCAGTGAATTTAATTACGTGAAGAAATACGGCAACCAGACTTTCTCTTCCTGATTAGTTCTTTATTGGCTGTATCGCTTTTTGGCGAGCTAATTGTTATTCGCTCGTAATCTATTATGGCCTTCTAATGATCACAGAGTATTACAATGCTGCATCCTGTGGTGTTTCATTGTTCCCTTTTCTCATTCTCTCACTGTGTGTCTTCTCCCCTTCCACTTGCTTAGATTCCTTTGCGCCGGACATCCTCTGCTTCCTACCTTGGAATCCTTCCATTTTTAATTCCATGTTCCCATGATTTTTTGTTTTTGCCATTCGTGGGCTTCCTACGGCCAGAGATCATAAAGGATCTGTTCTGCATTGTTTCTGCTATATTTTCTATGATCTGGTGTATCAGTATTACTTGATAACTTCTAGTATTAATTGGACCGTGTGCATATCCTTACACCTACTCTGTTGGTTCCAGAAGATTAACTTATATCACACTAGCTGCATTTTTTTTTTTTTTCAGAACTGAGGGAAAAATCGTTAGCAAATGATAGGTTGTGTACTTGAAAACCTTCGCTTTTTGCTCGCATGCATGACTGGTGATATTCTGTGCTCGTTTATATTTACGTGCATATCCTTCCTGCCGTTTTCTCCAAGATGCAGTTGAAGAGGTAAAGGAATTGCAATTTTCTACGATCTTGTTAATATTGAACGTATAGGGTATTTCACACAAAATTTTATTTTTGAGATTGCATTTGAAATTGTTCTGGGGGTAGTTTACTATTCTTATTATTTTTGATAAAAAGTTTATGCGTGTTTTAAGACTGTGTATTCTTTCACGTTTGGTCACTAATAATATTGCTGGCGATTACCATCTCCCCACCCCCAACTAACAGCAGCAGCAACAACAACAACAAACGCTACTACTACTAACACAATGTTAGTACACAGTGGGGCAAAAAAAGTGGCCCGGCCCGGTGGATACGATTGTACGAGAATGTATGCATACAATCACACCAACTTACAGGACCTTTGCACAGTCTTCAAGCCTGACAGAGTTATTAGTAGAGGTCACTCTGGTCGCGGCCCAACCTGCCCACCCAGGTCACCTGATCTACAACTGTGCGATTACTTTTTACGGAGAGCCCTCAAGTCTAAGGTGTATAGCAACAACCCTCATAGTCTGTTACTATAGTTATCCGAGTTCTGCTGACTGCAATCTAATTAAAAAGAATTACACCATACACGTTTCGTTCTTATTTATTAAGCACCTTCCATGGTTCTTCTGTAAACTGGATATGTACATTTGTACCATTTTATATTTTTTTAAGGTTAAAAACAGCGTTTTCTGTATAAAGTTAGTGTGCAAGTTACTTAAGGTGTTTCTTTACAAATTCTGCTCCTTCCCTCCTTGCTAACAGCAGCTGGTGTCAAAAGGCTTCATTTCACATCTGCACTTGGCCATTTTTAGTATTCTGCAGTATTTCCTGCCCTGCACTACCAGTGTTTATGTCTGTTAGTTTGTTTTCGTTCACGTTGTGAGTGTTGCCAACCTGTGAAAGGGTTTGTGTGTGTGTGTGTGTGTGTGTGTGTGTGTGTGTGTGTGTGTGTGTGTGTGTGTGTGTGTGTGAGAGAGAGAGAGAGAGATCAGTCAGTTTAAAGAGTGTGTGGTTTGTCAAGTTGGTCTGATCATTTATGAGTTGTTTCTTTTCTGTTCCAGTTTTTTGGATGTGTAGTTTTCTTGTAAGCTGAGGAGGCGTGTTTTTGCTGGTTTCCATGTCTGTGTCTGGTTGTAATTTTATGGCGGTGTAAGTGTTCTGCAAAAGTTGAATGATATGTCCTATACCACCATGCTCTTACACATTCTTCGTATCTGGTGTCAAATGTCCTAGTTTGACCTATGTGTCTTCCAACACATGTACTGCATTTCAGTTGGTATATTCCTGATTTCTGATACAGATCAGTTTTTACTATTTTTTTGGGAAGTATTTCTGAATTGAGTTGTTGGGTTGGTGTGCTATTTGTTGTCTCTATGGTGACAATTGGGTATTTGTTGTTTTCTGTTCCTTGATTTTCTTGTTGATCTTTGTTACTAATTTCTCTTTGTATCCATTTATTGTGCAGGAGGGCATTGGACATTAGATACAAAGAACATGTAAGTGCATGGCAGTATAGGACACATCATTCAACTTTTGCAGAACACTTACACCAACACCAACATAAAATTACAACCAGAGACACAGACATGGAAATTATAAGGATAAACAACAACAAAAATCACCTCCTCACCTTACAAGAAAACTATCACATCCAAAAGACGATAACAGAAAAGAAACAACTCATAAATGACCAGGCCAACTTGGCGAACCACACACTCTTTAAACTGATTGACCACTTAATATAACATTAAATGTACGTATATAACCATAGGCTCCATTTACCGCTACTATCTCCTCCCAGATTCTGTCCTATAATCACTATCCAGGCCCATCCAAAAAGCAGTTCTCATGTTTAAAATTACTTTTATTACTCAAGGTTTTTTGTCTGCTAGATTATTTTCGTGGAATAGTCTACACACAATCGTCAGACCGTTGCATTTCTGGCTGTGGGTAAATTTAGAGGCATTGGTATATATGCAGCCCATCAGCACTTTTCAGACGTTGCAGTAGCGTGAGCAGTGGATTTGACGCAGTCCGAATGGAGCGAGGTGTATTTGAAAGAGCGCGCGGTTCACTGTGAACAAGGGCTGAAAGATGCGGCAGGATGCTTGGTAACCACATATAGCACTGCCTGTAGCAGTGATCGCCAAACTGCCGATCGCGACCTACTAGTGAATCAAGAATAACGCATTGTCAGCCCCGTAGTTGATTTTATACTCGTGATCTGCACATTATGTTTTTGCAGTATCAGACATTTGCTGACATGAATAGTTTCGTTTACGTAATGATACTGAGCTAGGTTTGTTATGATGATAGCGTGTGCAAGCAAAAAGCAAAATACTGCTCAATTCCATTCGAAACGGGAAACTTATTACTTCTTTACCCAGGTAAAGAAGCTGGAAAGAAAGGGAACGTTGAACGTCTCTTGAAAAGGTTTCCCACTGGACTCTGTTCTAAGGAAAGAAAAGGTAAGGCATCTAAAATTCAAAATTAATGCTCAGCAGTAAACTTCTTTAAAACCTTTAGACAAGAAGAAGCAGCAACTGAGGCGTCATTCCCAGTTTCCACTATGAAATTTACAAAAAAATGCATATAAAAACATACTGACCCGAGTGCTTGGATAACTATGTTCGAATAGCCTCTCTACCTACTCTCCCAACATTAAAAAACTTGACAAAAAAAGAGTGCCATCTCATTACATAAAAATGCATTCTTACATTGTAATTTATAACTAAGTACACTTCAATTTCAGCTTCTTTTATTGTATACAGTTTCATTAAAATTCGCTTCATATTTGCTAGAAATGTCAGTTTATGAGCAATAAAAAAATTTGAGATTTTTTAAAAAGTCCTGTTGGTAGCCCACTGTAGATTGTAAGAACGGTACGTCTCTCAAAAGCTTCATAAGTCTGGTGACCACTGCCCGATAGTGTCTACTCCTAGGTCACAGAAAGATGGAATGCAAGGAAAGTTTAGTCCATATCTCGACGTTATAGCTTTCCGGACGTATTGTTATAGGGATCTTTTTCTAGTTATCGTCCTTGCTGCGTCCTGTATGAATATGTAACACATTTAAGCCGGCCGCTGTGGCCGAGCGGTTCTAGGCGCTTTAGCCTGGAACCGCGCCACCGCTACGGTCGCAGGTTTGAATTGTGCTTCGGGCATGGATGTGTGTGATGTCCTTAGGTTAGTTAAGTGTAAGTAGTTCTATGTTCTAAGCGACTGATGACCTCAGACGTTAAGTTCCATAGTGCTCAGAGCCAGCCACATTTATGATCTAATGGATGAATAAAAACATGTAAATGAGAAATTGTTGTGTACCATTTTAGTGCAAAGTGCTAAAAATCTAACACCTGTGTGTAGAGGGTCACATGGGAATAAGGCAGGAGCCCAAAAAACAACGTGAGCAATAAAAGTAATTTTAAATACGGGAAGTGTTTATGATCTCATTAAATCAATTTTTAATGAAAACTGCAACTGTTACAGTGGCCACTTACGGTACCTTAAGTACACCGAAACGAGTCTCGTTCAAATAGGACTTTATTACAAAAATGTTCAAATGACTCTGAGCACTATCGGACTTAACTGCTGTGGTAATCAGTCCCCTAGAACTTAGAACTACTTAAACCTAACTAACCTAAGGACATCACACACATCCATGCCCGAGGCAGGATTCGAACCTGCGACCGTAGCGGTCGCGCGGTTCCACACTGCAGCGCCTAGAACAGCTCGGCCACTCCGGCCGGCGGACTTTATTACAGTCGCAAAAGACGGAAAAAGTCCCGTTTTATTTGCAACATGACATGAACGAGGCCATGTACCGTTGTTTCGCCTAGGTAGCGTCAGGTGTCCGCTTCCTGCCGAGTCCACAGCGGCCTAGGAGGTGGTGGGAAGGAGCTATCTTTACTGTTCGCTGGCCTATACTTTCCTGCCGCCCACGCATCGCGAGCCCAGGCGCCCCAAATCGGATTACTGGATTACGAAGCTCCGCGGCCGAGGCGAGGCGAACAGCGCCGGTCGCCTCTTCCCTCTTCCGACCGCGGCAGAAATGACGGACAAGTTGGCTGGCGGGTTCGAAGGGGAGGGCCGCTGATTTGTTGCGGGGAAATCTCCGCGCTCTGCAGAGGCGGCATGGGCCCGGGCAGAATGTCGATACAAATTTGTCGCGCCCAGCGCTGGCCCTGTAGCGGTTTACTTCAGCACCGGCTGCCGGCGACTCCACGGAGGAATCCCGCTCGCGTTCACCAGAGGCCTGCTTCGCCAGTGCCACATGCTTAGAGCCCGGTTATAAAGGTGACCTCCTTATTATACGTACATAACCGACATCCGCCCCACGAGGACCTCATCACCCCCGCTTCTGTGGTGTCACCGCCAGACACCACACTTGCTAGGTGGTAGCTTAAATCGGCCGCGGTCCATTAGTACATGTCGGACCCGCGTGTCGCCACTGGCAGTGATCGCAGACCGAGCGCCACCACACGGCAGGTCTCGAGAGACTGACTAGCACTCGCCCCAGTTGTACGACGACGTTGCTAGCGACTACACTGACGAAGCCTTTCTCTCATTTGCCGAGAGACAGGTAGAATAGCCTTCAGCTAAGTTAATGGCTACGACCTAGCAAGGCGCCATTAACCATTTGTAACGTTGCATGTACCTCAAGATAGAGTCTCACTTGTATCATCCAGAATGCTGTATACCAAAGGACAATATAAAAGTTAAGTGTTCTAGTAGCTACGTTCTTTTCTTTATCACATTCATTACGAATCCTGTTCCAGACTTAACGCCAGACGGCGTGAGTTGACGCGTGCCCTTTCGGCTACTTCACTGTGGACTGGCTGCCTTAACAGTCCACTACAGCTTCCTCTCTCGCTCCGCGTGTCGCTGTCAGTTTCCGTCACTATAGTACACTACTGGCCATTAAAATTGCTACACCACGAAGATGACGTGCTACAGACGCGAAATTTAACCTACAAGAAGAAGATGCTGTGATATGCAAATGATTGGCTTTTCAGAGCATGCACACAAGGTTGGCGCTGGTGGCGACACCTACAACGTGCTGCCATAAGGAGAGTTTCCAACCGATTTCTCATACACAAACAGCAGTTGACCGGCGTTGCCTGGTGAAACGTTGTTGTGATGCCTCGTGTAAGGAGGAGAAATGCGTACCATCACATTTCCGACATTGACTAAGGTCAGATTGTAGCCTGTCGCGATTGCAGTTTATCGTATCGCGACATTGCTGCTCGCGTTGGTCGAGATCCAATGACTTTTAGGAGAATATGGAATTGGTGGGTTCAGGAGGGTAATACGGAACGCCGTGCTGGATCCCAACGGCCTCGTATCACTAGCAGTCGAGATGACAGGCATCTTATCCGCATGGCTGTAACGGATCTTGCAGCTACGTCTCGATCCCTGAGTCAACAGATGGGGACGTTTGCAAGACAACAACCATCCGCAGGAACAGTTCGACGACGTTTGCAGCAGCATGGACTATCAGCTCCGAGACCATGGCTGCGGTTAAACTTGACGCTGCATCACAGACAGGAGCGCCTGCGATGGTGTACTCAACGACGAACCTGGGTGCACGAATAGCAAAACGTCATTTTTTCGGATGGATCCAGGTTCTTTTTACAGCATCATGATGATCGCATCCGTGTTTGGTGACATCGCCGTGAACGGACATTGGGAGCGTGTATTCGTCATCGCCATACTGGCGTATTACCCGGCGTGATGGTATGGGGTGCCATTGGTTACACGTCTCGGTCACCTCTTGTTCGCATTGACGGCACTTTGAACACTGGACGCTTTATTTCAGATGTGTTACGACCCTTGGCTCTACCCTTCATTCGATCCCTGCGAAACCCTACATTTCAGCAGGATAACGCACGATCGCATGTTGCATGTCCTGTACCGGTCTTTCTGGAAACAGAAAATGTTCGACTGCTGCCCTGGCCAGCACATTCTCCAGATCTCTCACCAATTGAAGACGTCTGGTCAATGGTGGCCGAGCAACTGGCTTGTCACAATACGCCAGTCACTACTCTTGATGAACTGTGGTATGGTGTTGAAGCTGCATGGGCAGCTGTACCTGTACACGCCATCCAAGCTCTGTTTGACTCAATGCCCAAGCGTATCAAGGCCGTTATTGCGGCCAAAAAATGTTCAAAAGTGTGCGAAATCTTATGGGACTTAACTGCTAAGATCATCGGTCCCTAGGCTTACGCACTACTTAACCTAAATTATCCTATGTACAAACACACGTCTATGCCCGAGGGCGGACTCGTAACCTCCGCCCGCACCAGCCGCACAGTCCCTGACTGCAGCGCCCTTAGACCGCTCGGCTAATCACGCGCGGCTAATACGGTGGTGGTTCTGGGTACTGATTTCTTAGGATCTATGCGCCCAAATTGCGTGAAAATGTAATCACATGTTAGTTCTAGTATAATATATTTTTCCAATGAATACCCGTTTATCATCCGCATTTCTTCTTGGTGTAGCAATTTTAATGGCCAGTAGTGTAGTTTAACCATGTGTGAGTACGGATACTTGTTTAAAAATCTTCTTTCTTCAGTTAGTGAGAGCAGGGTTGGTTGCTGGAGGACTTCGTGCTTTTGAGCCAAATATCCCAGCAGGCTTGGAGTGGGGCGGAGGGAATCCCAATTGAGAATCTCAGTCGGACTGGTGGATTTGAACTGATTTAATTTGAACTACCCAACACTGCAGAAGACGAAGTGGACGTGCATACGTATTTTAGCTTCTACAAATACCGAATTTTACTACCAATGTATGCAAATTATATTCTGTTTTGCAATGACTTTTTCATATTTTGTGTAATACCATTATTATTGTTTTTAATGTGCGTACCTATATCATTGCTTCGGTAACTCAGACTGAAATTCCTGGAGGAAAGTCGATGCTTTTTTCGAGGAAGGCTATTGAGACAATTTAGAGAACTGGCATTTGTAGCGACTGCAGCACAGTCCTACTGCCGGCGGTGTATTTGCATTTTGGTTAATGACCACGAACATAAGATAACAGAAATTAGGGCTTGTACGAACTCATATAGACAATCTTTTTCCCTCGCTCTGTTTGCGACTGGGACGGGAAGGGAAATGACTAGTAGTGGTACAACGTACCTACCGCCGCGCACCTTACGATGGCTTTCGGAGTATGTATATAGATACAGGTGTAGATTGTGTATTAATGAAATTAAAAATTGACAAGTGTTAACATCTGTAAAATATAGATGGCCTTATTATCATTTAACCACGAGCAAAGAAATAACTAAAATAGTTTCATGACCGCATCCTGAGGTTCCGTAAATCAGCATGAGTGCGAAAACTGAACAATGCTCATGTCATTCATACATTTGGCAAATGGTGTAAAATGAAGTGGAATGTATTTGTCAATTTTTTCGCCGTTAGCATTAGTCAGATCATATTTGTTCCGATGTTGATTCGTCTTTATAGCGGCAGATACAACGCGTGTTCTCGAGAATTTCCTTTACATTCCCCTGTTACTGCAGTTTTAAATGAGAATTGTTGGAAGCAAGACAACTAGTTTTCGCAAAACTCCGCTGTATAAATCAAGAGAAATTGTGTTTGAGGAAGACCGTGTGACCCACATAGTGTCACCACAGCTAAAACAATTCCACATAATTCGTCGCGCTAGCGCCTGCTATAAAATCACCTGGCAGATGCACTACACCGTCCCAGAATAACTCCAACAAACCGAAGTCTTCAGTTCGCCTTCACTGGTATTGATCTGTACGTGACCATCTCTTTTCATACCTCTTCTTACCATTATCTCTAAATGCTTATGCGATGTGACGTGCTGAAGATGTTCACCACAGTCCCTCTCATAGGCTTCATCTAGATTTCATCCACATGTAAAGAAAGCCAAGTAGAAATTTCGTACAAGTGTTTCTGCAACTCCTTGCGATCTTCCGACAACGATACTTACCCAAAAACAAAAACATCGTCAGTGAACTGATGCTACAGGGTGTCCCGCAAAAACCGGTACGCCTCACGTACCGGTTAATCATCTCTAGTCGAATTGTTTGTGAAGTGGCAACACTGTCTCGAAAGTTGGCTACACTGCGTTTTATCGGAAAGTTGAATGCAACTGTGTGTTCTGCACCAGTTGTGAGAAGCTTGTATTGCTGAGTTTTTACAGAAATGGGACAGAATCTCGGACGTGAGGCGTACCGGCTTTATGTGGTACACCATGTAACTGACAAATCTGCTTATGTACACACAACAACAAAATTGTTGCATCACCCCGATATGTCACTCAGGTGTGTTACTATTGTGACTGGTCCTCTACCAATCGGAAGGTCACTCGTGACGTTGTTTGTAGACACACAGGCTGTTACCATGAGCGCTACTTTCGGGTAGAACGCTGCTTTCGAATGGATTGTACCATTTCAGTTGAAACTAAAGCACCAAGAGGGACGCGTTAGAGACGTCTGTGGAACAGTAGAGAGACCATTCATAATGTTACGAAGGGCAGTAGCGATTAATAATCATATCCGCGTCATATCATTACGCGCAGATGACTTGTCAACCAGGGAAGTTGCTCGAGATGTTCATCGGAGCAAAGTGATGTGGTGGGTACATAGAATCAGTACCAATTGACAGGTAGTGTTGAGGACTTAACACAGCACAGGCCGTGGAGATTCGACAGGTATACAGGACAATCGATGCCTACTGTTTTTGAATTAATGGAACCGTGGGAAGAGTGATCCAGTAAAGAGTTCGGTGTTCGAAGACGCTAAAGGACGTCATGTACCGCGTTATACTGTTTAGGAGACGATACGACTGCATGATACGAATCTCTGTTTACGACGGCATGGCGAGCACCACGTCTTGGACCACAACACCATGGACTCCGTTACCTATGGCCGAGAAATCATGCAGAATGGATGACCTAGGATTGGCATCTAGTGTTTTTTTATGGACGAAACTCTGATGTGTTTGTACTACTCAACCATGACATTATCGCACTTGGCCGTTATCGGAAACATGTGACTTAACAGTAAACAAGTATGGTGAAAACCAAGGAAAACGCATCGCAATGTCAATGCTTTCAGGTCAGTTGAGCGTATACCATCTGGTACCCCGATTACACACTCAATCACTATAAAGCGACTGAATCGCTCTCACTCAGAGGTTGTTGGCGGCAATCACACTGCTTCAAGGATCCGGTACGAGATTTTGCAACCAATAATGCGACCGTATAGCCAAAACTTTGTTGAGAGTTTCACCTCAAGGTATGATTCTCCATAAGGGATGATAACACGCGTGGTCATCGTGCTGCAGCATGCTAGAATCTCCAGAATGAAATAACTGCAAGTTCCCCTGACATAGTCCCAAACGAACACATGTGGTAACGATTGAAACAAGCTGTGTTTGAACGTAGGCAACGACCATCCACTCAGCGTGACTTAAGCAAAATCGCCATTGAAGAGTGGGCAAATTTGAGCCAATTTGATGTTTTCATCGATAATGTGCTACGGCGGATTGAAGCCTGTGTCCGAGCAATGGGACATTCTACCACTTATTGACCCCGCTCAGTAGGGCTGTGGACACCCCCACCCCTCCCCCGCCTCCACCAGCACCACAATGTGAAACAGTCAGTTTTGTCGTTACACAAGTGTTTTGTTACCTGATCATCTGTACACATTGGATATAAATAAATACTCGTGCCCCAGAGCCAAATTATGATTTTTGTGACATGCATTTCGAAATAAGGGGGTCATGAGTAAGTTTTGTGTGTGTGGTGGGGGAGGGGGGTGGTTGGGTGTGTAGGGAATAGGAGAGGTCTTAGGTCTTATTACGCCTCACACACCGTGCGTTACTTCCGTTTCTTTCGAACATTCGACACCCAGTATAACGTACTGGGCTCTGTTAGTCAAACATTCATCGATCCGAAACTTCCAGGCAGATTAAAACTGTGTGCCGGACCGAGACTCGAACTCGGGACCTTTGCCTTTCGCGGGCAAGTGCTCTACCACGAGGTACTGGTAGAAGTAAAGCTGTGAGGACGGGCGTGAGTTGGGCTTGGGTAGCTCAGATGGTAGAGCACTTGCCCGCGAAAGCAAAGCTCCCGAGTTCGAGTCTCGGTCCAGCACACAGTTTTAATCTGCCAGGAAGTGTCATATCAGCGCACACTCCGCTGAAGAGTGAAAATCTCATTCATGGATCCTATCACATATCTGCAGAGATACTCTGTATAATCGTATCTTTGTTAGTGACCTGTGATACGGTGGTGGTTGAACTCCTTTCGGAAATTTAAGTAGGTGGAATTTACCTGTTTACGTGCTATTACTGTTTCCAAGATATCCTGCATAAATGAAGCAAGATGTGTTTCACCCTAATAGTTTTTTCCCTAATGTGGTGCTATAAAAAATGTAGGAGACTAGGCGAGTTGATGAAATGAGACAATTGATGAAAAGGTACAAAATCGCATCGGGAAAACATATAAACGTGTAGCACAACTTGATTAAAAGATGGAATCGTTTGGTAGGGCACATCTCGTACTTGGGGGAATGGTTAATGTGAAATAGAGGAGAGTGTGGGGGATAAAAACCGAGAAGCACGAATCAGCATGGTTTAGAAAGCATCGCTCGTGGGAAACTCCGCTTGCCCTTTTCCCACATGATACTCTGCGAGCTATGGATGAAGGGCAATAGGCAGATACCATATTTCAAGATTTCCGGAAAGCGTGGGACACGGTGCCCCATTGCAAGCTGTTAAAGGAGATACGAGTATAAGGAAAAGGTTCACAGAGACGTGAGTGGCTCGAAGATTTGTCAAGTTATTGAAGCCAGTTTGTTGTCCTTGACGGGAGTGTTCATCAGAGACAAGGCTACCGTCAGGAGTGCCCCAGGGAAGTGTGATAGCACGGCTCTTATTTTCTGTATACGGAAATGATTTGGTGGACGGGGTGGGCAGTAATATGCTTTTGTTTGCTGATGATGCTGTAGTTTACAGTGAGGTGTCGAAACTGTAGAAGGATACAAGATAACTTAGGCAACATTTCTAGTTGGTGTGATGAATACCAGCTAGCTCTTAACGTGGAAAATGGAAACGAGTAGGAAAAACAAACCGGTAATGTTTGGCGATCTATTGAGTGCTATTCGAGTGTTAGAGATCTGTAGCAGGTCGGATTAAAGGAAGACATCGAGGCAATTCACAGGCGGGCAGGTAGATTTGTTACTGGTAGGTTCGAACAACCCGCAAGTGTTATGGAGATGCTTCGGGAGCTCAACTGGCGATCGCTGAAGGCAGGCGACATTCTTTATGAGGAACACTATTGAGAAAATTTAGAGAATCGGCATCTGAAGCTGACTACTGGACGATTCTACTGCCTTGATCTAACATAGCGCTTAAGGAAACCAAGATAAGCTGCGAGAAATTAGGGCTCACGAGGAGACATGAAGGCAGTTGTTTTCCCTCACACTGTTTGCGATTGGAAGGGGAAAGGAAATGACTAGTCGTGGTACTGGATACCCTCCACCACGCGCCGTACGGTGCACTGCGAACTTTATATGTATATGTAAAAGTTGTGGAGGGGATATCGACTTTAATACAGCAAGCAGGTTCAATCGAGTGTAAGTTGTACTACTAGTTAAGCAGAGATGAAGGAACATGCATGGGATAGATTAGCGTGGAGAGCTGCATCTAACAGGTGTTCGAACTCGAAGCTGCAACAGTAACAAACAGCTGATGGATACAGTGTTTTTAATATTAAAGTAGTTTTCTTTGGGTGAAGATTCGTGCACAAGGAAATTAACATAATTTAGTTCATTACTATGTCTTATTTATTGTAAAGAGAATTTCGTAGAACACTTGGTTAAATTCAAGAGAGACAGCCTAAAGGCCCTGGCTTTGGTTGATGTAATAAATACGATAGATTTATCATTAAAGATATAAACCTCAAGTTTGTTGTCATTCCTCCAAGTTTTCGTGCCCATCCATAATTCTGAGTATTAGACGACTAGCTGATTCATCTGCCCGAAACGGCACAACCGGCTGGGTTATAGTTCTGGGATGTTCTTTATGATAATCGTCATCAAGACATGTGCTTCCATGTTTAAATTCAGCTTCGACCACTGCTCTGTTGTTGAAAGTGTAGGAACAAACTTCCCATATCCTTTCATCGATTAAGTATGAAGCCAAAGCAAACCACTTTCGAACGGTACGGTACGGTTTCCAGTTTATATCCACGTGCACGAAACACTATTGATATCAACACGCTCTCCCTAATAGGCCAAACACTTTTCTCCTCCTACCCGTCAGAATGACATAAGGTTGTATTTTGTACGAGTCGTTAACACATTACAGCAGGCTGCCTTGATTTGCAGAAAGTAAGCATACTGGCATAGCGCAGGAAGTTTCTCAAGTTCTCCAGAACCTTTTTTCGCCCTGCCGGCTCGTTAGGACAGGATTTTACCCTAACGGCGTCGCGCTTTGAAGTCTTTGTGTTGCGTAACCGCAGTGCAAGCAGGCCGGCACGTTTTGTCGCTGCTGTTTGCAGTTGAAGCAAAACGACCAGTACAAAGCACCGCTCTGGGCGCGCCCGCCCAGAAGCGAGCGTGCTTTCGTAACGCGTAGCGGACGCGTGACCGTCCAGCAGCCCACCCGGCTTCGCGCTGCTTCTGCCTCACCTGTCTCTAGCAGCTCCCGTATTCTTCTTTTCCTGTCCGATGATATTCTGATAGTATGCTCGTCCCTAACATAACCAACTATTCGCCTGAAAATATAACTGTCAGCAGTGATCCATTAACCTCTTCTTTTCGCTTATCAATTTTCCCAGGGCCATCCATCGAATTAATAGTCTCAACGGACAAAAAAGTTAGTCATCCCTGCGCGCGCACAGATGAATCGTTGGGCTTTTACTGTTGGCGCAGCAATCGAATGACCTGTTCAACCGCGCGCGCACTGACTCATTATGGATGACGGTTGTCACTGGAACAACCGGTTTCCGGTTGTATCGGTTATTTTTTCACGCCAGTTTAACTCGACTCTTGACATCGCTCAAAATAATCGCTTTCAGAATTAACCAATTTTCGGATTGGAAAATTTTGACTCAGTTTCAAGATACATAGTATAAAAATATTAAAATGAAATTGGCAAGTAAAAGAAAGCTTAGTCCGTTTCTCGATAAGCGGTTCAATTGGTTGAATACTACACAAAAATCACCATTATTCTCCTGTTGATTCTAATTTTTTGAAACTTGGCTCAAAAATCATGTTGCGATCGGGAGTCATATCACTGTTTGGCCATTACGAATCTTCAGTGCTCAAGGGTGAAAACTGTGGCTGAAAAAACTCTGTTTTTGGTGTTAATTTGTCCGTTTCCAAGGACTTCAAACAGGTAAAGGCGTAGTATGCAGACACAGGCAGCAGGTAAGGTACCTTCTATTGTAAACAATGAAAGAACTGGTAAGTTTTCTCCTAAACGAACACACTATTGCAGATCAATGGGAATTTTACGAATAAAAATAACTCGTTTAAAAAAAAGGATAGTTAGAAATAAAAATTTTAGCATTGCTGCTACTGCTAATTGTTGTTTCGTTTTTCACGTGATTATTAGTAAAAAAAACTAGAAGAAAAACCCATATTATGACCGAGACCAAATGAATACCGAAAAATGCCGGTTATTGAGAACAAAAGTACCGGCATGGGTTTTAACTGCTCAGTTTTTCCGATCCTTACTGCCTCTACGTCAGTATAAGGCAGTAGCGATCAGTGAGAGATTCATGTTTGACGCCGACTTTGTACGTAACCAAGGGTAAATGTAAGGACGTGACAGAATGGCAAAAGAGTCAATCGCGTTTGGCAGTGCTCACGGTGGAAGTTGCTGGATTTGTTGGTGTTTTGCAGCGAACGGTTCAGCGTGTCTAGAAACGGAAGTGTATCACACGTGGCCACGGAACAAGACGTCAGAATTGTGGTTGGAAAAAGATCGTGACTGAGAGACACGTTTCGCTGGTTGTGAATCAAAATTTCTTCCAAACCGGACGGAAATTGCTGCAGGCAGTAAATGAAGGTCCATCCCAGTCTGTTAGAGAGAGAACATTGCATGCAGTGAAATTTGGAATCGGTTACCTCGCAAGAGGCCATTGCTTACACACGCAAATAAAGACAGCAGCAAAGTTCATCAGGCTGGAGGAATATGTGCCTGGTTTTCTGACACTCCCCCACATTATTACGTCTCGATTGGCCTGCGAAATCACTTGACTTGAGCGCCGTAGGGAATCTGTGGGACATGGCGGAATAGCAGGTAAAACGCCGACGTCAGCATTCTCGCAGTTTGGTGGAATTGCGCGCGCGATCCAGTCCTCAGCGAGTGGCTCGAGTCGTTTACCTTGGATGCGATGTACTGTAACCAAATCCAGACAGTCCAGGGGTGGTATTCCACAGTATTAAATGATGCTTATAATGATTTTTCTAGGGGGTACTTTTTAGACCGGTGAGCTTATCATATCGGTGCAGTAGTTATTTCATTTTACATTTTATCAGTTTCACTAGCTCATTATAACAAGGGCGAGGAAGAAAACTTGCACTGCCATTTTGAAAGGTACTTTTCTTAGATTCATTAAAAATTCCTTACATTGATTCTGAATCGTCAGTTCCTCACCTAACTTATTTTTGCCGTAAATCCAAACATTGAGGCCTCTCGTACAGCTTAACGCACAGCGCCGTAGCTTGCGCGAGAGCGAAGTAGTTAAACATGAATCGAATCCACGCGTCGGATTGACGACAGTTGGATTAGAACACCGAACTGTCTGAATCTGGCAGCTTACAACTGACGAGCAATGCTTCATTCTGCTAGAGCATTAACTGAAGCGAAAGGAATGAGAAAGTTGACATTGACAGAAAAAAGTAAAATTATGAAACATATTTTTTACCTTTAAAATCTTGATGTTAGTGGACGTTGAATAGCAAAGTGGATTCCGGAAAGGAAGATCTTATAATGGCAACATTTTTAATTTAATCAACAAGTGGCAAAGAGACTGGGAAGGAATCTGAGTAGCTATGTGTTCATAGATATCTAGAAGGCGTATGACACGGTGCCGGGGCCAAAGACGTATACAAGTTTGCAGAGAGTGTAATCACAACAGGAAATAAAATTTTGCCACGACCCTTCAAAATTACAAGAGGATTAAAAAAAGGATACTGCTTGTCTCCTATACATCTAGAAAGCCTTAGATTTGTGGAGTAGGAAATTTACAGGAAGGATCCTTTGTTAAGGATCAGTCTTGGTACACCTTGTTCTTCTCAGATGATCACGTAGTGGTTTCCAGTGAAGTGGAGGATATCTGCTTTATAATAAGAAAATTATTAGAGGAGTATCCGAAGTGGGATTCAAATTAAGTTTTTAAAAGACCAAATACTTCTGCAGTCGAGAAAACGTGTGAAACCTAATAATAGAGGGCCAACTGATCAAGACATGTAAAAAATTTAAATATTTGGTTAGCATCCTATAGGAAGACGGAACAAATAATTGGGAAATACAGCAAAGAGTAGCCCATGGGAACGCCGCAATCCAGAAGCTAAACACTTTGTTAAGATCTTCTAAGATAGTTGGAAAGTAAAGCAAAGGCTCAAAAGAAGTATTATAAAGACTATAAGGACATGTGGAACAAGTGCTGGGAGCTGACTGGAAAAGAGTTTACTGGAAAAAATAAAAACAAATTGAGAGTTTCGGAAATGGATTATCTCTGAAGATCGTGTAGAATACCTCGACCAGAACACAAAAGAAGTACAACGATTAGGGAAATGACTCGCACTCAAGAAAGCAACGCTGATAGTATATAAGAACGGGAGCTAGCCTGCTATGGACTTAAAATGCGAATGACCGATGCCAAAGATCATCTTCATTTACCATCCTCAGGGAAGAACAGAAAGTCCAAAAGTTACCTGGTCAGATGGTATAAAGGAGACCGTAAGAAAAAGAGAAATATAATAAGACGAAGAAGCATGGGGAGATAGAAACCGATGGCGTCAGATACATGAGATGCGAGAGGTAAGCGCGATGCGGCGACAGCTGTCGCAACTCCACGAGAGAGAGGGAAAATTTTGGTACATGGCCCAAATTCAGCACCTATCTAAAGAACTGGAACGAGTTGTAATACAAGCGTTCTACTGGCTACTTTCGCGCGGAAGGAGGCCTCGACCTGGCCGACTTCATCTCATACACAGCTCATGTGCAGTTATAGAAAACAACCCGGGGAGCCGCTCGGCAACATTATTGTACAGAAACGCCCTCAGTCCCAGAGAGCAGACCGCAGAGAAACTGCACGACGTCATCAAAGGCGCTCCACTAGAAAACGCCATAGAGTCCATATTTCTACAGTACCAGTGGAACATGGTACGGGAAAATGTCTCGGCGAGTTTTGCACCACGAGAAGTCCGCAGCCCGTGGTGCGAGATTGTAAACCGGACGATACCGACCAGTGAAAATGTGGCAGGCATACACATGATCCGGACGCATGCAGCGAACTGGCCATTGTGGTGCACAGAATTACGTGACAACCGTCTTATCCATTGGGCAAACTACTAAATAAGTATCCAGCTTATCAACTGAATCATACTGAACCATTTTGATACAAGAGATGAGCCACCACATTAATAGTCGCCAACACAGCGCACGCCATCTTCCACCTGCGGCACAAGGAGAAATTACTGCTTCTTACTTCTAAAATGCAAAGAAATTTTCCAGAACTTCTAGTCATAGCGACAGACACAGCCTTTAAAAAAGTGTGATTAACGTCACCAACCTTGTTGGCCAACAAGGTGCTTAATTCCCATATGATGCACTATTATATCCTGACTGGGAGTTCCTGGAAAAAAATTAAGCTAAATCCTGTTTTACAGCTGTGTACAAAGCTCAGAGGTACACAAAGCACCACGAAGGGCCGCCACCACACAGGCACAAGCCCATGCCAGACGCACTCTAGGTTCTGAGCAGCTGGCCTCCAGGTTGCGTTCGGTTATCGGGACTACACTCTGTTCCTGCACCACACCCATCAGCGTGTCATCGTCATCCACCGACAGTGTTGCCAGTCGCCAGAGAAAGTGCTGTCAACTGTGGACTACTTCGTTTGCACGTAGTGCTGGAGTGGATGGAGATCCTTCAGCCACAAAAGACGACCTACTGCCGACACTCACTCAGTTCCTGCAGTTCAAGAGCTCCGGAAGTTATGTTCAGAAGGCTACAGTTCTGACATAACAGTCGCTATTTAAGGAGCAATGGGAACGAGTGCCTGCATAATACACTCCAAGAAAGAGAAAAGATGGACCACAAAGTAGTTATCTAAAGACGACGGAAATCGGTAGATATGATATACATGTACCGACAAACAAATGATTACAGTTTCAGGAAAATTGGATGGTTTATTCAAGAGAAAGAGCTTCACAAATTGAGCAAGTCAGTAACACGTTGGTCCACCTCAGACCCTTATGCAAGCAGTTATTAGGCTTGATATTGATTGTTAGATTTGTTGTATGTCCTCCTGATGGATGTTGTGCCAAATTCTGTCCAATTGGTGCGTTAGATCGTCAGAATTCCTAGCTGGTTGGTAGGTCTTGGATATAATGTTCTAAATGTTCTCAATTGGGAAGAGATCCAGCGAATTTGCTGGTCAAGTTAGGGTTGCCAAGCACAAAGACAAGCAGTAGGAACTCAACATGTGCGGGCGGGCATTGTCGTGCTGAAATGTAAGCCCAGGATGGCGTTCCATGGAGGGCAACAAAACTGGGCGCAGAATATCGCCAACTTGCGCTGTTCTGTATGGATGCCGCATATGGCAACCAAAGAGGTCCTGCTATGAAATGAAATGGTACCCCAGACCATCCGTCATGGTTGTCAGGGAGTATGGTGGTTGACAGTCAGGTTGGTATCCCACTGCTCCTCGGGGTGTCTCCAGACACGTTTTCGCTGGTCTTTGGGCTCAATTCAAAGCGGGACGCATTACTGAAGACAATTCTACATCAGCCAATGAGATTCCAGGCCGAAGAAGTGTCTTGAGACGCCCCAGACAGTGTGTGTTAAGAGTGTACTTTGTCGTAGTGACTATATGGTAGATTGCCAGGAGACAGTGAAGTTATTCAGAGTAAGTGCAGTGCACCACACCGTTACCAAAGTTAAGTAAAAGTGTGCTTCATTGCTATTATAAACTCTTACTGATCATTTCTTATTGTGTTGTCACATTTCTATTCTAGTGCCACCCTGTCAAACAGGCCTGCATGCTTTTTATGGAACCTCCACTGTGGATGTTTGAATTGAATCAGTTACAACATTGCAACTGTTATATTGTTGATTATACTAATATAAATTAGAAGCTTGTCGTCTCCATATGATTTGAGTACATATTTTATCTATTCTTACTATTCTGATGTTAAGTCATGTACTGACGTATCCCATGAGCATGGAGATTTCTTGCTAAGGAATTAGACGTGGAAAAAAAACAGTAAATCACCAACAAACCGACGAGCTTCCGCCATCACTAGCACACAGCAACACAGTGCGTCGAGACCTGAGAAGAAAGCTGCAGCAGCTAAACTCCTGAGGCGTCTCTTCACGGAGTCGGCTACCTAGCAACGCCCACCCACAATGAATCTCCAGTTGCTGTTTGTGGCCAGCGGAAGTGTTTAAACTCGGAAGTGTGTTCCTAGAGCCACTCAGTAGCAGTTGTGGACGTGTGGTGTGTCGCATTGTCCTGCTGGATTGCCAAAGTCCGTCGGAATGCACGATGGACGTGAATGGATGCAGGTGATTAGACAGGATGCTTACGTACGTGTCACCTAACAGAATCGTATCTAGACGTATCAGGGGTCCCATGTCACTCCAACTGCACGCGCCCCACATCGTTACAGAGCCTCCAAAATGGTTCCGATGGCTCTGAGCACTATGGGACTTAGCATCTGAGGTCCAGTCCCCTAGAACGTAGAACTACTTAAACCTAACTAACCGAGGGACATCACACACATCCATGCCCGAAGCAGGATTCGAACCTGCGACCGTAGCAGTCGCCCGGTTCCGGACTGAAGCGCCTAGAACCGCTCGGCTACCACAGAACCTCCTCCAGCTTGAACAGTCCCCTGCTGACATACAGGGTCGATGGACTCATGAGGCTGTCTCCATACCCGTACACGTCATCTTTTCGACAGAATTTGAAACGAGTCTCGTCCGACAAGGCAACATGTTTCCAGACATCAATGTTACAATGTCGGCGTTGACGGGCGCAGGCGAGGCGTAACGCTTAAGTGGCGTTCAGTCATCAAGGGTACACGAGTGGGCCTTCGGCTCCGGAAGCCCATATCGACGTTGTTTCGTTGAATGATTCGCACACTGACACTTGTTGCTGGCCCAGCATTGAAATCTGCAGCAATTTTGCGGAAGGGTTGTACTATTGTCACGTTGAACAATTCTCTTAAGCCGTCGTTGGTCACCAACGAACAATGAGCAGGAGTTGGAACTTGAAAGACTTCTCATGAGTGAAATTGAAATACTTGATCTGAGGCTTTCCCGATGTATATGCTGCTTCCATGGTTCTCGGGTGTGCTTCCGTATCCGATCGTCGAAGATCCACGATGTATCGACGGACAACTGTTCCACCATCATCGCAGTGGTACTGATGGAATGAAGTGAAGTGTTTGCGGCAGATTCGCGATATTTACGCCTTCCGATCCAGAGTTCAGGCCTCGCTGCCCCACGCCGTGCTCTGTAGTTGGGGGTTGGGGGGACTGCGGCTGCGATGGTGGGAAGGGAGACTCAGTAGCCTTCCGCCCGCCGTCCCTGTCGCATCTTGCGTCCGGTTGTCATGTTTTGCTTTGATGGAGCCTAGTATGGCTCATATGCCTCGCTCAGTTGGAAGCCAGTGTCCCTGTTGATCAAGTTATCAGTCACGCGAATTTCGATTACTCCTTTGAAAATGTAGTACCAAAATTTATCTGTGGTAACTATGACTTTCGTTTTCTGGAATTTTATTTTACGCCCATTTTCAGTGCAGTATTCTGCTATTGCAGACTTGTTGGGATGTTGTAAGTGGGTGTTCCATACGTCTATCTTTATTCTGTGCGTCGACATAAGTTTTTTTTCCGTAATCGCACGGAAACAGTTACACCATCGCATCCTGCACTCGTTCCGGGTGTTACCGTCTAATGTGAAGTTTGCCGATGACGCCACAAGACACTGGGCTGCATCTGGAGTGGTACCGCAACAGGAAAGCTTGGACTGCTGATGACAGGCGTTGCATCGTGTTAAGCGTTATATGACGGTTCTGCACTCCCTGGATGACCATCGTTGGCAAGTATGGCGGCGACCTGGTCAGAGGTCCTGTCCTTCCAATGTTTTGGACAGGTATAGCGGTGTTACTCATAGCATCCTAGAGTGGAGACCTCTCCGATATGATTTCAAATCGTGGCTGGTAGTGACTAAGAGAACTCGGATTACACAACAGTACGTCACGGACTCCCCGCGTCAAGTGTTCTCTCTCATGCGGCTGTATCGTGGTGCCATTTTTCAGCAGGACAATGCTCGTCCACACGTGGCACATGTCTCTATGAACACTCTGCGTGATGTTGAGGTACTCCAGTGGAGAGAAAGGTTCCCAGATCTGTCCCCAACAAAGAACAGGTTGGACGTTACCCAATGCAAGTATCCAGGACCAGCTACAAAAATTGCGGCTTTTTGATACCTCTCAAACTAATCAGTGCACGCAGGACAGAGGGGTTGCAGTGTCGTACTGATAAATGAACTTACACTGCCAAGTTCTTTGTAAATTTGATTCAATATTGTAATCACTGAAATAACATCACTTGTACTCACAACCAGTGAAGTTTCATCTCATTTCCTCCTTCCCTATTGGGACTTCACCTTTTTTGTCAGACATTGTAATTTACGTTTATGTTCACATAACCACACATTAAAATAACAAAAATGTGTGAGTCTATAGTAGAAAAAGGCTGGGTTTATATTAATTCATAAAAAATAGAGGAATAAAATCCGATTACTATTTGTAGATTTAAAATGATAGCACTGGCAGGTAATAAACGTGTGGAAAGATATGGAAGGGAGAGAGAGAGAGAGAGAGAGAGAGAGAGAGAGAGAGAGAGAGAGAGAGGAACGACATAGAAACACGAGTAACGAATAGAGGAGAAATGAAAGTGGCACGACTGAGAGACGAAAAGAGAAAGAAGTATAATTGGGAGATCAGAGTTTCGTTGTAGTGTTGCCAGGGAGAATGTCTTCCGTAAGTAAAGAAACAATGTATTATTTTGTCGAGGAACTAGATTTGCTGTCTCATTCGTCTCGATACGAGAGAGGTTACATTCATATGATGCATTTCTTATGTATCAATTTTCTTTACTTATAGTAGGATTTTGTATTACAAATTTTGTTTTGTGCTCAAATTGTGCAGTGAGACAAGTGATTGCCTTACCTCCATTAAAACACAAAGTTGTTTCTTCTGGGCAAGAATCCAAACATAGCTAAAATTGTAATTCAACATTTTATCGTGAAACTGAAAAAAAAAAAAAAACAGCAAGTTGTGTATCGCTGTCAATGCCTTATTGACTTCACGGAAAAACAGAGGGAGATGAACCATAAAAGAGGCCACTAAACAGATTATTCACAATAATAACAATAATTAAATCTCTAGCCTACCGATGATCCGTCATCAACGGGCGTATCGATATTATCTGTAGGCTGGTGACGTAACGGGATCCTCGCAAGCTTCAAGACGTCGTTTAGTAGAGGATGAATCAAGATAACCGTTACAGATTGTTCATCGTTTGGATTTGCAGCTCCTTGTGTTTACCGTGTATGCAGTTAAAATTGTAGGATGTAACGCCCAACAAGTTATGCAAAACACCGCGTGCCATAATCAGTGGGTTTCCGTTTTATTTAATCTTTACACTTGGTGTGCACGATTTTTCAGGACCACTTGCGTATTATTTATCACAGGTAGTTTGTCACGTTTTCGTGTGACAAGCCCTTTTATTCTCGGCATTATGGTGAGGTGTCGTGATGCACACGTCAGTATAACACTATTTTCACCAATACGGTCGTAAGAGCATTTTGCACTTCACCACAACACAGTGTAACAACCACAACCACGACCGTATTTGTGAAAATGTGTTTACGTGTGCATTACGACACCTCACAATGATGCTGAGAATAAAAAGGCTTGCCACACGAAAACATGATAAGCTACCTGTAATAAATAATACACAAGTGGTCCTGAAAAATCATGCACACGAAGTGTAATCATTAAATAAAACAGATAGTCACTGATGATGGCACAGTGGTGCTGAAACGTGTTTGGGAACTTGGAAAAAATAGTGTTTTGCATAACTGGCGGACCTTACGTCCTACAAAGTTACAGACTGTGTTGGCTGTTGAAGCGAGGCTGTGCAACCGTGAAACACTGGTCTCGCATTCAGGTGGAAGGCGATTCAAATTCCCGTCCGGGCATTCAGGTTTAGTTTCCTCGTGGTTTACCTAAATCGTTCAAGGCAAATTCCGGGCCGGTTCCTTCGAAAATAACACAGCTAATTTCCTTCGCCAATCCGAGCTTGTGCTCCGTCTCCAATGACCGCCTGTTCGAAAGGTCAGGTCTTCTTTGTCTTTGACTACTATAGATGAAACTCCCGTTCGTGAATACCGAAGTGAACACTCATCATCTGCGTGAATGAGAATTCACTGTGAATATTAACAACCATGGATGTCTCAGTTTGATGCTGGGCCGAACCACCTCCTGCAGGAAAATCTTGGAAATGGTAGAAGGAGAAGTACGCTCAACTCCATCATGTATCATTTATCTTCGTCAAGCAGTAGCACAGATGCTAATATCATGCATCCATCTGCTATCCCTTGGATATTCTGTAGCAGAAATCAGTTCAGCGTTGTCAACTAATTCTCAAATAAAAGAAACAGAGTTCAATTAAATCATTACAGCTGGTTACACAATAAATTGAAAAATAATAATAAATTGTATTGCAATGCTTCGAATTTAGTGTTATCATAAGGTGGCTATTCGTCTCTTATAGAAAAAGACGAGCTTCGCATCATATAATTAATAGTGAAGTGTGCTTTTCGCTACGCTGTACCGAGTTATATATTAAACACTTTTTAGTTTTTTCGCTGAATCCTCTGCCAAGCACTTAAATGTGAATTGCACAGGAGTCATATAAATGTATACGTAGATTAATTGCGATTATATTTACTCACGCATGTTTCAGCATCTCTATAACTCCTGTGATCTTGGAAATCGATTTGCTGTTTAAGCCGTACGGCTGACAACTCCGCATAGAATACGCCAACTGCATGAATCCAAACTAAAATAACTGCAAATTTTCTTGTAAAGTCGGGATGTGCAGTTCACAGTGGCTGTAGTTTTCTCGCGCGAACCATCCGCCCCCCCTTCTTCCCCCCCCCCTTTTCTCCCTCCGGCCCTTCATTGGTATCCAAGATGAACAACATGCTGAGCACGTGTCTCGTATTCGGAACAGCTGGAGCTCAATTTCCGGCCGTGCGAATGTGATTTACGTTTTCCGTCGACGCTGTGTAAATCACAGCACCAGCTCTCTCTCTCTCTCTCTCTCTCTCTCTCACACACACACACACACACACACACACACACACACAATTTTCTTCCATCGTTCCACACTTTATTTTGACGTCTTCATTTCCCTCCCTGTTTATATATGGTACACAGGCTGCCTCGTTTGTTGCGGATGGTGAAATTGTTACCAAGTTCTCTGCAGAGACAACAAACAAAAACTGAATTAATGTGGCCTGCTGCGAAGACGTCGAATTGTGACTCAAAGTGAGAGCAAAAAGGTAACTTTAGCAATTTATGGCTCTGAACTTCGCTCATCCAAGTGTACCCTTTTATATCAGTCACGGAATAGCTGCCGTACATCTTATTTGCTGGTGAAAGGTAGTGTGTCCCCAAGTAGACATTTCATCCCAAAGTAGGAGAAATTTCAATTCGTAAAAGTCAAATGTCTAGATATTTAATATTTAGACGAAAAAGTACACTGAAGAGCCAAAGAAACTGGTATACCTGCCTAATATCGTGTAGGGCCACCGCGAGGACGCCGAAACTCGACACGGCTTGGACTCGACAAATACCTGAGATAGTGGTAGAGGGAACTGTCACCACGGCCGGCTGGAGTGGCCGTGCGGTTCTAAGCGCTACAGTCTGGAGCCGAGCGACCGCTACGGTCGCAGGTTCGAATCCTGCCTCGGGCATGGATGTGTGTGATGTCCTTAGGTTAGTTCGGTTTAATTAGTTCTGAGTTCTAGGCGACTGATGACCTCAGAAGTTAAGTCTCATAGTGCTCAGAGCCATTTTTTGTCGCCACGAATCCTGCATGGCTTCCCATAAATCCTTAAGAGTACGAGTTGTTGTTGTTGTGGTCTTCAGTCCTGAGACTGGTTTGATGCAGCTCTCCATGCTACTCTATCCTGTGCAAGCTTCTTCATCTCCCAGTACCTACTGCAACCTACATCCTTCTGAATCTGCTTAGTGTATGCATCTCTTGGTCTCCCCCTACGATTTTTACCCTCCACGCTGCCCTCCAATACTAAATTGGTGATCCCTTGATGCCTCAGAACATGTCCTACCAACCGATCCCTTCTTCTGGTCAAGTTGTGCCACAAACTCCTCTTCTCCCCAATCCTGTTCAGTACCTCCTCATTAGTTATGTGATCTACCCATCTAATCTTCAGCATTCTTCTGTAGCACCACATTTCGAAAGCTTCTATTCTCTTCTTGTCCAAACTATTTATCGTCCATGTTTCACTTCCATACATGGCTACACTCCATACAAATACTTTCAGAAACGACTTCCTGACACTTAAATCTATACTCGATGTTAACAAATTTCTCTTCTTCAGAAACGCTTTCCTTGCCATTGCCAGTCTACATTTTATATCCTCTCTACTTCGACCATCATCAGTTATTTTGCTCCCCAAATAGCAAAACTCCTTTACTACTTTAAGTGTCTCATTTCCTAATCTAATACCCTCAACATCACCCGACTTAATTCGACTACATTCCATTATCCTCGTTTTGCTTTTGTTGATGTTCATCTTATATCCTCCCTTCAAGACACCATCCATTCCATTCAACTGCTCTTCCAAGTCCTTTGCTGTCTCTGACAGAATTACAATGTCATCGGCGAACCTCAAAGTTTTTATTTCTTCTCCATGGATTTTAATACCTACTCCGAATTTTTCTTTTGTTTCCTTTACTGCTTGCTCAATATACAGATTGAATAACATCGGGGAGAGGCTACAACCCTGTCTTATTCCCTTCCCAACCACTGCTACCCTTTCATGTCCCTCGACTCTTATAACTGCCATCTGGTTTCTGTACAAATTGTAAATAGCCTTTCGCTCCCTGTATTTTACCCCCGCCACCTTTAGAATTTGAAAGAGAGTATTCCAGTCAACATTGTCAAAAGCTTTCTCTAAGTCTACAAATGCTAGAAACGTAGGTTTGCCTTTCCTTAATCTTTCTTCTAAGATAAGTCGTAAGGTCAGTATTGCCTCACGTGTCCCAGTATTTCTACGGAATCCAAACTGATCTTCCCCGAGGTCGGCTTCTACTAGTTTTTCCATTCGTCTGTAAAGAATTCGTGTTAGTATTTTGCAGCTGTGGCTTATTAAACTGATTGTTCGGTAATTCTCACATCTGTCAACACCTGCTTTCTTTGGGATTGGAATTATTATATTCTTCTTGAAGTCTGAGGGTATTTCGCCTGTTTCATACATCTTGCTCACCAGATGGTAGAGTTTTGTCAGGACTGGCTCTCCCAAGGCCGTCAGTAGTTCCGATGGAATGTTGTCTACTCCGGGGGCCTTGTTTCGACTCAGGTCTTTCAGTGCTCTGTCAAACTCTTCACGCAGTATCGTATCTCCCATTTCATCTTCATCTACATCCTCTTCCATTTCCATAATATTGTCCTCAAGTACATCGCCCTTGTATAGACCCTCTATATACTCCTTCCACCTTTCTGCTTTCTCTTCTTTGCTTAGAACTGGGTTTCCATCTGAGCTCTTGATGTTCATACAAGTGGTTCTCTTATCTCCAAAGGTCTCTTTAATTTTCCTGTAGGCAGTATCTATCTTACCCCTAGTAAGATAAGCCTCTACATCCTTACATTTGTCCTCTAGCCATCCCTGCTTAGCCATTTTGCACTTCCTGTCGATCTGATTTTTGAGACGTTTGTATTCCTTTTTGCCTGCTTCATTTACTGCATTTTTATATTTTCTCCTTTCATCAATTAAATTCAATATTTCTTCTGTTACCCAAGGATTTCTACTAGCCCTCGTCTTTTTACCTACTTGATCCTCTGCTGCCTTCACTACTTCATCCCTCAAAGCTACCCATTCTTCTTCTACTGTATTTCTTTCCCCCATTCCTGTCAATTGTTCCCTTATGCTCTCCCTGAAACTCTGTACAACCTCTGGTTCTTTCAGTTTATCCAGGTCCCATCTCCTTAAATTCCCACCTTTTTGCAGTTTCTTCAGTTTTAATCTACAGGTCATAACCAATAGATTGTGGTCAGAGTCCACATCTGCCCCTGGAAATGTCTTACAATTTAAAACCTGGTTCCTAAATCTCTGTCTTACCATTATATAATCAATCTGATACCTTTTAGTATCTCCAGGGTTCTTCCATGTATACAACCTTCTATCATGATTCTTAAACCAAGTGTTAGCTATGATTAAATTGTGCTCTGTGCAAAATTCTACCAGGGGGTGCAGAATAGCACTTTGCAAGGCATCCCAGATATGCTCAGTAATGTTCATGTTTGGGCTGTTTGTGGCCAGCGGAAGTGTTTAAACTCGGAAGTGTTCCTAGAGCCACTCAGTAGCAGTTGTGGACGTGTGGTGTGTCGCATTGTCCTGCTGGATTGCCAAAGTTCGTCGGAATGCACGATGGACGTGAATGGATGCAGGTGATTAGACAGGATGCTTACGTACGTGTCACCTAACAGCATCGTATCTAGACGTATCAGGGGTCCCATGTCACTCCAACTGCACGCGCCCCACATCGTTACAGAGCCTCCAAAATGGTTCCAATGGCTCTGAGCACTATGGGACTTAGCATCTGAGGTCCAGTCCCCTAGAACGTAGAACTACTTAAACCTAACTAACCGAGGGACATCACACACATCCATGCCCGAAGCAGGATTCGAACCTGCGACCGTAGCAGTCGCCCGGTTCCGGACTGAAGCGCCTAGAACCGCTCGGCTACCACAGAACCTCCGCCAGCTTGAACAGTCCCCTGCTGACATACAGGGTCGATGGACTCATGAGGCTGTCTCCATACCCGTACACGTCATCCTTTCGACAGAATTTGAAACGAGTCTCGTCCGACAAGGCAACATGTTTCCAGACATCAATGTTACAATGTCGGCGTTGACGGGCGCAGGCGAGGCGTAACGCTTAAGTGGCGTTCAGTCATCAAGGGTACACGAGTGGGCCTTCGGCTCCGGAAGCCCATATCGATGTTGTTTCGTTGAATGGTTCGCACACTGACACTTGTTGCTGGCCCAGCATTGAAATCTGCAGCAATTTTGCGGAAGGGTTGTACTATTGTCACGTTGAACAATTCTCTTAAGCCGTCGTTGGTCCTGTTCTTGCAGGATTTTTTTCCGGCTGCTGTGATGTCTGAGATTCCTGATATTTACGACACACTCGTGAAATGGACGTGCGGGAAACTACTCACTTCATCGATACCTCGCAAATGCTGTGTCCCATCGCTCGTGCGCCGACTGTGACACCACGTTGAAATTCACTTAAATCTTCGTAACCTGCCATTGTAGCAGCAGTAACCGCTCTGACAACTGCGCGAGACACTTCTTGTGTTTACATATCTCTGTATTTGAATACGCATGCCTATACCAGTTTCTTTGGCGCTTCAGTGTACATGTTTCCTTTGTTCTTAGTACAGGAACGTAATTCTCAACTTGCCACCAAGGGACACTCTACTCTTTTGTGAGTTCGTGCGTGGCGAGCACGCAGCCGCAAGCCATGGCAGCACTTCCGCCTTTCCTGTGCTACAATCTTACTGTCTGACAAATGTTTTTGCAGTCTTTCTCTGGGGCACATTTCCTGCTGATAACATAACTTGATCGTGGGACGTCGATTCTGGCCTTTACCGTTTTGTTTCATTATTTTAAATCACCCATTTCGGTTAACTTACGTCTAGTTCCCACATCTGGGTTTGACCTCCACTTTTAAAAATTCTTTGACAGAAATGCGGCACACGCGGGAAGGGTTGCCCAATACCCAGCATGCCAGCACATCGGGGTGGGGGGGGGGAGGGGGAGGGGGAGGAGGAGATCGTCAGACTACGCAGGAAACGCACTGTTGATGCCTGAGCTGTTACCTTCCCACGCATAGCGAGAGTACCTACCTTTCCATTTTGGAGGCACCAGCCTCCGGGCAGTGGCTAACAAACCAGGTGACCACTGCTGTGGTCGGGTGGCGCTTATGGATGGAGACAAGGAGATAGCCCTCGTTCGGAGTAGGAGGGATCATGGTGGATATCTGGCACTGTGAAAAGATCTAATCCATCAACCGATGGCCGCGAGGCTCCAGCAGTTTCTTCATCAGTTCCACGTCTGCACTCTAATAACCGGTATTCTTTCCCTCTACTAATCCATTGTTCTTTGTGGAGAATATTGAAACACATTTGAGGAAGTCTTTTTCTCTTTGTACATTAGGAGCCGGTTTCATATTTACTAGAACGATGTGGTTCCATCATTATTAAAACGGTGAACCTGTCCAGTCACGGCGGTTACTCTCTTGTAAAAAGCTTGGTTATGTACCTGTTTCCCTTAACACTACGCGAACACTTGGAGACGCGTGGGATCCATTTCTACGTCGTGTTCGTCGACAAGGTTGACAGTGGAGCATTCATCCTCGCTTTTGAGGAAGAATCTCTTACACAGAAACTCAAAAAGATGATTTACCGATGTGATGTGAATCCATGTTTACCGCACTTGATGCAGTACTTTGGAGAGTGAAACTCCGCGTTAGAACTACGATACTAGCAGCAGATATTACGATACTGAGGCGACATACTCTCAAGTCATAAGATAGCGAAGTTACATAACAAATTTCGGTAGTAACTCGTGCACAATGTATGAACGGGCAGTTCATGGGCAGAGCTGTAATTTGGACTCAGGTGATTCGTGTGAAAAGGTTTTCGACGTGATTATGGCCGCACGATGGGAATTAATAGACTTTGAACGCGGAATGATACTTGGAGCTAGACGCAGAGGTCATTCCATTTTGAAAATCGTTAGGAAATTCGATATTCTGAGATCCACAGCGTCAAGAGAGTGCCGAGAATACCAAATTTCGGGCATTACCTCTCACTACGGGCAACGCAGTGGCCGACGGCCCTCACTTAACGACTGAGAGCAGCGGCGTTTGCGTTGAGCTGTCAGTGCTAACAGACAAGCAACACTGCGTGAAGTAACCGCACAGATCAATGTGGGACGTGCGACAAATGTATCCGTTAGGACAGTGCGGCGAAACTGGGCGTTAATGGGCCATGGCGGCAGATGACCGACGAGAGTTCCCTTGTTAACTGCACGACATCGCCTTCAGCGCTCCTCTTAGGCTCGTGACCATATCGGTTGGATCCTAGACGACTGGAGAACCGTCGCCTGGTCGGGAGAGTCTGGATTTCTGTTGGTAAGAGCTGATGGTAGGGTTCGAATATGGTGCAGTCTCCAGAAAGCCATGGACCCAGGTTGTCAACAAGGCAGTGTGCAAGCTGGTGGTGTGTTTACGTGGAATGAGCTGGGTCCTCGGATGTTCGGCTACTTGGAGACCATTTGCAGCCATTCATGGACTTCATGTTCCGAAACAGCGATGGAAGTTTTTGGATGACAAGGCACCATGTCACTGGGCCAATATTGTTCGCAACTGGTTTGATGAATGTTCTGGACAGTTCGAGCGAATCATGTGGCCGCCCAAACAGCCGGACACGAATTCCATCCAACATTTATGGGACACAATCCAGAGGTCAGTTCGTGCACAAAATCTTGCACAGCCAACACTTTCGCAGTTATTGACAGTCATAGAGGGAGCATGGCGTAGTGCACTACTGGCCATTAAAATTGCTACCCCACGAAGATGACGTGCTACAGACGCGAAATTTAACCGACAGGAAGACGATGCTGTGATATGCAAATGATCAGTTTCTCAGACCATTCACACAAGGTTGGCGCCGGTGGCGGCACCTATAACGTGCTGACATGAGGAAAGTTTCCAACCGATTTCTCATAAACAAACAGGAGTTGACCGGCGTTGCCAGGTGAATCGTTGCTGTGATACCTCGTGTAAGGAGGAGGAATGCGTACCATCACGTTTCCGACTTTGATAAAGGTCGGATTGTAGCCTATCGCGATTGCAGTTTATCGTATCGCGACATTGCTGCTCGCGTTTGTCGAGATCCAATGATTGTTAGCAGAATATGGAATCGGTGGGTTCAGGAGGGTAATACGGAACGCCGTGCTGGATCCCAACGGCCTTGTATCACTAACAGTTGAGATGACAGGCATGTTATCCCCATGGCTGTAAAGGATCGTGCAGCCACGTCTCGATCCCTGAGTCAACAGATGGCGACGTTTGCAAGATAACAACCATCTACATGAACAGTTCGACGACGTTTGCAGCAGCATGGACTATCAGCTCCGAGACCATGGCTGCGGTTACCCTTGACGCTGCATCACAGAGAGGAGCGCCAGCGATGGTGTACTCAACGACGAACCTGGGTGCACGAATGGCAAAACGTCATTTTTTCGAATGAATCCAGGTTCTGTTTACAGCATCATGATGGTCGCATCGGTGTTTGGTGACATCGCGGTGAACGCACATTGGAAGCTTGTATTCGTCATCGCCATATTGGCGTATCACCCGGCGTGATGGTACGGGGTGCCATTGGTTACACGTCTCGGTCACCTCTTGTTCTCATTGACGGCACTTTGAACATTGGACGTTACATTTCAGATGTGTTACGACCCGTGGCTCTACCCTGCATTCGATTCCTGCGGAACCCTACATTGCAGCAGGATAATGCACAACCACATGTTGCTGGTCCTGTACGGGCCTTTCTGGATACAGAAAATGTTAGATTGCTGCCCTGGCCAACACATTCTCGAGATCTCTCACCAACTGAAAACGTCTGGTCAATGGTGGCGGCCGAGCAACTGGCTCGTCACAATACGCCAGTCACTACTCTTGATGATCTGTGGTATGGTGTTGAAGTTGTATGGACAGCTGTACCTGTACACGCCATCCAAGCTCTGTTTGACTCAATGCCCTGGCGTATCAAGGCCGTTATTACGGCCAGAGGTGTTTGTTCTGGGTACTGATTTCTCAGGATCTATGCACCCAAATTGCGTGAAAATGTAATGACATGTCAGTTGTAGTATAATATATCTGTCCAATGAATACCTGTTTATCATCTGCATTTCTTCTTGGTGTAGCAATTTTAATGGCCAGTAGTGTATTTCCGCAGGCGATTTCCCAACGACTTGTTGAGTCTTTGCCACATCCTGTTGTTGTACTACGCCGGGCAGGAGGAGGTCTGACACCGTATTAGAAGGTATTCCATGACTTTTATACCTCAGTGTATAGCGATATGTCTGAAATGAATATAGTTATGAAAAAAGACTACATTTCGTTCGTCGTTAATAGACGTCCTTTTCACGATCTGTTTGTGTCAAAACAAAATCGTGAAATTTTAAATGGTTTAGGAAATATCTGAGGTGAACGGCTTAACTGAATCATTGTGTATGATCTAACGCATAACGTATGAAGTCCAGGAGGCTGCTTGCAATGATGCTGTAGCAGCATTACTGTTGCATGTAAGAATGCAGCAACACTGATAATTGTAACGAATTGTTGAGAGACGCGCAGAGGATCATCACATGGTGCAGAGACTGGATGTTGACCATCAGTGTCAATGAATTTCATGTTTGGCTTATATATACGCAAGAAAGCCCTTCACTTTTCGATTACACTGCTGTCGGTAAATCACTGAAACAGTCACAGTTGTCGATCTTTGATTGTACGAGAGCATTCTGAAAAGTTACGCCTCTGAAATTTTTATTGTTTTCGCGATATTGGTTGCAGTTGTACATGTAATGCTCATTACTCACTGGACAACTTTGTCGGAGCGTGAGAGATCCTCAGGAAACTGAAGGCACGAATTGAAGGGTTCCTCCACACACACACACACACACACTCTCTCTCTCTCTCTCTCTCTCTCTCTCTCTTCTACAGCATGACGAAGCCAGACCACACTCGAGCGCTGCGCTATCTGCAACAAACCGATCTCTTGCGTTCACTGTTTTCGATCATCCTCCATACAACGAAGGAAAGAAAGAAGCAAGGAAAATTGAGTTTAACGTCCCGTAGACATCAAGGTCATTAGAGACGGAGCACAAGCTCGGAATGTGTCAAGGATGGAGAAGGAAATGGGCCGTAACCTTTCAAAGGAACCATCCTGGCATTGACCTGGAGCGATTTCGGGAAATCGCGGGAAACCTAAATCTGGATGGCTGGCCGCGGGTATAACCGTTGTCCTCTCGAATGCGAGGCCATTGTGCTAACCACTGCGGCACCTCACTCGGTATCCTCCATGGAGTCCGGACTTGACGCTGTCCTATTTTCACCTTTTTCCAAACCTTAAAGAACAGCTTTGAGGACTTCACTTTGATAGTGATGAAGCAGTGCGAGCAGAGGCGACATTGTGGCGCCGTCCACAATGTCAACGTTCTGCAGTAACAGTATCAACAAAGTAGTCTCCCGTAGGAGAAATGTGTTCGTCGCCAGGGTGGCTATGTTGAGAAATAGATATGCAGACATGAAGAGTAAAGATATCGAATGTTAATAAACTTTGTTTTACATAAAAAGCTTGAGTTTTCACACTAAAATTTTTGAGGCCTTATTTCTCCGAATGCACTTGGATGTGTCGGAAACACCTGCAGTGGAACATGTAATAAAATGAGTTGTAGGAAAAACAGATGTGAGGCTGCGATTCATTGTAAGAATCATGTTGTTGTTGTGGTCTTCAGTCCTGAGACTGGTTTGATGCAGCTCTCCATGCTACTCTATCCTGTGCAAGCTTCTTCATCTCCCAGTACCTACCGCAACCTACATCATTCTGAATCTGCTTAGTGTATTCATCTCTTGGTCTCCCTCTACGATTTTTACCCTCCACGCTGCCCTCCAATACTAAATTGGTGATCCCTCGATGCCTCAGAACATGTCCTACCAACCGATCCCTTCTTCTAGTCAAGTTGTGCCACAAACTTCTCTTCTCCCTAATTCTATTCAATACCTCCTCATTAGTTACGTGATCTACCCATACCCATCTAATCTTCAGCATTCTTCTGTAGCACCACATTTCGAAAGCTTCTATTCTCTTCTTGTCCAAACTGGTTATCGTCTATGTTTCACTTCCATACATGGCTACACTCCATACAAATACTTTCAGAAACGAATTCATGACACTTAAATCTATACTCGATGTTAACAAATTTCTCTTCTTCAGAAACGATTTCCTTGCCATTGCCAGTCTACATTTTATATCCTCTCTACTTCGACCATCATCAATTATTTTACTCCCTAAATAGCGAAACTCCTTTACTACTTTAAGTGTCTCATTTCCTAATCTAATCCCCTCAGCATCACCCGATTTAATTTGACTAATTCCATTATCCTCGTTTTGCTTTTGTTGATGTTCATCTTATATCCTCCTTTCAAGACACTATCCATTCCGTTCAACTGCTCTTCCAAGTCCTGTGCTGTGTCTGACAGAATTACAATGTCATCGGCGAACCTCAAAGTTTTTACTTCTTCTCCATGGATTTTAATACCTAATCCGAATTTTTCTTTTGTTTTCTTCACTGCTTGCTCAACATACAGATTGAATAACATCGGGGACAGACTACAACCCTGTCTCACTCCCTTCCCAACCACTGCTTCCCTTTCATGTCCCTCGACTTTTATAACTGCCATCTGGTTTCTGTACAAATTGTAAATAGCCTTTCGCTCCCTGTATTTTACCCCTGCCACCTTCAGAATTTGAAAGAGAGTATTCTAGTCAACATTGTCAAAAGCTTTCTCTAAGTCTACAAATGCTAGAAATGTAGATTCGCCCTTCCTTAATCTAGCTTCTAAGATACGTCGTAGGGTCAGTATTGCCTCACGTGTTTCAACATTTCTACGGAATCCAAACTGATCTTCCCCGAGGTCGGCTTCTACTAGTTTTTCCATTCGTCTGTAAAGAATTCACGTTAGTATTTCACAGCTGTGACTTATTAAACTGATAGTTCGGTAATTTTCACATCTTTCAACACCTGCTTTCTTTGGGAAGAATCATAAAGAAAAGTAATCCATCCATGAAAGAAGTTGTTTACGAACTTCCGTTCGACTGATCCGCGACTATATTGGTCGATCTAGGGCCCTTACCAGGTAGAATTAACAGAGGAGAGCGAGAGAAAGAGAGAGAGAGAGAGAGAGCGCCGCTCATTTCCTTTAACAATTGCGAGAAGTTACAAAAGGTGACCATCTACCTCCAGTGGCAGACACTGCAAGAGAGGTGTTGTGCATCACAGAAAACTTTTCTGTTAAAATTCCGAGAGCGCACATTCCAGAAAAATTAGGGCTACACATTAGTTGCTCCCACGAATATCTTGCGGAACATCCATGACTGGAAAATGAGATAAACTAGAGCTTATACGGAGGTTTAGTGTTGGTCGTTCTTCTGAGACACCACTTATGAGTGGAATAGAAATAATTATTTAAATAAAAATTTTTAATGTACCTAACACGTTTTAAATCAGACTAAGAAGTATAAAAAATGTCTCGTCTGTCCATAACAGATTCCAAAATCCTATACAGATACAACTGCTTATAAATTTTTAAAGCAGTGCCAATACCTATAAGAGTTACAACGAAAAACGGGGACACATACAATACATGATTGACGCAAGAATAGGTCACCTCCAAACTATCTATTGCATGGGCCTCGCATTTTTCGTTCTATAAATATTGCAAGAATTGTCGTAACTATTGAGAGTTAACAGACAAAATTTTTGAGGACTATGTGCATGAGGTTAGAAATCTATATGGCTCTAGGAGAAATCATTTTATACTTTTCGGTCTGATTTAGAAACGTGGTATATCTAAATTTTCTTTTTTTTAAATAATTATTTTTGTTTTTACTCATGTCTGTTTGAAATTTATCGATGGATTTTAAACATTCTGATGAGAGTATATTTTTTAATTAAATAACTACTTATACATATACTAGCTCATTACCCGCAGCTTTGTCTGCGTACGTGTATGTCACACATATGCACACGTCTCCTCCTCCACCTCTCTCTGCCTAGCTTCTCTACCACCTCTCCCTGCCCAGCCGCGCCCTTCGACTTGCATACCACCTGGAACACACACCGATACTACTCACAAAACACGCTGGTCCTGCAAGACAGGTGAGATGCCAAGCGTTGCCAAACTTTTTCATATCTATCGAACAAACTGAGAAAAGTGAGCTAATACTGGACTGTCATCCAGTTATGAGCAATGTATGAGATTTCAAGTGTGTAGCCCATCAGGAATTTAGTTTCAGATCAGTTGCAAAATTTATACCGGACAGACAGACAGACAGACAAGATAGCGACCTGAGAGGAAGTGATAATTGTGCCAGAAGTACCTGTGCTGAAGATGTGGAGTGTAGACGTTAACGTAGATGTATGATGATTGTTACTGAGATTTTGAGCGCATTCTCTTGCACGGAACAGGCTTTAATGTTCATATATCAATCCTCCAAATTTTCTTCGCGCTGTGATACGATAGTCCTTTCTATGTGAGAACGGGCCATATTACGGTGGTATAGAGATGTTCCGATTCCAGTGTGGGGAAACACACTACTGTGGTTATTTTAAGGCACATCTACGTTTACATCTACATACATACTCAGCAAATCACTGTGAAATGGTTACATAACATTATTCCACATGTCAGGGTTTCTTTTAGTTGCAATCGCATTTGTAGTCCTACAAGAATGACTGCTTAAATGCTTCTGTGCGTGATGTAATTTCTGTCATCTTTTTCTTACGGGAACGATACGTTCTGGGCTGAATTATATTTCCATATTCTTTTCTTAACCGTAGCAACATCAAGGCATTTTTCATAATGCGCATTACCAATGACAGATATTTTTGCCCACCCAGAAAATGAAAAAATAAATAAAATGCGTTAATTTTTGTTGAATTGTCTGAACAGCATACTTTTTAAAGAGGTACTGATATGTAAGGGACGTCCAAAACACGAAAATACCTTCTAGCACACGCTTACTAATATCAGTGCACTCCTAGTGAAGTGTGCTATTGACTTAATGACTACCACAGAAAAATTTAAACAATGCAAATTAACGTCAGTTTTTGTTGACTTTTACTCTCAACATACCTTATAATGAGAGACTGATGTGTAAGTAAGGCTCTGGACTTCGAAGTATTGAATAAAACATTCATTGGGGAAAGTGACGCCTGCTATGGAGGCTTAAATTTTTGGATTAAGTTTAACTGAAAAATTTAAGACATATATGCAGTTTGGTATAAATATTTTTTCAGAATTGTAAAATACAAGGCAACTAACTAAATTACAATTTCGTCTCAAAAGGTGGGCATTGAAGTGCCCCCCCCCCCCCCCCCCCCCGCCGGCCGGAGTGGCAGAGCGGTTCTAGGCGCTACAGTCTGGAACCGCGCGACCGCTACGGTCGCAGGTTCGAATCCTGCCTCGGGCATGGATGTTGTGATGTCCTTAGGTTAGTTAGGTTTAAGTAGTTCTAAGTTCTAGGGGACTGATGACCTCAGAAGTTAAGTCCCATAGTGCTCAGAGCCATTTGAACCATTCCTCCCCTCCCCGGGCCCCTCCACCCCCACCGATCCTCCTTGGTATTGCGAGGATTAATACTACTCATTGCAATTTTGCCAACAGACTTTTGTAGGAAAATTGGCATCTGTCTTCAAGCGTCTGCTAGATCAGTTTCTTTAACATTTCCGTGATGTTCTTCCGTGAGTCAAATAAATCTGTTACCGTTCGTGCTGCTTTGCTTGGAATACACTCAATATCCCATATGTGTCCTATTACGTGGGTCTCTCACACTTAAAAAATATTCTAAGATGGGACGCACAAGTGTTCAGTAATCTGTCTCTTTTGTAGACTAACTACATTTTCTCAGCATCATACAGTGAACCAAAGTCTTGCCACCTTCGCTAGTTGTCATTGAGCAGCAGTAGAGACCGGAGCACAAATTAGACGCTCACCAAACACTGTGGTGAATGCTGTTTACCCGGTATCCATCAGGGTCAACAAACACAATTTCAACTGGCACTGAAAGAAGTTAGCTACCGAGCGTTTTCAGTGGTTCTGGAGTTGATTGCACGACGCATAAGCTAGGTGTTATTAAGCTGCTCAGGTTTGTGTTCGCCAACGTAATAAGGCAAGGATACACTGCCACGAAACATGTTTCGACGTATTCATTAAATGCAAGAATGCGTGAAAGTTTAATGCATTTCCAAGAATATTAAATTCACATTCTGTATTTTGTTACTCGCCCGGGTTAATTTTGCACTAGAAAATTACCTTTTAACACAAAACTCACGTCTCGCAGTCATAATAGATATATAATGAAGCGTGGAAACTGTGAAGCCTGTTGTTTATCAGTGGAATTATATGTTCACATGACTCCTAAGTGCTGAAAGAAAAAGTTGGAGGAAAAGAGCTGCGGTCGTAAAAGTAGACTGTGATACCGGGCGGAGTCATTAATGCAGTTAGGGCTCGGCGCAAACGCTCTGGGGGGGAGCTGCGCCCCACATAAAATTTCTGCTGTAATTAAAACTTCGACCGCAGTTTGACTCGTTTGTTTTGCAAATGCCGAGGTAGGCGCAGACTGCGAGGGTCTGCCGTGACTGTGTTGCTCTTGATAAGCTTGTGAATTTTCGCAGAGTTTCGAAAACACGGCGGGAAGCCTTTGATAAGTGTCTCTCTACAGTTCTTAAAATTACGTAAGTAATACGACCACACCCGTGCAGAGATGTGGAGGAGGAAGGGGCGTAAAATGTCTGCAAATTTCGAAATTAGACAAAACCAGTACTTTACGTAAAATCTCTACGACAAGCTTTTAGCGTTAGTGGTCTCTTCAGAGACCGGGTGAAATGTCCCATCCGAGGTTCAATATGCCGGCCGAGCCACACCACCTCAAATATCCCTCTTCCCTAACTACTACTATTACTACTACTACTACTACTACTACTACTAGTACAACTACAACTACTATGACGTGATTGGGCCCAGTGGACCGCACGCATCTACAAGTTTCCTCCTCCACTGTATTCTGTCCATTGCTGCTCTCCGCCATCCGTCCACATTTATTGACACTTGGTTTAAATCTTCATGGAGTCCATCCCTCCAACGCTTATTGGGTCTCCCTGGCGGTCTCTTTCCTGTAGGTGTGAAATCCAGGAGTTTCCGAGACCATCTGTGATCCTCTATCCGGGCTACGTGGCCGGCCCACTGCATTCGTTTGGCTTTGAAAGTTTCTGCTATGTTGGGCTGCTGGCATAGTTCCTCAAGCTCTTGGTTGTATCTGATCCTCCATTCCCCTGTATCTGCATCCAGAACCGGACCGAAGATCTTCCAAAGCACTTTTCTCTCAAAAACAAGGAGCTTATGGAAGTCCTGTTTCCGAATACTCCATGTCTCACAGTCTAAACTACCAGTAATTTCCTCCAGTTTTTATCAAAATTAAGTACATTTAGAAATCAGGAAATGAAAAGTCATTCAAAATTGAATTTCATGAATATTGATATAGAAAGATAACTACTCATTTTTGTTGTTGAGAACACTGCTGAGCGGTCTAAGGCGCTGCAGTCATGGACTGTGCGGCTGGTCCCGGCGGAGGTTCGAGTCCTCCCTCGGGCATGGGTGTGTGTGTTTGTCCTTCGGATAATTTAGGTTAAGTAGTGTGTAAGCTTAGGGACTGATGGCCATAGCAGTTAAGTCCCATAAGATTCCACACACATTTGAACATTTTTGAGAACACAGCGCAACTCGTCTAATTAGGGGACCAATAGGTCCACAGGTTGTACACTGTTGATGGTTGTTCTCTCGCGAGGTTTCACGTGCAAGTGCTTACAGAGAACTGAGACAGATATGAAACGTTTGACACACAGTTGCGCTTTTATCCGTTACGGCCAAAGCCCGAAGTGTGGCCATTTCGCGAATTCTTTCTTGGTTGATCCATTAAGGACCATGGGGCAACGACTGGCATGTATTTCTTGATGCAATAATTTACCAACAGCCGTATGTATTGTAGAAATTTATTTTATGCACTTCTTATGTGCTATCAGTTTCGGCATTACATTGATGCCATTTTCAGGCCCCACACGTCATAGTCGTAAAATCGCGATGCACGGAAGGAGCCATATAACTGGATCCGTGAATCAAATCGTTATGCAACAGCTATTGGTGGCCAGACGTCACAGACTATATCCGATTATTCAAAAGTAACAGTGTAAATGCTACTTCGGCCGACCATTTCGCGCATTAGCTGCAAATCTCTGGCCAAAACTCGATGTGATGATATAATGTGCAGTAGGCAGCACTTCTTTCGCTTCCAGCGTTAGGTATGTCGTGCGCGTAGTAGAGTCCGCGCTGTATGCGGTGGCCGATGCGCAGTGGGCAATTTTCATTCAAAGCGCTGGACGAGTTTATTCGTTCGGCTGGTCGGCGATGACAGAATCGAGCCGCACGCCCTGTAATTTTTGTCAGACGATTTTATAGAAACTGTTCTGTAAAAAAATCAATTTCGCGTTACTTATACCTTTATATTTCAGGTGGTGGTGGTTAGTGTTTAACGTCCCGTCGACAACGAGGTCATGAAAGACGGAGCGCAAGCTCGGGTTAGGGAAGGATTGGGAAGGAAATCGGCCGTGCCCTTTCAAAGGAACCATCCCGGCATTTGCCTGAAACGATTTAGGGAAATCACGGGAAACCTAAATCAGGATGGCTGGATACGGGGTTGAACCGTCGTCCTCCCGAATGCGAGTCCAGTGTGCTAACCACTGCGCCACCTCGCTCGGTGATCACATAGTGTATAAAGATCACGCACAATATCATGAAATGGGTGGCGTACGTTTTTGACGTGGGTGGTTATTGCTGATTTATTATAGTTTTTAGTGTGGTAGACATTTATGTGTTTATTGCATCTGTTTTGGAAGTCTCGCCCGGTTTTGCCTTTTAAAAAAAGGTCTTTACCAACTACTCACCTAATATTTGCCATGGCATAAATACATCTAGATATGAATGTTTCATCTTCACTATACACTACTGTTTTAGCATCATGCATCATGATGATGTGCCCATCATTTCGTTAATGGTCATAGTTACTGTGATATTTGCATGGAAGTAAGACACTTCGCGAATTCGAAAAAGCTTGTAATATTACATAATATGTTTCCGCGTATGAAATTTAGCTAACATATTGAATTTTTGTTTATACATCTACATAAATACTCTGCAATTCACATTTAAGTGCTTGGCAGAGGGTTCATCGAACCACAATCATACTATCTCTCTACCATTCCACTTCCGAACAGCGCGCGGGAAAAACGAACACCTAAGCCTTTCTGTTCGAGCTCTGATTTATCTTATTTTATTTTGATGATCATTCCTACCTATGTAGGTTGGGCTCAACAAAATATTTTCGCATTCGGAAGAGAAAGTTGGTGACTGAAATTTCGTAAATAGATCTCGCCACGACGAAAAACGTCTTTGCTTTAATGACTTCCATCCCAACTCGCGTATCATATCTGCCACACTCTCTCCCCTATTACGTGATAATACAAAACGAGCTGCCCTTTTTTGCACCCTTTCGATGTCCTCCGTCAATCCCACCTGGTAAGGATCCCACACCGCGCAGCAATATTCTAATAGAGGACGAACGAGTGTAGTGTAAGCTGTCTCTTTAGTGGACTTGTTGCATCCATTACTTCGTGCGAATAAAGAGCTAGCTGCGTTGCACAAGAGCGATGTTTTCTGAAACCATGCTGATTACGTATCAGATCTTGGGTAGAGGTCCCTGTCTGTCACTAATCTTGAGAAAATTGATCTGATGTAGCACATTCGTTTGCGGTCGTACACCAGCGATAAAGCCAGAGCGAAATATCCACAACATTTCTCATATTTTATAAACGGGTTGAGGTATCGAAATGAGATTTTGGTAGTTGATAGCGCGCTAGGTGGAGAATATTTTGCCATATTGTTATTATGCAAATCTTCATTATCTACTGTGTTATTACACTAGCTGCAGACTTTTTCGATGAAAGAATGTAGTTTTTAGGGGGCGCTGATAGCTGGTGAAACGAAAAATGCTGCGGGTTTTGGAACAACATAAGTGAACATATTACACGTATATTTTTGTACCCAGGATGCGTTTCTTCATACTACTGACCGTACTTTTCCTCAGTTCCTCACTTAATAAACCGCTGTTTCAGAATTTTCTCACAGTTGCATCTGCATAACAGGTGACACTGAGTAAACTCTGCTGTTTTGGTAAAAGAAGCAAATTTTAACATGACAACAAGAGCAATATGTAGGTGTTATTCAAAATTCTATTCTCTAAAAATTACAAATGGTTAACAAGCCATGCGAAAATAAATGGCTGCTTTTCTTGCATTTTCAGCGGAATTGTTTTTAGATACTGACCAAAGCAGAGGTGACAGATCTTTTTGAAAGGTCACCATGCAAGTGTGGGCGTGGCGGAGTTTCACTTAGTATTTACAAAAAGTGTGAGAGTAGGCTTCAGTTTAGAACGGCACTATTGCCCGTAACTCCCACCATTACCACTCTCCTTACGCGTGCGCTGCCGGTTGCGCATCTCCACACGTTATTCTGCGTGAACTCCAGCTGCTGATTTTCGAAGACGGTTTAGCCTTTGAGACTGCGACTTATTCTTTTCTGACAAATCGGCTTCATTGTAAGTATTATAGTAATTGCTGATATTTGTGGTATTTGTATTTCCTCTGTGACTTACTCTTATTTATACAAATCGGTTTCATTGTGAGTACTGTGTTGATTTCTGGTATTTATACTATACTGTACTGTACTATACAATGTAGCAGAGCCCCATTTATCCGACCTGAACTGGCCATGGCCTGGTCGGGTGGGCAGCAAGGTCGGATGCCACAGAAAGTGACAAAACTTCCTTTAAAACTGATAAAGTACATTAATTTTTTTTTACAGTTTCCTTTCTTTCCTGATACCGGTTCGGATTAAATGGAAGGTCAGATTAGCGAAAGTAGGTTGACTGGGTTCTAATGATGTTTTATCTGTAATATTTGTATGCTTCCTAACATTTTCCTTTAATATGTTAAGTCAGCAACCGAACAAATTTATTTGGCCTGAAGACCTATCCCGTATAACGGTACGTCGATTCCAATTACTATTCTTCCACAAGCTGTCCCATGGGTACTTCACACGGGAGTAATCAACAAGGCAAAATTGGCATGCATGGAAATGGGGAACCAACATCTGATATGTGAAGCAGGTTGTCGGACACTTTGAATACTTGCTGCGAGGAAAAGCAAATAACAACTGAGTACTCATAAGAGATTGTTACTGCTTTTTTATAGAGCACGTTAAAGAAGACAAATCGAAGCAGAGAAAAGAGAACTTTGACCATCGTCAGCTAAGAAAATATGACGTTATTGAAGTTGACAGGAAAGAAAAACTTATTGTGCCAATAACAGGAGACAACGAAAGAAACTACAAACTAAATACAAAATGTCAGCAAAGAGTTCATTACATTGTATTCCGCTTATGCAAGCCTTGTCAGACTAAGTTGTCTAATTCCAAGAAAGACATAGTTTCCAAACCTTTGATATTTAAAGAATTTACTGAAGATGCTGGATAGATCTGATAGACGTACAAAGTACCACGGCGCTGAGTACAAGTTTATGCTCATTACCAGGATCGTTATTATTATTATTATTGAGCGCTTATAACTACTTGTTCTTCGATGCTCTCTTCCGTTCCCAATAACTCTTGAGCCCTGCTGATAATTTCTCCTTCCTCTCCTGCGAAAGGGTCTTCCGACGTTTAGGGACTCTAGGTGGTGGGGTCCAAGACTCTACCATAGCACAAAATTTGGAACGATCTTCTACTTAGAGATCAGAGTCCTTTAGTCCTTTAGTACGTCATTAAGCCACGGGCTTCTAGTCTTGTAACAATTAACCAATGAGAAGATCTTCTTGGTAAGCCTATTGTTGTTCATTCGTTGTAGGTGCCCATAGAACTTGAGCCTCTTACTGGTGTTTGCTGATTCTAACTGTTGACACAGTTCAGAATTAGACTTCGGTCGGTAGGTTCCACCTGGGAGCAATCTCGGGCCAAGAATTTTTCTGACAATACGTCTTTCGGCTTTCTCCAGGTCAAAAAAAAAAAAAAAAAAAGGTTCAAATGGCTCATGAGCACTATGGGACTTAACATCGGAGGTCATCAGTCCCCTAGAACTTAGAACTACTTAAACCTAACTAACCTAAGGATATCACACACATCCATGCCCGAGGCAGGTTTCGAGCCTGCGACCGTAGCGGTCGCGCGGTTCCAGACTGTAGCGCCTAGAACCGCTAGACCACCGCGACCGGCTCGCTTCCTTCGAGGTTGCCCGAGATTATTGGTCGCCTTGCTTACAGTTGATATCAGTTGCTTCCAGTCTTTCATTTATTTTTGCATCACGTCAGTTCTAAAGCGTTCTTTATTCTTTGTAAAGAACTGTGGATCATTCCTTGGTGGAACTGTGGTAGGAGGTACCTTTCGATTAGGTAGTAGTCTGGTCTTTATTTTTGTGAAGAAATGGTCATAGTCAACATTCCAACCTTTGCGTACTCTGACATTCATGATCTCTTTCCTACTCTTTAAACTGAGTGCAACATGATCGATTTGAAATGATCCAATAGCAGCGTTTGGTGACTGCCTAGTGGTCTGGTATCTTGCCTTTCTAGGGAGCACTGTGGACATGATCTTCAACTGATACAGCCTACACAGTTCAGTTAAGCGTCTGCCGTTAGCATTTGTTCGTCTATGTACTGTGTAAGGCTCCAGTATGTCTTGGTACTGTCGTTCTTACCTCAGTTGAGCGCTGAAGTCGCCTATCAGTAGTTTGACGTGGTGATCGGGGATCTTACTGATCTCGTCTTCTATCATCTGCCAGAAACTTTGGTCCTTTCCAGGGTTCATCTTGTTGTCATCATTAACTGGAGCTTGTGCATTTACAATAGAGTATCCCTTGTTGCCGCATCTTAGGGATAACACAGAGATGTGTTCGTTAGCTGATGTGAATCCGATGACAGAATCCATCATATCACGTCTTATTAAAAAGGCTGTTCCAAAAACGCTGGAGCCATGTGTGTTCTTAGAGGCCGGCTTCCCTTTAATTATTCTATAACCTTCCGACTCAAACGCAACATCATCAGTGAATCTGGTTTCTTGGACAGCCATTATTGATCAGGCTCATTTAACCAAGATTATATTATTACGACCCCCTGAAACTCAAAAGAACAGAAGAAGTTGCTTGCGAGCTGCTCCATGTGTGCTTCAATCAGATAATGGGAGAGAATTTTCGATCCAAGTTGTAAATGAACAAAAAAAAAAAAAATTGGCCTGAACTGTAACTGGTACATGGAAAACAGACATAGTCGAAGCCAAGGCTCCGTCGACGCGCCAACCAGGATTTTTAGAATATGATAATGACATGGATGCGGACGAAGGAATCAACACATTGGGCTGAAATCTCCGATTTATTCTATTCGTGAAAAACCGCTCGTTTCATCAAGGCATTGAGCAGTCGCGAATTGAGACTATGTTTAGCTACAAAGAAAAAGTGGGTCTGAGTACCTCAAATCTGCCCATAGAGGTTATGGACGACATAATGACGAATGAAGACACTGAGAACGTTGAACGAGAACTGGAGGATGGTATAAATGCAGGAACTCCCTCCGATAATGAAGTACCGCCATGGCAGTGGAGTCATCGGAATCTACTGTCTAATTCTCTGACGATAACAATGCGAAAATATTTTGTGTGGTGTCTTAAACAGAGTGTAGTGCAACCCGTTGTTATGTATCCTGCAGCAAAGATGTCTGTGCAATTTGTGGAATAAGCGATGAAGGATATGGCGAGAAAATTACTTGCAGACTATGTCAAAATAAACAAGAAATCAGTAAAAAAAGATTATGAACTCATGTCAGTTTGCAAATGCAAGGTGCGAAAATGCTTGAAAATTCAAATGCAAAATTCCCACCAGCAAAGGTTGGGGATACTGTTCCGTCCATATACCAGATATTGACAGAGGTCGTGGTGATCCCAGAAGCGTTTTTGCAGTTGTCATGAACGTCGTTGGTGCTTTCTAAAAGCAAAGAACAGAGAATGGTGTTCTAAAGCCACTGCACACCAAAAGTGAGTTTTCTGCTTCGCACGAGAAACTGTTCACGGTGGATTCCGTGGTTAAAGAAGAAAGATCATTACGAACCATCTCTTCGTCACAGTAACTGACTGGCGGCCTAAGGTATACTCGATGCATTTGCGCTAATAAATGCGCAACATATGGCTTCAAATGTAGAAATAAGAAACTGTTGTGCTGTTCCAAATGTCATAAAAGTTGACATCATAGTTTAAGTAATGCAGACTGCAAGAGGTGAGATTGATAAAACGAATAACTTGTATAAAGTTTGAAACTATACGGACTCTTCAAATAGATTCAGTTTTTTTTTCTTCTGGCTTTGTTTGATGGGTTCACGTCATTTCGCGAACTGGCTGACCAAATCCCCAACTCAAGAAAAGATCGGACACTGGCCATTTCCTGACTCGGCCGGCCACTTCCGGCATTAGCCGATGTTGCACTTTGCCCGTAACATATATAAATAAACATTGTTCTCCAGGATATTCAAGAAGCCGTATTGTCGAATTAAACGTTTGATAGCAATCGGTTTTTATAATATTGAAAAATCTGAGGAAAATTGTATATTTTAATGGTTATGAATCCGTTCACGAAAGCAGACCACATGTCCTTCATGTATGCATCCTGTGACGCCTATGGGCCAATGACGACTTTGGAAAATAGACTGCGCAACAAAGTTAAAGGATCACTTTTTCGAAACCCCGTAATTGTCTCTCATTGCGACGCATAAGTTCGACATGTGGCTCAAAGGTGCCTACAACCTTCCCCTGTAAAGATCTAAAGCGTAGTGCCCTGCGACGTCACCCGCGTGCTCGGTGACGCTTCCAACAACAAGGTGTCGACACATGCGAAAAAATGGCCACAACTTCAGAGTTCATGTGGGCTGTAAGATGGATTAATGATGTCACATTGGCACCAAATTTCAGCCCAATTCTGCCCAACGCTACCGTGGACGTGTCACACGATGAGACGGTCATAGCCCTTCTTACCCACATTTCATCCCTTCTTTTGACACGTCACGTCTGCGGTGGATGTAACAACCGCGACACCAAGCGTCGATATCACGCAGTTTTTGTAGAAGTGGCCGAGAAAAACATTTAAGATACATCGCCACTCAGAATCGACACCAGATCACCGCAGGGGGTGGCACAAAGGGCATTAGTGACAACACCCCTTCCGTTGGGGCGTTGATTCATACGTATTTCGCGGTATTTTGCAGTGCAGTGAGGAGCACGACGACATTATTAACAATTTATGATACTGCTGACATATCTCAGACACAACAACTATTCTCTAAGGACATCGCGGGCTAGCAATTCGATTGAAACGGATCACGCCTCTTTGGAGTGCAGTGCGACTGCAATTTTGCTCTGGTGTTCAGGCTGCAACCATTAGAGGCGTTTTTTCAATCCTCCTATTTCCGTCTTCCTGTGATGTGATCACGCGGGATTGCAACGTTAACATTTGCGTGAATGGGTCCCTTTAAGATCACCACCCACCAGTTTATCAATACCCTCGGTGTCACCCACACGACTGGTTGAGCGCGTTACAAATGTACCTGTCTGGAACATAGACACCAGTTCAGCCTGGCAGCTGCTCTAGTGCCTGAAAGTAGGCAAACTGTACCAAAGGACTGTCGAAGGAGTTGCCTAACGCTCAGCAAAAAAATGGTTCAAATGGCTCTGAGCACTATGGGACTTAACATCTGAGGTCATCAGTCCCCTAGAACTTAGAACTACTTAAACCTAACTAACCTAAGGACGACACCACACACATCCATGCCCGAGGCAGGATTCGAACCTGCAACCGTAGCGGCTGCGCGGTTCCAGACTGTAGCGCCTAGAACCGCTCGGTCACCCCGGCCGCTAACGCTCAGCAGGAAAGAAGTAATCAGTTAAAATCTCATGCGTCTTGTTGAAGTTACTGCATGAGCAGCGAAAGTGTAGTAAGCTATAATCTTTTTTTCATTTATTTTGTGGGGAGATGTCAGCGATTAAAAGTTTCTAAAAGCTTTCAGATATTGTGTAAATTTTATTGGAAGTCGTTAAGTGCTCACACTCTGAAATTCTGGATGAATATAGTCTGGTAATAGCGCGCCATGAGTTACATTGCCTCAAGACGTGTACACAGTTTCTAAGTTAAATACTTGAATTATTGTGTTAAACCTTCAACATGAGAGTCTACTTCTTAAAGAGCAGATTATGACACCGTTTTAACTTTGTAAATTCGGTTAGAAAGTTTTTTGCGACAGGATTGTAATGTTGTTCTGCCAATACTCTCTACACTGAATTCTTCGAAGTGTTCATTACATAGTCTAGTTCACTGGCATTTATTGATAACTGTTCTCCGACACGATTCAGTAGGTTTTTTTGTGTTTTTGCAAATTTTCCTGTGCGAACATTTTCTTGTCCTTAAATTTCGCTTGATCATTGCGTCTTGAGAAACCAAGTTCCGCTAGTTTCTGTACACGGCGATAGCTTTCTGAATATTAGCATGACGTCTATTACGAAACCTCTGTGTGTATTTGTTCGGCTTTATGGGCACTGTAAGATAGTAATGTAAATGTCCAACTTCCTTTGCTCTGTCTTCGACTACCAGTCATGAACTATAAATAGTGGAAAACTCCACCGTGGGTGGATGACAATAGGAGGAGGGACAATTCAGAAGGTGTAGAGATTTAAATACCTAGGAGAATGGGCAGATATTGGTCTGACAGGAAGAAGTAATGGGAACACGAATAAGCGAAATGAATTTAACTTTGAGGATCTGCAATGAGGATAATATCTCGATCTATGTAGAACTGAGACACTACCAGACAATGATCCACCCTGAAGCGTTATACGCTGCAGGACGTCTGAACCTAGTAAGAACAGGAGTACTTGGACTAGAATTGGTGAAGCGAGGGTATCTCAGGTGAAACTGGACGTTGAAGAAGTGGAGACAGTCAATATACAAAATTAGAATTGTATTAATACCGTCAGCTGCTAACGGGTGTTGATATATATCAACGGGGACAGGTGAAAATGTGTGCTCCGACCGGGATTCGAACCCGGGATCTCCTGCTTACATGGCAGATCCTCTGTCCATCTGAGCCACCGAGGACACAGAGGATAGCGCGACTGCAGGGACTATCTCGCGCACGCCTCCCGCGAGACCCACATTCTAACCTTGTAAGTCCACAAACTTCATTCGTAGTGTCCCACCCCAACAAACTCATTACTCGTGGAAGACATTCTTACTAAGTCCCGTAAGAGTTCGGGGAATACGTGTGCATCCGCACAGAAGGAGGTCATTTTCATCTGTCCCCGTTGATATATATCAACGCCCATTAGCAGCTGAAGGTATTAATACAATTCTAATTTCGTTCTAGACGGCTGCAGGTCATCATTAGTGCCTTCTTTCGGACATGTCCGAAAGAACAGACACCATATCCATATAAGTCAATATACAAGGCTAGCTAACCGAGAACTCTGTATCCAGATGGAGAGAATCTTGGACATCAGGAGGAAAAGTATCACGTTCTTCGGACACTTGTAAGAATGGAGTAGAGGAGGTTGACACACCAAATGATACAGTGTCTTACAGTTTGTTTGTAGAGCCAAGAAGTACAAATGGACCTAGAAGAAATGGGAATACTGGGACCAGAGACTTACTACAGGGTCATTTCTATCTTTTCTTAAAATCAGGCATTCACAGGTTCCCAGGACAGAGTTAGACCCAGAGCAAAATAATCATGGATAGTAGGAGGAAGAGGGTTGCAAAGTTTCAGAATGAAAGAATATTAGATTAGGTTAAAGGCCAGAAGAACGTAGCTGGCGTAAATTAACGCGGTCTTGATAGGGCTAGAACGAAAAGAAAGAACGGAAGAAGTAGTAAAAGAAGAAGAAGAAGAAGATGGTGTAACTTAAGAACTATTAGAAATTAATTTCATGTTGTACGAGAAGCACACATTGTTGTCCCCGTTCACAATATAAAGCATTTGACTTACGCGTTAACACAAAATGGCTTTATCTTCGTTTAATGTTGCCTTCTTCAGTGAAGTCTGAACCCGCAATAGAATTCTGGGCGTGTACAGTGAAAGGGTACAGAATGCATGTCGTTTTCAGTAGTGGAGCATGGTGGAGGTTGTAATAATTGTGTGGTCGTTTCACTGATTTCGTTGGATCCTGTGGTCACACTGAAAGGAAAGTTAACTGCTACACCCCTTAATATCACACTACGCAAGCATTTTGATTCAGTTGAGCCATCATTGTCTACAGCAGGTTACTACACCTTATCTTTCATTGATTAAGATGAAGAGGAAATTATTTCGAGCCATTGTGATCTGTATTGAAAAATAATTATAGCTCTAATAAAATAACTTCGTGGTTGACAGGTTGCAGTGTGGCCAGTCTGCATCCACCCACGGTAAACAACTCTCTGTATGTCCTTAGAAAACAGGCAACACAGCGAGCACGTGACGCTTAAGAAAGAACCATAATTGGCTGGCGGTTGGCTCCTACCTCTCGAGTTGCTTTAACGTCATTCACAAAATTATTTTCATGGAAGCATAATAGCCACTCTGCTGCAGCATTTTTTCAAGTATTTGAAACAGCTTCCTTCTGTTGAGTGGTGTAAAAACTACTGTTAACTTTTATCTGCATTGATCCACAGGAATGAAGATGACCATGCACCGTGTTACAATGTTCGCATTGTGTTATCTAACACATGTCTTCGACAATAGACAGTGATTCGTAAGTGGATGACAATTATCTTCGAAGAAATGTTTCATTGTTAGGTAATGCGCACACAAAAATGAACATCTGCCTTGCTTAAAGTTTTTGGGTGGACTCTGGCACGAACATTGTTCTTTTCCAATACATTGACCGTAAGCCGGCCGGGTGACCGAGCGGTTCTAGGCGCTACAGCCTGGAACCGCGCGACCGCAACGGTCGCAGGTTCGAATCCTGCCTCGGGCATTGATGTGTGTGATGTCCTTAGGTTAGTTAGGTTTAAGTAGTTCTAAGTTCTAGGGGACTGATGACCTCAGAAGTTGAGTCCCATAATGCTCAGAGCCATTTGAACCACTGATCGTAATCATCTCTGGTACAGGCGTAAAGTTCGCGGCACATGTTTACAGTCGTTTCCAAACATGAATTCGCATTATTTTTCCTTCCCCAGGCGCTTTTTCAGTAGCTATATAGCGAGGTAGCTATGATTTTGATAATATACACGCAAGGGTTCATGAAAATATTGCCCTTCTATTGTGTATCTCGATCATGCCTGGCAGGCAGACTTTTCTCCATCAATCTTCCGACTTCTGACCAGATTTGATGCGTTCAGCTTTAACGTCGCATCACGCCGATATCTTTAGAAGCGTAACACAAGCTTTGGTTGGGGAAGGGAACTGGTATTGCACTTGTAAAAAGAAACCATTCCAGCACTTGCGTTAAGCGATTTAAGGAAACCGTGGAGAATCTATGTCTAGATGGCCGAACGGGGATTTCAATCGCCGTCCACCCAAATGAGAAACCATGGTTGTTCTACTGCACCACCTCGCTCGATATGAACAGATTCGTGTTAGTATGCTACAGTTATTCGGTATTATGCAGACTTCTTCAAACAGCAGCTGAAATGTTGGAATGTATGTATATCGTTGGGATTAAGAAGCCACTTTAGCTATATTTAATATTTTTATCATCAGATCACAGCCGGTTTCGTGCCACTGAAAAGCACGTCCTTCGACAGTATATGGTCGCGTTTCGTGTTCCGGGGGCGCACATAGATTGGAGCGGAAACTCCAGCGATCGTTTTGAACTTGAATCCCTACGTCTGGCTGATTTTGATTCATTGACGTACTGTCATTTATCGGTTCATTATTTGGGTTCCATGTTCCGGATTCCTTAGCTCTTATGGCGTAGTTACATGTCACCTGAGGCTGTGGTTCTCAGTGTTACGAAACCGGTTGTGATCTGACTATAAAAAGATTAAATAAAGCCGAAGCGACTTCGTAATCACAAACTGTGGTCCCGTGTCGACAAGATTTTCTGCTATGTGCAATAGTGTTAAACACTTAACAATAGTTTGTAATCGTTATTGCAGCCGGAAAAGCATACATTGTATGCGATATTGTCTTATCAGCGATTAAATTGCTCTACTTTTTAGCGAATTACACGTTGCGACGAACATTTGTGACAAGCTAAAATCATTGTGCCCTAGCGGGAATCGACCCGAGATCGATGCCTTGCGTGGACAGTTCACTTCCAGTAGTGCTATTTGTGAACGCCTCACAGTTAGCCTTGGTACCCACTAGCCACCGTGGGACTTGGAAAAGTGTGCTGGAAGCTAGGTGACAGCTCGAACCTTTGCCTCAGTTCTTGAAGGGTGCACAGAAAACATAACTGCTGGAGTACTGCTCGTATTTCATTTAATGTCGTGTGGCTAAATGGCCGGTTGCAAGTCTTACAATTGGACACCACTTCGGCGACTTGGCATGTCTGTCTCATAGCCCAGTTTCGTACCACCGAAAGAGGAACTATAGTTTAACGCGGGATCAGAACCATATTGAGAGGTGAAGGCTTGATTAAAGGCAGACTGAAAATTTCCGTGGTCCGACCGGGTTCAATCTCGCGACCTCTCGGTTTCCAGGCACGCGCTTTACTGCTAGACCAGCAGGCCCAACATAATACTCGTAAAAGGCAGAGATCCTGGTTCGGGAATCGCTCAATTTCAGCTTGCCACGAATGTTTGTATATGTTTCTACAAAATTGATACCCTAGCTGTTCAAATTTATTTTGTTTGTATGTCGCAGTTTCGATGATTAGTTCCAGTATTGTACCGTTTGGGATAAGTACAAATGGCTCTGAGCACTATGGGACTCAACATCTAAGGTCATCATTCCCCTAGAACGTAGAACTTCGTAAACCTAGCTAACCTAAGGACATCAGACACATCCATGCCCGAGGCAGGATTCGAACCTGCGACCCTAGCGGCCGTGCGGTTCCAGAGTGAAGCGCCTAGAACCGCTCGGCCACTCCGGCCGGCGGATAAGTACATGATGACATCGAATACCTGGCGAATTTCCGAAGTTACAGTATTTCCAAATTGCGGCCTTGCTTTTTGATTCCTGACTCTCTCTCTCTCTCTCTCTCTCTCTCTCTCTCTCTCTCTCTCACACACACACACACACACACACACCAACTGCTGTAATGCTACTTCTATCACACAGTACATTTTACTGCCTACGTTGGAAGAATAAACAGCAACACCCATTTTACTATTTCACGCTACAGAGACCTGTTTCATCTTTCTGTTAACAGGGCCGTACTTCACCTGTCAGAGAATCGGGTTATACGCTTATCAAGTCACCGAATCTTCGCAGATTAGGTGAGTAACAAAACAGACTTTATGAGACAGTTGTGTAAATGAATAAACGTACTGTAGACCAGGCATGGGCAACCTTTGGTGATCCGCGGGCCTGGTTCACATACTTGCTTAAACCTCGTCACGGGACGCTACAGTAGTGCCCTTAGCGCATGAAGTCAAAACTGTAGCGCTCGTGACAATTTTTATGGGGTAACGTACCGATATGAATGGCATCCTTTTCCCCACACGCCACGCCGACTAATTATGCCTCGAAACGCCTGTTTGAGAGTACGTTCGTTTCATGTCCACCCCATCTTCAGATGTTTGCATTTATTTACGCTTCGCAAAGCTCTCTCTCTCTCTCTCTCTCTCTCTCTCTTTTTCTCTCACTCACGAATCTTTTCCTCAAGCTGCATCCGGCCCGCGAGCCTCCGGTTGCCCACCGAATTCGATTCCCGGCCGGGTTGGAGATTTTCTCTGCCCGGGCACTGGCAGAGAAAATTCATAATCATCATTCGTCATGAATCATTTCATCATCATCATCATCCATCAAAGTGGCTAAAATTGGACTGTGTGAAGATTGGGAATTTGTACGGGCGCTGATGATTGTGCAGTTGAGCGCTCCACAAACCAAACATCATCATCGTCACCTTTCTCTTCCTTCCTCAGCGCTTCTCATACTTGGCACAAAAATGGACCACGATATCTATTTACTTCTCTCTAACTTTTGCAACTATCAGTTAAAACAACAACAATAGTAATAACAGTAATTAAAGAATTTCCTTCAGTCATATCAGATGTTTCTTTAAAAAACTATCATGCATTTGTATTATTCGAAGGCAGTGAAATCTCTGGGACACTCTCCCGCGTAACAAACAAACGTGACCATTCGTGCTGCCCTTACGTGTATCCGATCAATATCCCCTTTTAGTCCTATTTAGTACAGGTCCCACAAATTTGAGCAATATTCTTGGATGAGCCGCACGAGTGATACGTAAGCAAACTCCTCTACATAATAACTGCACTTCACTTCCCTAGTATGCTACCAATAAACAGAAGTCTGCCACCTGGTTTACTCATGGCTGAGCCTATGTGCTCATCCCATCCCATTTCATATCCCTAAAAAGTTTTACACACCCAAGTATTTGTATGAGTTGGACAATTCCAATCGACTCGTCGTTGATATTATAATCGTAGGACACTATTTTTTTTTTTTTTTTCGTTTTGTGAAACGCACGATTTTACATTTGTGAACACTGAAAGCGAATTGCCAATCTTTGGACCACTTCGATTTATTATCAAAATCTGACTGAATATTTACGCAGCTTCTATCAGACAGTACTTCATTATAGATAACTGCATCATCTGCAAAAAGTCTGAGGTTACAGTTAATATTGTCTGCAGGGTCATTAAATATAGAGCATGGACAGCAAGGAACCCAACACACTTCCCTGGGGCACACTCGAAGTTACTGCTACAACTGTTGATGGTTCTCCATCCAAGATGACTTGCTTGCGTCCTCCCCACAAAAAATCCTCAATCCAGTCACAGATTTCGCTTGATGCCCGATAAGATCGTACTTACAGTAAACGTAGATGTAGTACTGAGTCAAACGCTTTTCGGATGTAGTGGAATACTGTATCTACCTGACTGCCTTGATCCATGAAATTCCGGATGTCATGTGAGATAAATGCGAATAAGGTTTCACACGATAGATGCCTTCGGAATCCACGCTAGTTTGCAAAGGAGGAGGTAATTGTGTTCGTGGTACTTCATTGCATTTGAGCTCATCTTTCTACTTGTTTTAGTTGCCCTTTGTTCTTTGGTAATCATGTTGCCACAACCATGTCATGGTCACTGATATCACTTTCGATAGGGACGTCCTCAAAGAGGTCAGGTCTGTTAGTTGCTATTGAGTCTAAAATATTTCCATCATGGGTGGATTTCCAAACCATCTTTTCTAGATAGTTTTCAGAAAAGGTAATGATTCGCAGGATATCTTGTCACGTCCACCACTAACAAAACAGTAATTTTCTCAGTTGAGTGTTGGATGGTTGTCTCCACCGATGATTACGATGGTGGTGATGTTGATGATGTTTGGTTTGTATGGCACTCAACTGCGCGGTCATCAGCGCCCTTACAAGGTCCTAATTTTTACACAGTCCAATTTTTTTTACCCAGTCCAATGTACCCACTGTCACGAATTATGGTGATAATGATGAAATGATGAGGACAACACGAACACCCAGTTCCCTGGAAGAGAAAATCCCCAACCCGGCCGGGAAGCGAACCCTGGACCCCGTGATGCAGAGGCAGCAACGCTCGGCACTAGACCACGAGCTGCGGACATGATTGTGGAGTGAACGAACAAGCGAACTGAGGTTTTTATCTAAAGTTTCTGTCAAGAATTGTTCTCCCAGGCAGCAATACCAAATGAATAGTTGTTAATGGCAGCAATAACAATGCTCTTGGATAAGAAACTAGCCAATCACTCTGTACCCTCAGCTCTGATTAGTAAAAGGCCCCAAATGTTCAGGAGATTTTGATAAGAGCTCACAACTCGAAAAATTGAAAATTCAGTCGCGTTAGTTCCGACAAGAGTTGCTCGCCGAGTGTTATCGACAGTTCACAGAGTCTAGCAGACGAATATTTTTAGGCACGCGTGAACTATGGCAGCAGCTTTACTGTGGAGACAAGCCGACAACTAAGACGTGACTTTCAAAAACGTGTGACAGCTGTGTGTTAGATTGAGAAGCTAAGAGTTAGCTGAAAGAGAAACTGTTTGGAGAAGCAGACGTGATGAGCTTCTTAAAGTGGAGACGAACTGTTTTACTTCCATGAAAATTGTAGTCATTAATTATTTTATGGCCTTCAAAGTTTCTTTCTTAGAACTGCCGTCCAGTGGTGTTTTTCCTCCGATAATACGACTGAGGATGTTGCAAGAGGCCAGTTCCACGGAAAACACATCGTCAGCGTTGTATGTTTGGAGTAAAGCCGGTCATTCTCATCCAGAAGTAATTCACTAATAGAGAACAAGGAGTTCTCTTTGTGGGGCAGCCGCAACTATACAAGTACTTTACAAATAAAATCACTTAATCACTCGAGGTCATCCCTGTCCCATTCTTGTCATCGAGCAAAAGTTATATGTCAAAAGAGTAAAAAAAGGGGATCTAGATAAATTCCAAAAACCGACACCACGACTGGACATCGAAAGGCACCAGAATCATAATGCATGTAAGTTGTAATAAAGACGGGGAGAGAAAACGTATTGTATGGAATTACTTAGATAAATTCAATGAAAATGGTCTCCCTGCGCCGCCCGACCGGGAAAATTAAGAGGAAAACTTTGCATTAGCAAATATTCGCTGGCCGTGCATATTGAGGGCGCACACGACCTATAAGGCAGGGTGCGTATTGAGTGCGATACTAGCCATCTGTGTACGACCAGATATATTGGTCAGGCAGACAGCAATTTTCATACGAGATTTAAAGGCAACAAAGACAGCCAATTCCATGGCAGCTGCAGCAGGTTAGCGATAATTTAACACTTTGCCGTCCGCACGTCTCGTAAAAATTTATTCGCTTGGCGCCGTCAGCGCTAATTCGGATTACTTGGCTTGTCGTCGGCCGCCTGTCACCTTTCCATTGATGACAAGCTTCAAACCCATTGACTTTTGCTCGCTTCAGTTTTTCCGGAAATCCTCGATTTTCCAATATCGTTCCACAAACTCGAATTTTCTTTTCAAGTAACTTCTCTTCAAGTTCTACACTGTTTTAATAATTATCCATCTAGAGGTGATGCCACTTTCCATAAGAAGGTTTCAATAGTTCCATAAGTGTTTTTGCTTAAGGTTGTCCAGCGACGGAATATATCTTGAATGAGGAAATGTATCCCGTGTTCGAATCACACAGCATCCGAATGAGTATGCCATATTTCGTAATTTTTAACGGATTTTAATGTTTAAAATTTAACTTTCCACGCCACGGTATCATTCCTTCATCAGTTGAGATGTTCTGACTTAGATTAAAGGTTTCCTTAAACTTTTTGGAAAAATAATCAATTACGAATTGCACTTTGAAAAGCCGGTTGGCATTATCCGGTTTGTTGTTGTTATCGTAAAAATGGTAATATTTGTCTGAATCGGTTGCGGGACATCGTTTTGCGAAATATCGGTGTGTCTATCAACGGATTCGTTGATCAGTAATCATCGATCCTTGCTTTTTTGCAGTTCCCATAAGGATAGCAAGCCAAAACCATTTTCTAAGTTCGAGTCCCGTAATGTCGACAAATTTGGTATTTTTTATCCAGTTTCCTTCTGTTGCAATTTTGACTGTAATGCTTGTTGATTTCGTTGCTAATATATTCAAATAGATCGTTCCCAATATAGAATTCTACGATGTCCACGACGCTTTGTGTATCTTTGGGAAATATTTGTGGACCCGGAGATCCTCCAAATTTATTATTGGTACTCAGTAAATCATTGTCTGTCTTCTTCGTCTGATTCATCCGAATCAGTTGGCAACAGTAGCGTTCGCCGGATTCTTCTTGGACGTATTTCACTATCTTCCGACGATTCTGCTTCACTTTCTTAGTTTTGATATCTTCTGTCTTCTTCCCAATCGGCCAAGTCGTCCGGAACGTCAGACAAGACGACCGCGCATTCATCGTAAATAACCGTATCGTCTCTTTCATCTGCCATAACGAAAGTGCACAAATACTTACAAAAACAAAAAAGTTGTTGACGTGTGTAACTTATTGTTACCTAAACAAAAGACCAACAGAATGAAAAAGATACTAAAGTGCTGTCACCGACCACTGCGCGATACTACGATCACGACACCACTGTGGTGTTGCCGGCCGTTGACCGGCATTTTCGCGCACGACACCACTGTGATGTTGCCGGACGGCAAAGTGTTAAGTGTCTTCTGCATTGCAAAGAATGATACTCATTGTCGTGGAAGAAGTAGAAATCTTAAGTCGTCTCGGCGGAGGTTCGAGTCCTCCCTCGGGCATGGATGTGTGTGTTTGTCCTTAGGATAATTTAGGTTAAGTAGTGTGTAGGCTTAGGGACTGATGACATTAGCAGTTAAGTCCCGTAAGATTTCACACACTTTTGAACATTTTTCTTAAGTCGTCTTCATTCCCATTCTCTTTATACTATTAGTCAACGCAATGACCTGCATCACAAAAATATTTTAGTTAATTGTGACATTATTCAGGCATGTTAAGGTGTGTATGTTACATAATATTTTCCCTTGTTTTTAGATGTACAGGTTCTCTTCCCTCCTAATGTTGTGGTGGTTTCGTCTCATTTCTACTGTTGCTTTCCGCTTTTCTGGTTTAAACAGTTCACCAATTACATATCTGATTCATACCGCGCCCGCCTTGTGAGTCGTGTACGTCCTCTGTACTCACGGCTAGCCGTTATTTACCATTGCACAGATTTCATGTTAGTGTTCCCGGTCGGCCAGTATGGGCGAACAGCTTTCATAAAATTTATGTATTTTCATCACAATACGTGTTTTCTCTTCACATCTTTATGGCACACATGTTTTATTATCCTGGTGACTTTCGTTATCCGATCGTGATGTCGATTTTTGGGATTTTTCTAGGTTCTCCACCCTCCCGCCCTCAGTCTTTTAGCATGGAACTTTCGTTCCATAACAACTTTAGCACGAGGATAACCTTAGATGGTAAAGTGATGGTAACCAGCTATTCTCTCTCTTTTTATTTTATTTTAGAAATTGTAACTGCATTGTTCCTTACCTGACTTTTTTTTTTTTTTTTTTTAAGTTGGCGAACCTATCCAATTGTCTTACAATACAATATTTACATTATTATAGTTTACACCTGATTATGGGACTTCAAGTGCTCCGAAACCGGTCGTATAAGCAGTTAAAGATTATTTATTGAACAACTGTTGTGCAGTTTCTTCATTTCACAAAACTAATACCGAAGTCGGAGAGTTGATGTGGGTTGGCCGATAACTGTTCCCTTGGCCGACAGCGGTGCAGTTACGTCCAGTATCGGGCTCGCGTGCGTTGCAAAGGTCTGATGCGTGAACCGCGACACTGGCGTGCTAACGGAGCTAAGAATAGGGGAGGGTCTTTGTTAAACAGTAAGTGGGAATTAGAGAATAGAACCTTTCGAACTGGCACCAGTTGCTAAAGTGTCAACGTGGGATATTTATACATTTTATTTTTGTGACTCGTCTTACGTTGGAATATACGGAAATCTGTGCCCAACAAGAAACGCTCATTACAAAAGCAGTAAAAAACAGGTTGAATACTTTGGATGGTGGAACCAATTGACAAATATTAAGTGACTGTAAACAGTTTCATCTGTGGCACTATGTATGAGGAACACACATACCGATGCTCCATTGGTGTAGACGCCAGTATCTTAAAAGCGTCTACGAACATCGTTTGTATCGTTCGTAGAGCATTAGTGGCGAACTTAACATTTGGTTTTAGACGAGGCATCCTTTCCTCCTACCATCCACGCAATTTCTCTCTTCCTATCTCGCTAAAAAATAGTGTTGCATTGAGGCTGTTTCAACCGCAAGAACAGCATGAAAATGTCTCGTCTTGGACTGAAAAAATGTTTTTAGATTAAAACTTCACTTATTTTCGACATAGTTGCCTTCTAGGTTAGTGAGGCTCCTTTGAAGGAACAACTGTGTGAAAAAATTTAAGGAAGCATGGAACCTAAAACACAATTGACAAGTAGGCATCTGAAATGTACCTGTATTGAATACGTAGTGACATTTAGTGGAGTTCGCAGATTCGATTGAAATGCCTCTGGATAGACGTAATACAGGGTGTTTCAAAATGAATATACGTGTTTTAAGGCTTTGTAACATTTATTGCACTCAACTTACGATTATAAATAATACATCAAGTGAAAGAGCAACTCAAAGAATTTTTCTTACAAGTGTTCAGTGAGAGCACACACATAGAGTCGATAGGCGAGTTCTTCCCAAACGTTGACCATTGTCTGGAGTAATTGCTGGAGTGCTTTTTCTAAAGTCGGGTAGATCAGCTGGTAGCGTAGGGACATACGCATAATCATTTATGAACCCACAAAGGTAAAAATCGCATGGGATCAGATCGTGTGTGAACGTGGAGGTCATCCAGCCTCTTGCGGCAAATCCAGCAGTCAGGTGCAACGTCGTTTAATCAAACCGCGTACTGTGTTATGCCAGTGAGGCGGCGTACCATCTTGCTGCCAAATAAGGTTCTGTGGTTCAATATCTCCCAATTAAGGAAAGGGCCATAGTTTTGGTGCATCAAGATAGGAAACACCAGTTACTTTCCTCACCGTGAAAGAAAGTCTCATAAACTTTCCACCGTATATGGCACAAATAACGTTCAGTGTAGGGGAATATCGTTGCAACTGTACCATCTCATGGGGTCTGCTAACCCCCAGATGTGCACATTATGTCTGCACGTAGGTGAAATGTTGCCTCTTCACTGAAGACGGCATGATCCAGAAGAGCTTCATCGTCATGCAGCAACATTTCGTTTGCAAAGTTAGCACGTAAGCCGCAGTCTGTAGGCTTTAGAGCTTGTAATAACTGCAAACGATAAGGGCGTACATTTAAGCGTCTCCTTAAACGCCTCCACACAGTCACTGAAACTGGTAATTCCCTACGAGCCTTTCGAACTGATTTCTTGCGGCTACGCTTGAAAGACTGTCACTCTTGGCTGTTCAGTACTGTTCCCTTTGGCCACGGATTTACAAACAAAACTGCTTAAGTTGCTGTTTTATTTGATGTATTGTGTACACTTGTAAATTAAATGCAATAAATGCTACACAGCCATAAAACCGGTATATTAATTTTGAAACATCCTGTATTATGATTACATGATCAGAATCTGACCTTTCTAATGAGTCGAAAACTGTATGTCTTCACTGAAAAGCAGAGTTACAAAATAGCTAAATTTCGTTTCCTAGCACTATATTTTCGTATCAGTTTGTTGCCCCTGTAGTACATTTCTTCAGTGGCTTTTCCTTATAATAAGCGCCAACGACCATACATTATATTGACCTGTGCAAAAAATTTTGTGGAACACCAAAGAGAGGAAACTGTTCACCGTCCACACGAGATGCTACTCATTAGAGATAGGTAGAAAATATAAGAAGTAATCCGCCTGCTTTCTCAACTAGGTAGACAAGGAAAAAAGATTCGCAACTCGTCAGTTAACGACTTTGTTTACAGATTTCGTTCAACGTTTTTCCAGTGAGGGATTCCGTCCCTGATGTGCTATTGTAGAAAGCCTGTAAAATAACCATCTATGGTTACCATAGCGATTTCATTAGATTACAGGTGCATATTTATGTAGGTGTTGGGATATGTGAATCAGGGGACGCGCAATCTGTTATATTGAATGAATATTTCAGTTCTTCGTACTTCAGGTCTAGGAATTGTCACATTTTCAAAACACTTTTGTCGTTTCAGAAAACTTGTTTTATTCGCCAGGTATTTTTTTACGCCATTCAAAGTAAACCGAACGGTATCGCGCTGTGGTACAACACTGATCTTGCATTAGGGAAGACAGAAGTTGAAAACCCGTCCCGCCATCCTGATTTAGGTCTTCCATGGCTTCTCCTAATTGTTTAAGCGAAATGCCGACGTAATTGCTTTGAAAAGGTACGGCCGATTATTTTCGCTGTTGTTCCCCAATCCTAGCCGTGCAGTCAAAGTAACGCAGCTGTTGAGCAACTTGCATTGTGCACGACATACGCCCAGCACGTAATACCCCGTGCACTGCTGGGTAGCATTGGCGCAACCGCTACGTTCAAGGAATGCGGAATGCTTTCGTAATTTTGTGTTTTTTGGGGGTTGTAGATTGTATTTGTAAGTTGAAAATAGTTCTCGTCTCCTGAAGAATTATATGGATACTTGATGAAGTTGTGGACTCTCGGTAAAAGAGATTTCAACACTGCGCAGAGCAAAACATGTTTATGTGTGATAGAGGACTGTTAAGAAAGGCTAAAAAAATTTGAAAGTTAAGTTAGTTCGATCTCGCTTCTTGAACATGTCTGAGATTAACATCTTGGTGTAAGATGTAAGTTGTTTCTCAATAACAAGAACAAGATATTCATTTCCAAACATTAGTTCCTTACTGCAGAATACTGAGTTCAGGATCTTTCGCCATCTGTATAATTTTCACTCTAAAGGCTTGTGACACCCCATACGCGACTGTCAATGACGATCGAAAGAGCATTCATGAAGTCAGCTGAGGTTCAGTTTTATTTAATTTCCCTACCTCTTTTATTTTCTGTCGCGACAGGAAACGAAACCGCCGACAGAGTCGTAAATTTTGACTTGATTTTTGATAGTCACAGCTGTTACAGAACACAGAGTAAATAAGGTAGCGCTGGGGGAATTTATTAGTGTTCTAGATCCTGTGCTTATTTGCGGCACAATTAGACTAAAAGAAGGGCTCGGTTGAATGCATACAGCCTGAGACATAAAGGAATCGTCAGTTTGATCGTGGAAGTGGGCTTTAATACAGTAAACAGGTTCAAATGGATGTAGGCTGCAGTAATTAATGCAGAGATGAAGACGCTTGCACGGGATAGACCAGCGTTGTGCGCTCCAACAGTAAGTCTTCGGGCTAATATGACGACGTGGACACCACCAAAAACAACAACAACAACAACAACTACTACTATTACTACTACTACTACTACTACTGCTGCTGCTACTACTATTACTACCACTACCACCATCACCATCGCCGGCGTCGGCCACTGCGTGCTCAGTGGAATCACTCAGTCGCTTGCGGAATCAATCTCTGAGTGCGCGAGCAGAATCCCCCGGGCGATTCAGGAGAAGCTACTGGAGACTGCGAAATGAGAATATAGAAAGAAATTAATCTGGGCAACAGGACAATACTAACAGAAATAAAGTAGTTCCGAAGACCTTTGAGTTTTGCCTAGCGAGTGTGTGTGACACTGCTATTCAGGAGGTACGGTGTTCCAAACCCCAAGTGAGTTTGATGAAAAATATTCCGTTTATTCCCTACTACACTTCTGGCGATTGCTGTAGAACGCGGTCACGCAAAATACTTTCGTCTCACGTTGTCCAATTTAGCTAGTCTTTCTGTGCCTACTATATATATATATATATATATATATATATATATATATATATATATATATGTGATATTTTACTCTAATCATCCCCCCTTGGAGGGCGAGTGAGTGCTCGTGAACAGTTATTTGTTACAGCAGTCACGCGGTAAAGCTCTTGAAGGAACGTGACCCGAATTTTCCTTACTTCCTCATAGCAACAACAGGTGGCGCCCTTCGATATCGCGTGACGTTCTCACTTGAAATTTGTGCGTTGCGCTTTGAAACTGGCGGTTCTGGACTGCACGCGATTCACAGTGCGTGACTGCTAGCGTTGTTCTCAGCAGTTTTACAAACGCCACGGGCAACCGAGCGGAGTTGCGAACTAAATTACAGTTCTGTAGCATGTGCAGGGAGCATACTGAAACCACAGCAGGTACGGCTTTGCGACCTGTCGTTTGATACTGCTCGAAGATCGTAAAAGTAGTGTTCGTGCGCACGCGCGGATGGGTCTCTCTCTCGCTCTCTCTCTCTCTCTCTCTCTCTCTCTCTCTCCCCTCTCTCTCTCTGTGTGTGTGTGTGTGTGTGTGTGTGTGTGTGTGATGGTTAACACACAGATACAAGGTGGACAGAAATAGTCTGAAGAGCTTGTAAGTATGGTAGGTTGTGCTGAGAAATAATTGTTAGGAAAAAAAATTCGATACGATCTGCCGTTTCCGAGTTAATTAGCACTGAAGGTTGCCAGTCAGGCCGTTGCAAGCGCAAATTCGAGCAGCCCTCTAGATACAATTAGTGTCAGTTGTTCTATTAGCGTAGATGATGGCGCACGAGACGCACGGCCTTTGGCCCTCGGGATCGATCCTTGCTACCGTCCCATGTCCAATTTTTGTATCGCTCTCTTGTTCGGTTTTAGGAAACCAAACGAAGAACACGTTTGGTGACGCTTTAATTTGTTGCGTGCGTAACTGTGTTCAAATGTGTGTGAAATCTTATGGGACTTAACTGCTAAGGTCATCAGTCCCTAAGCTTTCACACTACTTAACCTAAATTATCCTAAGGACAAACACACACACCCATGCCCGAGGGAGGACTCGAACCTCCGCCGGGACCAGCCGCACAGTTCATGGCTGCAGCGCTTGGACCGCTCGGCTACTTCCGCGCGCTGTGCGTAACTGCCCGATTCGTTAACTTCAGTGCTAATTAAAACTTCGAAAATGGGACAGCGTATCGAATGTTCTCTTAAGAACCCTTACAAGCTTTTCTCATTATTTCTGACCACCGTGTATATGTAATTTTGAAGTGAACTCTTGTATAGGTGAAATTTTGCACATCATTGTGACTATTGTCAGTAGGATGTCACCGTCATCATCATCATCATCATCATCATATTTTCTGCTCTGCGAGCAGGTTGTAGTTGCCTCAACTTTTTACGGTCGATCGTTTCTTTCTTCGGGCTATTTTGATTGCGTTCATTGAGTAGACCGTTCAGGGCTGCTTCTGACCTTGCTGCCTCTTTCCATACTCATATCCATATAAAACTGTTTTTTGAACCCCTTCCCGCCTCGTACGTGTGTGTTCAATCCATTCCTTTTTCGACTTTCAGCTACGTCCAGAAATCACCGTTCCTCCCACTCTTCTCAGCACCTGGACATCGCCACTCTATACAGGGTGTTACAAAAAGGTACGGCCAAACTTTCAGGAAACATTCCTCACACACAAAGAAAGAAAATATGATATGTGGACATGTGTCCGGAAACGCTTGCCCTCCATGTTAGAGCTCATTTTATTACTTCTCTTCAAATCACATTAATCATGCAATGGAAACACACAGCAACAGAACGTACCAACGTGACTTCAAACACTTTGTTACAGGAAATGTTCAAAATGTCCTCCGTTAGTGAGGATACATGCATCCACCCTCCGTCGCATGGAATCCCTGATGCGCTGATGCAGCCCTGGACAAGCATATTGTATCACAGCCGTCCACAATACGAGCACGAAGAGTCTCTACATTTGGTACCGGGGTTGCGTAGGCAAGAGCTTTCAAATGCCCCCATAAATGAAAGGCAAGAGGGTTGAGGTCAGGAGAGCGTGGAGGCCATGGAATTGGTCCGCCTCTACCAATCCATCGGTCACCCAATCTGTTCTTGAGAAGCGTACGAACACTTCGACTGAAATGTGCAGGAGCTCCATCGTGCATGAACCACATGTTGTGTCGTACTTGTAAAGGCACATGTTCTAGCAGCACAGGTAGAGTATCCCGTATGAAATAATGATAACGTGCTCCATTAAGCGTAGGTGGAAGAACATACTGACGAAACTAAAATGAGCTCTAACCTGGAAATTAAGCGTTTCCGGACACATGTCCACATAACATCTTTTCTTTATTTGTATGTGAGGAATGTTTCCTGAAAGTTTGGCCATACCTTTTTGTAACACCCTGTATACTTAAATTTTCCCATTTTTCGCCATTCCTCATTTCATTAGACTCCAAACTGTTCCTGTCTTCTGTCTCCAGTTTCAGAGCGTCGGCGCCACACAGTAGGAATATGCAGACTAAACATTTTATCAACATTTTTTTAAATCCTATTCCCATGAAGCTACAGAATATCCTTCTCTTTGTCAGAGAATACCAAATTTGCCATTGCTATTCGCAATTTGATGTCGGATGTAATTATTAATTTTTTTTTTACACCCAGTGTACTGAAAAACCTTGCACCTATTCAAATTTCATTGCATTCAGCACTTTCACTCCTCGTAGTGTCATTATTTTCGTTTCCTTTGCTATGTTCATTCCATATTCGTTCTCTATAGATTTGATGTCCTTGGACCTCTGTCATATACTTGGATAGAAAAACCAAGCCATCTGCGAATCTCAAAATCATATTGTTCTTGTACCGATTGTAAAGCGTAATCCATTAGTAATCAGTACTCAGCCATGTCGTCTAAATACATGCTGTGGTGTGTAAGTGGCTTACAGCCATCTCGTTTTACACTTTTTCCTAATTCCATCCAGTTGGTATTCTCTCCCTTGTCCAGGCTAAGCCTTTTGTTCAAGATTTAGTGAGTCCATAAGCAAACTGTCTTTCCATTCCACTGCAAACTTCAGTATATCAGCAATCTTCTTTGAGTCCACACAGTCAGTATGTTTCTTCTCGTTTTTAAGAAACATTTGCAAAATCTCTCCTCAATGAATCTCTCTTGCAGAAGATGTAAGTGTCCTATTCCACTCCCGTCCCTCTGTTTCTTCTAAGTTAAAGTTACTTCTGCCGGCTGGTGTGGCCGAGCGGTTCTAGGCGCTTCAGTCTGGAACCGCGCGACCGCTACGGTCGCAGGTTCGAATCCTGCCTCGGGCATAGATGTGTGTGATGTCCTTAGGTTAGTTAGGTTTAAGTAGTTCTAAGTTCTAGGGGACTGATGATCTCAGATGTTAAGTCTCACAGTGCTCAGAGCCATTTTTCTGGAAGTTACTTCTCAGTCAGGCTGCCTTCTTTTTTCTTTCCAGATTTTACAAGGTTTTAATCGTTGCATTTCTGTCTTCCCCAGTTTCCTCGTTTGGCACCCTTAAGCCGTCGCCACACGGACCGTGTACTCGGAAGTCAGCCTTGAGTGTACCGAGTTCCTACGTGCTGCTGAACGCTCAGAAGCGATGCGGTTTGTGGATCACAAGCGGTATGCGCGTCTCAACGTGGTATACACGGTCGCAGCGCGCTCCAGCGAATGTATCTGGCTCGCGGATCACACAGTTTGTTTACGAAATGTGCGGGCGTGAAATGCCTAAGCCAACTATGTTAAAACGCACATTTTCTCCCTTGTCCACATGCTAGTCATGGTTTTCGTCTGTAGTATACATAAAGAAATACTTCAATATCTATGAACGTGTTACAAAGCAAAAAGGGAAGCTCCATTTTTAAAGGACATCTGCTTACAAAAATTGCAAATAGTTGCAATACAAATTTAAAATAGTCTTCCACATAAGATGAAAATTATTTCACCATTCTCACCGTTTAGTAAAACATTAAGATCATTCTTATTCGATCGCTGTTTCTATTAAGTAGGCAGAATCTTTAGAACATGTGAAATACAAAACTGAATAAGAAAGTGCAAACTACGAGGGTAATCCCAAAAGTAAGATCTCCTACTTTTTTAATAAGTACAGAACTCTTGTGTGTGTGGCAGTTGTTCACACTGTTATGAAGAGTGCTTCACGTGCTGTGTGTAAACATGCGTGCACCGCACTGAGGCGCTCAGCCTTGGCTTGGCAGCCGTTGAGAATGGAGCTCTTGTTGGCTGTTACTGCAAAGTGCGAATTGCACGCAGTTACACGGTTTTTGAACGCAAAGGGCACTGCGCCGATTGAAATCCATGGAAATGTATGGTGAGTCGTGCATGGATGTCAAAAATGTTCGTAAGTGGTCTAGAGAGTTTGCAGCTGGTCGGACCGAAATTCACGACGAGCAAAGGAGCGGGAGACCGTCAATTTCTGAGGTTGAAGGTTGAGCAAAGCAGACGTGAAGATCGGCGGATCACCCTGGATGATCTCTGCACGTTGGTTCCTGAGGTTTCCCGAAGCACTGCTCACAGAATTTTAACGGAAACATTGAACTACCGGAAGGTGTGCGCAAGATGAGGACTGAGGACCACATGCAGCAACGAGTTGATGCTTCCCGCGCATTTCTTCACCGCTTTGCAGCCGAATAGGACAACTTTCTGGACTCAGTTGTCACGGGTGACAAAACCTGGGCATACCATTTTACACCTGAGACCAAGCAACAATCACACCAGTGGCGGCATCCTTCTTCGCCAAAGCCGCGGGGCTGGCGGCGAGCTGGTATGACATGGGCATACAAAAACTGCCACAGCGTCTACAAAAATGCATCGACATAAATGGTGATTATGTCGAAAATAGCTAAATGCTCAAGCTGTAAACTGAAGTAAACCATTGTAAAAATAAACAGGTCTATGTACTTACGAAAACATAGGAGACCTTACTTTTGGGATTACCCTCGCGTCTTACTGCAAATAGTACAATCTCTGTTGTAGAAAACACGCAAAGACCTGAGAGAGGACACCTACTTATGTTTACATCGAATATGATATTCTATACTTGGGTAAATTAATAAGACAGTCGCAGAACATATTAGAAATCACGAACATGGGGGGGGGGGGGGGGGGGGGGGCAAATTGGATCTAGTAAAACTGAATCCGGCAACACATCGCGCATCACTTAATAACTTCTCTCTTTTCATTACGCTGCACTGAATTTCGGACCAAGTAACCTTGTCTTGTATGTTACTGTCTTCTGAAGTCTTTAATCGCAGATTTGTTATTAACAGACCGTATAAATCGTATCAAGAAAAAATTGTTTTTAATAGACATTCAGTGTGTCTGTCTTAACGTCATGCTTACGTAATACGCTAGTTACAATTTGAAAATTATTTAATCACCATTGTGACGTTTCTTGTCATTTTATCACATCAAGTCAACCATTAGACGAGGGAGGTTTTCGAGAGATAAATTTGATGTTGCTTTGTAACGGCATATATTCATGGGACGTAAGTTAAAGTATAAAACCCACCACATACGGACTTAAAGTGAAAGCCAGTGTGGCTTCTCTAGACTCCTTACTGAAAAGAGATGGCTTACGTATGATGTAAGTGGCATCCTTCCATTTCACTGATGCACGTTCAAACGCACGTTCAGGATATCTGTCATGCGTGACATTGCTCTACACGTTCGGAAACTCTCTACGACGTGCATTTTACGCGCTATGATGTCCAAAACTATGCACTCTCAACATTGACGTTCGAATGCACGGTTAACAGAGCTAACCCGCCGAGGTGGCGCAGTTGCAAGATCCAAAACTTACATTCCACAGGACAACGGTTATTTCCCATCTGGCGAGCCATATTTGAGTATTCCCTTATTTCCTTAAATTACTGACGGCAGTCGGTAGGATGGTTCCTTTCAGAAGGACGTGGCCAATTTGTTTCCCCTATCTGAGCTTGAGCTTCGTGTCCAGTGAACACCTCGTCGACAGGACGTTAAAACCAGTCTTTCAGCCGGCCGGAGTGGCCGAGCGGTTAAAGGCGCTACAGTCTGGAACCGCACGACCGCTACGGTCGCAGGTCCGAATCCTGCCTCGGGCATGGATGGGTGTCATGTCCTTAGGTTAGTTAGGTTTAAGTAGTTCTAAGTTCTAGGGGACTTACGACCACAGCAGTTGAGTCCCATAGTGCTCAGAGCCATTTGAACCAGTCTTTCATTCTTTCCTTTCATACAGAGCTGCGCTCTGAAATACAGTTTTACACAAATTTTCCTTGTCATGTGGTTTATGTTTTTGGATGTTAACAGTTGTTTCTTTCACAGAAAGTCCTTTTGCCTTGTTCAGTCCTTGTTACTACTCATTTATGCATCTTCCTTTTTTTTTACTGCACCACTTATGAAATAGCAGAATTCGTGTACCTCTTGTAGAGTGTCTTTGCCAAGTGTAATATTTAGCCTCTTGCTGTAGTAGCGTAACTCTCAGTGCCAAGTAGTAACGTAGGACTCGATACACAAAACTAATTTGTGTATTCCCTACATTTTTCTAAGTTTTAATTATTCTTCAGAGAATTTTTCCCCATATAAAATTTGCCTGTGGTGATTGGTAAAAATAATAATGTTTGATAAAAATACGGATGTCTGCAGCACACCATTGCTCACGTAAAGTAAATTGCAAATTTATCATAACAGTAACATTAATACGAAAGACCAAATAAATTTATGTTTTAAATAATTGAAGACATTGGGTAACTGTTAAAGCACGATACTGACGAAATAATTTGTAATATTCCACAAAATTATACGTGTTGTAATTCAAAATTTAGTTGGTTGGTTCAAATGGCTCTGAGCACTATGCGACTTAACTTCTGAGGTCATCAGTCGCCTAGAACTTAGAACTAATTAAACCTAACTAACCTAAGGACATCACACACATCCATGCCCGAGGCAGCATTCGAACCTGCGACCGTAGCGGTCGCTCGGTTCCAGACTGTAGCGCCTAGAACCGCACGGCCACTCTGGCCGGCCAGAATTTTGTAATAGTAATACTTTTTGTCACAAAAACATTCTTAAGGGAAAAAAATATTTTACGGTATAGCAAATCATGTGAAATCATTGTAAAATAGCAAAAGCAATTGATAGTAATATAAATAACAAAATGTCACATTATGCTGATTGTTAGATTTTTTATTAGTAGGTAGACGGCGGAGGGAGCTGGATGGTTGTTACTGTAAACGATATGTTGAAGTCTGAGTGTTTCTTACTGGTTGGCACTGTATCCATGACTGTGACAACAGTTTCAACTTTGCCTGCGCCTGCAATAAGTAATAGTAGTAAGAAAAGCGTACCGGATTATTACGAAATACGAACTCAGGACCTGTTAATCCTACATCTAAGTTAAATACAAATTATGATTGCAAGAAGTTTTTCATTATTAATCTAACTATATCCACTGCATCATTCGCTTGTGGCGATAAGTTTTGACTTATTTGGGCAAGTAAACCACCCGCTGAACTGTTTTGTATATGTCATTTTTATACCAATCGCGTAAGAGTGTCGCTAGCAGCCCCACTATGAGGATGCAAATCACGCCTGCTTTAAATACGAGCTTCAAAGGTCGTGAGTATCAGTTAACTTTGATACTGGACATGGTGAGTTGATATTAGCCAAACATGCCTTTAAAGGCGACAGAGATGCGAGAATCTGGATGTTTCTTCTGCAGTATTGCAGAAAGACTTGGCAGAAATGTAACCACTGTACGTAGTTGCTGACAGTGGTGGTTACGAGAATCTGCGGTCGCAAGAAGACTGGGCTCCGAACGGCCTCGTGGCACTACCGAAAGGGAAGGCAATCATGTTCGGAGTATGCCTCTGGCGCATCATACTCCATTTGAGCAGCAGTTGGCACCACAGTGACGCAATGAACTGTGATAAATCGGTTATTTCAGGGACAGTTCCGAGCAAGACTCCCTGTAGTGTGAATTCCAATGACCCCAAACCACCGTCATTTACGACTTCAGCAACCTCAAGCGAGAGCTCAAGGGAGGGCAGGGCGCAGCTCTGTTGTGTTTTCTGGTGAAAGCTGGATCTGCCTCGATGCCACTGATGGCTGTGTGTTGGTTAGCAGGAGGCCAGTTGCGCGTGTTGGATACATTGGACCTACATCATGAGTTATGGGCCGTGATGCGATTTTGTATGACGGCAGAAGCAGTCTTGTGGTTATCGCACACACGCAGTCTGCAAATTACGCGTCACACTCGTGATTCGACCTGCTGTTGCGAGGTGCCTGGGCTAGCAGTGTATTTAACACTAAATTCTTCTAGAATCTTCATATGGAAATGATGCTCTAAGCCGCTCCTTTTCTAACTCCGACTTTTGCTGTTGCACATGGATTAAGAAGAAATGCGAACTGACTGTAATCGACTCTGAAAGTGGAGTAGAAAAGAGTTTGGCATCTGCAATAATTTAATTGGATAGAAATTAATTAGATAAAGGAAAGTTTCATTAACGTAGTGAGAAATGAAAGGGTTGCTCTAACGATTAACAGAATGAAAGTTTTGTCCAAAATAACAATTTGATTTATTATGACTAAACTCAAAATTATAAACAAAACACATGAAACATTTACAATACATCAAATTGGATACTCAAATAAATGTTGTGAAGGTGAAGTTGTCCATAAACTAGATTGTGACATTTATGACCAAGTGGTATGTGGAGCCAATTCCTTGCAACTCAAATCTAAAGAGAAACACCCAGCCAACCCAACATTAATTGCTGCTACAGTAGTGATAACTCAGACAATGAACACCCAAGACATAACAAAGTTAGAAAAGACGAACAGGCGCGCTCTGCTGAGCTCTGATTATCACCTAGCAAAATTCCCTGATTCGCCGGTGCTGCGGAAGTACATTACCAAGCTGTCTTCTTAACTGCAAGGAAACGATCTGGCATACCGGAGGCGATGCCTGGTTGCTTCGACGCCCCGTCGTGGTGATGATAATGTCGCGAGTATAGCTCGAAACAAATTCTCCTGTTCTGGTTGTTCCAGACTAAAGACTTCCTAGCAACACAAATACGCCTCTGAGGGAGACGAAGAAGACTCGCTACACAATCACTGATGGTACAGTGAGTGATTTTAACAAGAGAAGTCACACAGTAACTCCGGTACAGTCAACTTTAGCCAAAACTGCTCAAGACGGATAACATAGGCCCCTCGTACGCAGACCACTCAATTGCCGACTGTACTCGGAGAGTTACGTTGAAGTCGAAACTTCAGCAACTTCATCAAACAATTACAATCAAATCAAAGTATATTAGACAGCCAACGGAAGGCAGGCTGTCCAGAGCAGCGAGAGCTCAGTCTTGTAACCTACTCCGACCGAAAGGCGAAAACCGACCCCTCAAGAGCACCTGTACAAGCCGAACACAGAATATTCCCACCCCCATGACAGTGGCCGTGGTTAAACGTTCCAATCAGCAACTCGAAAACCGGCGGAAAATTCCACTCTATTGGCGACGTAATACTATTCCACCAATGGACATACTTGGCGCCAATTTCTGCGCCGATTTTGCTACGTCACGGAGCTATCCAGTGAGCAAGCCAATCACAGTTATGATTTTGCAGAAAACGCGGGAATTTGCCCACCAAGACTGCCTGGGACTGCCTGGCAGCCCGCCAGAAAGTGTTTTCACTAGGTTTCTGCGAAGTAACGGAATCTTTAGCCCAGCCGCTCCGTCAGGCCCCTCTGGGCGTGTCGCCCCCGCTCTTATGACAATGTCGGCATCTGGAAAGCATCTACCCGACTCCCTCACACCCGTCGGCTTAACCCATTCAAGATCAGCAGAACCCGCCTGTCACCGGACCACCTCGGTGATGAGAGACGCTGCGTGGGAAGTCCGCGTATGAAGGAATAGCGACTTTTCACCGCATGGAATTAGAGAGGAAAATCGAATTACTCAGAGTAAATTAGAAATATGAGAGGAGGCTCATGCCACCTCTCACTGTGCTGCCATCCATGAACAGCATTCTGGGAGGTGTTTTCCAACGGGATGACGCTCTCCACCGTACCGCTGTTGTAATCCAGCATGCTTTACAGAGTGTCGACATGTTGCCTTGACTGCTCGATCACCAGATCTGTCTCCAATCGAACACATATGGGACATCAGTGGACGACAACTCGAGCGTCATCCACAAAAAACATTAGCCGTCCATGTATTGACCGACGAACAGCTATAGACATGGAACTCCATCCCACAACCTGGCAACCAGCACCTGTACAACACAACGTAAGCACGTTTCCATGCAACTTTCTGGAGGTTACATCGGTTATTAATGTTCCAGCATTTCACATTTGCAGTAGTTTTTCTGGCGCGTACATTAACCTATGTTAATCACTGAAATACACTAAAGGCCATTAAAATTGCTACACCACGAAGATGACGTGCTAAAGACGCGAAATTTAACCGACAGGAAGAAGATGCTTTGATATGCAAATGATTAGCTTTTCAGAGCATTCACACAAGGTTGGCGCCGGTGGCGACACCTACAACGTGCTGACATGAGGAAAGTTTCCAATCGATTTCTCATACACAAACAGCAGTTGACCGGCGTTGCCTGGTGAAACGTTGTTGTGATGCCTCGTGTAAGGAGGAGAAATGTGTACCACCACGTTTCCGACTTTGATAAAGGTCGGATTGTAGCCTATGGCAATTGCGGTTTATCGTATCGCGACATTGCTGCTCGCGTTGGTCGAGATCCAATGACTGTTAGGAGAATGAATCGGTGGGTTCAGGAAGATAATACGGAACCCCGTGCTGGATCCCAACGGCCTCGTATCACTAGCAGTCGACATGACAGGCACCTTATCTGCATGGCTGTAACGGATCGTGCAGCCACGTCTCGATCCCTGAGTCAAGAGATGGGGACATTTGCAAGGCAAGAACCACCTGCACGAACAGTTCGACGACGTTTGCAACAGCATGGACTATCAGCTCGGAGACCATGGCTGCGGTTACCCTTGACGCTGCATCACTGACAGGAGCGCTTGCGATAGTGTACTCAACGACTAAACTGGGTGCACGAATGGCAGAACGTCATTTTTTCGGATGAATCCAGGTTCTGTTTACAGCATCATGATGGTCGCATCCGTGTTTGGCGACATCGCGGTGAACGCACATTGGAAGCGTGTATTCGTCATCGCCACGTTGGTTACACGTCTCGGTCACCTCTTGTTCGCATTAACGGCACTTTGAACAGTGGAGGTTACATTTCAGATGTGTTACGACCCGTAGCTCTACCCTTCATTCGATCCCTGAAAAACTCTACATTTCAGCAGGATAATGCACGACTGCATGTTGCAGGTCCTGTACAGACCTTTCTGGATACAGAAAATGTTCGACTGCTGTCCTGGCCAGCTCATTCTCCAGATCTCTCACCAATTGAAAACGTCTGGTCAATGGTGGCCGATCAACTGGCTCGTCCCAATACGCCAGTCACTGCTCTTGATGAACTGTGGTATCGTGTTGAAGCTGCATGGGCAGCTGTACCTGTACACGCCATCCAAGCTCTGTCTGACTCAATGCCCAGGCGTATCAAGGCCGTTATTACGGCCAGAGGTGATTGTTCTGGGTACTGATTTCTCAGGATCTATGCACCCAAATTGGATGAAAATGTAATGACATGTCAGTTGTAGTATAATATATTTGTCCAATGAATACCCGTTTATCATCTGCATTTCTTCTTGGTGTAGCAATTTTAATGGCCAGTAGTGTATGTTACCTAGATAAACTTATTCCGGAAATTTTATTAATCTACATTAATTATTTTTAGGATTCGCGGTTTTTTCCGTAGATGATGTGGAAGACACAACACTGCAGACACCATTACTTAGTTCCTTTCTTCCTTATTTACGTGCTATGGAAATCAACTTGCGCATATTCCATATCATTAAGTATCGTCTTTAACTGTTCATTTTCGGCAGCTCCTGTTATATCATACTGATTTTCTATGTAAGCCGAATAATTTCCGTATCCAAGTAAAGTAAACTCAGCGTTCTGGCCGTAGATGATCAACCGGGCGCAACCGACCGCCGTGTCGTCCTATGCCGATGGCGCCATTGGAGGCGAAATGTAGGGACAACACACCGCCCTCCATGTCGTTGTCGTGTTTCTTGACTATGTAACCGCTACTAATCGCTCGAGTAGCTCCTCAGTTGGCCTTACAACGTACAGTATACCCCGTAGTAGTCCTCCCACCAAGGACAAGTTCCTGGCAGTACCGGGAATCGAACCCGGGTCCTGCGCGTGACAGTCAGCCACGCTGAATGCTCACCCGCGGATGCGGACTTCGTATCGAGATAGTCTGCTTGAAATTACGTGGTGTCTCTGAGCCAGTTATTTGAGGCTGCGCGAACCGTCGAAATGTCGTCTGCAGTCACCCGCAAGTCTGATTCGTATCCGTGGATATTACATTTTTGTAAACGAGTTTAATCAGTTTGGTATCCCGGGACTCTGGCGGATTGCTGGTGCCAGTTTGAATTACTTTCTTTTGCGGAAGTTCGTTCACTCAGCTCTGAAGCTTTGCTTTGTATCTTAGGGTAGTGTATCAGAACGCCAATCACATTGAATTTAATCTCACTTCTTTCCACGACTAACAGGGGAAGACATAATCTTCTTTGTTCGTTTCCGTGTACGCATTTTGACGAGATAAACTTGATGATTCCCGGTTTGAATGTAACGCGGACAAACCCCGTAATTTACATTTTGTAAACTGTGGACGTAAAGGTCGATTATGACGTCTGCCGACGTGCGCTGCTGTTTCAGGCTGACCTGTACATCAATCGAATGTAATGTAGATTTACAAAAATCATATTGCAGTGTTGACACTGTTATTCAGCATTTGACACAAAGTAATTACTATTTCGGATATATCTAGGTATAGCCACGAATATCTGCCGCTGAACAATATGTTTTTGCAAAATAATTATGAGTGCGAATATTCGCATCCTTGCATATTCTTACTAGTGATAATAGCTGTCACTTGTAATACTGAAGATATTGCCCAATCACTTTCCCGTACGTACTATTGTTATATCATTTTGGTTTATTAGTTATTTTAACTATGCTGGATTCATTTGCAGTTCATCTGACGAAACGACGCTATTTCTTTTTATGCAGGTACCAGCGACTGCATCGACTTTGGTACCTACCTGACAAACCACTTAACTGTTCTGTAAGTAGCCTTAACCATAACTGATAACTAATCTAATGTACCAGTTGTTCACATGTATGTAGCAGCCTGAAGGCAAGAGGCTATACCCAATAATCTCGTAACGCGATAAACAGTTATTATGGCATCTGGCGTGCGTACAACAATGTGAAATCGCCTGTCAGACAAAGAACACAAATATGGTTAAATTTTTAGAGTGTTAGCCTTACTCTCATATTTTGCAATTTGTCCTTATTCATACAACTTCCAACAATGATATATTATGTTGTGCCTAAGAGTTAACCTCTTATTCATTGCTCCCCCCATAGGCATTATAATATTTTTGCCAAAGGGACGCTGCAGACAACTTAAACACGCAAATATTTGTCATTCTTCACACGTTGCATTCAAGACTGACCTGTAAATCAAAATACGAGGGTCAGTCAAAAAGTAATGCCTCCTATTTTTTTTTCTACGTTTAATTGTCAGGAAATTTAAATGCAATTACATAGGTTGAAAACCACAACATTGAGGATCATTTTGTCATTTTTCAATGTAATCTCCGCCCATCTCTACAGTTTTGGTCCACCTTTGAACAAGGGCATGTATCCCAGCACGGTAAAAATCACAGCTCTGCTTCCTAAGCCATTGACACACGGATGTTTTGACGGCCTCCTCATCTTCAAAATGAATCCCACGATGAGCTTCTTTTAGTGGCCCGAACAGATGGAAGTCTGATGGTGCCAGGTCAGGGCTGTATGGGGGATGAGGCAAAACTTCCCATCCAATTTTGACAATCTCGTCAGAGGTGTGACGACTGGTGTGTGGTCTTGCATTGTCATGCAAAAGAAGAACATCTGCCATTGATTTTGTTGGGCGAACTCGCTGAAGACGTGCTTTAAGTTTTTTGAGGGTTGTGACGTATTGAACAGAATTTATTGTGCATCCCTGCTCCAAAAAATCAACCAGAATCACACCCTCTGTATCCCAGAAAACTGTTGCCATAACTTTCCCTGCCGATCGCACAGTTTTGAATTTTTTCTTCCTCGGCGAGCTTGTGTGACGCCACTCCATTGACTGCCTCTTTGATTCGGGTTCAAAAAAATGCACCCATGCTTCGTCCCCGGTCACAATTTTTTTCAGAAACTCATCTCCCTCCAAATGGAAGCGCTGCAAGTGTTGGGAGGCTATTGTTTTCCTTGCCTCTTTATTCTGATCGGTTAACATTCTTGGAACCCACCGTGCACAAACTTTTGAGTACCCCAATTGTTTAATAATCGTGATCACACTGCCTTTACTAAGAGAAATAATGCGACACACTTCATCTGCAGTCACCCGACGGTGTCCACGAATGATGTCATCAACTTGCTGAATGTTGTGTGGAGTCACTGCACTCACCGGCCTGCCGCTCCGCTTTTCGTCAGTCAACGGTGTTTGCCCTTCAGCTTCCTTACAACGACGAACCCATCGTCTAACAGTGCTGACATCCACTGTCACAACACCATACACCTTCTTCAGTCTTTCATGAATGCGTATGGGCGTTTCACCTTCTGCATTCAAGAATTCAATCACACAACGCTGTCTCAAACGAACATCGATGTCGGCCATCTTACAAACTTCTGCTGTGCTGCCACCTGTTGACACAGAAAGTTACTACTGCAGTGGATTGCAGAAGAAGGTTTGAGGAATGGCGCCAAATTCAAATTTTTCACTTAACTTAATTTCTTTAAGTAGGAAAAAATGGGAGGCATTACTTTTTGACCGACCCTCGTATATTCTGCAATATAGTGAGGTGACAAAAGTCATGGGATAATGATGTGCACATACACAGATGTCGGTTGTATTGCGTACACAAGCTATAAAAGGGCAATTCATTTATGCTTAGGTGATTCATGTGAAAAGGTTTCCACCGTGATTATGGTTCCCCGGCGGGAATTAACACCCACTGAACGCGGAATGGTTGTTAGAACTAGACGCATGAAACATTTCGTTTTGGAAATCATTAGGGAATTCAGTGTTCCGAGATCCACAGTTTCAAGAGTTTGCCTAAAATACCAAATTTCAGGCGTTATCTCTCACCACCGACAACGCAGTGGCCTATGGCCTTCACGTAACGACTGAGAGCAACCGCGTTTGCGTAGAATTGTCAGCGTTAGGGGTAGCGAAATTTGGCGTTAGTGGGCTATGGCAATAGACGACCGACGTGAGTGCCTTTGCTAACAGCACGACGTCGCCTGCAGCGCCTTTCTAGGGCTCGTGTCCACGTCGGTTTTACCCTAGACGCCTAGAAAATCATGTCCTGATCAGATGAGTCCCGATTACAGTTGGTAAGAGCTGATGGTAGGGCTCTCAACAAGGGAAGTGTCCAGGCGTCTCGGAGTGAGCCAAAGCGATGTTGTTCGGACATGGAGGAAATACAGAGAGACAGGAACGGTCGATGACATGCCTCCCTCAGGCCGCCCAAGGGCTACTACTGCAGTATATGACCGCTACCTACGGATTATGGCTCGGAGGAACCCTGTCAGCAACGCCACCATGTTGAATAATGCTTTTCGTGCAGCTACAGGACGTCGTGTTACGACTCAAACTGTACGCAATAGGCTGCATAATGCGCAACTTCACTCCCGACGTCCATGGCGAGGTCTTTGCAACCACGACATCATGCAGCGCGGTACAAATGGGCCCAACAACATGCCAAATGGACCGCTCAGGATTGGCATCTCATTCTCTTCACCGATGAGTGTCGCATATGCCTTCAACCAGACAATCGTCGGAGATGTGTTTGGAATAACCCGGTCAGGCTGAACGCCTTAGACACACTATCCAGCGAGTGCTGCAAGGTGGAGGTTCCCTGGTGTTATGGGGTGGCATTTTGTGGGGCCAACGTACGCCGCTGGTGGTCATGGAAGGCGCCTTAACGAGGAAGGCGCCTTAACGACTGTCCGATACGTGAATGTGATCCTCCGACCGATAGTGCGACCATATCGGCAGCATATTGGCGAGGCATTCGTCTTCATGGACGACAATTCGCGCCTCCATCGTGCACATCTTGTGAATGACTTCCTTCAGGATAAAGACATCGCCCGACTAGAGTGGCTAGCATGTTCTCCATACATGAACCCTATCTAACATGCCTAGGATTGATGGAAAAGGGCTGTTTATGGACAACGTGACCCACCAGCCACTCTGAGGGATCTACGCCGAATCGCCGTTTAGTAGTAGGACAATCTGGACCAACATTGCGTTGATAAACTTGTGGATAGTATGCCACGACGAATGCAGGCATGCGTCAGTGCAAGAGGATGTGCTACTGGGTATTAGAGGTACCGGTGTGTACAGCAATCTGGACCGCCACCTTTGAAGGTCTCGCTTTATGGTGGTACAATATGCAATGTGTGGTTTTCACGAGCAGTAAGAAGGGCGGAAATGACGTTTATGTTGATCTGTATTCCGATTTTCTGTACAGGTTTCGGAACTCTCGGAACCGAGGTGATGCAACACTTTTTTTGATGTGTGTGTAAGGAAGAGGTTCCGCTTCGCCTCATTGACCCCAGTGTCAGCATTTTCTTGTCCTAATGGATTTTAAAAGTGTACAATATTTGAAGTAAATCCGTGACGTCCCCTTGTAAGAAGATTTTATACAGCGACTGAAGAATTTGTCTCTCGAACCAACTTGTTTCTATGCGCTGCCTTTGTTCAAACGAATACATCTGGTGGATTCACTACAGCTCATAGGAACTAAGCTGGAGGAGGAAGTGTTACTCTTTTCAGACATGTCCTTACCTCGACTTACGTTTTACTTAACGTACTACATTTTGAGCAAACTTACGGTGTTACTAGGTTTAGCCCTTTGTCTTCCATAATAGCAACATTTCAATGGAAGACTTCAAGGACAAAACACTTAAGTCGCCAGTGTTGAAACCCAAATGTTACTGGAGATATGTGGATGACACCTTTTTGGTACGGCCACTTGGCTCAGCAACGCTTCCTTCATTTCTGGAACATCTTAACTCCCTCCATCGGAGGATTTCGTCACCACAGAAGTGGAGAAAAATGGTGACGTCCTCTTTTTTAGATGTTTTGGTCTGTAGAAAAGGAGAGAGTTTACTGGGTCACAGTGTGTTCTGTAAACCAACTCTCACTGACCTATATGTACCAGATATGAGCTGCTGTCACCATCCCAAGGTAATGATGTAAGTATTACGGACTCTCCTTCATAGGACTAGAGTTACCTCCGATCCAGAGAGTTTATCAGCACAACTTAGCCATCTTCGCCCTGTGTTTGTCCAGAACGAGTGCTGTGATTGGCTGATTCGAAATACATTTCAACCAGCCCTCGCTGGACGTCAGTAACAGCCAGAAGAAACGGAGAACGCGACGAGGATGGTTTTTCTACGTTATGTTGGTGGTGTGTCCTTTAATATCGGAAAAATATTCAAGAAACATCAAATGAAGTATTAAATTGGTTATCCCGTCAACCGATCCCTTCTTGTAGCTAGATTGTGCCACAAATTTCTTTTCTCCCCGATTCTATTCAGTACATCCTCATTAGTTACGTGATCTACCCATTTAAATCTTCAGCATTCTTCTGTAGCACCACATTTCGAAAGCTTCTATTCTCTTCTTATCTAATCTGTTTATCGTCCATGTTTCGCTTCCGTACATGCTTATACTCCATAGAAATATTTTCAGAAAAGACTTCCTGACTGTTAAATCTATATTCGATGTTCACAAATTTTTCATCTTCAGAAACACTTTCGTTGCCATTACCAGTCTACATTTTGTATCGTCTCTACTTCGGCCATTATAAGTTATTTTTTTGTCCAAATAACAAAACTCATCTACTGCTGTAAGTGTCTCGTTTCCTAATCCAATTCCCTCAGCACCACCTGATTTAATTCGACTACATTCCATTATCCTTGTTTTGCTTTTGTTGATGTTCATTTTATATCCCACCTTTCAAGACACTGTCCATTCCGTTCAACTACTAAGTCCATTGCTGCCTCTGCCAGAATTACAATGTGATCGCTAAACGTGTTTTTATTTCCTCTCCCTGGACCATAACTGTAACTCCAAATGTTTCTTTGGTTTCCTTTACCGCTTGCTCAATATACACGCTGAACAACATCGGAGATAGGCGACAACGCTGTCTGATTCCCTTCTCAACCACTACTCCCCTTTCATGGGGTGTAACGCAGGGTGCGATTTCTGCTTTTACCAGTGTGTGTGTGTGTGGGGGGGGGGGGGGATGTCTTAGAGGGTTAGTAGAATTATATATGTTACTAGCTTGGACCGTGGTGTTACGCATGGTTAAACAGCTTTTTATAAATAGATGTTAATGCCGAAACTCACTATTCACGCTTATGCACTATCAGAAAAGCCATCCCTTGTTATATCTTTAAAAGTACATTATAGGTAAAGCTTATTTACAAAATCATCTACATACAGGTATACGAGAGGAATTCAAACAGTAGAGGCACATTTGTGAAAAAAAAAAAAAAAAGCTCCGTCTTTAGGCCACAAGTGGCCCTTCCGGGACCGTCCGGCCGCCGTGTCATCTTCCGAGGAGGATGCGGATAAGGAGGGGCGTGTGGTCAGCACACCGCACTCCCGACCGTTAGGACGGTATTCTTTGACCGAAGCCGCTACTAATCGGTCGAGTAGCTCCTCAATTGGCATCACGAGGCTGAGTGCACCCCGAAAAATGGCAACAGCACATGGCGGCGGGATGGTGACCCATCCAAGCGCCGGCCACGCCCGACAGCGCTTAACTTCGGTGATCTCACGGGAACCGGTGTAGCCACTGCGGCAAGGCCGTTGCCTCATTTGTGAAAAGTTGTACTTATTCTGATGTTAGAAAACTGAAACTTATTAATAGTATTAATAGTAAGACTTACTAAAACTTTCAGTGTTCGGCTCCACAAATTTAAATTATATGTAAAGTTTTACTCCGGTGCGTGGGAAATAAACATCCCAGGTTGGGATGCATAAACTAAAACCAGAGGAGGGGATGGTATGATGCAGAGGGGGGGGGGGGGATCCTCCCCATCCCCCCCTGCAAATCGCACACTGGTGTAACGTCTCATAAAACGTTACCTTTAAGCCTATTGGTAAGCGTGTAGGACACAGGCAGATTTCGGATCAAGTACCGTGGTAGCAGAAGTGTGTAAAAATCTATAAATGGAAAAAGAGTGGTTGAATTTGTTGGACGCCGCCAGACGAATGGTACCCACGCGGTAGCGGCCGGAGACAAGGATGACAGAAACGCTAGACTGTCGGTCGCGTCGTGAGCACGGAGCGCCGTGCCCACACGTCCTCGTCCTCTGCAGTCTACCCCACGCTGCGCGACGCGACAGCCTCAGGTGACCTTGGCCGCGTGCCACGGCCGCCTTCCAGCTAGCAGTTTGCACTCCACTCCATGCCACGCCGGGGCAAGGTACAGCGCTGACGCGCGCCCACAGACGTCACTGCCGCCTCAGGAGCCGGTCGCGGTCCGCCGTCAAAAGCTGACCCCTGCAGTACGTGTGCCAGCATAAGCGCTAATAATTGTGACTGTGGCAGTCGGGAGACCACTCAAAACTCGTGCGCTTCAATTCGCCACAGTAGCAACTTAGCTATCACTGCGCGGGTAAAGAAAATTGCTATCCCCATCTGCAAGTCCTTCTTGCGCGTCCGGAAGTCTTTTATGCGCATCCGCGGAAATTAAAATATTCTGAGGCACTTTGATCCGTTCGGTACGCTACGTCTGTGATGGTAGGCTTGCTCCTGGCCGGAGTATTCATCTGCTGAGGACGAACCTTGTAATTAGTAATCCATAGATTGAGAACTTGGGACTGATCATGATAACATTTTTGGACCCTGTAGGCGGTAATGGTGATACTGATAAAATGATAAACGGAATGGAAGTGAGATTAATTGAATCGCCACATGTGCTGATGATTGTATGGCATTGGTGGCCGGGAGTCCCCCACATGGGGATGTCGGCTACCGAATTGCAAGTCTTTTCAGTTGACGCTACACTGGGTGACATGCGTGTCGGTGATGATGAAATGGTGATGAGGACAACACGACACCCAGCTCCTGAGCGGAGAAAATCTCCGATCCGACCGGGAATCGAACCCGAGCCCGCTGAATGGCAGTCAGACGCGCTGATCACTCAGCTAAGGGGGCGGACATATTGACCATAAACACATGAAATTCGAGGTAGCCTGTTACGTTGTATTCACAGTTTAATCCACAAATAAGTTAAGCAACAACCGGGCACGCAATCGCCTTTCTACAGATGAAGACAATATAATACAAATAGCTGAATACAGTAAATAAATTTTGAATAAGTCGTTCATCCCCTTTCTTGAGAGTTAGTTAGTTAGGTAGTTACGTTTTCCCTAGATCATTTAAACGAGTCGTATCGAAATGATGTGGAACGAGTCGGGTCACAGGATAGAGAGCAAACTGATAACTATAATGGAAATTGCTAATAGCCTAGAGTTTTATGTTGACTCAAGCCTAGGTAGGGCAGCATAAACTGTTCATTCTGCCTATCGATCGAGATGCTAGCGGAAGCACGACAAAAAAATCACAACCGAAATAACTGCGAACCTATTACTGGGCAAAGGCAGTGCTAACACGAGCAACGTCGTGAAAGTGGTGGCGACACCCGCCCTAGTGCTTTCACGAAGTGGGTCCGACCAAGAACTGCGACCCACTGTGTAGCGAGAGCGTCATTGGTCAGTTTCGTGAATGTGGACGCCGTACGCCAGTAGGCGTCTTCCGGCAGGAGGAGAAACCTCTGGCCAACCGTACAACAGCCGTGGCGGCTACGATCTGTTCCGGCCAGCGACAGTCTGGTCCCCCACCTCAGAAGTTGAGGCGACTGAAATGGCGCCAGTTCCGCGGCTTGAAATTCAACGTAACGCCTTGGAAGGCTTTCAGAATGTCGCCTTCTTGCAAATAATTAGGAATAATTAATCCGTGATCCGAAAAATTTATTCCCGCCACGAGCCCCAGCAGTTTCTGACTGCCGCGGAAATTGGTTTAATATCATTTATTCGTCAAATAATTTCATTGACTTTCGGAGTAATAATCTCGGCAGCCCGTGAGCCCTATCGTTAGATTCGTATATTTTATGAAAACTCTGAATTTGCGATCGCAAGTGTACATTCAATTTCATTTAACTACTCTCTCTTTGTCAGGAGGCTGGTCAGGGTTGCAGTCGTTAATAGGCAACCCAGCGGAAATCATCCGCCCCGGATACAGATGATTTTAGTCGGGTTGCCTACCTTTAGATGCATGAAATATTTTCCGGGACAGTTTTATTTTGCTCACGTTGTGTATATTTTCACCTTCAGGTATAAGAAAAAATAAAACATTGCCCCTGTCAAACGAGCAGTTCTTTCGATGTTCACTGTAGAGAACATTGTTACATAGGTAGCAATAGAAGACTTTCTGGTTTACATTTTTTAAAAAAACTGAAATAATGTAGTACACACAAACATCAATATGTATCTAAACGTTTCCCTAAAGGATGTCATTTGGACACAATTGAAGAGCCTGAAATTTTGCACTAATTTAAAAAATACCTACGTTAGTTATTTGGATCTACATATATACTCCGCTAGCCACCAAACGGTGTGTGGCGGTTCGCTCCAAGTCATATCCCCCCCCCCCCTCTCTCTCTCTCTCTCTCTCTCTCTCTCTCTCTCTGTTCCACTTCGGATCGCGCGAGGGAAAAACGACTGTCTGAACGCCTCAGTACGAGCTCTAATTTCCCCTATCTTTGAATGGTGATCACTGCGCGATTTTAAAGTTGGTGGTGATAATATATGCTCTACATCCTCGGTGAAGATCGGATTTCGGAATTTAGTGAGCAGTCCCTTCCGTTTAGCGCACCATCTATCTGCAAGTTTGTCCCACTTCAAACTTTCTATGAGATTTGTATCGCTCTCTCGATGGCTAAATGCACCAGTCACGAATCTTGCCGCTCTTCTTTGGACCTTCTCAATCTCTTGAATCAGACCCAGCTGGTAGGGGTCCCATACAGACGAACAATACTCAAGACTGGACGAACTAACGTATTGTAAGCTATTTCCTTTGTCGAAGGACTGCATCGCTTCAGGATACTACTAATAAATCGCAATCCAGAATTTGCCTTACCCGTTACTTGTGTAATCTGGTCATTCCATTTGAGATCATTTCGAATAGTCACACCCGGATATTTGACGGATGTTACCGCTTCCAAAGACTGGGCATTTATTTTGTACTCATACATTAATGGGGATTTTCACCTTGTTATACGCAGTAGTTTAACTTACTAATATTGAGAGATAACTGCCAGTCATTACACCACGCATTTATTTTCTGCAAATCCTCATTGATTTGTTCACAACTTTCGTGTGATAATACTTTCCTGTAGACTACAACATCATCGGCAAACAATCTAATGCCGTTGTCAATACCATCAACGAGATGAATCAACAAAGTGTGTTCCATTACAGTATTTTTCAAAGTTTTTTTCCATTTTTACTTTAGTTTTTTAAAATCTGTTATGATGTTCGTTCTCCCTGTGCCTTACCTTCTCCTGTCGGATCGCACTTGTCGAATAGTTTCACTTGTGAGCTCCTTCGTACTAGCTGTGTAGTACACAGTTGCAGATCTTGTCTACTAACATCTATGTTGCTTTTAGTGAGCATTTAGCTTATCTAAACCGATAGTTAACTAAGGGGTGGCTATACTTACAGTGCAGCTACTAACGGAGGTCCTGTATCGGCTATAATTATCGTACGGACAGCGAAACTTGGAAGATACGCCAATTCGTTAATGCGGAACGGACTTAGGCTGAAAAAAAGTTCCACTTTTGGCCACCTGGCGCTGTACACTGTTTGTATGGCGATATGATATCCATGCTGTCGTTTGACAAACCATGTCGTGAGTCAACAGTATGGCTATCGAGAAGAGAGAACGTTCACTGTTAGTGAAACTGTTTTATGTGAATGGCAGTACTTACAGCGCTGCACTGAGAGAGTTTCTCCGACTGAAAGATCGGAGAAGAGACCTGAAGTCATTAAATGGTTTAAAGAACACGATAATAAAATTTAAAAACACGGGTGCACTTGGTGTGGCGCCTGTAAAAGGAAGGCGTCCCATTCGGGTGGACATATTGACGAGGTTGCTGTTGCTGTAACTGAACGTGCAGCACGTGTCCCCGGTAGTGCTATTGCTCGTGCAGTGTAACTAGAATTGTCCATCCCACGGTCAACAGTACGGAAAGTTTTGCTGTCTATTTTGCAACGGTACCCGTACAAGATCTAGATGATGCAACAACTGAAATCTCATCATCCTCAGCAACGTTCTGAATTTTGTCTTCAGTTTCTGGTGCGGGTCGTAGTTGTCGACGAGTGTCGATGGAATATTCTGGGGAGTGCATTTTACACTATGCGCATTTTACACTAGTTGATTCACTGAATTCACAGAACTGCCATATTTGGGGTATTGTTGAACCGCGTGTTGTGCACAAAGAGACATTACACTCGACATATGTGACACTGTAGTCTGGATTCACAAGCACCTTTATTCTCCGTCCTTCCTTCTTTGAAGAGAATACTATAAGGGCCTGTCAGGTGTGTCACGTCTGCCCATTATCGAGACCACCTTGCACAGCCTATGATTCCTGTTTTCGAAGAGATCAACTGTATGGAAATCACTGTTTTAGTGCAAGATAGAGCAACACCTCATGTCACTCGCCCATTGAAAGATGTGCATAATGCAAGCTTCCACGAATGTGTCATCTCCAGAGGTCCTCCAGATGCATGGCTTGCATGAATCCATGTGACTTTTGGCTGTGGGGATGTCAAAAAGAACCCGTTTACGAGAGACACATTCGGTCTCTACCTGATCTGAAGGCCAGTAAACGGGAACACGTTGCTTAGATTCCACCGGAACTGCTCCGGGCAGCTGTTGATCACGCCATTTTACGGATGCAGCATCCCGTTGACGTCTCCAGTGCTCGTATTGAACTAATTGTTTAAGTGGCAGTTTAACTGGCAGTCAATAATATATCAACATTACGTCTTTCTCACTTGTTTGACCTTTTCTGCGCACGTCTGGTCCCTAATCCATTACATATGGAAACATTAATATACGCCTTTCTTTGGTGCTTCGCGCCAGGTTTGCACCTGGTCGCCAGATTTTGTACTAATTTTTTTCATTGCACATCGGTTCCGCATTAACTATTAGCGTATCTACTAAGTTTCACTGCCGCATAATAATTACAGTCCACACTGGACTCTGTGAGTAGCTGCTCAAATGGTTCAAATGAGTCTGAGCACTATGGGACTTACCGAGCGAGGTGGCGCAGTGGTTCGACACTGGACTCGCATTCGGGAGGACGACGGTTCAATCCCGCGTCCGGCCATCCTGATTTAGGTTTTCCGTGATTTCCCTAAATCGCTCCAGGCAAATGCCGGGATGGTTCCTTTCAAAGGGCACGGCCGACTTCCTTCCCTAATCCGATGAGACCGATGATCACGCTGTCTGGTCTTCCCCAAAACAACCAACCAACTATGGGACTTAACATCTGAGCTCATCAGTCCCCTAGAACTTAAACTACTTAAACCTAACTAACCTAGGGACATCACACACATCCATGCTCGAGGCAGGATTCGAACCTGCGACCGTAGCGGTCGCGCGGTTCCAGACAAGCGCCTAGAACCGCTCGGCCACACCGGCCGGCTTTATGAAATATTTTCAATGTCTATATATGTATTGGAAATGTAGTGCGAAGTCGTAGAGAAATGACTCGCTTGCAAAGTAACTACATTATGCGATTGACATAATTTAATATGGCGTTGCATGTTATTGACCACATATTGTAAATGAAATGTGAAGACTCGACCGCCAGACAGCTACAACATGACTTTAATTTGTTCCAGGTACGGTTTCGATACCATTATCATTATTTGATCGCACGCAATTGAGACCTATTGGCGTACTAACGCGAGCCAATGTCATGTGCCATAAATAATTAAACATTGTAAGCATTGTGTACGTACCTATATAATTGACATAGTCTGTGAAACTTTCTTGTACGGCTACACGTGAAAATGCTTGTTTTTTGCAATGACCGTTTATGGAAATGGCTGGTCATCTCAGTCAGAATTCAGTTCGACGGTAATAGCGCTTTCTGAATAACTCGTTAATAAAGGAAAAATCTGCTGCAGCTTCCCAGCCGTCACGTACTACTTTGTAATGCTTCGAAGCTTGGGCAGCATAATCTAGACAAATCACATTGTAAAGTTTGGGGAGTAGTTGCAGTAAGACATCGGGCAGTTTCTTTCTGTAATTCTGTAATTCTGGAGTAATGTGAGAGTGAATTATTTGAACAATCAAAGGGGTTCTGGGAACCGGGGTGATGTAAAATTTTTTTTGATGTGTGTATTAACAGCGACAGTAAAACGCAGTAGAGCCTTTGTTCGGCACCTCTCCTTTGCACGACTTACCCGCTCGTGTGCCGCCTTGAGCTGCGCTGTCACACAGCAGCGCAACTCAATCGCTGCTGCAGTACTGGTTATTCTTCGTGGTTTACTGCGCCTCTTAATACATAACGCTAAACACAATATCGGAATGGGGTAATCTGAGACCGCTCTGTCGAATGGGCAAGCAAATTACAAATCAAAATGGTTCAAATGGCTCTTAGCACTATGCGACTTTAACTTCTGAGGTCATCAGTCGCCTAGAACTAATTAAACTTAATTATCCTAAGGACATCACACACATCCATGCCCGAGGCAGGATTCGAACCTGCGACCGTAGCGGTCGCTCGGTTCCAGACTGTAGCGCCTAGAACCGCACGGCCACTCCGGACGGCCGCAAATTACAGCTTTAAAGATCATTTTGTGTGTTGCTGGAAGTAAACCGACACTTCCCGTTGACACTAGACGTTGCATCAAACATGTGATGTACAATATCGTATTGGTCCGACTCCATCTACAGAGTGCAAAAATGAAATTGAAAATATCTGCCGAAACACTAGAGAAAATGCGCCTGACGACTTCCGGGAGGTGGGGGGGAGGGGGGGCGCAACCTCTATATATAAATGATAATGGGTTGTATACATCCACACGAAGTGACTGTGTAAAATTACGAGGACGTGGTATGTACGTACACTAATACAGTCTGGTCCACAAAACTTTTAAGCGTTTAACATTATATAGGGCGTAAACTGTTTACTAGGTACCTAAGTGGAGCAGAGTAAGTAGACACGAACAATTTTATATAAGACACTTTTGATCCATCACGACTGGAAACAACCTCAAATTGACCTATAAACGCCACTTAGGCAACAGTGCATATCCTCTCCCCTCGTACGCCACTGGCTTTCGTTAACATTAATAAATTAACCCTTTGAGTACCAACCAAAAGTGCCTATATGAAATTCGTTGTCTTGAGCTCCTGCACACCACTGTGGGACGTTGTAAACAATTACCGTACACACACTGTATAATGTAATATGTGATGTGCTTGGGTTTCAGAGTAAGCATTTGAAAATGGCACATGACCGAAATCAGCTGATTGTGTGAAATGAATTCCTTTGATCGTCTGCAGCCTACGTGAAAAATGGAATTGTGTTTTAATCAGTTATAAAATGATTCCGTCGTATTTTTCACGTCTGTAACGCAAGAAGAATGTAAAGAGATTATGGTTCGTACGGAGTTACAGATGTGCGAGGGGCTGTCAATAAATAATGGAACACTTTTTTTCCTCCGCCAATTTCGGTTGAAAAACTGCTGAACTTGCTGTGGGATGTAGTGAAATATTCCCGCTTCAGCCCCTATAGTTTCAAGAAGTCATCGGTGGCGGAGCTTTACGTAATATTCAAAATGGAAACTGTAAAGGAGTTGTGTTCCAAGCAACGAGCTATCATTGAGTTTCTTTTGGAGGAAAACCAGAGCATTTCAGATATTCATAGGCGCTTGCAGAATGTATACGGAGTAAAGGCACGGTGAGTCGTGGGCTCGCAGGAGAGTCACGCAAACCTGTCCGATCTCCCGTATGTCGACCCACCGCACGCAGCTTTAACTCCTGAAATGTTGGAACGTCCGGACACTCTCATTCGAAGTGATAGACGGATCAAAACCAAACACCTCGCTGCAGAACTACACGTCTCTGTTGGTAGTGCTGACACACTTGTCAACCAGTTAGGGTACTGAAAGATACGTGCCCGCTGGGCTCTTTCCTGTCTAACAGAAGACCATAAAGAGCAGAGGAGGACTATCTGTGCAGAATTGCTTGAGCGTTACAAGGCAAATCGTGACAATTTTTTGTGTAACATCGTCACAGGCGATGAAACAAGGGTTCATCACTTCGAACCGAACAAACAGCAATGCATGGAGTGGTGCTACTCCATCTCTCTTCTGAAGAAAAAGTTCTAAGCGGCACCGTCAGCCGGTAAAATCATGACGACGATGTTGTGGGGCTCTGAAGGGGTTATTCTGTTTGATGTCCTCCCTCATGGTGCAACGATAAACTCTGAAGTGTTCTGTGCTACCCTCAGGAAACTGAAGAATAGACAAAAAAAGCAAACAAACTACTGCTTTTCTACGAGAACGCAGGGCCTCGCGCAAGTCTCCGCATCCGAAAGGCGCTCGCAAAATTGCATTCTACTGTTTTTCCTGGTCCTCCCTACGCCCCGGATCTCGCTCTTTCCGACTTCGAGCAGTCTGGCCTAATGAAAATGGTTCAAATGGCTCTGAGTACTATGGGACTGAGGTCATCAGTCCCCTAGAACTTAGAACTACTTAAACCTACGGTTCTAGGCGCTTCAGTCTGGAACCGCGCGTCCGCTACGGTCGCAGGTTCAAATCCTGCCTCGGGCATGGATGTGTGTGATGTCCTTAGGTTAGTTAGGTTTAAGTAGTTCTAAGTTCTAGGGGACTGATGACCTCAGATGTTAAGTCCCATAGTGCTTAGAGCCATTTGAACCATTTTTTTTTAATAAAACCAACCTGCTTTCAGAAAAAAGTGTTGCGTTACTTACTGAACGTCCCATGTAGATCAGAATGAATAATAAGGTACAAAATACGCTTCGGCGTGAGCCATGCTGAATATGTGAACGTGGGTGTAAAAAGCTAAGTGTGGCAGCAGAAATCCGCTTCGCACGGATCGTTTCCCATTTGAGCCGCGCAGCTGTTCGTGGAGCGGCAGTTTGCGTGGCGCGAAATGAGTCTCGCATAGGCAGCCTTTGTGTCGTGCCCATTTATTCGCCCATTCCAACAGCACACGCAAGTAGGTGGGCGGCACGACGTGGCAGCTCGCTTCACCGCTATCGTCGCAGCCGCCGTCTGAAAACCCCGCTGAAGACCAGGAGCTCAGGCAAGGCAGATAGCGGAGGTTCAAAAGGGACCTTAATGAGCGCGGCTGCCCGTAACGACGCGCGGCCTCTGAAAGCGATCCCTGGTCACATGGTGCAGAAAATCCTCCAACGGCACGCAGTCTTAGCGGTAACTTCCGTCCACGTCTAAACTTTGCGAACCACCGTGTGGAAGGTACATACTGGCTGATTATAATTAAAGAGCAGCTTCTCAAGGGCTGTAATTATCATGTGGAAGCGAAATTTGGTAGATGTGCTAATGCTTTAATACGGTACCGATTTACGCTGGAAAAAAAAAAGGTTCCAATTTAGGCCACCAGGTACAAATCTGTCGCTGTGCAGCATCTCGTCAATGTCTCCGGTGCTCATATTGAACGAAAAGCGTAAGCGGAGATCATTAATAAAATCAACATTATGCGTTTCTCACTTGTTTGACCTTTCCTGTCCACGTCGCGTTAGTAATCCGTTACGTATGGAAACACTGTATGTCTTTCTCGCATTCACACCGCCAGATTTGCAGCTGGTCGAACTAATTTCTCCAGCGTAAATCGGTTCCCTGTTAACGCACCAGAGTATCTACCAAGTTCCGCTGCTGTACGATAATTACAGCCCACGCTGGACCTCTATGAGTAACTGGACTTTAATTATACCCGGTACTTTGGTAAGTTTATAACTAGCGTTGTAGAAGCTCCGGAGGAGCGGACACAGACAGAAACAGTGATAAGGCTAGAGGGAGGACAGTTGTCATAGGCTAAAGAGAAATGAGATAACGTACGAAACAAGACCAATCTCATATCAGAGTTACAAATAAACAACCGGAGAGCAGTCCAGGAAGAAATGGTTAAAAAAAAATGGCTCTGAGCACTATGGGAATTAACTTCTGAGGTCATCAGTCCCCTAGAACTTAGAACTACTTAAACCTAACTAACTGGTGTGCGTACTGTAAGACCTTCGGTACACACACCATCAGATTATTTGACTTGTCGCTCTAACGAAGTAGGCGAGTGTCAGCAATATGTCTCGTGGTCTTATCGTGGCGTGTTTATCTTCTGCCGTTAGGTCAGACGATAGAATTGCCACTTGCACGCTTAGAGTAGCAGATTGACGGTGACCAACTTTAAACAGAACTTGATTAATTTTCACACACATTTATTAAAATAATAACAATCATAAACCTTATTTAACTTGATTCTGGATGCTATTTACAATTGACAATCTGAAGTTCCTTTGGTCTTGGTACGTTAATCTTATTCTCAGGTATCGCTGATACTTGACGAAGTGTCTATACGTTTATCTTCATGGCTATGTACAGGAATATGGTAATCTTACTAGGCGCAGACTGAAACTTGACTATAGACTAATGCAGACTGACTAACCGGAGGTCTGTACACTCGTTATAATACCTCGCGCGTTCAGGTATCACTGTGCGAGTGTGATCCGCGAGGAGCAAAGGTTCTACGTTAGCAGCAATCTCATTGGCTGCGTTACATATTAATACGCGGATCGGCGGAAGCAGAATTTGGTCCGTCTCTAAGACAGCGCCATCTCGTAGTGCGGAGACGGACGAGCGCTGCGCCTGCGCTGTTGTGCTTAGCGGGCGCGCTCTAGTGGGAAAGTTGTGTACGCGCTGACTACGCGGAACTGTGTACACAACACTAACCTAAGGACTTCACACACATCCATACCCGAGGCAGGATTCGAACCTACGATCGTAGCGGTGGCGCGGTTCCAGACTGAAACGCCTAGAACCTCTCGGCCACAACGGCCAGCAGAAAATGGTTCAAATGGCTCTGAGCACTATGGGACTTAACATCTGAGGTCATCAGTCCCGTGGAGTTAGAACTACTTAAACCTAACTAACCTAAGGTCATCACACACATCCATGCCCGAGGCAGGATTCGAACCTGCGACCGTAGCAGAAGCGCGGTTCCGGATTGAAGCGCCTAGAACCGACCGGCCACACCGGCCGGCAGTCCAGGAGAAAGAAAGCCCGTATCGAGGAACCGATAACTGGTGTAGCTGGGAGGTGTAGGCGACAAAATTCGGGGTTCAAGTCCTGGACGTACGCACAGTTTTAATCTGCTAGGAAATCTCAAAACAACGCACGCACCAAAGCGGAGTGAAATATTCTTTCAGGTGTAGACGAGAAAGAGAGGAAGCATCAGATGAAATTGTTAATGGTGTTTTTCGAAGCATTATTAAGTGGTTGTGTGAAAAACTCTCCCTTAATTTCTTTACAACAAACAGTGGTACCAGCAGCTGATGTTGCACGTGAACAGCAACCGGTAAACAGGGTAGAATGTTCCAAATTTTTGGGTGGATCTTTTAATCAAAACTTGAAAAGTTAGAAAAATATTACTGAGCTTTTCAAATACACTCCTGGAAATGGAAAAAAGAACACATTGACACCGGTGTGTCAGACCCACCATACTTGCTCCGGACACTGCGAGAGGGCTGTACAAGCAATGATCACACGCACGGCACAGCGGACACACCAGGAACCGCGGTGTTGGCCGTCGAATGGCGCTAGCTGCGCAGCATTTGTGCACCGCCGCCGTCAGTGTCAGCCAGTTTGCCGTGGCATACGGAGCTCCATCGCAGTCTTTAACACTGGTAGCATGCCGCGACAGCGTGGACGTGAACCGTATGTGCAGTTGACGGACTTTGAGCGAGGGCGTATAGTGGGCATCGATGTTGTCGCCAGTGGTCGGCGGAAGGTGCACGTGCCCGTCGACCTGGGACCGGACCGCAGCGACGCACGGATGCACGCCAAGACCGTAGGATCCTACGCAGTGCCGTAGGGGACCGCACCGCCACTTCCCAGCAAATTAGGGACACTGTTGCTCCTGGGGTATCGGCGAGGACCATTCGCAACCGTCTCCATGAAGCTGGGCTACGGTCCCGCACACCGTTAGGCCGTCTTCCGCTCACGCCCCAACATCGTGCAGCCCGCCTCCAGTGGTGTCGCGACAGGCGTGAATGGAGGGACGAATGGAGACGTGTCGTCTTCAGCGATGAGAGTCGCTTCTGCCTTGGTGCCAATGATGGTCGTATGCGTGTTTGGCGTCGTACAGGTGAGCGCCACAATCAGGACTGCATACGACCGAGGCACACAGGGCCAACACCCGGCATCATGGTGTGGGGAGCGATCTCCTACACTAGCCGTACACCACTGGTGATCGTCGAGGGGACACTGAATAGTGCACGGTACATCCAAACCGTCATCGAACCCATCGTTCTACCATTCCTAGACCGGCAAGGGAACTTGCTGTTCCAACAGGACAATGCACGTCCGCATGTATCCCGTGCCACCCAACGTGCTCTAGAAGGTGTAAGTCAACTACCCTGGCCAGCAAGATCTCCGGATCTGTCCCCCATTGAGCATGTTTGGGACTGGATGAAGCGTCGTCTCACGCGGTCTGCACGTCCAGCACGAACGCTGGTCCAACTGAGGCGCCAGGTGGAAATGGCATGGCAAGCCGTTCCACAGGACGACATCCAGCATCTCTACGATCGTCTCCATGGGAGAATAGCAGCCTGCATTGCTGCGAAAGGTGGATATACACTGTACTAGTGCCGACATTGTGCATGCTCTGTTGCCTGTGTCTATGTGCCTGTGGTTCTGTCAGTGTGATCATGTGATGTATCTGACCCCAGGAATGTGTCAATAAAGTTTCCCCTTCCTGGGACAATGAATTCACGGTGTTCTTATTTCAATTTCCAGGAGTGTAGTTAAGTTCCGAGACTTTCTCTGGTTACATAAATGCTAGTCATGGAAGCCAACGAATCGCCATCGTAAGATATTAAAATATATAGGCATTTCATCTGCACCTTGAGTTGTATATAGGGTGGTCAGAAACAGGCCGAAGAGTTTGTAAGGGTGTTGCAGGATAGATGAATTGTAAAATGTAACAGAAAATTGAGCGATCCAGAAATAATTAGTGTAGCTGTATCCGTACCGTGTACATCTTGCAGGAAGCAAACTTTCAATCTAGTACCAGAGGCTTCCGCATTGTTTACGATACTTGATTGTACGAATTACACGGATTTATAGGTTTGGCCAATATAAGACCAATGTACTGATTTGTATTGCAATCTTATGGGGTTAGTTTACACTATACCTTTCTTCATAACACGACACCCTTACGCACTACGCCATTATGGACGCTCGAAAATCGTGATATAGTTTTGTACTTATACCTTTTACCTCCGGAAAGCCTTAACAACCGATACGTCTTTACTTACGTTTAATTATAACAAATCAGCGTATCAATACCTATTTGAAAAACGACATACGTTTTAATTCAAAATTTATCACATACAACCCTCAGCTAAGAGGACAACATGGCTTCTCCCCCTTCTCCATATGACCACGAAAGCCGCAGACTTCCAAAACGGTCGAAACTGGGCATGTACGCATCATAGTGACGTCGCGGAGAAGTATCAATGGGGTGAACCTAACGAATCCGGACAGAACCTCGCCATACTGTTTAGCGTCACCATCCACGCGCTGTCTTCGTTCAACCTCTCCCCCGTGAGGAAATCGGCTACTGGCCTGGCCCGGTCACTATGCTGTTACTCAGTGGTTAAACCTCCCGTCCCTTGATTGATATGTGTATATATTACCTTCTGATTGTAGCGTCATAATTCGAAGTATGAGGATCTTTGGCCGGCACACTTAGGCAGCTGGATCTCGACATCCTGCTTACAGATGACAGGATAAGCATGCTGCTTACGGTGGCGGCCGGAATCTCTGTGGTCAGCGAATAGTTAAGAGATCTGAATCGCTGTCTGGCGGGGATACCAATCACTTAGTGTCACAATCATTTTCTTTTCTTTCTGTCCTATTCACGAATATTAAAGAAGAAGGCTCTGAGCACTATGGGACTTAACTTCTAAGGACATCACACACATCCATGCCCGAGGCAGGATTCGAACCTGCTACCGTAGCGGTCGCGCGGTTCCAGAGTGTAGCGCCTAGAACCGCTCGGCCACCTCGGCCGGCCATCATTAGTTGTTTTGCTGTCCAAATAGAGAAACTCATCCACTAAGAGTGTCTCACTTTCTAAGCTAATTTCCCCAGCGTCACCTGATTTAACATGATTGCATTCCATTATTCTTGTTTTGCTTTTGTTGACGTTCATCTTATACCTTCCTTTCAAGACACTGTCCATTCTGTTCAGCTGCTCTTCCAAGTCCTTTGCTGTCTCCCACAGAATTACACTGTCATCGGCAAACCGCAGAGTTTTTGTTTCTTCCCCCTGTACTTTAATTCCTACTACAAATTTTTCTTTTGCTTCCTTTACTGCTTCCGGAATAGAAAGGAACTTAATGGCAGACTAAAAGCAAGTGCCGGATGGGGATTGATACTTATAAATTCCTACTTCTGGGCTGTTGCGAAGATTTTTTCAAACGTTCCGTTCGACCGCGTCTCGAAGCTTCTGTGGCGTTGCACGAAGTCACACTCGCTGCGCCCACGGCCTGAGTCCACTTTTGCCGATGTGTGGCGTGCGAGACAAATTATACGGCGTACTGCTTCGCAAATTTAATTTGAAACGTTTGTTGTCGAACCGGGATTAGTTCTCTGCTTTGCCATGCATGCATAATCAATTGGACTAAGGGTCGCCAGCCTCATTTTGACCCGCGAGGCAGGGTGAAACTTCTCACTGTTCGTCTATAATTAATGACCAATAGCAGTCCAACTACTATCAGAATAGATTCTGAGATCCAACGAGTGAGCTGGAATATGTAATCCGCTAGCAGTCCAGACATACTCTCCAATTTTCTCTAACAACTCCTGCCGATTTTCTCCGCGCTAATAAAACAGTCATACAATGCAAAGTCAGTAGGGAAAGAGCAACACAAAACAACACACTCAAATTTCCAACGAAATGAAAACAATACAACGAAAAACCAGTCCAAAGTTGCAGATGTCACGGTTTTTATCCACTCGATGATTAGGTTCGGAGCGGGACTCATTTTCAAATCGTCCTACAGGACAGAAAACCAAATTTACGCGCATGCACAATACAGGTACTACCAAATTTTTAAGCAAATGCCAAAAATACAGAACATATCTTTTCAAGACAAGTAACACAGTCAAAAAATGGTATTTCCGAAAATGCAAAAATCATGTCCAAAATGTGCAAACGACCGGTTACAGCGCATACGGATAACTGACAGTCTACTCCTTCCGCTGCCATAAAGAAACCTCGAGAAGGTGGTACTCTATCAAGATATAGGGGGCCTATGTGTTTATTAAAATGTTCTCCAACCATAAAAAATACAACAGTTAATACAATAACCGAAAACGTCAACAATAGAATTAACACCATTTAAAATCTTTACCAAAACAAATACTTAGAATCACTGAACAGTAAAACACAGCGGCGCCGCATAAAGCTATGTTGGTACGTAAAAATCATTAAATGTGAACATCATTAATATTAAAAGAAACCAATGTAATAACGAGATTAAAAACTCTTCATTCCTTTGAGCCCTCTACAGACATAAAAACTTTGTTATAGTAAAGTTTGTAAAATACATGAAGATAAAACAACTTTTTCAAACCCATCCCAAGTAAAAACAGACATTGAACCACAAAGTTGTCTTTTACGAAGCACCAAAAATGCACTTGCCATACCGAGAAAAGACATAGCATAAACATACTCACGGGCGTGTGGGTGCGGGTGTGTTTGCAAGGGGAGGGGGGATAGGAGGTTGGGGAGAGGATGGACGGGTAGGAAACGGGGGACGGAGGAGCACGAAGACGGAGCAAAAAAAAAAGGGTGGGGGTCAAGTGGCCAACATGGCAAGAAAGTAAATAATATATTATAAGTAGCAGTAAAAGAAAATTACTGAAATTGGACCAGAAACGATTGTTCATCATTTTCATAAATAATAAAGAATTACCTTATTCAACAGAAAAATAACATACGTTATTTGCGCTCCTTCATCTTCATGCTCCACCGTCTCCCGTTTCCTATATCTTCATAGAGCACCCTCTTCTCGAGGTTTCCTTACGTCAGCGGAAGGAGTAGACTTCCATTTATCCGTATGCGCTGTAACCGGTCGTTTGCACATTTTGACATAACTTTTGCATTTTCGGAAATACCATTTTTTGACTGTGTTACTTAAGTCTTGAAAAGATTTGTTCTGTATTTTTGGCATGTGAGTAAAAAATTGGTTGTACCTGTATTGTGCAGGCGTGTAAAATTTGTTTTCTGCCCTATAGGATGATTTGAAAATGAGTCCTGCTCCGAAACTAATCATCGAACGAATAAAAAAAGTGACATTTGCAACTTTGGACTGGTTTTTCGTTGCACTGATTAACTGAAGTTGCTGACGCACAGCTATTCCAGCATCCTGGCAGTTCGTAGAAATGAAAACAGTTTATTGACCTCGCCAAGTCCATCTCGTTCATTAAAACATGAACCGTCCAACTAGCTTGTTAACTCCACTACTTAGTTTGAGAACTTGCCTAATGCGCGTGTGCACACACTGCCACCAAAACAGTAAAACCATTGAGCCACACTCTGACGGACGGTAAACGCGTTTACCGTCCTTTTAGCTTTTCGTACAGAAATAAATACTTTGTCTCCGTACACAGAAATCAGTCCGAATTTCGAACCAGCACCTCGACCTCAATTTCGCGAGCTATCAACTGATCCACAAATTATTTCACATTTAGGCCATGCAGTCAGCCAGAATGGGGAGCAGAATGCAGGAATTGTCGTTGATCATTTCCTGCTTCCACTAACACAATTCTTCTAAGTTACTGCCTCCAGGCTGAACTATGAGTTTCTCTGCCACGGATGTTTGAAAGCACCAGTCGTCATGGGGAACTTACCGCCGTAAAATCAGCCTAGTCCGGCAGCGACCGCTACCAATTTACGAGGATTAAGGAAAGACCGGTCCATCGTCTTCAGGCTGAATAAGAACCCCTTCCCCTGTATCCAGAAGCAGTGCGATGCTACTACAATAGAACAGCACGGTGGGCGGCCGGGAAATGATATCTCACAGTTGAGGCGGGAGAGATGGGGGAGAGGAGTGGCCGGTCGTTGTGGCCGAGTGGTTCTAGGCGCTTCAGTCCGGAACCGCGCTGCTGCTGCGGTCGTAGTTTCGATCTTGCCTCGGGCATGGATTTGTGTGGTGTCCTTAGGTTAGTTTGGTTTAAGTAGTCCTAAGTCTAGGGGGAAAGTTAACCGAGTTTAAACAGAATGATCGCATTACACCTGGTTTTTGAAACTATGTAAATAATCTCTCACTTGGTAGCTGGCGCCAGTGGCATCTATGTTCAAGCATCTGCCAGTTCAAGTTTTTCGGCATTTCCGTCATACTCTCCCACGGATCAAACAAACATGTGACCATTCGAGCTGCCCTTCTTGGTAAATGTTTCTTTGTCCCCATATTGTCCTATTTGCTAGGGACGACACACTTGAGAAGTATTCTAGAATGGCTCTCACGTATGTTTTTTAAGCAGTTCCCTTTGTAGACTAACTCCTTATTCCCAGTATCCCACAAAAGAAACTGCGATATATAAGCAGAAGTGTTTATTGTGAGCTTACGAGATAGTTTCAAGACAGAACTTCAAATGAAGACGACTTTAAACAGATGTTTTAGGACTGAAATCTATCTGAGAGATGCAGAGATCATCACGTCCTTGTCGTGAGGGATAATATTTGATTTCTGGAAATTGGTTTCTCTGATTCAAGTAATTTTGTCATCCGTTTTTTGCTGTAAAATATTCGAACGAAAATCTACATGCGGAAGGTGTAATACAGGAAGTAGATGTCGGTAAAAATTGATGAAATATTACCGCAGAGTGAGTATACGTGAACTGATGAAATATATATCGCAAAGTGAGTGAACGTAATTCCATATTGCAATTATGGAGTGGGGGACTGCTGCTGGTCGACGAATTTTAAAAATAATATTCCAACAGCCGTTATTTTTATACATTTTCATTTACGCTATCAGTTTCGACTCCTCATTAGCGTCATATTCAGGCCCTGTAGCATGAACGACAGAAAGCATCAGTCGCGCACTCTGATGTGTAGAGAACACATTGCGCCGTGCGGGGTTAGCCGCGTGGTCTTCGGCGCCTTGCCACGGTTCGCGCGGCTCCCCCCGTCGGAGGTTCGAGTCCTCCATCGGGCATGGGCGTGTGTGTTGTTCGTCAAGTTAGCTTAAGTAGTGTGTAAGCGTAGGGAACGATGACCGCAGCAGTTTGGTCTCATGGGAACTTGAAACAAATTAAAAAAAAAAAAAGGTTCAGATGGCTCTAAGCACTATGGGACTTAACATCTAAGGTCATCAGTCCTCTAGACTTAGAACTACTTAAACCTAACTAACCTAAGGACATCACACACAGCCATGCCCGAGGCAGGATTCGAAACTGCGACCGTAGCCGCAGCGCCTAGAACCGCTCGGCCACAGCGGCCGGCTCTACAAATTTCCAAACACATATTACTCGTGAAGTCGTCTATGGAAACCAGGTGCAAATATTGGTTCCTTGTTACATACGTGCACAACTGGACGCTTTCAGTCGTTCATGCTACAGGATCTGAAGATGACTCTACTGAGGTGTCGAAATTGGTTGCCTAAATAAAAATCTGTAAAAATAACGGCCATTGGAACATCATTTTTAGTGTAGAGTGATTAGACCTACTCATCGCTCTTCCAAGGAAATGGCATAATGATGGGTTATATGCATTAATATGTTTAACTTTTTCTGGTTCAAAAATATTTAAAATAAACTGGAAATTTTATTGCGACATTCGTAACTACCGGAAAAAATGCTCGGCATAATGTCGAGCTGTATGTAGAACAAATGAAAGTATCTACAGTGTGGACATTCAGCATTCAAAGGGCGCACTGCTTACCTCTTCTCCTTCCTCCTTGTCAGTAACTCCTTACTTGACATGAATGAACTATTGTTTACTGTCGTCAGACAATTCAGAGAATATCGTTTTCGCTTCACTCCACTAGTGATATGAAGTAATTTCCCTTCTCTCGGCGGCCACTTCTGTGCCAGCAGCGAGACTGCAACGTAAACAATCCCGAATTCTCTTTGTATGTAATTTTAACAGTCATGGCGCGCGTGCTCTCACTGCAGTATACTCTTTCGGTCAGAGCCAGAATGGATCGATAGTGGCGGCAGGCTCGTTGACCTAGTGCCACGGTGTCAGTGGGGCAGTTAATCGTCAGCCTTGCTTTATCGATTTACGGAATGTGAGCGACTGAACTCGCCAGCATAGTGGACTTCATCGCGCATGCGTCACGGGACTCCGTGCTGCTCCAGTGTTGCACAGCTCTAGAACTTGGCGCTGGGAAACTGACCCATAGTTCCATGTGTAAAAAACATGACGCTGTATTTTTTTCAGTCCTGTCTACAGAGTACACTGACTGCTGCTGTAACGCCCATGCCCCGTTCACGTCACATTTTACTAGACAGACAGCTCGCTGTCATAGCCATACAGAATACGTCATTAGTATGGTGAGTGCTAAATGGCTTTATCTGAAATATTTATATTAATGATATGCTAGATAAGATCAGTCGAAATAATGGACGAGAGTTACATGGCGCGATTACTTACGTCAAAGTATTATCACAGGTTGCTCTCATAAATGGCTCAATCGAACCTCTATAGAGGAGTATCATAGCTTTGGAATGTGCAGCTCATAGTAAACGGCGAAAAAGATAATTTTGGTCTTTAACTAAAAGCATTCACGTAAGAGTCCTGGAGTATGTCTCGAGCGCTACACTTCAGTAACCTAACACATCTTACACATATGCTGTAGTCTAATTTATTGTATGGTGTGAGGAGAAAACACTAAACAACTATTTACAACAAATCTGTACATTTTTAAACATTGCGTACGATATCAAGTTCATAATGGGTTCAGACACTAGGTATAAAATTAATCAGGAGCTTTTGCAGCGAAATTGTATGTCTTCTGTTGTCACTTTGAATGATTTAGGGGAACATTTAAACGTGATACGATGTATAAATTTGGACTCTTCGCCCCATTGAGTTTGAATTAGTTGGTGATGCAACAAAGAAGTCTGCTCCTGCCATTGATTGTTCCAGATATGTTGCATGTTGAAATGGCTGTTCTGCAGAGAAGTGTGAGCTATGATGATTTTCTAGACCTCACTCTCTGGGTTTCTGATAATGAAAATGCAGAACGAATTGGTAACTGTAGGTCGTTGTTTGATTCTAGTCTGTGCGCTCAGCAGTGACTGTGACCTTTTTTATGATGAGGCGCATTCTTTAACTGAGGTGTCTGTTATTTTAGTGAGAGCACTGTTTAGTGAGGTAGAACAGCAGTATTCTGCGACTGAGTATTGAAGAGCTAAGGCTGAGAATCTAAGTACTCTCATAATGGCACTGCAGGCGGTGCCTGTTAACTTCTGGACTATATTGTTTCGAGTTTTGATGTTAGCGTCCACTCTCTGGAGAAGGATTTTGTATGTCAGTGATCTCTCTAGGACAACACTTTTTGAAGTATTGCAGTATTGGAGAGTTAGATCTCCAAATGTGAAGAAGTTAGGTTTGTAGTTTGCTTCGCGCGGCCCCTACCGCCGGAGGTTCGATTCCTCCCTCGGGCATGGGTGTGTGTGTTTGTCTTAACCTAGTTAGTTTAAGTAGTTTAAATAGTGTGTACGTCTAGGGACCGATGACCTCATCAGTTTGGTCCCTTTAGAATTCACACACATTTGAACATTTTTGTAGTTTGCCTGTTTGTAACGTAGCTGCAAAGCTGATACGACGGTTTTATGACTATTTGGTCAGAGATACTGACATTTGAAGTAGTCATTCAACATCTTTGTGTCTGATGTTCGTGTCACTTCAGATTCCCAAAAACGTTCGGCTCTGAGCGATCAAAGCAATAACAGCCGTGAAAACACATTACCTGGAGATATTTTTTATTTTATTTTATTTTATTTTATTTTTTTTTTTTGTTTTTATTGCTGGAAGGTCGTACGTATACAAATTGAAGAGGAATGGGACCGAAACAGAACCTTGTGGGGTACCATAATGTATTTTGTGCCGAATTTACGAACCATAGAAAAAAATCAATGGAAAGTTCCTGTGAAAACAGTTATAACTAATGTGGAGCGTTTGTTTGTACTGTAACTTGGTCTCTTGTGTGGCTGTCTGTCAATAATTGGAAGGTAATATTGTGAAGTTCCATCACAAACGACACGTGCTTTCCTGGACATTTTTATTAGAAGTTGTACTGGATCAAGTCGCATTCTGCGGGAGCAAGCGAGTTATTTAGAAATCGCGCGCCGGACTATGTACCGCTGCCATTGCAGCTTTAGGCAGCGGTGGCCGGGGTAGCAGATGGCCCGCATGATAATTTGCGTTAAGAGAAGCAAGGGCTGATGGTAACATAAGCAGTAGCCTCAGCCTCAGAACGGCTAAGGACATGAATATAATCTTATTTAATAAATCCATAATACAGAGTGAGTCAAAAAGGACTTTACAACTTCGGTATGATACAGAAATTTATTAAGATAGTTTATAGAATTGGTAGATGTGACATTTCGTAGCAAACAACCTCAAGCTTGATTCGCATACTGCATCAGATCTCCATTCCTCCACCAGGAACGCCGGCGTAGCGCACAGTTCAAATGGTTACTTGCACTGATGTGGAGCGCGCCCGCTGTGTGTTTTGGGTTCATGAAACGAACTCTGCAACAGTTGTTCGGTGTAAATTTCTCACCGAATACGCTAAAGAACCTCCAAGCAGGCCTACAATTCACTCTTGGTACATAACTTTGTTGGGACGGGTTGTTCACTGCGACCTGACAAACCATCAGGGCGCTCGCGTGTTGATTATGTCGAACAACTACTTCTTAATTCCACAGATCGATGAAGATCACCAAGATGGGAAGTTTACTACCAGCAAGACAGTGCACCACCTCATTTCCTCACGGAAGTTAAAGGTTTCCTCGATAATCGCTTCCCTGGTCGGTGGATTGGCCGTGAAGGGCCAATCGCATGGCCATCTGGCTTTCCAGACTTGACACCACTGGATTTATTTCTCTTGGTTTAATTGAAGACCGTGTGTATGTTGCTCTGTTCCTCCCGTATCAAACAATTTAGACGACCTGAAAAATCGAATCTACGCTGGCGTAGCACATGTTAAACCCGGTGTGCTGCAACAGGTATGGGAAGAAATTGATTCCGGTGGGGCGTTTGCTGCATCACAAATGCTAGTCACATCGAATCGAAGTGACACTTGACACTTTTATGTGAAATTCGAGGTTGTTTGCTACAAAATGGCACATCTACCGATTCTGTAAGTTGTCTCAATGAATTTCTGTATTATTCCACCGTTGTAAAGTCCTTTTTGACTCATCCTGTATATACAGTATTGTATTGTGAAACAGTCTCCCATGAGAGTTTGCGAAGATCCGCGAAGTTAAATTCAAAGTTATAACAATATCGATTTTAGTGCAGTGGAGTGTTGGCCTGCAGAGAAACCGAGCGTTTGACGTAATGTACCGTAGTTTAGTTGAGGCCTCCAAGAGAAGGAAAATATTAATTTATATCCTGTGATTATTCATCTATATTGAACTGCCTTCAACGCTAGACATAAGATTGAATAAAAATGTGATATGCGAAGAATGTGTTCTGTACTAAATGTAGTACCCCTCATGTAACCATCTGACATCCGCACGGTAGTAGACAAGAAACAGTGCATGGCTGCAACTTCAGCGGAAAAAGTCGAGAGCAAGAGGTTTCTGGACTAATAAACACTGTTCTGGTGTTCCATTATTCTCGATGGAGAATAAGCAAATCATTTCCGTCGAACTACAGGTTATTAAGCAATGATAGACGCAGCGTGTTAACTTACTAATTGAGGTAGGAAACGAGGTATTAGCGGAACTAAATCTTGGGTAGCTCAGTTGGTAGAGCATTTGCCCGTGAAAGGCTAAGGTCCTGAGCTCGAGTCGCGGTCCGGCACACAGTTTTAATCTGCGAGGAAGTTTCATATCAACGCGCACTCCGTTGCAAAGTGAAAATTTCATTCTGGGAACTTACTAATTATCAGAAAACCAAAAAACAAGTACTGAATAGTACCGGTTATGTTACAATACACGGATGTGGCAGAACTCGTGCGATGGCGATATGCGAATGTGCAGATGCCAGTAGTATCGCGTACACAAGGTATAAAAGGACAGTGCATTGGCGGAGCTGTCATTTGTACTCAGGTGATTCATGGGGAAAAAGTTTCTGACGAGATTACGGCCGCACGACGAGAATTAACAATCTTAGAACGCGGACCTGTAGTTGGAGCTATATGCATGCGACATTCCATGTCCGAATTCTTTACGGAATTCAATATTCCGAGATCCACAGTGTCAAGAGTGTGCCGAGAATACCAAATTTCAGTCATTACCTCTCACCACAGACATCGCAGTGGCCGACGGCCGTCACGTAACGACCGAGAGCAGCGGCGTTTGCGTAGAGTTAGTGCTAACAGACAAGCAACACTGCGTGAAATAACCGCAGAAATCAAAATGGGACGTACGACGAAAGTTTCCGTTAGGACAGTGTGGCGAAATTTGACGTTAATGGGCTCTGACAGCAGACGACCGACGCGTGCCTTTGCTAACAGCACGACATCGCCTTCAATGTCTCCTGGCCTCGTGACATCGGTTGGTCCCTTCTTCTTCTTAAGTTGCCAATCCTAAGATTGATTTGCAGCAGCTCTCCATTCAGTGCGATTGTCGGCCAGCCTCTTCAATTCCGTGAAACTTCCGCATCCTAGGTCCTGCATTATCTGGCTTATGTATTTTCTTCTAGGTCTGCCTCTTGCCCTTTTGCCCTCCACAAGGCCTTCCGTTATAGTGTGGAGAAGACTTTCCTGTCTCAGAATGTGTCCCATCCATATATCTCTCCTCTTCTTGACCGTCTTCCAAAGAACTGGAACTTCCTCCGCTCTCTGCAGTACTTCTTCATTTGTCATCCTGGCCGTCCATGGAATTTTTAACATCCTTCGCAGACACCACATTTCGAATCCTTCAATCCTTCTTCTTTCGTCCTCTCCAAGTGTCCAGGTTTCGCTGCCGTAGAGAAGCACACTCCCAACAAAGGTCTTTATTAACCGCTTCCTTAACGACAGACTTATCATATTAGATGTGAGGAATCCTTTCCTTTTATAGAATGCAATCTTTGCCTGATTTATTCTACTTATTACATCTTTCCTACTACGACCATCTGATGTTATTCTGCTTCCTAAGTAGACAAAGTCTTGTATTTCTTTCAGCTTCTCTCCATTCAGCCTTATATTCGTAATTGCTTGATTATTTTGTTTGCTTGCAACTAAGATTTTTGTTTTTGACTTATTAATTTTCATGTTGTACCGTGTAGCAAGAGTGTTTTCCATTTCCTCCAACACTACTTGTAATTCTTCCTCATTTTCCGCTAGGACAGCAATGTCATCCGCAAAACGCAGCATATCAACTATTTTTCCCTGGATCCTGATTCCATTAGATTGTCCTAGCTTTTCTCTGACCTCGTCTATTGCTTTCTGTATGTACATATTAAAGAGGACAGGGGAGAGTGCACATCCCTGTCTCACACCCTGTTTAATTTTTGCTTGTTGTTGATGTTCCCCACATCTCACTATTGCCACCTCTTCTTTGTATATGTTCCATATCGTTCTCCTGTCCTTGTACTTAGCTCCAGTTTCCCTCAATATCTGGAATAGTTTTTTCCATTCAACCTTATCAAAGGCTTTTTCGAGGTCAATAAATGCTATGTAGGTGTCCTTTCCTTTTTCCATTCTTTTTTCTATTATGAGCCTTAGGGCCATAATGGCTTCTCGCGTACCTCTCCCTCTTCTAAAGCCAAACTGGTCTTCTGTGAGCATGCATTCCACGTTCCCTTCAATTCTTCTGAGGAGGATGGTCGTCAAAATTTTTGATGCATGTGATGTTGGGCTGAGGGTTATGTATTGTGCACACGTTTTTGCTGGCATTTTCTTTGGTAATGGAACAATAATACACTTTTTAAAGTCCTCAGGCAGCTCTCCAGTATCATATATTTGGCAGATTAATTTATACAATTTATCTTTTATTTCTGTTCCAGCTGCTTTGATGATTTCTGCAGGCAATGAGTCAATTCCTGGTGCTTTTCCGTGCTTAAGTGCCTGTAGTGCCTGATCAAATTCAGACCTTAGTATGTTGTCTCCTAGTTCATCTTTATCTACTTCGTCCTCACTTTCAATCATGTCATCTTGTACGTTGCCTCCATATAATTTCTCTAGGTATTCCTTCCACGTAAGTGCTATATCTTCATGATTATACACCATCTTATTATCCTCTCTTATTAGGGCATTGCACCTAATTTTTTGTCCTCCTGAGAAGAAGCGTTTCACTGTTTTGTATGCTAATTCAAGGTTTCCTTTCTTCAGAAGGTCTTCTACTTCTTTGCATCTGTCTTCAAGGAATCTTTCTTTTACTTGCTTCAACTTCCTGTTGATTTTGTTCCTAAGCACTCGGTATGCCGTTTTCCCTTCTTCCGTTTCATTATTTTTGAGCTTCCTTCTTTCCTCAAACATAAGTATTATTTCATCAGTTATCCACTCCTTCCTCTTTTCAGGTTTTTGTTTTCCAATTATCTCTTCAGCTGCTTTTATTAGGCCATCCCTCATATTTTCCCAATGTTGTTCTACATTCTCTATAGGATGCTGTTGTATTAGATCCTTAGCCCTTTCTTGGAACTCCTTCTGCGTCTCACGGTTTCCAAGCTTCCCTATATCCAGTTTTCCATTTCCTATTTTCTTCCTTATGCATTTGAACTTTAGTCGGCATTCCGCAACAACCATGTTGTGATCACTCACAATATCTGGGCTTGCGTATGCTCTAGAGTCTTTTAGTTGATTTCTAAATCTATTTTTGACTAGAATGTAATCAATTTGGTATCGTTCTCTATCCCCTGGTGACTTCCAGGTGTATCTTCTACGGGGGTGATGTTGAAACCACGTGTTCGATATTATCAGTTGATTCCTGTTACAAAATTCTATAAGTCGGTCTCCTCTATCATTCCTCTTACCAAGGCCGTAGCGTCCAACAGCTGGCTGTACCTCTTTATCTCCTACTATTGCGTTCCAGTCTCCCATGATTACCAAATTTGTTTCTCCTTTGATTCCTCTCAAGGCTCCATTTAACTCTTCATATACAGCTTCAACTTCCTCATCCTCCTGGTTTGTGGTAGGCATATAGACCTGTATCACAACCGTCTCTGTAGGTTTGGTATCCAGACTGACAAGTATTATCCTTCCTCCATATTGTATATATCCCTTCACTCTCTGCCCCAATTTTGGTCCCTAGACGACTGTAAAACCGCGGTCTGATCAGATGAGTCCCGATTTCAGTTGTTAAGAACTGATGGTAGGGTTCGAGTGCGGCACAGCCCACACGAAGTCATGAACCCAAGTTGTCGACAAGGCTCTCAGCAAGCTGGTGGGGGCGGTATAATGATGTGGGCTGTGTTTACAAGGCATGGACAGGGTCCTCTGGTCCAACTGAACCGTTCATTGACTGTTCGGCTGGTTAGAGACCATTTGCAGCCATTCGTGGACTTCATGTTCCAAACAACAGTGCCGTGTCACTGGGCCACAGTTGTTCGCGAATGGTTTGAAGAACATTCTGGATAATTTGAGCGAATGATTTAATCACCCACATCGCCCGACACGAATCCTATTGTAATATTTATGGGACACAATCAAGAGGTCACCGTTTTGCAATTGTCGACGGCTGTAGCGGCATTATGGCTCAATATTTCTGCAGGGGACTTCCAGCGACTTCTTTGAGTCCACGCCACGTCGAGTTGCTGCACTACACCAGATAAAAGGAGGTCCAACACGATAGTGGAAGGTATCCCATGACTTTTATCACCTCAGTGTATGTTCAAACCCTAGTCTACATCTACTCCCCAAACCACTGTACGAGGGGAGACCTAAAAGAAACCGGATTGTTGCCATAAAAAATTTGTTGATGAACCTTTTTACAAAATTACCTCAGTCGCCTTCAAAATACTCTCCATTACATGCGATGCACTTGTCAAGTCTCTTTTCCCACTGTTGGAAGCATGTTTGGAACTCTTCAAGTTTGATATTGTCCAGTGCCCTTTGCGAAACTGTTTTTACAGCCTTCACATCGTCATAACGCTCCCCATTTAGCGTTTTTTTTTTTTCATTCGTGGAAATAGGAAAAAGTCGCACGGGGCTAGGTCCGGCGAATACGGAGCGTGGGGAACGACAGACCACCTCTGAGGTGCCAAATAGTGGGTCACTCGTAAGGCCGTGTGTGCTGGAGCGTTGTCGTGATGCAGAATCCAGTCACCTGATCGCCAAAGTTACGGGCGTTTCCTTGTCACATCCTCTCGCAGACGCCTTAAAACATCCAAGTAAAAGTGCTGGTTAACAGTCTGGCCAGAGGGTACGAATTTCCGATGCACAATTCCACGAACATCAAAAAAAAAAAAAAAAAACAATGATCATCTTCTTCACATTTGACCTCAGTTGCCTTGCATTTTTTGGTCTGGGAGACTTGGGAGTCCTCCACTGGCTTTGACGCTTGCTTGGTTTCTGGGTCATACCCGTAACACCAACTCTCATCCCCTGTAATGACTTTGTTCAAGAAGTTTGGATCACGTGCAATCTCTGTTTTCAAGTCCTGACACACATTCATGCGAATTGTTTTTTGCTCCTGTGTGATAAGGCGCGGAACAAATTTAGCAGCAACACGTCTCATGTGCAAATCCTGACTCAAAATCCGCTGGCACGAGCCCCAACTGATTCCTACCTCTGCTGAAATTTGGTCGATCGTTTGGCGACGATCCTTTTCAATAATCTCCTCATTTCGCGATGTTGAAGGGCGTCCAGAACGAGCTTGGTCTTCAACACACATCTCACCACGTTTAAAGCGCCCAAACCACTCGAAAACCTGTGTGCGTCTCATAGCGGCCTCCTGGAAAGCTTCCTGCAGCATTTGGTGTATCTCCGTTACAGTTTTTTTTTTAAGCAGGAAACAAAATTTCACACACACTCTTTGTTCTTTTTAAGTTGCCATAACGACTTCGCAAAGGTAACCCGCCAACAGTCAGAGAAACACAATACCACACTTGCACGTTCAGCTCTACACTGACGCCGTCTGCACAGCTGTTTCATGAAGGTCTCTACTAACACTGTCTAGCGTGAGAACCCTGCACTACGTCTACGAGTGGCTGCGCCCTCGGAGACCGGTTTCTTTTGGGTCCCCCCTCGTATGGTGTAGTGCTGTGCCTGTCTTGTAGCATTTGCCGTGACGTTTTATTCTGACTGTGTGTGAAAAATATGAAGTTACACGTGTTTCTGATTCTAACTAAATTGTTAAGTCGCTCTGTATTTGGCTGGATGAAACTGTTGTCTGATCGGAGGGAGGCAGGGAGTGTATCACACCGCCACGACCACGCCGAAGTACATCTCGGCAGCAATTACTTGCCCTGTAAATTTCATCTTCCAGTTAACTTTGCAAAGAATCTAGTATCTGTTAAAAAGCAAGATATGTTTTAAGGTACTGTGCAAGGATCCGTAAAGAAGGAGTGAACCACACTGTAATAGACAAACGCACTTTTTATCGATAATCTGTTTCTGCTAAACTAAGTTAGATTCCTCAGAACGTACTTCTTGATATAGTAACACATCAGAGAAATCTCTCCCACACTACTCAACATAATTGTGTTTTTACAACGTTGTCTTACGACATCACACTCTCGAAGGGGAAGAAAAAGAAAGACGCATTACGAAGGAATTATCGGAATAGGACGGAAATCTGTAGATATGACGTACATGTATAGACAAACAAATGGTAACAATTTCAGAGACATTGGATGACATATTCAAGAGAAAGAGCCTCAGAAATTGAGTCAATAATGCGTTTGTTCACCTCAGTCCCTTACGAAAGCAGTTATTTGACTTCACATTGATTGGTAGACTTGTTGGATGGCCTTCTGAGGAATATCGTGCCAAATTCTGTCTAATTGGCGTATTAGATCGTCAAAATCCCCACCTGATTGGATGATCATGCCCATAAAGCTCCAGACTTCTCCATTGAGGAGAGATGCGACAACCTTGCTGGCCAAGGTGGGGTTTGACAAGCACGAATACAAGCACTAGAAACTCGCCGTGTGCTGAAGGACATTATCCTGCTGAAATGTCATCACAGATACGGTCGCAGGCTCGAATCCTGCCTCGGGCATGGATGTGTGTGATGTCCTTAGGTTAGTTAGGTTTAAGTAGTTCTAAGTCTAGGGGACTGATGACCTCAGATGTTAAGTCCCATAATGCTTAGAGGTATTTTATCATCACAGAATGGCTTGCCATGAAGGGCAACAAAACTGAGCCTAGAATATCGGCGACGTACCGCTGTGCTACAGTGATGCCGCAGATGACAACCAAAGGGACCTGCTATGAAATGAAGTGGCAGATCATTACTCGTGCTTGTCGGGATTTGTGGGCGTTACTGTCAGATTGGTATCCTAGTGCTTTCGGGGGAAAGGGGGGATGTCCACCACAGACTTTTTCGCTGGTCAACGGGAGTCACTGAGATTCTGGGCCGAAGACGTTTTTGAAGACGTCCTGAACAGTAGTGGGATAGCAATTTGGCTACCTCATACCATACGGCCATACGACTGGGAGTGATGGTCTGGGTTGCCACTTCATTTCCTAGGAGGACCCGTTGGGTTGTCATCCATGGCATCCTTAGAGCACAATGGTAGGTCGACGATATTCTACGCCATGTTTTGTTGCCCTTCACATGAAGCCATCCTGGGCTGACGAGCAGCAAGATAATGCACGCCCGCACGCGGCGAGAGTTTCTACTGCTTGCCAAACCCTACTTTGGCCAGAAAGCCGGATCTCTCCCAAATTAAGAACGTGTGGATAATTGTGGGCAAAGCCCTCCAACTAGTTCGGGATTTCGACGATCTATAGCGCCCGTCATTTGCATAGAATTTGACACAATATCCCTCAGGAGGACACTCAAAAGCTCTGTCAATCAATGCCGAGCCGGATAACTGCTTGCATAGGGGCAGAGGTGGACCTATGCGTTACCGACTTGCTCAATGTGTAAAGTTCTTTCTCTAGAATAAATCACCTAATTTTTCTGAAATTGTAATCATTTGTATGTCTGTACATGTACATCACATCTGCCCCATTCGAAAAGTTTCTTTGTGGTATCGATAGCTACAATGCCACAACGTAGGTGTGCTGTACTAGGTTGGCACTACGACACCGACGACAGCGCCCTCTAGCCGGCGCTGTGCAGCTCTACGAGCGCCGCTCCGGATTTGATGCCAAGCAGACGACCAAGCAACATTGTTTCTATTTCATGGTGGGCTAGCCACTACAGATTTTGCCTGTGTAACTTCTGTGAGCTTGAGACATCCGGCTTCGCACCTACGTGCTCCTCAGTTCAAAGTTATGTATTCATCTTCTTGCTAAAGTAAAGGTGATTTAAATTTACACTGCAGTACCGAGTGTTCTACCTCATCTGCTCCTCCTAGCTTCCTACGTTCGGCCTATCATTCAGTTTACAGGAACAGACCCACGCGCCGCCTTCCAGGCGGGATACAGAATCCTTCGTGGTGCGTCGGTTTTTTTTCTTAGAGTGTATATTTTCTTGTGCTGTAAACATGTCTGCAGCAGTAAGAGCCAGAACTAAATATGATAGCGTTCTAATTACTTGGTTAGTTGTAAGACGTGATAAGGAGAACTTGAGTGGAATAACGTGTCGTACTGATATATATCTTGATGATATTGGAATTCAAGATGCGAATAAACTTCAGACGGATAAGACATTTGCGAAAGAATTCACATAGAACGGAAGGTGCATTCGCAAATATAACAGAGGTACTGGTATTCAGTTAAATAGATCAGAATGTTTTTTCGGGCTCTGATCTTCAAGTAAAGATTTGAATGAGGGCTAGAGAAACAGAAAGACACCAGAGATATTAGCTGGTGAAAGGGAACTAGTATGATTCTAGTGAATTTGGTATTTTACCTGAGTAGTTAGCTCGACCAAGAAACGTATTTAGTCAGGCACTACGGTCTCCGAAGCTGCTATATACTCAATATACACCCATTAGCCAAAAGACTATGACCACTGTCCACCGAGAGACTGAATTCCGCCTGGAGGCGTTGCAGGCACATCACGCGGTAAGGAAAGAATGTAAGCGGATCAGAAACGAATGGGGAATCATTCTAGAGACGATGGAGACCGGAGGTGGAGAATCCACTGGCATAAGCGACTTTGGCAAAGCACTGAGTGGTATGGGCTAGCACCTGGGATCGGGGATCTAGGAAACGGGGAAAGTGGTCGGCTCTTCGCGTGCTACTGTCGTGACCATCTTTGAAGAATGGTTGTCAGACGATGAAACCACGAATAGAACGCTTCACACAGAACGTGGTGGTCGGAGGCTTGTCCGCTGTGTACAGCAGGATGGGCAGTGGTCTGTGGCAAGATCTGACGACGGGTACAGTGCATATGCAGGCAAAAGTGTTTCGGAGCATACCGTTCAACTCATGTTAGTGAAGATGGTTCAAATGGCTCTGAGCAGTATGGGACTTAACATCTGAGGTCATCAGTCCCCTAGAACTTAGAACTACTTAAGCCTAACTAACCTAAGGAAATCACACACACCCATGCCCGAGGCAGGATTTGGATCTCCGACCTTAGCAGTCGCGCGGTTACGGACTGAAGCGCCTAGAACCGCTCGTCCACCGCGGCCGACCATGTTAGTGAACATGGGGCTTTGTAGCAGGCGACCCCTATGTGTTCCCACTTTCAACCAACGAGTGCAGTATTCACAGGATCATGAACGTTGGACCGTGAATTGATGGAAACGTGTCGCCTTTTTAAGATGAGTCATGTCCTTGTTCACCTGGTTGATGGACGCGCCCGGCTACATCATCATCCAGGCGAAACGCTGCTCGAAACACGTATCGCGCCACGCATGCAGACCGATGGGGGATATTACGATTTGCGGGACATTCGCCGGGGATTCCATAGGACCTGTCATAGTAATCGAAGCTCACACGGCAGTTGTGGGCTAGGTTTGTATTGTTGCGGACCACCAGCATTTCTTTATGTTTTATTTCATCCCCGACAGCGGTGGCATCTTCCAGCATGCTAATTTCATTACACAAGGTCAGAATCGTGCTGAAATCATGTTGATGTCTCGACCACCAAATTATCCTCATCTGAACCCGATGGAACGCAACTGGGACGCTATCGGCCCACGAACCCCCGCCTCGTAATTTCCGGGAATAACGTGATCTCTGCATAGCCTTCTGCTGCCACGTACTTCCGGAAACAAGCCAAGTGCATGTATTCCGTGCCACGCAGAATTGCTGTTGTATTGCCTTCCAAGTGGAGCAACTCGCTATTAAGCACATAGGCGTAATGTTTTGGCCCGTCTGTGTATCAGCCAGCATATAGCAAAACACTATAGCTTCTGTCAGTATGCACCGGCGGAAAAATGCTTCTATCAAAGCAGAGAAAGGCGAATATGGTCCTGTTTAAAAGACTCTTGACTGAAAAGTGGGATACCAGCAGCCTCATTCTACCTTCTTCAGCTTGTTTAAAAAAATTTCCCACAAGTTTCGGCATGTGAACATGTTCGTACTCTTTTTCAGCTTGAAATCACGTCTCACTCCCACAAGTTCCCCTAACTGTAACTCACTCATAGTCAGTAGTTCATCGCTGCCAAGTCTCTCATACCCATCCACTCCCACTTGCCCTTTCTCACTCACTCATTAAGCCTAACTCATTGCCATTATCTCTTGTGTCACGCTGTTATTGTCTCCTGTCCCACAGCCACAGGCTCTTCCGTTCTGACCTGCTACTATAGTCTCCTCTCGCTCTCTCACTCGTACTACCTCATTCAGACCTTCCCAATCGTGCTGTCTCTTCCTCTCTTCCTCGTTGTCATTGTTGTGGGCTCTGAGTCTCATCATCACTGGCTGTCACCCACTTCCACTCTCGCCGTTATTTTATTCCTCTCGCACTGGTACCGTCTCCTTCACCCTTTTCCTAACACTGTTCTGTCGCTGTCGGCTGCACTGACTAGCCAAAACATTGTGACTACCTGCTTAATAGCTTGTTTGTCGATCTTTGGAACAAAATACATAACTGAACCTGCATATCAGGGATCCGACAGTTTGGTGGTAGGTTTGCGGAGGTATGTGGCATTAGATGTCTACGCACAAGTCATGTAATTCGAGTAAATAACGGGCCGCTGATCTGTGTATGCGGTGATGGCATCCGATAGCGACCCAGATGGGTGCCACAGCATTTACATCAGGCGAATTTGGTCGCCGAGGCATCAACGTGAGTTCACTATAATGCTCCTCAGATCACTGTAGCATGGTTCTGGCTCCTAGACACGGACAATTATACTGCTGAAAGTTGACTTCACCGTCGGGAAAGATATCAAGCATGACGGGATTCAGGTGATTCGCAGCTGTCAGCATGTCTTCAATTACTATCACAGGTCCCGTGTAAGCGCAGGAAAATGTTTCCCATAGCATAATGCTACTCCCACCAGCCTGCGCCTGCAACGCGCTGCACGTTTCGAGCCTCCGTTCACCTCGATGATGGCGTTTGTGGAGACGACCAGCAACCTAGCGTAGCAGAAATGTGATTCACGCGAAGAGCCGGCACGTTTCCATTGAGCGACGGTCGAATCCCGATGGTCCCGTGCTCACTGCTATTTTAACTGACGACGTCGTTCGTTCAACATGTAAACACGTAGGGGTGGTCAGCTGTGGAGCTCCATATTGAGCAATGTGTGATGACTGATGAGCTGAAACGCTTGAGCGTGCACCAGCGTTGTGTGAACCCTGGGTTCCTTATGGGGCGGCGGTTGGGTGGGTGGACTGCTGTGGCCTGTTAATGGAGTTTTGAACCATTGAGGGCTACGGCGGGACGAAGTCTCTCCGTCGTTTCTAGGTACCCGATTCAATACACAATACACACACTTCAACGTGGGGGTTGTCAGGTGGTAAACGGAGACACTTTACAGCATAATTTTCAGTGCTATGTTACTTTATAAAGTACCTTCTCGCCTCACAACGGATTTTACCTGCGTATTTTACGTGTACAAGCAGGGTAACAATGAACGTCTGTCTCTCGGAAACGGATAAAGATATGAAGAAAATTTTCAAGGTTGTGGGAGATCCGGATCTTACAAATATATCGTAAAAATTTCAGCCATTTGCCGCGCATAACCGTCTTGGAATCCGCGGCTCGGTTTTGTGGGAGAGAAAAAGGTGACCATGTTCGACAAGTAAACCTGCTCCGGCATGCGCGTCAACGAGTAAGTCATTTGGAACAGCAAACTGCGTATTTCAAACCAATGTAAGGGACGGCAGCATGCGGAAATAGTCCCGAACATTGCGTACGGTAACGATCGTAGTGTGACGCAGGTAGTGTCGCGTGGCAATAGTCCGCCTCTGCGTTAAGTCACGGACGTTTTAGACAGCAGCTTGATCGATTACAAAGGTGTGAATCATCTAGCGATCTGTGCAGTATACATGACGTGACAGACGATGTCTGTAGCTCTGTGAGACAGGCCAGGTTGGGCCTGTAAAGCAGAGCGTACTCGCACTTTTTAAACGTATTATTTTACTTCCTTGTGATACGCATAGATAGCGTGTAATACAATCTTATTTCATTAATTTTAGCACCAGTAGATAATATGTATCATGATTTTTGAACAAGTAGTCAAGCAATATAATCAATAATGTTCAAGGCAATACAGTAAACGAGCGCGCCGTGCGCGTGCGTGAATTAAAAAAAAAAAAAAATCTCCCGTGAAGGTTTGAAAGTTTCTGTGGCTGTTAAGTGCAAAAATTTCCACTGTATGAAAAGAATCGATGATAGATGAATGCATGAAGTCGTTGGTTCGATTCTCCCTAGGTGCAACATTTTTTTACGCTTATTAAAATTTAGTATCTACTATCAAATGTAAGTAGTAATTAATAGGTATCGAATCATAATTTATTAATAAAAATTAACATTTTTATTTTTAGTCTCGGAAGGAAATAAATTAAAACTCGATATAGAATTGCCTTATTGTTAAATAAGATATCAATAATACTCTCCGATCTCTAAAAAATGAAAGAAGAATGTTTTATTTTCTGTTTGATATTTCGCATTTTTGTATCAAATTTTAATGTATTTTCAGTATTCGCATTTTATCCAATTAATAATGTTCAACGGCGATTTTTTAAAATCTAGCATTGCGTCGTACTGCTTTCGGAAATCAGTGTCTGTGAACTGAGATTCGAAACCAGTACAAATATGAAGAAACTCGAAGAGCACCAGATTGTAAGGTCTCCGTGTAAGATAGCAGTTGTAGCTATTGATATGTAGTAATCCAGTTACATCCATTTGAAACCTAATACCCACGGAGTGGACTGTCGTTTCTAATCACCAATGAATTTGTACAGAAGATGCTGCTGTCAGACCATAATTATATTTCTCAAACAGTTTTGTGGATGACACTGCCTCACGTTTTATACTAGTTTGACGCCTAAGTCTCCTCCTGAGCTCCGTAAGACCCACAGAACGTGCCTGGCCCTCAGGTTCTGCTGCGGTACGCAAACGAAGAACGAAGTAGCTAATTTTCATCACCACACTCTTACACGTGATGTAACATGGACATGAGAACGTCGGGACAGAACCACCGTCTCTGTAATGGGCGCCCATCTATTTATCACGGAAACTTTTTAAATGAATTAGAAATTGCGAATAAGGGCTACCATCAGCTGTAGACTGGAATGACGACAGTGAAAATTTGTGCGGACAGGGACTCGAACCCGGATGTCCCACTTCAGTGGCTATCCGTGTACTACCAAAGGGTAGACCCAAACTTCCATATGTCGTCATCCATGCTTCTACCACCTGAGCTCGTAAATCGATTATGTATATTCCCGTACAAGTCAAACGATGTGCGTGAATGACGCTTGCCCGGTATCGGCAGATAAATACTATATTGCAGTGTCTGTGTTACTCTGATTACGATGCAAAGCTCTTGGACATGCATGCGTGTCCAAAGGAACTTTGCATCGTAATTAGAATAACAAAGTCACTGCAATATCGTATGGTACTTATTAGATGGCGACAGAAGTTTCTACGAAGTAGGTAACGGTCTACGTCTGTTAGGACAGGAAGCACGTACACACACATTTCAGATCACTGAAAGAAGCATAAAGTCAGTTCACGATCACAGAAAGGCGCCATTGTGGTACAGGAGACGCCGTTGGTTTTATTACTTTATGAACAAAACCGTCTAGATCACGTTATAGTTAATAAAACGTGGTCTAGACAGTTTTGTCTATAAAATTCAACGATGTAAAACAAAATTGGAAAAACAAGCTTTTAAGAGAAAAATTTAAAGCAAATGCAAGGCAAGGATCGTTTACATCCTCCCACAAAATTTCTGTAACTCGTGTCTGAAATTGTCCTGTATATTCGTGACTGTACTCCTAGTGATGACGGCTCTTCCCTAATATGAAAAAAATGCTGTCTCACAACGTTTCATAAACTTTGAGGAGCTTACAGATGTCTTCGAATTTTGTTTGTGGACGTAAGCGGTAGGATTCTATGGCGAAGTGTACAGAAAAACGCTACATTGGGGTGTAAGTACCTTAATGTCCCACAAAATTGTTTTGGTAAATGACTTAAGGTGGTTGGTTTTTATATGTTTATAGTAAAATGATGTCACGTGCGTTAGCGTTTTCTTATAACCGCCGGCCGCTGTGGTCAACAGTGTCGCCGCATTCTTGTTAAATGAAATAGCGCCGGCCAGCCAGGAGGCTCCAATAGACGTTCACCACATCCCAAATGAACTTTACCACCTAAAACATTTCTTCGTAGAATATAGTTACATTAGAATGGGAACACTCGAGAAATATGTCATCAAAGCCAAGAAAATATACCAAAACTTAATGAACTTTCAGACCAAGAACATCATGGAACAAAAATACGTCGGTCACTCTTGGCATGATATCTGGAGGAACATACACCACCCGTATTTACCAACAAAAGTGAGGTGATTGTAGTACTATTTTGTGAATAGGAAATTTCCAACGAACTCCAGACTACATTCCATTCCCCTGGCTGATTCTCCTTTGTGTACCACTTGCAACCTGATTGATACAGATGGACATCAATTTGTCTGTGGAAATGCGAATAATATATGGTTGTCAATCAGAAAAAAATTAACAACTATGCAGAGAAAAAACCGCCGTATTTGATAACGCCAGCGTGCCTTTTATATCCGGAAGAAGAGCTATACCCCACCTGGAAGAAAAATGCCGTCAACGGGTTGAAGGGACACGCTGTATTTTACCTGCTGTCCAGTAAAGAAAGGAGCGAAGGAGATTTTTGGACGTACATTTTCGACCAGCATCACAAGCTACTACGCATGAATAATTATTATGATACATACGCCAACTTCCTCAGAAGAACAGTCATGTGAACTCCATTTTCGATGATGCGATTCAGAACATGAAGAAACGAGAGACAATTTGATCTTTGAAAAAACAAATACGATCAAGTGACGAACATCGCTATCTGGTTTAGACTTGGATTTTCTAAAATGCCACGGAACCTGTAATTAATTTTAGTTTGTTTTATTACTTTTAAATGTCAGTTGAAAATTATGTACTACTGTTATGATTAATAAATTGGAAAAAAAAGCGGTTCTAGGCGCTTCAGTCCGGAACCGCGCTGCTGCTACGGTCGCAGGTTCGAATCCTGCCTCGGGCATGGATGTGTGTGATGTTTTTAGGTTACTTAGGTTTTAGTTGTTCTAAGTCTAGGGGACTGATGACCTTAGATGTTAAGTCCCATAGTGATTAGAGCGATTTGAACCATTTTGAACTTAATAACCATATGCAAGTTATTTTCGAATTGCCGTTTTACATGACACTCTTCGGCAGTAAGAAGACAATTTCACAACAGTTAAAAATATTTGGTGAAATACTCTTCAAAAATATGATCTGATATCAGTGAGATTGTAGTCCGGTTTTTCTTTAGAGCGTGATGATAGTTTAATACTCATCTATGCGAATGTCATCAGAGAGGGAACTAGTCAGTTGGAGAAGAAACGTGGAAGGCCTGCATTCACTATGATGTGGTCGAGGGAAACATTATAACCTTAAAACAGGATGCCTCCCCGATATTTTAATTCTGTTTGTCCTGAATATGGGTCCAGTATTTTTACCATAGTGCCACATTTGTCTTCGAATACCTCTGAACTGGTTCACGTGTACGTTTTGTATGGGTTCCGTCGCCTGAACGACACTTGTCACTCCTTCAGACCGACGTACAGACCTGTTTATTTTGCTATTTGTAACAATGAAACAATATATTTGATTGCACGAGTTCACTTAATGGCATAAAAATTACCTTCCACGGTTACTGTAGTGGAAACGACCAGTAGGCAGATTTATTTTCAACATGTGTCAGTTTTCAGCAGTTTTGTTTCTGGTATCCCTATCGGCGTTTCCTGTCTTCAGAAAAAGCAGGAAACGGTCAGTCTACGATTTTTCGTTGGATTTAAAAAAAATCTTAGTTAAGTCATCCATTACTTCACCACCAATTAAGTCATATTAATGAACCTGCATGTATTTGTATTTGCATACAATTGTTGAAGAATTAATAACAATCACCTGTGAACTATTTTATATCTTTGTAAATGGATTCCTTCACATTTTAACTTTTAGAAGCATTTTTAGTTCTATTACAGTTCCAAAACATTACTCTATCACAGTCTATACAGTCGCGATACTGTGGCTTTTGTTACCCCAGTACGATGCCAGCGCGCCAAGCGAACAGCAAGTGACACTTCTGAGTACGATATCGGATGACTGCTAGTACTAACGTTTGTATTGATTTATAACATAGTGTCCGCCCCCGGTAGCTGAGTGGTGCCGGCACGGTAGCTCAGCGTGTTCGGTCAGAGGGTTAACTGCCCTCTGTAATAAAAAAACTGAGTTAACGGATCAACGACGAACTGAAACGGGTGTCTTGCGACGTCCGCCCCGTGCAGATACAACGAACCAAAGCGAACAAAATGAGATTAAAAAAAAGAAAAGAAAGCGGCCAGCGCTTAACAAGTTTTCAATAGTTTCATTGTCTATTCGCAGAAAGTCGCTGTTATCATCTGGTTCTGAGAGAAATATTTCCTTTAGCAGATTTTCATGGGTAAACCTCTGTAAGCCATTCCCTGAACCATAGTCACGTTTTCTTCTTCTTCTTCTTCTTCTTCTTCGTCTTCTTCCAACTCTGTGCCAAAGTCAGTGCCAGGACTGCTTTGCCTGCATTTGTGGGCGTTCTCATTGTTAAAATACACACGAATAGCGTCTGCTTGGAAGTGAGGTTAAACTGACAAACATTGTTTGAACGTGTACCGACTTGCTTCACAAACCCGTGGCTAGATAAGAGCCATTTTGTCAAACACATTCGATCGTTTTCGCGGACCTTTTGAACGAGTCAAGACCATCCAGTTTCTCTTTTCCTCCTTCCCAAACTTCACGGAAGTTCTCTTACGGGACTAGTACTCCTGGAAGAGAGGATATGCAGCAGTTTGAAGAAATGAAGAGAAAGCGACTGCATTTCTCCTCATTTCAGCATAAGGCTGAACGTCACAACTCCAACGATCTGTCTTAGGCAGTCGTATCGAGGACTACACTTCTTTCCTTCCGTCATTCCTTCAGTTACAATTTTCAGCAACGACTTGTGACCTAATATGTGCTAAACCGTTCTACAGGGTTCCTCAGGAGGAATGGTTAGCATTGACGGATATCACAGGAACTATCGTTCCAAAGAAATGGGTCTACAACAATAAACGTCGGGTCTAAAATGCATATGGTGTGAGCACTTTTATTATCTTCGCTACTGCAAAGCACCTCTCTTCCGCTGGACAATGACTCATAGCTCTTAACTTACGCATTTTGCAGCCTATTTTACTACACTTTGTTTCCAATGATCTTCCCCGTCATCCTCTGTATATTGGTCATTTCTATTGAGACACCCTGTGTATCTCCGATGTATTTTATTCTTTATTAGCCATTTTTCCTCGTTGACTCTTTGCAGGACGTCTCCATTACTTACTCGAACAACTTATTTGACCTTATACAAACTATGGGAACACCATATTTCATATATCTCGAAGCTTACATACCTGTCTTTCCAGCTGTCGACATTTCGCATTCATACAGAGATGTGCTGTACTAAGCATAGCTTTCCATTTCTCTCTTTTGTGGTCGCACACTTAACATTTCTGTATATCAGCAGCTGTTCCTTTTTGTCCGAAGCACTATTGCGTTGTCAATCCTTGCCATTATATCTTTCTTCTTTGTATATTACGCTTCTTGGGCACCAAAATTCATTAGCCGTGTAACCTGCCTGCCAGCATATTTTTACAGATTCTATATGGCGATCAGGCATTGGTAGCGCATGGTTAATAAAGAGAACACATCGTACGAAACCTACGTGTTGCCTACGCGAAAATATCTCTCACGTCTAAGGAGTATTACAGTCATCAGCTCTTTAGTTTAAGTGAAAAGGTTCTTTTGAAAGGATAACAGTTCATACCATGTACTTCGTTTGAAGACTTCGTAAGTAAAATACGTCCTAACGATGGTTAGACCCAACCATGCTACTATAAGCAGTTAAGTTTAGTTTCATTCTCACATTGAAGTTTGCTGTTGCTATATTGCTTTTCCATATTAAACTATAACGCAAAGTTCTGCCGGATAAGTTGCACTCAGCTTCTTATTTTCCGGAGAACCTGCGATGCGTAAGAGACACGTTGGATTGCACCTTACTACTATCGATTCTCTCATGCAACCTCTTCATGAGTCTTTTTTCCCTTTTGGACATTTAACCATGCAGTATAGCCTCCTGTGCTTACGCCTTCGGTAAAGTGCACGCAAAATGCCGTGGCCTCTAGATGCGCAGTCGGCTGGGGAAGCTTGGGGAGAGAGGCAGTGGTGAGGAGTGCTGTAGGGGAAGTGCCGCTCGGAAGTGAAGCCTACACTCACATTTTTTGTAAATATTAAGTGGGGCCTCTCCACGCCCTCACTTGCATGGTAACAATTCAAAAAGATCTACTGTCACCTCTGCTTTCGTTAGTATCTAAAAAGAATTCCGCCGAAAATGGAAAGATTTATTTTCGCCTTTGTTGTTAACCATTTGTAGATTTCAGAGAAGCGCTATGAGTAGCGAATTTTTAGTAAAGCCTCCACGGTTCTGTGGTTGCCATGTCAAAATTTGCTTCTTTTGCCAAAACACAGGGACTGTTGACCTCAGATGTTAAGTCCCATAGTGCTTAGAGCCAAACCACAGCGGAGTTTACACTATCACACGTCACTAAAATGTTTTGAAGACACAGTTGCCAGAGAATTCTGAAACAGTAGTTTACTTTTCCTCAGTTCCTCACCTGATGAAAAAGCACATCTTCGGTACAAAGAAACGTGTAATGCCTTCACCTTGTTCCAAAACCCGTAGCATTTCTCGTTTCACTGACTATTGATGGCCCTTAAAAATTAAATTCTTAAACCGAAAAAGTCTGTAGTTATTGGAATAACACGGTAGATAATGAAATTTGACAATGAAGTATTACATAATAACGATATGGTAAAATATTCTCCTCCTTGCGTGCTGTCATTCGCCAGACACTCATTTCTATATCTGAAACCGTTTATGAAATATGAGGAATGTCGTGGATATTTCACTCTGGCTTTATCGCCGGGGCTTCGCGATCGCAACTGAATGTGCTATATCGGATCAATTCTCTCTAGTTTCGTGACAGATACCTCTACCCAAGTCTGGAGAAACATTCAATATGTTAGCTAAATTTCATACGTAACAACATATTACGTAATATGCACCAAACGCAATATCGTAGCGACCTCTATTTTTCATTGTACACTTTTCCTAATCTCTCGCATTGTCCTACTTTTACGTAAATATCACAATAATTACGACCATTAAAGAAATGATGGGCACATCATCATGAACCTAACATATCAACTTATAAGCAAAGCAAAAATGACATTTTTTTTTGCCGAATAGTTTCTATGTAATCGTTTGAGAAAGATTGCTGGGTGCGCGCCTCGATTCTGTCATCGCTGACTGAAAAGGTGGAAAACACTTATCGGTCTCCCCCTCCGAACAAACGAAAGAACTCGCCCAGCGCTTTGGGTGAAAACTGGTTGATGTGGGATACCAACACAAGTACAAGGATAGCGTACCAATAGGGACAAGAAAGGAGGCACGAAGGGCGCCAAAACAGAAATAACAATCATCCATTTATTGCACCATTACACACGCACATCATGATATAGGAGACGTAACAACAAACAGTGTGCATAATGAAGGCCGCACAATTTTACCAATGTAAGAAATTAAAATAATACTAGCATAAAATTAACTAAAGTGCCTTGAAGGAAATGTTTATGAGAAGAACACGACGGGGCCGCAAGGGATGAGGCAACACGATACTTAGGTGCACCAAAACAAACAACGGACACCAGGCCGCGCCAACAACGGACACTTAAGGCATGCAACTACTCTCTCCGTTGCGGTTCCGCGCGTTTCACCCAAGTAATAGCTACCTGAAACATTTTAATACTTCGAACAGTACACCAGTGATCAGCAAATTTAAAAAAAACAATAACACGACATAAAAATACAATAATTAAAGAAAATCACATGACTGAGCTTAAGGTCTTTCAGTAATTAACAGATTACGAAAGAGGTAAAGGGGGCATGTGGCACTATTAAATCGTCCGTAATTCAAAAATGGCTCTGAGCACTATGGGACTTAACATCTATGGTCATCAGTCCCCTAGAACTTAGAACTACTTAAATCTAACTAACCTAAGGACATCACACAACACCCAGTCATCACGAGGCAGAGAAAATCCCCGACCCCGCCGGGAATCTAACCCGGAAACCCGGGCGCGGGAAGCGAGAACGCTACCGCACGACCACGAGCTGCGGACGTCCGTAATTACACTACTTAATTTCTCAGTACCCAAGTTGCAATTAACGCAAAAAGAATTAAATCATTTAAGTGATAATGTTACTTTAAAATAATAATAATAAAGTACAAAAGAGGACCAAGAATGGCCCGATCAGTACTCCCCAGTGAAGTAGTTCACACAAATGGTACTCCACGGCTCCGAACACACAGCCCCATACAAAATGCAACACAACCACAGCGACCAGGCGTACTACCAGAACCACCAGGCAGTAAACCAAAATCGTACTAAGCCAAAACAAGGACTGACTTGTAAAATAACGAGACCTAGCCCGGGCCGGAAACAGACCAAATGCCGGGAAATCCATAAGAAACCTCAGCCAGCTTAATACCAAAACAACAATTTATGGACAATTTGCAAAACAAGACCTCTCAGTCCAGAGGCTTCCGTTCAGTCGCGAGGGTGGCTCCGACCCGCCTGCTGAGGTGCCAAGCGTCGTACGGAGTGCCGAATCAACCTTAACCTTCCTTAATGGAAAGCGGAAGCACCACAAGACAAAATAAATTCCAATCTAACTGCGCAAGGAAACTAAGGAGTGCCACTCGAAGACTATGCACTAGAAGATCAAACATAAAGCACCCAGACTAACGTGCCGCTGAACGACGCACTTCCATCACCAGCGTCTAGTAGAGTACGGATGGTAAACGAGGATAGCAATCCCAGCGACGGAGAGACAGGAGGACGAAATGACATCCCGCCGCACATAGAAGGTATTTCAAACTCAGGCTCGAGACACTACAACAGGCGAGATTTTGCTCCCCTTGCGAATCAATTTAAACGGCACACCACGCCGCTGTCCACACTATTAACCGTAAAATCACGGTCCGGTCTTCCCATCGGGCCCCACTCGGCGTCCAGACGCAAACAACTCCAGCCGAGCCGAACTGTCTTCACGCCAAGGCAGCCACCTCTTACCTCCTAACACGCCTCCAGCTAAGCCCCGGCCAGCGATCACACACGGAAACAACCGCCTAACGCCAAAGCGCCATCTGAGAGAAAACTCAGCACTAAGATCGATACGGACTTGGAAATAAGCGAGCACCGTAACACTGGTCACTGCGCATCAGCCACCGTATCCTACGCGAATTACGCTAGTGTAATTGAGTGATAGTGACTGACAAGTGAAACCGTTTATAACAACAATTGGACCTGGCTGTACAGTATGACGCCAGTAACTGGCGTAGTCTACCGGCAGCAGACCAGCGGTAATCGCTGTGCGGTCGCGTTACAGGCTGACGGGAAGGCTTCGGTGGACAGGCTGGCAGCAGAGGGACGGCTCGTGGCGGCGACCGTGAACATCGATATCAAACAGTTGCCGGCAGTGGCGTGGCCACCGTGTGTACTCCGCAAACAAGCTACCCTGCCGTGTGACACACTTTGCCGAACAACTGTAATTTATTGCTCGAGCACCACTAGTCAGTTAGCTCCGATTTGATTTTATCGAGGGCATTGTAATAATTCATAAAGCAGTTAAAAAAGAGGATATATAGCATTCATGGAGAACTAACACACGTGAATATTAATGGAAAGCAGTTCAGCTGTGTAAGCGGTTGGAAATAACTGCCAGTGGGGTACTGGAATGTTGCATTTCTGTAATAACCTCTTCGTACATCAAATAATAAACGACGCTGTTACATAAGCTATTTTCCCAAGCTCTTCGGTTTCGAACGCGAGACGTACTTTGTCTGACGCCTGAATACATGAAATGTTGACTCTTCCAAGTCAATGTTTCTCAAATTGGGGTCCGTTGGACACAGCCAGGGGGGTCTGCGACGCCAAAAAATTGCAATTTGTTGTTGGAAGGGGGGGGAGGGGGAGGGGGAGGAACTCACAGTTGTTATGCAAGATGCTTTAGCAGCGTGAAAATGCCCGAGTGTTGGAAATGTGTTCTGTATGAACTTACTAAATCACGTTCTTTAAGTTCCCGTCTTTTCACAGTTTTACGTGAAGAAATAGGAAGTGGACATTCTCTACTTTTCTTACATATTGAAGTGCGTTGGTTGTCAAGAGAGGAAGTTCTGTGCGGTTTCTGTGAGCTGCGTGATGAAGTGTGCGTGTTTCTTTTAGACAATCAACATTCTTGTTGCACTGAGAAATTGTGTTTTTGATTGGTTGATGAAAGTGGCCTATTACGTGTATATTTTGTCCTCTCTCAACGAACTGAACTTAGGCCTGCAAGAAAGAAATGTTAATATCTTCCAGATTACAGTTGAAGCTACGATTAAGAGACTGCAGTTCCAGTGCAAAACACTGACTAGTCATCATTACCAATGCTCAAGGAGGTAATTGATTTTTCACGTGAAAAACTCTATGCTTAAGAGCTCAAAACATTTGTAAGGAAGGACACTTAAGAGCGTTAGCTGCAAGTTGTCGAGAATACTTCCGTGTCCCACAATCTGGTAATTGTTGAACTGAAAATCCTTTCACTAATGTAAAAATCCATGAAATACAAGGTATGAATTTCTGTGACACAGAACAAGAACAGCTGTTGGAATTATCCTGCAATACTTCATGGACAAACGTTATCAAAGAAAATGAACTGTGTAACCTTTGGTTACGTGTACGCTGTGAGAATGAAGAGTTGTCTAAAAAAGGCATTGCAGCATTTGAGGCCTTTCTCTACCACTTACTTACGTGGAGAGATCTCTTCTGCTGTTTTCGGTATTAAAACCTGAAATCATCTTAATGTGGAATCGGACCTAGCCCGCATCTCGTAGTCGTGCGGTAGCGTTCTCGCTTCCCACGCCCGGGTTCCCGGGTTCGATTCCCGGCGGGGTCAGGGATTTTCTCTGCCTCGTGATGGCTGGGTGTTGTGTGATGTCCTTAGGTTAGTTAGGTTTAAGTAGTTCTAAGTTCTAGGGGACTGATGACCATAGATGTTAAGTGGTGGTGGTGGTGGTTAGTGTTTAACGTCCCGTCGACAACGAGGTCATTAGAGACGGAGCGCAAGCTCGGGTTAGGGAAGGATTGGGAAGGAAATCGGCCGTGCCCTTTCAAAGGAACCATCCCGGCATTTGCCTGAAACGATTTAGGGAAATCACGGAAAACCTAAATCAGGATGGCCGGAGACGGGATTGAGCCGTCGTCCTCCCGAATGCGAGTCCAGTGTGAGATGTTAAGTCCCATAGTGCTCAGAGCCAGCCAATCGGACCTAAGATTGATAGTGACAAAACTTATTCCAGATTCCAATGGAAAAACTGCAAAGAATTTCGTTCCTCCTCACATTAGTGACCCAGCATTTCAGAACATTGGTTATCAAATGGATTTCCGTAAAAAAAAATTTAAAAAAATCTAGACTGCTTTTCAGTCGCTGTATTAGTGTACTGTTGCTGTATTAATGTAAGGTACTGTACTTTCAAATAAAATTTCTTTCACTAGGCGACAATCAAGTATCTTCAGAATAAATTGCTTGCTGGGGTATTTTTCTTGATCTTTTTCTTGTCGGTGATGGACTAATTAGAGTCATGTTTCAATACCATATGAAATTTCAGGTAGCATACAATGGGACCGCAGATCACTTTCCGAATAAACAGGGGGTCCGATATATCGGAAAGTTTTAGAAACACTGTTCTAAGTTAACTACACTCCTGGAAATTGAAATAAGAACACCGTGAATTCATTGTCCCAGGAAGGGGAAACTTTATTGACACATTCCTGGGGTCAGATACATCACATGATCACACTGACAGAACCGCAGGCACATAGACACAGGCAACAGAGCATGCACAATGTCGGCACTAGTACAGTGTATATCCACCTTTCGCAGCAATGCAGGCTGCTATTCTCCCATGGAGACGATCGTAGAGATGCTGGATGTAGTCCTGTGGAACGGCTTGCCATGCCATTTCCACCTGGCGCCTCAGTTGGACCAGCGTTCGTGCTGGACGTGCAGACCGCGTGAGACGACGCTTCATCCAGTCCCAAACATGCTCAATGGGGGACAGATCCGGAGATCTTGCTGGCCAGGGTAGTTGACTTACACCTTCTAGAGCACGTTGGGTGGCACGGGATACATGCGGACGTGCATTGTCCTGTTGGAACAGCAAGTTCCCTTGCCGGTCTAGGAATGGTAGAACGATGGGTTCGATGACGGTTTGGATGTACCGTGCACTATTCAGTGTCCCCTCGACGATCACCAGTGGTGTACGGCCAGTGTAGGAGATCGCTCCCCACACCATGATGCCGGATGTTGGCCCTGTGTGCCTCGGTCGTATGCAGTCCTGATTGTGGCGCTCACCTGCACGGCGCCAAACACGCATACGACCATCATTGGCACCAAGGCAGAAGCGACTCTCATCGCTGAAGACGACACGTCTCCATTCGTCCCTCCATTCACGCCTGTCGCGACACCACTGGAGGCGGGCTGCACGATGTTGGGGCGTGAGCGGAAGACGGCCTAACGGTGTGCGGGACCGTAGCCCAGCTTCATGGAGACGGTTGCGAATGGTCCTCGCCGATACCCCAGGAGCAACAGTGTCCCTAATTTGCTGGGAAGTGGCGGTGCGGTCCCCTACGGCACTGCGTAGGATCCTACGGTCTTGGCGTGCATCCGTGCGTCGCTGCGGTCCGGTCCCAGGTCGACGGGCACGTGCACCTTCCGCCGACCACTGGCGACAACATCGATGTGCTGTGGAGACCTCACGCCCCACGTGTTGAGCAATTCGGCGGTATGTCCACCCGGCCTCCCGCATGCCCACTATACGCCCTCGCTCAAAGTCCGTCAACTGCACATACGGTTCACGTCCACGCTGTCGCGGCATGCTACCAGTGTTAAAGACTGCGATGGAGCTCCGTATGCCACGGCAAACTGGCTGACACTGACGGCAGCGGTGCACAAATGCTGCGCAGCTAGCGCCATTCGACGGCCAACACCGCGGTTCCTGGTGTGTCCGCTGTGCCGTGCGTGTGATCATTGCTTGTACAGCCCTCTCACAGTGTCCGGAGCAAGTATGGTGGGTCTGACACACCGGTGTCAATGTGTTCTTTTTTCCATTTCCAGGAGTGTATTTTAAATACCGAAACAGCGTCATGAATAAGTTTTTGTATGTAGGGGTAGGAGTAGCCCTTTGCAGCGCTAAAGCATTGTAGTGGTTTATGTGCGTGATAGAGAGTATTTCTTGAGAGAAGTCACTTTCCTGCATAGGTTTTTATTTTGAAGTTCGCTGGCATGCACTCCACTCCATTCCATTTTGAGACGACGTCTAAGGCTTGTGTATTTTAATTTCATGGGTGTTATGCTGGCACAGTGCCCGAACCCGCGTAAGGGTAGCATTTTTTTCCCTTTTCGCATATGGATTTCACGCCTGAGACGGTAGCTAGGTAATGCCCAAGGGGGCGAAGTTTGATAATCGCCAAATAATGAAATAAAGTGGTTATTTCTATGGAATAAAATACTGACACAGTCACTTGTTACTAATATTTTTTTAGCACGACTCATTTCGGCAGCATGATGCCATCATCATGTGCATTTGCAGTTCCTTTGCATTGTAATTAAAATGAATTTGGGTTATTTAACTTAACTGTGTGTGCCAGAGGTTATGTGTCGAGAAAGACGCCTGTTCAGGAAGGTAAGTGTGTTGTAGCATGTATATTAAGTGATAAGCAAGATTAGCAACTTTGTTAGCGCATTTGCTTACATTTTGTTAGTAATTTCGTTTTCTGGCGCATACGGCACAGTTGTAGATAGATCACAGCGTATCACTATCTTTTGTTTACGTCAACCCAAACAGTCTTAAAAACAAAGATAAACTTTCTTTCAGGAGTGCTAGTTCTGCAAGGTTCGCAGGAGAGCTTCTGTAAAGTTTGGAAGGTAGAAGACGAGATACTGGCAGAAGTAAAGCTGTGAGTACCGGGCGTGAGTCGTGCTTCGTTAGCTCAGATGGTAGAGCACTTGCCCGCGAAAGGCATAGGTCCCGAGTTCGAGTCTCGGTCGGGCACACAGTTTTAATCTGCCAGGAAGTTTCATAAACTAGTTTCTCTTGCTAAAACAGTAGAGTATAGTGAAGATAAAACATTCATATCTAGATGTATGTATGTCATGGCAAATATTAGGTGAGTAGTTGGTAAAGACATTTTTCTTAAAGGCAAAACCGCGCTAGACTACCAAAACAGATGCAATAAACACATAAATGTCTACCACACTAAAAACTATAATAAATCAGCAATAACCACCCACGTCAAAAACGTACGCCACCCATTTCATGATATTGTGCGTGATCTTTATACACTATGTGATCGAAAGTATCCCGACACCTGGCTGAAAATGACTGGCTCCCTCCATCGCTAATGCTGGAATTCAGTATGGTGTTGGCCCACCCTTAGCCTTGATGACAGCTTCCACTCTCGCAGGTATAAGTTCAATCAGGTGCTGGTAGATTTCTTGGGGAGTGGCAGCCAATTCTTCACGGAGTGCTGCACTGAGGAGAGGTATCGATCTCGGTCAGTATGGTCTGGCACGAAGTCGGCGTTCCAAAACATCCCAAAGATGTTCTATAAGATTCAGGTCAGGACTCTGTGTAGGCTAGTCAATTACAGGGATGTTATTGTCGTGTAACCGCTCCGCCACAGGCCGTACATTATGAACAAGTGTTCGTTCGTGTTGAAAGATGAAATCGCCAACCCTGATTTGCTCTTCAGAAGTGGGAAGCAAGAAGGTGCTTAAAACATCAGTGTAGACCAATGCTGTGATAGTGCTACGCAAAACAACAAGGGGTGCAAACCCCCTCCATGAAAAACGCGACCACACCATTACATCACCGCCTCCGAATTTTAATGTTGCACTACACACGCGCCGGCCGCGGTGTTCTAGCGGTTCTGGCGCTGCAGTCCGGAACCGCGGGACTGCTACGGTCGCAGGTTCGAATCCTGCCTCAGGCATGGGTGTGTGTGATGTCCTTAGGTTAGTTAGGTTTAAGTAGTTCTAAGTTCTAGGGGACTTATGACCTAAGATGTTGAGTCCCATAGTGCTCAGAGCCATTTGAACCATTTTGAACTACACACGCTGGGAGATGCCGATCATCGGGCATTCGCCATACCCAGACCCTTCCATCGGATCAGCACATTGTGTACCGTGATTCGTCAACGCACACAACTTCTCACTGTTCGATCGTCCAATGTTTACGCTCCTTATACCAAGCGAGGCGTCGTTTGACATTTACCGGCGTGATGTGTGGTTTATGAGCAGCTGCTCGACCATGAAATCCAGGTTTTCTCACCTCTCGCCTAACTGTCATAGTACCTGCAATGGATCCTGATGCAGTTTGGAATTCCTGTATGAAGGTCTGGATAGATGTCTGCCTATTACACATTACGACCCTCTTCAACTGTCGCGATCACTGCCAGTTAACAGACGAGGTCGGCCTGTACGCTTTTGTGCTGCACCTGTCCCTTCACGTTTCTACTTCACTCTCACATCGGAGACAGTGGCCCTAGGGATGTTTAGGAATGTGGAAATGGTTCAATGGTTCAAATGGCTCTGAGCACTATGGGACTTAACATCTGTGGTCATCAGTCCCCTAGAACTTAGAACTACTTAAACCTAACTAACCTAAGGACATCACACACATTCATGCCCGAGGCAGGATTCGAACCTGCGACCGTAGCGGTCACGCGGTTCCAGACTGAAGCGCGTTTAACCGCACGGCCACACCGGCCGGCGAATGTGGAAATCTCGCGTACAGTCGTATGACCACGTTCGAAGTCCGTGAGTTCCGCGGAGCGCCCCATTCTGCTCTCTCACGATGTCTAATGACTACTGAGGTTGTGGCAGCATAATGCACCTAGTATGAAAAACGTATTATTTTGGGGATGTCCGGATACTTTTGATCACGTAGTGCATATTGCCTAAAATGGACAAGAGATACCAAATAGACTTTTATGAAGATCTGGAAATATTCAGTTATGGTACAGTACTCGGAGACATGTTACTAAATGAAAAATTTAAAAATTATAGTATTAACTTATGTAAAAACTCCTCCAATGTTGAATGCCTATTTCATTCACTTATGATGATGTATCTCTAGCCATACGCTAAATAAATAAATAAATAAATAAATAAATACGTATAAATGTTTAATCTTCAGTGTGCACTACTGTATTTACAATAGAAACTAGTTGACCTTTGCTTTTAAGACTCTTTGGGTTGATGTAAACAAAAGCGTTAAGTTGTGGTGTACTTTTTACTGTGCTGTGTGTGCCAGAAAACGAAATTACCAAGAAAAATGTAAGTACATGCACTAAAAATGGATAATCACGCTTATCACTTTATGCACACACTATGACACATTTATCTTCCTGACGAGGCATCTTTTTCGACACACAACCTCAATGGCACACAGAGCAAAGGAAACTAACCCCTCTTCATTTTAATTACACTGTAAATGCACCTGATGATGGCAGCATGCTGCCGAAACGCGTCAAAGCCGTGTATATTATTTCATAAAAATCTTACAGCGCAGTTCTCAAATAACGTCCATGTAACATGGATAAATTTAAAGTGGTTATTTCAAAATAAAGCAGCCCATGCAGGAAAATGACTTTCCACAGGAAACTGCGGCCCGGTACATACAAAGGACTCGTTGGAACAGAAAACTGAAAGAAAGTTTTGTACGCACAGTGATGTACTTAATTTGTTCAATTACATTTTAAACTGTAACACATAACTAATATTGATGGAGGAAAATGTGTTTACGATGAGAATTTGGATCAACGCCTAGGGTCGCTAATTATTCGTCGTTAGTGGTGTTTCGTTTACACGTGCAAAATCTCTTCATTTCTGACCATCCCGTGCATATACCATAAATTTAGAAGAAATCGCTGACGACGCGTAGGCGCGGTCCCCTTGTCAAAAACCCTTGTGATAGCAGCCGGTTCAGCGTCTCCTCCTCTAACATTGGCGTCATCTGGATGCGGTATGGAGGTCCATGGGCTTAGCACACCACTATCACGGCCGTTCTCAGCTTTTCAGACCTAGGACCCTTTATTTATAATCCATGAAGTTCCTTAGCTAGTATCACGAGACTGAGTGCATCCCTTCCACCATGGAAAAAATCGCTGGCGGTACTAGGCATTGAACCTAGGTAGTCCGCATGGCAGAGCGCTCAGCTGTGGAGCCGGACGTTGCATAATGTATACCAACGTATAAAAAAAATTATGCTAAAGCCATCTTTGTGACAGTTTGGGGACGTCTCAACTTATGCTCGTCTTTACTCATTTATTTAATTACACTGAGGTGACAAAAGACATAGGATACCTCCTAATTTGATGTCGGACCTTTTTTTGCCCGGCGTAGTGCAGTAACTCGACGTGGTATGGACTCGACAAGTCGTCGGAAATCCACTATAGAAATAGCGAGCAATGCTGCCTCCATAGTCGTCCACAGTTGCGGAAATGTTACTGCTACAGGATTTTGAGCGCGGAGTGACCCCTCGATTACGTCCCCTAAATGTTCGATGGGATCTGATGTGTCGACAGAAGTGCCGACACAGTGTGGTTTGAGGAGACCGAAATGTACGCTATAAGCTCACGCAGGATGGCGTGAGGTCTGAAACAGGATACGTAATGAATGCTATAAAGAAACGTACGTGGCTTCTGGAATACTTAACTTTAATCCATCATTTGTATACATCGTTCTTGATGAGACATGCTTCATACGATAACTATCAATTGCTATGGCGCCTTGCTAGGTCGTAGCCATTGACTTAGCTGAAGGCTATTCTAACTATCTGCTCTGCAAATGAGCGAGGCTTCGTCAGTGTGCATCGCTAGCTAAGTCGTCCGTACAACTGGGGCGAGTGCTAGTCCGTCTCTCGAGACCTGCCGTGTGGTGGCGCTCGGTCTGCGATCACTGACAGTGGCGACACGCGGGTCCGACATGTACTAATGGACCGCGGCCGATTTAAAGCTGCCACCTAGCAAGTGTGGTGTCTGGCGGTGACACCACAGGATCCATGTCGGGCGATCTGGATGGTTAAATCATTTCTTCGAGTTGTCCATGTTGTTGTTGTTGTGGTCTTCAGTCCTGAGACTGGTTTGATGCAGCTCTCCATGCTACTCTATCCTGTGCAAGCTTCTTCATCTCCCAGTGCCTACTGCAACCTACATCCTTCTGAATCTGCTTAGTGTATTCATCTCTTGGTCTCCCTCTACGATTTTTACCCTCCACGCTGCCCTCCAATGCTAAATTTGTGATGCCTTGATGCCTCAAAACATGTCCTACCAACCGATCCCTTCTTCTAGTCAAGTTGTGCCACAAACTTCTCTTCTCCCCAATCCTATTCAATACCTCCTCATTAGTTACGTGATCTACCCACCTTATCTTCAGCATTCTTCTGTAGCACCACATTTCGAAAGCTTCTATTCTCTTCTTGTCCAAACTAGTTATCGTCCATGTCTCACTTCCATACATGGCTACACTCCATACAAATACTTTCAGAAACGACTTCCTGACACCTAAATCTATACTCGATGTTAACAAATTTCTCTTCTTGAGAAACGCTTTCCTTGCCATTGCCAGTCTACATTTTATATCCTCTCTACTTCGACCATCATCGGTTATTTTACTCCCTAAATAGCAAAACTCCTTTACTACTTTGAGTGTCTCATTTCCTAATCTAATTCCCTCAGCATCACCCGACTTAATACGACCACATTCCATTATCCTTGTTTTGCTTTTGTTGATGTTCATCTTATATCCTCCTTTCAAGACATTGTCCATTCCGTTCAACTGCTCTTCCAAGTCCTTTGCTGTCTCTGACAGAATTACAATGTCATCGGCGAACCTCAAAGTTTTTACTTCTTCTCCATGAATTTTAATACCTACTCCGAATTTTTCTTTTGTTTCCTTTACTGCTTGCTCAATATACAGATTGAATAACATCGGGGAGAGGCTACAACCCTGTCTCACTCCTTTCCCAACCACAGCTTCCCTTTCATGCCCCTCGACTCTTATAACTGCCATCTGGTTTCTGTACAAATTGTAAATAGCCTTTCGCTCCCTGTATTTTACCCCTGCCACCTTCAGAATTTGAAAGAGAGTATTCCAGTCGACATTGTCAAAAGCTTTCTCTAAGTCTACAAATGCTAGAAACGTAGGTTTGCCTTTTCTTAATCTTTCTTCCAACATAAGTCGTAAGGTCAGTATTGCCTCACGTGTTCCAACATTTCTACGGAATCCAAACTGATCTTCCCCGAGGTCGGCTTCTACCAGTTTTTCCATTCGTCTGTAAAGAATTCGCGTTAGTATTTTGCAGCCGTGACTTATTAAACTGATAGTTCGGTAATTTTCACATCTGTCAACACCTGCTTTCTTTGGGATTGGAATTATTATATTCTTCTTGAAGTCTGAGGGTATTTCGCCTGTCTCATACATCGTGCTCACCAGATGGTAGAGTTTTGTCATGACTGGCTCTCCCGAGGCTATCAGTAGTTCTAATGGAATGTTGTCTACTCCCGGGGCCTTGTTTCGACTCAGGTCTTTCAGTGCTCTGTCAAACTCTTCACGCAGTATCTTATCTCCCATTTCGTCTTCATCTACATCCTCTTCCATTTCCATAATATTGTCCTCAAGTACATCGCCCTTGTATAAACCCTCTATATACTCCTTCCACCTTTCTGCCTTCTCTTCTTTGCTTAGAACAGGGTTGCCATCTGAGCTCTTGATATTCATACAAGTGGTTCTCTTCTCTCCAAAGGTCTCTTTAATTTTCCTGTAGGCAGTATCTATCTTACCCCTAGTGAGACAAGCCTCTACATCCTTACATTTGTCCTGTAGCCATCCCTGCTTAGCCATTTTGCACTTCCTGTCGATTTCATTTTTGAGACGTTTGTATTCCTTTTTGCCTGCTTCATTTACTGCATTTTTATATTTTCTCCTTTCATCAATTAAATTCAATATTTCTTCTGTTACCCAAGGATTTCTATTAGCCCTCGTCTTTTTACCTACTTGATCGTCTGCTGCCTTCACCACTTCATCCCTCAGAGCTACCCATTCTTCTTCTACTGTATTTCTTTCCCCCATTCCTGTCAATTGTTCCCTTATGCTCTCCCTGAAACTCTCTACAACCTCTGGTTCTTTCAGTTTATCCAGGTCCCATCTCCTTAAATTCCCACCTTTTTGCAGTTTCTTAAGTTTCAATCTGCAGTTCATAACCAATAGATTGTGGTCAGAATCCACATCTGCCCCAGGAAATGTCTTACAATTTAAAACCTGGTTCCTAAATCTCTGTCTTACCATTATATAATCTATCTGAAACCTGTCAGTATCTCCAGGCTTCTTCCATGTATACAGCCTCCTTTCATGATTCTTGAACCAAGTGTTAGCTATGATTAAGCTATGCTCTGAGCAAAATTCTACAAGGCAGCTTCCTCTTTCATTCCTTCCCCCCAATCCATATTCACCTACTATGTTTCCTTCTCTCCCTTTTCCTACTGATGAATTCCAGTCACCCATGACTATTAAATTTTCGTCTCCCTTCACTACCTGAATAATTTCTTTTATCTCGTCATACATTTCATCTATTTCTTCATCATCTGCAGAGCTAGTTGGCATATAAACTTGTACTACTGTAGTAGGCATGGGCTTTGTGTCTATCTTGGCCACAATAATGCGTTCACTATGCTGTTTGTAGTAGCTAACCCGCACTCCTATTTTTTAATTCATTATTAAACCTACTCCTGCATTACCCCTATTTGATTTTGTATTTATAACCCTGTAATCACCTGACCAAAAGTCTTGTTCCTCCTGCCACCGAACTTCACTAATTCCCACTATATCTAACTTTAACCTATCCATTTCCCTTTTCAAATTTTCTAACCTACCTGCCCGATTAAGTGACCTGACATTCCACGCTCCGATCCGTAGAACGCCAGTTTTCTTTCTCCTGATAACGACGTCCTCTTGAGTAGTCCCCGCCCGGAGATCCGAATGGGGGACTATTTTACCTCCGGAATATTTTACCCAAGAGGACGCCATCATCATTTAATCATACAGTAGAGCTGCATGTCCTCGGGAAAAATTACGGCTGTAGTTTCCCCTTGCTTTCAGCCGTTCGCAGTACCAGCACAGCAAGGCCGTTTTGGTTAATGTTACAAGGCCAGATCAGTCAATCATCCAGACTGTTGCCCCTGCAACTACTGAAAAGGCTGCTGCCCCTCTTCAGGAACCACATGTTTGTCTGGCCTCTCAACAGATACCCCTCCGTTGTGGTTGCACCTACGGTACGGCCATCTGTATCGCTGAGGCACGCAAGCCTCCCCACCAACGGCAAGGTCCATGGTTCATGGGGGGGGAGTTGTCCATAATGTTCTTCAAACCAATCGCGAACAAATTGTGGCCTGGTAACATATTTGGGAATATGAAGTCAGTGAATGGCTGCAAATGGTCTCTAAATGCCTAACATAACCATTTACAGTTAATGATCGATTCAGTTGGACCAGAGGACACGGTCCATTCCATGGTCCTAAACACAGTCCGCACCATTATGCGACCACCTCCAGCTTGCACAGTGACGTGTTAACAACTTGGGTCCATGACTTCGTGGGGTCTGCACCACACCGCACCCTACCTTGAGCTATTACCAACTGAACTCGGGACTCGTCCGACCAGAGCACGGTTTGCTGGTCGTCTAGGGTCCAACCAACCGATATGATCACGGACCCAGGAAAGACACTGCAGGCGATGTCGTGCTGTTAGCAAAGGCGCTCACGTTGGTCGTCTGCTGCCACAGCCCATTAACGCCAGATTTCGCCCCACAGTCCTAAAGGATACGTTCGTCGTACATTCCACATTCATTTCTGCTGTTATTTCACGCGGCGTTGCCTGTCTGTTAGCACTGACAACTCTACGCAAACTCCGCCGCTCCCGGACGTTAAGTGAAGGCCGACGGCCACTGCTTCGTCCGTTGTGAGGGGTAATGCCTGGCGTTTGGTATTCTCGGCACACTCTTGACACTGTGTATCTCGGAATACTGAATTCCCCTAACGATTTCCGAAATACAATGTCCCATGCATCTACCTCCAACAACCATTCCGCGTTCAAAGTCTAACTCCCGTCGTGCGGCCATAAACATATCGGAAATCTTTTGCACGTGGATCACCTGAGTAGAAATGACAGCTCCGCCAATGCACTGCCCTTTCATACCTCATATAAGCTATACTACCACCATCTCTGTATGTGGATGTCGCTAAGAATTTTTCACCTCAGTGTCTTTTGTTTATAGCTGCTTTTTACGTGACGGGAATGAGACATATTAAATACTGAATTTTCCAAGAATTGTTCGAAGGACTTTGTATACTTGTGGCTTCAGTTCACATCGCCATTGTTAACTGCTCCCTGGCCTGTTAACTGTGCGTGCTGTTTGACCTATCTTTCAGTGATGGTATCTAGGACTTCCCCCGAAATAGGCTTCCCCTGTTACAGAAAATTATTCGTGGATGCTGTTACACTGGTCATATTTCAACACTAGGAAGGCCGCCCACTTCGCTAGACGTGAGGTAACACATCTAAATCCAATGTTCAGTAAACAATGTCGGCGATTGCAAGATCTCATCACATTAGTTATTGATTTAAAAGCCAGAATGGGTTTTTGTAAGATTTTTTTTAAATTCTGCATTCACGCGGCGGTAACTCGATAACCATTGAAAACTGGCCTCATGTTTATACGAAGAGCTAGGCCTGTTGACACAGTCCCACCTCAAATACGTGCTGTTTTCTACACGCGCTCCGTAAATACCGCCATTTTGAAACACTAAAACAGCTCCAAAATTGTCAAGGCTTTCCTGGACACTTGTTGACAAATTGCCTGTTGGCTTCTGTCTCGGGTTCATCGCCTGAAGTTTGTTTGACGACTTTTGTTGTTGGTCAAACGAACGTCGCCGAAGAACCCAGAACACAAGCCAACAGGCAGAGTGTCACTAGAACAGCTGTTAGCGTGTGGTTATTTGTGCTCCATTGCGTGTTCTACGTCGCTTAGTCGCGCCACGCCGTCAATCGATCTTACCTCAAATTATTACTTGTAGCGAGAAAAGCGCCATAACATCAATAACGGAAAGGTACTGCTGAACCTTGACAACCAACAAGTTCGCTTGCAACATGTGATCCGCATCGCCAGAAAGTGTTGACAAATAGTTTCTAATGTACGTAGTTTCTAAAATTTATTGATAATGAATGAGAAAGAGAAATTTTGAAATAAAGCAGCATTATCAAGTTTTGCGCTATAGGAACGTCTATTTGCAAAGCGCTAATGTATCAGAGAGATGTCTTTAGTAGTTGATTCGCTTTCCTACCAATGTCTTTATTCCTCTGATTTTCTTTTTTTAGGCTTCCGTGCGTCAGTCTGTAAAAAGAGAACTCTGGTAGGATCACTTTGTTGTCTGTCTGTCCCACTGTTAAGAAACCTTTTCCTCAGGAACGACTAGACATATCGAATTCAAATTTACGTCACGTATTAGGGTCTGTGGTCCTTCGGAGTTTAAAAATTTTGAGGTTCTGACGCACTTCAATCAAAAGACACTACCATTTATGTCACCTATTTTGATGCTCGCAAACTCATCAAAACCTACAGGGTGCTTTCCTTTGACCTAGAATCATTAAATCTCACAAGAAGCGAAGTTTCACGGTACACGTAAAGGAAAAAAAAATGTGGAAATTGTTAATTTGTAATTATATCACACGAAAAATATCTTTTTTGTCTTTTTTATCTGTCTGCCCGTCTTTTAAGACCGCTTTGTCTCTGAAAAAGATTGGGGTATAGAGTGAAAATTCATGCCACCTACTAAAGTGTATGGTCCCTCGGCGGTGTAAAAAAATTAAGCTTCTAAGTCAATGCAATCAAAACATTCGGTCATTTATGTCACGTATTTTGAAACTCACAGACTTACTCTTCACAACCTGTAGGGTACCTCCTCTTGATCTAGAATAATGAAATTCGGCAAGACGCAAGGTTTCACGGTAAAAGTTCAGTAAAAAATCTGAAACCTGTTAAATTATAATTACATCACATAAAAAGTATCTTTAGCCATTTGAACATACATTGCGTTCATTATTCGTTGAAAGCATAACAGTTGAACATTACTGCATGCAACCATAAAACGTAAGTTGCTGTCACGTGTTTGTAATTAAATAAAACTGTTTCTTCTGTCTCTTCGTATATAAACTGGAGCTCCGTGCTCGCTTCTTTGTGTTTGTCAGTCCTAGGCTGAGGAATTGTTGTGGAGATTTTGACCAATATTGAAATTCCCGGTAGCAATATCTTGCCAGTATCGATATTGGTAGCCGGCAAAAATCGTTGAGATTGTCGGGTCGCAGGATGGATGAACTGTAAGTTTGTACGGAACCGTCTGTGCGTGACGCGTAGTTGGTCAATTTTTTAATCGTTGGCGGAACTTTTGCTCTCGGTGTTCATGGTAAACAGAAATTCTAATTACTAGGTTCCACATTTAGCGGAATCAAAAAAGAGCTCGATCTTTGGCGTGAAGATTTTAATGTTGTCGTTCCATCTTCTGTTTCTGTCATCTGAAAATCAACTGAAGAGTTGTGAACATCATAGTTGCCCTACTTATTGGCACTATGGTATTTACTCCGGATGTGAAATAAAAACCTCATCTGCAAGGCAAAGACGCTTCGACATTGTGCAACACATTTGCCCTACTTGTACATGTAATATATACACTAAGACAAAAAAAGCGACGCACAACGAAGGAAATATCCGATTGGGACGGAAATACGTATGTGATGCGCATGTACAGGCAAACAAATGGTCAGTTTGCCATTGATTGATAGAGCTGTTGGAACTCCCCGTGAGGGATAACATGCCAAAGTCCGTTCAATTGGAACGTTAGATCGTCAAAACGCCGGCCGGTGTGGCCGTGCGGTTCTAGGCGCTTCAGTCTGGAACGGCGTGACCGCTACGGTCGCAGGTTCGAATCCTGCCTCGGGCATGGATGTGTGTGATGTCCTTAGGTTAGTTAGGTTTAAGTAGTTCTAAGTCCTAGGGGACTGATGACCTCAAATGTTAAGTCCCATAGTGCTCAGAGCCATTTTCATCGTTAAAATCTCCAGCTGGTCGGAGGGCCCTGCCCATAATGATCCAAATGTTCTCAACTGGGAGAAAGCTGGCGACTTTGCTCCCCAAGGTAGGCTTGACAAGCACGAAGGCAAACAATAGAAACTCTCGACGTGTGCGGACGCCCATTATTTTGCTGAAATAGGCAACAAAACGGGGCGTAGAATATCGTCGACGTACCGCTGTGCTATAAGGGTGTCGCGGATGACAACCAAAGGCTCATGATATGAAATGGAAAGCACCCCCGACCACCAGTCCTGATTGTCATGCCGTATGGCATGTGACAGTCAGCTCGGTATCTCACCGCTGTCCAGGGTGTCTCCAGACACGTCTTCGGCCTGGAAACTTGAGTCGTCTTCAGTGAGGTGTCCAGCTCCGATGACAGGCGAAGACGTGCCAAAACGATATGTACAGCCCGCATCTCGTGGTCGTGCGGTAGCGTTCTCGCTTCCCACGCCCGGGTTCCCGGGTTCGATTCCCGGCGGGGTCAGGGATTTTCTCTGCCTCGTGATGGCTGGGTGTTGTGTGCTGTCCTTAGGTTAGTTAGGTTTAAGTAGTTCTAAGTTCTAGGGGACTTATGACCACAGCAGTTGAGTCCCATAGTGCTCAGAGCCATTTGAACCATTTTGAACGATATGTACATAAGTATTCCGCAAGCTACTGTACAGTGCATCGTTTTTTCCTATTCCATTCACGTATTGAGCGTTGTGTTCACTACAAAATAACAATAATAATATAGATTTTTTTATATTTGTGCTTGTGCAAACTTTACTCGCACCAAAAGTAACTGCTTTTGTGACAATAAAAGCGCACAAGTTACGCGATCAAATTTTTTTTTCTTGTAAAATGCAATATGTATTTTATAAGCATATAAAATACACAGCGAATTAATATTGAACTACATGCGGTTCCATTTATATGCGAAAGAAACAAATGAACGGCAAACAAAGAGAATCTTCGGCTCCCATTTCTTTCTCACACATGTTTCTTTCCCTACTAATTCCTCCAATAGTACCGGTAATCCTACTATTTACTACTGAACCGTAGTTTTGGCAGAGCGCAGCTCTAGATGGGGGAGAAGAAGGCGACATAGGATAATCTGTAAAACCTGGAGCAATTTCAGCCAAATTTGATATATACATGTGACTCATTATTTGTATAAAAATACTGTGGAAGTAATACCGCTATAACCCGTGGGGGTGAGATTGGGTGTGAGGAGCCGGGATTTGTAAAAATACTCGATAACGACCGGTATTAGTATTCAACCCGTTGTTTCGGGGGGGTTGCTTGGCACATTGGTGAATTTGCCGATGACGTTGCACCCCTAGGATGGGGTTCAAAGACAGTGGCATATCAGCATTTCTCTAACGGCTGAACCAGTTTGTACCGTACTTCGCACACGTGTCACTTGCTGTTTGAGAAAAAAAAGAAAAACACTGTGACAATAAATAAGACACGTACAGCATCCCTATGGCTTATGCTGCGGGTGGAAAGTGGTGACAGAAAACCGCAAGTTAGGAAAGCTGGAGCAAGTTCAACCAAAGTTTGTACATACATGACTCGTTATTCATTTAAAAATACTGTGGAAATAAGACATACTCATTTGTTTGTGTTGTATTGTTTGTAAGCTGAAATAAATTTTGCTTTCAAAAACATACTCTTGCAATAAACAAAATTAATAAACCCAAAGAATATGGCTAAATGTGAAGGAATGAGATTAAATGTTTTCCGCTTTACAAATGTAAAAAGTGCTTGTTCCATTTTCTCACCTACAAAGTCTTAGCTATTGTCCACCACATTTTACGTGTTTATTTATTATTCGGTACAGTTAAAAGTTTCCTCGGAATTCAGACAAAACTTGAGTGATAAATTCACTATGATTCACTAAGATGAAACATATGTAGATATATGTGTGAAATACATGTGAAATATGTGTATGTGGATGAAGCCGCAGGCTAAAAGCTAGTCATGTTAAATTTCTAGTGTACCAGTCTTCTGCGTTTGCCTTCATGGAGAATAATCGAGGCCGCTAAATACATCTGATATCTTCATCTAGTGGCTGCTCAACTCGTCTAGCTGTCCGTTGCATCTACGACATGTAGGAATGAATGAACAGCTTCGGAGATAATCTGTTACACTTCCGTCCACGTGTGACTGAAATTCGGAACAGTGTAGCATAGATCAGATCGACTTTCCGTTAACGAGAACATCGGGGACCGATAATCCAGAAGGATTCAGTTAATCAGTGCCATCCTAACGAAGGTATTAACATTTCCGAATATATCCGGAACATGCGGTATATACATTTAACAGTGCAGAGTGGACGTACTCGCGGTTGTTTGTAATGCGCTGTGTAAATCTTCAGGTATTGAAGCTGAACTGCTGTCTGCCACAATTGATAAAATCTGTAGAAGATGGATAAATTGTCGTGTGTATTTTTGTGGAACGTTTTTTTAACTTTAGCAGTTATACTTCTGGGTAACTTAATTTTGTGGAGTTTGTGGTTAGGCTACAATACCTCCTTGTAGACCAAACAATTGAGGGGTGCTGCAATCAGTCTGAGCAAGAATGAAGAAAGCAAATATCTGTTACTACAAAAATAAAATAAAAAAAAGTGCGAGTTGGATTTTTCAACCATGAAATGACGACGGAAAACAGTTTACTCTCCAAACGAATTCCAAGCATGAAATTACAATGAAATGAACACCCTTAGCTGCTTACAGGCGTTGACATGCGTCAACTGGGACAGATGAAAATGTGTGCCCCGACCGGGACTCGAACCCGGGATCTCCTGCTTACAGGGCAGACTCTCTATCCATCTGAGCCTCCGAGAACACAGAGAATAGCGCGACTGCAGGGCTTTATCTCTGGCACGCCTCCCGCGAAACCCACATTCTCAACGTATTGTCCGACACTACATTCGTAGTGCCCCCGCCCATTACACTCATTACTCGCGGCGCGTTGCCGATTCCCGTAAGAGTTCGGGCACTGTTTGTGCATTCGCACAGAAGAAGAAGATGGTCAAGTGGCCGGTGAGCCTTAACTATATATATATATATACACACACACTAAGATGGTATCTGTTCTTTCGGAGCCGGCCGAAGTGGCCGTGCGGTTAAAGGCGCTGCAGTCTGGAACCGCAAGACCGCTACGGTCGCAGGTTCGAATCCTGCCTCGGGCATGGATGTTTGTGATGTCCTTAGGTTAGTTAGGTTTAACTAGTTCTAAGTTCTAGGGGACTAATGACCTCAGCAGTTGAGTCCCATAGTGCTCAGAGCCATTTGAACCATTTTGTTCTTTCGGACATGTCCGAAAGAACAGATACCATCTTAGTATATATAATTCCAAGCATGTTTACAAGGCTGTTATAAAGCAACCAGTGGATCCAAGGAATAAAGAAATACTTGGCAGAAATGGATGTAACAGAAGACATGATACAAAACAAAATTATATTTAATTTGTTTCCGAATTTCGCGGGTTTCCTGGAGAAGAAAAATCGAGGAAAGGCGGCTATTAGATGGAGGCTTAAAAGGAAAGAGAAGTATTGCAAAAGATAAATGGGCTCTTGGAAATTGACTCATTGGATTAGATTTTTTTAAATTTCATGGCGATCTTATGGGAAGTCGTTGTCTTGGATAGGCTGGTCTTAAGTTGTGTAACCATTTTATTTATTTCATTATCTATCAACTATCTAATTTGCCGGCCTGGGTGGCCGAGCGGTTCTAGGCGCTACAGTCTGGAACCGCGCGACCGCTACGGTCGCAGGTTCGAATCCTGCCTCGGGCATGGGTGTGTGTGATGTTCTTAGGTTAGTTAAGTTCTAAGTTCTAGGGGACTGATGACCTCAGAAGTTAAGTCCCATAGTGCTCAGAGCCATTTGAACCATTTTTTGAACTAGCTAATTTCACCCCCTTGGGTTTTATCATGCTACACTAATGTTTATGAACATTTCAACACCCAGAATGAATGGTCTGAATAACTCCAGAATCGGAGGATTTGTAGAACAGCAGAACCATAATACAGAAAGCTGTTAAGATTGCAGAGAGGTGGCGTGCACTTACGTCGAGCAGTGCCTTCGTTTGTGTCACCAGCAGCTTGTTCCTTCTGGTTCTCCTACATCCACTGTTGATGCTTTGTGGGCGTGCTTAAAAACCTTATGGGAAGTGTGTTTCTCAGCAGCATATCAAAGCTCTCTTCGATTCCAGGCGACAGCGTGTACTGGCTCGCACTGCAGCATGTCGCAGCTTGACAGTGTATTAAATTCTCACGATCGGAGTTCGTGTACAGGGCTTAAATATAACCATTTGTACGGAAAATCATGTGTGTTTTGTCATGTCCCTAATAGGGGAATAAATTACATTGTAATCGTATATCTCTTCTTAGTGTTGCAATTTTCATAACAGTAATGTACATCACAAACATTGTTACGCATAGAGCACTTTATACTCACGGGATAGCGACATGCACGTATACATACGGCGGTAGTAACGCGTACACAAAGTATGAAAGGGCAGTGCATTGGCGGAGCTGCCATTTGTACTCAGGTGATCCATGTGCAAAAGATTTCCGACATGTTTATGGCCGCACGACGGGAGTTAACAGACTTTGAACGCGGTATGGTTGTTAGAAGTAGATGCATGGGACACTGTATTTCGGAAATTGTTAGGGGAATTCAGTATTCCGAGATACACTGTGTCAAGAGTGTGCCGAGAATACCAAACATCAGGAATTACCCCTCACAACGGACGACGCAGTGGCCGTCGGCCTTCACTTAACGACCGGGAGCGGCGGCGTTTACGTAGAGTTGTCAGTGCTAACAGACAAGCAACACTGCGCGAAATAACCGTAGAAATCAGTGTGCGACGTACGACGGAAGTATCCGTTAGGACAGTGCGGCGATATTTCGCGTTAATGGGCAATGGGAGCAGACCACAGACGCGAGTACCTTTGCTTACAGCACGACATCGCCTGCAGGGCCTCTCCTATGCGCGTGACGGTTTTGGTTGGACCCCAGACGACGGGAAAACCGTGGCCTGTTCAGATGAGTCCCGATGTCAGTTGGTAAGAGCTGATGGTAGAGTTCGAGTGTGGCGCAGATCCCACGAAGGTACGGACGCAAGTTATCAACAAGGCACTATGCAAGTTGGTGGTGGCTCCATAATAGTGTGGGCTATGTTTACATGGAATGGAGTGGGCCCTTTTGTCCAACTGAAACAGTCATTGTCGGCTACTTGGGGATGATTTCCAGTGATTCATGGATTTCGTGTTTCAAAATAACGATGGAATTTTTATGAATGACAGTGCGCCATGTAACCGGACTACAGTTGTTTGCAATTGATTTGAAGAACGTACTGGATAATTTAGCAAATGATTTGGCCAGCGAGATCACCCGACATGAATACCATCTAACAATTAAGGGGTATAATAGGGAGGTCAGTCCGTGTATAAAATCCTGCACCGGCAACATTGTTGCTATTATGGACGGCTATAGAGTCAGCATGGCTCAGTATTTCTGCAGTGGATTTCCAAAGACTTGTTGGGTTCATGCCTCGTCGAGTTGTACAGTACCGGTACTCCGGGAAAAACGATGTCCGACACGATATTAGAAGGTATCCCATGACTTTTGTCACCTCGGTGCGTATTCCACTCACAACATGAGGAAAAGGCTTCATGTAGTAGCACAACCGCAGTAGATATGGCCACCATTGGCACCACTGTCGCAGATGTGAAGTTTACATGTAAAATGGAGAAAGTGAAAAAGACAAAGTTTTTGGTTTTGAGGTTGAGAAGAAATTACATATTCAAAACTTCGTAAATGTAAGAAGTTAATTACGTGTGTTGGTTTTGGTTGTAGTCGTCGTCGTAACCGCCTTCAGTCCGAAGTCTGGTTTGATGCATCTCTCCACGCTAGTCTGTCTTGATGAAAGAATCGGTATTTTTTTTCATTTCGTAACTACTGTATCTTACTGTCATTTGAACCTGAGTCTCCCTCTATAATTTTGTTCCGTCTTCGCTTTCATCCATTACCGAATTGACAATTCCTTGATGCCTCAGGACGTGTCATATCAACCGATCCCTTCTTACAGTCAAGTGTTGCGATAAATTCCTCTTTCCTCCATTCCGATGCAGTATGTCTTCATTTGTTATTCGATCTATCCATCCAATCTTCCGCAGTCTCCTATAGCACCACATTTCAAAACCTTTTATTCTCTTCTTAACTGCTTATCGTCTACGTTTCGCTTTCATGCAGGGCTACACTCCGGAGAATATCTTCAGAAAAGACTTCCTAGCACTTAAATTTATATTCGTTTCTGCGATACAGTATTTCTGTTGTTCAGACACACTCTTCTTGCCGTAGCCAGTGTACATTTTACATCCCCTCTACTTTGGCCGTCATAACAAATACCGGAACTTATCTGCTACATTTAGTGTTACGTTTCCTAATCTAATTCCTTCAGCTTCGCCTGATTTAATTCGACTTCATTCCGTTACCCCTGTTTTGCTTTCGTTGATATTCATCTTGTATCCTTCTTTCTGGACACAGTCCACACCTTTCATCTGTTCTCCCAAGTCCTGTGCTCCGGCTGCCTAAGAGAATTGTCTTCTCGTTTTCATTTACTGCTTGTTCAAAAATGGTTCAAATGGCTCTAAGCACTCTGGGACTTAACATCTGAGGTCATCAGTACCCTAGACTGAGAACTACTTAAACCTAACTAACCTAAGGACATCACACACATGCATGCCCACGGCAGGATTCGAACCTGCGACCGTAGCAGCAGCGCGGTTCTGGACTGAAGCGCCTAGAACCGCTCGGTCACAGCGGCCGGCTACTGCTTTTTCCATGTACGGACTGAATAATGTCGGGAATAGGACGCGTCCCCCTACCTTCTGAGCCACTGGACGTAGGCCGCTCTTCTCGTTTTCATTCACTACTTGTTCCGTGTAGAGATTGATTAATATCGGGGATAGGACACATTCCCCTACCTTCTGGGCCACTGTACGTAGGGTGTCCAATACGTAATGCATAATGGAATATTCCCGCTTCGCCCCTTACAGTTTCATGAAGTTCAGATAGCTGGCGGAACTATACATAGCGTTCAAAATGACGTTTATAATGGAGATCTGTTCCAAGTAGAGAGCTGTCATTGAGTTTCTTTTGGCGGAAAACCAGGGCATCCCAGATATTCATAGGCGCTTGCAGAAAGTCTACGGAGATCTGGCAATGCACAAAAGCAAGGTGAGTCGTTGGGGGAGGCACCTGTCGCAACAAGGTAGCGCAAACCTGCCCGAGCTCCCGCGTGCAGGTCGGACGCACACAGCTGTGATTCCTGCAATGTAGGAATGTGCAGACGCTATCATTCGAGGTAGTCCACATATTACAAACAAACACCTCGCTGCTAAACTGGACATCTCTGTTGGTGCTGACACACACGTCGCCCAGTTTTGGTACTGAAAGGTAGGTGTGTGTGTGTGTGTGTGTGTGTGTGTGTGTGTGTGTGGGTGTGCGCGCGCGCGCGCGCGTGTATCGTGCTGCCCTCAGCATATTGAAGAACCGATTTCAGCGTGTTCGTCGTCCGCCCCCGGTAGCTGAGTGGTCAGTGCGACAGAATGTTAATTCTAAGGGCCCGGGTTCGATTCCTGGCTAGGTCGGAGATTTTCTCTGCTCAGGGACTGGGTGTTGTGTTGTCCTCATCGTCATCATTTCATCCCCGTCGACGCACAAGTCGCCGAAGTGGCGTCAAATCGGAAGACTTGTACCCGGCGAATAGTCTACCCGACGGGAGTCCCTAGTCACACGACATTTATTTATTTAGCGTGTTCGTTGCCACAAAGACGAACTTCTCCTTTCCATGATAACGCAAGGCCTCACGCAAGACTGTGCGCCCGAGAACAGATCACAAAACTTCGTTCGATCGTTCTTCCTCACCCGCCCTACAGCCCTGATCTCGCACCTTCCGACTTCTATCTGTTTGGCCGACTGAAGGATACACTCCGCGGGAAGCAGCACGTGGATGATGGCGAGGTTATTGATGAGAGGAGACGTTGGCTCCGACGTCGACCAGTGCAGTGGTACCATACGAGCATACAGGCCCTCCCAGTAAGGTGGCGTAAGGCCGTCGCAGTGAACGGAGATTATATTGAAAAATAGGATTTTGTGGCCAAAATAGTGGGAAATAATATTGTGTATTTGAACCCTGAATAAAACCAACCTACTTTCAAAAAAAAAAAAAAAAAAAAAAAAGAAAAAAAATGGGTTTCATTGCTTATTCAGCGCCTCTCGTACGTTCTACACTCATGCTCATAAATTAAGGATAATTGCATAATGTGGTGCCACAAAACGTGGCACTACACAAAACTGGCGCTAATAGCATAGGAAAATAGGGAACATACACGACACAGATCTGTAAGTCCACGGTATTGGTGATAAGTTGAGAAAACCGTCCCGAAACACATGTACTACAAAACGCCAATGTTTCCCGCGCATGTACCCCGGCATCAATATGGGATGTGATCACCATGCACACGTACACAGGCCACACAACGGATCAGGTGTTCGAGCAGCTGCTGGGGTATAGCCTCCCATTCTTGCACAAGTGCCTGTCGGAGCTTCTGAAGTGTCCTAGGGGTTTGAAGACGTGCAGCGATACGTCGACCGAGAGCATCCCAGACATGCTCGATGGGGTTTAAGTCTGGAGAACAGGCAGGTCACTCCATTCGCCTGATATCTTCTGTTTCAAGGTACTCCTCCACGATGGCAGTTCGGTGGGGCCGTGCGTTATCATTCATCAGGAGGAAGGTGGGACCCACTGCACCCCTGCAAAGGCGAACATAGTGGTGCAAAATGACGTCCCGATACACCTGACCTGTTACAGTTCCTCTATCAAAGACATACAGGGGTGTACGTGCACCAATCATAATCCCACAACACACCATCAAACCACGGCCTCCGTACAGGTCCCTTTCAAGGACATTAAGGGGTTGATATCTGGTTCCTGGTTCACGCCAGATGAAAACTCGGCGAGAATCACTGTTCAGACTGTACCTGGACTCGTCCGTGAACATAACCTTTGACCACTGTTCCAATGACCATGTACGGTGTTCTTGACACCAGGCTTTACGGGCCCTCCTGGCACCAGGGGTCAGTGGAATGCACCTTGCAGGTCTCCGAGCGAATAAACCATGTCTGTCCACTTGTCAGTAGACTGTTTATCTGGAAACAACTGTTCCAGTGGCTGTGGTAAGGTCCCGAGCAAGGCTACCTGCAGTACTCCGAGGCCGTCTGCGGGCACTGATGGTGAGATATCGGTCTTCTTGTGGTGTTATACAGTGTGAACGTCCCGTACCGTAGCGCCTGGACACGTTTCGTATCTGCTGGAATCATTGCCATAGCCTTGAGATCACACTTTGTGGCACACAGAGGACCCGTGCTGGCGACCTGCTGTGTTTGACCAGCCTCCTGTCGCCGTAGTATTCTACCCCTCATAACGTCATCAATATGTATTCTTTGAGCCATTTTCAACATAGTCACCATTAGCACGTCTGAAAATGTCTGCACACTTACTCGCTGCACCGTACTCTTACAAGCACCAACACACCTCTGCATATGTGGACTGCTGGCAGTACCACCGTGCGACGACCGCAGGTCATACACCGATGTGATTTAAACCCGCAAGGCGCCCACCAGAGCATTGTTTCACCATGTATCAGCATTATCCTTAATTTAAGAGCATGAGTGTGTTTGTCGTGATATTATTCATGTTGTGTGTAGCATTTCGACATCCCCACGCCTCTAACATCCAAGTTAGGTCCTAATATCCGCAGTGCAGGTACGGTGAGTGACTGCAGCGTGGTGCGGCGGGTATGCGTGGTAACTTTATATCCTGGGACGCTTATGCGGTTATAGTCGCTGTGCGGGCGAGGGCAACGCCGGCTTAACGAAGTCAATTACCGCTGCGTCTCGAGCTGGGGCTGGGCGCCCGGCGCGGCGCAGCGGAGATTCCTCCCAATCTCTTCCCATTACGGCCCTCCGGAGAGCACCTCCATCATCTTTACAGGGCCTCGTGTGATGGGCTACGTCGGCTGATTAAATAACTGACAAAGGCCGCGGATTTTCTCGGCGTACTTCTCGTCCGTTGAAGGAAAGACGCTTCTGTGCCTGCCTAGAGCTTAGCATATCACGCGGAATAACGTAGCACCTTTCCTTCCGTTTTTAGGATTTCGTGCCTCAGTCTGATCGCTTTGTTTTCCGTCCCTCCGTCTTTCTTTCTGTCTGTGCGACTGTTAAGAACCCTCTTTCTCAGGAACGGGTAGACGTATTGAGCGTCGCAAGTTGGTCCGAGCCAACTTTTGTTTTAGGATAGTTTGCTGTATATAACTTCGGGGGATGACATTTAGCGACCTAACCGGGAGACAAACGTGCATTTGCCACCGCTTGCCGTGGGAAAATTATTCAATGTCTCTTACTGAACGCATACAGTCACCACCTATAAGAATCTAAATAAAGGATAGTAGTTTTTGTGTAATCGCTTTTAAAATTTGTATACTGCACTTTGTTATTAATAGATAGGTGGTTTGGAAATCTCAGCTTTCTAGCGGGCATATTTTCGGAGATAGAAAAATGTAAAATTAGTAAAACTACACTTAAGAAAGGAAATTCACCTGGGAACATTTATGACTTATTTTTTTGGTTGTCAATTGAAATATTCACCTGTCAATTGAAATACTCACCTGAAGTATCAGGGTCTAGCATTATTTAATTGAAATTTAATTTAAAAATTTCAAATACCCTACAATTTTCGTAGTATGAAATCTAGAATAACTTCAGAAAGAACTATTAAAAATCAGTATTTATTTTATTATGTGTTATGTGAGCGTGTGAGTAACTGAGAGTGTGTATGTGGGACATTCGTCAAATTTCAATATTGCATTATATACTGTCTTAAGTAACGTGCAAGAGTTACACAAGTTTGTCGTGGGAAAATAATCCTAGGGGATTTACCCACTTTACTGATGACGTATGACTAGGTGTGATTGCTATTGTAACACAGCAGCCAGAAAGTCAGCTGGAGTAAAATCTGTATCTAAATAATATTTCCAGACTTATTGTCTTATCGTTTTTGTTTATTAAACATCACTATATTATTTGTATGTCAGGTTGACGTAAATGCTTCTGTGTGTAAGGATTGGTGCAGACAAGTTTTGGCGCGAGAATGATCACGAGCGAGTATTCTGGTTGGCATTCAGTATGGTCTGCCAATCAGAATTGAGACCGTTCCCGCTCATTATCTGATAGTTTTACTGGGAGTGAGGCTGGAAGAAGGAGTTGCTAGCTAGCTTTTAAGGCGGATGGTCATGTTACTAGTGCCAGTAAAAATAATGTGTAAGATGAAGAATTACTTAGTGTTTGAGTTATTGGTGAGCTAAGTCTATAGCAGTTATTGTTGAGGACTGCTTGGCGAAATTTCAGAGGTTTTGACTAAATCTGTTGGACAGATATTCGCGTGTGAAATATTGGCCTCCATAGTAGCCCCGTGGCATGTTTCAGTATTTAACTACTGAGCCTTTTTAGTGAGCAGTTCCTTTTTTTAGAAATCCACCAGAAGGACCAAATGTAAGAACTCATATTAGTGGTGAAATTAATGACTGTGAAAACGTTGTTTAATTTGGGTTGGGTTTGAACAGATTTCTGGCTGCTGTGTGTGTGAAATGTGTGTATGAATCGTGAACTGGAAGGAAATAGCCAATAGTTTAAATGTGGACTAAATAGTACCTTTTCTTTGGTTATCAAGGACAAAATAAACATTATGGTGTAGAAATTTCGTACATTATTTTTCAGAAGCCAATCCATTTTCTTACTGCCCGATAAAATTGGATGACAGTATCTCTACAGAACTTTCTTTCATAATTAGAATTTCGTGGCCTCAGTAATTGTAGATATTAGGTGGCGTTTTTTTATCAGTGCTGCTTTTACATCATCTTGTAAGTATTTCTACAGAACTTTCTTTCATAACTAGAATTGCGTGGCCTCAGTAATTGTAGATATTAAGTGGTGTTTTTTATGAGCGCTGCTTTTACATCATCTTGTAAGTACCTACGTTGCCGAGTGAGTGGACATTGAGCAGACGCCGTTCTGAGGTAGGTGAATTTCAATTTGCAGCCTGCACAGTGACATCGACGAATAGACACGCGAGAAATTAAACCCCGACACGCTGCAGTATCAAGTTCAAATTTATATCACATGGTAAGATCTATAAGCCCTTACGGTGTAAAAATTTTGAGCTTGTAAGTCACTTCAATCGAAAGATACGGCCATTTACGTCACGTATTTTGGCACTCAAAAATTCACTCATCAAAACTTATAGTGTGCTTCCTATTGACCTAGAATCATAAAATTCGGCAAAAGCAAGGTTTCACAGTACAAGTAAAGTGAAACATCTGAAACTGATTAATTGTAATTATATCACTTAAAAAATATCTTTCACCATTTGAACGTATATTGCATTCGTCGTCCGTCAAAAGCATAATATACGAACATTACTGCATGCAAACATAAAATGTAACTTATAGTGACGTTTTAGAAAGAAAATAAATGTTTTATTGAATCTTCTCTCACTAAATGCGTCAAATGAAGTCCGCTGCTCGCTACATTTTGTCCGGGCCACTCTGAGGAACTACTGTAGCCATTGTGATACGGTCTTGGAATTGCGGGACCATTATTAAAGCAGCAGACCACTGTTTTCCCATCCTGTGTCTGATTCAGGATATTATCATTCAAACTGTCAACAGACGTCCGTACGATAGTGTTTCGCTCAGAAGAGGGGACTCCGGTCCACGGACAACCACGCTAATGCTGACGTCGGGGCACCTATCAAACCGAGTAATGCTTGCCGGCTAGTCCCACATCCACAATCGCTGTGCACACAGTCACAGACTGAGCAGTATGGCACAGAGAAGACGCCTACCAGACACTCTGCGGTGTAGGACCATAGGAAGAATGGAAGCAGGGCAGTCGAAAACTGATGTGGCCCAATGGTTTAATGTGAATCGTTCCGTTCTCTCTCGGATGTAGCGACAGTTGATAGGGACCGAAACAGTATCCCGAAGATCAGGGTGAGGCCGCCACATGTGACATCAGAAAGAGAAAATCGTTATTTGGCTGTAATGGCACGACGGTACCGTCTTAGTACTGCACAGCATTCACTGGACGTGTTGTATCGAGGCAAAAGGTGTACAGAAGGCTTCTACAGAGTGGCTCTTACTGTCGGAGACATTCTGTATGTGTACCTCTGACGCGTCTTCACAGAAGGGAACGTCTAGAGTGGAGTTGTCAACATACCACGTGGACGGTCGAACAGTGGGCTAATGTTCTTTGTACAGATGAGTCCTGATTGGTCTGGAGAGTGATTCTTGGCGGATTCGCATCTGGAGGGAACATGGAACACGATTTCGGGAACCAAACATTGTGGAAAGAGAGCGGTATCGAGGGGAATCACTGATGCCCGCATCTCGTGGTCGTGCGGTAGCGTTCTCGCTTCCCACGCCCGGGTTCCCGGGTTCGATCCCCGGCGGGGTCAGGGATTTTCTCTGCCTCGTGATGGCTGGGTGTTGTGTGCTGTCCTTAGGTTAGTTAGGTTTAAGTAGTTCTAAGTTCTAGGGGACTTATGACCACAGCAGTTGAGTCCCATAGTGCTCAGAGCCATTTGAACCATTTTGAACCACTGATGGTTTGAGCAGTTATTGTGTACCACATGAACACCTGTTCATGAAACTGTACGGGTGAATCGGCAAGGTTTAACTGCTGCCACGTATCGTGACGAGATATTCGGACCTCATGTGCAGTTGCTACGAGGTGCTGTGGACCCAGACTTCGTATTGATGGACGATAATGCCCGACCTTATGAAGCACGGGTGATCGATGTTTTCTTGGAAACGGAAGATATTGCACACAAGTCGTAGCCTGCACGCTCTCCCAATCTGAATCCCGTAGAACATGTGTGGGATGCACTAAGGAGACTGGTTGCATCACGTCAGCGTCCACCAATCACACTGAAAGACTTGTGAGCCGTTCTGCAGGAAGAAGGTGTGTTATTGCCTCAACAAGAGATTGAGGACATCGGCCACAGCATGCCCCGTGGTGTCAGACCTGTATTGTTGCCGGAGATGGTCACATCCCATACTGAGCACATTAACCAGTTGTCGGAATGTATGTGCAAATCCGTGTTGGAAAAAACGATCATTTTTGTCTACCGTTATGCATGTTGCAGTTGCTTATTTTCTGTATTCTTTACATTGTTTCTGCTCTACTATCACCCGTTTATACCGTTTTTTTGGAAAAATAAACGCAACCTAGCAAAATTTCCGTTTGTTTCTTTAATTTTGACACCAGTGTATATAATTAAGTTTGTAAGAACTCGCAGTGCGCGAGTCCTATTGGCGCTTGACCATTTATTTTTTTTAAATGTTTTTCCCAACGTAGGCTAAAGTTTAAAATTTTGAAGAAATCCACCGACAACTGCAATATACAATCGTTGAAGTGTAATAAAGCGCACTGGAGATGGTTTTGATGGTGATCTATGCGATTGTTAAGATAGTTCGAATGTTGCTCGTCTGTATTCTTTATTAGTCTCATTTGCTCAGGGCTCCTTTTTGTAATATAAGTTTCCAAGGTAACGCTAGAATTGTTCACCTGTAATCTCACCAGGATAATATGTTGCGGCAGTGACTAAAAGTCTTTCCTTAGGAGGATTCAGCAACGGTACTTCTTTGTAGACGACAGCTTCTACAGCAAACTGTCGTAGGGTGCTGCAGACCCTACCTGATGCTTCGTTTATAATTATCGAGAACATTAGTTGTTATTTTGTCGTTTTTTAGGACACACCTCGTGTTTGTGTTAAATATTCACCGTGCAAATAGGGTCTGCAGCAGTCCGAGTTTTCGCTGACGATGCTGTCGTCTATAAGGGAGTACCGTGGCTGCATAATGGAAAGGAAATCTTTACTGCTGGACATAACAATTGCAACAAAGTGAAAACGGTGTTCAGCAAACTTAAACTTGTACTCATCTGAGCCCGCTGCGTCGTATATGTCGTTATGTATTACGCTATGAGACCAAGGCGCTGCTGCGTTCGTTATTTTTTTTATTACAACAGGCCTATTTCGGCGTGATTGCCATCTTTACGTTATCTGTGGACAATACATAGTATGGTACAATATTTCAGATTTTGAAGTAGATATTTTAACATATTATAGAATTATGCTTTGCTACGTACATCAGGTGGTCTTAATATGACGTCGATGTCTCAATTGCTGTTACTACTGTGTAAGGAGTTGTAATGCGAGAGGTTTATGACCATTTCCCGACGTTGTTTATTTTTAAACTATGCTTTCAGTGGTTATTTTTAATTTCAGAGTAGCATGATCTCTGATATGTTTGTAGATTTTGTTTTTCTGTTCATCTCGTATTTGGGAGGATAGTTTAGTAAAATTTTCTATGTAATGTTTTTGTTTCAAATCGATCTGTTCATTTAGAATTTCTTTGGGGGTAATCTTGTGTGTGTGAATATATTTTGATCTCTTCAAGGATATTTGTTAGTAGTCCTTTTCGTGCAATGTGTAAAACCTCGACAGCCCATTGCATATCGTCCGCTCACATTAGAGAGAGGGACAGTAAACCAACTTTCTTCTTCCACTTCAAGACAGAAAAACACACAGTGTGTAATACTTTGACCCTGTACTGTAAGATAGCTATTATACGATCCTTCTGTTGGGTGTACAAAACATTTGACCCTACCTTTACATCACCAGTAAATACAGAGGTATGAGCCCCAGAAAAATAACGTGTTTACGCGGCGTCTTGGAACGTATTGATAGAGTGGGCTGTCGCATGTGTATCGATTAACACCATCTACCTTCTGAGGATAAGAAGAGATTACACAACGGGTTTCTCGTTCAGAAGTCGCATCTAAGTGTTACTTGCTAACAAGAAGATCGTATTAAGCTTCATATAAGAAGAAAAAATATCTTCCAACATAATGTCGGAATTCGACAGCAGCAGGATTGTGGCCAGTTGAGACTGTGGTTAACGTTCCGCAAGATTCCTGCTCTCGTTGAAGGGCATACCGTACTGTCATGCGCAAATGGAATCAAGGGCCCACGCGACTAGCACCAGAGAGGACAGACACATTGTTCGCTCAGACGTGCAGGATCGTACAACCAGATTCCGTGCTTTATCAGGAAATGATATCCACCCGCACGACGTCTCGAACAGCACGAACTGTCAGCACAGCAGCCATGTTGCGGCTTCTCTTGACGCAGCAGGCGACACCAGACTGGCAGGCTATCGTCTTTTAAACTAGTCTCGGTTCTGCGTATCATCAAAATTGACGTAATCTTCTATGGAGGCTTGCAAATTGCTTTCGCAATCACCGTAAGAGCCCAGCAGATGGCGTGATGGGGTGCCATCGAGTATCTCATACGATCACCATTGGTCCCCATAACTACTCATTTGGACACGAGGCATTACATTTCTGAGGCATTACATTTCTGAGGCATTAAAGCGAGGGACTGTGCCCGTACTCCGAGATCCGCGTGACATCGTTCAACAAGATGACGCAGGACCATATGTTGTCGGTGCTGTTTTGACCTACTTTACTACAGAGGACATTCCACTGTTGCTCTGGCCAGCATCTCGAGGACTCTCGCCCACTGAACGCATCTGAACACGGGTTGCTGAGAGACGGGCATGCCACCACACGCTCAGATATAAAGGTTGATGAATTCTGGAATAGTGTTGAAGCTGCACTGAATGACGTACCATTGTCATCCGAGCTCGACTCGATCTCCAGACACTTTGGAGTCGTCGTCGCTGCCAGAGCTGCCAGTCCTGTATATAAATTTCTCGTCCAGTATGCCACCAAATCACCTACAGATTGTACCATATACGCACATCAGTAAAGGTTCGTTATGTGCTATCCTTTCTTGTGTTGCCGTTTTAATAGCCACCACGTGTTTAGCCCTAACTTACTTTTACGACTTTAGATTTCTGTCTGTTAAGAGTGGTGTGATATGTTCTGTTTGCTAGGAACTCTTCCGTCCAGTCACAAAGTTTGTCTGATATTCCGTAAACTCGCATTTTGTTCATTAAGCGACTTTTTAGAAACGTATTGAACGCCTTGTGGACGTCAGGGAACACAGATCGGCGTGGACGCCGTTATCTTCTTCTTCCTGGACTTAGTGGATGATTAGAGCCAGCTGGTGTTCACACGATCCTTGTTTGCTGAATCCTTATTGATTCTTACGGAAGAGTTTTCGTTCTCCAGATACGCAATAGTTCTGATGGTTCAAATGGCTCTGAGCACTACGGGACTTAACTTCTGAGGTCATCAGTCCCCTAGAACTTAGAACTACTTAAACCTAACTAACCTAAGGACATCACACACATCCATGGCCGAGGCAGGATTCGAACCTGCGACCATATCAGACGCGCGGTTCCAGACTGAAGCGCCTAGAACCGCTCGGTCACCGCGGCCGGCTTAGCGGAGGCATCGCGGTACGATGTTTCTTAGTGAAACAGTTTTGCAAAAGTCCGCATAGATATCTAAAAATCTGTTTACTTATTTAACGTAAGACGAAAACGTCTTCGGGTTCTCTGCCCACTCGTTAGATGAAATTTTACGTAGAACCTCGGAGTCTGTTACAAGTGGTAATTTAAAATCTTTCCCTGGTGCTGTATCATGACACGGAAACAACCGCGCAACCTTCTACAAGTTTTTCCTCCAACGTTCCGCCATTACTGCTCCTGAGACAGGAGGGTATATGAAAGCGTCCGATTGCCATGTTTGATCAACCTTTAACGCTTATCTTCACCCAAACTATTTCGCATTCGGAATTTGTACTAACTTCAACAGTTATTACAGTATTACTAACGGCTATACACACGCCTCTACCACCGGCTTTTGAAAACTTGTGATTTCAGCTGTATGTATATCACTGGGGGAGGGAGGCGGGGGTATTAGAATGAAACAGTTAATGTTTAAGACACGAACGGAGACTTGGAAGAATTATCAACGGAGGTGGACAAAGGTCAAGTCTGGACTCGCATTCTTCGTGTACACACATACTCAGCAAGCCATCCCAAGACGCCTGGTGGAGCGTACATTGTGTCAGCGAGAGAAAGACAGCTGCAGTGGAGCGGTTGCCTCGCGCGTGTACCTCAACGTATCACGTAACGCGGTTTTCATACGTCTCCATGACAGCGCCTCGGCGTTGTCACAGCTGTATAGACAACTATTGTTTTCGCCTGCAGCCGTTTGCGCTTCTCAGTTTAACAGAGCTGCCAGTTGTAACGGACCAACTCTCGCCGACTCTACTGCAGCAATTCTCTTTCGCTGTTCCAATCGCGAAATGAATGAGAGAAAAACGACAGGTTGTGTGTTTTCGTAAGAGCCCTGATTTCTCTTTTCTTATTATCGCGGCCCATAGGCTATAGTCCGTTGTCGGCACTAGAATCGTTCTGCAGTTTATCGCAGATGTCGATTCTCTAAAATTTCTCATTAGTGATTCGCCAAAAAAAGTGCTCTTGCCTCCAGGGACTCCTATTTCAGTTCACCGAGCATTTCCGTAACTGTCGCGTGTTGATCGAAACTACCGGTAAGAAATCTAGCAGTACGTCTGTGAATTGGTTCGAGCAGCACACAATCATAGAACTTGCAACTGCTCTGTATGCGGTCTCCTTGATAGATGACCCACAATTTCCCAGAGTTCTCCCTCGTATTCGAACATTCGCCTTCCTTACAACCGACTTCGTGCTCGTTCCCTCTCATGTCACGTTGCAGCGTTACGCCTGGATATGTAATCGTCGTGACTGTGTTAAGCAGCACACGGCTATTTGCCTTATTCGAAATTATATAATTGTTTTTCATCATCTGTATCAAGTTAAGTTTTTCCTATAAGGGGCGATCAAAAAATTTCAGTCCGAAAGCTTTATAGTCTAGAATGGTGTGATAGTCGGTAAAATCACCGTGAGCATTGATCATTCCAAACGCACCAGGTTCAACATATCTACGTGTGATAAAACAAGTGAAGTCATCAGTAACTGCCAGGTGCATATGCTCGTTCGACAGGAATCTTCAACCCTTTCAACCCTTTTTTTTAAGAGACTGAAGGCGAGATAATCGCACGGAGAGAGATCGGAACTATAGGGCGGGTGCTCGAGTGTTTCACACATGAGTTGGCGTAATTTTTGCGTTGCATTTGCAATATGGGGGCGTAGGTTATCTTGGAGCAGCAGTCCCCATTATCGCAGTTTTTTCGAAGATTTCACCTTCATTGCACGCCGTAATTTATGCAGCGCTGTGCAGTGCCCTTCTCCAGTAACAGAGACACCAGTTCCTTGATGTCAACAAGATGAATGAGGCTGGCTTCCCACATCGACCGACGTCTTGTGGCCGGCCAGTGTGACCGAGCGGCTCTAGGCGCTTCAGTCTGGAACCGCGCGACCGCTACGGTCGCAGGTTCGAATCCTGCCTCGGGCATGGATGTGTGTGATGTCCTTAGGTTAGTTAGGTTTAAGTAGTTCTAAGTTCTAGGGGACTGATGACCTGAGATGTTAAGTCCCATAGTGCTCAGAGCCAGCCAGTTCACGTTTCCGCATTTACCACACGCACGTCGGAAAGACACAACTGCCAAACGGCACGTACGATACTGCGAGAGGAATTAGAAAAGCACTGAAAGACATAAGTAGAAACAAGGCTCTTGGAGTAAACGACGCATAATTGTTGAGATCCTTGGAAGAGCAAACTACGACGAAACTAGTCATCTGATACGAAACACTCGAAATATCGTCAGACTTAAAGAATAATTAAACAGCTCCAGTTCGAAAGAAAGCAGGTACTGGCGAATGTGATAATACAAAATACTGACACATTTTAACTAAAGATCAGTTGCAAGAATAGTAGAAGTGGGATGATCAGATTGGGTTCCGCAGAAATGTAGACACACAAGAAGAGATGCTGCCCCCACCATGGGCCATAGAAGATAGGTTGAGGAAAGGCAAATCTACTTTTATAGTATATGTAGACGAAGAGAAACGGTTTGCAATGTTGACTGGAAAGCACATTTTCAAATTATAAAGGTAGGAGACTTAAATAGAAAGAGTGAAATCTATTTACAGCTTGTACAGGAGTGGTTGAGAAGGAAAGTGAGACATGGTTGTAACCTCTTTCGCGGTGTTACTGGAACAGGTCGTGGAGAAAGCGGTGAAGAAAGAAAGGAGAAAATTGCAATGGGAATTAAAATTCACAGAGAAGAAATAAAAACTTTATAGGATGGCATTGTAATTGTATCATAGAAGGCAAAGGGTTTGGGAGAACAGTTGAACAGAATGGGTAATGACTTAAAAGTGTAATGCGATGAGCACTAACAAAAGTAAAACAATGGTCCTGGAATGTAGTCGAATTAAATCAGGCAATGCTGAGCGAATTAGCTTTGGAAGTAAGACACTAAAAGTAGTAGATGAGTTTTGCTGTTTGGGCAGCAAAATAATTGACAATGGCAAAGGTAGAGAGGATATACAATGCAGGCTTATAGTGCAAGAAAAGCATTTCTGAAAAAGAAAAAATTGTGAACATCGAATATAAAATTAAGTTTTCAAATGTTCTCTGGCCTTCAGCCGGTAACGTCGTCCGTGTGGATGTGAAACGTGGACGATAAACCGTAACTTCAAGAAAGAAAAGAAAAAAAAATGCATGCTTTTGAAAAGTAGAGCCATAGACGAATGCCGAAGATTAGATTGACAGACATGATTACTAATGAGGAGGTACAAAATCGAATCGGGGAGGAAATAAATTTGTGGCACAATGTGTCGAAAAGAAGGGATCGGTTGATAGGACGCATCTTGAGGCATCACGGATACGTAATGAAGTGAAGTGCAGTGGGCAAGAGTTGTAGGGGAAGACTACAGTAAGCGGTTCAGATTGATGTAAGCTGCAGTAGTGACACAGAGATGAAGAAACTTACGCAGGAGAGACGAGGGTGGAAAGCTCCATCGAACGAATTTTTGGACTCGAGAGCACAGTAACAAAATTATACCTTCAAGTTTTTATTTATTACCTGATTGGGCCTTTGATGTGATTATTTTGTATAAATGCTTAACTTTGTGTGAAACAGTATTCAGTGTTCTTATATTCATGATACAAAGTATACAGATATCAGTTTCAAAAAATTTCTTATGTTCGTGCACTGTATGTAAAGTAACTAGAGTTTATTTTTTGTTTGCTTTTCTGAGCTCTCAAGCTGATTGTACGAGCCTTTGCCCGAAGCAGTTTGAAATAAAATAAATAAATAAATAAACAGAAATTACGTCCATTGCTGTGTGGAGGTAATATTGAAAAGGACACAGACATTGTCTTTAGCCGTCCCGTTTCGATTACATTAGATGCACTTCCCGTTCCACAGATCCATTGTGAGAAGGCCCTCAGGGATGTAGAACATGCCATAAAACAAGAATACACAATACATATTTAGAGAGAAAAAGAGATATGCCTTGCACATATCTCAAGTAAAATGGCCCCATGGATGTGGAATAAGTCAAAAAATCTTCAAAATATTGTCACGAAACATGTAAATGCACAATACACAGAGGTACATACTATTCTTAGAGTATTGTAGCCATGCATCATCAAAGAGAAAAATCAGTTGACCGCACATACTTGTATTTATCACATTACTGCATATAAGAATTAGAGACGTAACATTTTTACATAATACTCGCATTATCTGATATAAATAATAATGTAAACACGTTAGTCGGTTCTACTAAGAAATTCCTCTGGAGCGGGAGATGGGCACCAATAAATCCTTTGGGCTCCTCTTAAGCTGATTTTTTTATTAGTTTGTTAGAGTGTGTGCTATATCTCTAACGAACGCACCGTTAACTAGACGTTAAACCCTAATCTTCGTTCTTAGAATTTTCCCACCTTCTGTTATGAATGAAATATTTTATATGTTTATTCATTTTGTTCAACCTGGCCAGTTTGGGTCTATCGTGCCTTTTCTTACATCTAACCAGGCATACTACATATTTTACATGACATTCAATGTGGTAAGCATGTTGTAAGTTATATTCGGTACGTAAGGGACGATAAAAATGTTTCCGTTCGAAGGCCACACTAACTCCTTTCCCGCATGGCGGTTCTTACATTCCCGCATCGTAGCTGCGCTGGGTTTGCATATACAATGCAGCAACGCCCTCAAACGGAAATTTTTAGTAGCCCCTTATAGAATACAGCATTTCGGAATATAATAGTGCAGAAAAAAGAACATGATTTGCTTTCGCTTATGACAAGAACAACAGTAAAGACAGATTTGGGGGAGGTATATTTAAACTGTGAGAGCTAGCAGTAATGGGCATGAGAGAAAGGGTGGAAGGAGGAGCGAAAGTTTATAAAACACAGTTAATGGAAGATTTGGGGGGGGGGGGGGCGGGCAATGATGTGACTGAGTAAAGAACAGGGAACTAACATAACTGGGAGAAAATGGTAGCATTGGCTTTACTGTTTCAAGTTTTGAGGTTGACGAAAGGAAGTGAGTCAAACCCTTCTCAAAAGCAACAGGGCATCGAAATGTGCGCACAGTGCAGGGCAGCAACAGAGGAGGAGTTCGAGAATGTTTTATGGATGAAGACAGCAAGGACACTAGATAACTGACACCTTGTGTTTCGATTATGTTGATGCGGCAGCTATAAGTAGCTGCCACTCTAATGCGAAGCACTGGGGTGTATGGTTCTCATGGAACCCTCCTAATTCGGCATATGAAGTAGTGACGTAGATGTTGTAGAAATGACACTCACAAGCATTCATGCTTTGTTCTAACCTACTGGCGTTCTGATTACTCCTCCCCTGTATGATTACGTCACAGTAGTGGAGGTTCGGCAGAACGAACGATTGCGCAATGTTACGTATCACATCCGGTGGCAATATGTTCCGACACTTTTTGAGGACACAGACACAAGCGGTAATCTTCCAGCACTTGGCAACAGTATTTTGTGCCCAGTTCAGGCGCCATCCAAAGTTACACCCAAGTCCTTCAGTGTTTTCCAATACGGTACTGAAATACCGTCTAGGAGAAGTCCGCGTTCAGGTTTTGCTCCCATCTTACCACTGAGAACAGATCATCATTTACCTCGACGACAGCTGGATTGATATCTTATTTAGTCATTTAGTTAGTATCTACGCCTCCATGGATCATTTACAAAATCATTACAGACATAAGCTCTCCGATCAAGATATTAGTCACCCCAGCGCGCGCGCGCGCACACACACACGTACATACACACACACACACACACACACACACACGTATCGTTAAGACTTTATAGATGGCACAACGATCGAATCACATGCTGCATTGCGCGCGCACTGCCTCTACGTGAGCATAAGGCAGTAAGCAATTAGTGAGATATTTGTTTCGCGCAGACATTGTACCTAAGCATGGATAAATGTAAGAACTTAATAAAGTGGCAGAAAGCGGCAATCGTGTTTGGCCGTGCCCCTGTTGTGTGAAGTTGCTGGATTTGTTGGTGTTTCGTGGCGGACTGTTCAGCATACCTACAAGCAGTGGTATAACACACGTGGCCACGAAACACAGTCAGAACTGGAATCGGAAAAAGGTTCTGAGAGGTACCAGAGATGCAATAAACAGTTTGTGAATCAAAATCGCTTCTAAACCTGAAAAGAACGGTTGCAGTCACTGAATGAAGTTCCATCCCAACCTGTTAGCGAAATAACATTGCAATGGTAACTGCATTTGGAGTTGGTCACTTGCTCACACAGGCAAATAAAGATGACAACAGCAAAGTTTATCGGGCTGTAAGACTATGTCAATGGTTTTCTGGACACTCCTCCACCCTATTAAATCTCGATTGGTCTTCAGAATCACCTGACTTGAGCCCCTTAGAAATACTGCGGGACTTGCTGGAAAAGTGGATAAACCACCGACATCAGTGTACCCGAATTTGGGGAGTAATGGGCGTTCAGAACGCCACTGAGTGGTTTAACCTGGATGCAACGTACCTGTTCAGCCTTGTGGCTCAACTTCCTAAGTCAACCCGGCGGTTATCTGGTGCAAGAACAGATTACACGGTGTAATGATTCCTCTAGGGGGCGACGTTTTTTTTTTTTTTTTTTTTTTCCTGAGCTTATCATCACACCTGAAAAACGAAACAGTTTTTGAGAAAATTAACTCACTCAAGTATACAGTAAAATTATCTTTTACACAATTCGGTTGTATGACATCACTGGTCATTACCCAGACTACACACATACACACGCGCGCGCACGCTTTCTCTTTTTTTCTCTTTCAGGACCTCGACGATATTTCTCCGTTCTATTGAGTTCCTCGTGTTGTTCCTATGCCCGTGTGACAAGCCCTTGTCAGAACTTCACTACAGTGAATGCGACGAGATACCGAGCTCAATAAAATGGAAAATGTTAGAATTGTCCATCACAGATCCCGGATCTAGGATTTTACAGTAAGAGTCATTGAACTATAACAGTGTACTGCAGCATGACAGGTGATTTTCATCGAATAATGTTAATCTTTTGCCATTCGCTACTCTGTGTTGTCTAAATAATCTCTGACTTTGTGGCACGAATTATTTAAGACTTATGCTTTAACCGATAGTCTAGACATTGTAAGGTTCTCATATGTTTTCTGCTATTGTAAATAATTCATCTTAACTGTACTAGAGCAAAGATGAATGAACGCACTGCTTGAGTAGTGAATAAGATTCTTGATTCTGTGTTTAGTTTTATATATGGTTGACCTGCTAGTCAGTTAGTTGTGCACTGCCGGGGCATTCTTAATTTGAGGCGAGAAGTTGAATTTTTAAAAGAAAGATATGTGTTATTTGTGAATCTGATAGTAACTATCTGGAATACTTTATTATTATGAAAACTGTTTATAATGCTTTCTTGTTCTTTATATTGATGGAGAAGGTTTCGGAGGGATTTTAAAGGTATGTTGGCAACTTTTGTGATGAGGGAATTTTGTAACTGCTAGAGTCTTTTTATGCTGAGCAGTCTTTTCGTCAATAATAAGAGTTTGATTTCTTAAGAACGATTTTCTCTAAAGTTAAACCCACCTCCATGAGTCGCAGTAAATCTGTGAATTCTGTAGCAGGTGCATTGGAGCAAAAAAAAAAAAAAAAAAAAAGCATTCTGAGCGAGAGTTCCGGGCAGATCGCACCTTGCATTCTTGAGCAAACAGTTTGTTGTCAGAATTGTCAGGTGCTGTGCTAGCAAGCAGATTAATTTTAGGTACTGGTAATGTCAAACAGGTACTTTCTTGTGAGTAGAGCAGTAATTTATTTATTTATTTTTTGTAGATATTCCAAGTCTTACATTGCAATTCATATCACGCAACGTTCATAATGTTGACCTACTTCTGTACTGAGTTCTAGTTATACATCTTTCGTTGAGCACACAATTAGTTTCCTTTGGCATTTAATTAGATTCATTTTCTTTACTTCAAATTTTGCATTTCATGAAGTTTAAAGTTATATTTCACGACACTGTTGACATTCGCTACACAGAGCCAACCAACAGTCAGTTGTGCTGAGCAATTGAAAATGTTATCTAAAGTGCACGTTACATGAGGAGAAAGTTTTCGAAATCAGTGTATTCAGTTTTCTCTTGTACAGACAGTATTTTTATAGAAAGCTTACAACAGATTGATATTAGTTGCCTCTCTAACCTCGTTGGACAGTTTATTGTACTATTTTACCCGTTGTAAAAAAACGCTGTTTTTTGTGTTTTCGTCGTTTCCTCTTGCTAAGTAAGGTAGCCTTGCTCTTGTTCCATGATCATGACTCCTGCCGTTTGTACGGCAGTAGGAATTGTTCTCGTTGATGTTCATAACAGATTGGCAGACATACTTACGTGGTGGCAGTTAGAATCCCCAGCTGCTTGAACATGCAGCCCGGTTACTAATTTGTGTTATTTCTCTAATTACCCTTTTCTGTTGTTTGAAGACTGTGTCCATATATTGTGTAAGGCATCCACAAAAGAAGATTACGTATTTAAAGATCCTGTGGATATAGAAATCGTACAGAGGTTAGACAAAAATATTGTAACACCATGAGAAATGCATTCTTGAACATAAATACAGATAATGTCCACGTCTGCAGGCTGGACAGGTACATAATGTACTTGATCACGAACGGCACCTATGCAATGTCCTCGAAACGTTGCTCGCGTCAGTCGTGGTCAGAACTGTGTTCTTCGTAATTGTGAGTGCATCATGTCGCAGCTAAGTGAACGTGGGAAAATGGTTGGTGCTCGTATGGTGGGGTGCTTCCGTAACCAAGGGAGCCGAAGTGTTTTGGTGTTTCAAGAGACACCATATCGACGATTTATACCGCATACAGGGAAACTGGAAAACAGCATCCGCTAAGTCACAACGCATGCAAAAGTATGGGTCGACTGATCGTGACAGGCGGTCATTGAAGAGTGTTATGACGAAAAACAAAACTAGAGCTGCAGAAGTCACTGCAGAATTGAATGTTGCACTCGGGAGCTGTTTTCAGCACGTAAACGACACGAAGGGAGCTCCATAAGAAGGGAATTTCACGGCGAGCTGGAATTCCAAAACCACTGACCAGTGATGGAAAGGCTCATAACGGGAAAACGTTGTGCCGGAGACATGAAACCTAGGCTATGCAGCAATGGAAAAGTCATTTGGTCGAACGAGTCTTGTTTCGCAACTGTTTCGAATTTCTTTTAGAGTTTACGTCCCAAGAGTGAAAGATGGTGGGGATTCGGTAGTGATTTTGGGCAGTCATGTTGTGGTATTTTATGCCCTCATGGTTACTCTACAAGGTCGCATTACTGCCAACGATTATAGACCATTTTGGCTGATTATGTCCATCCCTTGTGGTACAATGTTCGTTCCCAAGTGGTGGTGCTGTGTTCAGCTCACATCGTTTTGGAGGGAAGTGTGCGTGGTTACTGACGCCGCTTCCATCGTTAACCTGAACATACCACATGTTTGCAGCAAGAATGGAGTAAGATTCCCCTTGAAAATCATGAAGGACTTGTATTTATCCATTCCTAGAAGAGTGGAAGCTGTTTTTAATGCTAACGGTATTCCTACATCGTATGAGGAGGCATGATAATGTGTGTTGTTTTTGGTGTTTCCATTTTTTTTGTCCACCCCCTGTATGTTTCTGTAAACGGCATTATCTGCTACACACTGATGACGGCACTCGTAGGGACATAGCACGATGATGGCAATTATGTAAAGCTAGAGGTCGTAGGCAAAGAAACGATATTTACATGATAGTCCCGACGTATTACAATTGACATACAAGGAAAACAAACGGTCTTCTTCTTTTTTTCTTCTTTATCGTCTCCTAGTCCCACGTCTCGTAGGGTCGGCGTTGCTCTTCTGGATCCTCCTCCCTCCACAGTACTCTATCCATTGCCTCTTCCTTCTTCCATCCTTTCTCCCTTAGCTCCCCGGATATCTTATCCTTCCACCTCATCTTCGGTCTTCCTCTCCTTCTCGCTCCTTCAATCTTTATATCTTCAACTCTGTTTCCGATATACTCTTCCCCTTTTCTCTGTAGGTGTCCGTACCACCTCTTGTATCCAACTTTCACAGCTCCTCTAACAAATTCATTTCTAATCCTGTCCTTCCTTGTTACCCCACCTCAGCATCCTCATTTCCGCCACTTCCATCTTCCTTTCCTGGCCTACTGTGGTTGGCCATGTCTCTGCCCCGAATATCATAGCAGGCCTTACTACCGACGAACGGTGCTTGACAATATTCTATTCTCGCAGACGCTTGTCGCCTTTTTTCAAAAAATGGTTCAAGTGGCTCTGAGCACTATGGGATTTAACTTCTAAGGTCATCAGTCCCCTAGGACTTAGAACTACTTAAACCTAACTAACCTAAGGACATCACACACATCCATGCCCGAGGCAGGATTCGAACCTGAGACCGCAGCGGTCGCGCGGTTTCAGACTGTAGCGCCTAGAACCGCTCGGCCACTCTGGCCGGCACCTTTTTTCACTATAATGCATCAGCAGTGCGATTTTCGTGTTTGACAGTGTTTAAGTAAGAGAATTACGAAATGTGCAGACCAGGCTCAAAATGAGATCATTGAAACATTAGTACTGAAGGCAAAATAAGCTGAATTAACATCGATTTGCTGTATTTCTCGTCAGGAGATTTTTGTTCAGACAGATTTTTAACGAAAGGCCGGCCGGAGTCTCCGGACAGGAATAAAACGCTGTTAGACGGGAGTGTCCCATGGCACGTGTGTCGGGCGGTCCATTACCCGCGAGCCGTCAGTGCAGCGACCCGCCGCCGTCCTGTTCTCCTCTAGGGGGTGGCCGGTAGTTCGCGCGCCCGCCGCGGGGCACGGGGGCGGCAGCGTCGCGGTGCGGCCGACGTCTGGCGCCGGAGCCCCGCCGCGGCCGCGCCAGTTCTGCACGACCTCGCGAGCAGTAGACACGACCCGGCGCGTCGGTGCCCGCCCCGGCCAGTGTTGGCGCCATGTCGAGCAGCTGTCCCGCGCACATCTAGTCAGCCAGCCAGTCCAGCCGCTACAAAACCTGGTCAGCGTTCCGCCGCCTGCAGCTCGAGCCGGTTACCGACTGCTTGCCAAACGTAAGTGATGCTGACAAATCTGGAATCTTGGTAAACATTTTTCTGTAGAACCTCGTCTCGAATATCGGCGGAAATGTGTGCTTCCTGGGGCTCACGGTCGCGCGCAGCAGAAATTTCATTCTCCGAGTAGAGCAACTTCTGAGGGCTAGTGAGGCTAAAGCGCCAAATAGCAGATGGGCACTTTCGATCTGTGGCGAAACAATGATCGCCATCAGAGATTCTGCACAGGCGCTCTGGAGCCGCTGACCCATTTCTGGAACAGCATGACCTACATTCGATGGGGGATCGTTGCGCTATCCGGTATTGAAAGCTCAGATTCTGACATCGCTAATATTCTCTCTCTCTCTCTCTCTCTCTCTCTCTCTCTCTCTCTCTCCCCCCCTCCCTCCCTCTCTCCCCCCCTCCTCCCCCTCCCTCTCGCTCTCCATCACCCTTTCCCCCTGTGTGTGTGTGTGTGTGTGTCAGAGAATCCTCACCGTGCTTTCTGCGCTGGTACATTTTCACACAGAGCTGAGAAAGTGGGCCAGACAAAATTCATTCAGTAAAAATGTGTAACTGAATGTAAAGAACCAGTTAGTATCCCATTCATGGACTACGGATTTTCACCTACATCTGAGCTCGACTTTCATGGGGGCACGAAACGCGTGTTAAACAAAGGTTTGTCCATCAAAGGCAGTGTTGTAACTAGATGCAGTGGAGGTTGATGTACCACGGAATTTCACCCCACGCACGTCGTTTGCTACATTTTTTTAAAAAAATCATGGGCTGGATATGTTTTGCGAGCCTGAGACTCATCTTTGTCAGTCTCACAGATAATTTTTCGCTGAACATAGTAACACTATTCAGTACTTTCATGGTTTTTTAACGATTTGCTAAATTCTTTCAAACAATTCGCCATTTGGATTTAGGATACACTAGTGAAGTGCCAGTCATCGTATGTGCCAAAACAAAAATCACCACCTTGAGACCTGAATACATCATTGTGCACTCCAAGAACTCTTGTGCGGATCTTACACGAAATGAGTGATTGTCTTGGCTAGCAATAAAATTCTTGATGCTTTTTCTGGAGTCTCATTGAGCGGTGTGGCCCCGTGGTCAGTCTGTCTCTAATGGCATCATCGTCGACGGACTGTTAGCTCTAACTTCTTCTTCTTCTCTTCTTTTTCTTGTGCATCTATTCCTTCGCCTCCTGCAATTCTCTATTTTTTTCCCCTCACAGTTTAAAAACCGCACGTATCACATCTGAATCAAGGTTAGAGAAGCAAAAAATTTCTTTCTGGCACTTTATAATACAGAGCTCGTTTTGTTGTCACTACCTTGCTTAACTATATTGACTGTAATAGCCACATAATTTCTCTTAGCTAAACGCTGTCAGCCACAGTTCGCTTCGAAATGGCTCCAGATGGCATATATTACTTTCCTTTAGATTTCTTTTTCAAATGGTTCAAATGGCTCTGAGCACTATGGGACTTAACTACTGAGGTCATCAGTCCCCTAGAACTTAGAACTAATTAAAGCTAACTAACCTAAGGACATCACACACATCCATGCCCGTGGCAGGATTCGAACCTGCGACCGTAGCGGTCACGCGGTTCCAAACTGAAGCGCTTAGAACCGCACGGCCACACCGGCCGGCATTTCTTTTTCGTGGTATCTTGTAACCGATCACAGACAATAGATTGTTACAAAAAAAAGTGTTTCTAAATACGTCCGCCATTAACGTAAGTCATTGCTCCCCAGACTAATTGTAAGTTATTAGTTTTGTTATACATTTATTTGATGATAAAATTAGTTGCAGTCATTTAATTTATGTCAGTGATGGACAGTTTTCAGGGAAGATTACGATTTAAGCAATTTTTACGAAGTCGCAGTACTTTTGGTAGGAAACTGGTGTTTCACGCTGACAGGACCTCCTCCGAAGTACACGCCACCATCTTGGCGCTGGACCAGCTCGCTTGCTGACCAAGAGCCGAAAGAACATCGCCGAGGGCCAAGCCGCATTGCGCTGCTGGACCCACCACTCGGAATCGCCTTGATCGCGTAGTTGCAATCGCCTTTATTATCCTTTAGCCTAACACTAAATAGTTATCCCCTCTGTTATCTGATTCCACTACTTCAAGAAATCTTTGAACTGTGAGCCGAGGCCGGCCGGAGTGGCCGAGCGGTTCTAGGCGCTACAGTCTGGAACCGCGTGACCGCTACGGTCGCAGGTTCGAATCCTGCCTCGGGCATGGATGTGTCTGATGTCCTTAGGTTAGTTAGGTTTAAGTAGTTCTAAGTTGTAGGGGACTGATGACCACATCAGTTAAGTCCCATAGTGCTCAGAGCCATTTGAACCATTTTTTTGTGAGCCGAGTAGAATGTGCTCACTTTTAGTTTCCAACAGTAATCGGTTCCTAGTAGGTAATGTGAAGAAAGTACTGAACCCAGAATACAGTATCCATTCTTGTAATGGATGGATTTTGTACTCTGCCTGCAGCGTGCATGACTTTTTTTTCTCTAACCACCAATATTTAATTCGTGTTCCTTTTATTATTTCTCGTAGAAATCCTGCTGCATTGGGGCTTATTCCCCACGTGTTGCATCGTCGTCATTGTCTTTTTGCAGCTACATCCGAACATGACACTTTTCCATTGCTCGATACCTGTAAACCATGCAGCTTCCTTTTCTATTCATTATTGCATTCCCGCCTGACATACCAAGCGTCCGCCCCCTTAGCTGAGCGGTGCCGGCACGGTAGCTCTGCGTGTTCGGTCAGAGGTTTAGCCGCCCTATGTACTGAAAAAAAACTGAATGACTGGATCAACGATGAACTTGAACGGGTGTCATGGAACGTCCGACTCGAAGAAATGCAACGAACAATAACGAACAAAATGAGATTAAAAATGAAGTGGTCAGCGTGTCACACTGTCATGAGGCGGGCCCGGGTTCGATTCCCGGCCGGGGCGGAGTTTTTGTCCGCTCAGGGACTGAGAGATGAGTTTCCTTGATCGTCATTTCATCATCATCGACACACAAGTCACTCATTGTGGCGTCAACTGAAAAGACTTGCAACTCGCTGGCCAAATACCCCTGGTGGGGACTCCCAGCTATCAGTGCCATACGGTCATATCATTTCATACTAAGTGATGTAACACAATGGTTAATACAACGGTCTTTCGTGGGAGAGAAGGGCTATTTAGATGTAAGTTCCCCATCGCTTCGCTGAATCACCTAAGGCGAGTACCGGCATCTTCTCAGTATCCAGACCACAGTCAGACTGCACCGGCGTTTTCGCACAACTGTGATAATAAATATCCAGTCTAGTGTCTTCGATGACGACTGGACGTTTAATACGGGTGACGCATTCAGACTTATCTTTTTTTGATTGCTTTGATTATCGTTACCTACCCTTTCTTCACCGCAGATCAGAGCTGAATTACTGACACCGTGGTTCAAATGGCTCTGAACACTAAGGGACTTAACTTCTAAGGTCATCAGTCTCCCAGAACTTAGAACTACTTAAACCTAACTAACCTAAGGATATCACACACACCCATGCCCGAGGCAGGATTCGAACCTGCGACCGTAGCGGTGGCCGGCTACTGATACCGTGTCCGCTAAACTCAGCTCCGTAAATCTAAACGTCTTCGAGAGGTTAAATCCAAGGGCGGGCGCGTGGGCGCACGCACACAAACACACACACACACACACACACACACACTTTTTCTCATTTGTCATTGATATAAAATGGAGATCAGGTTATTATTTTACTACGAAAATTTCGTTTTTGACATAGTATCTGTCACTCGTATATATAACGCATTGTTTATTGTCTAATGTTCTATACAAAAAGTTTTCAAACTTTGTTTCCATGATATTTATAGTCTCGTTTTTGGTTTTTAATTTTTAATCAGCTTCTTCAGAGTTATATAAGAACTCGTTCCATGACCAAGTAGCTCTTTCTCACATGGTCCTGAGGTATCTGAAGGCAAAAAAGGTCCAGTTACGATGGATTTTATTACCTCTGTTCTTTCCATACAGCGATTTAATGGCTCAGCACAAGTCACTATGAAGAAGGATAGTTTTATCGAAAAAAATTACTTTATTATTACTAGAATGAAATTTTCACTCTACAGCGGAGTGTGCGCTGATATGAAACATCCTGGCAGATTAAAACTGTGTGCCAGACCGAGACTCGAACTCGGGACCTTTGCCTTTCGCGGGCAAGTGCTCTACCGACTGAGCTACCCAAGCACGACTCACGCCCCGTCCTCACAGCTTTAATTCCGCTAGTACCTCGTCTCGTACCTTCCAAACTTTACAGAAGCTCTCCTGCGAACCTGCAGAACTAGCACTCCTGGAAGAAAGGATATTGCGGAGACATGGCCTAGCCACAGCACTTGCCCGCAAAAGGCAAAGGTCCCGAGTTCGAGTCTCGGCCCGGCACACAGTTTTAATCTGCGAGGAAATTTCTTACTTTATTACTGTTAGAACTATGCTTTTGAAAGCATCAGTCGATTGGAATATTTTCTCCACTCTCAAGAGTGGCGTTACAATACAGAAGCCTTGACCGAGGTGAGAGGCTATTAAATTCCCGATCTATGCACCATGTATAGCTTTAATAAAATAGTTTTCTGATTGACAGCCTGTAACTTCTGAAGTTCAGTGTTGTCGGTGTGCATCTTCCAGCCACATTTGACAAAGCGCCGCATCTGTCTACGAAACAGGCATCACAGTGAGAACGTGGCTCTCGAGAAAGAACTAGAAATGGCTGCCGATTGGCTCTGCCCATTCAACTCAGTGAAACTCCAGTTACAGTAGACGTGAGTTAAGGTCCCCGTTTCTGGTGCGTTTCTGTTCGGTATTTACAGAATATTTACATTCTACCGTCTCTCTTCGGCCGGCCGGAGTGGCCGAGCGGTTCTAGGCGCTACGGTCCGGAACCGCGCGATCGCTACGGTCGCTGGTTCGAATCCTGCCTCGGGCGTGGATGTGTGTGGTGTCCTTAGGTTAGTTAGGTTTAAGTAGTTCTAAGTTCTAGGGGACTGATGACCTCAGATGTTAAGTCCCATAGTGCTCAGAGCCATTTTTCTCTCTTCGTGCGTTCAACGACTCGTCTGTGTGTGTATCACTAGAGAGATAGAGCTCACACTCGATAGGACATTGCTGTTGAAGAAATACTCGCATCGCGTTTGCAGGCAACGATAATCTGCGTTGTCTTTCGACGATTGCGGGAAGCTGCTGTCACTACTTTGCTCTGTATATTTTGCAGCAAAATTTTTATGCGTATTACGAATCAAAACTACGCTTGTTCCCTTCAGTATTAGAAGCATACAATTGAAATTTGATACGGATCAAGGGACGGACGATTTCTTTTACTGTAGTTGGAGTACGACCACTGTCTCAGGTGGGTTTTCCGACTGTTCCGTATAGTAAAGAATTTCCCATATTTAGAGGTTAAAAAAGTTAAGTCATAAGGCACTTTGCACGGAACGATAAAATTCCGAATTTAATATTTTTCAGTAATTTATATTATTCATATAAATCATCTGTCGAAATGAATCAATATGTGGCCTTTATGTCGGTGATGGCTATATTGAAGTGAAGTATGAACTGGTCTTGTAACAAGTTTGTCGGAATATCGGTACAGTTTATCAAAATGGTTCAAATGGCTCTGAGCACTATGCGACTTAACTTCTGTGGTCATCAGTCGCTTAGTACTTAGAACTAATTAAACCTAACTAACCTAAGGACATCACACACATCCATGCCCGAGGCAGGATTCGAACCTGCGACCGTAGCGGTCGCTCGGCTCCAGACTGTAGCGCCTAGAACCGCACGGCCACTCCGGCCGGCTACAGTTTATCACATTACTTATTTATTACAAGACAATAAATTGAAGTGTAAATTTGTGTTATTGAAAATGTTGCCCAAGTCAGTTATCACAGTAATTTAACGCTAGCAATACTAAGGCATTTTCCATAATACGCATACTAAATATTTTAAAAAATGTTAATTGTTGTTGAATTATATTAACAGCTTACTTTTTAAAGAGGTATTGATGCGTAAGTAGAGTCCAGAACCTGAAAATAACTTTTACCACAGTCTTAGCAATGTCAATGCATTTTCAATAACGCGTATTACCGACTTTATGACCATTACAAAAAAGTTTAGAAATATGCAAATTTCATTCGTTGTCGTTGACTTTTAGTCCGCCTCCGTAGCGTAGCGGTAGCGTTACCGCCTACCACGCAAGGGGGCCCGGGTTCGATTCCAGGCAGGGGACTGGGTGTTGTGTGTCCACCATCATTGATAACCAAGTCGCCGAAGTGGCAGCCGAATGCCGAATGGGATATCCCGGCCAATAAATGCCATATTCCTAACATACTTTTCAAAGAGATATGGATGTGTAAGTAACGCCCAGAACCTGGAAATATTGATTGTGATAAGTCACTGGGGAAAGGGACATCTGCTACCGAGAGTTAAATTTTTGGGTTAAGTTAAAATGAAAAATTTGAAACATATGTGAAATCTGGTAGAAGAATTCATTAAAAACAATAAATATTTTTCAATATATTCAAAAGGTGGGTATAAGGTACCCCTCCCCTTGGTATTGCGAGGGTTAAATAATACAGTCTGTTTTATTAGGTTATGCACTGAAGTTTGAAAAAGTGCGACAACAGTGATCGATTTAACAACAAGATAAAGGAGATAATTCTAACTGCGGTGGTAACACCTAAACAATAGATGTTAGTTATTGGCAGCCCGACATACTCTTTGTTATCCGAAAACTATTGACATCGGCTTAATTGTGTTCCTTACCCCAAGCGAGTTAAAAAGGCTGTGTATTTATCTAGGAAGAAGTATCCATGGCAAGCACACGTGAATAGCAATTCAAGACGAAATTCGTAAGTTGTAACTTGTAGATATAGACGTCAGCATTTTTTTATGTTGTTAAAACTGACAAGTGTTGACTAAAGCAAATGAAAAAAGTAAATACAGTTATTTTACACTAAACTGATTAACACAATACATGCCCAAGGAAGAACCTTTGAGGAAGTAGAGGTAAAGTTGGAGAATACCGTAGAAGCAATGACAGCTCTTTCAAACCAAATCCCACTAAACAAAATTTTGCGCTTTTCACCTACACACACGCCTAGCAAATAGAAAGCTTCACTTTAACCGGAATGGGTCTAGCCGTGAGCACACAGATCAGCCGACATACCTCGGAGTGACGCTGAACAGGTCCTTCGCATACATCACTCCGAAAGAAACCTATATTGTAAGATAGCTGCAAGAAACACTACCCTTAGAAAGCTAACTGGCAGTAAGTGGGGCGCCGAGCCTAATGCTCCCAAAACCAAATTATAACGAAACCTGTAGGCTAGTCACAAGATGCATGAAGCCCATTCCACTGGAAAAGCTCTACCAAGCTTCAGGTTTCAGCAGTCCAAAGTCTCGTAGGGTAGCTCATGAACGAGCAGTTATGGAGCCTATTAGAACCTAATGACAATAATTGCTACTGCGGAGAAATAAAGAACGTGGAACGTCTTCTAACACGCCGAAAGTGTCCTGCACATTGCTCTCTAGACGACCTCTGGCTAAGGGAGACTGAAGCTTTTGACGTAGCCCAGTATTAGGTCGAAAAATTGACAACTCCGTTAACACAGTTTTTGTGGTTGTTACATTACGGATGTCCTGCTTATCGACGTAAAACTTTTGGAATTACCGATTGTGTTGCGTATTGCAATGTCGCAGGAGCTGGTGACCGTGCTGTGAGACGAAAATGGCGCAGTTTGCAACGAGGCGGCGGGGAGACTGCGACGTTGTGCAACTCGTAGCGGCACTTGGGCTCGCCGCGCGCCGGCCGCCTCGCGCTATCGATCCGGCTCGGGTTGAAGCGTTTACCGCCGGCCGGCGCCCCTCTGCGGCCGCCTGCAGACGCGCTCCCGTCTAGAAGAATCCGATACGGCCCCGCGTGCGGCTAATCAAATTGCCGCAAATAGCCGCAGCAGAGTTTCGTGCTCGACGTCTCACGTCGTTTCTAAGGCCTTACAGATCGACACATGTTGCCAATTTTAGATCTGTTTTCGATTCTGGAGTATAATTACGGTCCGGCCGAAGTGGCCGAGCGGTTCTAGGCGCTACAGTCTGGAACTGCGCGACCGCTACGGTCGCGGGTTCGAGTCCTTCATCGGGCATGGATGTGTGTGTTGTCCTTAGGTTAGTTAGGTTTAAGTAGTTCTAAGTTCTAGGTGACTGATGACCTCAGATGTTAAGTCCCATAGTGCTCAGAGCCATTTGAACCATTTTATAATTACACTTTCCCGTTTCCGTATACTCTGTTGTTGTATACTGACTAGACTTGCGCTCTACCAGAAGTATGGTTCGGTAGTTTTGATAGAGAACATAAATGACGTAGTGAATGGAAGTATTACCGGTAGTATTGTTGGCATTGGTAAGGAAAGAAACATAAATGAGTGTGTGAGAGAGGAAGTGATAATTAGAACCTCTCATCGTTCAGCGTTAGTCCATTGTGTATTTTACATCCTTACCGAATATAAACTGCATTTCATAATTAATAGAAAGTCAGCCGCTCGACCGTCTTCTGCGCTTTTATGTAACCGAAGCAATTACTTATGATGCGAGTACAGTTTACATATGCAAATGCAAAAAAAAATCTATATAATTACTATTACTTTATAATCAATATAACGTTTTTCATCATTATCAAAGGCAAGAGTTTCCTCTTATTGATAAGTGCGAAAGTAACAAGTAACAAAATCATATTTTATGTACGCTCGACGAAGTTTTGAAGCGATTTTTGATGTCTTACTGTTTTTTTACAACTTTGCCTTTTTTGAGGATATTGCATTTTCTAGCGCTATATAATAAATCTGTATTTTATTTTTACTGTGACGTCCCTCTGTTTCACGTTAAAAATCAGCAGCTTTCAAATAAAACACGAATTAGAACTTTACTTTTTTTGAAGAAATTGCATTTACTAGCGAAATATAATAAATCGGTATTTTATTTTTATTATAACGTCTCTCTGTGTCACGTTAAAAATCAACAATTTTCGAATAAGACATGAATTAAACGCTGATAATTTCATTTTTGCTATAAATAGTGTTTATTTTTAAGTAACAGAAAGGCGGATAAATATATGGAACAAAAATGTTCCGTACGTTACCCCCCCAAAGAAAGACCCTATTTTAACTTGTAATAATATTAAGACAAATGTCACTAGCCAACTGAAATAGCGCCAGATTTAATCGTCATGGTCTAGAGTTACAGAAAAAATCCGCTAAATGTCGCTACGAGCGCAGTTTCCTCAATGCCAACGTGCCACAACGTTGGATAGGGCGTACAGGACCGCGAGACCAGGCTTTATACTCTTGGCGCCCTAGTCCCCTGACGTAACACCATGTGGTTTCTTGCTTTGGGGATATGTTAAACAATGTGTTTACGTTCCTCCCTTATCTCGTGACATTGATGAACTAAAAACCAGAATCTCAGCTGCTGTAGCTTCAGTGAAAGAAGATACCTTACGCTCAGTTTGGGATGAATTCGGCTATCGGCTAGATGTCGTCCGTTCAACCAGTGGAGGACATATTGAACGTTTATGATTGATTTTTATAAGCTTTTGTCTTTTCTGAGTAATTTAGTATGCAGTTTGTTGGTGTTAAGACCTTCTTCCTAATAAATAATTCTATTTAAAATCGGGTTATTCTTTTTGGGACACCCTGTATATTCTCACTTAGTTTCTAGATGGTTGAACTGTCGTCCTCCCGAATGCGAATCCAGTGTGCTAACCATTGCGCCACCTCGGTTGGTCCCTGTTTCTAGGGGAATACTGTAAGACATTGATTGCATAGGCGCACAAAGCATCCGGAATGAGATAACGCCTGGTGGATATGCAACACATCTACCGCTCTGGGAACGCGGTTGCGATCTTAAATGACCAAATCTACTAGGGAAAGTGTCGTAGTGTACCGTTACTTACGATAGCCAACGGTAGTTTAACGACTTTTAATAGGAAAGTAAAATTGTTAGCGTAATAAAAATGGAAGAAATATATTTTGAAATATTTCGTTATTGCCATAAGTGTGTCGGAGCCTTTTCAGCCTCATCTTCAGATGGTGCACGCAAAAGTTACATGTTTGTTTCCATAGTGTGGTGCCGTCCCCTGGCTCTGTAGTGATAATATAGATCAAGACTTCAGTGTATTGCCATGAGTGATATTAAATGGCGAGATGCACTGAAAAACGAATATGGACGACATTCCAGTTACTTTCCAGAATGAGATTTTCACTCTGCAGCAGAGTGTGCGCTGATATGAAACTTCCTGGCAGATTAAAACTGTGTGCCCGACCGAGACTCGAACTCGGGACCTTTGCCTTTCGCGGGCAAGTGCTCTACCATCTGAGCTACCGAAGCACGACTGCAAGGTTCGCAGGAGAGCTTCTGTAAAGTTTGGAAGGTAGGAGACGAGATACTGGCAGAAGTAAAGCTGTGAGGCCGGGCGTAAATTCCAGTTACTATTCGTCTGGCAGCTTCCATGTGAATTGCCTATTCGCCACTGCTCAGTCACTAAAAAAAGAAAAAAACACGTGTAGAACACTGTCGTGCACGATGGTTATAATTAAACTTTCGTTATTTGAGAGTACCTCCATGACAAACGAGTGATCGTACAATAGTGAAACATGCCAAAGAGAAATAACAAAACATTGAAAGAAACGCATTTTACTTGTCACACGAGAGGGTGACATTTGTGAGTTGCGTACCGTGTTTACGTCCCAGGATACAAACGTTGCCCATTATGAGAACCATCTACATCCACGTCAGCCTCGAACCGCACTGCAGATACCATCTCATAATTGTCCGCAGCACTTCTCGAATAGTGGACCGTAGAATGTTCTCAAGTGAACAGCTCGTGCAGTGCTTGGAGATCGCACGTTGTGTCCAGCATTTTCAGTCATGGCAGCAGTAACATCAACAGTTTTTCGGCTTCTCCCTGGAGTAACTCCCAAATCGCCAGTTAATTCAAACTTCCGAATCATGTTCTTAAAGACTGGTGCGGAAAGATGAGCTCTCCGTATTCCTTTAATGCGTCGATACTCGCGAAGACTAAGAGCAGTGTTGCTGTTTTTGATTAAACAGCCTTTATGAGTAAAGCCTTGTTCGCTTTGCCCAGACCCGTCTGCAACTATAATGCACAGTGATGTTTGTGTTTCAGCCGTATGTTTCCGAACCATTACCGGCGCCTAACGCCAAGTCGTGGCACTAACACTAACAACAGCACAAATCCTGCAGCACACGATATTCCTATAAAGTTGGGTACCCTTACGGTAAATAGTTTTCCGTCTACACTGGCTCAAGTAGCGAATCTTTAGTGTTGTAACCACCCTGTACTTTGTTCGCAAACAGTTCTTTGGTTTCTGTGAGTATAATAGATCTATATTTGGGGAAATAATTTGATCTAAACTGGTAATAACCGTTCGTTAGTGAGCTAGATTTTCACACACCGCCCCCCCCCCCCCCCCCCCCACGTATTACTCAACGTTTTGTTGAGATGGCACGTAATTGGTACCTGAATAATTCGACAGCGCATTTTTAAAAACTGTGGATGACGTTATTATAGTTAACGTTAGTTTAGTTTCGTTTCTAGAGGAAGACATGTGCGATTTCCGCTGCTAGGGTTATCAGATCCCATCACATAGTAGTGGAATGTCTCTGTCTTCGCAACTATAGTAAGCTGAAATTGTAATATAAATCAGTACACATGTGGTATTGTTTTGGAACATTGGACATAAGAGAATTTCAAAAGACCCTTGAATCTCAGATGATAGAAACTTTCACCCAACGCGAAGTAGAGTCGTGAAGTACATTACCAACAGATGTTCAACAGACACTGAAAACAAAATGTAACACCAATTTCAATGAAATGCATGATATGTTCTAGATCCAAAGATAGGAAAACTGAACATCTGTGCCGCACATACAGTACATTTTTGTGTTTAGAACACATTTTTTCATTGTGTGGATGGTATTTCAGTAATAAAAGACGTTGAATGAACACTGAGTGCCTCAAGTATTACATGTAAGCATACTAAACATTACAACTAAATTTGGGACAATGCAAGTGCTCTCGACAAGGGATGTCAAATTGACCCCATATTTTTAAATTTCCAGAAGGCTTTCGACACCGTTCCTCACAAGCGACTGCTAATCATATTGCGTGCCTGTGGTATGTGGTCTCAGTTATGCGACTAGATTCGTGACTTCCAGTCATACAGGTCACAGTTTGTAGTAACTGACGAAAAGACATCGAGTAAAACAGAAGTAATATCTGGATGTGGATGGATTATAGGCCTTCTGCCGTTCTTCCCTTTTTAAAGTACTCGTGATGTATGTTTCATTCAAATGAATGAACTGGAATATCGTTCTGTCATAATTTTTTTTTTGTATAGAAAGTTTTTCGATGATGGAAATTGGCCCAAAGTTCTTTCTCTGGTTTGGCCTAGTGGATGAACGGCAACTAGATTCCAGAATCTGAACCGGTGCGCCACTGCGGAACGTTAACGACGGTACTAGCATATCGAATAGGTTCCTAGATATGTGAGTGGCTCGAAGATCTCTTAACTAATAGAACCCAGTATGTTATCTTCGTCGGCGAGTGTTCTTCAGAGACGACAGCATCGTCAGGAGTACCCCATGGAAGTGTGATAGCACCACTGTTATTTTCTATATACATAGATGATCTGGCGGACAGGGTGAGCAGCAGCTTGCGGTTGTTTGCTGATGAAGATGTGGTGTATGGGAAGGTGTCGAAGTTGAGTGACTGTAGGAGTATACAAATGACTTAGACAAAATTTGTAGGTGGAGTGATGAATGGCAGCTATCTCTAAATGTAGAAAAATGTAAGTGGTTGCGGATGCGTCGGGAAAACAAACCCGTAATGTTCGGATACGGCCTTTTTTTAGTAGTGTCTTGCTAGACGCAGTCACATCGTTCAAATATCTGGGCGTAACATTGCAGAGCGATATGAAATGGAACGAGCATGTGAGAACTGTGTTAGGGAGGCGAATGGTCGTCCTGAGTTTATTGGGAGAATTGTGGGAAGCTGTGGATCAATCTGTATAGGAGGCCGCATACAGGAAGCTAGTGCGACGCGGTCCTGAGTGTAGCTCCAGTGTTTGGAATTCGTACCAGGTCAGATTAAAGGTAGACAATGAAGCAGTTCAGGGGCAGGCTGCTAGATTTGTTACCAGTATGTTCGAACAACACGTAAGTGTTACAGAGATGCTTCGGGAACCCAAATGGGAATCCCTTGAGGGAAGCGATGTGTTTTTTTTTTTAAGGAACACTAGTGACAAAAAATTGAGGACCGGCATTGAAGCTGACTGATGAAGGATTCTACTGCCGTCAAGTAATTTCGCCTAAGGACTACGAAGATACGATATGAGAAATTAGGGCTCATACGGAGGCCTGTAGACCGTCGTTTTTCCCTCGCTCTGTTTGCTAATGGAACAGGGAAGGAAATGATCAGTAGTGGTACGGGGTAGCTTCCTCCACTCACCGTACGGTGGTTTTCGGAGTATGTATGTAGATGCAGACGTAGATTCCAGAAACGAAAAAGCTATCGAAGCAGTTGACAGAAGCCTGCAGCCCTCCACAATCCAAGTAGACTTCATCTGCTGAGAAGGTTGCGGTACGGTCACTTCTTTCTGGAATGTAAAATAGGTTTTTGTTATTGGTAAACGCGCAAATAATTAAACTACATGTGTGTACTGTGCAAGATTGTCGGACCGCTGGATGAAACAGTATGCTTCCAAAGATCCTTAAGCATTGGGAAAACTGAATCTTGTTTGGACTTGCATCCTTATATTCGTCACCCTCTCACTTACATTTGTTGACGACTCGGAAACGTTTTAAGTCCTAGGGAACAGTCGCCACAGACGTGATACGTCTTTGACTGATTATACTGTATGATACTTCAGGGATGGAACTTACTCTCTGGCAAAATTTTAGACAAAGTTCATTAATCTGAAATAGAACCAACAAAGAATGAATTTATGACACAAGGCAAACACTAGAGTTTTTTTTTTTTTTTTTTTTTTTTTCGTCTCGCAGTTGAGAAAGCTAGTACAGCACTGTGCTTACGTCGATCACCTCGAGCAGTTTCGCCCACCAAATGCGTTATACTCTGTTGTCTGTAATAAAAAGGCTGGGCTTTCGAATGGGTGCAGCAAGACGACCATAAGGTATAAATCCAAGGACTTGTCCATCTACGAGCTGTTAAAGAACCCTTCTGAGTGACGTGGAAGTCCGTACGTCCGTAAATGTGGTCCCTTTATGACCTTTAGCTCTTCACAGTAATATTACGTAGTTTCTTGTACAAGTGTTGGTTCAAATGGCTCTGAGCACTATGGGACTCAACATCTTAGGTCATAAGTCCCCTAGAACTTAGAACTACTTAAACCTAACTAACCTAAGGACATCACACACACCCATGCCCGAGGCAGGATTCGAACCTGCGACCGTAGCAGTCCCGCGGTTCCGGACTGCAGCGCCAGAACCGCTAGACCACCGCGGCCGGCTGTACAAGTGTTGTTTTATTTCGTTATCACGTCCCTCCATGTATAAACGGTTCGTTTGTCAGGTTTGACACCAACTCCCGAGTCATCCAAAGAACAAAATAAGTCTTCCTTCAGCCCGATACCTCATGAGCTTCCGTCTATTGACGTCGGGGCTAAGGCACTGTCGTGCTCACAGGAGAGAGAGAGAGAGAGAGAGAGAGAGAGAGAGAGTAAGGGTCTACCAAAGGAATTGGACAGGAAGTCGTTAACACTGGTACAGTGTTCCCTCACACAATGGTTTGAGCGAGTCGGGACAAAGTGCAAACTTTGTAGCACTAAGTAGGCGGACGACTTGTTTATAATACATTGTGATGTACAAAAACCTCCCTCTTGAATGTCTGTCTATTAATAAAAACCATATTAGAATTCCTAGAGTAGTTCCTGAAATTATCAGAATTCCTAGAGTAGTTCCTGAGATTAGTCTTCACATACAGAGAGAAAAAAGCGGCGGCGGACTTCAATGTTTATATAGATTCTGGTCGAACTTTGCAGCTCCCTGGAGTTGCGGCGGCTGTGTACTGCTTTTCCCGCCAGATACCGTCTCCTTTCCAGCTGCCCAGCTCGTAGCTCCCCTCATTGCCACGAGATATCACTCCAAACGCCAATAAAATGAGGGTCAAATAACAATGCCAATGTTACACGCTCGTCGTTACTTACTAATAAAAAATTTACAGTCATTCCTCGTCAGTCATTGTATCTGTTCGTGAAAACCATTGAAACATCCGAGAGAGAGAGAGAGAGAGAGAGAGAGAGAGAGAGAGAGAGAGAATGAATATTCTTGTACTTATTGCGCCAGTTCCTTTTTAACCCTACTTGGTATAACTCTTATGCTGAGTCGGCACCACCACAGAGCGGTATGGAAATTACAATCTCCTTGCTTATGAGGCGGTTTTACGGGGTGTTTCATAAGGAACAGTAAATATTTTATTTGGTGTTGGCGAAGACTAATTTGCATAAAACATTCCATACAACAAGAATTAATTTTTTTGGTTATATAGATGCAGCTGTTACAACGTAACCTTAACAAATTCTCGCAGAAGGTGTTAAGCAAAGCCAAATGATTAAGATCACCAGTGATTTTCGTTAAGTTTCACCTCAGGCTTCAGTGCACTTTCGAATTCTCTTGACGACACCACGTGCAGCTCGAATTCCTCTTGGCGTTCTTTATGATGGCAGCGCTATTAATATTCCGAAAGATTAATTCGTCTCGTTTATTTACTTTTTCTTTGTAGACTTCACCGTTCAACGATTTTCACAGGCAAAAACCTACAGGATCAGGGTGCGGGGATCTTGGTGGCAGAGAAAAGTGACAATTTTTCTGATACATCTCAGGGCGTAATCGGCTTAGATAACGTGTTACCTGACGACTAGAATGTGCAGGGCCCACTTCATGCTGTAAGAACATATCCATCCTTGTAGCCAAAGGAACCTATATCAGCAACTCTGGAAGCTCGTTATCAAAAATGTCTTGATAACAGAGCCCTGTAAGACAAAGCGTTAAGTTAACAACTGATAATCTACTATACCAAATCACACACTTTTACAGGCAAGCGGTCTTGAAACTGTGGCTCCACAAAGGCATGTTGGTTTTATTCGGACCACCAATTTGAGTTAAGAGTGTTACTGATGCCGTCACGAGAGATCGTGGTTTCATCAGTGAGCAATATTAATGGGATTCCACGACGATTTGAAAATAGCTAGGCGGCAAAATTCCAATCGTGTACGTTCACCTCCTTCTCGAAGGTTTTTATAGCAGCCTTGCGTACGTAATGACCGCCATATTCTTGTATCCAGAACATCAGTACATGCAGGTATCCTCTGTGAGTCTGTCGAAGGGCTACGTTTTGGTAACGGAATAATGTCTTCTATTTCATCTACAAGCTGTTCATTCGCACGTTCAGATGAAATATGATTATTGGGCACTGCACTCTTCTCACGCAGTTTTGTGAACATACGAGTAAAGACTCTTGAATCTGGTATTCTGCGGTTACTAAAGCGTCTGTCTTATTTTCTACAAGAGGCCGCGTTTCCATAGCAAAACCCATACAAAAACACCATATCGACTTGCTCAGCCTTTGGTAATACGTTTGGCATGCTTGAACGATTCGATAGTATCGGCCAACAATCATAACAGAAAAATTCAGTTACGTAAGGTCAAACAGAAATCACAACTTGAACATCAATACAAAAATGAAAATCCTTAGGTAAACCCATAGCAACTGGAGTAGCAACACGCTAAACAAGAATTTATTTCTGTAACTAGCTGTATCTTTGTAACCGTTAAAAATTGGACTAACGTTATCGAAAGTGCTTTATTCGAAGTAGCCTGTACTGCCAAATCCTAAAATATTTACTATTTCTCCTGAAACACCTTATAAATAGATTTATCTAAAACACTCGTTTATTCACTGCAACTGTTCATTACGAATGTAACAGCACTCCTTTGAATTCGCTCCACATCCTTCTTAGGCCTTTTCGGAATGACGCTGATGTTTAACCTCACAGAACTTTGCAGTATAGAAATGCAAGCAGACCCTTGTTAGGATATGCAGAGAACAACAGTACTCCAAGTGGCCTGGCAGTGAGCTTTAAATACGAGAAAATAGAGTGCGAAAATCCGGATTTTTAATCCGAAATACTCGATTTAGATGACAATATGTTTCATTTAAACTTTACGGTTTAGCTTTATAGTCTAGTAGCAAAGATCTTGTGTGGAAACCGAAAAGGGTTTTTTGACGATGCAAATAATATTTTCCAGAAATCTCAATCAAAAATGTAGGGCAACTTCTCGTAGGTGTAGTTCAGTCACATATCATCTTATAAATGACATTGTGGGGCCTTTTGACTGTAAAATTATTGATTTGTAAAAATATTTTGATTTCGACCAAGTGGTCATTATCAAGTGGAAATAGTTGCACGTTAGCACATATCAAAACCTCAAAATTATCTGACATGACATGACACAGAAGGTGTTTTCATCACACTGTGTTCCTGAGTATGGCTTTTTGTGCGTATATCACTCTTTGAATTGCGTTACTAATATGTTACTCGTATTCTGGTTGATTTTCGTTCGCGTCAGTAGTGTTGGGTGTGGTTCCATATTTTTTTTTTGTTTCGTAAAAAACAGAAGCTGGTTTCGACGCATATACACATTTGTTTATGTGTACGAATTTGTGTGTCAACTGGCGTTGCTCGTATTCTCCTTTATTTTTGTTTACATCCGTTTTTTTCTACTTTCTCGCATTAAATGGAGAACTGCATGTTAGGAATTTTTTACAGAATTGGTATTGAACTTTATTACATCTTCTTACGGAGTGACTATGTATTTCCGCTTTGAATGGTGTTGCTGCTTTGTCACGGGATGTGCTTTCCACTCGTAAAGACTTAAGGCATTCTTCCTTTCAAATGCTAAAAATGCAACAGGAGTTATGCACATATCTTCACACGTAATTGGCAAACACTAGAAACAATACATTTTGCAGAACTCACTGTACTACATCCGTCCTCCTACTACAGTGAAAATTTAAAAGGACGTAGTACATTCTACGCTTTCATCATTGAGTCTACTAGTGAATTCCGTATAACTTGAGTTCCTAAATGCATTAGCATTCAGTAAGGTGGAAGTACGTTCACATTATACCACACGATCCCAAGTACAAATGTGCATTTCGATGTAGAATATTACTAGTACAAAAAGTACTTGCATTTTTAGCACTAGCAACGAAGAATGCTCTATTCAGAATATTGCGAAGCATGCCCAGTGACGAGAAGCAACACCATACGAAGTAGAAATACATAGTCATTCCGTGACAAGATGCAGTAAAGTTGAATACCAATTCTTTCAAAAGCTGCTAGCTCTCCACTCTCCATTAAATAGAAAGTACGAAAAACGGATGCGAGCTAAAATAGAATACGAACAATTCACTTACAACACATTTAAATTGAGCAGTTCGCATACAGATTCCTAGGCAGGAACAAATGTCAACAGAACACTGAGCGACGAAACCAGCTTCTGTTTTATACGAAAGAACAACAAATACGGAATCATTCACTCCAGCTAATATTATGGATGTTAGCAAAATTCATGCAGAGCACGACCAGCATGTTCACAATGCAGTTCAAAAAGTGCAATACACACACGAAGTCGCAATCAGGCACACAATGCTATAAAATCACCTCTGTTTTGAACGGAACCACAACAAATAAGAGACAGAGTTATCGATTGACACACTTGCAGCGCTCCAAGTGGCCTGGCAGCGAACCAAGGTCGAGTTAACGAAAGTCCATACATGAGTTTCACCCCCGTGTTGAGCTTGCACCATCACAAAGCAGTATGGAAATTACTGCTTGCTTGCTTGTGCGGTGGGCTATATACTGTTGAGTTACTGGTGACCTTAGGAAGCATTACAACCTCCAACGCCACAAAATTCTTTGTGCGAACGGTAAATGTATTCGTGGTTGTGTGGATTCCCCGGCAGCGCCGGGCTGCATCTTGCACCGCTGACAGGACGGGAGAGCGGACAGACCAGAGCAGCAATCCCCTCTGAGTTCCGACCATATGGGCACAGGGCCGCCTGGCTCGTATTACGCTGCCACCCCCACTCCCCTCCCCACTCCTAGCTGTGCGCTCGCGACCCCCTCTCCAGCTCTAGCTCTGCCGCATTCAATTTCCGGGCCGCGTTCACTGGCAGCTACTGTGCGCCCGCATCAGGGGCCTCCCCCATCCCAGTCGCGTGCAGCCGCGAACCGGTAAATTGACTGAACGCACTCTGTTAACCGCGCAGTACCGAACCACGAGCTTGCGTCGGCATAGGTCACCACCCCGCACGTATCTCATTGAGCGCATTCCGACGGGCCTCAACTACTCTTCTCTCCTCGAAAAAATCTTATCCTCGCGCGTTGTTTAAGACTATGCCGTTGACCTACTGCGTGACGTTCAGACCTTATAAATTCATCTTCACTTCTCCTCTTTCCCTTCCTACATCCCTCTGTCCTTCCCACTGTCCAGACCCAAAGCCCCCTCCTTGTCCTTCCTACACACTAATGCTAAATAGTGTTTGTTTTCACCACTTACATACATTTATTGGAAAAAATGTTTATTTATCCTGTGGATTAATTTCCACTTCTCTGTTTGGAACGATCTTGTAGAAACAGGATGGAATAAACAACTTTTTATTGAATTTAAAAACAGCTAATCCTTTAGGTAAAGATAATGCCACTGGAGGAGGAGGAAGGAGGAGATTAGTTTTTAACGTTCCGTCGACGACGAGGTCATTAGAGACGGAGCCAAAGCTCGGGTCAGGGGAGGATGGGGAAGGAAATCGGCGGTGTCCTTTGGAAGGAACAATGCCGGCATTTGCCTGAAGCGATTCAGGGAAATCACGGAAAACCTAAATCAGGATGGCCGGACGCGGGTTTGAGCTGTCGTCTTCCCGAATGCGAATCCACTGTGCTAACCACTGCGTCACCTCTCTCGGTGGAGTGCCGCTGGAACCGATCTGTTCTCCGTTACCTTATATGCAGAGTAAAATAACTGATATAATACATCCTCTGGCTGTTTATCGTAGATAATTGGATTACTGTCTTGCTCGTTAATTAGGAGGATCGCAAGACCGATTTGCAGAACCACTTTACTGTAAACTACAATTGATATTATACACAATTGTACAACTTTCTGTGAAGCGGTTTGTTTACGTAAAGTCCAGAAATATCCCTACCTACAGTGTATGAGAAGAGGCGGCATCTAAATGTGGTTGGCCAAAGACGTACGTCCTGAAGGTGCAAAGCCATTCGTCAGATTGCCCGAAGCCTGTAAAGTGCCACTGGATTGGTGAGCATACTATTGGAAGAGAGAAATAGTGCGTCGTCTCAATTCTTTAAAAACCTCAGTCAGATCGTCGGGGCGCCCATTCCAGGCGCTCACCGCCGGTCTCGGGTAAGCTCCGACAAGTTTTTTCCTCACTTGGACTGCTGCTCTCACAGTTAGCACTTTACAGTGCTGCCAGTGGTTGCCATTTCTGTCAGCTCTCACCCCACGGACTCCGACACTGGCTTTTATTGTGCAACCAGTTGCATCCTTAACTTTTTTCTAATGTTTAGAATTAGCCTTCATGGTAGTTGTTAGTGTGATTGCAAGTAAACAGTGTTAATCAGACCCCTGAGTAACACTGAGTGTCCTGCTGCGAGTATCCTATGGAGTCTCAAACTGCGCGCCTTGTCACAGTGTTTGACGCTGATCCACGAGATCAGCCTGCCTTCACTGGAAGTTTGTTTTTCTGCATTTGCTCCTAACTTCTCGGAAATTGCATACTCACCTGTAATCCTCTGCCTTCTCTCTATCGTTTGTTAGGATACGACAATGCTCAGGACTCTATAGATAGCCTATCTCATGCAGCCGTTGTTTTGTAGCTTCCAAGAGATCTATGTTGTGACAATTATTTTTCTGCCCAAAACCAAATTTACGCAGGAGGGGAAAGGATTCTCAGGCGAACGGGTCTTTTTATGAAAGGAGAGCACTTCCACGCTACATATTCAATTATTTGTTGGATATATTGTAATCTTTGTCTACCCTTTCCCATATAGCTTTTAGCTGCATAGCTCCCTGAATTAGCATCGAAGTACTTGATGTCTTAACATACGCGCTGTCATCCTGTGTCATCTCCTTTTTTCAAAAAATGGTTCAAATGGCTCTGAGCACTATGCGACTTAACTTCTGAGGTCATCAGTCGCCTAGAACTCAGAACTAATTAAACCTATCTAACCTAAGGACATCACACACATCCATGCCCGAGGCAGGATTCGAACCTGCGACCGTAGCGGTCGCTCGGCTCCAGAATGTATCCCCTAGAACCGCACGGCCACTCCGACCGGCGTGACAAGACGCCGTAGACCGCGCAGCGAAGGTAGATGAAACACTCATAGGGTTGAAAGAAAATCACTAAATCGGTATGGACATATGTTAAGAATGGCAGATCATCGAATAGAAACCAACTGGCAGACTTTAACGCGGGAGACCACGACTTATATTATTATTATTATTATTATTATTATTATTATTATTGTACAATTCCAGTCCACAAGTTTTTAGTGAATCTTTGCCGAGATGTACGTGGCATACATGGCTTTTGCGATACTGTACTGGATAATCCATTGACAGAACTGAACTCCGTATCGTCGCCTCGCTTGCAAATATTGTTTATGACTGGGTTGCGGTTGTAGCTCGACAAGTCATCTCCGCATCGTATTACACAGGTCAATCAGCAAGTCTCATATTTATTTACAATTTTTCATTTAAATATTTTCTTGTAATTTTCTGGAATAATTCATTGTGGCCTGCAAGTCGAGTAAGATCTTCAGGTCAGCTGGCCCTCTATGAACTAGCTGTGTGTAACCAATAGGTATCGACGGAGAGAGGAATCACTTGTTGACTGTTGGCTGCCGCCGAAGAGCGTCGGCATCTGTTTTCTTGCTAACTCCATTATGGACTTAAGTTCCACAATAATTATAATTTCGTATGGCTCAATGGTTTGATGCAAGTCTTTACAGTTCGATGCTACTACGTAGTTGCGCATCCGATAAAAGGGGACCTACAGCTTCGCGTGAAATCCGATCTCAGTGTTGTACGTGGGGACTCCTCACATCGTTGAAGGCTTAAATAAAGGCAGATTGAAAATTTCCGTTGTTCGAGCGGACTTCGACGCCGCGGCCAATGGTTTCTAGGCACACGCTTTACCGCTAGATTATCAGGCCCAACAGTTAAACTATGACTAACTTACAGTGCTAACCCAAGGCCTACATCGCTGACGTCAGCCTTTTGTAGAGTCATGGGACACGTTTTATGCTCATGCAGTTTTTAGGAACCAAAATCTCCTGCATAAAAATCAACATTGATTCCGCAAACAGAGATCTCGAGAAACTCCGCTCGCTCTCTTCCTCCATGGGAACCACATCACTATAGACATCAGCTCTCATATTGCTGCGGTGTTCCTAGACTGTCGTTAAATGAAAAAAAAGCTTACTTAGTATTGGACCAGATTAGTGACTGGATTCAAGACTTCCTTACAGGCAGAATTCAGCTCGTCGCTCTCAACACAACAAAATCGACAGATGTAAACGTAATTTGGGGAGTGCCTCAAGGAAGCGTGATAGACTCGTTACTGTTTACAATATACGCGTATAACCGATTAGTAGAAAATTTTTCCATAAGGTGATTCACAGATGGTGTGGTTGCCTACAAGAAAGTAGCAACGACAGAAGACCGTATTGATTTGCAAAAGGACATGTAGAGGATTGACGAGTGATGCAGGCTCTGGCAGGTGACCATAGACGTAAATAAATGTAACATATTGTGCATGCATAGGAGAAGAAATCCACTGCTGTACAACTACGTCATTGATGGCAAATTGGTGGAAATAGTGTTACCATAAAATATGTAGGAGTAACTATCTAAAGCGACTTTAAGTGCAATGACCACATAAAACAAACAATAAGAAAAGCAGTTGGTGAACTGAGATTGATAAAGAATATTATGGAAAGTAACACATCCATGAACAGTTGTTCGATCGATTCTTGAGTATTGCTCATCACTCTGAAACCCTTACCAGGTAGGACTAATAGATGAATAGAGAAGATCCAACCAAGAACAGTGCGTTTCGTCACAGGGTCGTTTCGTCGGCGCGAGACCGTTACAGAGGTGCGCAACAAACTCCATTGGCAGACGCTACAGGACATGAGTTGTGCATCACGGAGAGATTTAGTATTGGAATTTAGAGAGAATACTTTCCTGGAAGAGTCGGACGACATATTACTTCCCCTCCTCCCAAACACACACACACGCACATACGTTTCGCGAAATAACCGTAACGAGAAAATTAGAGAAATAAGGTCTAATACAGAGCTTATCGGCAGTCATTCTTCCCAAGCGCCATTGGCGAATGGAACAGGGAAGGGGCGAACAGATAGTGGTACGAGAAGTACCCTCCGCCATATACCATCGGGTGGGGGAATTGATGTAGATGCAGGTGTAATTTGGGTGGCACCTTGCACGTTGGCACCTTGCAAGCCAACCTGCGCGCGCCCGACTATACTCCGTATAAGGAATAAACTTTTTGTTCATGCCAATTTGAATGATACCCCCTGAAAATGTTCGTATACTGACTCTGAACCTGAACACTGTTCTTAGATAAGGATAGACGCTGAAGCAATGAAAAATTTGTGCCATGGCCGGGGACTTGAACTTGGGTCTCCTGCATGCTAGGCAGATGTGCTAACGACTACAGCATCATAGCTGCATCGTCTACCCTTGTCCAGTGCCCATCCTAACACAAACTTCAAATTCACACCTTCAGTCCATTTTCCCCATCTTAAATCGTCAGTATTTTCGAGGCCCTCCGACATTGGAATTGCGCCCTGTGCTGTTTCAGAGAACCACTTAATAATTCTTTGCAAAATGTCGTCTAGTAACTCTTCTGTTGCATTCTCTCAAATGGGATTTATTATAAAACTAGTATCTTCTGCAAAAAGTACCAATTTTGCTTTGTGAATGTTATGTGGAAGATCATTCACATATGTAAGGAATAGGAGTGGACCCAAAATTGAAGCCTGTGGGACTCCCTTTGTGATTTTACCCCTAACACTAAAATTTTCTAACTTTCTGATATTGTCTGAATTGTTCAGCACAGCCTTTTGCATTCCGTTTATCATTTGTGTTTCAGACCAGCTATATGAAAAGTTATCAGTTCCATAAAACTTGAGTTTTTCTAAGAGAGTATCGTGATCTACACAATCGAAGGCCTTGGAAAGATAAATGACAATTGACAATATATTAGAGGCGGTCTACAGACAGTTAGACTGTTAAAATTACCAGAAAAGTATTCTGCACTAACAAATCACAAGCATGTGATTCTTGGTTCTGATCGACACAAAATCTGTTTCACTATTCTTGACTTTGTGTACAACTTGTACATATGTTGCAACTCCTCCTTTTTCCATCTTAACTCTACACGAAAATGATGCCAATGTTCAATACCTGATACTTAGTTTCTCCAACCCTGTGGTTTTATGGTGTTCAGAGAGACACAGAAAATCTACCCCTCCAGAATTTTCCACATCGTCTAGATATAAAAGAGTTCAAAAAATTTACTTGTGAACTCCCTAATTTTCTGATGAAACATATTAATTTTATTCTTCTGGGAACTGTTGCATGCATTATGGACTTGCATTGTTCTAATTTCTTTCTGTACTCTCTGTAACCTAAGTCTTAACCTAAAAAAGTGTCCCTTTTATTCCACTAAGCGCAGGGATATTAAGTCAGCAGCAGCGCCGTGAGCGTTCTGTAATCTTATACAAGAAATATTTATGTATTTAGATAAGTAATACAGACAATTTTTGGTTTCTTTTAAGTTTGGTACCGTACTCTAACTATGCTCGTTATCAAGTGTAGCTTAACCTGTGGGCTGCATCATCAGTAATGGCTTAACGTAGAAAATAAATTTTATGACAAAAAATTTGTGCTTTAGAAATTTTTTCTGTACATGCAAATTTTTATCACTAATACAGATGTGGAAATATTGTACGTTACGCTAACATTTTCAATATCGTAACGTATTTTTGATGAGTTATTCAGATTGTTCAGTTGTTTTTGAATATGGCGCCATTGGCCATTATAATGCCACGTGACTCATGGATTCCACCATCTTGGATTGTGATTGCTCTGCCCATGTTTCTAGACAATACACGTAACGTCGTGCGTGTGGTACTGAACCGTGTGTGTACCAGCACGAGGGCTCAAGGTCGATTCAAAGTGATCCAAAGAGTACGTTGCTGTACTGCAGTTGTAACAGTGATATCGATGTAGCGAGAGCACCACTTGCACATTTTTTTTTTTTATGTCGTGCTTTTCGAATCGCAATGCACCACCAATTACTCTGTCAGAAAGCGTGGTATGGCAAAGGAAAAGATACCCCACTTAAATGTGGGCTTCAAAATTGTTCGTACTTATTTGTAAGTTGGGAGCTACCAGAGAATTTATCCATTTGGCTTCCTGTTCAAGTTTCCACTGTGCAGCGACATTCTCCATAGCCACGTACGAAGCACTTCGACAGTAGTAAATTGATGTGAACAGACTTTTTCCACGAATTTAACAACCTTGTCGAAGCAATGGTTCGCTATAAACCTACGAGAAAAGATATGACGCAAAACTGATCGTCATTCCTCTGCAACCTCTTTCTATCTTAATGGGTCTAAACTGTGACAAAACTGACGAGAAATATCCAAGCATAGACAGATGCAGGTTATAGCTTGTACGCCGGGAGCTTCACGAGCAAAATTTTTGTGTATACACTCAATATTAGTAGGCTCGCGTTGTACAATTTCATGATCAGTAATGTTTTTTATAGCACATTCTAAAAGTTATAATATGGACAATAATAAAGCTAAAACAAGGCTAAGGGAGCGTAGTCGAATTAAGTCAGATGATACCGAGGAAATTTCACTAGGAAAAGAAATTCTGAAAATACGAAAGTTTAGATATTTGAGCAGCACAATAACTGACGCCCCATAGTGAATGTTTAAAAGGTAGTGTTACAGAACAGTACTGAATATTCGGTCGGTGGATAGGAAAACTAATGAAGAGGCACTCAAACGAATTGGGAAAAACGGAGGTTTACGGCACAACCTGGCTAAAGGAAGGGATAGGTTGCTGGGTCACACCATGAACCTTCAAGGAACTCTTAATTTGGTAATGAGGAGAAGGATATAAAATTATCAAGGGACAACAAGAGTGTAATAGAAATTGATGTCTAGTGCAGGACTTACGCACAGATGAAGAGAACTGCACCGGACTGACACGTGGAGAGCTGCATCAAAGCAGAGTATCGACTGATTAATGAAAAACGACAGATCATTCAGTAATATACAAAATGGTTTTCTAATCTATTCAGAAAGTTTATGGCGAGATACTTTCCTGTGAGGACGAGTATCGTGTCACTACGAGCGTCAACACAGCTCTCTAGTCGAGGCTTCCAATTAGGTAACGACTAGTTAGAGGGCAACTTTGCGGAAGCCAATATCGCGTTGCTTTGTGGGTGCCGTCGGCCCTCATTTGCACCCTAAAGGGCAGCAGCAGCGAGACCGGATGTCCCTGTGACTCTCGTGAGAGAGTGCTTTAGGCTTCAGCGTAATTACTTCGACGAATTTAGAGCTGCAACGCCAGATTAAACTCTCATGGTGTGTAGTAAGGCATTTCATCGTTCGAAGGATAAGCTTTGAAGAATAATTGCATCGCCTTTAGAGTTAATATTCATGACTGTTCAAAGGACCAGAAAATGCGGAGCAACTAATCTCCCTATAAATGTTTAAAAATCCTTCCTAATCAACAAACGTTGACTCAGTGGATAAAGCCGTAGGAAAGTCTGCAGTGCTCATTCACGGCTTCAGGTGAACAGCCAATAGAATGCGGCCATTGCTGTCCTTTTGAAGCGTCGGGACTGATCCTTACCGATTCAACAGCTGCTTTCGTGCGTAATTATTGTGCCAGCACACATTGTACTTGTCCCGCATAGAAAAGACGATCGAAGGAATCCACGACGCGTAGAGATGCCACAGTGACATTCTGGAGTACCACCGACCCGGATTGAGGTTTTACAAGAATTCCGTAAACCGGTTAAGGCCAAAGCCAGGATCATTTCTTTGAAAAGGACGCGGCTACATTCCTTCCTCATCCTTGTCTAATCAAAGTTGGAGATCAGTCTCTAATAACATGTGTAATGACACGAATATTTTGATTGGTCACCGCACGGTTGGACGTGTGTGATATTGAGACAGTGTCAGAGGTATACAGATGTATTTTTAACACAGTCAGTGACGTGGACGAGAGACAAATTAGAGGAATAGCTGCCTCAGGGCTTTGCTAAACGCAGAGAGTTTACCTGCACACTGAAACGTGGTTTTCTGGAGTCACAGTGACCCCAATGCAGCACGGACGTGCTGACGGTAGCAGTGGCTCTGTTTCCGGAGATGGCCGGGCGACACTGTCCGTCTAGAAGGCGACGTCTTACTGCCTGACGAAAACAGTTGGCGTTTCTTCAACTATTGGCTTTAGCGAATTTCCGACTGTAGCCCCTCTTTAGTTGGCAACCCTATTGGTCTTGTGGGCATTTTCTTACAAAGGAGCCACAGAATAATTGTTCTGTTTTAAGTTCCCTGGTGAAGTCGATTTCGTACAACTATAATTGGCAATAATCTTTGTCCTATCCACCGTGTTGAAACTTGCAGGGGCTGAAAAAAAAATGGATACACATCGATACGTGTATGCTTGAACATAAATACAGATGCAAGCCAAGTCTGCAGGTTGTGCTGTTGTGTCTAGTCATGAACGGCACCTGTGCAGTGTCCTCAGTTTGTTGCAAGTGTCGGTCGTGGTCAGAACAGTGTTCTGTGTAGTTGAGAGTGGATTATATTGGAGCTAAGTGAACTCGAACAAGGGCAGAATCGTTGGTGCTCGTATGGTGGGTGCTTCTGTGACCAGGGTAGCCGAAGTATTTGGTGTTTCAAGAGGCACATTATCGAAGAAAGCTTTTGACAGTGTTGACTGGAATACTCTTTTTCGAATTCTGAAGGTGGCAGGGGTAAAATACAGGGAGCGAAAGGCTATTTACAATTTGTACAGAAACCAGATGGCAGTTATAAGAGTCGAGGTGCATGAAAGGGAAGCAGTGGTTGGGAAGGGAGTGAGACAGGGTTATAGCCTATCACCGATGTTATTCAATCTGTATATTGAGCAAGCAGTAAAGGAAACAAAAGAAAAATTCGGAGTAGGTATTAAAATCCATGGAGAAGAAATAAAAACTTTGAGGTTCGCCGATGACATTGTAATTCTGTCAGAGACAGCAAAGGACTTGGAAGAGCAGTTGAATGGAATGGACAGTGTCTTGAAAGGAGGCTATAAGATGAACATCAACAAAAGCAAAACGAGGATAATGGAATGTAGTCGAATTAAATCGGGTGATGCTGAGGGAATTAGATTAGGAAATGAGACACTTAATGTAGTAAAGGAGTTTTGCTATTTGGGGAGAAAAATAACTGATGATGGTCGAAGTAGAGAGGCAATGCCAAAGAAAGCATTCCTGAAGAAGAGAAATTTGTTAACATCGAGTATAGATTTAAGTGTCAGGAAGTCGTTTCTGAAAGTATTTGTATGGAGTGTAGCCATGAACGGAAGTGAAACATGGACGATAAATAGTTTGGACAAGAAGAGAATAGAAGCTTTCGAAATGTGGTGCTGCAGAAGAATGCTGAAGATTAGATGGGTAGATCACATAACTAATGAGGAGGTATTGAATAGGATTGAGGAGAAGAGGAGTTTGTGGCATAACTTGGCTAGAAGAAGGGATCGGTTGGAAGGACATGTTCTGAGGCATCAAGGGATCACCAATTCAGTACTGGAGGGCAGCGTGGAGGGTAAAAATCGTAGAGGGCGACCTACAGATGAATACACTGAGCAGTTTCAGAAGGCTGTAGGTTGCAGTAGGTACTGGGAGATGAAGCAGCTTGCACCGGATAGAGTAGCATGGAGAGCTGCATCAAACCAGTCTCAGGACTGAAGACCACAACAACAACAACATACCGCATTCAGGGAAAGCTAAGAAACATCATCCGTTAAGTCGCAACGCGAACGAAAATGTGTGAGTGATGATGACGGACGGTCATTGAAGAGGATTGCGACGAAAAATATGAGAACGACGATGCAAAATTCATAGGAGAACTGTATGTCGCACTCGCGAACATTGTCAGCACCAAAACAACACCAAGGTATCTTCATAAACAGGGAATTGTGGGGCGAGCTGGAATTCAAAAACTACTCATCAGTGATGCAAATGCCCGTAACAGGAAAACGTGGAGCCGAAACCATAAAACGTGGGCTAAGGAACAATGGAAGAACACCATTTTGTCTGACGAGCCTTGTTTCACGCTGTTCCCATGTGGCTGAGGTTACGTTCCAGGAGTGAAGCACGGCGGGGGTTTGGTAGTGATTTGGGCAGCCATATCATGGCATTCCATGCCCCCATGATTACTCTTGCAGGGTCTCGTTACTGCCAATGATTAGGTACCATTTTGACTGGTCTGGCCCGTCCCATGGTACAGTGTTCTTTCCCCAATGGCGACGCTATGTCCCAAGGCGAAGCAGCCCGAGCCGGCCGGTGTGGCCGAGCGGCTCTAGGTCTTCAGTCTGGAACCGCGCGACCGCTACGGTCGCAGGTTCGAATGCTGCCTCGGGCATGGGTGTGTGTGATGTCCTTAGGTTAGTTAGGTTTAAGTAGTTCTAAGTTCTAGTGGACTGATGACCTCAGATGTTAAGTCCCATAGTACTCAGAGCCATTTGAACCGTTTGAAGCGGCCCGTTTTTACACTGCTCGCGTCGTCCAGGGTTGGTTTTGTGAGCACGAGGATGAATTGTCGCATCTCCTCTGGGCACCATAGTCACCAGATTTCGATATCGTTGAGCCTTTGTGGTCTGCTTTGGACAGAATGGTGAGAGACAGCTATCCACGTCTACCATCGTTACCTGAACTTGTCACTGTTTTGCAGGAAGAATGGCATAAGAGCTTCTTGAAAACCATACAGGACCTTTATTTATCCATTCCAGACGACTGGTAGTTGTTTTGAATGCCTATGGGTTTCCTACACGGTATTGGGTATGGTAACGTTTTGTGTTTTTGGTGTTTCCATGTTTTTGTCCATCCCCTGCATCTGTCGCAAGAAACGGTCATTGTCCAACATTCACATCGACGCGCATCCATAAGTGCGGCATGCTGTTCCTCTGTTATCTCCACCACTCACGACGATATATAAATATCTGTAAGTACCTAATATTGCCCCAGCATCACTCTTCCAGATGTGTGATGACGAATCATATAAGTCGTATTACTTCAAAGTTGTTTGCGGGAAGTTAAACACTAATCTTCATTCCAGCCACTCATTCCTCCTTCCTTCCGGAATGTCTAATGATAAACGGGGTAATATTAGGTTTTGAAAAAGAACTTAAGTTTGAATTTCTGAGGGAAGAATCTTTTGCTGAAATTTACAGGTATATACTGGAACATAGAGGGAACATAGAGGTGTTATTAAAAGGAGATGCTGTACCAAATTATGGGTATAGCACCGCCACGCATTCGAAAGCAAGCTGCAACAGAAGTGGAGAAGAAAAAACAAGAAATCGACCCTGGACATCCTTTGTTCGGACATGACCCTCAACAGCCAAGACTGAGGTTAAGAAAACTATGGCAATTCGTTGATATCCCAAAACTCGCCGAGAGGAGCTTTGGCGAGACACTCTAGCTGAAGACAATCACATAATGGTCAAGGATGAAATAGCCGAAGGTTCACACCTGTCATACGTGACCTGGAAGACTTTGAACAGACTGCGAGTTGGGGTGTCAAGGTGCAAAGCCTACCTCAGGAAGTGGGGCTTCAGTAATGAGGAGTAAACTTGTCAGTGTGGTGACGTACAGCACCAACAACATCTGCAAGTCTGCAGGAACCTACCGGCTGCATGCACTATCTGCGATCTTGCTGCAGCCAGCGAAACTGCTGTGATAACCGCCGAATACTGGGCCCGTCAAAAAATGTAATCATCTTGCTGCTTGTTTGTATATATTAATGAATCTGTGTCATAAATACTAATGTACATATTTAATTTTGCAAATTTGTTATATGAATCAATACTTATTAGTTTTTGTAATTATTTTATGTCCTGGACTCTAAAAATGAAAATAAAATAAAAGGAGATGCTATTAAAAGCGGATAAAAGTAACAGAGCTAACTTGGCAGAAAAAATTAAAACAGAACTTCTGTAATAGTCATTGCCACATCCCGAAAAAGACTTACCGATAGTTTTCAAAAACTGAAAAACAGAAATCCCGAAGTGGCTGTAAAGGTGCTTACCAGAACGAAGGTGACATACAAGACGTTTGCGACTACAGATTACAGTTAATTCTATCGCTCGTCTATAAAAAGAACTAATATTTTTTTTTTGAATCGCTAGATGTGACGAACATGTACGGACAAACAAATAAATACAATTTCAGAAAAATTGGATGATTTATGCAGAAGAAAGAACTTCACTGATCGAGTAAGTCAGTAACGCGTTGGCCCCCTGTGGCCCTTATGCAAGCAGTTTTCGACCTGGCATTGATTGATACAATTGAGGGATATCGTGCGTTATTCTGCCCAATTGGCGCGTTAGGCCATCAAAATTCCAAGATGGTTGGAGGGCCGTGCGCATAATGCTCCGAATGTTTTCAATTGGGGGAAGAGATCCGGCCACCTTGCTGCCCAAGTTAGGGTATGGCAAGCACGAAGACAAGTAGTAGAAACTCTCGCCATGTACGAGCGGGAGTTATCTTGCTAAAATGTAAGCCTACGGTGGCTTGCCATGAACGAGGCATAGAAAATCGTCTGCGTATCGCTGTGCTGTAAGCTGTAAGAGTGCCGCAGACGACAACCAAAGGGGTCCTGCTATGAAAAGGAATGGCACCCCAGACCATCACTCCCGGTCGTCGGGGTGTATGGCGAGCTACGGTCAGTTTGGCTGCCCGAAGCGTCTCCAGACGTGTCTCCACTGGTCATCGGGGTTCAGTTCGAGGCGGGTTCATCACTAGAGACGATTGTACTCCGGTCAATGGGATTCCAGGCCGAAGACGTGACTGGCGACGCCGCAGCAGCGGGGTGTCCTGAAAGAAAACGTTAACAATATGGATATGACGTGGAAAGGGTAGGATTATATCAGAGTGTACTGGAGGAGAAATGGATGAAACTGTCATAGTGCGTTATAATAGCACCAGTAAGTTTAGAGGTGTAGCGAAACACAGCTCACTTTGTTCGTCCATGGAATCCAAAAAACCGTGTTCCTCGACTTCGGAGACGCATTCGATAAATACCACAGTACTGTTTAGCGAAAAAAAATGAGGTTACTGAGTATCGGAGCCGATTTGTGACTAGATTGAGGGCTCTCCAAGACATAGAACCCTAAACGTTTTTCTTTACGGGATGAAATAGACCGATATAAAGGTAATACCTGGAGTACCCTAAGGGAGTGTTAGAAGACCATTACTGTTTACTACTAAAGTGATGTAGTGGATAACGCTGCCAGCTCGTAAAGGGCTTTTGGCAGACGATACTGTTGTTTATAACAAGTTTGCAGGGCCAGAAGACTGTAGCAAAAGGCAGACTGATTGGTACTGGAACTGACTGTTGACTCTGAACGTAAATAAATGTCACATATTGCACGTAAATAGGCGAAGACATCCATTACTGTTAGATTACGCTGTTGGTGAAAAATCACTGGAAACAGTAACAACCGTGAAATGCATAGAAATAACCCTACGGAATGACCCAAGTGGAATTGTCACATAAGACAAATGATAGGAAATGAGATGGCAGGCTTAGATTCATTGAAAGGAAGTTAAAAAAACTCTAATTTATCCACGAAAGAAGTCGCTTACAACGCGCTTATTCGACCTATTTTCGGGTATTGTTCTGTAGTCTATAGTCGAGAAGGCGGAGGAAGATCCCTAGTAGCTCCCAGCACTGTTGTCAGCTTTAAACTTGGAAGCGCAAACGTCTGCAAGCGAAACGAAGAGCCGTCGTTGTGACAACACAGATGCCTTGCCACATTGACGTTTACAAAATTCGTTACGTGACTCGCGTAAGTATGCGTGCGAAGTTATACCGCCTGAGCCCAACTGTCGGGAATCAACTGACTCAACCGTAGGGCCCTTTGCAAGTAAGATTAACAGAGCAGAGAGAGAAGATCCATCGAAGGGCGGCAGGTTTCGCCATGGTATCCTCCCACATACGTCTCACGAAATGACCAAGACGGAAAAAATCATAAACATTAGAGCTCATGCGGAAGTTTATCGACATACTTCGTTCCATGCGCCTTCCGGAACGGAAAGGAAGACAACTTAACTTTAGAAATTCTCGTGAAGTCTTCAGCCAGGCTGTACCGAATTACTCGTAACGAGGACTGGTCTGTGTGCTGTGTTGACGTCACCAGATTTCGTGCCACACGCGAGCTTCGCGATACATGCCGATATGGGCCACAGCTCTGGAGCTTCGCTTCCACGGAGAGGATCTTCGAGTACTGACGCAAGAAAAAGTTTACCTCTGTTCAAGGCTTCTGCCTTTCAAACAGCTGTTAGGCTCTTTACGATTCCATCCTGCATCGTAACACTGCTTAACTTCACATATAACTGACATTCGCACACCGAGTTTGATGGCGACATTGCCCCGTAGCTTTTATACATTCGAATCGAAGAACAAGGGTAGTGAAATAGTTCCTGATAACAATCAGCCTAACGAGAAAGTCCGTAACTGGATTCATTTGAAAGTAATAATTGGTGGCATTCAACCGTTTTTGTGTCCTACACAAACCAATAACGCGTTTCGAGAGACAATAGTGTTCCAGCCTCATGAGCTGAATTTGACAGCATGATGATATAGATTTGTCTACCGAAACGCGTTGTTGAGTTGTGCGTAGGACATGAAAACGGTTGAATGCTACCAGTTATTGCTGTTATTGTTTTTAACAACTGCTACCTCACATCCTTGAAATGGATAATATTAGATTCGTTTGTTTTGTGTGTTCATTCGATCCTCGCTGCTTGTTAGCTGGTTAGGAAGTTATGCCGTTGATGCACTAATCAGGAATTACGGTGTCTTCCGCTAATGTGCGCATTAGCACGCTCTGAGTAGCACTAATGGTTATCCGCTGTGTTCGGAGGCAAATCGAGTCAAGTGTGTTTACGGAGCAGTAATGTGTGTGACGCGTATCGGTGCTTTGGAGCGCAGTTCGAATGAGGCTAGTGGCAACCGCTCCTCGTCAGTTACGAGCTTTCCACTGTACTCATATGGGATCAGAGAAGCATTTCATTACCAGTGCCGTCGACTGCGAGTTGGCGTCGCAGACTATGCGTATAATTTTTCCGTAGGAGAATTTATTGAAACCCTGTTGTATGATAGGTGGGTAATACAATAAACAAGACTTGCTATTAAAATGGTCTCTTTGTGCCAAGGACGAAGAATATTGCTGTACAAAATTTGAGCTTCACGTGTTCAGAAAGAAGGCTCGAAGATTAGGGATCAACAAGCATTATTGAATGTCGGCAAACTACATTGCGTCTTACGTATTGTTGACACCACTAATATTTCCTCAAAGGTTAAATATATCGATACAAGGTTTCCGTCGGGTGGTGTGAACTAAAGGACCGTTATTTAGCTGATCAGGTAATGTGTCCTCGGAGAACGTTTTATTCATGATCAAACTCGTTGTTCTGAAAAATGTCTTGGAAAAGTGCTGTTTGTAAGTAAAATCCTTAACTCCGTAAACAAGCTCCGTGTATTGTTCTTGATTCAAGCGTTTGTGCAAAACCATCTTCCTTTATTTAAATCAGCTACCACAAGCATAATTATACAGAACATAGTTAAATTAAAATGAGTGCATATGATAATTTACTTATTTATTTCTATCTAGCGATACCAATGAGGCGCAGTGCACAGGCAATTGAAGGGATTTATTTAAGAAACAGTACTTTTTTCAATTTAAATTCTCATTACTATTTGAAGGAAGATTCCGGTTTACATACCGACCCGGTTCATGTCATTGCTGCTGCACGCTTTTATGTGTAGAAATGAAGAACGTAAAAGGTCTTAAATCGATAATTTTGAACGTTGTTTGTATTATTGGATGAGGCGAGTGGTAACAAAAACCGGATTACTCGCCAAACTGTTTCACATGTTAAACTCTGTCTGGAAATTATTCTGGATTCCAAAGCATCTAACACCCTCACTTTGTTTATTTCCAGTGTGTCTAAAATCCTCCTGTCTAATCCATGAACACAAAGAAGTCACACGACTCATTGTAGATATTACCATGTGTTCAAAAATGGTTTAAATGCCTCTGAGCACTATGCGACTTAACTTCTGAGGTCATCAGTCCCCTAGAACTTAGAACTACTTAAACCTAACTTAAGGACATCACACACATCCGTGCCTGAGGCAGGATTCGAACCTGCGACCGTAGCGGTCCGGTCGCGTGGTTCCAGATTGTAGCGCCTAGAACCGCTCGCCCACCCGGTCGGCTATTACCATGTGTCTCATTGCTACGACCAGTAAACAGCATTTTATCGTTCGTAAATTATTTTATTCTGTTTGCTTGTGTCAACGAAGAAAGTCTCTCACACTGGTCGTTCCATTTGAAAGAAGCCTTAAAGAAAGTGCGTAAATAAGCCCGTAATTACTCGCCTCTTGGTCTTGCACGATGATGCTCATTGCAAAAACTATTAAGTAACATGTTTCCGGTTGTAATCAGTATTATTATCCAAGTACGAGGAAATAGTTATTAGACAGTTGATCGAGCTTTTGGATGAACAATAGAACTTAATGAAAATGGAAAAAGCTTTGCTCCTGGCTAATTACCGTAATATATGAGAAATTTTTGAACAAGGACACGTACATGTATCTGAACGCAGTGAGGACTAATTGAAAAGAATCTGCTGGGGCTAACATTAATTACAAAATACACTTCAATACATTGGAAGTCAAATCCATCGAGATAACAGAAAGTGAAGTGGCTTGCACGACAACCTGCTCATATATCACGTTATTTTGCACGCTATTGAAGAGAGGGAAGAGACAGTCATTCTTTAAACTAATTAAATGAAACTATGGGCCATTTGACGGCCAACGGAAAAATGCTCCTACCGGAGCACAAAAAAGACTAATGCGCTCCTGTTTTAAAGGACTCTGACTGAAATGTAAGATACCAGCTGAGTCACTCTACCTCTCTAGCTCCTTTAAAATTTTCCCAAAAATTTTGGCTTGTGAACATATTCGAGCTCTTTTTAACATGCAGCTTACATTTCACTTCCACAACCTCCCCTAACTAACTCGCTCACACCCACTAGTCCATCACTGTAGGAAACTCATCCTCTCCCATGTGCCCATTCTCACTAACTCATTCATCTCAACTTATTGTCACTATCTCTTTGTGACACTCAATCACTGTATCCTGTATCACTGCCACAGACTGCTTCGTACTGACATACTACTTCTATCTCGTCTCGCTCTCACTGTCTCCTCTGCTGTCTGTTCTCACTGTCAATATCTTTTTATATCTTGTTGTCAGTGTCATAGAATCCGTTTCTCATTATCATTTTCCACTTTCTCCCTTTCTTCATTCCTCTCCCACTGCCATTATCTCCTTCGCTCTTTCTATACCACAACTACTATCTGCTAGCTTCAAGTATTTATTACTTTTCCGTCTCTTTCCCACTACCACTGTCTCCTTCTCTCTCAGCAAAAAAAGCGCGAATGTGTTCGCATGCCAAAATTTTTAGGAAAATTGAGAAGTCGCTGAGGAAGTTAGAAAGAGGCAGCTGGTACCCCACTTTTCAATCAGGGTGTTTCAAAACAGGAGTATACTAACGTTTTATGTACTCCGATAAGAGAATTTTGTCGCTAGTTCCCTTGTTTTCCCTGCTACAGCAAGGCATGTTACTCATATGAAGAGAACTTTATTGGTCAGTAAAGTATTACACCTCATACTGGATTTTACGTTCACAAAAATTTTGCATGTGCTTCAATACAACAACATGGGGTTTCCAGAACCGTCGCCTCACACCGGACACTTCGTGTTTATTTTGTGTGTACACATAGGTAACTTTGAACCTCTGCATCTCGAAAACAGACGAAGATGTCAAGAAAACTTTCAAGCTTGTTCGAGATCGGGATCTTAGGAATCTATCGCAAAAATTTCAGTCGTTTTCTGTGCATAGCCGTCTTGAAATCCGCGGCTCGACTTTGGTACCCAGAAAACTGTGTTTTTGGGGTGTTTCTCGATGACGGACAAATAGTTTTGAAAACGGAAAATGTTACGCCTGGATAAATGCATAGAGAATACACCGCTAAAATGTGAGCAATTTGTTGCGGTCATCTATTATTTAGATTTCGTCTCATATCGTACTTTACGTGTGTATTTTACATGTACAAGAGTGGTTTGAAAAGTTCTCGGAACCGAATAGAAAAAAAGTACTTACATCACTGAAACCTTTTTTTTATTTTTCAATGTAGTCTCCTTGTAGATTAATGCACTTGGTCCAACGATGTTCCAGTGCCTTGTACCAATCTCGAAAATGAGTTTCCTCCAGGCCTGCAAAATGTTTCAAAATGAATATACAGGTTTTAAGGCTTTGTAGCATTTATTACGTTCGTCTTACAAATATAAATAATACCTCAAATGAAAGAGCAATTCAAACAGTTTTGTTTGTATCCTTTACGCAAAGGAAAGAGACTGGAACGACCAAGAGTGACTGAAGAACGTGCTGAACGAGTGAGTGCCTTTCACGCGTAGCACCAAGAAATCAGTTCGGATGGCTAGTCGTGATTTAGCGTTTCGAGTTATGTCTCTGTGGAGACCTTTAAGGAGACGCTTACAACTACGTCCTTGTCATCTGCAGTTGTTACAAGCTGTAAAAGGCCTACAGCGTACGGTTTGTGTACCAACGTTGCTGCATGACGATGAATATATTCTGGATCGCGTCATCTTCGGTGATGAATTGACATTTCACCTAAGTGGACACTTGTAAGAAAAACTGTCATTTGATTTATTATTTATAACTGTAAGTTGAATGTAATAAATGCTACAAAGCCTTAGAACTCGTAGATTCATTTTGAAACGCCCTGTAGTTGTCAACTTCGGCTACCAATTCTCCGTTTGAAGTGAATCTTCGTCCACCAAGAAAAATTTTCAGTTTTGGGAAGAGATGGAAGTCTGACGGAGCCATATCAGGTGAATAAGGCGGGTGTAGCAACAATTCGTTTCGTAGTTCGTGTGATTTTGCCATGGCGACGGCACGTGTGTGGGCGCGCATTGTCTTAATGGAAGATGACTTACTTCCTTGCTAAACCTGGCCTTTTTTCGCATATATTTTGTTGCAATTTGTCCAGGAGTTTAGCATACTATTTTCCAGTTATTGTTTGCCTAATGGTGAGATAATTTACAAACAGATACTATGACCTTTCCCGCCGAAGGAATTGTCTTTGCTTTCTTTGGTGGTGGAGAATCAGCATGTTTCCACTGCTTTGACTGCTACGAGAATGTGAAGAAAACGGTTCTCACAGATATACTTTCCGTATGGTCGACCGTGAATTTCAATTTTTTAAATCCAGACTTAACGCAAGTAACCAGGTTTGGCAACGAACACCGAAAGAACATATAACACGAAAACTTCCGTAAATATATTCGTAAATAATCAGGAAAACGACTGTAATTTGTTTAGCTATAACTGAAATAGTTAAATAAGCTCACATTTGGTAATTAGAAACCGTAATAGGAAGTCTTATTGAATGTAAACACAGTTTACGTGGTTGACAGTTGTCAAAATCAAACTTTCCGCCGGTAGCGTGTCTTGCACCAGTAGCGACCGAGCCGTTTGGTATGATCGATCGGCGCAAGGGATCTAATAGCGCACACCACAGTTCACGAGGGCTGGCACATACCACGACAAATACGTAAATTCACCTGATAAAACACTACCCACATACGTAAACGCACGACCCTCCAAAAGGACGCTTAAAACACATGTAATAACTTTTACAGTAAACAAGATGGAGTAAATAGTAGTAACTGCTCTTAATAATCTGTCAACAATTTCAGCATAGCTAGCAAACACGCTTCATTCAGATTACATTTATTTTTAAGGAAAGCAAGCCCTGAGAAGCGCTTGTCACAGAATAGGAAGAAATTACAATTGAGTAGGTATGAAATGCTTTCAGTCTTTACTGGGAGAGCGTATGGCATTACAGCTTTTGTGTGTGTGGTCGTTGCGTTGTGACGTCAGCGGCCTTTCGGGAATTCTGGCGGCTTAATTATTGCATTTCCAACAATCGTGGGATTGCTATGGGTACATCCTCTTGCTTAGTTAATGATTCTCCTGGCCGTAATATCATCCTCCGTTCATTCCTTTGGTCACAGTCCGGTTAAACGTAGTAGTAGCAGTAGCAGTAGTAGTTGTTGTGTACATCCAAGTTCTTATATGCCCGTCAGTGACATCTCTTACACTCATGGCTCCGTCATCAGCGTCCCGAACACAGTTTCAGAACGGTATCAAATTCAATTCCACCCGCCGATCGCGATGTTACAGTCCGTACACCTATAGCTATGACGATCGCGAATGCACAGTTCCGGCGAAAACAGTGCGACACGTCACAGTCAGCTTGCAAGTCTCCACGGCGACAGTTAATGTTTTATCGCGCGCGGCAATTCATTAAGTTGCAAAAGAGACAGTTAACTCGAAAGCATATTAATTTGTGCAGTTGGGTTAGCTGCAAACAGTTCAGTTCTCACACGACAGTCGCAGTCTGCTGTTTATAGTACTTCGCGAAACTCACTGTATTCACAGTCTAACATTTTCTTTCATAATGTGCCTGTTAAAGTTTAGTTTAAGCCGTGGCTGAAAAATAAGAACGCGGCCATGAATTTTCGTGTGAGCCTGTGAAGCACGATTACACAATATAAACCGCGCGCACGCCACGACACTGCACACCTTCGACTATCTTTACTGTCCGACTGCAACTATCGATATCGCATCTCAGTTTATACAAAGTGCTGCATATGTGATTCTACACGGCGTATTGCATATAAGCATCACAAAAATGAAACAAGCGTTGAAACGTTTGCCTACTCTGTTACAAGCAGACTTGTAGCAATATAAATAAAGCAAAACATAGCATCGTTTCATGTTACAGATTGCCGCCGACTTCAGAGCACGTTTCTCGAAATTTTCCATTAACTTATTGGCAGTAATGGGTGTCAAAAGGGTTTCCCATCGCAACTCTGTCTGTCTGTTCATAGAATCAGTCATTGAATAAAAGGTAAGTGGGAGTCAACACATGCAGAATTAGGTTCGTTAATCATTTCAGACTTGAATTTTCTCTGCAGGAAGGAAAATTTTTCTGACGTAGTATTGCTTTTAGATGATTTTTTAAATTATTTTAGACGCAAGATTTATTCAAAAATATGTTCCCGTTTTCGAAACATGCTTTTTACGCTTGGCTTCTTTTAATGCCGAAATAATCTCTGTTGTAATAAATAATAAAATGATCATACAACAGTTAACATTCAAAATAAAAATAGCAGTATTCAGTTATACAATGGAATATAGCGAACCAAACAGATTTCTGTATTTTTTCTGGTGGTCACGAACTGCTGCGCACTGCTACATTGACTTGCTGTTATTTTCATAGTGATTCCCAACAGTTGGCAGCACTTGCGCATGATGAAAAAGTTGAACTTTCACAAATATGTACCTCCGGTTTCCATTGGGAAAAATACTTCTGTTGCACCTAACAAGGAGACGTCCCCATTGGCACGACAGATTTTTTGAAACTGTCTATATAGGTTAAAAGCCCATGTATCAAACACTGCAGTTATTCCTCCTGGTGGGCCCCCGTTTGCGATTAATAGACGAAAAAAAATTCGGAATTTTGTGTGACACTCAATAGCGTTAAAAATTGTATTATATATTTTGGTCCCGTGGTGTAATGGATAAGATAACAACTTTGCATGCAGGAAGGTATGGGTTCGAATTTTGTCAGGGGAGAGATTTTTGTTTTTAATTTTTAAATCTTTATCGAAATGACTTTGTCATCATTTTTTATTCAATGAATTGATTTAAAAGTAATTTTTTAATTCCATTCCTGTGTCGCATAATTTTAATCATAATATTAACTGCTTCATTTCCGCCTCATTCTTCTCCCTATCATTCTTTCTGCACTTGAATCTTTATTCATGTGTTTTTAATTACTCTTATGTATCAACTTCGATTTAATTTACATTGTTTTATCACCCTGTTTCTTCGTCCACATTATTGTGGTCGTTATATCTATTTCTCATTTTGCTTGAATTTCGTTTTACTTATAATCCTGTTTTTTTCATTTAAATTTTCATCTGCGTTATTTTCTCCATAGCGAAGTAAGTATTTAGGTTATTTTTTAAATGTTTCTATGACGATATCGTGTAAAAAATATTGCACATCTGGTAACAAAAATACATTTTTCAGACCATTGCACAAATATAGATTATTTCGTCTTTTGTTTTTTAACTGATAGTTGGGAATTATCGTATAATTGAATATTGTAGTAGATAAATATAATTGAATTCAATTAAACAAAAATTCCGAATGCAAAGAGAATGCAAAGAAAAAATGAATCAAATGAAAAAGTTACATACAAAATTATGTGACAAAGGAATAGAAATAAAAAATATATTTAAACCAGTTAAATGAATAAAAAGAATGATCAAAGTCATTATTTCGATGAAGATTTAAAAATTAAAAAAATTCATGCACCTAATGCGATTCGAACCTACAACCTGCTGCATCCGAAACTGTGATCCTCTCCATTACACCACAAAATCATACTATGGTTCAAATGGCTCTGAGCACTACGGGACTTGACTTCGGAGGTCATCAGTCCCCTAGAACTACTTAAACCCAACTAACCTAAGGACAGCACACACATCCATGCCCGAGGCAGGATTCGAACCTGCGACCGTAGCGGTGTGCGGTTCCAGACTGTAGCGACTAAAACAGCCACTCTGGCCGGCAGAATCATACTATATAAAGCAACTTTTATAATGGTATTGAGTATCACAGGATGTTTTTTTCAACTACTCGCAAACGAGGGCCGACCAGGATGAATGGCTGCAGTGTGTGATACCTGGGATCTTAGCCCACATCACCGAATAGATCGTTTCAAATAGTTTATCGCGCCGCTGGGGACGTCTCCTTGTAGGACACAGTAAAAGTTAATGTACATAATTGTAGCCAGAAGGTATGAAAGGGTTATTTCAAAACCATTGATGTCTCAACTCACATATATGTAAACGTTCAAGATGAAATTACACGTCTTCCCTGGCTTTCGCAGTCATTATCGAACCATTGTTTTCTGTATTGGAAAAGCAGTTGGAATCCCGTTATCGTCTTTCAGTATCTGTGAAGCAGGTCTACATCTACATTTATACTCCGCAAGCCACCCAACAGGTGTGTGGCGGAGAGCACTTTACGTGCCACTGTCATTACCTCCCTTTTCTGTTCCAGTCTCGTATGGTTCGCGGGAAGAATGACTGCCGGAAAGCCTCCGTGCGCGCTCGAATCTCTCTAATTTTACATTCGTGATCTCCTCGGGAGGTATAAGTAGGGGGAAGCAATATATTCGATACCTCATCCAGAAACGCACCCTCTCGAAACCTGGCGAGCAAGCTACACCGCGATGCAGAGCGCCTCTCTTGCAGAGTCTGCCACTTGAGTTTGCTAAACATCTCCGTAACGCTATCACGCTTACCAAATAACCTTGTGACGAAACGCGCCGCTCTTCTTTGGATCTTCTCTATCTCCTCCGTCAACCCGATCTGGTACGGATCCCACACTGATGAGCAATATTCAAGTATAGGTCGAACGAGTGTTTTGTAAGCCACCTCCTCTGTTGATGGACTACATTTTCTAAGGACTCTCCCAATGAATCTCAACCTGGTACCCGCCTTACCAACAATTAATTGTATATGATCATTCCACTTCAAATCGTTCCGCACGCATACTCCCAGATATTTTACAGAAGTAACTGCTACCAGTGTTTGTTCCGCTATTATATAATCATACAATAAAGGATCCTTCTTTCTATGTATTCGCAATACATTACATTTGTCTATGTTAAGGGTCAGTTGCCACTTCCTGCACCAAGTGCCTATCCGCTGCAGATCTTCCTGCATTTCGCTACAATTTTCAAATGCTGCAACTTCGCTGTATACTACAGCATCATCCGCGAAAAGCCGCATGGAACTTCCGAGACTATCTAGTAGGTCGTATATATATATTGTGAAAAGCAATGGTCTCATAACACTCCCCTGTGGCACGCCAGAGGTTACTTTAACGTCTGTAGACGTCTCTCCATTGAGAATAACATGCTGCGTTCTGTTTGCTAAAAACTCTTCAATCTAGCCACACAGCTGGTCTGATATTCCGTAGGCTCTTACTTTGTTTATCAGGCGACAGTGCGGAACTGTATCGAACGCCTTCTGGAAGTCAAGGAAAATAGCGTATACCTGGGAGCCTGTATCTACTATTTTCTGGGTCTCATGAACAAATAAAGCGAGTTGGGTCTCGCACGATCGCTGTTTCCGGAATCCATGTTGATTCCTACAGAGTAGATTCTGGGTTTGCAGAAACGACATGATACGCGAGCAGAAAACATGTTCTAAAATTCTACAACAGATCGACGTCAGAGATATAGGTCTATAGTTTTGCGCATCTGCTCGACGACCCTTCTTGAAGACTGGGACTACCTGTGCTCTTTTCCAATCATTCGGAACCTTCGGTTCCTCTAGAGACTTGCGGTACACGCCTGTTAGAAGGGGGGCAAGTTCTTTCACATACTCTGTGTAGAATCGCATTGGTATCCCGTCAGGTCCAGTGGACTTTCCTCTGTTGAGTGAATCCAGTTGCTTTTCTATTCCTTGGACACTTATTTCAACAGTCTAATTACAAGCACTGCTCTAAAATCAGACGAATAAGTTTGTTATTACAGGTATCGAACGTCAGGAAACTTGGTGTTATTTTTCAGTGGCAAAGGTGGTCGCGCACCATACTAGGCGGGTCAGTCAGTGCGTCCGCCTGTGGATGACTCGCGCCTGGCCGCTTGTTTTGTTTTCTCGCTACGGCGGGTGCCGGGTGCCGGGCCGCCGCTGCGCGCAGTGCGCCCACTGCCCGGGTAGCCGGCTATCTAATCTGCGCCTCCATGCCGGCTCTGTCCCTGCAGCGCTCTGATACACTCTCTCTCCCTGCTGTGTTGCAGAGTCAGCCGCTCTCGCCTAGTCCCGCCTTCCAGCCGGCACAGACGACACAGCCATGGCTTTCGCGGGCCTCAAGAAGCAGATCAACAAAGCCAACCAGGTAAGGCCGCCTGCCGCTCGTACAGCCTCGCCCACTTCTCATGCTGCTGTAACTCACTGGCAAGCACCATAGTTGGATATATCCATCGTGACTGACAAGCAGTGACATACCCAGTGGGAGACCGCTTCCATGCTACGTGAAAGACGGCGATATCCTACACTGCTGACTTGTACTTTTTTATTATTTTCCATGTGCACAGATCAATAGATAGGTCGCGTATATTCTGTTACGCGATTATCTAACTTCGTGTGTCCATTGTAGTCAGCTGTTTTGGGCTGTAACAGTTCATTGACTTGGTATGTTCCTAGGCATGTAGTTTACCACCGCATCTGTCATACAAGATGGTACAAAAATTGCTGTACCCATGTCGTGGGTATAATGTATGGGTCAAAACAACAATAAAATGTTAAGTAGACTTTTGTCTGAACTGCTTTATTTCACAGTTATGATGCATAATGTCACTTGTGGTAGGCATTACATCGTGGACCAGTAGAGGCTGTTGGCGTGTGGTGTTCCCCTGCTTATCGTCTGATGTTAGTCGACGGTGCCCCTGCACATTTCAGTCGGGAGGCAAGAGGGTATCTCAAAAATTTTCTTCATCCCGATAAGTGTACAGGTCTTGCAGCGCCAGTAACTTGTTGGCCCGCCAGATTCCCCGGTCTTCACCTCTGAACTTCTACGTCTGGGGCCGTCTCACAGACCTTGTGTATGGCGTTGTAATTGAGATTGTAGCACAACTACAGCAGCGAACTGAAAATAATTGTGCAGATGTCCGCAGCTCGTGGTCGTGCGGTAGCGTTCTCGCTTCTCGCGCCCGGGTTCCCGGGTTCGATTCCCGGCGGGGTCAGGGATTTTCTCTGCCTCGTGATGACTGGGTGTTGCGTGATGTCCTTAGGTTAGTTAGGTTTAAGTATTTCTAAGTTCTAGGAGACTGATGACCATAGATGTTAAGTCCCATAGTGCTCAGAGCCATTTGAACCATTTGAGCCATAATTGTGCAGAATGAGATGGAGCCTGCAAAAATGGTTCAAATGGCTCTGAGCACTAACATCTATGGTCATCAGTCCCCTAGAACTTATACCTACTTAAAACTAACTAACCTAATGACATCACGCACATCCATGCCAGAGGCAGGATTCGAACCTGCGACCGTAGCAATCGCGCGGTTCCAGACTGAAGCGTCTAGAACTGCTCGGTCACACCGGCCGGCCGATGGAGCCTGCAGCATTCCGAGAGTAGTAAGAAATCGAGCATCTCACTTTCTTCATCTGCATGGACATCATTTTGAATATGACCTGGGGTAATTGCACAGTATGTAGTTGAGTTGAATTTCGGCTCCGTTCGCGTACTTGCTTTCTGAGAAGAATTAATTTTGTGCTCTTAGTGTTGCACTTGTGTTCCCTAGTTTAATACGTAACTGTGGAGTAACGCAATTTCAGACAAAACTTCATTTAATGTTTTACTCTTATTTTGATATATACATTACACGTCCGAAGTGTGTAACGTTACTTTTCGATCACTCCGTATATCAGATGCTGTTGCTTTAACCCGTCTTAAGTTTATTGAATATTTTAAGAGTATTTTTCACCAGACGCATTTCGCTTTTATGTGCAAAGCATCTTCAATGGTCATTCTGGAAATATGCTATACATAATGATTCAAAATTTTGCTCCTTATTGAATAAAATAGTTTTTATTTATAAGTTTGCCGTACAATTTACTTACGGTGTTAACACCTCTTGTTTAATGATCTCCACTGCTTTTTCTGTCGTTTTCAACGGAGGTTGGAGTCGAAATAAACCGGTTACACGCTGACGCTCACTGTTTTTCGCCTTTTACAAACCCTCCTTTTCATTCGCTGCACTTGCATTTTTTACACGTTTTGTGAAGTTCACAAAAGTTGTCTTCGTAAAAATAGTATTGTAGTTTCAACTTTTTCGTACTCAGCACAATGTTTTTGTTTGTTCATTTGTTTTTCGTATTGGGTGTGTTTATTTCCATCCTTGCCAGTGCATTTTTTTCAACAGTGCCGTATTTGTGTGTGTGTGTGTGTGTGTGTGTGTGTGTGAGAGAGAGAGAGAGAGAGAGAGAGAGAGATGAGGGTTGTGAAGTGGAGGGGGGGGGGGAGAATTGCATTCATAAGGTTTGCAATACACATAATGACCACTGAAAATGCTTTGTGAATAAAAGCGAAATGCCTCTGGTGAAAGACCCACTTAAATTTCAGCTGGCCTAAGACGGAGTGAAACAGTAATCATTGTGAAGAGTTTGAAGCTTATTCACCTCTGCTAGTGCAACGTGTGCTTTTTATGCAACATGCTTCCGGAATAGTAAAATCTATTTTTACTTTTTATTCGATTTTTGACGAAAAGTTTTAGTCGGCGAGTATTAGTGACATGCGAATCTGTAATTCAGGTTGTAGTCAGACTTTTATGTGTCGCTTTTAGAGTTTTTTTACTTCATTATGTAACAGATATAATCATTTACGTGAATGGGCCGTATAAGATTCCAATTACTTACTCATTAATAATTCACCATTCGTTTGCTATGTAAGTTACGTAATCACTAATCTATGCTAATAATTTGTAGAGCGGAGCATTTATTTTTTCTGAATAAAAATGGTTTTATTGCGTTTTGATTCACATGAACACTGATTTATTTTGTTCTAAAAAAAAAAAAGAAACACAGATGCGTCTTTTCTGCACTACACTCGATTCAGTCTCTGAAGTTTTCTGCTCAATTTAAAAAAAAAAAAAAAATGTTTCCGCAAGTAATATAACTTCATGGATATTCGGTATGTTGTTAACGCTGTGCTATATAATAAATAAAACCGAATGCTGATCATATCACTGCTGTTTCAGACGTAACAAATGGCCGAATATTTCTAGGATGAAAAACGACTTATGGATGTTTCTTCTAGAAAAAAAAATGTATCAAATGGCTCTGAGCACTATGGGACTTAACATCTGTGGTCATCAGTCCCCTAGAACTTAAAATTACTTAAACCTAACTAACCTACACACGTCCATGCCCGAGGCAGGATTCGAATCTGCGACCGTAGCGGTCACGCGGTTCCAGACTGAAGCGCCTAGAACCACACGGCCACACGGGGGGGGCTTTCTTCTAGAATTATCGTCGACTTCTAGATATCTCTCAAGTTTTTCCTACAGCCTGTGTGCTATTCTCGATCGCTTCTCGTTTCACTTTATCCCTAATTTCATTAAGCTATTTCGCAATAAGAGCATAATCTATTCATGCTTGACTACATGTATTCTGCTATTTGATCATAGTACGGAGCTAATTACACTACTCATGATGTCAGTGATTGAAGTAAAGAGCAGCTATGAAAGTAAAGTAACTGTTTGTCTAAGGACGCCACACGACTTTCGACATCACAGTGCAAAAAACGACGTTACCGCTAAATACAATGACTAGTTTTCACCCCTGTGGCGCGAACTACCAACTGAGCAGGCAATACGTCGAAACCAGGTAACTCAACAGATACCGCCGAAACATAACAGCGGAACGAAATATACTAGGACTATTACCGTGTATTTTAAGACACAGATGCATTGATACAAAGTGACTAGCCCCACGTATATTAGTATTATCCACATAACTTGGCACTTGAAGGAAAAAAGGGCTGAGCAAGCACTTTAAAGAAAGAGGACTGCCAATTGCCTAAGAATGACTCTGCAGAGGACTTTCCAGGAAGTGGACTCAGCGAGCACCATATCAAGTACAATGAGGTCTGCTAGTGCTGCAACACTGGAAACAAGGTCCTGAATGTAGATTTGTGTAAATTTGTGCATAGTTTTATAGTTTTTTTTTGTCCATTCGCAGAACAAGAAAATTACGTTCCGAACTTTTCTCTTCGATTTCAGTACATAAGTGTTGTCTACCTCACGTTGAACAGGTAAGTCAATTACTGCAGTGGTATATTACTCTGCTACATTTTCGGACTATCCCAGGCGTCTTGTATCGATGAGCCGTCAAATTTCTCTCTCTCTCTCTCTCTCTCTCTCTCTCTCTCTCTCTATGTCGTATACTCTCTGCTGTTACATAGCTGGTCTACATACAGTTCAGTGCACTCAACAGCCTTGCAATTTTTCCATCATTATTTGACTTACAGTGTGCAAGAAGTAGTCACCGACATAGACAAAATGCCACCTACAATGTGGCTGCAGTAAGAATAGTGGAAGGAAGGTCAAGTTTTCCGGCACTATTGACAACGAGGTCGCTAGAGACAGAAAATAGCCTTAGATTGGGAGAGGATAAGGAAGCAAATTACGTGTTGTTTTCTTCGAGGGAACCATCCTGGCATTTGCCTTAAGCGAGTTAGAGAAACCACGGAAAACTTACATCCGTATGATCGGTAGGGGATTTCAGCCGCCATTCTCCCTACAAGTCGAGTGTAGTATCTTAACTTACGCGCCACCTTGTGAGATAAGAATATTACAACGGGCCTACAACTGCCCTATATTGCCGCTTGCGGATGCCAAAATTTAAATAAATTACCGTCCTGTCTCATTGACACACATGTGTTGGATAACCGTGGAACATATTCTAAGCTCAAACTTTGGCATGACAGCAGCATGAATTTCGAAAATATCGATCATGCGAGACCCAGCTTGCACTTTTTTCCACATGATACCATGAAAGCCACGTGTCAAGGGAACCAGGTTGTAACATATTTCCTGGCCATGTCTGTGTGCTTGTCAAGTGGTTGTCCGCCTGAGCCAGTATCTGGGGAAAGATGTTGTTATCGGGCCTAAGGTGAGAAGGTTGGTCTTTACCTAATCCTGCCAAATGGGTTGAGGCTGGAGCCTTCGTCGCTGGCCACCAAGTGTGTGATTGCCCATCTTGACTGGTATTTTCTGGCATCCGTTACATAGAAACTTCTAAATGTCCTGCAAGCAAGTAGTACTGTACAGAAATTCTGTTAGTGGGAATAGGAAATGGCCAATGAATATACCTACCTACATGAGACGTGTCAGGTTTTATCGGCGTGATTGGTTAATAGTGTGCTTCTAGATATACAGCAGAACTGTTGCTTCCATTTTACGCACAAATATGTCGACGACCGACTCAGCTGTCGTGTTCACGTGCTGCGAATTTTGCTGTTATGTGTACTCACTGCTGGAATCCAGCCAGACTGTAAACTATTGCCGGTCTCCCGTCGCTGTGTGTAGCCAAGATCGATTCCCGACTCCCACAGCGCCGTTTGATGCTCTTTTATTTTCAGAGCCCGCGCTGATATTCCGTGAAAAGCAAATTCTCTCAGCATTTTCCAGCTCTTGGTAGATGTGATGGCCGGTGAGATCTTAATAAACTGAGTGCCGTACCCCAAGCCTTGTTGAAATTTAAACTTCCGGCGCTGTTCATTAGGTTTTTTTGACGTCTTTATTTCGATGGACGCTTTAATTTTTCAGTCGTAGAAACTTGACGATTGCACCTAGTCTCATTGTATTTCATTTCGTGATTGTACTCGAAGCAGTGCTCGGTGATAGCTCATTTGCTAGGATGTTTCGACTGTTCTCATTAGTCTGCCTCACTTAAGACACGACACGAATACGTGCAACGCTATGCACACGTGGTCTTCAGAGGGCCTAGGTCGTCTGTAACATCACAAAGACGACTTCTTATCTTGGTAGAAGGGAGCGAAGTGCTCTGGTCGCCATGTTTCTGTAGGAGTCTACTGGCCTTTCCGGTTATTTGACCAGCTTAAGGTAGAAAAGCGATATTTGGCTACTCGTCCTAGGGATGGGAAAAACAGACCGGCCAAAGCCGATACCGGTGTTTCAGTTCTGAATAACTGGTGTTTTCCGGTGCTTGTTTGCTTTCGGTTACAACAGGTGTTCTTTACTTTTTTACAAATAGCCGGGTAAGGAAACCGAAATATTAATTAGCCAAAACAGCAGTGGTAAAGTTCTTGTTTTTTAAATAGTCCTTTTTTTAAAAAAAAACAGCAATTTTTATTCGCAGTATTCCCAATGTTTTGAAATATTGCGGTATTACAGAAAATAGTAAAAGCGATCAATGGCATTTTAATAACAATGGCGACAGAAACGAGCAGCAAACACATAGCATAAGAACTGGTTCAGCATTGCTGAGACAATAAGGCACCTGTTACCATATAGTGTGGTCAAATACCGGGTGATCAAAAAGTCAGTATAAATTTGAAAACTGAGTAAATCACGGAATAATGTAGATAGAGAGGTACAAATTGACACCCCTGCTTGGAATGGCATGGGGTTTTATTAGAAAAAAAAAATAGATACAGAAGTTCACAAAATGTCCGACAGATGGCGCTTCATCTGATCAGAATAGCAATAATTAGCATAACAAAGTAAGACAAAGCAAAGATGATGTTCTTTACAGGAAATGATCAATATGTCCACCATCATTCCTCAACAATAGCTGTAGTCGAGGAATAATGTTGTGAACAGCACTGTAAAGCATGTCCGGAGTTACGGTGAGACATTGGCATCGGATGTTGTCTTTCAGCATCTCTAGAAATGTCGGTCGATCACGATACACTTGCGACTTCAGGTAACCACAAAGCCAATAATCGCACGGACTGAGGCCTGGGGACCTGGGAGGCCAAGCATGATGAAAGTGGCGGCTGAGCACACAATCATCACCAAACGACGCGCGCAAGAGATCTTTCACGCGTTTAGCAATTTTTTTTGGTTCTAATAAAACCCCATGTCATTCCAAGCATGTGTGTCAGTTTTTACCTCTCTATCTACATTATTCCGTGGTTTATTAATTTTTCAAATTTATACTGACTTTTTGATCACCAGGTAGGTGGTACACATGTACACGCAGTGTGCAAGACTTGCGCCATCTGGTCTATACAGTAGTTTCTCGCTGTTGCCGTCGGACGTTACTTGTAATACAAAATGGCACCATCCCTAGTCTGGAAGTATTTTACGAAGAGCGGTATCAGTGAAGTACAATGCTTTAAAAGATTAAGAACGGGATGAGCCACAACAAACTTGCGATATCATATAAAGAGAAAACTTAACGATTCTTTCATAGGTTACAATAAAATTAGAAGTTAGCCGATCTGTTGCCTGTGTCTACATAATATGCCATCTTGTAGCTGTTGAGAATCGAAAAATTAACATAGAAACTATAGTTCCTCTGCCTCAGTTTACACCCTTTAGCACTGTCTATTCGTAATGCCCAAATAGTGGTATGATCCTTGATTACGACGCGATTTTTGAGCTGAGTTCCGAAAAAAAGCTGAATCAGTAGGAGAATACCTTTTTTTTTTGTGGTGTTCAACCACTTATCACTTTCCGAGAAAAGCAGCGAATGGTGGACGTACTAACTTTTCTTTTATTTGGCTATTTAATATTTTACGTCTATACGTTTATTGCAGGAAATAATAGGAATAAAAAGTCTTATTTCAGACACCGGTTATTCTGAGCAGTTTTAACACTTGCTTAAACTGGCGTTGAAGGAAACCAGTATAACCGAAAACCGATTGTTTCAATGATAATCGCCATCCCTAATTCTTCTTCGATATCAGTCAAACCTTTTTCTAAGGCGTTGATTTTGAGTGCGACACCGGTCAATTTGACAATCGGAGTACGCATTCATTCGAACCACCATGCGTCGGTGCTGTAATTCTCCGGCGATGCTCCCTTCGTCTGAAAATGTTCCCCCTCTGTGGCACAGAGTCTTTAGCACCTAATTTCTTTGTAACGGATGGTAGTGGCTCGATTTATTTCTTACACTGAGAGGTTCCGTAAGTTCACTGCCGTGTGCGGGCGTGTATTTTGCGTTGAACTATCGCGGTTTGTAGGCGACTGTTGCCTTTCAGCATCTTCACAGAGGCATTTTAAACACAGATGTCAAATTCAGTTCTGGAGTCAAGTAGGTCGTTGGACAGCGGCGTTGGGTGGACGAGTTGAACTAGGTGAGGTTTTCATTGAAGGTAATAAGTTACATTCGTTTTCGTGCTGTTTTGAGTATGGTGTTTCTTTGTCACTCTTTCCCTTTTGACATTGAAGTGTATTCCTGTTTTCTTGTTGTGAAGATTATCGACAGAAGTTGCTAGGAGCCAGTTGGAGGCGGTATTTTGCGTTGTGAGTGGTGTACATGTTCTAGTACATGGCCAGATCTCAGAATCTTTCAGAAAGTCGTTAGATGGGTAGAGATTGCGCTGGACAAGGCTCATTGTTTGCCCAACTGCGCGTGAGCAGTTTCAGCATTATCAGCAACCAGGTCGACTGCGCGCGGTGAGGTATGTCATAAACGGGTCGACTGCGCACGAGTGTTTTATTTGATGCTTGAAAATATTTGCACTGTTGGTAAAAATGCTTGCCCATCCACCACTACCAAGTTGGAAATTGATTGTGACGTTCCTGTGGAACACATGACAAGTGAAAGAGGCCCTAAATTGATCGTTGTTGGTGGAAACACATTTCGGAAAGGCGTTAGGGCTATCTTCCGAATATAAATAGAATAACACCGATGTAGGTAAATGGTTGTGCTGGGCGTTCTGTTAGGTTTCCGCCCTGAATTTACACTACACGTTCTGAAAGAACAGCCAATGCTTCTGAGGCTTTTCACAGAGCTTTCGGCGTTAATTTTCAGAATACACATCCACGTATATATAATTTTGTTGATTCTGTCGTTCACTCAGGCAGCTGCATACATTAAAATGAATAATACAGATATGCCTCACCGATCTAACAATAAACTTGAAAAACATCAAAATATACGGGATTCGATTTAGAAGTACAAAAATAGAAATATGACACGTCTGAATTATAGTGCCAACTTAACTTGTGTGTGCAGTTGACTCGACTCAAAAACTAACCACCACGTGCAATTGACCTGTTTCGAAAGTGACTGTTCCAGGAGCAGATAAGACTTTGAGTCAGCGCGCAGTGGGGATTACCAGCTTCCAAAACACTTTACAAAAATTACTTGAAAACTGAGATCTAATAGTTACTGTTTTCAGGTCTTCTTTCTTCCATAGTCGACAATTTTGACAACGTATGTGTACTGAACTGCCACATCAAAACAGAAAGAAGAGTTTTAGCTAAAAGCGGACACATCGTATTACGAGGGCCGTTCAGAAAGTAACCTCCGGTTGATTTAAAAAAATACACCAAGTTAAATAAAAATATTTTAATATATACATCTTACAACTACATCTTTGCACTATTTTTCTACATAGTCTCCATAGCGATTGAGGCACTTATCGTATCTCTTCACAAGCTTTGAAATTCCTTCTGCATAAAAATCACCCGCTTGTGCCTGGAGCCAGCCTGTGACCGCATCTTTGAGCTCTTCGTCGTCATCAAACCGCTGTGACCCGAGCCATTTCTTCAAATGCATGAAGAGGTGATAATCACTTGGCGCCAGGTCTGGGCTGTAAGGTGGATGGTTGATAACGTCCCACTTGAAGGACTCAAGAAGGGCCGTTGTTCTGCGAGCAGAGTGAGGACGGGCGTTATCGTGCAAAAAACGATACCGGAAGTCAGCATACCACGGCGTTTGTTCTGTATAGCCTGTCGTAACTTTATTGTTTCACAGTACACGTCTTGATTAATGGTCGTACCACGTTCCATGAATTCAACCAACAACACCCCTTTGGCATCCCAAAACACCGTTGCCATCAGTTTTCTGGCAGAAAAATCTTGCGAGGCTTTTCTTGGTTTGGTAGGCGAATTTGAATGTGCCCACATCTTTGATTGTTCTTTTGTCTCAGGGTTCACGTACTTAATCCAGGTTTCGTCACCGGTCACGATTCTGTTTAACAATGGTTCTCCTTCGTCCTCATAACGTGACAGAAAGTCTAATGCAGAGGCCATTCTTTGAGTTTTGTGGTAGTCGGTAAGAATTTTGGGCACCCATCGTGCACAGAACTTACGGTAACCCAATCTTGCTGTCACTATCTCGTACAAGAGAGTCTTAGAATCTGTGGAAAACCAGTAGACAACTCCGACATTGAGAAACGTCGATTTTCACGAACTTTTGCATCAACTGTCTGAACGAGTTCGTCAGTCACCAATGATGGTCTACCACTCCTCTCTTCATCATGAACGTTTTCTCGTCCACTTTTAAATAAACGTACCCATTCACGGACAACTCCTTCACTCATAACTCTTGGTCCGTACACGGCACAAAGCTCACGATGAATAGCTGCTGCAGAATATCCTTTGGCTGTAAAAAAACCTTATGACAGCACGCACTTCACATTTGGCGGGGTTTTCTATTGCAGCACACATTTCAAACTGCCACAAAAACTAAACTAGCGCAGGTACGACGTTCACTCGACCACGGCTTGATGCCGACTGACCTGTTGAGTGCGTGAACGTACAGATGGCGTCGCTACTCCCCCCACAACCCGCACTGTGACCAATCGGAGGTTACTTTCTGAACCGCCCTCGTATTTGATTACATTGGTAATGTTTTCGTGATCTGTCTGTGATAGTTATTAATTACGGTAAATGCGTAGATAATTATTTTATTTATTTATTTTTATTCCAGTGAAGCCATGTCTCTATGTGAGATGTTTATGGGACAGATTATTACATATTCGGAATTTTAAGCAAAAGCCGACCGCGGTGGGCGAGCGGTTCTAGGCCCTTCAGCCCGGAACCGGGCGACTGTTACGATCGCAGGTTCGAATCCTGCCTCGGGCATGGATGTGTGTGATGTCCTTAGGTTAGTGAGGTTTAAGTAGTTCTAAGTTTTGGGGGACTGATGATCTCTGATGTTAAGTCCCATAGTGCTCAGAGCCATTTGAACCAATGGCGACGGCTGTCCATCGCCTGTAAAGCCAAGGGTATAAACTTTTTCAAATGGATCCACAGTCATTTCTGCTGCTAGTACTATAGTTGTAAAAGAGATGAATTCAACCGCGTTTCACTGTTCAAACACCTATTAGTAGTTCTTGAGAAATTGCAACAAGTAGAAGTAAGAAGTCCTTTTTAAACCTGAATTCGATTTCTGCCTTACGCGGAATTTCATAACTTCATATCTGAAAAAGGAAATACCTCACGTCAAATAAGGAAGGAACTGTTGAGTGGCCGCTATACCGGTACATCAGGGTTGGTTCAAATGGCTCTGAGCACTATGGGACTCAACTGCTGAGGTCATTAGTCCCCTAGAACTTAGAACTAGTTAAACCTAACCAACCTAAGGACATCACAAACATCCATGCCCGAGGCAGGATTCGAACCTGCGACCGTAGCGGTCTTGCGGTTAGGTACATCAGGGGCGCAGTGGAAATTCAGCTTCCGTTCTCATCGTTTAGTCCGCATTTGTCGAGTGTTCGTTAGTTTGAGAAAATAAATTTCTTTCACAAACCAGGAGAAACTAGATACGATACTTCTTTAGGGAGAATGCAGAAGGAACGTGACGAGAACAGTTGAAGATGTAACAAGAATGACGGTTTCAGTGAATAAAAAAAATTCTTGGAAGGACACTTGACTACTTGAGCATGGGGTAGTGATCAAACCTACAGCGAGCAGGCCGAACGAAATAGGTGTTCTGGCAGCTGTTACTCATAATCCACATGTTAGTTTCAAAGAAATTGCGAGTGCCTCTGGAATAAGTCAGCCGGGCGTTTTCCGCATTTTGCGGTATTGCAGACGATGTATGGAATTCTGTTGCGACATTAGAATAGTACGAGGGTCATTTTCAAAGGATCTGCACGCTGTAAGATAAGGATGAAGAAAATAATTTTGTTGTACAAAATATCTTTACAGGACTTTAATATAAAGTCCTGTAAAGATATTTTGTACAACGGAGATTAATATAATCTCTGTTCTTGCTTGTGACAGCTTACCATTGTTTTGGCAACTTCTGTATTCCGGATAGGGCACCTTCTTTGATGAACTGTTTGATTACTTGGGTCACCTCACTGAAAGTATTAAATCGTTTTCCGCGATATTGTTCCTTCAATTTGGCAAACAAGTCAAGTTCTGGTGGGCCAATATCAGGACTATGTGGTGGATGGACAAGCATTTCCTATCCATATTTGAAGAGTTTTTCCCTCACTGGCAGGGTAATATGCGGTCTTGCATTATCGTGCAAAATTGAGGTCACGAGCTGCAAGCACGTCAGCCCATCTTTTACGAATTTTCGGGCACAGAACATTTTGCAAAAACAGCCTGTAGTACGCGCCTGTTACTTATGTCCCGTGGAGCACTCTGTAGCTATGACTCCATCATCAGTTTCAACTTTGATTGCTGGCGGCGGAACTTTTTCATTGTGACCATTGAGACTTCAGTTCTGGCTGAAAATCTTGTATCCAGGTCTCAGCAGGTCAACAGCTACTTCCACCAACGGTTCTCCTCCTGTTCGATTTAACATTGCAGGAATTCTTTTGCGGCCTGTCCTGCGCTTCACTCAGACCACACGGAACCCATCTGGTAGCAACTCCTCTCATCTTTACCTTTTCAGTTATGATTCTGTAAACTGATGTGTCCGACGTTCTGGCCTCATATACAGTTTCCTCAAATTATTTTTTTCGATCCTCTTTCAGCCGGCCGCGGTGGTCTAGCGGTTCTAGGCGCTCAATCCGGAACCGCGCGACTGCTACGGTCGCAGGTTCGAATCCTGCCTCGGGCATGGATGTGTGTGATGTCCTTAGGTTAGTTAGGTTTAAGTAGTTCTAAGTTCTAGGGGACTGATGACCACAGATGTTAAGTCCCATAGTGCTCAGAGCCATTTGAATGCGGGTCGAAACGTGCTGGTGAGAGCAGTATTATGCTATGAGAGACACTCTCCTGCGCTTCCATGGGACACGCTGATAGCTGCGAACCACCTGCATCCCGTCATGCTCGATATCTTTCCCGACGGTGATGTCATCTTTCACCAGTATAATTTTCCGTGTCTCGGAGCCAGAACCGTAGTACAGTGATTTGAAGAACATTATAGTAAACTCACGTTGATGTCTCGGCGACCAAATTCGCCTGATGTAAATCCCAAGGAACCCATGTGGGTCGCTATTGGGCGCCTTCACAGCGTACGCAGATCAGCGGCTCGTAATTTACGCGAATTACGTGACCTATTCGTAGATATTTAATCCCACATACCTCCACGAAACTACCAACAAACTGTCGCATCCCTTATACTCAACCGGCCGCTGTGGCCGAGCGTTTCTAGGCGCTTCCGTCCGGAACCGCGCTGCTGCTACGGTCGCATATTCGAATCCTGCCTCGGGCATGGATGTGTGTGATGCCCTTAGGTTAGTTAGGTTTAAGTGGTTCTAAGTCTAGGGGACTGATGACCTCAGATGTTAAGTCCCATAGTGCTCAGAGCCATTTGAACCTTTTTGAACCTTATACGCAGAATCGGTGACGTATTTCGTTCCAAAGACGGATAAGAAGCTATTAAGCAAACGATCATAATGTTTTAGCTTACGAGTGTATAGATGTCTGGCTCTTGAATCTTTATTGGCCAAAGCTATTGTCATGAGGGAATCATCGCATTAGTTTGCCAACAAAAAATTAAAAAGTGATTCTGTAGATTATGAAATAAAAATATTTTTTTCATATAAATACCACCACCATTGTCGAATAGTTTGCTGAGTCTTCGAGCGATGGACAGGACTGTGAGGCTACAAATATACTGACGTCGCCCGGAGCTCTCCCACATAGCAAAACATGATACGAAGAGTCTACGACGCAGGTGCCTGTTGCCAACTGTTGATGACCAAATATGTTCAACTGTATTTAAATCCGGCAGACATTCGTTGCAGTGCCGGAAGTAGTTTGCGCTTTGAGCTAGTAATTATTGAAAAGTACGTACGGAATGGAGCGATGTACGTAGTTTGCGGCTGCAGTCAGTTTCCACCGAAAGATACAGGGTGGTTATAATTAAACTTTCACAGCTTGAGCCAGTGTAGACTGAAAATTTTACTGTATGGATACTCAGTTGTATAGGAATGACGTTTAGACTGTACGCTGCAGGACTTGCGTTGTTAATAGTTTTAGTGCCATGGCTTGCCGTTAAGCGTCGTTACTGTTACGGCGACATACAGCTGAATCACAAGCAATAGTGAGCATTACAGATGCAGACAGCCAACATGGGTGTGGAGAAGGTGAGTAGGGTTTTAAACGTAAAGCTGTTTGATCAAAACAACAGCAATAGTGTTACTGCTCTTCGCCAGTATCGACGCATTAAAGGAATTCGGAGAGGTCCTCTTTACGCGTCAGGTTTGAAGAACATGGCTATGTGGGAATTGCTCCTGGGAGAGGCTAGCATCCATTTGCGGCACAAATTGTTGCCATGGCTGAGAATGCTGGACGCAGAAGTGCACGAGCAGTGTCACGACAGCTGAACATTACATGCTCCACCGTAGTTTGGGGCAGCAGTAAAGCATTCTCTAGTGCCGTTGCAGGCTGTCGTGAATAAGATGGTCGTCACATTGGGCAACGTTTGTACCCTGGACCGTAAACACGGTACACAATTAACAAATATTACCCTCACATGTGGAAATTAAATCGTGTTCCTTTCAGTGGTTTAATCGTCATTTCTCTTCCGCATGTCCTTATAAATGTTTCCACGATGTCTCATTGATCTACGATCACTCGTTTCTCATGGGGCTCTCTCAAGTAGTGCAAGTTTCATGACAAACACTCTGTACTCTTCATCGTGACTGCACCGCCACATTCTCTCATGCAACCATTTGATGAAAATGCCGGCAGGCTGCGAATTGCTCTAGACTCAAGCAGACGAGAAATCTGCTTGGTGTTCAGTTGGGAATACGCCTAGTCCGCCCCATCGCCATCACCAGATGCGTACCACAAGGCCTTAAGGAAGTCGTCGCAAGTTCCATCTCCGTAGCTGAAAGTCGAGTTTATTATTCAGGTATGTACTGATCGCAGTACGTTGTCCTCGATGGTGAGTGTCCATCGGAGGTGAGGGTATCATCTGGTGTGCCCCAGGGAAGTGTGGTAGATCCGCTGTTGCTTTCTATCTACATAAATGATCTTTAGGATAGGGTGGATAGCAATGTACGGCCGTTTGCTGATGATGCTGTGGTGTACGGGAAGGTGTCATCGTTGAGTGACTGTAGGAGGATACAAGATGACTTGGACAGGATTTGTGATTGGTGTAAAGAATGGCAGCTAACTCTAAATATAGATAAATATAAATTAATGCAGATGAATAGGAAAAAGAATCCTGTAATGTTTGAATACTCCATTAGTAGTGTAGCGCTTGACACAGTCACGTCGATTAAATATTTGGGCGCAACATTGCAGAGCGATATGAGGTGGGATAAGCATGTAATGGCAGTTGTGGGGAAGGCGGATAGTCGTCTTCGGTTCATTGGTAGAATTTTGGGAAGATGTGGTTCATCTGTAAAGCAGACCGCTTATAAAACACTAATACGACCTATTCTTGAGTACTGCTCGAGCGCTTGGGATCCCTTTCAGGTCGGGTTGAGGGAGGACATAGAAGCAATTCAGAGGCGGGCTGCTAGATTTGTTACTGGTAGGTTTGATAATCACGCGAGTGTTACGGAAATGCTTCAGGAACTCGGGTGGGAGTCTCTAGAGGAAAGGAGGCGTTCTTTTCGTGAATCGCTACTGAGGAAATTTAAAGAATCAGCATCTGAGGCTGACTGCAGTACAATTTTACTGCCGCCAACTTACATTTCGCGGAAAGACCACAAAGATAAGATAAGAGAGATTATGGCTCGTACAGAGGCATATAGGCAGTCATTTTTCCCTCGTTCTGTTTGGGAGTGGAACGGGGAGAGAAGATGCTAGTTCTGGTACGAGGTACCCTCCGCCACGTACCGAATGGTGGATTGCGGAGTATGTATGTAGATGTAGATGTAGATATAGATGGTCAAGAAGGATGAATAAAACAGTTTCTCCCCATGTATACTTTCATTTAGAAAAGTACGTATAAAGAGAAGAAATAAAAAGAATAAAATAATACTAGGAAGAAAAACAAATGAAATTAAGATAAACTGCTTGGCTTTTGCAGATAATTTTGCAATACATTCAGAAAATCTAGACACACTGGTATTCAAATAAATCTTCTGGGAGAAATAGCAAATAGAAGTAGTCTCAAAGTTTCAGCTGAAAAACAAAATCCGTGACAAATATAAAAAATGCATCAAAATTCATACAAACACAAGTAGGTAAAATAGAGCGAGTAATTACCTTTAAATTTCATGAAGAAACTATACAACAAAATGGACTAGAAAAATTTGCAGTAGATTTAGGAGTTAATAAAATGGAGAGAGCATATAGCTTGACAAAGAATGTTTACAATAAGATATGGATCGGAATGTTTATATGGCTGTGAATGCCTATCGATGAACTGTAAGCTGGACAGAATAGAGGTACTTCAGAGACGGAGTGTTCGAAAAATAATGGGTGCAATACAAACTAAAGATGCCTGGAAATGAGGTGATCTACAGAAATATAGAGAAAATATCAGAAGTAATAGTTAAAAGAACAGTAATCTTTTTTGGAAACTTCTAGCAAATGAATAAGAAAAGCGTAACGAAACGAATACCTGGAAGAAGAAATCGACAATAGCAGGATTACAGAAATAAGGAAAAAACAAGGAAAAAACAACATCAAATCGTGGGAAAGGAGACAGAAACATTTTTAAGAATAAAATACTAAATTTAGAAGGCTTTCGGTGCAGAAGAATAAGAAATTGGAAACAACATGAACAGAAGAAAGGAAGGAAAAGACAACGTGGGGAGAAGATGAAGGAGAATTGGAGAAACAGGAAACAACAAGAAGGAAGAAAGAAAGAGGAATTGAAATAGTTGCGTGAGACCAGCTGATCCATAGGAAGATTAAAAAAAAATCATACACGGCATATGGTTATTCGAATCGCAAGCGTATGGCGATGAGGACAATGTTCGGCGCCTGCTGCCTGGAATGTTGCGTGAAGAGCCTCGTAGACGTGCAGCCATCATCCAGTTGCTCCAATTGTGAGCTGTCGTTGCGTTTCAACGGAGAATAACGCGCGAACAAAGAGGAGCGGCATCACGGGCGTTTCGTGTAGGGGAAGGAGGTCAAGTACTTCAACCAGCGAATTACGGACTGCTTGCCAGCTGCTGGGACGCCGGGTAAGTGTTGAATACGAGGCGAACATGTTTGAGAGCAAGAGTAACAAAAATAATGGCGCAAATGCCCAAAACAACAACAGTAATTATTGTAATTGAATGGTGTGAGCGTACAAAACACCACGCCTCCGGTCGAATGTTTGCTACAGTCCATTTAGAATAGAGTGAAACATTCATTCACACCATTGAACTTGGCAGAGGAGGGTATTGTGGTTTATTGGCGCAGATGCAAAAGACTCCGAACTCCAGAAATGATTTTTTCCATGTTATGTGCCACGTTTGTAAGGTTACCTCTAGGTTTTCAGAAATGGGATTATCTTGGAAAGTAATTCCGAATACGCCATGATTTAAGAAAAGTGATCTCTCATATGCAAAGTGTCCACCCATGAAACAAATTTAGTAACGCGATCTGACTGCAAAGAATAGTGAGTTATATAGGCAGAGAACATTTACATCATTAGTGCAACGATTTACAATGGGCGCAGCAGAGGAAAACTGCGTTAATAACGATTGCTGCTTGACGCTTGCACTGTTTCGTTCTTTGTTTACACCATTACGTATATATTGCTAGTTGGGACTCCATGGCGCACTCGATCTACTTATTGCACGCATGGGATGGAAGAATCTGTTGGTCAGTAGTGAAAGCATTGCCCTTTTTAACCAAAGATCTTAATTTAGATAGTAATTTTGATGCAGCAGGAGGCATCATCAACATAAACAGTCGTGAACTCTTTAAAGAGCATTATTTGACAACTTTTCTTGTCGCATGCACTCCCTAGTTCTGAATCTATAGAAATCGCTCGAAGTCGGAAAACTACGGGCCGCTAGCCTTTTGGAGAAACTACTGTCCTGATGCCACAACACACACGAAGCCATTTGTTGCACACCGTAATGGCTACTACATTGCTACACACAGTACTGTTATTGTATCTGCTTTGCTTTTGAGAGCAGAGATTCCGAATCTTAGAAAATTAAGCAACTGAAAGTTGAGTTAATTGTACTAGAATATAATAATATTTACTTCCTGTCTTCAACTTTTATGGTACGTATTTAGGCTGTAGTGTAATATAAAAAAGAGTAAAATACCAATAATCTGTAATTTTATGTGATATCAAGTTAAAATATGTACACTGTAATTATAATGAAATCTGTAAAAATATGCAACGATAAAATGAAATATATCAACACTGGCAACGTAACTCATGAACATTTACACTTTTCAGGTGCGTGAAAGCGGAGAAAAAATGTAATTACATAAAAATGCAAGCTCTACTTACAACTTAATCATAATACAACATTGAAAGTTTTAGAATTTAGTCAGGCCATTATCGTATTATATAGTGGCGAGGAATTGTCTGTTTCATGATATGGTTACCCACTGTGATATGTTCTGCAACAGGCGTCGTACTCACCATAGACTACGAGACACTCTTCAGCTAACTCAATCCGTTGCAGTTTGTACGACCTGTAGCAACGTTTATGTTATAGTCACGACTTAAATGTAAGATGCCGCGGGGTAAGTAATAACCGCGATACAAAGCACTATTGTAAGCGACAGTGTACAGTTTCCGTGTATACAAGTAACGGACCCAGCAGTATGCAAGAATTCTCTGCACTAGACGTCACTGTCCACTATAACACGTCATCTTTATGGTCTGTACGGTCTGGTTGAACATGCGGCAGATAATCTGAGAAGCAGTTAAGAACTTCGAAGCCTAGTTGAACGGAACTGATAGTGTTCTGAAAAGGGGTTATAAAATGAACGTAAGCAAAACAAAGCTAATGGAATGTAATTACTTTAAATCGGATGATGGTGAAGGAACCAGATTAGGAAATGAGACACCAAAAGTAGTAGATTAATTTTTCTTTTTGGGCAGCAAAGTAATTGAAGGCCAAACTAGAAAGGATATAAATACAGAATGGCTACAAAACAAAAAGCGTTTTTGAAAAAGAGGTATTTGTGAACATGGAATATCATTTTAAACATTAGGAAGTATTTTCTGAAGTATCTTTCTGGAGTCTAGCCTTGTGCGGAGCCGGACAGTGTGGCAGAGCGGTTATAGGCGCTTCAGTCTGGAACCGCGCGACCGCTACGGTCGCAGGTTCGAATCCTGCCTCGGGCATGTCCTTAGGTTAGTTAGGTTTAAGTAGTTCCAAGTTCTAGGGCACTGATTACCTCAGATGTTAAGTCCCATACTGCTCAGAGCCATTTGAACCTTGTGCGGAAGTGAAACGTGGACGATAAACCTGTCTTACAAGACCAAAGTAGAATGTTTTGAAATGTAGTGGTACAGAAGAATGTTGAAGACGAGGTTAGTAGATCGAATAACTAACGAGAACGTGCTGAATCCAATTAGGAAGAAATGAAGTTTACAGTGAAAGCTGACTAAAAGAAGAGATCTGTTGATAGCACTCATTCTAGAGGATTGAGAAACCGGCAGTTTACTAAGAGAAGGAAGGAAGTATGGAGGAGAAAAATTGTCGAGAGGGATCAAGGCATGACCATAGCAAGCAGCTTGAAATGATGGTAAGTTGCGGTAGCTACAAAAAGAGGAAGAGGCTTGCACAGGATGTACTGACATGGAAAGCTGCATCAGAATAGTGTTCAGCCTGAAGATGATGACAGCTACACTACCACCACCACCAACAAAAACAACAACAGCAATAACAACGATCCGTCGTACTCCGCTGTTTTTGTAATTAGGCAAACTTAATTTAACTTTGTAGGCGGATGCCCTTTCCGTAGCCACAGTCTGCACTTAACCTAAGAGAGGGAAGTCGCCTGTAGCTGCCGGTGTAGTAGAGAACGGTTCATTCAGTCTCTGCGACCTGTCAGTCTCGCTGTGGCGAAGCGACCACCGCGTCCGCGTGTGCAGGGGCAGATCTCGCAGTCTGGCTGCCCGTTGGCAGATTTACGGGCCGTAAAACCGCGCAGTCGGCGAGGCGACGCTGCGATTGCCATTGCAGATGATTTAAACAAACGTGCGTCGCCGTATCTGTCAATCTGCAGACCTGTTATATTTATAACCGGACGGCGCCCGAGTTTTATCGTCCTATGGAGTAGGCTGATATAAATGCTTGCAAATCTCAAATTATGATTAACGCGAAAGGGTTTTTAATATCAATCTCTCTCTCTCTCTCTTTCTCTCTCTCTCTCTCTCTCTCTCTCTCTCTCTCTCTCCACACGTTCATATTCCGCAAGCTACCATATAGTGCTTGGCGGAGTGTGCTTTGTACCACTACTAGTTAGTTCCCTTCCTGTCCCACTCGCGCATATGGAGCGATGAGCGATGGAAAAACGACGTATGAGCCCTGTTTTACCTTGCTGTGTCTTGACGGTCCGTACGCAAGATGTACACTATCTGATCAGAGTACTTGGACAGCACTGTGTAATACGGAATTGACCATTACATTAAATATATTCACAACTGCGAATATGGCCAACCATCAGCTTTAGAATGGAATGATGACAATGAAAATTTGTACCGGACCGGGACTCGCCGCAGTGCCTGTTGCTTTGGACATGCATGTATTCTGAATACGATGCAAAGTTCCTGTGGACATCGTATTCAGAATAACACAGGCACTGCAATATCGTATTGATCATTACATGTAATGAAAGGTAGGCGCGTAGGTATACCAGGTATACCGGTATGAAATGAGCGTTTTTTTTTGTGAAAATAAAACACTAATTTTGAATTGAAAAGTAAAAACATTTTATTCAAAGTACTGACCATCGCTTTCTATACATTTTAACCACCTTTCTGGCAATTTGTGGACACCACGCCAATAGAAATGTTCGTCTTTTGAAGCAAACCCATCAGACACCCAATTTTCGTCTTCTTCCTAGAGATCGAAGTATTCCTCAGCCAATGCGTGTCCCATTGATGAAAACAAATGGTAGTCGGAAGGGGCCAAGTCTGGTGAATACGGCGGGTGGGGTAGCAGCTCCCAGCCAAGTGTTTTGATTGTATCCTGAACCAGTTTTGCTTTGTGTGCAGGTGCATTGTCGTGTAAAAAAATTACTTTGCCATGTCTTCTGGCCCATTCTAGTCTTTTTTCGATCAATGCATAGTTCAAATTGATCTTTTGTTGTTTGTAGCGATTAGTGTTCGGGTTTTAGAAGCTCGTGATACACGACACCTTTCTGATCCCACCAAACACAGAGCATTGTCTTCTTGCCTAATCGATCTGGTTTTGCAGTCGATGTTGATGGTTGTCCCGCATTAACCCATGATTTTTCCCGTTTAGAATTCTTGAAATAAATCCATTTTTCATCGCCAGTAACAATTCTATGCAAAATTGATTTTCTTTCATGTCTTTGAAGCAAAATTTGACAAATGGTTTTTCGGTTTTCCATCTGTCTTTCATTCAATTCATATGGCACCCATTTTCCACCCGTTTGGATCTTTCCCATAGCTTTCAAACGGTCAGAAATTGTTTGTTGTGCAACATTTAGCATTGCTGCCATTTGCTTCTGACTCAAAGTATCATCTTCATCCAATATTGCTTGCAATTCGGCGTCTTCGAACTTTTTTGGTGGTCTTCCACGTTCTTCATTTCTTACATCAAAATCATTATTTCTGAACCGTTGAAACCATCTTTTGCATGTTGCTTCTGATAGAGCATGATCACCATGTGCCTCGACAAGCATTCGATGCGACTCTGCAGCTTTTTTTTACGATACTGCCTACAGGAAAATTAAAGAGACCTTTGGAGAAAAGAGAACCACTTGTATGAATATCAAGAGCTCAGATGGAAACCCAGTTCTAAGCAAAGAAGGGAAAGCAGAAAGGTGGAAGGAGTATATAGAGGGTCTATACAAGGGCGATGTACTTGAGGACAATATTATGGAAATGCAAGAGGATGTAGATGAATATGAAATGGGAGATACGGTACTGTGTGAAGAGTTTGACAGAGCACTGCAAGACCTGAGTCGAAACAAGGCCCCTGGAGTAGACAACATTCCATTAGAACTACTGACAGCCTTGGGAGAGCCAGTCCTGACAAACCTCTACCATCTGGTGAGCAAGATGTATGAGACAGGCGAAATACCGTCAGACTTCAAGAAGAATATAATAATTCCAATCCCAAAGAAAGCAGGTGTTGACAGATGTGAAAATTACCGAACTATCAGTTTAATAAGTGACGGCTGCAAAATACTAACGCAAATTCTTTAGAGACGAATGGAAAAACTGGTAGAAGCCGACCTCGGGGGAGATCAGTTTGGATTCCGTAGAAATGTTGGAACACGTGAGGCAATACTGACCTTAAGAATTATCTTAAAAGAAAGATTAAGGAAAGGCAAACCTACGTTTCTATCATTTGTAGACTTAGAGAAAGCTTTTGACAATGTTGACTGGAATACTCTCTTTCAAATTCTAAAGGTGTCAGGGGTAAAATACAGGGAGAGAAAGGCTATTTACAGTTTGTACAGAAACCAGACGGCAGTTATAAGAGTCGAGATGCATGAAAGGGAAGCAGTGGTTGGGAAGGGAGTGAGACAGGGTTGTAGCCTCTCCCCGATGTTATTCAATCTGTATATTGAGCAAGCAGTAAAGGAAACAAAAGAAAAATTCGGAGTAGGTATTAAAATCCATGGAGAAGAAATAAAAACTTTGAGGTTCGCCGATGACATTGTAATTCTATCAGAGACAGCAAGGGACCTGGAAGAGCAGCTGAATGGAATGGACAGTGTCTTGAAGGGAGGATATAAGATGAACATCAACAAAAGCAAAACGAGGATGATGGAACGTAGTCGAATTAAATGCGGTGTTGCTGAGGGAATTAGATTAGGAAATGACACACTTAAAGTAGTAAAGGAGTTTTGCTATTTGGGGAGCAAAATAACTGATGATGGTCGAAGTAGAGAGGATATAAAATGTAGACTGGCAATGGCAAGGAAAGCGTTTCTGAAGAAGAGAAATTTGTTAACATCGAGTATAGATTTGGGTGTCAGGAAGTCGTTTCTGAAAGTAGCCATTTATGGAAGTGAAACATGGACGATGACTAGTTTGGGCAAGAAGAGAATAGAAGCTTTCGAAATGTGGTGCTACAGAAGAATGCTGAAGATTAGATGGGTAGATCACATAACTAACGAGGAGGTATTGAATAGGATTGGAGAGAAGAGGAGCTTGTGGCACAACATGACTAGAAGAAGGGATCGGTTGGTAGGACATGTTATGAGGCATCAAGGGATCACCAGTTTGGTATTGGAAGGCAGCGTGGAGGGTAAAAATCGTAGAGGGAGACCAATAGATGAATACACTAAACAGATACAGAAGGATGTAGGTTGCAGTAGGTACTGGGAGATGAAGAAGCTTGCACAGGATAGAGTAGCATGGAGAGCTGCATCAAACCAGTCTCAGAACTGAAGACCACAACAACAACAACAACATGATGAAAACATATGATGTGTGTTTCATGACTTGATGTATACTAAATATCTTTGTCAGATGTCATACCAACCAAAAAAAAAAAATTAATGCTCGTTCACAACAAATGTTCCCTCTCGACACATTTGTATCTTAACGCTCACTTGATACCGGTACACCTGGTAGAACGAGGCAGTCAGTAGAGAAGCAGTAATAGCAGCAAGGGTCGGTGAGTGGAGCTCAGTGACTTCTAATGTAGACCAGTTACTGGATGTCATCTCTGTAAGAAATCCATCAGGGACATTTCAACCCTTCTAATGCTGCCCAGGTCGATTGTTGGGATGTCAGTGTGTAGTGGCTACGAGAAGTGACAACCACAGCTAAACCACGACCAGGCTGATCTCATCTACTGACGGATAGTGACCGTCAAACATTGCGGAGGATGTTATAAAAATCGCATGAAATCAGCGGAAAGAATCACTCGTGAGGTCCAAAATGCTACCATCATTCCAGCTAACGCAGTGATAGTGCGTAGGTAGTTAAAAAGAATGGCGTATATTGGTCGAGCAACTCCTCGTAAGCCGCGCGTTGTTACTCGGAGTGTTAAGCGACGCTTGAGGTGACGTAAAGAGCAATAGCCCTGAACAGTGGATGACTGGAAACCAGTCTTTTCGACTGATGAATCACTGTTGCAAACCGATGGATGTGCAGTGCCAACAGTGAAATATTGAGGAAGTAGTGTTGTGATAAGGGGTTGGTATTTCGTGGTTAGGCCCGTGGCCCACTTTTTGCGTTCAAGAAAACGCTAAATGTCGAGGGATATAAAAACATTTTACAGCATTTTATACTGCGTATTGTAGAGGAACAGATCGTAGATTGTATCAGCATGACAATGCGCCGTTTCATAAAGCAGAGTCTGTGAGTCATTGGACGGTGCACAAATACATTCCTGAAATGGGCTGTCCTGCCCTGAGCCTCGACCTGAACCCAACGAACATCTTTGGGATGAGTTATAACGTCGATTTCGCTCCAGGTCCGTCGTACAACATGATCACCTTCGCTGTTTTCGGCTCTTGAGGAAGAATGAGCTCTCATCCCTCCTCTCTACAGACATTCACACATCTCATTGAAAGTGTCTCCAGCAAATTTCAAGTTGCCATTAAGACTTAGAGCGGACTAACCCAGTATTAATGTCCACTAGTAAGTGTCCCAGTATTCGAGCAGAGTGAGTATATATACCGTGCGCACTACCATGCATTTCAAGCCTGACACATGAATCACCTGTACGGATTCATGAGTACCACAAATAGCTCCCCAGTCAACTCCTTAACACCCACTGATTATCTAAAGCATTCTAGTGATGAAATACAATTTTTATCACCGGTATTTCTTCTTACGTGATCAATGCGCTCATCATCATAATCATCAGACATTCACTGCATTATAAAAACTGCAAAATCGTCAACAAATTGCAAATATTCCACTGAGGATGCACAGGGTATAACGCATCACTTCATGATACACCGCACTTGTCCTTGTCAGCCATAGTTTGGCGATAAAAATTTCTTCAAGCTACATTTGGATCAAATGTCAGCTCTCTGCCGATCATTAAAAAATCTCGGTCGCAGGGTCTTTCTTTATTCCCATACAAAAGTATTTACAGATCCCGACAGCCATAATTAAATTGTTTGTTTGATAAGAAACTGCCTTAAAATCTCCGAAATGAAAATAAAAATTATCATTTTAGTTGAGTCGGCAATATGAAAACAACTCTTCCATATGCATGTGTAAATGAGGGCAGGATACAACAAAGGCACTGCTGTTATATACACACTAAAAAAAGTTTTGCATCACTTCGGTTCCGAGACTTCCGGAACCTGTGCAGAAAATTGGTAAAGATATAAACATAAACATCATTTTCGCCCTTTTTATTGCTCACGAAAACCACACATTGCATGTTGTACCACCATACAGCGAGACCTTCAGAGGTGGTGGTCCAGATTGCTGTACACACCGGTACGTCTAATACCCAGTAGCACGTTTTTGCATTGATACATGCCTGTATTCGTCGTGGCATACTATCTACAAGTTCATCAAGGCACTGTTGGTCCAGACTGTCTCATTCCTCAACGGCGATTCGGCGTAGTTCCCTCAGAGTGGTTCGTGGGTCACGTTGTCCATAAACAGCCCTTATCAGTCTACCCGAGGCATGTTCGATAGGGTTCATGTTTGGAGAACACGCAGGCCACTCTAGTCGAGCGATGTCGTTATGCTGAAGGAAGTCATTCACAAGATGTGCACGATGGGGGCGCGAATTGTCGTCCATGAAGACGAATGCCTCGCTTATTTGCTGCCGATATGGTTGCACTATCGGTCGTTGGATGGCATTCACTTATCATACAGCCGTTACGGTGCCTTCCATGACGACCAGCGGCGTACGTCGGCCCCACATAAAAGCCACCCCAAAACAGCAGGGAACCTCCAAGTTGCTGCACACGCTGGACAATGTGTCTTAGAGCCTTAGCGGGTTGCCTCCAAACACGTCTCCGACGATTGTCCGATTGAAGGCGACACTCGTCGGTGAAGAGAACGTGATGCCAGTCATTAGCGGTCCATTCGGCATGTTGTTGGGCACATCTGCCTCGCGCTGCATGGTGTCGTGGTTGTAAAGACAGACCTCGCCATGGACGTCGGGAGTGAAGTTACGCATCATGCAGCCTATTGCGCACAGTTTGAGTCGTAAAAGTCCTGTGGCTGCAAGAAAAGCGTTATCCAACGTGGTGGTGTTGCTGTCAGGGTTCCTCCAAGCCACAATCTGTAGGTAGCGATCATCCACTGCAGTAGTAGCCCTTGGGCGGCCTGATCGAGGCATGTCATCGACAGTTCCTCCGTCTCTGTATCTCCTCCATGTCCGAACAACATCGGTTTGGTTCACTCCGCCTGGACACTTCTTTGTTAAGAGGCCTTCCTGGCACAAATTAACAATGCGGACGCGATCGAACCGCGGCACTGACCGTTTAGGCATGTTTGAACTACAGACAACACGAGCTGTGTACCTCCTTCCTGGTGGAATGACTGGAACTAATCGGCTGTCGGACCCCCTCCGTCTAATAGGCGCTGCTCATGTTTTATTTTTTACATCTTTGGGCGGGTTTATTGACATCTCTGAACAGTGATGCAATATCCAAAGTCAACGTCCATCTTCAGTAGTTCTGGGAACCAGGGTAATGCAAAACTTTTAGATGTGTGTGTATGCACTTAAAAGGAACATAATCAGCGTAAATCGTGAAGGCATTTATATATAAGCAGTCAAGGCTACAAACTTCCACAGCTGCATTGCAAACCGTGATCCACAATATTTTTTTATAGTTTGTTTCAGCCTTGCCTGCTTTAGGGAGATCAGATTTTTTTCCTGTAGACAGTGAGTATTCACTGCCAAACCGTCGGAACACGTTTCTCAAATTTGGGACAACAGTTGTTTAAATAAATTAATGAACTAATGCATTAATTTGTTCGGAAAACAATGTCACTGGAATGCCCAATGTAGTCCCACTGCTTTGGTGAAAACTGTTCCAGAATGCTATTTCCATTTATCATTCTAGAATTACTAAAAACAAAAATAGTTCAAATGGCTCTGAGCACTATGGGACTTAACATCTATGGTCATCAGTCCCCTAGAACTTAGAACTACTTAAACCTAACTAACCTAAGGACATCACACAACACCCAGCCATCACGAGGCAGAGAAAATCCCTGACCCCGCCGGGAATCGAACCCGGGCGTGGGAAGCGAGAACGCTACCGCACGACCACGAGATGCGGGCTACTAAAAACAAACAGAAAATAACTTTATTTCTCGAAAACATGCTGCCACTGCGATAAACAGATTTCTTTATGCAGAAGCATCTGAACTATGGGAACTTGCAAAAACGAAAACAAGCGATACACTGAAAGCACATGGTGCAAAGTGTACAGTAAAATCAGGCACAACGAGTTTAGTTTATTCCTTGAGCTATAAAAAATAAAATTTGGATGTAGAATATATGCTACAGAAGGACTGGGAAGACCATACAGAGACTGTCAGTTGGCAATACAGTTCCTGAAATAACACTGTGAATACAAACACTGGATGGATTTCAGTGCACCCATAAATCGGAGTAGATTAGCAATTACGTAGCACAGATGTATCCCATGTGCACCATTGGTTTTCTGTTTCTTCCGTAAACAGCTTAAGGCGAAAGACAGTATGGGTTCTTGACATGGATACTCTGCAAATCACATTCAAGTGCCTGGCAGAGGGTTCATCGAACAGTCTCGTGTAGCGCATTAAAAATAAAAAAAAAAAAAAAAAACGAACACCTATATATTTCCGTGCGAGCTCTTATTTCCCTTATTATTTTATGGTAGTGGGTTCTTCGCATGTAGGTCGGCGTCAACAAAATATTTTCGCATTCGGAGGAGAAAGTTGGTGACTGAAATTTCGTGAGAAGATTCTCCGCAACGAAAAACGCTTTTGTTTTAATGATATCCACCCCAAAACCTGCATCGTTTTAGTGAAACTCTCTCTCCTATTTCGCGATATTACAAAACGTGCTGCCCTTCTTTGAACTTTTTCGATGTACTATGTCTTTCCTATCCGGGAAGGATCCCACATCGCGCAGCAGTATTGTGAAAGAAAATGGACAAGCATAGTGTAGGCAGTCTCTTTAGCGGATATGTTACATGTTCTAAGCGTCCTGCCAATAAATCGCAGTCTTTGGTTAGCCTTCCCCACTGTGTTCTTTCAAATTTAAGTTGTTCGTAATTGTAATTCCTAGGTATTTAGTTGATTCAAATGGTTCAAATGGCTCTGAGCACTATGGGACTTAACATCTGTGGTCATCGGTCCCCTAGAACTTAGAACTACTTAAACCTAACTAACCTAAGGACATCACACACACCCATGCCCGAAGCAGGATTCGAACCTGCGACCGTAGCAGTCGCGCGGTTCCGGACTGAGCGCCTAGAACCGCGAGACCACCGCGGCCGGCGTATTTAGTTGAATTTACGGCCTTTCGATTTGACTGATTTATTATCGTGTAACCGAAATTTAACGGATTCCATTTAGCACTCATGTGGATGTCCTCACACTGTTCGTTATTTAGGGTCAACTGCCAATTTTCGCGCCATGCAGATATCTTTGATAAATCGTTTTGTAATTTGTTTTGATTTTCTGATGACTTTACTAGTTGATAAACGACAGCATCATCTCCAAAGACAGCTGCTCAGACTGTCTCCCAAATCATTTATAAAGATAAGGAACAGCAAAAGGCCTATAACACTATCTTGGGGAACGCCAGAAATCACTTCTGTTTTACTCGATGACTTGCCGCGAATTACTACAGACTGTGACCTATCTGACAGGAAATCACGAAGCCAGTCACATAACCATTCAATTTATATTCTATGTTAACAAAATTCCGCTTTTTTTTACAAATGCTTTTTGTGTTCGTCAATCTGCATTTTATATCGTCTATGTTTCGGTCATCACCATTTATTTTGCTGCTGAAATAGCAGAACAGATGCAGAACTTTCAGTGGCTCAATTCCTAATCTGATTTCATCAACATCGCCTGGTTTAATTCGATTTCATTCCATTGTTCTTATTTTACTTTTAATGACGTCCATCTTATTATCTCGCTTCAAGACCCTACCCACTCTGTTGAACTGCTCTTCCAAGTCCTTATCTGTCTGAAACAGACTTACAGTATCATTGGCAAACGCCAAAGTTTTTGTTTCTTCTCCCTGAATAAAAAGTCTGTCTCCAATTTTTTCTTTTGTTTGCTTTACTGCTTGCTCAGTGTACGGATTGAATAACATTGGCGATAGACTGCAACTTCTTCTCATTCGATTGTTTCCTTATGTGTACTTCAGTTCATAATTGTGGTCCGTACAAGTTGTAAATGTCCTTTATTTCTTTGTTTTTATCTGTATAGTACCTTCAAAATTTCAAAGAATGTAGTCCAGTGAACATTGTTTCGGACTTCCACTAAACCTACAGATGCTGTAAACCAACGGTTTGACTTTCTTTAGACTATTTTCTAAGATAAGTCGTAGGGTCAGAACTGCCTCGCGTGTTCATACGAGTACATTTCTCCGGAATCTGTGGTCGACTTCTACCGGCTTTTCCATTCTGCTGTAAATAATTGACGATGGCCTTTCGCTACCAGGTCCGGTAGTAATCACACCTGTCAGCAACTGCCTTCTTTGGAATTGGAATTATTACATTCTTCCAGAAGTCTGAGGATGTTTCCCCCGTCTCATATATCTTGCACACAAAGTGCTCTCTCAAGTACTCAGTAATTCTGAGATAATGCCGTGTAATCGAGGGGCGTTCTTTTGACTTAATCCGTTCATTGTTCTGTCAAATAATTCTTTTTGCAGTATTTATCTCCCATCTCATCATCATCTAATTCCCCCTCCCTTTTTGTAATGTTGCGTTCTAGTTAATTTTCCTTATATGGCCCTTCTGAGCATCCATGCCATCTTTCAGCTTTTCCTTCTATCGTTAGAGCGGGCTTGCCATCTTAGCTCTTGATACTCATGCAACCGCTTCTCTTTTCTCCTAGGGCTTCTTTAATTTTCATATAGGCGGCACCTCTCCTCCGTGTCTCCTAAAAGTTGTCAGACGCATTTTCTCAGGTGTTTGGTTATATATTGGTAATTTAGTTTTTGAGTATGGAACTGGAGACAACGCAGACAGACACAGTTCTTCACTCTTCATGCGACGCGTAGAGTCTACGAAAACAGTCCGCTTCTCTTTTTTTTAAAAAAAAGTGGAATTTTACGTGACGATTCGATAGAGCGGTCGCAAAATAGTGTAGTGCGATATACGCATTAGCGAAACGTGTTAACATGGAGAATAAAACAGGAAGAATAACCAGTAATCGAGCAGCGACTGCGCTATCCTTGCCAGAGCTGATTGCTGACGCCGAGGAGCAGTGCTGCTGAGTCGCAATACGAGTACTGATTATTCTTCCTGTTTTATTCTCCCTGTGAATACATTTCGTTAATGCGGACATCGCACTACACTATATTGCAGCTACTCTATCGAGTGGTCACGTAACATTCCACTTTAAAAACCATTTTATTTGTAGTGGGAAACAAACCGACGCTTTCCGACGACACTGGCCGTCGCATGAAAGACGTGTTGGACGTCATTTGTTTTCGGCTAGCCCAGCTGTACACCGCGGAAACAAAACTACAAATATCCGCCGAAACACCACAGAAAATGTGCCTGGTGACCTTTAGGTTCAAAATGGTTCAAATGGCTCTGAGGACTATGGGACTTACCTGCGAAGGTCATCAGTCCCCTAGATCTTAGAACTACTTAAACCTAAATAACCTAAGGACATCACACACATACATGCCCGAGGCAGGATTCGAACTTAGCACCGTAGCGGTCTCGCGGTTCCAGACTGTAGGTCCTAGAACCGCTCGGCCACCCCGGGCGGCTGACCTTTAGGAGGGACACAGTGTATAATTAAGATAATTACGACGATTTTATATAATCGTAATGAATAAATGGAATTTAACAAATGTCAGTCTTAGTAGGACTAAACAGTTTACTCATTACTTTCTTATCGAATGTGAGTAGTGACATCAACGTGTGACAGCAATACATAAGGGATCAGTGTGAAGAAGAAGTTGGCAGGTCAGAATAAGAGCGGCGGCAAATAATGGGGTAACAGTAGCAGATGAGACTGAAGAAAGAAAACAGAAACAAAACAGAAAGAGACAAACATAGAAAGTTCAGAATGTGACTGGGATGCTGTTGGCTCAGAATATGTCCTATCAATGGAGCCCTTACTTTAGTGAAGTTGTGAGATAAAGATCTTCTCTCCCAGTTCGATTCAGCACCTTTCCATTAGTAACTTCAACTACCCTTCTAATCTTAAGCATTTATGCTTCTCGAAACAAAAAAACACACAATATTCTTTAGCGTGCTTGACCGTGCAAAATTGGCTATTCAGAACGACCGCGGACAGTCATTGCTAGAAATCCAGAGAATTTTGTGATGACTGTAAGGATTAGATTCAAGGAGGGGGCAAGTGACCTTTTTGCACCCTACCCTTTTGCGGACGCCTGTGGTCCTGTAGCTTCTTTTCAAGAACTATGTACTATTTTCAACTGATCTTTCAAGACCATAGTCGTCTGTGCCGGAACTAATCTACCCCAGGAGTAGACATTCCATTAGAACTACTGACGGCGTTGGGAGAGCCAGTCCTGACAAAACTCTACCATCTGGTGATCAAGATGTATGGGACAGGCGAAATACCCTCAGACTTCAACAAGAATATAATAATTCCAATCCCAAAGAAAGCAGGTGTTGACAGATGTGAAAATTACCGAACTATCAGTTTAATAAGTCACAGCTGCAAAATACTAACACGAATTCTTTACAGACGAATGGAAAAACTGGCAGAAGCCGACCTCGGGGGAGATCAGTTTGGATTCCGTAGAAATGTTGGAACACGTGAGGCAATATTAATCTTACGACTTATCTTAGAAGAAAGATTAAGGAAAGGCAAATCTACATTTCTAGCACTTTTAGACTTAGAGAAAGCTTTTGACAATGTTGACTGGAATACTCTCTTTCAAATTCTGAAGGTGGCAGGGGTAAAATACATGGTGCGAAAGGCTATTTACAATTTGTACAGAAACCAGATGGCAGTGATAAGAGTCGAGGGGCATGAAAGGGAAGCAGTGGTTGGGAAAGGAGTGAGACACGGTTGTAGCCTCTCCCAGATGTTATTCAATCTGTATATTGAGCAAGCAGTAAAGGAAACAAAAGAAAAATTCGGAGTAGGTATTAAAATCCACGGAGAAGAAGTAAAATCTTTGAGGTTCGCCGATGACATAGTAATTCTGTCAGAGACAGCAAAGGACTTGGAAGAGCAGTTGAACGGAATGGACAGTGTCGTGAAAGGAGGATATAAGATGAACATCAACAAAAGCAAAACGAGGATAATGGAATGTAGTCGAATTAAGTCGGGTGATGCTGAGGGAATTAGATTAGGAAATGAGACACTTAATGTAGTAAAGGAGTTTTGCTCTTTTGAGGGCAAAATAACTGATGATGGTCGAAGTAGAGAGGATATAAAATGTAGACTGGCAATGGCAAGGAAAGCGTCTCTGAAGAAGAGAAATTTGTTAACATTGAGTATAGATTCAAGTGTCAGGGAGTCGTTTCTGAAAGTATTTATATGGAGTGTAGCCATGTGTGGAAGTGAAACATGGACGGTAAATAGTTTAGACAAGAAGAGAATAGAAGCTTTCGAAATGTGGTGCTACAGAAGAATGCTGAAGATTCGATGGGTAGATCATATACCTAATGAGGAGGTATTGAATAGGATTGGGGAGAAGAGAAGTTTGTGGCACAACATGACTAGAAGAAGGGATCGTCGGTTGGTAGGACATGTTCTGAGGCATCAAGGGATCACCAATTTAGTATTGGAGGGAAGCGTGGAGGGTAAAAATCGTAGAGGGAGATGAAGAAGCTTGCACATGATAGAGTAGCATGGAGAGCTTCATCAAACCAGTCTCAGGACTGAAGACCATAACAACAACAACAAGTAGAATAATCGTGTAGAAGAAAAAGAGACAATAGAACTTATTTGTTCAGGGATTAAGCGCCACATGGTACTGGCCAGTATGTGTGTGTGTGTGTGTGAGAGAGAGAGAGAGAGAGAGAGAGAGAGACGTAGGACGTACCTGCCGAAGAGCTGAACAAGCGAAGTAATGTGGCGATAACTGGGAAGTTGTCGTCGCGGTGGAGGAGGTAATCCAGTGGAAACTTGGGCGTGCTGAGAGTGGAGGGACCGCCGCAGGCAGTAATCCCGCCATTGTGGCCGGCGTAATGGCGGGATCGATGGGCGGCGACGGGGCTTTCAGCGCCCAGCTTCAGCACGGTGACGTGGCGTGACGTGTGCTCTCCTCCTGCCTCACTGCCCGCTGCGATGAGCTGCGGAGGTCCGTGCTTCTGCTTGGCACGCTGCCGGACGGGTAGAACAGCGCATCGGGGATGCTGACATACGAGGGGGGACCCAAAAGAAACCGGACTCCGAGGGCGCTGCCACTCGTAGACGTAGTGCAGGCTTCTCATGCTAGATAGAGACCTTCATGAAACAGCTGTGCAGACGGCGTCAGTGTAGAGCTGAACGTGCAAGTGTGGTATTGTGTTTCTTTGACTGTTAGCCGGTTACCTCTGCGAAGTCGTTACGGCAACTTTAAAAGAACAAAGAGTGTGTGTGAAATTTTCTTTCCTGCTTAAAAAAAAAAACTGCAACGGAGACACACGAAATGCTTCAGGAAGCTTTCCAGGAGGACGCTATGAGCTTGCACACAGGTTTTCGAGTGGTTTGGGCGCTTTAAACGTGGTGAGATGTGTGTTCAAGACCGAGCTCGTTCTGGATGTCCTTCAACATCGCGAAATAAGGAGAACATTGAAAAGGTCCGCCAAAAGTTCGACGAGGATCGTCGCCAAACGATCGACCAAATTTCAGCAGAGACAGGGAATCAGTTGGAGCTCGTGACAGCGGATTTTAAGTGAGGATTTGCACATGAGACGTGTTGCTGCTAAATTTGTTCCGCGCCTTCTCACACAGGAGTTAAAAACCATCCGCATGAATGTGTGTCAGGACTTGAAAACAGAGATTCACGTGATCCAAACTTCTTGAACAAAGTCATTACAGGGGATGAGAGTTGGTGTTACAGGTATGACCCAGAAACCGAGCAAGCGTCAAGCCAGTGGAGGACTCCCAACTCTCCCAGACCAAAAAAAGCGAGGCAAGTGAGGTCAAATGTGAAGACGATGATCATTGTCTTTTTTGATGTTCGTGGAATTGTGCATCGGGAATTCGTACCCCCTGGCCATACTGTTAACCAGCACTTTTAGTTGGATGTTTTAAGGGTCTGCGAGAGGATGTGAGGAGGAAACGCCCGGAACTTTGCCGATCAGGTGACTGGTTTCTGCATCGCGACAACGCTCCAGCACACACGGCCTTACGAGTGACCCACTATTTGGCATATCAGAGATGGTCTGTCGTTCCCCACGCTCCGTATTCGCCGGACCTAACCCCGTGCGACTTTTTCCTATTTCCACGAATGAGAAAAACGCTAAAAGAGGAGCGTTTTGACTGTGGAGGCGGTAAAAACAGCTACGCAAAGGGCAGTGGACTATATCAAACTTGAAGAGTTCCAAACATGCTTCCACAGTGGGAAAAGGGACTTGACAAGTGCATCGCATGTAATGGAGAGTATTTTGAAGCTGACTGAAGTAATTTTGTAAAAAGGTTGATCAGTAAATTTTTTTATGACAACAATCCGGTTTCTTTTGGGTCCCCCCCCCCGCCCCCTCGTAAGATCCCTAAGCCTGTCCAAAATGTTCCACATCTTGCACACATTACTGGGCCGTGCTTTCTCATCGATAGTGTATCCACGCGCAACTCCGGTGGGAGAGGGGGGGGGGCTTCTATGAAAGTAAGTTTCGTCATTGTCTTTGAAAGAAAAGATGGTACGCCAGAGGACATATCAAACGCCATATGAATCCACACCCTTTGCGGGTTCAAGGGTCGTCAGCGGGGGAGATATGACATGCGCAGAGCATCAATGAAATGAGAGTAGCAGCAGACCGGTGTGCGCGAGGTTATTTGAGCACACTACAGCGACACCCTCACCAAACTCAGGTTCGCCATTTTACGAAAGGGACAAGGGCTCTTGAGTGAACGTCTTGTACTCTTGGACGACAACGCAAAATCGTACGAAGGATATCAGATTCGTCGCTTCGGATGGGAGAGATTGAAAGGCTGGCCTTCACCCCGACCTTGCCTATTTGACTTTCGCCTATCCCTTGCACTGAAAGCCGCATTCTCGCGACATTAGTTCCAAACTAGTGATGAGGCGAAGGAGACAATGCAATAGTTCCGTGCGTCGCAGGGCACAGAGTGGTTTCTTCACACTGATTGAATACAACGACAAATATCTTTGTCGTGGCAACTATGTCGGAAAATAGTACAGTGTGTGTATTTCACTGTGCCATGGTGTATTTGTTTTTAGAAATAAAGTTTCCGTGTGAAAAACAACGACGAAAAATTTACTTTTGGAACGTCCCTCGTAAAAATCACTTCAGGCCACGATAGTTTCTACTACTACAGGACGAACCCGAACTTTATCGACAACACATCCGAAGTTGATTGGAAATACGTTTTGAATACTTCGGTAAGTTCACCAAACAACAAACGTACAGTGTCAGCCTCCTCCTCTGACCCTAAGGGGAAAGCCCTCTTTAAAAGCATGGGAAATAGATGATTTTCGTGATTTTTCAAGTTAAAAAAAAAAGGTAATGCTAAAACTGATGATAGGTGTTTAATTCCTTACACCTTTGTCTTTAAGAAATTACTTGTGTCCACATCGGACGACGCTCCCTGCAACTGCTGTATCGGATGGAAGGACCCCTTGCAGCCGCAACATTGGTCATCGGCGGGAATTACCGAAGCCGTCCTATTAGAACTGTAACAAAATAATTTTGTAAAACCAATTTTCAATATATTTTATATCAGCGTACATAGGACAATTGAAAAATATTAAGTTCTTAGAAAATGGTGACATGTTGAAACAAATGTCATTTTCTTCGTCCAGAAAATCTAAAGAAAAGCGTGCGCCTGAAAGAGACTTTTGAAGATATCGGAAAACGGCTAAGCAGACGAATACAGAATTCAGGTTAGAATGCCGTTATCGAATTCCGTCTATTATATGTACCGTTCTTAAGTTATATTTGCCGCCAGTTTGAAGAATACAGTTTCTAGAAAACCGCAGTTGAAATTTTGTGTTACATTTTTAGTAGTTCAGTTAAACATACCTCTAGTCAACAATCCCTGGACCGTACAGCAACCCTTCCAGTTTAAATTGCAGATCATTCTCCATCTTCGTGGCCATAATGATCCTGCGACCACTTAAGCAGCTTGTGTCATCCATAGCTCTGCTTGTTCGATAAGCTTTTCGTCCGCTTTTTTGCAGAAGTTGTAATAGGCTGGTCCGATCTCAAGTTCGAGCATGTTCATAATTTCGATAATGAATGTTAGGCCATCGTTGAAGTTATATGTCGACTATTTTGTTCCCACTGTGAATTTTTTTGGAGAAACTTTTTCACAAATCAGATTGTAACTCGATAACGGCATTCTTGCGAACCTAGATGAACGCTAGAATAAAGTAGGCATCACAGAGAATATTTTAAACCAAAGAAATCTTTTTTTCTAATTTTCAAAGAGGGCACCACCTTAAATCATGGCAGCGAGTTTCTGTGTGTGTGTGTGTGTGGGGGGGGGGGGGGGGGGCACGTTCCTGTCAGTTGTGTGTAATCTGCGTAGTGAGACAGGTAGACGAGGATATGGGACCGAATGGAAGAAATTGCTACAGTATCTGGAGGTGCTCATTTCATCGCAGTTGCTGTATTGCGCTTCCATAGTGGATGAAAGTTATTTTTAACTGTAGTTCTTAATATGGCGCTTGATGTAGACGAACTGGACGTCGATGTCTCTCATTACGATGACGTCATGGCCAAACCTGACATCTGGTCTCAGTGTACTATCAACGGCATTTCGTTAAGAATGATACTTTTTAAAATTTTAACTTCCAGTTTCTAATATATTTTGTTGTGTGCTTCTAGTTGTGAAAATATCCAGTACAGTTTGAAGTTTAATCATGTAGCGACTCACCCTTCCTGAACATTCAGAAGCCATTATTGGCAGCTCAGTTGTCGTTACACATCGTTGACACAGTTTCTCTAGTCAGTCAATATGGAGCACTGTGGCGAAGTTTGATCGGGATTTGACTCTACTTGACGAGAAGCCACCAACAAGACAACGTAAAGCGCGAAGTGAGGACAACATCGCAGCAGCAGCAGCAGCGGCCAGTATTGAGGAAGAGCCGGATGTGTGTTTCAAGACTATCTCAGCGGTTGCGGCTATATGAAACATCAGCTTGGTGAATTGTGCGAAAGGATTTGAGCCTGCGTCAGTACAATGCTGTCCTGACTGAAGAGATTTAGATGAGGTGCAATTTTGTCTGAGTGGCTTTGTCAATATGCAAAATTTTCATGTTGGAGCGATAAGAACCTACGAATGGACCATGAGGTGGCATTGCATTCAGAAAAAACTGACTGTGATGTGGTTTATGGCGTGTCGGCGTCGTTGGCCTTTTTATTCTTTCTAGATGCAGAGAGAAGAACCGTTACCGTCAACGACAACGGCTACAGATCCATGTTACGCGAATTTCTTGTGGCCGGAACAGTACCATAGATATTGAAAACATGTGGTTCCAGCAGGATTGCGGTATTTGGCTCACAGGTGATGCTAAGCTCGATTTGCTGAGGGGGCAGTTTGGCGACCGGATCATCTCGAGACGTAGATCTGTGTGAAGTGGCCGCCATGGTCGTGTTATTTAACACTCAATTTTTTTTTTCTTTGGGGTCACATTACAGCCCAGGTCTATGCTGACAAGCCATAAACTTTCTAACATTTGGAGGCGAACATTCGTCAGGCTACCGCCGAGATTACGCCACTATTATTGGGCAGCTTGATTAACGATTGGAGTCCCGTGCGCGTCAGTGGTGGACATTTGAACGATATTTTGTTCAGAGCATAACTGCAACGTCTTAGCATCAAAATAAAGCACAGTTTGCTCTGATCCGTTGAGTGGTGTATTTGTTTTTCAAGTTTTCAAAAATGGCTCTGAGCACTATGGGACTTAACATCTGAGGTCATCAGTCCCCTAGAACTTAGAACTACTTAAACCTAACTAACCTAAGGAAATCACACACATCCATGCCCGAGGCAGGATTCGAACCTGCGACCGTAGCAGTTGCGCAGCTCCGGACTGAGCGCCTAGAACCGCGAGACTACCGCGGCCGGCATTTCAAGTTTTAAAAAGTATCATTCTTAATATCCCAGACCGACAACACAGCACAATATTTTCTGTTTAATTGTTATTACTGTCGTCCCAGCAGTATTGTTATTGTTAGATCTGGAAGGTGGAGAGTGAATCAAGTCTTCCGACAACTTACCGTTTCCCAGCTAGGGAATACAGCGCGCAGTCGAAGTTCGACAATAATTAATCTGTGAACAGTTCGAAGGAAAAAAAAATTGTGTGGGCCTGCGACTTACAGCCAATTGACCGTTTTCCGACAGCCCACTCAGGCTTTTCAGCAGCGCTTCACATGCGATCTGCTGCGTACTGGCATCAAAACGGCCTTTTGCTTCTTCCATGTGAATGGCGGCCGCGCGTCCTTTCAGACAGAATTGAAATCGGTCCCGTTATAATTACTCCGCTGAAAATAGCCGTAGCTAGAAATAACTGCCCTTTATCGGCATATATCAGCGTTTCCATTGATTGGCATTCAGATAAAAATTGTCTCACGAGTGTTGCTCGCTATATTCTCATCATAAGAAAAACCCCATCTAACTCTTTTCAAAATAGCACCGGCTGTCAGAATCGCGACTTTCGTCAATGTCTCATTTGTGAATAACCCACATACATCCACAGGGTCGACAATGGTCCTGCTCCGATGCGAAAAGGTCAACATATTATCCTCTCTGGCCAGGTCACGTCAGTGGAACATGTGCGCTTTGTAAAAATAAAACTGTTAATATGTGCCGCAAATGTAACGTAAATTTGCATGAGAAATACTTTGCAGAGTTTCATGCGTAGTGATATATTTTATGTACCTTGCCTATCAATATGATTATGTAGTACGTCACAACTTGTAATAATTACAACTGATTATCAATATCGTAATAATAAACACTGATTAGCGTGAAATGTTTTATTTTGACTATTCGTGTTCAGTAGTAGAGCACGACCTTGTGTGTCCATGCGGTCATTCTCGACCCAACTCGTTTCAGAACTGACAACTACAAATTACTGTTACAGCTCTTGTCTGCGGTCAGTGAAATATGTGAAAATCATGAGACACCGTATTAAACAAATTTTTTAGGATTATATGGGTTAATAAATTTTGTCTCTGCAGCTCACTACTTCAGTTTGCTCACTCCAGCTCTGTACGTTACTCCAGTGGGTCACCTTTGCTGAGTTACTGGAATCATTATTCCGTTGTGCATTAAAAGCCAAATGAATTTATTCTCATGGGACACATTTCAGACAATAATGCAGTTTTTCGCTCCGATTTTTGATGTTTTCTTATCAGACCTGGAGTACAGGAGGCCGATCTTACGTCGAAGTGATGTGGACGTTAATAAATCCAGTTCGTGTTACGTAGTTGCTCGTGGCATAATAATAATTATTGTTGTTTTAATTCAAAAAATACGAGATGTGGTACACCATATCCAAGCAACAACCTTTTATTGAATAATGGACTCTAACACTGGGTGACAACACTACTTTTATCACAACCGTAAATTCATAAAAAGCGATAGGAAAGATTTTTGGGCCGAATTAAAAAAAAAAATCTGTATCTACATTTCGCCGGACGCATAAGGCGCCCTACGCGTCATTAAACAAGAAATGTTCTCATGCCTTTTAGTACTTGCTTTGTACGTTTTACAAACTAAACTCTTTCAGAGGCACATGTTATCCCACAATGTCGATCAACCCTCGTATCAGTTGTGCGCCTACTGCCTCATTCGGACTTCAGAATGGGGTAGCATGTGTTCAGCTCATCTTTCTCGCAGTGCTTGATGTCAGCAACTCCACACCGAAGAAGCTACTTCCCGTACAAGTACCTACACAGTTGTTCTCTTGATGCTGAGTAATTCGCTTTCTAATCCAATCATGAAGGAACAGTCTGGGGCAGTAGCAGGAATCGAACGCTGGTCATTTGCATAGCAGTCAGACACCCAGACTTCTCTGATGTAATAGCGGACTGTATATTACGTAGTAGTTGAAAATCCAAATGTGACAGTCGCTCGGTTTAGTGCGTAACTGAGGTCGGTAGTATTTCTTTGTATTGCTTTTCGGAATTATGAGTAAAGACCAAAATCGAGTTTGCTGCCTTTATGTAATGGAGAGCTAACTGACTACTAGTTATTAATGCGCATTATACGCAAATCCTATTATAATCGTGGCATGTAAGTAAGTAATGGGCCAAGCGCCAAAAACACTGATATAGAGATAATCAACAAAATGTGTATAGCACTTCAACAAAAGCAGTATAAATATTGGAGATCACTATACAAACACAAAAGCTATACAGGTTTCTTGTCACATATGTGTTTTTGTTCTGTGATAATGTATTTAAGAACAAAATGATACAAAATTTGAAGAAAATGAAACGTTATGTTTGCAATGAGTTTAAAATAAAATAAATGACGATAAAAGTGCCATCATGTCCATTTTCACTCATTTCACAAGTTTCTCGTAAAACCACTTATTCTCCTCTTTTACAAATTGTCACTTTAGCTAATCCCTTCTCTTTTCTTAAGACCGGCTACATTCACAGTGTAGTGTTTCCAGTTGCACGTGTTGAAGATCCGAAGGCTTCACCTTTCTCTTCAAGATGTAGTATTCCTTGAAATCTTCAATTTCACTAAGAGTTGACTGAACTTGCAGTACCCCAGGCAGTTCAGCAGTCAGTCTGATCCATTGTGCTTTTGAAATATGCACATTGGTGAGATCATATATTTTTCAGCGGCTGACTGTTTCTTGCATAATATCACTATGAATAGTGGTGTGTACGTAGCTTCAGTGATGAGGCGAACTAAATCTTTTGAAACTTCACACACTGTTAGCCTTTTTCGTTTCTCAAAGTGAGCAAAAACACGATCGCAAGACGTAAGTGTGTCCTTTCACAAAAAACTTGCGTTCTATTTCCGTGAAGTAACCTTTGCTGTGAGGTGAACTCACGAAAACATCATCATCTTGTTTTTGTTATGCTCACAGTAGTTGCCACTCCAAATTATTAGTTTCTTTTTACAAGTAAGTGTCGAAGTAAAATGTTTGTGCACACAGGAAACAATTTCATTCCCACCCCTGCCACATACGGGATCATGCCAGAAAAACATGTGACCGGTTTGATTATCACCAACATGAATGCAGAAGTTGTAATAATTGAGAGCTGTCATAGATAGTACATTCACTGTGCTTTAATGAAGGAAGAGAAATCACTTTTTGCACATCCATGGCAGCTGTTCATACTTCCGAATTAGGCTCTTGACTCTTGATTGTGTCAGATTTCATGGAATCCATAGCTTTCTTTGCATTTCGGTGATGGCGTTCTAGCTGCAGTTCATTGTCTTTATTATTGGGATCACACCTCAATGTGGCTTTAAGAAGGTGACATGTAGAACAAGTGTCACTTGAGGAACGTTGAAATTTTAGCTTGGAGAATAGGCCTTTTGACTTTTGCATAGAAGCGGTATATGATGTTAGTATCTTCATGTTGCCTTTGAAATTCCTTAAATAAACGATAAACAGTCAGGTCTTCACTAAGTGTTGTTTATTACCCGATATTTCCTTTGACAAGCGCCCTTCTTGGCTTGGTATGGCGTTAATATGAGCAACAACCAGCTTTTCATGTTCTTCTGTATATTTACGGTGTTTTGTCTTATTTCCTCGCTTTTCTTCATATACAACCTCACCACTCTGCTTCAACTGCGTTAATGTCTGAACTCTTCTTTTGGTCAAAGCGAGTACCTCAATAAATTTTCCTTTACATACTCTTATTACATCTCCCTCGCCATCAGGCAATGTTTAACACATAGTTACGTTTTTCTTGTTAGGTACGACCAGTTGTCCTGCACCTTCGTCAGTAGACAGCTGAGCAGTTTCGTTGCTATCATATACTTTTGACCTTCGCCTCTTCACTTTGCAAACATGTATTGAGACATTGCATTGTTATTTTGCTTCACTGTATGTTTAGTGAGTGGAATTCCTTAAACAATTTAAGTTTCAGGTCATATGCAAGGCGTCTGCATTTAAACTGACCTTTACAGGAGACCTGAAACACTCAAGCAGTATGTATAATATGTTTAAATCAACATGCCTAGGTATTTGCAGGTAAGCAAATGATTTCATTCAAGTAGTTAACTATAACCTCATAATCAGAACGATTATTTTTGTCCATACGAAATTCGTTTCAATAACAAATTAAACGCATTAAACTACTAGAACATAACTTCTGCAGGTTCCAACTCTTTTAGTAAAAATTAAAACGGCGATCAAGGCCTACCTGGTGCTTGGGAGCCTGTTCAGCTGAAACTATAGTGCTGTCTTTTCGAGTATATTCCTTTCCTTCGCTGCGTAATTTGTTCCTTTCACTTTGAGCACTACCTCTTTTCCTCCGTTTTGGCTCAGTTTTCCTTTTCATTTTTGTATATTGTTTATTATGTATCTGTAATAATTACTTCAGCAGTGTCCTATTGTTGCAAACAAACCACAGAGCTACTTCTGCTGTCAAAAATTCACACAAGTACCCGCCAAGACAATAACAGAGAACAGAGGATGCATGACTCGTTATTTGAACATCGATGTTGGTGTTTCACGCGAGTGCCATCTTGTGACAGCTGTAAATACTGTTTCGCGCTGAGCGCTTGTATCAGAATATATGTTAATTGACGTTGGCTGTTACAGCGGAATTTTACATAACTCAGATTTTCATTTTTTGGCGCTTGACCCGTTATTTACTTACATGCCAAAATTATTTCTAAATAAGTAGGGATAGTGGCATTTGTCAGTCGAACTGCCGTGTTTGGTTGAAAACTGCTCCGTGTGGTCGAGAGCAGTGGAGGAACAATGCCAACCGCTTCCCGTATTTCGAAGAGGGACGGAATGTACATTAATTCTGGTCGTTATATGGGAATGGGTAGTGAGTGGTGGTTCCTGCATAGGTTTGTAAGGCGTGGCAGTTTTAACCAAACTTGGCACATTTATGGCTTCATACTTCACAGTAAAAATAACTACAGTAGTAGTGGTACTGTCGGAGCAAGACAGACGTAGCTTCCCCAGAGAGAGAATTTGAGATGAGAGTGTGGTCACATGTAAAAGTAATCGAAAACGATCAATATTTGTATCGAATCCTAAGTTTTCTGATTTATTGGCATTCCTGACGGTATTTTATTTCAGGTTTAGTCGAATAATTCCTTTTAGTGAGCCGGCCGAAGTGGCCGTGCGGTTAAAGGCGCTGCAGTCTGGAACCGCAAGACCGCTACGGTCGCAGGTTCGAATCCTGCATCGGGCATGGTTGTTTGTAATGTCCTTAGGTTAGTTAGGTTTAACTGGTTCTAAGTTCTAGGGGACTAATGACCTCAGCAGTTGAGTCCCATAGTGCTCAGAGCCATTTGAACCATTTGAACCTTTTAGTGACGAATAGAATCTGTAGAATCTTCTATCAGAAGTAAACGTGCAAGAACATTTGCCCAGTCTTTGTTCTGTAAACATAAATAACCTGACAGCTCCGAGTAATCAGTTAATGTTACGTATGAGTTGAAACTGCTCGTAAAAACGGTTAACAGGCAGCCAGTTTTTAACTGGGAAAGTGTAATTTCTTGGTAAACCAGTTAACTCGCACCACACCCTAACAAGAAATCGCGGACAAGATTTGTGGAACATTACAACGTTGCTAGCTGGCAGTGAGGCAGAGACGGTCATAGTGTTGACGCTTCTCCGCTAGTGACCTTCCACCGAACTAAAAATAGCTTGACAGTGGGCAGGTTCTAAACAAGAGTGGCGTTTGTTAGACGAGTGATGTAAATGCCACAAAGCGTGTCCACAATTAGGTTTTCATTATAGCAGTAAAACGCTGACGGATTCAGAATTCATTGAACTGCTGAAGAATGTTTGTTTCCTTAGTGAGACACAGTTCCCGTATGACAGTGGATTAGAAACCGTCATATACCGTACCTCAGTTCTCGGAAAGCAGGTATGTCCATTTTCGCGGGTAACATAAAGGCTCTGGACAATACTTTGTAGAAACTGTAAGGAATTTCGAAGGAACACAGTAAACGATTGATGGAATGGTACTCCCTTAGCATCTGCATTTTGTTGTCACAACGCTGAGAACAAAGAATGGGCGTAATTAACATTTCAGACTCGATGACATGTTCAAACCTGACCTGTGCAAGCTGATTTAATTTATATTCCAAGTTCCTTTAAATTCACTGTGATAAGTTAAGTTTCAGTTGTTTGTAGCGAACTCATCGTCTCATTATTGTTTTTTCGCAACTACATGCAGATTAAAGTTCTGGAGATTGTAGATTGATATTTGTATAAGGCCTTTTGCTCTCCACATAATTCTGTAACAGTCTCGTGACATCATGTTGCTAGGATTGTGGTAAGTAAAGTATTCCACTCAATTGGATGAAAATTTTGTGTTCTGAGGTATAAACAGTGGCTTTTATTGGCGGCTTGAGGGAATGAAACATAAAAGAAATTTTAGATAAAAAGTTTCTTAAAATGTCTGAAAATTAAAACTTCATTTCAATCAGTTTGTTATTCATTAATATAATACAATAATCTATAGCATGCCGTCCGTTGATAGATTGTTTACCTAGCAGGCACAAGAGGCCGATCCTATCATTCGTCTGTTCAGTTTTGCCCCTGTTAGATCATCGTACCTAGTTACTGCTGTTATTTTCTTAAAATCATAGTTTTCCTGACGGTTTTCGACTTACCTGTCAAAGTTACATTTAACACTTAGTTAAAATGATGTGTACTCGTCTATCAAAAACAGTTATTGTGCAAATGTGTTGCAAGTACACTGCCTATTTAAGACACCTGTGTTTTATGTACATCATGTAATTTAATATTTGTTACTGTATTCTTATCAGGTCATCTAAAGATGGGCAGAGCCCGAAACGTGTAATGAGGTATAAAATAAACGGGTCTAAAAAGCATCTAGTACTTGTTTTTCCTCATCAGCCAGCTTTTTTTTAAATTCCTTATAGTTTTTGGAATTTTCTCGGCTTTGTGAGGTCGAATGAGAAGCCCTGTGATAAAAGAAACAGCAAATTAACATGCAGCCTGCTTAAATGGCTTCAAGTAGAAATAATGCAACGAATGGAGGTGCCACATGTATTATTAGTGTTTTTATTATTATTGATTGGCTCATATATTTTTACACGGTATTGATATTGCTATAAAAGTTTAAATAACAACTTATCACTAAATTGCCAGTGCTATTCAGGAAATCAATGGACTATTCTGCAGGTGTTCATTAAAACTGCCTTCTGCGGTAGCCAACACAGCAAAATATGCTGTTTTAGGTCCCTTTGATTCTTCGCAGTCCGTTTTGGCAAACGGCAGTGTGAGGTATTACCACAGGGACGAAGTGTACTGACTTCTCTTTTCCAAATGGCTCTTACTTCATCTGTCATGCCCCTGTGTTTGGCCACGTTCTCGTTGCAGATGTTTTGCAAATTGTGGACATTGGTACACAGCGATGTCTCTGAGGAAGGTGACTTGCTTAGTCTTATTTCATATCAGGTCTGTTACAGCGAATTGTTTTATAGTTATTATGCTGCGGTTCTACTAAATTTTGAAATTTTCGTTTTCTACAACAGTGAGAGGATCGTATATGTAGCATGGAGAAAAGTCTTTCGGTAATTGATACTGGTGTATACCGTCTCCTTTTGATCACCACACTTCCTGTAGCTATCATCGACTTCTTGCTCTTTCGGGTTATACTTCCGATAGCATGTCGCTGCAGCGACCTGATCTTGCATCGCTGTTCTAGTAATCCGTCTGTTTCTGCGTGCAAACCTGTATTCGTCAAACAGTTGTTCGATGCTTGCAGATCGACATTATCCTGGCTGAGGTCACAAGTTTCGGGTGCAGTCAGATCGACATTATCCTGGCTGAGGTCGTTAGCAAGTTTCGGGTGCAGTCTTTTTAGAAGCCAGTCTATTAGCTCAATGTCTGTTTCTATGTTTGACCTGAGACTGTTCTCGATGTCTCTCCCAGATGGAATGGCAAGTAATTCTCGCCTGCGGCTACTATTGTTGTAGGAACTGATGGTCTGCTGTTGTGATTATTATACTGCGAATTCCAAAGTCGCTTTTCGTGCCGCTGCCTAGTATCTCTTAGCCTGGAAGCAGAAATCAGTACATGTCGTCGCTGGGGTAATACCTCTTAGCCCACTTTGCTTTGGATTGTCAACCTTTTAATAGCTGATTTAGTTTAAGATTATCGTGAAAATACTCCATGTTTTCCTCTGTATTTATTCCAGACCTGTTTTCCTCGAATTACTTACTACGAGGGCAGTTCAAAAAGTAACCCCCGTTTGGCCTGTAAATAAAAAAGTTACATGGGGAAAAATTATTATAAATGTCTTGAAGCTACAGCTTTTTGTAATTTTTCAAAATAATAATTGTTTAAATGTAATCATTTGCCATATCGTTTCACTAATATACGAATTCCTTTGTCATGAAATTATGCCGCCTGGGCGCGAAGCAAATCTTTCACTGCATGTTGGGGTCGTCGTTGACGTAGAAGTGCCGCGACGCAAGCAACTTCATGTGAGCGAAAGCGAAGAGATGAAAATCACTTGGCGCTTAGTCCGAGTTGTATGGGGAGTGATCGAAAACCTACATTTGAGCTGCTTCAAAACCTCTAGAGTTTTTTTAACTCAGGAAGGACATTACACCAGATGTTAGCACACGCGACGTTTATTTTGAGTGGCTCACGTAAGTTTCATCGAAGTGTCTCCGAAGTCTTCTGAAGTGATCGACGTTCCATAAATTCAATCAGCGAAGTTCCTCTCGGCATACCAAAACAGAGTTGCCATTATCTTCCACGATGACAAAGTTTGGCGGGCTTCCTTCGGCTTGCATGGAGAACTGATATGGCGCCCAGCAATCGATTGTTGTTTCGTTTCGGCTTTTTCGTATGTCACCCAGCTTACGCCAGCACTACAGTTCCGTCAAAAAACCTTCTCCTTCTGCGTCGTACCGTGAAAGGCAGTCTAAGGCAGAGCCCATTCGTTTCATTTTGTGGCCCTCTTTGAGCAGTTTCGGTACCTACCGACCACTGAACTTTAGATAGCCTAAGTTATAGGTGCAACCTTGCACAAAACCGTTACAGAACTTTGCTGAAATTGTTCAGGATGTTCAGAGATGGCGAATCTTCCATTTTCACGAACTGTTTCGTCAATTTTCTTGGCAAGATCTTTACTCACTACAGAAGACCTCCCAATCCTCTCCACATCACAAATGCTTATTTACCAATGTTCGGACCGTTTACGGTATACATCTGACGCTGAATGTCTGGTGTTGAAACACTTTGCGCCGAAAAAAATCTTATTACTGCTCACATGTCGCAGGATTTTTAATTACAGCGCTTCTGTTTTGACGAGCGAACGCACGAAAAAACAAGTTTCACACTTCCACAGCTGGGCGCCTACTGACTCAGATAACATGCAGACGAGACAATGGCGGCGCCACGCTAGAACGGCGATTACTGTCCGAACCTCTCTCGGTCATTTAGTTTCATGTTCCAAAGACATTTGGTTGGTAAATCATAGCTATATGGAACGAGTCATTTCACATTCATATTGCCCATTAATTTTGTAAACATGACTATATGCTAAATATTTGTAAGTATTTCAAAATTATTGTTATTAAATATACAGATGTGAGCCAGCAATTGGTACCCACCACCCTTTACATATCACAATAACAGAAATCCTTCTACGGAGTAGGAGGAGTTGTCTGGGAGAAACTTTTTCAGTTTATTTTCAGGTTTAACTTTGCTGTTATTTAGACTTTTTCCCAGGATAAGTTATCGGAAATTTTAATAGTAGCATTGTGCACTCCTTTTTGTGCTAAAGGCACCTGTATTGTGCAGTAACGAGTGCCTCTTTTCCTTCTGGTATTGTCACTCTGTACATCATTGTTTCTTCTGAACTGCAGTGGATTATTTACAACAAACTTCATATGGGAATAAATATACCGTGAAGCAGTAGTCAGAATGCCCAGCTCTTTAAATCGATGTCTACAAGATGATCGTGGGTGAGCACCACATATTATAGTTACAGCACGTTTTTGAACAACGAAGACTTTCTTTCTTACAGATGAGTTACCCCAGAACAATATTCCCTATGACGTTACTGAATGAAAATATGCAGAATATGTCGACTTACTAATTGTTCTCTTCACAAGATTTGCAATAATTGTAACTGCAAATGTGAATGAACTGTGTTGTTTTAGGAGTTCCAAAGTGTGATTTTTCAGTTTAAGTTCTCATCAATTTGGACACCTAAGAATTTTGAAGTTTCCACGCTATTTATTGTTTCCTCACCATGTGTTACAGTTACAGTTTGCTGTAGTATTCAGTTGCGTAAAAGTGAATATGTTTCATATTATAATTATGTATTATTGTCATTTTTATTATTGTTATCTCTCCTACTTGTGTGAACCGATTGTGATGGAGTGATGGGCATTGGACTCGAGTTAGAGAGTTCACGTTCGGTCGTTCAAATTCTGTGATTTTCCTAAATCGCGTGAGGGAAATGTCATGACTGTTCCTGTGAAAAGGATTCTAATGTCCCCGTCATCGATGGTATGCAAATCCCAACATTTCATCATTTTTTTTGTTTGTTTGTGTGTGTGTGTGTGGGGGGGGGGCGGGGGGCGGGGGCGGGGGCGGGGGCGGGGGGTTGCCGCGATGCTTTTCGTGTATATAATTACACTGAACGCAGACCTGTAGTATCCGATTGCACAACCAGCAATTCTGGTGACATCTCGGCCGTCTCGGGGTCCTCTCACAATCAGTAGTTGCTGTGGCACACGCGCTGCGTTAGAAGCTAGTTGGTGCGCCGCTGCTGTTGGTACTTTTTGTTAGACAGGAAACCAGATAGACCGCGCCGTCTTTTTTTGCTCTCGGGAGCAATCACAGCGTGGGATAAGACCCGGATGCAGCGAGCGTCGCCGGCACGCGTGTCATTGACCTTCTTTCTTTCTCATTAGCGGAATCCTGAGGAGGACAGTGACAAAACAGTTGTGCGCAGCAAGACCCACTAATTGCTTTGTGTATTTTTGATTCCTAACATGATATGGATAGGTGGGCACGTGTCACACTATAAAAGAAATACCGTTAGGTTTAATCTTCTGTTTGAAATTTTTGTCAATTACCTCGTGTTTATCTCTAGCAATAATTTTTTAACATGAAAAGTGTCGCGAATAGCAACTAAGTCAAACTGTAGGTTTCGCATGTAACTGGCTAGGTAAGTATGTTGAATAAAAGGCGAAGACTCGCCACCTCACATAAAACCATCCCTAGTAGAGCAATGCGGTGTTCAAATCAAACATCTGGCTGATGACAGACTTGCCTTACTCAGGGCAAGTGAGATGTCCTTTTACGGAGTTCTTTGGTGTACGCATCTAGAAGCCAAACAACTGCGGGTGGGATAAAGGAAGCTGAAACTGACTTTTTTTGCGATAGTCAGTTTTTATATTTGCCTCGTACCTAAGACAAAATTCTGAAAACCTTAATCTTATTCGAGCGGTACTTAACCTAAAATGTGGACCACCCGAGGAGGACACAAAACGAAACTTCACACGTTAGTAGGTGTTGTGTCGGCTACTGTGGGAGTCAGCACCGACACAGACAAGGAAGGAGAGAAGTTGAGATGGCCGGTGTCAGGAATCCAAAATCATCTGTACATATCACACGCCGATTAGTAATAACACTTTATTACCAAAAAGGGAAGAAACAATACTTCCTGTGCTTCCTACATGCAATTACATTGACGATCTATTATTACTCGCAGAACACAGTCTTAAGTAACGTCGTTTTACTCACCACTGATGCTCTCGAAGTCCGCAACCGAACTGAGGCAGACCTGCTGCTGCTGCTGCTCTCCTTTATGACTTCCTCACTCTGAGGATGTTCTATTGGAAGTTTGTGGCCTGTTGGCCTTTACTCCCCTGGGAATCTGTCGAATCTTCTGTCTGTACTGGTGGTTGGTTCTGTACTGGCAAGGAGTGCCGATGTCCTATTTCCTGTGCTTGTCGGTGTGACGATTTTTCTTCTTCTTCTTGGCTGTTGGTGAGGGCTCTCCCCCGGTTGGGGTGCTGGGTACAGTGTGCCCTGCTTCTTCGTATTCTCCGCTGGCCAGAGCGAAGATGATGTAGCGCATTTGCCACTCGGTAAAGATAGGGTAGGAATTAATCAGGTTGTAATCCTCCCTGGAAAGGCCGACAAGGCCTTCTGGATACCCAATCGGTTGGTGTGGGGGTGGAGGTTTAGGACGGTTGGGTGGAAGGAAAGGGTAAGGGTTGTCGTGGTGGGGGTACGTGCCATCACGAAGCGATGCAGCGACCTTCTGAGTTACAGCGCTTGCGCTGTACATGTCTGGAAGCGGGAGGAATGGGACTTCCTCCCACTCCCCTTCTTGCGCTGCTGCTTCGTGGTCCGTCTTGGGCTGTGTTGCCTCCCCTTCGGCAGGCACGTCGGTCTGCGTGGCCACCGTCGCGACCTTCTTCTCTCGTGGAGGAGTCGTCTGGGTGGCGGTGTCGACTGCTGTGGCGGAAGCTGCTTTGGCTGAGCGAAGCTCCTGCGTCAGCTCAGCAATCTGACGCCGAGCCTGGCCCAGTTCCGCCCGCATGATCGCCCTCTCTTCCGCCATGGCGGATTTGAAGGCGGACATGGCGTCTTGTACGGCGTCGTTAAGGCGCCTGGAGACGACGTCTTCTGTGCAAGTGACCACCTCTTCGTGTGTGGTCGTCACTTGCTTCTGCGTCTTCTTCTCCGGTCCGCGCCAATTTCTTCTGTAGGCGCAGGAACGGGCGTTGGCCGCGTGTGCGCCGCCGCAGTTGGCGCAGGTGCAGGGGACGTCCTTCTGCTTCTTGCAGTCACGTGTGTCGTGTGCTTGCGCACACTTCAAGCACGCGACTGCTCCGCTGCAGTGCTTAGCCACGTGGCCAAGCTTTTGGCAGCGAAAGCACTGCAATACAGTCTTCCTCTTCTTCTTGCCGGATGTTCCTGCTAACGTGAGCAGCAACTCCGCCAAGGCAGCAGCTTTGCGTCCACTTCCGCGTCCAGGCATCTCGAGTGGCAACAGCGACAATCAGCTTATGCGCAACTCTCCGCGGCGTGAGCGGGAATGACGTGAGGCAGACCAGCGATGAGCGACTGATTAAGTCAGCGTTGGCAGCGGGCGCTGAACCTCGTCTTCTGAAGGTGTGGCGCTGCCCGCCCTTTCCATTGATGCGCGGCGCGGCGCTGGTCGGTGAGCAGTCGATGCTTTAGGACTGCACAGCAGGATATATCCACCACTTCTGGCTTGGACATGCACTGATTCTTGGGGAAGGTTCCATATCCACACCTGGGACAAGCCGGCCCAAAACTGTTCTAACTGGCCCTACAACCCGGATGTTGTTACTGAGACGGTGTTGAGATGTAAGCACGTGTGTTCTATTGGGGAAAGATCTGGGCATCTTGTCGGCCACAGGAGTGCCTCAGTATCACAGGTTCATAGACACGTGTGGCCCGTTGTCCTGTCGAAAAACGGCGTCATGATAACGACACGTGAGAGGTGACACATACGGACGCAGGATGTCCGTGTGGGACCGTTGGGCCGTCAGAGTTCCTTAATCACTACCAGCCACGATATGAAGTCATACCCGATGGCTTCCCACACCGTGACGCCAGGAGTAACACCACTGTGCCTTTCCAAAACATTGGAAGCATGGGATCTCCCACCAGGTCACCACCATACTCGCCGACGATGGTCCTTTGGAGTGGTGCAAAACCGCGATTAATCGCTGAACACAGTGGCGACGCCACTGATCGACGGTTTATACTTTCCGGTCACAGCAGCGCCTTAGACATTACAGCGCGACCGTTTATGGTGAAGTGGTAACGGCATTCTACGCATGGGATGGTAGTTCTCTAGTTTGGTTGCCGCTACTCTCCAATCATTGGTGCTGCATGACACAGAATGCTGCAGACAGTGTGTTACTTGACGGCACGCACGGGTGTTAATCATGTACAGGGTGTTTCAAAAATGACCGGTATATTTGAAACGGCAATAAAAACGAAACGAGCAGCGATAGAAATACACCGTTTGTTGCAATATGCTTGGGACAACAGTACATTTTCAGGCAGACAAACTTTCGAAATTACAGTAGTTACAATTTTCAACAACAGATGGCGCTGCAAGTGATGTGAAAGATATAGAAGACAACGCAGTCTGTGGGTGCGCCATTCTGTACGTCGCCTTTCTGCTGTAAGCGTGTGCTGTTCACAACATGCAAGTGTTGGAATTCCACCGCCTAGAACACAGTGTTGTTGCAACAAGACGAAGTTTTCGACGGAGGTTTAATGTAACCAAAGGACCGAAAAGCGATACAATAAAGGATCTGTTTGAAAAATTTCAACGGACTGGGAACGTGACGGATGAACGTGCTGGAAAGGTAGGGCGACCGCGTACGGCAACCACAGAGGGCAACGCGCAGCTAGTGCAGCAGGTGATCCAACAGCGGCCTCGGGTTTCCGTTCGCCGTGTCGCAGCTGCGGTCCAAATGACGCCAACGTCCACGTATCGTCTCATGCGCCAGAGTTTACACCTCTATCCATACAAAATTCAAACGCGGCAACCCCTCAGCGCCGCTACCATTGCTGCACGAGAGACATTCGCTAACGATATAGTGCACAGGATTGATGACGGCGATATGCATGTGGGCAGCATTTGGTTTACTGACGAAGCTTATTTTTACCTGGACGGCTTCGTCAATAAACAGAACTGGCGCATATGGGGAACCGAAAAGTCCCATGTTGCAGTCCCATCGTCCCTGCATCCTCAAAAAGTACTGGTCTGGGCCGCCATTTCTTCCAAAGGAATCATTGGCCCATTTTTCAGATCCGAAACGATTACTGCATCACGCTATCTGGACATTCTTCGTGAATTTGTGACGGTACAAACTGCCTTAGACGACACTGCGAACACCTCGTGGTTTATGCAAGATGGTGCCCGGCCACATCGCACGGCCGACGTCTTTAATTTCCTGAATGAATATTTCGATGATCGTGTGATTGCTTTGGGGACACTTGAAAGACCAGGTGTACCGCCAGAATCCAGAAACAATTGAACAGCTGAAGCAGTACATCTCATCTGCATGTGAAGCCATTCCGCGAGACACGTTGTCAAAGGTTTCGGGTAATTTCATTCAGAGACTACGCCATATTATTGCTACGCATGGTGGATATGTGGAAAATATCGTACTATAGAGTTTCCCAGACCGCAGCGCCATCTGTTGTTGAAAATTGTAACTACTGTAATTTCGAAAGTTTGTCTGCCTGAAAATGTACTGTTGTCCCAAGCATATTGCAACAAACGGTGTATTTCTATCGATGCTCGTTTAGTTTTTATTGCCGTTTCAAATATACCGGTCATTTTTGAAACACCCTGTATTTGCCGCGTGATACCGCGATCCTCTCTTGTGGTGGTTAGATGCGGTCGACCGGAACCTTGAAGACGAGTATGCCTGCCTTCACGTTACCATGCAGTCCAACGTCGGGCCTCTGCCACATGCAAACGCCGACAAATATGGATATTGCACGATTCGACCAGCCGGCCAAATGGAGACGCACAATGAGGCGTCTTTCAAACTTTGTCAGGTGCTGATAACGGTGACTCATACGAGTAAGCCTGCTCTCCGCGTCCATCACAGTGATCACTCAACCCCTGACGTTATTACACCCCTTATATACGTTTCAGGCCTGGTAACAACACTGAACACGAACAGTGCTAATACACTCTTGTGATCACTCTGCCTGTCACAGAGAACTGCAACTCCTATCATTTGCATACTTGACGATGCTATTGTACGAAGTAACATCGACATTCGATCATGTCTTCTGTGTGCTTCACTATTTATCAGACAGTCTATTTGATTTCCTGAACTTGTACTTACTACAACCCTGTTATTCGACACTACACATAGATTATGTAACATTATGTTGCGTATGTTCCTTAACTGGTCGTTCAGCACCAGCGCAACAAAAGTTTCACAGACGATCAGTCAAGAACATCATTTTTAGATTGTATCTTAAATATATGTTGTCATTTCAAATCAAATTAATGTTATACGCTGGATGTACTACACCACCCCCCCCCAGTTTTTTACCTGTTATAAAAAGACATTCTTCACACGTCTACTTCCTCATTATTTAATCTCAAAGACATATCGTTGTATTTGTTTATTTACATCGAGCTTTGATTGTTTATAAAGAAATGTGAGACATTCAGTCAGGAAGAAATCCACCAAACCGTCAAATACTGTTATTCAGAAGACTTAATGCCCAGTTGTAGAGAAATGAACAGGATTTTGATATTTGATAAAAAATGGTTCAAATGGCTCTAAGCACTATGGGACTTAACATCTGAGGTTATCAGCCCCCTAGACTTAGAACTACTTAAATCTAAATAACCTAAGAACATCACACACGTCCATGCCCGAGGCAGGATTCGAACCTGCGACCGGAGCAGAAGCGCGGTTCCAGACTGAAGCGCCTAGAACCGGTCGGCCACAGTGGCCGGTAGTATTCGATAAAAATGATCACGAAGCAGAGAAGCAAGTGCAGCTGGAATAAATTTAAGTAATCATCTCAGATCCAGATGTGAAAAGAGACTACTGAAATAACATCCGTAACAAAACACAATATGTTTCACTACGGTACTTACTGTAATTTTAATTATGAGTATACATTAAAATGGCGAACGATGTGAAGAGGCTGACTGTAAAATAATATTTGCTACTTCATTTACACATTTATATCTGAATGCTGTTTGCAACTTCGCTCTTGGATGTGTGCGATTCTGCCTGTAATCGGTACAACACACAGAAGATAAACATGATTATTCCAATAATGGAAACAGCTTTGCACCACTATTTGAAGTATGGAAAAATACAGCTTGTCTCGTAGACATCAGGGCTATATACGTATGAACAGACCTTCACAGTAGCCGAGTCGCTGCCCTATACAAAGTGATAACGTAACCGAAGAGTGTAACTCAAGAAACTTGCTAAGTGCCAAAAAATATGTTGAAGTTTCTCATTTTAAATTTTAATATCAAATATAGTGTACACAAAATAGGAGGACTGTTGAAGTTAGATTGTTTTATTTAATTAATGATATTGGTTGTCACTTAATTAGTATGAATTGTTAAAGACAGAAATACTGAACATAGCTACATCTATGCGTACATTCATACTCCCCAAGCCACGGTGCGTGGCGGAGGGTACCATGTACCACAATTAGTCGTTTTGTTTCATGTTCCACTCGCAGACAGAGCAAGGGAAAAATGACTGTCCGTATGCCTCCATGTGAGCCCCAATTTCTCGTATCTCATCTTCGTGGTCCCTGCGCGAAATGTTTGTTGACGACAGTAGGATCGTTCTGCAGTCAGCTTCAAATGCCGGTTCTCTAAACTTTCTCAGTAATGGTCTTCGAAACGAGTGTCTTCTTCCCTTCAGGAATTCCGACTTGATCTCGCGAAGCTATTCGTAACCCTTGCATGCTGATCGAATCTACCGCTGACAAATCCTCTGAATTGTTTCGAAATCCTCCTCCAATGCGACCACGTGCGGATCTCAATCACTCGAGCAGTATTCAAGAACAGGTCCAAGTAGCGTCCTAGATGCGATCTCCTTTGCAGATGAGCTACACTTTCCTAAAATTTTCCCAATAAACCGAAGTCGACCATTTCGCCTTCCCTACCACAATTCTCACATGCTCGCTCTATTTCATATCGCTCCGCAGCGTTACGCCCAGATATTTGAAAGACGTGACTGTGTCGAGCAGGACACTACTAATGCTCATCCGCACTAATTTACATTTTTTTTACATTAAGAGCCAGCTGCCATTCATGACAGCCAATTATAAATTTTGTGTAGGTTATCTTGTATCAACCACAGTCACTTATCTTCGACACCTTCCTGTACATCACAGCATCATCAGCGAGCAGCCGCAGACTGCTTCCAACCCTATCTGCCAGATCATTTATGTATATAGAAAATAGCAACTGTTCTGTCACACTTCCGTGGGGCACTCCTGATGTTACCGCTCTCCGATGAACACTCGCCGTCGAGGACTACATTCTGGGTTCTATTAATTAAAAAGTCTTCGAACCAATCACATATCTGTGAACCTGTTACGTATGCACGTACCTTCGTTAACATACTGCAGTAGGGTACCGTGACGAATGCTTTTCGCAAATCAAGAAATACGGAATCTGCCTGTTGCCCTTCATCCATAGTTCACAGTACATCATGCGAGAAAAGAACAAGCTGAGTTTCGCACGAGCGCTGCTTTCTAAGGCCGCTCTGATTCGTGGACATGAGCTTTTTTGGCCTCCAGGATATCTGTTATATTCGAATTCAAAATATGCTGTAGAATTCTGTAGCAACCGATTTCAAAGATAATGGTCTGCAATGTTGCCCGTCCGTTCTTTTACCCTTCTTATATACGTCACCTGCGCTTTTTTCCAGTCGCTTCGCACTTTGCGCTGGTAGAGAGACGCGCGATAAATGCAAGCTAAGTAAACGGTCAATGATGTAGAACACTCTTTGTAAAACCGAATTGGGATTCCATCCGGACCTGGCGACTTATTTGTTTTCAACTCTTTTAATTGTTTCTCTACGCCAGGGATGATTATTACTATGTCATTCATACTGGTGCGTTTGTGCGATTTACGATTCTCCTGCATGAACTATTTCTTAAACGTGGAATTTAAAACTTCGGCCTTTCTTTTGCTATCTTCTGCTGCCGAACCAGACTGATCGCCGAAGGAGCGGCTGGAAGGCTTATACCCGCTTAGCGATTTTACATAGGACCAGAATTTTTTCGGGTTATCCGCCAGGTCTTTAGCCAAAGTAAGACGGTGGTAGCTGTTGTATGCTTCGCGCATGGATCTTTTCACAGACGCACGAAGCTCTACTAATCTATAAGTGTGTATGCCCTTTTACTCAAAAATCAGCTAAGTGCCTAAGGTAGCGTCAGTCTCAATATCAGTACACCATTTGAAAGAAACTCAAAATTCAATTCAGTCCAAATTTGTGTGATCCAAGTTCTTCTCATTGATAAGAAATTTTCATTTTTTTTCTTTCTAAGTACTCTTTGCCCTTCAATTTCGTTGAATATTACGTTTATGGTGTGAGAAACCTCAACTCCCTTTTCTAGAGTATTAATATTCTTCCAAGTTTCCAATTCGCTGAAGGTATATTTCACTTCTGTAACTCTGGAATTCCTTGCTGAGAAGCGTACCGCCATTATCGGCAGCAGACTGAATATTGATGAAATTTTGTTAAGTCAGCGACTTCAAATTTGTCAGCCTATGTAGCAGATCTTATCGTGTCGTGCAGGTCTTCGGGTACAAATGCATTGCACGTCCGCTTCCTTTTCTGTCAGCCGGAAGTCCCTATCACGCGGCAAGTAGCAACGGCCAGGTACTGAATAAATGTTCAAATGTGTGTGAAATCTTATGGGGCTTAACTGCTAAGGTCAGCAGTCCCTACGCTTACACACTACTTAACCTAAATTATCCTAAGGAAAAACACACACACACACACCCTTGCCCGAGGGAGGACTCGAAACTTCGCCAGTTACTAAGAACTGTTCTTCGATGAAGTCAAAGATTTCAAGCTCACAAGATAAACAAAATAAACATACAGCTTTAAAAGTTCAAAATAATAACTGTTCCACATTTTCTATTAAAGTGAAATATTGCGCAAGAACAATAAATGCGTTAGGATTTCGGGTTACGTATCTTACCTGTGGACTTGGCGCCTTTTTTACTGGTTTCAGCTCATTCGTAGATGTTCTGTTTGTTTTGCCACTAATTCTCAGGTTCTGCACATCTAACTCATATCCAGTGCTTTGCTTTCTTCTTTTCGCCCGAAATTCAACATAATTTGCGTGCAAAGCACACGAACTATTACCCTCCATTTTTCACATCACATATTGGTACTTAAAGGTGAGCAGGATAGCAAAGCTTCCATTTTGCGTCTAATTTATGAACTAAACTAACCACTGTGGCAAATAGCATTGTCTTGGATGCATTGGCAATGTTACGTAGATGGGTTGTAATGCGAAAACGAATGTATTTAAAAAAATGGCACATAGCTGGTGTTTGGGTTACACTCTTCATTTGTTGATAACAAAGTAACGCAATAGAATATAAAAATTACAAAAAAAACTGAAATTTTGATACTGCGGGACCACTGTCTTTGTGCTGTGTTGAAACAATGTCGCTTGCTTTACACGAGTATTATTCGACACAGCGGATGGAGGCACGACTGTAAACATTTAGTGTCTATTACGTGATGCTGCATCGTTGTAGCGGAGGATATGGTGCCTGAACAGCTGATGGATCGTGTCAATACGCAACTCGTGCAGAGTAGCAGAACATCTTCCAGAAATGTCGTTTTTCGTCACCACCATCAGCATGTTTCACCTTGCGCAAATCCACTCGCTACGTTGGGAGGTCCACTACTGGTGCCAGTTCTCCATCGACGTTTGTTCTGTAATCGCTGAGTATTGCCTTCTTGGCTCAAAAAATGGCTCTGAGCACTATGGGACTTAACTTCTGAGGTCATCAGTCCCCTAGAACTTAGAACTACTTAAACCTAATTAACCTAAGGACATCACACACATCCAAGCCCGAGGCAGGATTCGAACCTGTGACTGTAGCGGCCCCGAGGTTCCAGACTGTAGCGCCTAGAACCGCCCGGCCACTCTGGCCGGCTATTTCGGCTCAATTATATTGCCTGCTTGACTACGAAATGATGACTGCATGAGGAATATTCAGTCTGTTCTTCCCCAATTGTTGAAGTATGTTTACCAAATAACGCACCAAAATATGTGGTGCTAACGTTATTCAAGGGTAGGATGTGTTTTGAGGCCAGCCCGATTACCTAATCCCGCACCCTGTGTCTTCTGGCTTTGAGGGTATAAGCAGGACTTGTGTACCCCAACGCCACAACACAAGACAAGCTCTGTCCAATGCAAGAGCGAGTGCTGCGTTCTGCGCACGATTGGACGTCTGTAAATGTTAAATGTTTCTTTACCATGGCATCATGGCATACTTTCTTGTGGAATAACTGCAATCAATATTCAATATCTGGTCTCCCCCGCCCCCCCCCTCTCTCTCTCTCTCTCTCTCTGTGTGTGTGTGTGTGTGTGTGTGTGTGTGTGTGTGTGTGGTGTGTGTGTGTGCCAACGGGATGTTGTTATTCAACATTTTAACCACCATTTGTAAATCTGTTGCTGCATCACTTCGTAGTCAGCAATTACCAATCACGATGTACGTAGAAAGAATTGCAAATTGTTTCAGAGAACTGTCAAACTGTCAAAACGATGAATTTCAAATGCCGTTTATCTTACGGGAGCGATCTATAAGACTCACAGCTGCTCTTGAAGGAGGTTTACATGCTTTGCTAACGTATCAGTATGTAACATTTTGTCCATGAAAGAAGGAATTCCAGCGAATGAAAGGCTCTTTGTCAAAAGAACTACTGCAATTAATTTCAGCTACTTAGTCTGATGGGTGCCACGGCTGAATTAGAGCTTTGGCACCAGATGTGTAAATATTTTACTCCCTCCATATTGGTTTTGTGGCATTTAGATGGAACGTTACTCGAAATTTGTTTCTGTCCTTTAGTCTTATTTAAAAAAAAAATGAAATACGCAGTTTGTTTTCTGGCATCTGCGACGCGCGGTCGATGCTCCCACAGATTACCGGCACACTGAAATGTCGCTTTCCTTTTTTTATTCATTTCCGTTGGGAACTGCAGTGGCGCTGTAACTAAATTAAAAAAGTACGATCGATCCCTGCGCTAGTTCACCTTTTATTGCTTCCCCCTCCCCCCCTTTCGTTCTGGGTCGCCAACTCGTTTTTACATTTACGCTCCGCAACGGACAAAGCAACGAGACGGATCTCGATGCTTTACGATCCGAACAATCATTGGTAATCAGCTAATCGTGTTCTCAGTTTTACCGTAATTAACTTTCCGTCAGTTACTTGTTAAGAGACTGCATCTATATTGACTATTCAATAATATGTGTGGCTCCTGATGTGCCTTTACAGGCTTTCCCGACGGATCTGTTGCAAATACGCTTCTCGGTTTTGCCGTCGGATCGTGTTGTGTAAATCCCACAATATTTCATCGATGCATCTGCTCGACATCTTCAGGTTGTGATAGTTGCTGGTGTCACTTCTGCAAAACCCGACTGATGAAAATCGCGCCGTGGTGTCGAAATTTATCAGGCCAGGAACAGACGGGACGCAAGTGTTATGAGGACGTAGGTGTCGAAGAAATTCTGGTGGTGCGCTTGCCCTCACATTTCACCAGCGACTGCTACACACAATTTTTAATTAAACCAAGAAACCCTGGGATGCTAAGCACAAGAGGTCACTGGCTGCTAAACAAAGGTATGCTTTTACAGTGAAGTTCGTTCCAATTTCAACTAGTGTGATCATCGAGTACGTGTGAAATTTTATACACGAGAAAGTTTTCATCCATTTAACCTACTGTAATGTGGCTCAGAGGGAAGAAAAGTGACTCAGTGGTCAAATCTCAGATTACGGATCTTAAGGTCCCGGATTCGATTCCTGGTAGGTCCTAGGATTTTTGTGTATCTCTTGTCTCGTCTATCATCCTCGGCAATGGTTTTTAATGTGACAAAAGCCGAGGTGCTCGGTGATTCGGAGCGCCCGTTAAACTGTGGGTCCTCCAGTAAATGGCTGGGTAAATCAGTAGGAAGGTCAGAACACCTACCTCCATTAGCACCGTGCCTAGTAAACAACCGTCGGGTTTATTACATCTTTACTTTAGAAAGAAAGTTGAAATGGAGGCAGATTCTGTGCTAGGTTGGTAAGTGTACGAGTACTAACCTAATGGCCTAAGATGTAATCTTTTTTGTATATCTACCGTACACAAGGTTTTCAATCTCCAGTTCTACACGTTCTAAATTTCTGTAGGTACACTACTCCTGTCGGTGCCGCCTTAACCATGTGAATCTGTTAGCACATATCACACACATTTCCCCTTTTTTTGGTAACTGTTTTTCGTAAGACTTCATACCTCCTATAGTTTTGCTAAAACGAGGGTAATTCAAATATAAACCTTAATAGTGCAATGAGATTTTCAAATGTTGTACAATCATTTTGACAATTTGCAGAAGTTATTTGTGTTTCGACAAATGACCAACAGTTGGCAGCATGCAGTTGCATCACGCAACAGGAATGTCAGTGAAAAGGCGGCTCATTGTTGAGCAGAGATCTGACGAAGAGAACACAAATGCATAACTCGATTTCCCGTAAACGTTGTTCAGTGAAAGTGGGGTCAAAATAAGCGAGTGCATGTCTCAGCTTATCCGTAGATACTTGACCGTTTCTGAGAAAATGGCAATCAAAGTTTTTAAGGTACTTTATCTGCGTTTTAGCGCGCAGCACGGTAAACAGATATAGTGGCAGGACGGCTAGCTTCTAGGCTTTACAAGTTTTCGCCCAGTGTTCAAAACTAATTTTTCTAAAAAATTAGCTTCACCTTCTAAGGATTACGTGAAGTAACTCATGTAATCTTTCTTTTCTCCGTTCATTCTTTCCAGTAATTTTTCATTCCTTCCCTATGTTTTTCTCTTCTTTCTTCTGTCCATATTGCACGTCTCTTTCCCTTTGTTTTCTCCTGGAAGCGCTTGAAACGTTTTACTTTTGCTCTGAACCTTTCTTCTGTTTGTGCCTCCATTATTTCCAAAAATGGTTCAAATGGCTCTGAGCACTATGGGACCTAACTTCTGAGGTCATCAGTCCCCTAGAACTTAGAACTACTTAAACCTAACTAACCTAAGGACATCACACACACCCATGCCCGAGGCAGGATTCGAACCTGCGACCGTAGCGGTCGCGCGGTTCCAGACTGTAGCGGCTAGAACCGCTCGGCCACCCCGGCCGGCCATTATTTCCAACTGGGTGTTGTGTGATGTCCTTAGGTTAGTTAGGTTTAAGTAGTTCTAAGTTCTAGGGGACTGATGACCATAAATGTTAAGTCTCATAGTGCTCAGAGCCATTTTTGAGGTTAGCTTCTTTGTCTAAAGCGTTTCGTTGTATTATTTTACCTAGATATTTAAATTTTGTAGCCTTTTTTTTATTCTACCATAATCATTTTCCATATATTTTAGTGCCTCGTTCACGTCTGTCATGTACTCGTGTTTTTTAGTTTATCTACCCGTGTCCGTAGAAGGTTATAACGCGAATGCATAAAACAACAAATGAATGTACCAAATCTTCCTGAAAAATAAACAGAAGAATAAAATATTAGAATTAAAATACCAATTGATACAAGAATGAAAAATAAGAATTTAAGAAGGTTGTAACACCAGAAAATACCAATCGCACATGTATTGTATAATAAATGTATGATAGTGTATGTTCAACGTACTCTAACAACCAACAGCGCAGAAACCAAGTTATAATTTTAAAATTAAAATAACACTTATGTATCCATTAACGTATTAAGAAAAATTCGTGTACTAACCTTCTACGGAAATGAGAAGATAAATGAAAAAAAAATAAAAACAATAATTAGGTTTCGAACACGGAGCGCAAAAGTGTGCCATCGCTTCGGTAGAACTTAACTGCGTCTAAAAGGCTTCTAAATTACGTCCAAAACTTTGATCGTCGTTTTCTCAGAATCGGTACGGATAAGCAGAGGCAGGTTTTCGCTTGTTTTGATACCCCTTCTACCGAGCGAAGTTTCTGGGTTCAAAAATGGTTCAAATGGCTCTGAGCACTATGGGACTTAACATCTGAGGTCATCAGTCCCCTAAACTTAGAGCTACTGCTGTCGCGCGGTTCCAGACTGAAGCGCATAGAACCGCTCGGTCACAGCGGCCTTTGTGGGAAATTAGGTTTTGGCACTTGCCGTGTTCTCTTCGTATAGTGAAGCTGTTTGAGGGTGCGCAAATGTTTCGCAGAATGAACATAATGATTCGTATGTGTCCCCGCATCAAGTGTGCGAATTGTGCAGAAAGAGGGGTGACTTCCGCGAAAGAAGCTCCGCGCCCAGGAGCACTGTGCATGCACTAACTAAAACATTTCCTCAGTGGAAGAGTTTTTGAAGAAAAGTGTCACATTACTGTAAACTAAATAACCGCTGTTTAGGGTATTTATTAGTGGTGGTTCAGCATACAGTATTGTCCATTACGTTCTGCGATTCAGATTGGTGCCACGTCACTTGACTATTGAATTAAGAGATCGTAGATTAGATGCCTGCGAGGAACTTCGGCGTAATTTCCAGGTCGAAGGTAATGGATTTCAGGACAAAACTGTTACAGGAGATGAAACTTGGATGTACTATTGTCTACCTGAAACGAAAAGATTCAACAAGGAGTGGCGCCACTGCTGTTCGTTACAACCAAAACACACTGAACCATCTGTATGAAAATTCACGCTCACTCTCTGAGATGTAAAATGGGTAACTTTGGAATATTACATGGAAAGGGGATTGTCAGTGACCGTTGATTCAGATTCATATCTGCTTCGAAGTCACATTTACCCTGCAGTCAGTAGTAAACGACGATGACTTCTGACTGCAGGCATTTTGCTGCAACACGACAATGGCGTCGTCATACAACCCGTATAACAGAAGCAGCCGTACAAGTTACAAAATTTGAAAGTCTCGAAAACCCACCTTACTCACCAGACCTGACCCGGAATGTCTGTCACATATTTGGACGGTGCAAAGAAACGCTGGTAGGCAAGCATTTCAGAAGCGGCGAAGAGGCGAAAAACTTGTACACGAGTAGCTCAATTTACAAGAGTTCTTCTCACGAGGTATCCATACAGTTCCGAAACGGTGGAATGCGTGCATCCCACGTCATGTTATATCTGTAATTTTGCATATTATTTATCTGTACTAATGATAAATCTGTAAAGTCGCTCTGGCTGTCTGTCTTCGAACAGGCTAATCCTCAAAACTACAAGACGAATTTTCGTGGGGTTTTCGCCGGTAACTTGAGCATAGTTTGGGGCACCGTATAGGTTCGTAAAAATCAGATCACGGACAAAATATTACAATTAAGTATGCATGTATGGATGTATGTATATGTATGCATGTATGTATGTATGTATCGCATCTCCTAAACCATTGGTGAAATTTCAACCAGACTTATACACATGTCACTTAATGCCTGGGAAGAATGATTGTGGAGGTAAGAAACCACTTACCTATCAAACAAGTAGAGCCGGGGGGGGGGGGGTTAAAAACAAGTGTAGGGCACGAGGCGCAAATACCCAGATTTTATTCATCTAGTATTTGACAACGAGAGAACGTAGTGCCTTGCAACGAGCTTAACACACAATTTCAGAAATTTACGAAACTTTTTCTCGCTCACAGACCCCACAAAATGATGAAAGGAGAAAAAGTTTATCGCTTACTAAATTTTCGCTGTTCTTGCAGTAAAACTGTCGCATCTGGTGTGACTTCATGATGTTTACATTTATTGCTTCTTTGCTACTAACTCTATTTGCAGCACATGTAGCAGACAATATCTGGTATCCACGTATGATGCAGTATGTACTTAAGAAATTATATCATTGTACGACACATAGTTCAGGAGATACTTGGGAAGAAGGAGATGGACAGAGACTGGAGATGGAGGATGAAGGGGAGATGGACTGAGAGAGTGGGAAGAGAAAAATGGTTCAAATGGCTCTGAGCACTATGGGACTTAACTTCTGAGGTCATCAGTCCCCTAGAACTTAGAACTACTTAAACCTAACTAACCTAACGACATCACACACATCCATGCCCGAGGCAGGATTCGAACCTGCGACCGTAGCCGTCGAGTGGGAAGAGGAGATGATAAAGTTGAAATAAATAAATACATACCAAGATAATGCTAGGTAATGAGGTGGTAGTATGAAATAATTAAGGATTTTACAATTGACTCATCTTTGTAACTTATGCTGCCGCAGCCGTGTTTACTCAGTTTTAAGATCTTTTGTAGCACTAAATTTAAAATGGTTGTAGCGTATTATTTATCGGTTTCCCTTGATCTACACATTTAGGACTATTGTACGGCACAAGCGTTGTGAACGCAGCTGCCACGGTGGTGCGACGTAGCGGGCTCCGTGATTTCTTGGAAGTTCTGCAAACCAGGCTCTCGGGGCCAGAGACGAGTTGACTGGTACGTGATGGGTCACGTGAGCAGTTGTTCTGCCGGGCGGCGCGCTACTGACCTCACCTCCAGCCGCCTGACCCGGCGTGCTGGCAGGACGCCGGCACCAGCGCTGCCACACGCGTCACAGAAACGCGGAAGTGACGGGCGACCGCCAGCTTCCGGTCGCGACGAGTTTCGCGTCCCGGAGTGGCGAAAGGGGGCCCTGCGCAGCGAGCGGGAGGGGAGGGGGACGAGTTCAGAGGTAGTCGGCTCCCAACGGGAAGTGATGTTACGTTTCTCGTCACTGGTTTCTTTCATATGCACGAGGATGATTCAAATGAAAACCTTAATTATTAAGTACCAATGAGTGACACAGACCAACAAAATGAAATCAATATAATTAAAACAGTTGCTCGTAATAATGGATATAAACCTATAATAATAGGAAAAACTCCACAACAAAATGCAGTCAAAAAACCACAGATCCACTTCACAGCAGTCACTTCAAGCCTAATCGGTGTGTCACAGAAGCCAAAACTAAATATGCTACTCTCCCATACGTAGGCTCACTATCATACCAAACAGCAAACTTATTTAAAAAGAAAAATACCACAATCAGCTTTTCCACAAATAATAAATTATAACAAGAAGTAATCCATGATGTGAATACCATAAAGAGACCCTACCGTAAATCAGGAATATACAAACTCAAATGCGATACATGCCCAAAATTCTACATTGGACAGACATGCAGAAGTTTTGAAATTATATACAAATAACACATTGATGCTTTAAGACTTGGTAACTTGAACAAATCTGCATTTGCAGCCCATATTGCTGAAGAAAACCATTCAGTGAGAAACATTGAGAACAACTTTAAAATTTTACGTCTAGCAGAGAAAGGAGCCACAATGAATATATTAGAAGAAATAGAAACATATATACACACAAAAACAGCACCCCAGACTATATCCTTAATGAACAGTTAGCTAACACCCCTTTCCTGAAAAATTTCCAAATATTATTTTCCAACCTCCAAAGCAAATAATATTAGTACGTCTGTCTGCAGACCAAGTAGCAAATTATATGTTACTACAATTCTCATGATGCTAAAGGTAATTAAATAATATACTATTTTACCTTTACAGTAAAAAAAGGAACAACTTTATAATTACTGTAACAGTATCAACTCAAAAAATCAATGTCTCTGTACTAGTGTAAAATGCATTTCAGTTGCGTAAGTGAAACTATGATACTTTCCAAACATAGGACATCTTCAAATGTTACAATATATCATAGCATCTTTGATACTCATATGTTTGTAAGCTCTTTGTATGTATCTAAACATGTGGTGCGTGGTAGAAATCTCCTCGGTGACAAATTTAAAGTGTTCAGTGAGAAAAATTTACGTGTGCAACAATAAGAATGCAGTGTGTAACGCCGGAAATGCATATCCTCCTATTTCCATCTATTGCACTGCAATTTTTTTCCTTATTTTGTTACCTGAAGATATAACATTTCTGTGTCTTTGTATATTGTAATTGTTTTACTATTTGTATATATATGCATTTATGTCGATTTATAATTGGTTTGTTTTGTGAATATTATTTGTATTTTTACGCTGGGTTTTGCCTAGGGAAAACTATGCTATCGAACGAATACATCGATACGTCGTGTGGAGAACCAAAGTGTTTAGGATCTTTGGGAGTGTGAACTCGGCCGCGTGGAGCGCGGGCAGAGAGAGTCTGGCTGGAGTAGTGCGGTTGAGCAGGTGTTTGTGTGACGCTTCCGAGAGCTGCCGCGCTTTCGGGGTTGGGCAGCATGTAATTGCGCTCGACTTGCTATGATAGTTTCTGACACGGTGTCGTGGACGGGAAGGATTAGCTGGCGCACATGAAGAGCCCGTTTCGCCTGGTGACCGTGTCGAGAAGAAGGCGCGCCAACATCCAGCTTCTGCAACAGCGACGGCCGACAATGAGTGACTGTCGCCACCTCCTCGGTCGACGGCTCCAAACCTTCAATCAACCAACAAGGAAGACTGGAAGCACGTTAAGTTTTAGAACTGTATGGCAGCTCAGCTTTTCAAACTGTTCCATCTTCATAACTAAATTACAGCAACGTAGCATGAACCTTTGTTGCTCATTGTCCCAATTGCATTACCAAGCAGGGTCCCTTCCTTTTCCGGAATGAACCCGAGTGTCGTTGAAATTCAAACGCCAGTATCATTCGATTTCACTGTTTTAATTTCAAAGTTCAGTTAAGGTATTCATAGCTGGCTACAATATTTAGATTACACAAGCACAAATTAAGAGTGCTAGTTTTGTTGCCGTATTTTAGCTTACCTGTGACTGCAGCTCAGCTTGCTACATACTAAATTTTACTATTGTTAATTGTTCAGAATCATTTAATTCAAGTTCAAAGTTAAGTCTCTTATTTCTAAATTGCGTAGGTTCAAGTAGCTTTTGAAATGATTGTTGAGGTAGTCCAAGACCAACCGTATTTTACTGAATTTCGATGTGCTTCAGAGAGAAAGCTCACTATGAACTTCAGTCACTAAATTAACTTCCGATTTTCCGGTTTTATTAATTCTTTTGCTAAATTAAGTCAGAGTGTAGCGAAATTTATTACTTCTGACAAACTTTCAGTTTTCACACTACACGTGTCAACCTTCAGTTGCCACGCTTCTAGTGCTAATTATATGTGTAATAACCTTTCTTTTTCAGTTACTATAGTAATTGTCCTTAGGACTGGCGACCGTAATTTCCCCCAAATCTCAAATATCTAATTACCGCTAGTTAATTGTTAACGTAACGGCCGCACATTTACTTTCTTTATTAACTTTACCCCTTTTCAAAATTAATTTCCACCAGTTTCATTAGCATTTTTCCTTTCATTTAGATGTAACCCTTTCCTCCCTCTTTACCGACAAATTAACTTCGGTGACGATTGCTTTTCCCAAATTTCCATTAGGTACACGCGGTTTAATTTTTCACTGTCATTAAGGTCGATAAGTGAGGGGGAGGTTACAAGTGGGAATGTATTCACATCTGTTGGACGAATTTTATGAAAACAAACACTCCAAACTGACATTTCACGTAAGTCACATGCAACGAAAATTGTAACTCAACCATCTGTGTGTGGCGTGCTTATAATTATGTATTATTTATATTTTAGGACAATTAATCTGTAAAAAACACACCACATGTTATAAGGAAAATGTGTAAACCGTCTGAAGATTGATCACAACGGTTCGAAACCGGTAACGGTACCCTTTGAATAAAGGAACTGAAAGTAAATTTGTGGCTGGTTGCTGTCGCAACAACATCAACATTTGTCTTCAAATAACAGCCACGGTCTCCAACCATGTCATCATATGACAAAATTGCCTTAATTATTTATTGCTATGCAAATAGGTAATACAGAAAAATTACACATATATTTTGTAAATTGCCACATGCTGAAACGGCCTGTCAGGAAATATCCAAAATGGAGATAAGCACTCTGACATGTTGCTGAAAGTAGCTACATTTTTTAATGCTAGTAGGTACTCAGTCAGATGCTTGGTAAGTTACATGCTACCAGCTGGGCCCCGCCGAGTTAGCTCGCGGTTAAACCGTTATTTGTAAAGAAATGTTAATGCCGAAGCTCACTATCCACACTTCTGCTTCATCACTAAAGGTATATTTTGGGGCTGTCGATGCGCGAGCCATTACAGCCCAGCAAACCGCGCGATATCCAGCAGGGGGAAAAACACTAAATTTTGAAACTGTAGGAAAACCTGACTGAATACACTTCGCTCACGACTCACTGGTTTACTTAAGGAAAAAAAAAATTACGCGACCCAGCAGGAGAGGAGAGGGGAGTAAATAATTTCACGACTGTTCGCGACATGCCTAGCAATAAAAAAAATCATAATTATCTTGGTGTGTATGGAGAGCCAGAAATCTACAGTAAAACGTTGACCATCCTACGGGAACAACTATTTTTTTCGGATTAGAGGGGAGCCTTCGTGTTAATTCAGGGTTAGGGTATCTTCATTCCAAAGTTCATCCAAATCCATCCAGCCGCTTAAGCGTGAAGGCGTAACAGACACACACACACACTTTAGCATTTATAATACACAGGTGATAAAGACTTCTGTCAGTGACTGAAGCTCGTCTAGAAAGTCAAGGGAGTCCTTCCAGCAGAGACAAATGAGTCCATCCGGCAACACACTGAAAGTTTTCCACTAAAAGGAAATCATTTTGTAGGCATAGATATAAAATACTTAGGTGCCGGACTTAACGTTCTAGTGCTGTTATGAGTTGTTTAGGGAGAAACTTCCCCAGATAAAGGTCACCGCAAGTAACATTTTTGAAGAGAAATTTAAATTTCCATTTAGGACGTCCTCAAATAGACATGTGTAGAGCTGAGATGAAGATGAAAATCCCTCACCTTAACGTTGTTGTAAAGCGTCGTGCCACTGGAGATCTAATGCTTCATGAGAGAAGGGTCTTTTTTACAGAAGAAGCTGTTAGTCCTGACTATATGTAAACAATTTCCATAGATACCTGCCCAGGATACATTTTATCTGCAACAGTTAAAAGTTCACATATTTTTTATTCGTGACATTGAAAAAATACACATTTGTATATATGTTATGAAAGCATTGGAAAACGAGGGCCCCACGAAGTACGCACTTGCCTCTATAAGCTTGTGCGGAGCGTTCTTCTGTCGGTCACTGAATCACGCTTACATCCCGACAGCTGTGCCTCCACAGAAGAAAAATTATGGTGTGTCGAGAATAAAAGTTTCTGGCAGATTAAAACTGTTTGCTGGACCGAGGCTCGAGCTCGGACCTTTGCCTTTCGCCGTCAAGTGCTCTAATAACTGAACTACACAAGAACGACTTATGACCCGTCCTCAGCTTTACTTCAGTCAGTACCTCATCTCCTACCTTCCAGACTTCACAGAAGCTCTCCTGCGAAACTTCTTGAACTGGGTGCCGTTATCTGTAGCGATGACTGTGACGAAAATGTTTTCCAGAGCACAGACCGTTTGAGGGGTCTCCATACTGTTCCTCCTGACGGCAGTGTAGGCGTCCACAAGAATGAAATAGCTATCCCCAGAAGGGGTCCGATGTATTGGAGGTCTCCCTGACATCAGGCCCAGGCAAAGCAGAGTATGACGGCGCACTGTCCACATTCTCATCCTTGACCTTGATGTGTTTGCTGAATCTTGAACTGTGAAGCTCAGCTACTGGAAAAGATCAAATCCATAAGGTTAGCCGGTGTATGAGTTTGCGTTACAAGAAACGGAGTCTGCATATTTTTGTTTTTATATTTGACTTTCACAGTTTGATTCACATACTGATTTGAACTGTCTGTTCAATATAATTCTTTATCTTGCCGTGAAAATTGGATAAGTGTGGAGCACAAATACAATCATATGTGGGATTGTTTCATAGTTTTCGAGGTACAATGTCAACTTGAAATTAGATGTTGCATCCGTTTAGCTGAACATCTTACCAACATTGCCTTATTATTGTTAGGAAGAATACTGTAACGACTATTTTCAAAATCGTGAACATTAAATTCAAACTCATCCACCATGTCTGCGGTTGGGTGGTTGATTTGGCTGGTTGGTTTATTTGGGTGAGGGGAGCAAACAGCGAGGTCATTGGTTCCATCGATTGGTGAAGGACTGGGAAGGAAGTCGGCCGTACCCTTTCAAAGGAACCATCCTGGCATTTGTCGGAAGCGGTTTAGGGAAATCACGGAGAACATAAATCAGGATGGCCGGATGTAGGTTTGAACCGTCGTCCTTCAGAATGTGAGCCCAGTCTGCTAACCACTGCCCCACTTCGCTCGGTCATGCCTTCGCTGTCACCTGTACAAGCACAGTATCACATGTGCTTTGTGAGCTTGTTTCCTGCTGCTTGCATGAGTCACGAAGCACCGAATACACGATTTAACTTCAGAAGACTGGTAACCAACAAATTTTTGATTTCCCCTCTGTTTTGAGGAGCGGAACTACTGTTAGACCTGTGGCAGGCTGTACCATCCCGTTGACCGTTCTGACTGAAAGGTGTATCGCTACCGCGAAAGTCTCTGTTTCTGTGCTTCCTACATCTTATTCAGTTAGCTTGAATACCCGATAAACACTCTGCAACCTTGGAATTATTCAGGCGAATAAGATCATTTCACAATTTTGTGTCTGGAGGATGAACGATAAAAGCGTATCCCTAATTGATCTATTGCCATAAGAAAGTTCTGGTTTTCACACTTGAATTTACAATCCTGAATGGTTCCTCGCAACATGACAACGCATCCCTTGATTGATTGTCCCGGTTTCTTTAATTGCCTAGAAAATTTATGGCGCGCTACCGCCATCATAAGCTAATTCTCAGAACATTCAGATAATTTATGCTTTACTACCGTATATCCTAACTTTAACGAATCCTTTTATCTAAAGAGCTGCTGCGCCAAGGTATAGAACGGCCCACCGGCGTTTAATAGTGAGAAACATTACCTGAAGTTCCATATGCTAAAAGTGTTGATCTAGCTTGTCTACGTACGATTGCTGGATCGAATGATGTCCTCTTACCGTCGGTCCATTTCCTCCAACCATTTTAACAAATTTTCCTGGTTAGTTCTCAGCTTTTCCATAGTAACAGTAGTGGACTAGAGCGGGTTCCATGTTGACAGTGGAAAATCACTTTGCTGCGCCATCGGGAATGTGCGCATTACTGAGAGATTATTGTTCTAGCCAACTTCATATGGTAATGAGATAAGCTCTACCAAAGGTTCCAAGAAGGAAAATTTTCTGATTCCAGAGTTCCGAATAGAATAATCTCAAGATCCACTAAGGACACTGTCTCGAAGTCACATTGAGACTCAGCCAACGTAGAAAATACATTCTACCTTGCACCCTGGATACTTGAAATACCTGGTCGGTGTGGTACACTGAAGTTCCACTGAAGTATGTCCTCTTCAATGGCTGCCTGTGAGTGCACTTTCCGGTTGCTACTACCTGGCTTACTGCCAGTGTTGCGTAGGTTCGTTAATCAGTACGACTGTGTCGTTGTTGTATAGATTATGCCACACTGCTCCACAAAATAATTAGTAAAAGTACATGAATATTTGTTAAAAACAGATGAATCGGTTAAGGGTGTGAACTAAGCCCCATAAACGATCACTCTCTTCCAGAAGTAAAAACCCATCCAGAGACAGTTACCTTGTCACTGTAAGGAAATGGTGTCCTGTAACATCGTGGGCTGTTTATTCGGGAGTAGCCTTTTCAAACTGCTGGTAACTCTCTTCCAATTGCCGCTAATGCGAGTTCCGGTCTGCGTAGATGATGCCCTCTGACAGAGTACTTGGTGAAGATGACTTCCGGCTGCCAGTGATAAACTGCTGGTTAATAATGAACCCTGCTGAACTGATGAACTGTGTCCTGACTTGCTGGGTTCTAAGTTATAAAACCGGGTAGATTACTACAGGGAATCTGTGCGATTGACTTATGCTGCTGACAGGAACGTGTGCCCCGCGTGTTGGCTCAGCAAGCGGATTCATGTCGTCATTGTGCGCGATTGGCGCTCGTGGCGATTCATGGCAAAATAGTGCGATCACTGCTGATGTCACCTGGTGACAATCGGCCTCGTCTCGATGTGCTTTTGTTCACTACCAGATCTCCGTAGACATTCTGCAAGTGACTATGAATGTATGCGGTGCTCTGATTTTCTTCCAAAAGAAACCCAATGACAGCCCTCTGCTCGGAATGCGCTTGTGTTACAGAAGCCACTTATCGGAATTTCATGAAACTATAGGGGCTGAAGCGGAAATATTCCACGATGTTCCGCGACAAATTCCGCACTTTTTCAACCGATTTTGAGAAAGAAAAGTGTTGCGTTACTCTTGAACGCACTTTGTAGGCACACTGACACGCCGCTATGTCAGAAGGGTTGACTACCCGCAACGTTAGCGATGCGGGGTACAACAGTATAAAAGTGGTAAAGAAGTTGCTGTGGTCGCAGATAAACGTTAAGAGCATGACCTTTATTGAGTCCAGCCGTCGTTTGTTGTCCCACTTTCATTTTATAATTTAGTCCGTTTCGCTCTGGTAGAAAAATGTCTTTTCTGCTCCGAAGTGCCCTTTTTCTATGTTGTGCGTACCGTGTGTTAACGTTAAATTGGCCGATCGGCTCCCTAGAACTAAGTCGATAGAAGCTGACCGTATTGTGTGAGATAACTTGTTGTCTGTTATGTTTCAGTTTTCTACTTCACTCTGTTTTGTTCTTTTTCTTTCCTTGTGATAAGTACACATAATAGTTGCAGTTGGGATCTTTAATGTCGATACATAAGACGAGTTCAGTTCAGCGTACGGACAACATTTGAGCTATTCCTACCTAAGTGCTTGACTGCAGCTTTTGCGACACATAAAGCCCAGGTTAAGGTGAGTGTACTGCGGGAGGCAGGTGGGGCTTGTTCACCCCGCACAGCTCCTCAGCCCGTGACATTCTACACTGAAGCGCCAAAGAAACTGGAATAGGCATGCGTCTTCAAATACAGAGGTACATAATCAGGCAATTCACGGCGCTGCGGTCGGCAACGTCTATATAAGACAACAAGCATCTGGCGCACTTGTTAGATCGGTTACTGCTGCTACAATGACAGGTTCTCAAGATTGAAATGAGTTTGAACGTGGTGTTAGTCGGCGTGCGAGCGGTGGGCCACAGCATCTCCGAGGTATCGATGAAGTGGGAATTTTCCCGTACGACAGTTTCACGAGTGTACCACGAATATCAGGAATCCGGTAAAACATCAAATCTCCGACATCGGTGCTGCCGGAGAAAGATCCTGCAAGAACGGGACCAACGACAAATGAAGAGAATCGTTAAACGTGACAGAAATGTAACCCTTCCGCAAGTTGCTGCACATTTCAGCACTGGGCCATCAGCAAGTGTCAGCATGCCAACCATTCAACGAAACATCATTGATATGGGCTTTCGGAGCCGAAGTCCCATTGATGTACCCTTGATGACTGGAAACATGTACATGGTCCGACGAGTCTCGTTTCAAATTGTATCGAGCGGATGGACGTGTACGGATATGGAGACAACCTCATGAATCCATGGACACTGCATCATGTCAGCAGGGGACTGTTCAAGCTGGTGGAGGCGCTCTAACGCTGTGTGGCGTGTGCAGTTGGAGTGATATGGGACCCCTGATACCTTTAGATACTCTAACAGGTGACACATATGTAAGCATCCCGTCTGATCACTTGCATCCATTCATGTCCATTGTGCATTCCGACGGTCTTGAGCAATTCCAGCAGGACAATGCGACACCCCACACATTCACAATTGCTATAGCGTGGCTCCAGGAACACTCTTCTGAATTTAAACACTTCCGCTGGCAACCAACCTCCTCAGACACGAACATAGTTGAGCATATCTGGGAAGCCTTGCAACGTGTTGTTCAGAAGAGATCTCCACCCCTCTTACTCTTACGGATTTATGGGCAGCCGTGTAGGATTCATGGTGTCAGTTCCCTCCGGCACTACTTCAGGCATTAATTGAGTCCGTGCCCCGTCGTGTTGCGGCGCTTCTGCGTGCTCGCTGGGGCCCTACACGATATTAGGCAGGTATACCTTGGCTTTTCAGTATGTGGGGGGGGCTTGCTTTCTTTCCGTCGTTGCAAACTCCTTTGGCAGTGGACCAACTTGCAATTAAGACGATGTACAGTTACCGTATGTAAGAAATACAAAATGTTTTCATCGCCTAAATACGTGCAAACGTGTGTGGATTTAATTCATGGGAAGTAGCCTTATAAAATTTAAGAATAAAGGCTGCAGTGTAAAAAGTAGTATGCTAAGTAGAGGCAGTCCGTTCAGAAGTGTTCATGTGTGAAATAAAAGTCCATTAGTGGGCAAATTGTATACTGTGTTGCTCCACCAGGTGCATTTTAACATGTTTGGTTTCTCCTTGGCTTGCTGTCCACAAGCTGGTCGAGATATTGCTAATCAAGCTTGCCCTACTCTTAGGCAGACCAATATGTAAATGTGTTTTGTGTCTCGATACACTGAGAGTTCCAACTGGTCGCAAGCATACTCTAGCAAGTTCGTGTCGTCATGTATCACAAGCCATTCCATTCGATTGACCCTTGCCTCATGGAGACCGAAATGTTGTTTTAGGGCTGGACAGTATGTCGGACGATCCCGTCCCAGTACTGTACAGCTGTCAAATTACCCTCTATAGTGATGAGAGACGTTCCACATCCTTACCCTACATGAGGCCACAACGTGATTAACCCACCTCCTCGGAGAACCCGTACCTTGGTACCTGGCCACCTCCATATTCTTCTACGACGATCACAAGGCTTCCAGCTCTCGTCAATGAGAAGAACGGGATGTCACTGACCCCGGTTCAATTCCAGGTGTTGTCCTGGCCATCTTTTTCGCACAGCAAGGTGCTAGAGTGAGGTTCGCAGTGCTCTTCGTAATCGACGCCTGGTGGCGGAAGTTAATCGTGTAGATAGTGTTGCGTACTTCCTGGATCGACACAGTCCCCCCACTTGCCTCAAAACAACCAACAGTTCAGTTCATTCTCCGTAGCGCATCTGTGCATTGTAATTTGTGGGTAGAAGTGTCTACTGAGTGGCGTTGTTGACGTTGGGCCTCAACCAAAGGATGTGAAAACTTGAAACATTTATCACACGTAACTTTTCGTGGTGTATGGAACTTCAGATTAAATTCTGCTGTGAATATTTGCAGATACAACCACAATTTCTCCAGTCTTTCCTTCTTCATGGCGTTGTTCCAGGTGTAACTCATACATTGTCTTAATAGTCATGTCAGTAGGTAAATAATCTGCTGTACATTGTTTTCTCTTGTATTGAGAAGGAAGAGTAGGGAAACTATCATTTTGTGTGTGTGTGTGTGTGTGTGTGTGTGTGTGTGTGTGTGTGTGTGTGTGTGTATTGAACTGGGGACCTAGAAACGACGGAGAGGCTTCGTCCCCGCCGTAGCCCTCAGTGATACACAACCCCACAACAGGCTACAGCAGTCCACACATCACGCTGCCGCCCCACACCGAACCCAGGATTATATCATTGTGCTTCCTTATAGCCTCCTCTTTCGTCTGCTCTCTTTAACTTGGCTCATGACTTCCTCTAGTCCCTTTGTCAGTTACGTGATGTTCGTCTCTTTTTTTAATAGTATTTCTTATGAAGGTTTCAGAAATGTCAAACGTCTTAAGAAAAAACCGTATACATAGTTGAATCGTATCAACTCCTTTCATCAGATAGAATTTCTTGATCTTATTGCTTCGTGAGCTACCGTATTTGATTTCCCATCTTGCTTAATTCTTCCTCCACTAACGTATTTAGGTACTGCCGAAGTAGCTCAACTAATCCAGTACACAGTAGGCTCTATGGATATTTTGTCTGTCTGGCCCAGTAAACTTAACTACTGCACTGCCTTCGGCATTTAGAGTAATCTTTCAGCTTCACATTTATTGCAGGAACTTCGCTATTCTTTTTAGACATATACGCTCTATATGCAGTCGATTGATTTTTGATTTCTTTTCCACTCCTATTTAACTGTTACGTTCTTCGTTCCCTCGTTTTGTTACTATTTCCAACATCAGCCTTATCATCTAATTTCCCTGCCCTGATTGTGATGAATTACTTGTCCACTAGGTACATCCATTGCCAGTTTTTGTAACATTGTTTACAACGGAACTTCCGTCCTCAATACTGCTGTCTATAGCAATAAGTGTTCCGAGGATGAGAAAAGAAAATTGGCTGTGGAATGCATTAGCATCCATTAATTGTTTGTCTGCTCACTAGAATAAGTAGATTCATGTGGTAGATAAGAAGGATCATAATTTGTATCTGAATCAGTGAACATCATGAGCATCTCTACAACCTTTTCATCTTGCAGTTCCTTCTCAGCTCTGAATAGAAACAACAACAATAATAATAATAATTACAATAGCGTTAACAGTAACAGTGATAATTACAATAGCGTTAACAGTAACAATGATAATAACAGCAGCTATAACGATAATAATAATAATAATAATAATAATAATAATAATAATAGTAATACCTACTACTGAAAAATATACGCTAACAAACAGGTTCTAATACTTACAAGATTACATTAACTTCCGTTCCTTCTTGCACATTTTCACCATCCTCCTTCCCCTGCTTTCATTACGCTCCTGCTTGCTTGTAAATTCATTCGCAACTAAAACTGTTTATTTTCTTTGCTAGGATGTCGCATTTCATTGTTGTCACAGAACGGCGGCGACATTGCCTGTAAAAAGGAGTGACGGGAAAAGCAACTTCTAACAGTTCTGTTACGATCAGAGAGACGAGTTGTTCCGTTTCAGAGATTAACTCTACATCCTGTGGTCTATAAACGGATCAGCTCTTCCGTCTGTCTGGTCCTTATTATTTTCAGTGAAATGTAGATAGTCGGTAGCTAAAACGAAAACTAGTTAAGATACAGTTACGCCTGTCCGATCCAAAGATAGACCTTGCTTTCGTGTAGCTTATTGGTAGTAACACCTCAAAAGCGGCAACACATGTAGTCAGGTCTGTCTCATCCTAAATGGGCGAACTGGCGTTGTTGACCGTTGGCTTACGAGGCAAATCATCAGAATTTTGTATCTCACGACAAGTGCTGAGTGTTCTAACTGCATCGCTGTGGTGTAAGCCAATGAACGAGTAACTTTCTTTAGTGACAACTCTTCATGCCTTGTAGTGACTATGTGCGCACGGCCTAAACTTACTACAAACCTGCGAAGCATGTTGACCGACTGAGCAGTACACACATGCCACGTTGTCCTGTGCACGATTGGAAACACTTGGCGCTCTAATGAACTGCATTGAAAATCCATGTTTCATTTTTCCTCGAATACTCAGGTGGCTGTGCGCTGCGATGTTTGAAAATCGTTTCCAATTGGTTTTAATTTGAAAGGAAACTAAGCAGTGGCGGCCAGGTATGTGCTAATGTGCTACAGCACGTTGTAAAAATCGCACTAAAATTATGCCACTTCTCTTCGAATACTAGCCGGAAATCGCACAAAAATTACACTATTGCTCTTGGAACGCGAGCCGGAAATTGCACTAAAATTACGTCATTTCTGTTCGAATGCGTGCTAGTATGCAAATAAAAGGGACGAAAATATGTTCTGTAAACGCCGTCTTCGCGGTAACTAGGAACCAGCGTCATATGCGCTACCATCAATTTGGACAGGAGGCGCAGTAAACGCTGCATATAAGCAAACGCGTTTCTGTCATTGTGCGGGGTCCACGCGAAAGACAGGCTGCAGCGCGTACGTCACGAAGGTAAGCCGGAACTAGCTCGCTCGCTCAGCTTAGCAGACAAAATGCGTTTCTAGACCTGTTAACTCGCAGCTGGGCACGTGCGTACCAACGAGAATTGCATCTTCTACTGGAATCCGCTATTATGAAGCCTCAGTGATTCACAGTACTACAACAAAATTTGAGATAAATACTCGATATAAATGGTATAACGGCTTGTTGATAGCATTTAGTCTCTACTGCTTAACAGTCCTCATTTCATACAAGAAGTGGTGCCTTATGCAACTGATAATCATTTTGGCATGATTTTAATTTTATTGTACCCCAGTACAGCCGTAACAGATTATAAGTAGGCCTATGGACTTCCGATCATTGTAGGACTAATAACAGTAGGACTCCATAACAGCGGATTCCACTAGAAGATGCAATTCTCGTTTGTACGTACACACCTAGATACAAGTTAACAGGTGTATAAACGTAGTTTGTCTGCTGATTTGAGCGAGCGAGCGCAGGCCTACCTTCGTGACGTACGCGCCTCGGCCTGTCTTTCTCGTAGGCCTCGGTCATTGTGCGCATGACGTCAGCGTGGAGCACATAGCGCCGGTATTTGTTGCTGACAGTGAAATTTCGTGAGTGTTGTCTGTTTGTTTAGTTACTTTTGTGTAGTGAGTGATTTACAGAGGAAAATGTTTTGAGTGTGTGCAAGCAATGTCAGGTTGTCCTGTTGTTGGCTATAATTCTTACAATCGCAACACTAAAGTGACTGAGTGCTTCATGGTTTCCTACACAATGCGTATCTGCGAAAGATTTGGCTGTCGAAATGCTGTAGAAAAGACTGTATGAATGTTGAAAATGCTAGAATATGCTCTCGATATTTCAAAGGAGCAGATTATGCTGGAGACTTGCGTTCGGGACTGGTAATTTACCACGGAAACTAGCGCTTAAGAGCGATGCATTTCCATCGCATAATTTGCCTTGTATTAGTAGCGCCAGTGGTAGCACAGCACGCGCAACAGAACTAAGATCCATAGAAGAAGCATAGAGACCTTAGAAAAGCTTTCACGACGGAAAAAGATTGCTGATAAAGCTACATTACAGCTGAAGTGATTCAGATAAAGCCATTTTACAGAATTACAGAGGAGAACTGCTCCTCTAAAAACATGTACATGAAATTGGGAGCACGCAATAAATATCTTCGAAGCCTGTATTCATCAACGAAACGGCGTCTGCACAATGAAGAAGTAATAAAAATGCACTTGTGTCCTGTGAAATTAATCAAATACTTGACAAAATAATCAAATTATATGTCTGTTATAGGAGTCAAAACGGGTTCGATGGGTCAAAGAGGACATTTACGAGCCAATTACTTTGCGCAACATTTCGCAGAGAAGTTACATTTTTCTCAGCGAAAAAGTATGACATCATCTACGTGCAGTGTCAACCTTTTGTTCATGGTTAAACCACAGTTGCACTTGCCACAAAGGAGGTCGGCTGCCACTGAGGTATTTTGAAGGATGTTTGTTAGAGTAGCTAATTCAAATGCTTTCTACAAATAAGGCACTTGTATAATCTCTTGAGTGAAAACGAAAGTATCTACCTATTAATGGAAGTTCTTTTAAACATTTGATGAATACGAAACTTTTTAAAAAAGTTACGTAGTTGATATTCACTCGTTAAAACATTTCTCAGAGCCAACTTAAAAATTGTATGCCCATTACGAGCAAAAACAGGCTATAATTTGCGCTTGTTTTGTTTCGTTGCAGTAGATGCTTATTTAAAAAAAAATCAGCAATGTGAGTTTAAAAGCTGGACAAATTACGGAATTTAGCAGTAACAATAGCAGTATAGCAATTTACATTTCAGAAGAAACTGAAACAGACCATTAATACAGTGCAATAATGTGCGACTCACATGTTATAACACTGTCCACGAGGCAGGTGCTGTTCCTTAGTGACGTCACAGAGTCAGCCAACCTTATTTTTCTACAGACCTTGTGACATGGAACGTAGCTGTCTTTTTTTCTACTGCGGTTGCCATGGTGTGGCGTCATCCCTTTCGGCACTACGAGTGTTGTGTTGCTCACAGCACCAGGTCAGTATTTTTCTTTGAAACTGCGTGTAGCGTATTGTGCAAGATAAGGGATTTTTGAGGAACTATTGCTCAGACTGGCAATCCGTAGATCAGGATTCGATTCCAACTGTTGGCAACAGTATTTTAATTTATAAAACGTAGATATATCTAAAATTTTCAGTTTATGTATGTAAAATTAATACTTCCAATTTGTTACGATTACTGTTTCGTAAGTCATAAGGTTGCAGGCCACCAAATTATAGCACATTGGTAAAATTTTGCTCGAGGCGCCACTGAAACGAAGTCTCGTCATACAATTTCTGCTTGTCAGGAGTTTGAAAACTCTCATCAGACGCTACGAAGCATTTAACTTGATGTATGCGGGACTGTGAGGGGGCGGCTGTAGGGCAACTTTGACAGGACCGCAGGCGACGTGGGCGTAGGCGGAGCAGCCCCGAGCAGAGTGCGCATGCGCGAGGTGTGCGCCCCACGCAGACGCCCACGCTGGCGTTCGTATCGGCGGCCGCTGCAGCTATCGGAGAGCCGCCCACTCCGTCTTCTCCTGGAACGCGCCGTCCAGTACGCACACACGGTGCCTCAGTCTCTGCAGCTGCTGGGCCTTCAGTAATGACGGATCAAACTTTTAGTGCCGGCCGAAGTGGCCGTGCGGTTAAAGGCGCTGCAGTCTGGAACCGCAAGACCGCTACGGTCGCAGGTTCGAATCCTGCCTCGGGCATGGATGTTTGTGATGTCCTTAGGTTAGTTAGGTTTAACTAGTTCTAAGTTCTAGGGGACTAATGACCTCAGCAGTTGAGTCCCATAGTGCTCAGAGCCATTTGAACCATTCAAACTTTTAGTAGTGATGGAGGGGAAGCAACGATGCTAAACAAAAGTAGAGGCTTCAGCCTAGAAGCGCCCCACACGAAGATTGTAAGCTAGAATATTTGCCCATAGCAATTCGTAGGTACCTTAAATAATTTACGCAGTCATTTGTGCATCAAACTAGGCGTCAATTTAATCGGTAATAATTGCAAAAGAGCTAGGTTCTGATGTTGCCTCCAGCAGTTGTCTGAAGATGTGGCTTACGTTACCTGGATTGGCTTTAAAATACGTGAACATTGATGATTGACTGGGAAGCTAAATGGTAAACTGTCATCCAGCTGTGAAAGAGATCGCGGATCAAGTGGTAAAATGCTGCTATCGGAGCACAAAAAATGCGAATATGTTCCTGTTTATTTAAAAGATTCTGTCTGAAAAGTGTGGGGTACCAGTTGCCTCAGTGTACCTGCTTCAGTACCTTTAAAAATTTTCGCAAAAATTTTGTCATGCGAACAAGGTCTTCGGTCCGAAGACTGGTTTGATGCAGCTCTCCTACTCAATCCTCTTAACCTGTGCGTAACTGCCGAAGCCTACATCCATCTGAACCTGGCTACTCTCCTGAAGTCTTGGTCTCCCTTAGCAATTTTTATCTCCCACACTTTACTCTATTAATGAACTGACGATATCTTCGTGCCTTAGGATGTCCTATCAACCGATTTCTTCGTTAGTCGAGTTACACCGCATACTTTTTTCTCCCCACTTCTGTTCAGTACTTGCTCATTAGTTACGCAAGCTATTTGACTAATCTTCAGTATTATTTTACAGCACCACATATCAAAAGCTTCTATTCTCTTCTTGTCGCCCACATTTCACTTCTGTAGAAGGCCACACTCTGGACAAATAAGACTTCCTGATACTTCAACTGATATTAGATGCTAATAGACTGCTCTTATTCAGAAATGTTTCTCGTGATGTAGCCAGCCTGCATTGTACTTAAACCGTGAGTTATTTCGCTGCCCAAATAGCTAAGCTTATCAACTATTTGTAGTGTCTCATCTCCTAATCTGTTTCTGTCAGCATCACTTAATTGAATTCCACTAATCCCACTGATCTCATTTCACTTTTATTAATGTTCATATTATAACCTCCATATCCATCTCATTCGTCTGTTCTTGCACGTGATTTGCGTGTCGGACAGAATTACAGCGTCGTTGGCAATCCAAAGTTTTTATTTCTACACCCAGAACTTTAGCCTTCTACAAATTTATCCTTGGTTTCCTTTACTGTTTGCTCTGGAAAGTTTAACAACCGTGGCCTAAATTACCTACTTGAAACTTCAGCACTGTCTTTCGCAGAAATATTGAAACGTTCCACCGCAGTAAGAAAGTTCTACACAGAGGGAGTGGGTACTATTATACTGATTAAGGTAACACTGATCTGATGGTATCAGCCGTACTCTGAAATTGTTCTTGCGCATGGTTACACTGTTTATACATTGTTCTCATTCATAAATCTGAATCACTTTTAAAATCAAATGGTTGAAATGGCTCTGAGCTCTATGGGACTCAACTGCTGTGGTCATAAGTCCCCTAGAACTTAGAACTACTTAAACCTAACTAACCTAAGGACATCACACACATCCATGCCCGAGGCAGGATTCGAACCTGCGACCGTATTTTAAAATCAAACCAGAAGGTTTGCGCCGTACCCCCATTGTATCCTTGACTCTGCAATCTCTGGAAAGAAGTAAGTCCTGTTATTTGATGTGAAGAGCAGAAAATCACAAACATTGCTGTTTGACGGAACCAGCAACGTTAATAATACCCACGTTAATATACTTCACGTACCGTTAGCTAATCTCTAGCTTACTGATTTCTCACAAGACTGCCACCTAAATTCCGGCTCTCGACTTTGAAAAGGTGTGGCCAGTGTTCTGCCCTGGACTCGATAAGGCCAGAGAAGATCCCTGGCAGCAGCGCCGTTGGCAGCTTTCAACCGCCAAGAACAAACGACTGCCGCAACACAGACCGAAAGCCATAGTGTAATACTGCGGTAACACCTGAGACATGCGTTATGTGTCTGGTCGTGGCATTCGCACGAAGCAGCTGTGGCAGACTCAATGTTTTCAGGGATAGTATACACTGATCAGCCAGAACATTACGACCATCTACCTGATAGACTATATGTTCACCTTTCCTTTGGCACGGATAACAGCGGCAAGCGTCGTGGCATGGAAGAAGTAATGAGGCCGTGATAAGTCGCTGTGGGACGGGTAACCGGGGGGGGGGGGGGTTCGATCAGATTCAGATGTGGCGAGTTGGGTGGGTGGGCAGTACATGAATTACAACTCGCCACTGTGTTCCTCTAACCACTCCATCAGAATTCTGGCGTTGTGACATGGCGCATTATCTTGTTGAAAACTGCCACTGTCGTCGAAAAGCCTGATAATCGTGAAGGGGTGTACGTGGTCTGCAACCGGTGTATGATATGCCTCGACCGTCGTGGTTCCTTGCACGAACCTCACTGGACCCATGGATGCCCAACCCAGAACATAATAGAGCCGCCGCCAGCTTGTCTCCGCCCCGCAGTACGGGTGTCAAGGAGCTAATTAGCTTTTCCCCTGGAAGACAACGGATTCGCGCGCTCCCATCAGCATGATGAAGAAGATATCGAGATTCATCAGAGCAAGCAGTGCTCTGCCATTGCGCCAACGTACAGTGCCGATGGTCACGTGCCCATTTCAGTAGTAGTTGCCGATGTCGCGGTGTTAACATTGGCACGTGCATGGGTCGACGGCTGCGGAGCCCCATAGTTAGGTGTGATCGGCGCACTGTGTGTTCAGACACACTTGCACTCTGTCCATCATTAAATTTTGATATTAGTTCCCGCGTGTCTTTTTTTATCACTCTGCCCAGCCTCGGACGTCCGACATCTGTAATGAGGGTTGGCCGCCGAACCCCACGATGTCTGGACGTGGTTTCACCTTGGCTTCGCCACGTGTTGAAGACGCTCACCACAGCACTCCTCGAACAACCGACAAGTCGTGCAGTTTCCGAAATGCTCGTGCCGATCCTCCGGGCCATCACAATCTGCCCTCGGTCAAACTCGAGTAGATAGCGCGCCTTTCCCATTCTACACACGGATAACATACAGACTGATACTACGTGCAACGTGAATGTGTCTGACGAGCAGTGATTCCTCGCCAGGTGACGCTGCTATCGCCTGGACAGGTTTATATCGATAGTCACTCGCTGGTCTCAATGTTCTGGCTGATCAGTGTACGTACGAACGGAGTTACACGCCTGTGTACTTTCCAGTGGTGAGGTCTGTGTTACTAGAGGTGGGATAGTTAACAGTGTTCGATTGTGTATACTATTCCGAGGCGTTATTACAATTTTTTCCTGACTTGGTAAGTACTCGCTGATCATAGAGTTAACATTAATTTATTTTGATATTAAGAGGAGTGTGCGAAACTGTCAGCTTTGACCAGGGACCTAATGGTAATGGCTCCTGTGACAGCACTTCTCGGTGCGCATTTTGACTTGCATTTATTTAGAGCGCTGTTTGTCATATTTTCGACTGCTTTGAGAAAGCTTAATATTTTATCTCTGCTGTGTATGAGAAACAAAATATTGTCTCTTCTGTTTCGGAGGAAATGTTAGTATTTAGTAGATTTCACTCTCTTTTTCTCTACAGATTTTTAGTTCTAGTGTTCATTGTTTTCCGCCTGCAGCTGAAGCGCTATTCATTGTAATGTACATCACAGCTGTAGAACTTGTTTTTAAGATTCTCGATTCGTTTTATTTCCAAGAAATGGTTCCTCTGTTTCTGATATTTATATGCAATTGATCGTAACACTTGTAATTCGAACTATTTTTTTCCCAGACCGAGTAAATTCTCGTTATTAAAACTGCCTGTGTTGCTTACGTTTGACAATATCGCCTATGACATGGCAATACAGTCGCCATCACGTTTACGTCTTTTGTAGCAGTACAGATGAAGGCTTGTATCACGGGTTCCTCTTTGTTCTTATTTCTGTGGTTCGATGCGTATTCTTTCGTCACACCCAAAACTTTACGACTAATGCTATCCAGGTAGGACTCAGGACTCGGCCCCACAGCGCCAGTTCTGAAGTTACCTCTCTCATATTTCTGTACTTCACAGAAGCTGTCCGTCACATTTTGATGGGTACATATGTAAGTATAGCGTGGTGAAATGTCGTAGCCGCAGCCTAGGATTTGCTTCCAGAATAAATCTTCCACTTAGCAATACACTGTCACTGTTGTGAAACTTCGACAGATTCAGACCGTTTGCCAGACTGTGATTGAAACGCGGAACATTGCAATTCGCTAACAGTGCTTTATATCGGCGCAATTGGAAGTGAACACAGGGGAACGAGCATACACAGACAGTTCGCCGGTGTTCACTACGATTTGCTTTCTTCTTCGAACAATCATCTGCGCTAGAAGGAACGCAGCGAAACACGAGATAACGAACACAGCCTATGAACGCTGCGTTCTTGTCTTCCGGCGCTTATACGAGGGCAGTTCAATAAGTAATGCAACACATTTTTTTTCTGAAACAGGGGTTGTTTTATTCAGCATTGAAATACACCAGGTTATTCCCCAATCTTTTAGCTACACAACACTATTTTTCAACGTAATCTCCATTCAATGCTACGGCCTTACGCCACCTTGAAATGAGGGCGTGTATGCCTGCACGGTACCATTCCACTGGTCGATGTCGGAGCCAACGTCGTACTGCATCAATAACTTCATCATCCGCTTAGTGCGTCCCACGGATTGCGTCCTTCATTGGGCCAAACATATGGAAATCCGACGGTGCGAGATCGGGGCTGTAGGGTGCATGAGGAAGAACAGTCCACTGAAGTTTTGTGAGCTCCTCTCGGGTGCGAAGACTTCTGTGAGGTCTTGCGTTGTCATGAAGAAGGAGAAGTTCGTTCTGATTTTTGTGCCTACGAACACGCTGAAGTCGTTTCTTCAATTTCTGAAGAGTAGCACAATACACTTCAGAGTTGATCGTTTGACCATGGGGAAGGACATCGAACAGAATAACCCCTTCAGCGTCCCAGAAGACTGTAACCATGACTTTACCGGCTGAGGGTATGGCTTTAAACTTTTTCTTGGTAGGGGAGTGGGTGTGGCGCCACTCCATTGATTGCCGTTTTGTTTCAGGTTCGAAGTGATGAACCCATGTTTCATCGCCTGTAACAATCTTTGACAAGAAATTGTCACCCTCAGCCACATGACGAGCAAGCAATTCCGCACAGATGGTTCTCCTTTGCTCTTTATGGTGTTCGGTTAGACAACGAGGGACCCAGCGGGAACAAACCTTTGAATATCCCAACTGGTGAACAATTGTGACAGCACTACCAACAGAGATGTCAAGTTGAGCACTGAGTTGTTTGATGGTGATCCGTCGATCATCTCGAATGAGTGTGTTCGCACGCTCCGCCATTGCAGGAGTCACAGCTGTGCACGGCCGGCCCGCACGCGAGAGATAAACAGTCTTGCTTGACTTTGCGGCGATGATGACACACGCTTTGCCCAACGACTCACCGTGCTTTTGTCCACTGCCAGATCACCGTAGACATTCTGGTTTTCCGCCAAAAGAAACTCGATCACTGCCCGTTGTTTGCAACGCACATCCGTTACAGACGCCATTTTAACAGCTCCGTACAGGGCTGCCACCTGTCGGAAGTCAATGAAACTATACGAGACGAAGCGGGAATGTTTGAAAATATCCCACAAGAAATTTCCGGTTTTTTCAACCAAAATTGGCCTAGAAAAAAAATGTGTTGCATTACTTATTGAACTGCCCTCGTAATTGGCACAGAGCGTACAACCACAACAGTCTGTATAAGGGGGCGATTAAGTTTTTGCTCGAAGGCCGTACAGTTCAGAAGCGGTATGCCAATCAGGTAAAATAGCCGTGCGCATTGAGACGGTCTTCTCACCGGCGCACCACGTCGAAGCCAGCCGTTTGGTGAAACAAACACCTTGTCCTGCTGCGAGTACAAGTCCGTAAATACCTGGTGCACATCCTCGTCCGATAGGAATCGTCGATCCTTCAAGGCCTTTTGTAAAGGGCCACAGACGTGATACTCGCATGGTGAGAGATTGGGATTATAGTGCTGGTCCTTAAGTGTCCCCCACTTGAGTTGTTGTAACTTGTGCGTTACAATTGCGATATGGGGCGTGAGTTATCATTAAGCAGTAGTCCACCTTGTTATAGTTTTCCCGGACGTTTCGCCGTAATTGCACGCCGTAATTTCAACAGCGTTGCAGTGCACCATTTCCCAGTGATCGAGACGCCTGGTTCCTTGGAATCAGTAAGTAATGTGTCCCGGTAATCAAAGAACAAGGGTGTGTCTCACTTTTCCAGCGGAAATTCTTGGCACAGAATTCCGCGACGGTGGTTTACAGAGATGCTGTCTCATACACATTCTTCATTCTATGATAGGTATCTACCGTGTATGTACCCTTCGGCTGCGAAGATAAGAATAACAACACGTTGATCCTATTTAGACGCATGTGGTTGTAACGTTGCCATATTTCAACTTTCCGCATTTACCGCACGCACGTCGGCAAGACACGAATGCCACACTAATCCCATGCCTACATGTCAGTGCTTATATATCCGCAATGGAGTCGCGCTACGTTGCATATAAGCTGCAGCAACGCCCTCGAACGGAAACTTTTTGATCGCCCCTTATAGTGAAAGCCACGACACAAAACTTACTTTGCCCGTAATATTGGTTGACGCTTTTCAGTAGCTCCTCATTACAACTGAGGTGGAAATTTAAAAGCAGAATGTTAATTACTGTCGACCAACATAAACTCAAAAAAGGCTAGTATTTACACTTTGGGTATTAAGAACTAGAGACATACGCTAGTGATTGTTTAGCACTTAACTAGCTGCTTCATTTCAGATAGTTTCTGGTGTCTGCAGTGACATATTTCAAGCACTTCAAATATTTTATTGAAGTAAGTTTGAGGCAGATGTCAATAAAATGTGATTAATGAAACTTGAAATATTCTAGTACGTACGACCTGTCCTATAGGCTACTTAATAAACTCTGCTATAGCGTTTGTGAGATGCCACGTAACGTCATCCTGGGCAAATTCTGCTCATTTATCGTGAACACTCTAACATACACTCCTGGAAATGGAAAAAAGAACACATTGACACTGGTGTGTCAGACCCACCATACTTGCTCCGGACACTGCGAGAGGGCTGTACAAGCAATGATCACACGCACGGCACAGCGGACACACCAGGAACCGCGGTGTTGGCCGTCGAATGGCGCTAGCTGCGCAGCATTTGTGCACCGCCGCCGTCAGTGTCAGCCAGTTTGCCGTGGCATACGGAGCTCCATCGCAGTCTTTAACACTGGTAGCATGCCGCGACAGCGTGGACGTGAACCGTATGTGCAGTTGACGGACTTTGAGCGAGGGCGTATAGTGGGCATGCGGGAGGCCGGGTGGACGTACCGCCGAATTGCTCAACACGTGGGGCGTGAGGTCTCCACAGTACATCGATGTTGTCGCCAGTGGTCGGCGGAAGGTGCACGTGCCCGTCGACCTGGGACCGGACCGCAGCGACGCACGGATGCACGCCAAGACCGTAGGATCCTACGCAGTGCCGTAGGGGACCGCACCGCCACTTCCCAGCAAATTAGGGACACTGTTGCTCCTGGGGTATCGGCGAGGACCATTCGCAACCGTCTCCATGAAGCTGGGCTACGGTCCCGCACACCGTTAGGCCGTCTTCCGCTCACGCCCCAACATCGTGCAGCCCGCCTCCAGTGGTGTCGCGACAGGCGTGAATGGAGGGACGAATGGAGACGTGTCGTCTTCAGCGATGAGAGTCGCTTCTGCCTTGGTGCCAATGATGGTCGTATGCGTGTTTGGCGCCGTGCAGGTGAGCGCCACAATCAGGACTGCATACGACCGAGGCACACAGGGCCAACACCCGGCGTCATGGTGTGGGGAGCGATCTCCTACACTGGCCGTACACCACTGGTGATCATCGAGGGGACACTGAATAGTGCACGGTACATCCAAACCGTCATCGAACCCATCGTTCTACCATTCCTAGACCGGCAAGGGAACTTGCTGTTCCAACAGGACAATGCACGTCCGTATGTATCCCGTGCCACCCAACGTGCTCTAGAAGGTGTAAGTCAACTACCCTGGCCAGCAAGATCTCCGGATCTGTCCCCCATTGAGCATGTTTGGGACTGGATGAAGCGTCGTCTCACGCGGTCTGCACGTCCAGCACGAACGCTGGTCCAACTGAGGCGCCAGGTGGAAATGGCATGGCAAGCCGTTCCACAGGACTACATCCAGCATCTCTACGATCGTCTCCATGGGAGAATAGCAGCCTGCATTGCTGCGAAAGGTGGATATACACTGTACTAGTGCCGACATTGTGCATGCTCTGTTGCCTGTGTCTATGTGCCTGTGGTTCTGTCAGTGTGATCATGTGATGTATCTGACCCCAGGAATGTGTCAATAAAGTTTCCCCTTCCTGGGACAATGAATTCACGGTGCTCTTATTTCAATTTCCAGGAGTGTACATGTGTTACATAAGCTACGTAATTACATCCACCTTGAACGTAAGCAATGAGGTTGGTCAGGACCTCCGTGTATGTTTAACTATGATCAGCATAATGGATACATATTCGCATTTGTTTACACCCAGAAAAATTTATTCTTCTTTTCCTTTTTAATTAGAAGAAATGCAAAGCTGTGCTTACTGATTCCATTCTCTCCTGATGTAATCAAATGAATTCAGCGTCTTCCTCCCAACCCTGTTGAACGTTCGAGTGCTACGCCAGTTTCGTACCAATCATACTTCGCTTCCTTCGGCATTTGTGCTATGGATCCCTTGGATCTCACAAGCACCCGTTATATCTGTATACCTCTATCAACAACTTTATATTCTCTTTAGACCAGTCCGTCGCCCACGCAACACAACTTCCTTTTATAGTTCGCTAGAATACCGACAACCAGCGGAACAAGAGTGAACATTACCGAATGATGAATGACAGCTAGCTCTGAATGTAAGTTAATGCAGATGAGCAGGAAAAACACGCCCACAACGATCGAATACAACATCAGTAGTGTGCTGCTTGACACAGTCACGTCAGTTACGTACATCTAGGCGTAACTTTGCAGAGCGGTGTGAAATGGAACGAGCACGTGAGGAATGTAGTAGGGAAGGCGAATGGTCGACTTCGGTTTATTGGGAGACTTTTGGGAAAGTAAAGAAGACCGCATATAGAACACTAGCCCGACCCGTTCTTGGGATTCACACCTTGTCGGATTAAAGGAAGACATCGAAATAATTCAGAGGCGGGCTGCTAGATTTGTTACCGATGGATTCCGTCAATATTGCAAGTATTACGGAGATGCTTCTGGAACTCAAATGATGGTGGTGGTGGTGGTGGTGGTGGTGGTGGTGGTGGTGGTGGTGGTGGTGGTGATGGTTTGTGGAGCACTCAACATCGTGGTCATCAGCGCCAGTACAAGTTCCAAATCTTTCCATTTCCAGTCTCGACACTTCTGAATGATGATGAGGACAACACAAACACCGGGCTGGCCGAGTGGTTATAGGCGCTACAGTCTGGAACCGCGCGACTGCTACGGTCGCAGGTTCGAATCCTGCCTCGGGTATGGATGTGTGTGATGTCCTTAGGTTAGTTAGGTTTAAGTAGTTCTAAGTTCTAGAGGACTGATGACCTCAGAAGTTAAGTCCCATAGTGCTCAGAGCCATTTGAACCCAATCCCCGGGAACTCAAGTGGGAATCCCTGGGGGGAAAACGACACTCTTTCCCCCAGACACTATTGCGGAAATTGAAACAACCGTCATTTGAGGCTGACTGCCGAACGATCGTACTGCCGGGGACATGTATTTCGCGTAGCGACTACGAACACAAGATGCAAGAAATTAGGACTCACACGGAGGTTTGCAGACAATTGTTTTTCCCTCGCTCTGTTTTCGAGTGGAACAGGAAAGTAAACAACTATTAATGGTGCGGGGGACCTTCCGCCACGAAGCGTAAGATGGATTGCTGAGTATGTACTGTATGTAGATGGAGAAGGCGTACCGAACGTGACTAAATGCAGTTCGCTCGCGCTCACTTACCGTTTGCACCAGAGACAGGTCTCGATCGCTTGTGTTATCTCTGGTTCAAACCAGGCTTTACTAGTCGGTAATAGCGTTGCGCGCAAAAAGTAAGATCCCGGGTTCCAGTCCAACAAAGCTTTTATCTGTAAGGAAGTTCCAGAATATCGCATACCCTGGGGTAGAGTAAGAGAATAATGTCAACGGTGTTTTTAAATGAAGTTTACCTCTTGCCGAACACTTTCTCAAAGGTGTTGCCATATCTGTGACAGCAGACACAAGCGCTTTCACCTTTCAATGGTGGGGGCCCGTGAGCTGAATCATATAGTCGAGACTCCGTGTCGCGCTATTTGACGTTAGGCAGCGAACCGCACATTCGCGGATTCCTGGAGTCGCGTGTGTGGAGTAAGTTGGGATCAATGAAAATCTGAGCAGCTGCAGTGGCCCGGAGAGGCGACGGCCATCCATCGTGTGGTCGGGCAGTCCCACTTGACCTGATTCGGCCTGTCTGGCGACGCAGCCCTGCGTCATGAGCTGGCCAGTCCAAGGCGTGGGCACGCGCAAAGTCGCGGACGTGACAAGTCAGCACCTTGCCTTCTTCAGCTGACACCAAATACTGCACCTGTTGAACATAGCCGTACCCACACCTTGCGGCTGACAGACAACTTTGCGACAGCACACTTGGCGAGATGCTCACCCTAGCGGCCTTCTTGGTTGCGAACAAGACGGAAAAGGGATCGAAAAACTAGTGTGGCACGGAGAATGAACACAGTATTCGAACGCCGTCCTGTGAACACTGTTCACTCTAATTTTTTTGTTCTGACTTGTCTGTAACGAACTGGAGTTTTCCCTTGTTGTCCTGTATCGGTAAACACGAGCAGTTTGAACCTCACCACATGGTAATAGAGTACGAACGTTACTCTCCGGAAGGGAATGTGTGGTGTGGACAGTTGAAGGACAGGATTATAGCCCCATTCTTCTTCGCGGAACCTACAGTTAATGCAACAACGTACGTAGTCATATTGGAGCTAAATACTGTCCACCACTTCCTTGTGACGTGGTAAATGCAAAGCAGAGGCTGCGGAAATGACTTGCCCATAACCCGGACTACCGTCAGATAATGACATGCGCTACCGTCAGATAATGACATGCGCTGTAGTATGATCTGTCAGCTAGTAGATTCTTCCCAGCGACGTTACCCTCTTATGTAATCAGAACATTACAGGAACTGTTATCAACCAATAATGACGTGTGGTCAAGGTGCTGAAGTGGCTGTAGGCCGTATCTTATTTATCAAATATCCGATACCGAATAACGTGGCGCAGTGGTGATGCACTGTGCCCTCTTATTCGGGAGAACGGCAGTTAAGATCCCACCAAGGCTTCATGATAAAATGTTTTTCGTGACACCGTTGCGGTTCTTCTGAAAGGACACGGTGTATTTCTTTCCCATCCTTCCACAACCTAAGCTGTACTGTTAATGACCATGTCGTTGACAAGGCACCAAATCCTGCTCTTACCTCCTTCAATGGGTCCTCTGTTTGCGGAATAAGGAAAGGTAGTTTGTTGGGTCTAAGAAAGCATTTCAAGTGATCATTCAGTGATAAAGAAATTGAGCACATCACGGTAGTGCATCTTCCGATATGATGATCGTGCCACTCAAATAAATGAAAATTTTGAAGATTCATTTAATATGCGAGAATAGAGTAGGGAATCACCCGGAACACCACCACAATCTTTGTTTTTCGGTATTGTAAACTATTTAAAGTCTGTATTGGAAAAGGAAGTTACGAAGCTGTTTGCAAATACTGCGTTGAGTAATTTAAACCGCAGTGGAAAACCCATTTGGTTCAACATAATCTGGGACTTCAGGTCATTCTTAAATACATACATCTTCAGCTTAAAATAATTAATAACGTTTTTCTCTTATTTTATAGTATCAGTTTGTTGAAATATTGCTGCTGTATTATTGAAGTGTCCTCCAGAGCTGAATGTAGACTATACAGCGTGGTCCATTGATCGTGACCGTGCCAAATATCTCTCGAAATAAGCGTCAAACAAAAAAACTACAAAGAAATAAACTCGACTAGCTTGAAGGGAGAAACCAGATGGCGTTATGGTTGGCCCGCTAGATGGCGCTGCCATAGGTCAAACGGATATCAACTGCGTTTTTTTTTTTAATAGGAACCCACATTTTTTTATTGCATATTCGTGTAGTACGTAAAGAAATATGAATGTTTTAGTAGGACCGCTTTTTTTCGTTTCGTGATAGATGGCGCTGTAATAGTCACAAACATATGGCTCACAATTTTAAACGTACAGTTGGTAACAGGTAGGTTTTTTAAATTAAAATACAGAACGTAGGTACGTTTGAACATTTTATTTCGGTTGTTCCAATGTGATACATGAATCTTTGTGAACTTATCATTTCTGACAACGCATGCTTTTACAGCGTGATTACCTGTAAATACCACAGTAATGCAATAAACGCTCAAAATGATGTCTGTCAACTTCAGTGCATTTGGCAATACGTGTAACGACATTCCTCTCAACAGCGAGTAGTTCACCTTCCGTAATGTTCGCACATGCATTGAAAATGCGCTGACGCGTGTTGTCAGGCGTTGTCGGTGGATCAGGAAAGCAAATATCCTTCAACTTTCCCCACAGAAAGAAATCCGGGGACGTCAGATCTGGTGAACATGCGGGCCATAGTATGGTGCTTGAACGACCAATCCACCTGTCATGAAATACGTTATTCAATACCGCTTCAAACGCTCGCGAGCTATGTGCCAGATATCCACCATGTTGGAACATCGCCATTCTGTCATCTTGTAGTAACATCGGTAGAACATTACTTAGGAAATCAGCGCCGCGCGGGATTAGCCGAGCGGGCTAGGGCGCTGCAGTCATGGATTGCGCCTCATCCCGGCGGAGGTTCGAGTCCTCCCTCAGGCATGGGTATGTGTGTTTGTCCGTAGGATAATTTAGATTAAGTAGTGTCCGGTCACTATCAATGGACCACCCTGTATATAATCTTCCGAATGAGCACATTAAAGGCGACTGAATGTCTAGATGACATCGCACACATTAAATTTTTGTTTTACTACAATAGGAAACAGTTTTACAGTAACGCGGAGTACAGTACGAGCAAGATTTAAGTAGGTACTTTCTGACACCACTGGTCGTCGCCTGCAGCTGTGGTGGAGACTGGGTGCAGGTGGGAAACCTTGCGGAATGCTTGTCTTGTGAGCGAAACGGTTTGCTCAAATAAACAGAGTATAACTGATTCCCTCCAACAAATTTCTTTCATTTAGTTAAAATTAGACTCGACCATAACCAGTAACAGGGTGTATCTTTAACAAAAATTATGGTCAACCATACATTTCCTCGGCACTTCCTCGATTTATACTTTTTTTCCCTTCCATCAGCGTTACAGTAGATATGTTTTTTATTCCTAGGAGAACATCTCAATTTCTACATTGGTTTACCAACTTCACAAACTTCATAGCACTTACCTTATACCGTTATATCACCGTAAATGGAGGAAGCGCTGCTGCTCCCTAAATTATTGATTTCAGTTAAATCCTTTCTGGTAAAATTTTGTGAAATAGTAGGGGCTCGAGGATATAAAATGTAGACTGGCAATGGCAAGGCAAGTGTTTCTGAAGAAAAGAAATTTGTTAACATCGAGTATAGATTTAAGTGTCAGGAAGTCGTTTCTGAAAGTATTTGTATGGAGTGTAGCCATGTATGGAAGTGAAACATGGACGATAAATAGTTTGGGCAAGAAGAAATAGAAGCTTTCGAAATGTGGTGCTAAAGAAGAATGTTGAAGATTAGATGGGTATATCTCATAACTAATGTGAAAGTATTGGATAGAATTGGGGAGAAGAGGAGTTTGTGCCACAGCTTGACTAGAAGAAGGGATCGGTTGGTAGGACATGTTCTGAGGCATCAAGGGACCACCATTTAGTATTGGAGGGCAGCGTAGGGGCTAAAATTCGTAGAGGGAGACCAAGAGATGAATACACTAAGCAGATTCAGTAGGATGTAGGTTGCAGTAGGTACTGGGAGATGAAGAAGCTTGCACAGGATAGAGTAGCACGGAGAGCTGCATCAAACCAGTCCTTGGACTGAAGACACAACAACAACAACAGTAAGGGCTCTGTATCTTCCTTTCACAGCTCATGGACAGCAGTTTATTGATTCTCTTTCCGTCACTGGAAAAAATGACATACCGTCCATGGAGATAAAGTGATCGATTATTTTTATATATTTATGACTTAATTGCGTGAGAATTTCATACTACCTTAACAGGTTTTGACCAGCCAGTGGTCATCTTCAGACTTCATCACCACCTGACTCCTCCGTATCATCCTCCATATAAGCCTACAGAGGTCACCTGTGGTATACGCTCCCGTTCTTCAGCGAGAACCCTTGAGAGTTCTTGGAGAGTCTACTGCAAGGTGACGACAACGAGCACGTCCATCAAACATGTCCTACGCATCTTCGATGGGGTTTTGGCTGGGATTCAACACTGGCAGTCCATTACTTTAATGTCCAGGCTTCGGAAGACATCCCTGGTGACGACCACCACCTGGGCCTTGACATCATCGTAAATGAAATGGAATTCAGTGCCGCCTCCACATGCAATAGTCACCACATGGTCCAACAGGAACTGTTCTATGTACTGTATGGCGGTAAGTCTTCCATGGATAACGACAAGATCAGTACGACTGTCAACATTGATGCCCCCTACACAATCACAGACTCTTCGCCCAACCTGTCGATTTTCTGGACAACATTTGGGAAGTCAGTTGTTCTGACTTTAATAAATGTTATTGGTATTAGACATTATTCCTAAAAATTGCCCAGGTGCGGGTAGGAATCGCGCATTGAGGGTTCCGTACAAACCTAATTATGTACATAGATAGATAATTCATTCCGGGAATCGAGAATTTCGACCAATTTTGAGTGTTATCGACATTGATAATGGCAAGATATCGGTCCCAGGTATCCCGAGATTTACGGGAATGTTTTGATTTCAATAATATAAATCCCGGCGTCAACAAAATATTTTCGCATTCGGAGGATAAAGTGGTTGATTGAAATTTCGGGATCTTCTCACCAAATGTCATTATCCAACTTTCTCCTCCGTATGCCAAAATATTTAGTTGGCGGTGACTTGCATAGGGAGAAATGATCATCATAATAAAGTAAGGGTCCGCAGCTCGTGGTCGTGCGGTAGCGTTCTCGCTTCCCACGCCCGGGTTCCCGGGTTCGATTCCCGGCGGGGTCAGGGATTTTCTCTGTCTCGTGATGACTGGGTGTTGTGTGATGTCCTTAGGTTAGTTAGGTTTAAGTAGTTCTGAGTCTAGGGGACTGATGACCATAGATGTTAAGTCCCATAGTGCTCAGAGCCATTTGAACCACTAAAGTAAGAGAAATCAGAGTTCGCACGGAAAGATATAGATGTTCGCTTTTCCCGCTCGTTGTTTGAGAGCTGAATATCAGAGTATTATTGTGAAAGTGGTTCGGTGAACTGTCGGCTAGGCATTTAAGTGTGATTTGCAGAGTAGCCTTGTAGTTATAGATGTGACATAAAGTCATGCAAGAGACAGGCGACTATTATTATAATGATCAGCAGTTCTGCACTCACGCTGACTGGGTCGCAATGTTAAAGGTCAAACATTAGGCAAGGAATGGATTTTGTTGCTTATATCAAGTTTTTCGAAATTTATCCATAATAAGATATACAGGATCGGTTATTGCACGTTAGATGTGGCATTTCAAGTTGTATGTAAAACAAGTATCTTTGTGCGGAAATCACTCGGTATCTAATGATGGATAAATTCTGAAACGAGTCATATTAGCAATAAATACGGTGAACGGGAAGTACCCTGTAGGTATTGATGAGTGAGTTTGCGAGTATGAAAATATGTGACATAAATGGCCGTATCTTTTGACTCGTCTTAGGAGCTTAAATGTTTTACACTGCCAGTGGGCCGTAGGCCATAGTGTGTGACGTAAATGTCAACTTGATCCGTCTACCCGTTCGTGAGAAAAAGGGCTTTTAACAGACAGACAATAAAGTGATCCTATAAAGGGCTCCGTTTTTAGCGACTGAGGTAGGGAACCCTAGAAAGGGAAGCAAATGTCAAATGAAATACACAAAGAAAGCTGGTAAAGCAAATCTATATCTATATATAAAAGGCTTGTGTGTGCACGTACTGACAGAATTTTCTCCTTGACTACACATGCCACCCACTCGTAGTTGTGATGGTAAATAGCCAGTGGTGTCATACTGATAGTAAGGGAGTTTGGTTGATGTGTCTGGCGGTGGATGAGTGCAGCGAGCAAAAATCCGCGAAATATGGAGCAATGAATACTCTTAGGAAAAGCTATATACTCTGTGACTTATGAGCATGTGTTTATTGTTTCATTCGTCTGACATAATGCGACGCTAGCGCGGTTTCGCCATTCAGACTTCAGTAACGGCGTGTAGTACCAAATACATCAGTTTCTAATTTGTCAGCACGTCTTCGTCAATCACACTTTACCGACTATCAACAAACACACACAGAAAAAAATCAAGGAAGGCTCAAAGATAAAAATACTTGTAGCTAACTAATGAATAATCTAATGGTACACTACAGTGATTTCGGATAAATATTACGCTTTATGTATTCTTCGTGAGTATGATCCTTTTCATATGTCTGCGTAAAAAAAAAATGTTAATGCCAGTGTGGATGGGACAGAGTGAGGGTTGTATATACGAATTATATTCACTAATACTGCAAAGTTCAAGAGTTATAGAGAATATAGCTTTTTATAAGAGAACTAAGTGTTCCATATCGCACATTAGATTGGGGAATCTGCCACCCACAATCACCCACTTCCACCAACCACAGTATGGATGAAACGCGTTGATGACTCTATCACCAGTATATTGCATACAATAAAACAATAAAAACATTTTCACGTATGCGATAAATTTCGTAAGTCATATATTAAGTAGCCTTACCTAAGAGTATTATTGCTCAATATTTCGCAGATTTTTGCCCACCACTCTGACCCACTGCCACGCACCGCGACCAAACTACTTTACCAGCAGGAGAACTGCATTCATAACATCCTTAGTGCGATATACGTCTGTATGCATCTCATATCTGGAACGGTGCTCATGCTTTCTCCCATTCTGACCCGGACAACACCGGGTTTCCCAGTGCGTACTGTATAAGTGAAAAGGTCTTTAGGGAAAGTGGTGGATAATATGAAGCAATTCTAAATAGCGCACGACAACGGCGTTGACGCAGTGGGAACACTGGTTCCCGTGAGATCACTGAAGTTAAGCTCTGTCGGGCGTGGCCAGCACTTGGATGGGTGACCATCCGGGCCGCCATGCGCTGTTGCCATTTTTCGGGATGCATTCAGCCCCCTGATGCCAATTGAGAAGCTGCTCGACCAAATAGTAGCGGCTCCGGTCAAAGAAAACCATCATAACGACCGAGAGAGCGGTGTGCTGACCACACGCCCCTCCTATCCACATCCACAAGTGAGGATGACACGGCGGTCGGATGGTGCCGATGAGCCACTTGTGGCCTGAAGACGCAGTGATATATGGCGCACGAAAGTATGTGTTGGCCGCTCTGACTACGCAAAAAAAAATTGGGACATACTTTACAAAACAAATTTTTTGAAGCAGTGTATCAGATGTAAGTGCAGTGCTCGCATACGATTTCGGATTGATGAGAAGAGCGACGAGTTCAGTAGAATTACTCGTATGTCAGACTGTGTAAGTGTTACTGTTAAAAGAAACTCAGTAATTAACTCTTTGTGGAAGCGTAACTAGCAAAGTGCGGGGTGGAGCAAGCGTCCTCTTGGCAGTAGTTAGCTGGTAATTGGTGTTCCCTCGCGGGGACAGGAGGTTGACAAAGTTGTCAGCGGGCCGTGGCGCAGGACCTAACCGTCTGAGCGACTGATTCCGTTAGGTAAATGGCGGGGGAAATGGAAGGTAATGGGCGGCGGCGGGCTAACAGGAGAAGTGGCGTTTAACTCGCTTTTCCGGCCGCCGGCAGCCAGCTGGGGCCTCTCGCTTCTCGGAAATCCGTTTTCGTGAAACGCTGCGGCTGCGGAAATGGGCAGCTGGTCAGCCGCGACACCGATGTCTCTGCACAGTTCTCTCGCTCAGTTCACACACACCTTACCTTGTTACATTGAGACTCATTAGTAGGATCTCCGCGGGCGCTCTGGCTCAGCATCTGAGCTCTCAGTAATCAGATAAGGTGTATCTACCTAGATCTTTACAAGCCGTGGACGAAGAGGGCGTTTACCGTGGCATGTATTAGTTAAGGAAAACTACGAGAAGCCTAACTTCATGTGGCAGTTTCGGATTTGAACACGGGTCCTCCCAATCATGATGACAGCATCTTGTAAACTGATTTATATTTTTCAGATTGTAAGTATCATAAAGTTTCAAACAAAAGAGTCCACACCAAAAGCGATAAGAAAGGGGGGTCTCAAGCCAAAAGGTCAATGTTGGTTAACGGAACGCTTGGTACGATTAATCGTGTATGTAATAAATGTTTATACAAAACAATGTATTTTGTAATAATTTGATCGGATTTGGAATTAAGATGCAGGCTCGACTTTTTAATGGTAAAAAACTAATGATAGAGCGCTTATTAATTATCGAAGTACCAAAATTCGCATAACATCAATGGCTTACAGATATTAATTTTTCCAAGTCATTGGTTTCATATGCTAAGTACAACCAAGAAATAGTTCTTTACTGTTCTTTCAATGTAATTAGCGCAATATTGGAAATACTTTAACGGAAATAATATTAGGAATTGTTACATGGCAATCCGTATGCAGGAAAAGTACTTGACATTATTACTATTATCAGGTATCTTCAGTCAGGCACAAAGGTTCAACCCTGTGTCTCGAAAAGGTGTGTGGTGGTCTTCAGTCCTGAGACTGGTTTGATGCAGCTCTCCATGCTACTCTGTTCTGTGCAAGCTTCTTCGTCTCCCAGTACTTACTGCAACCTACATCCTTCTGAATCTGCTTAATGTATTCATCTCTTGGTCTCCCTCTACGATTTTTACCCTTCACGCTGCCCTCCAATGCTAAATTTGTGATCCCTTGATGCCTCAGAACATGTCCTACTAACCGGTCCCTTCTTCTTGTCAAGTTGTGCCACAAACTCCTCCCCAATTCTATTCAATGCCTCCTCATTCTTCAGCATTCTTCTGTAGCACCACATTTCAAAAGCTTCTATTCTCTTCTTGTCCAAACTATTTATCGTCCATCTTTCACTTCCATACATTGCTACACTCCATACACTTTCAGAAACGACTTCCTGACACTTAAATCAATACTCGATTTTAACAAATTTCTCTTCTTCAGAAACGCTTTCCTTGCCATTGCCAGTCTACATTTTATATCATCTCTACTTCGACCATCATCAGTTATTTTGCTCCCCAAATAGCAAAACTCCTTTACTACTTTAAGTGTCTCATTTCCTAATGTAATTCCCTCAGCATCACCAAAGTTAATTCGACTACATTCCATTATCCTCGTTTTCATCTTGTCTCCTCCCTTCAAGACACTATCCATTCCGTTTAGCTGCTCTTCCAAGTCCTTTGCTGTCTCTGACAGAATTACAATGTCATCAGCGAATCTCAAAGTTTTTATTTCTTCTCCATGGATTTTAATACCTACTCCGAATTTTTCTTTTGTTTCCTTTACTGCTTGCTCAATATACAGATTGAATAACAGCGGGGAGAGGCTACAACCCTGTCTCACTCCCTTCCCAACCACTGCTTCTCTTTCATGCCCCTCTACTCTTATAACTGCCATCTGCTTTCTGTACAAATTCTTGATATTCATACAAGTGGTTCTCTTTTCTCCAAAGGTCTCTTTAATTTTCCTATAGGCAGTATCTATCTTGCCCCTAGTGAGATAAGCCTGTACATCTTTACATTTCTCCTCTAGCCATCCCTGCGTAGCCATTTTGCACTTCCTGTCGATCTCATTTTTGAGACGTTTGTATTCCTTTTTGCCTGCTTCATTTACTGCATTTTTATATTTTCTCCTTTCATCAATTAAATTCAGTATTTCTTTTGTTACCCAAGGGTTTCTACTAGCCCTCGTCTTTTTACCTACTTGATCCTCTGCTGCCTTCACTACTTCATCCCTCAGAGCTACCCATTCTTCTTGTACTGTATTCCCCCCCCCCCCCCCCTCATTTCTGTCAATTGTTCCTTTATGCTCTCCTTGAAACTCTGCACCGAACTTCACCAATTCCCACTATATCTAACTTTAACTTATCCATTTCTCTTTTTAAATTTTCTAATCTACCTGCCCGATTAAGGGATCTGACATTCCACGCTCCGATCCGCAGAACGCCAGTTTTCTTTCTCCTGATAACGCCGTCCTCTTGAGTAGTCCCTGCCCGGAGATCCGAATGGGGGACTATTTTACCTCCGGAATATTTTGCCCAAGAGGACGCCATCATCATTTAACAATACAGTAAGGCTGCATGCCCTCGGGAAAAATTACGGCTGTAGTTTCGCCTTGCTTTCAGCCGTTCGCAGTACCAGCACAGCAAGGCCGTTTTGTTTAGTGTTACAAGACCAGATCAGTCAATTATCCAGACTGTTGCCCCTGCAAGTACTGAAAAGGCTGCTGCCCCTCTTCAGGAACCACACGTTTGTCTGGCCTTTCAACAGATGCCCCTCCGTTGTGGTTGCACTGGCACTGGCACGCAAGCCTCCCCACCAACGGCAAGGTCCATGGTTCATGGGGGGGCTCGAAAAGGTATGTTATACGAATGGCAGTTAACTTGGTCCCCACCGCCTACTTTGGGGCGTTCCAGCTTTCAAGGTGGTCGGCAAACGGTAGGGATTTTAGAACAATTTTCATTAGGTTTTCGTAAAAGTATTATATGAATCGTTTGGTAAGTAATCATTATTACAGGCTTGAAAATGCTGAAGCTCAGGGTTATAAATTTTATGAAGTTACTTCCCTACTTCAGAAATCACCATTATTATGGAACGGGAGGGCGCTTAGAAAATTTTGCTACTAACAGACATACAGAAGTTGATGGTAGGTGAAAAAGTTCAACACCCCTGTGTTATACGATTTCATTTCATTTAGTGACCACAAAAAACATCACACAGTGACAAAGACACTCAAAACATTTTCTGATGAGCGCGATGTTCAAATACCTCTATGGAAATAATTTATTTTTTTGTACATATTTTGTAATTACGAGATTTTTCTAGTAACTGTCTTAATTAAAACGTTCGATAACGTTACCTTAAGCAATTCTAGACGTCTACAAATGGAAAAAGCACCTTCGGAATGAATAAGCACTGCAGATGTACCGCAGGGATCTGCTTTGGGTCCGTTTCTGTTCTTATTATATGTAAATGATCTTCCACTATACATCAGAAAGCATGAATTGTCAGATTACGCCTAGTGGAATTAGTTCAACTCTTGAAAATGTAAACAATATTTTCTTGTTGATTACTAACTGGTTCTCCATAAATGAACCGTCACTGAATTTAAATAAAACAAACCCAGACCACATGATTAGAAATAATGCACGAGAGAAAAATCTGTAAGTGAAACGGAATAGTATAAATTCTTTGGTGCTCATGTTAATAAGATGCTGAACGGCAAATCACAGTTTACGGATATTCTTAAAGGTCTAAGTTCTTACAACAACCTTGCAGTACATTTACTCTGTTTTTTTCTCCACAAATCCCTACACAGAAAATTGCTAAGAATGGACAGAAATGTAATTCAAAGAGAAATCAATGAAATATCATGCCTTTTTCTAAAATACGTAAATTTAAGACGAAATAAATCACCGGCCGGAGTGGCCAAGCGGTTCTAGGCGCTACAGTCTGGAACCGCGCGACCGCTACTATCGCAGGTTCGAATCCTGCCTCGGGCATGGATGTATGTGATGTCCTTAGGTTGGTTAGGTTTAAGTAGTTCTAGATTCTAGCGGGCTGATGACCTCAGAAGTTGAGTCCCATAGTGCTCAGAGCCATTTGAACCGTTTTGAAATAAATCATATTTAATACAATCTTAAAAATCTGTAAAAAATAAATCAGACAGAAATCAGTTAAATGTTGAGAAAATTCAATTTCAAGCATACACTTCACACTCTTCACGCCCTTACCTTTGTATTTTATGGAAATATATATCTGATTAAGCATTTATAAAGCATTTTTGTCAGTTTACTTAACATATGTCAGGTAAGGTAATTTTGAAACTGTTTTCTAAAATACAGTTAACTTTCTTCCCAATATTTGTATTAACGATTTAAAAATTAGAAGCTTTATATTTCTTACCGTTATCAAGCACAAGAAATTTAGTAAACTGAGACATGTTGATCCAGTTTTAGTTCCTTCTGAAATAAGAAAAGTAATTAATAAGCTTTTTGGTTTATAGCTATGTTATTAAGAATCAGTTCTTTCAAATGAAGTTACTCGCATTAACGGGGGTAGGACGTCAGACGGGCCGACTTCGAGAAGGAGAGGCACCAGAGGACATTTTAATTTGCGCTATCTATAATTTTAAAATTAATTCTTAAACCTTTGTCGGCATGACCAGGAAGGATTCAGGATTCACACTCATAGCAGTGGAAGTTCGAAAACACGAAAAAATAATATATTTTAAATATAAAATTTCATGATTTTTTCACCTACTGTTGGCTGTATTTGTTGCTATAGGTACACTTTTTTTCATAAGTAAGAGAGATTCTCCGATGAATTTTGCACAGCTTACAAACCATACTTACAGGTGTATGAAACTCTAGAATTTATTCAATCTATGGAAAAATGAATGGGCTATTACCTTTTAAACTTTGTGTTTAGAGAACACTCGAATTTTATAGTTAATTACCACAGTTTTTAACAGATTTGGGAAATTCTAGAGTTTCATACACCTGTAAGTGTGGTTTGTATGCTTTGCAAAATTCATCGAAGTATATCTCATACTTATGAAGAAAAGTGTACCTACAGCAACGAATGCAGCCAATATCAAGTGACAAAATGATGAAATTTCACATGTAAAAAAAAAAATTTGTTATGTTTTTGAACTTCCTCTGCTATGAGTGTGAAATCTGAATCCTTCCCGGTCATGCTAACAAAGTTTTATGAATTTATTTGTAAAAGTACAGACAGTGTAAATTAAAATGTCCTGTGGTGCCTCTCCTGCTCCAAGTCGGCCCGTTTCACGTACTACCCCCCTTAAGCATTAAAAATCAGTTCTTTCAAATGAAGTTACTCGCATTAGGCTACTGTGTTCACAGGTGGAAATAAGTTTTAATTTGAAAATTTGTGTCTGTGTAAACGAGCAACATGAAAACACCAAAGTCTATGAAATTAAAACGGAAAGATAATTTGAAAGAACATTAGGAAAAACAAATTTAGTTTGTGAAAACCTGTATCAGTGGAAATGCGCAGCAGTTAGCCAAAGAAGCGTCATTACTAAGGGACGCGCCGTGCAGTTAGCGAACACGCATCGCGGGGGGAGTGGTCACGGTCGCCATCCCGGCGCGTGTTACGTAAAGCCGCCTGCCGACGGCCAAACACGCCCTGGGGGCGCCGCCGGCTTTCACCGGCGTCGTGCGCCGCCGAGTGTGCGTATCGAGTTCGATCCAGTCCCGACACCGGAGCCGCCGCGCTCTGCCCTCGCACCTTGCCTCTGCGGACATTCCCGTTAGGGACATTTATCTCTACTGTCACATACGTGGTGTCTCACAGTTCCTGCCACGCTCTTACGGAGGCTGTAGAGGGCAGTTAATAGTCACAGCTATTTAGAGGGACGTATGTCCACACTCTGAAATTCTGACGGCAGGCAGCCGGATGAAGTACGGGGACCGAATGGTTACCTACAACTTGTACAGAAAGCGCCCTGATGTTATGTGGGTCGAAGACAATGAGAAGGGAGCAGTAGTTGAGAAGGGAGCGATGCAGGGTTGTAGCCTATCCCCCGATGTAATTCTGTCTGCACGATAAGCAAGCAGCAAACGAAACCAATAAGACATTTGGTCGGGGAATTAAATTGCAGGGATAAGAAATAAAACCTTTGAAGTTTGGCGATGACGTTATTATTCTGTCGGAGGTAGCAAAGAATTCGGAAGAGCACCTGAGTGGAGTGGACAATATCTCTAAAAGAGATTATGAGATAAACACCAACAAAAGTAAAACCAGGATAATGGAATGTAATCGAATTTAATCAGGCGGTTCTGAGGGCATTATGTTAGAAAATGATAAATTAAATCCAGTCGTCGAGTTCGGGAACCGCCGCTCGCCATCCGGCGGAAACTCCTCATGGTGCGACGGGTGTGCCAATTCCTTGCCTGTCCTAGCTCCCCTGCGTACCCTACGGTTGCCCGACCGCCTATGGAACGTCTCTTTTTCCAGTCGTCCCAGGGGAACGAGACCATTTGGGATTCGTGCCAAGCATTTGCTAGAGTGCCTTGGGGTGGGGCGTGTGGCACCCCAACTCCAGGGTTTTTAGCCGCCTGCCTCCCTAGTTGCTCCAGAGGCCCAGCGTCCTTTTAGACTTGTCAGAGTACCGGAGGAGCTGCACTCCTGCGTTTGTTTTTACCTCCTTATTTTACGATATTTTAAACCAGCATCCCGACCAGGTACCAGTATTTACGGATGGCTCTAAATAGGGGGACTCTGTTGGTTGTCCTGTTGTTTTCCCTGATTGAGTCGTCAAGTTACGGCTTCCTGCGGCGTTTACCATCTTTGATGCCGAATTGTTTGCGATCTTGCGGGCATTGGAGCAGATGAGATGTGTTCCCAGTCTTAAGTTTCTCATCTGTTCTGACTCCCCGAGTAGCCTTCAGACCATACAACACGTGTACATTTTCTCTGCCTCGTGATGACTGGGTGTTGTGTGATGTCCTTAGGTTAGTTAGGTTTAAGTAGTTCTAAGTTCCAGGGGACTGATGACCATAGATGTTAAGTCCCATAGTGCTCAGAGCCATTTTTGAACACTTGTACCCAGTGGATACGGTCGTCCAGAACATCCATGATGTCCTACTCCACCTGCAACGGCAAGGGAAGGAGGTTTCTTTTTGCTGGGTGCCGGGGCACGTGGGTATTAGGGGAAACGAACTGGCGGATGTGGCTGCCAAAGATGCATGTTCCCACCCTCACGTTGTTGAATATGCCGTCCCCCTCCATGCTGTTACCTCCCTTTTGCGTTTTCGTGTTATGCGTCAATGGGAAGAGGAGTGGCTGACAGTTGGTGAAAATAAGCTGCGTTTGGTCAAGGCCACCACGCGGCCATGGCGTACGTCCTACCAGTCATGCAGGCGGCATGAGGTTCTCCTCACTCGCCTCTGTATCGGGCACAGTCCCTTAACGCATGGTTTTTTACTCCTGCGGGAGGACCCCCAGATCTGCAGTGCTTGTGGCGTGCCGATTACTGTCCGCCACATTTTACTTGACTGTCTTTTATTCTCTGACCAGAGGGTGGTGGTTTCCTTGCCACCGGATTTGCCCTCTATTTTGCAAGACGACGCAACTACTGTGGTTAAGGTCTTACGGTTTTGTGTCCTGTCCAATTTGTCACCTCGGATTTTAGGGAGAGGATTTTAATTTGCTGCTGGCTGACTGGCTCACCCAGGTTTTAGGTAAGAGGTCCGCCAGTCACGATAACCTACTTGTTTCACTTCGATTTCTGTCCTCTTTTCTTTGTGTTTCCTTTCCTTTTTTAGTGCGTTTCTTCTCCTCGTGTTTTGCCTCTGTATGTGAGGATTTGGAACTGCGTCAGGTCTGTGTCTTTTAGCCGTTCTCCTTGTTCGCTGTCCGTCTTCGTCCCTTCACCGCATGTGTTCCTGTTTCTATGCGTTTGGGCGCTGACGACCATGCTGTTTAGCGCCCGAAAACCTCAAACCACACACACACACACACACACACACACACACACACACACACACACACACACACAGTTCGACTATTTGGGCAGAAATATAATTGATCAGACTGGCAAAAGTAAGAAAATCGTTACTGAACAGACTGGCAACAACAAGAAAATCGTTACTGAACTGGAGAAATTTGCTAACGTCGAATATAAATTTCTATGTTACCCTTTTCGGAGAGATTTGTCTGGACTGTAGCCTTCTGTGGGAATGGAAGATGGTTCAAATGGCTCTGAGCACTATGCGACTTAACTTCTGTGGTCATCAGTCGTCTAGAACTTAGAACTAATTAAACCTAACTAACCTCAGGACATCACACACATCCATGCCCGAGGCAGGATTCGAACCTGCGACCATAGCGGTCGCTCGGTTCCAGACTGCAGCGCCTAGAACCGCACGGCCACTCCGGCCGGCTGGGAATGGAAGATAAGCACTTCACACAACAAGAGAATAAAAGATGGGTTAGTACAGAAGGATGTTCATAACTATATGGGTAGTTCGTTAATTAATGTAGAGGTACCAAAAAATTCGAAAAGGAAATTACTGCCCAACATGACTAAAAGAAGGGATCGGTTGATAGAACACATTCATGGATCAAGGAATCGTCAGATCTGTGATGGAGGTTAGTGTGTGTGTGTGTGTGTGTGTGTGTGTGTGTGTGTGTGTGTGTGTGTGTAGGGGGGGTGTTAAATTTAGGGGGGAAACCAAGTCATGGAAGCAGTTAACAGGTTCAGAAATGATGTAGGTTGAGTGGGTATGGATATATGAGCAGATGTGCACGAGACAGGCTAGCGTGGAAGCAGCGTCTAACTACTCTTACTCTTCGGACTGAATACAGTAACAGCGACGACAGCATACCCACTAACAGCTATTTCCATATTACAGGAAAAAAATCAAATAACATTTTTTTAACCTCAGTACCGGTGTTCCTTTCTTATTTCTTGTTTCATGGATGGACCACGTACATTGAGTACTTACCTGATGTCGCCTGTTTTCAGACTGGCTCGCCGATTCGATCTACACACGTCATTCTGGAAATTTTCCTTTTCCTCGCATAGTCATGAAGAAGCATCCACAACTGCAGTCTACATACTGAAAACGAATTGCAGTGTCCGTGTGTGCTCGCGCGCGCGCGCATGTTCGCTATGGGTCAGAAATACGCCATTGTACGCAAAGTCAACATCATTTGGCGGAACTGGATCAACTTCCAAAAACTTCTATAATTGGTAAATAGTTACTAGATGCATGTCGCTAGACTCTCTTAAGGTGCGTTTACACTAAGTGAGACTGCTCCGTAAGACAGCTGTCTAGCCTTTTCTTATACACAGAGCGATACATTGCTCGAAACAGGAAGGGAAATGGTGGGCCGCGAATTTGGCAGAGAACCATGCCGCCGCGCCCTGTCGTATCTCCAGCTGCTGCAACCACGTTTGTTCTCGTGAGAATGTCGTGTTTGAAAAAGGAAATGAAACTAGTTCGCCGCTGGTGGAGTAGAGAGTTCTTCTGTCGGCGATGGCAATACGGGAGACAGATCACGAAGGAAATTGTGCGGAACCCTTCGAAGTTACCATCAGGAACTTCATCCGTATGACTTGGCCACTGATTGGTCCGAAAACAGAAAAAAAAAAGCTGAAGGAAGCAATATCTGTTCGAGGAAGTTTGGCTGTGACGCTTTGATTCCTTGCGAAAAATGATTTATACGTATGTTTACAGCACCCCTGTAAAATTTCGGAGTACGATATCGGGAACTATCTCTGTATTTTGCCATGATTCAGCGTCTCGTGCGCAAGAAGGAACGACGTTTACACTACGCGAAAGAAGAGAAGCGAGACACTTACTTGGTATCCCCCTAAAGCCTACAGGGGGCTCATTGCGAAGCAGCCTCGCGCAGCATGGTTCGCAGGACTGGCATCATGGAAGTGGTGCACAAGGCTGTTTCGTCTAGTGCAGTGGTTCACAACCTTTCTGAGACTATTACCCCCTGAGTTCAGTCAGGTATTGGCTACTACCCACCACCCTGCCCTCACTAACAACAACATTAGCGCCTAACTAAACTTTACAATGAAAACGCTGTTATTGTTTAAATGATGGAAGATAAATGATATTTATTTTTCGTAAGTCTCTTATTAAACCCTGAAATAATGCGACAATGAGACAATTGGTACCGCTTAATTCTAACAATATTTTATTTACTTTTAAAAAAAGATTAAGTAATTCTCGATACATCGCGAGTGCTGCCTACAACTCCTCCTCACGAAAGAAAGCTAATTATCCACATTGATGGTAGATACTTATTACAACACGTGCTTCCTCTGCGCTACACGTCTCCGTAGTGACCTTTGCTTCACTCGCACCCCGCAACCCCATTTTAAAATCAACCGAGCCAAAAGGTATACACTGTATCTGCTGCTTGTGTGCCACTGAATTCTTGGGCTCCTTACCCCTGAATTGGTAGAAATTGGAAGACTTTAGGCTGCCAATGCTTTACGTCTGACCACTGCCGCACAGCAGTGTAGCAGCCATTACATAATTGCAGTTGTGTTGTGGTCTTAGATTGTTTATTGTACCGAAGTGAGTATGAAGCAGTTTCTTGTCCATTGTGGGAACTACATACAAATCGGAGAAGGCATTTTCATTGGATATTTAAGCATAAATGTAACAATTTTACTGTCACAGATGGATGATACAAAGTATATTTACAAATGGTGCACTACGTGAGGAACAAGTAAGATGATGTTCATACATTCGTTTCAGAAGTTGTAATCTGCACCACATTGTCTCACACGTTAATGCTTGCATTTGAAATAAAAAAATGTTATTATTGGTAACTTATCAGTATTACAGTTTTACCAAATAATGATGCTGAAAACAATAATGATCTTTTGAAAATAGTTCAGTTTCAAGACCCAAATACTCTTGAACTTTTTTTTTTTACACTCTGACAAAATTTCATTTTACCCTTCAGGGGATACCACCAGGTTGGGAACCACTGGTCTAGTGAAAACGTATCTTTAGATCCGGGAAACAATGTTGAGCAGTTACTCGTCCTGCTTCACTAATATTGTCTCTATAGCAATATGAATGCTACTCAGAAAATTTCACAGATCCGGCCACTGCATCAAAAGATGAACCATGTGGCGTCTCCTCGCAGTTGGCGCCGAATGCTAGTGGTGCCCCACAACTACCTTGGATGGTAAATGGTTCTCTCAGCAAAAACTGACACGAGAATTAAGTCTTTGTATGAGATGAAACAGTTTGGGTTCCTGGAAACATCACAGTTTATTCATTTCAATTGAACTTCGCCACATACACTCTTTTAGACCATAGTCTCCTGTAGCTGTTGATGAAGAACATCCTCTTGCATTTGATCTTTCGCCGTATGGCCTCACGCTTATCTGAGCTACACGCTCCTCCTGAACATTTAAGCTGTAAGTCCGCCAGTACGCCTGATGATATCACGTTGTGGTCGAACAAAACGTTTGTACATAGATCAAGTCTCTGACCCACAATTACGTCACGTGACAAAGACACTACCTAGAGTTAAGACTTCTTTTCTGAAGTGCGAGGGAGAGATACCGATGATGAATGGATGGTAACGGACAGTGACCTATGACGTACTGAAACCATTCTGACAACACGTACTGCCAGCTTACTCCGGACCTGTGGTGCTTGAAAATAACTGTACCGTATCCAGTGCAACATGTAATCGAGATTGCGTCAGGGCCTGTTGCCTTGTACACTCTACTGCTAATGCCTTATGAATTCCATGTACCCTACTATGTAAACAAAATTATTTACAAGACGTGCAAAAAGTGACTCAATCTTATGGAAGAATGTTTCTTTTTTGTTGCAGGTATGGTCCTCGTTTTATTGATGGAAGAATGGGTTACATATTACGGCAGAGGACTTATATTCCCACAAAGTAAGTTAGATGCACGAGTTATGCTGAGAGTCTGAATGTCGTCAGAGAGAAGTACGTTAAGAATGTGCCAACTAGATCCACAAACAGACAACTGTGAGACAAGGTGCAGAAGAAGTGAAACATGGGAGATTCAGCCAAATGTGGTTGACTTAAAGTGCTTACACCAGAAAAGTTGGTCGACGTGGCAGCTAGATGGCAGTGCCTAAAACGTTATTACTCCTATGCAATGGACAGAGTTCATGCTATTCCTCAGTTGTTAAAGTAAGAGCAAAGGAAAACGTGTAATTTTCTGTGGGAGGCTAATGCCATCTTTCAAGCTAGATGGGGAAGAGCTCGATCATTTATTTTGGGTGGAAGAGGGATGACTTCACGTTGACAGTCGCGTAAATGCACTAAATTGTACGTCAGCTGTACTTTCGCTCTTTGAAAGCACAAGTGTGTTTCGTGTGCGATGTCACACAGGCGGTTATCACCATATTCTTTCATGCTACATTGGACACTGAACCCTACATACAAACCATATATGGTGTACATGGTTTCAACAGGACAATTCCACGGTTCATACAGTCAACAACTCCTTGACTTTCTTGGATAAGTGTTTTCACGGAGAAGCGATTTCGAAGGGATTCTAAACAAGCCCATTTTCTTCAACAACTAACCTGCGGAAAAAAGAAGACTTTAGGTGTATGTAAACATTGCGGCGCAAACCACATCTTCCTGTCAATCGACACTCCTGAAATATACGCGATCAAAGCGGTACAGATAATTTTGGAACACCGTGTAGAGACCCTAGCGACCCGCCCTAGCTTTGCACTGGTAGCCGCAACTATCTACGGCTGGACGCCTTGTCGAGCGTAGCGTAATAAATGATACACAAACTTTCCCCGTGAATCAATCTACTAGTGTATTAAAACCCCCACAATAGTTCCACAGATTAGCCTTCATATACAGGCAGAAAAACGCGGCGGGGGACTAAATTAGTAACATTTATAGATATGTGTAGTTTCTGGCCAAGCTAAGCTTTCCTCTGAGGTAGGGGAGGCTGTTCAGTGCTTTTCCTGCCAGGTACCGCCTCTCATGTAGCTGGCCATCTCGTACCTCCTATCATTGCCGTGAGACGTCACTCCGAGCCGAGCGCCAATTAAATGTGGAAGAGATTTATTACGCACTCATCATTACTTAGCGGTAATAAAACAAACCTTCCTTGATAATCAGTCCATCTATTAGTCGAAACCGTACGGAATCCCTATAATAGACCCTGATATTACACTGACCACACACAGGAACCGCTGCCTTGGGGTCATGTAATATGTATAGACACAGATATAATCATTAGCACGTAGATGCCAGTTGTGGGTTGATACAGCTGGACGACATTTTCAGCGTTATCTAAAAACAATATTCGTCACACGGTGGTGTGAACATCGTCTCTGAACATCAGTAGTGTCAAAGCCTTCAAGGACCCCTAGTGGGGAAGCGGCACAGCTGTGACAGTTTTGTCTTTTAAAATAAGTGTTTCTTTTCCTCGTGTCCAGAGACTCTACAGTATTGTATACATACTTTTTGTACACCCTACATATGTGTCGTAATGAATACAGTTAATGATAGGATCGAACTCCCGTGTATAAAACAGTTTCAAATGTCAGAATATTTTACAAATGAGTTAACGTCTTAAGCTCGTTTTTCAAGAATGTGAATATTTATGGCATCATATCTCCGCAATTACGCGTCGCATAATGATATAATTTTGAATTACAAACCGTGATATATGTGGATACCGTGTTGCGAATAGAGTCAGCAGTAAAGAAGTAATAAATTAAAACATCATGCCTGATGATGAGGCTAGAGTACGGTACGAGAACATCGGAGACACAGTAAGCGATAAACTTTTTTCCTTTCATCATTTCGGGGTTGTTGTTACCGAGATAAAGTTTCGTAAGGGATTGAAATTTTGTGTAAAGGTTGTTGGAAGTCGCTAAGTGCTCTCGTCATTAAATGTTGAATGAATATACGGGGAGGGGGGGGGGGTAGTTTGCACTTAGTGAGCTACGCTGCCTCAAGATGTACGAGTACACATCGTTGTAATACGTGTCGTACTGTGTTAAACCTTTGACATAGGACTTTCTCTTAACGAGTAGGTTGTCACAGCATGTTAAATTTCTAAATTCTGTTAGCGATTAGGTGAAATATTGAAAATCATATTTTTGCTGCCCTGCAAGCCGTTAGGTAGGCAATTTGCAACTAGGATCGTTAACTGCGAATCGTGAACCATAATCCATGAACTGGGTTCTTGCTAATACAGATGTGAGTAATGACATCCAGCAGAAATGTGTGGCAGCATTACAAGCATAAAAAATGTGGAGAAGTCGACTGGTAAAAAAAAAGCGAGAAATAATAGTGTAAGATTAGCAGCCGTAGACCGTGATGAATTAGCTATGGGAGTTTTCCGATTCTGACCTCCGTTTTTCCACATCTGCGTTAAGCAATGCCATCTTAATTTTAAACGAATAGGAGTTTGTTGTCGTCTTGGTTTCTCATCCGTTGCAGTTAAAAAATATATGCACGACTGTGCAACTAAAACTAAGAATACCAAAAGGTTTGACACAAAATTCACTGATTTAGACATGCAGTTCACCGAGTTCGGCAGACCCATCTGCTACCTTCAGAATTTCAAAGAGAGTATTCCAGTAAACATTGTCAAAAGCTTTGTCTAAGTCTACAAATGTTATAAACGTAGGTTTGCCTTCCCTTTACCTATGTTGTGAGAGAAGTCGCAGGGTCAGATTTGCCTCGCGTGTTCCTGCATGTTACCGGAATCCAAATCTTTCCCGAGATGGGCTTCTACCAGTTTTTCCATTCTTATGTGAAGAATTCAGCAACCACGAATTATTAAACTGATAGTTCGGTAATTTTCACACCTGTCAGCTGCTGCTTTCTTTCGAATTGGAATTACTATGTTCTTCTTGAAGTCTGGTGGTATTTAGCCTGTCTCATATATCTTGCATACCTGATGGAATAGTTTCGTCATGGCTGGCTCTCCCAAGGCTGTCAGAAGTTCTGACGGAATGTCTTCTATTCCAGGGCCCCTTGTTTCGACCTACGTCAAATTCTTCAAAATGGTTCAAATGGCTCTGAGCACTATGGGACTTAACTTCTAAGGTCATCAGTCCCCTAGAACTTAGAACTACTTAAACCTAACTAACCTAAGGACATCACACACATCCATGCCCGAGGCAGGATTCGAACCTGCGACCGCAGCGGCCATGCGGTTCCAGACTGCAGCGCCTTTAACCGCTTGGCCACACCGGCCGGCCTCAAATTCTTCTCGCAGCATCATATCTCCCATCTCATCTGCATCTACGACTTCTTCCCTTTGTATAACACTGCCTTCAAGTATGTCTCCCTTGTACAGATCCAGTATAATATCCGATCATAATACGCTGCTGGCCATTAAAATTGCTACACCAAGAAGGAATGCAGATGATAAACGGGTATTCATTGGATAAATATATTATACTAGAACTGGCATGTGATTACATTTTCACGCAATGTGGGTGCATAGGTCCTGAGGAATCAGTACCCAGAACAACCGCCTCTGGCCGTAATAACGGCCTTGATACGCCTGGGCATTGAGTCAAACAGAGCTTGGATGGCGTGTAAAGGTACAGCTGCCAATGCAGCTTCAACACGATACTACAGTTCATCACGAGTAGTGACTGGTGTATTGTGACTAGCCAGTTGCTCGTCCACCATTGACCAGACGTTTTCAGTTGGTGAGAGATCTGGAGAATGTGCTGGCCAGGGCAGCATTCGAACATTTTCTGTGTCCAGAAAGGCCCGTACAGGACCTGCAACATTGGGCAGTGCATTATCCTGCTGAAATGTAGGGTTCCGCAGGGATCGAATGAAGGGTAGAGCCACGGGTCGTAACACATCTGAAATGTTACGTCCACTGTTCAAAGTGCCGTCAATGCGAACAAGAGGTGACCGAGACGTGTAACCAATGGCACCCCATACCATCACGCCGGGTGATACGCCAGTATGGCGATGACGAATACACGCTTCAAAAAAATGGTTCAAATGGCTCTGAGCACTATTGGACTTAAAATTTGTGGTCATCAGTCCCCTAGAACTTAGAACTACTTAAACCTAACTAACCTAAGGACATCACACACATCCATGCCCGAGGCAGGATTCGAACCTGTGACCGTAGCAGTCGCGCGGTTCCGGACTGAGCGCCTAGAACCGCTAGACCACCGCGGCCGGCAATACACGCTTCCAGTGCCTGTTCACCGCGATGTCGCCAAACACGGATGCAACCATCATGATGCTGTAAACAGAACCTGGATTCGTCCGAAAAAATGACATTTTGCCATTCGTGCACCCGGGTTCGTCGTTGAGTACACCATCGCAGGCGCTCCTGTCTGTGATGCAGCGTCAAGGGTAACCGCAGCCATGGTCTTCGAGCTGATAGTCCATGCTCCTGCAAACGTCATCGAACCGTTCGTGCAGATGGTTGTTGTCTTGCCAATGTCCCCATCTGCTGACTCAGGAATCGAGACGTGGCTGCACGATCCGTTACAACCATGGGATAAGATCTCTCGACTGCTAGTGATACGAGGCCGCTGGGATCCAGCACGGCGTTCCGTATTACCCTCCTGAACCCACCGATTCCGAGTCATTGGATCTCGACCAACGCGAGCAGCAATGTCGCGATACGATAAACCGCAATCGCGTTAGGCTACATTCCGACCTTTATCAAAGTCGGCAACGTGATAGTACGCATTTCTCCTCCTTACACGAGGCAGCACAACAACGTTTCACCAGGCAACGCCGGTCAACTGCTGTTTGTGTATGAGAAATCGGTTGGAAACTTTCCTCATGTCAGCACGTTGTCGGTGTCGCCAGCGGCGCCAGCCTTGTGTGAATGAATGCTCTGAAAAGGTAATCACAGCATCTTCTTCCTGTCGGTTAAATTTCGCGTCTGTAGCACGTAATCTTCATGGTGTAGCAATTTTAATGACCAGTAGTGTATGTGAAAGTAACGTATAATTTGTGTGTTTACTTGAAAATAGGGCTGAGGTCAACATCTGATGCGTGTTTTCAAATCGCGCGTTTAGACGTCGAACCTTGAATTATAACCGATCATATGAAAGCGCGTTAACGCATCGCGGGGAAAATCTCTTATTCATTTTCTCATAATGGTGCGTTCCTGAACTACCCATCTAAAGCCTCTCTCTGCGCCAATACGTTACACATTACGGGTGGGGCCTTCCTGTTAAGAAGGGCTGTGTGAGTGCGGGCTGGAGGTCTGGTTTCTCGCCGTGGCGCGGTAGCAGCTGTCGCCTCTCGCCTGGCCTCCCTCTCATAAAGAGGAAGAACCCGAGCCAGAGCGGCAGCTAGGCGACAGATGGCGGGGGCCTGCTCCGCTGCCGTAACGGCGCAACTTCTTACTGCCGCCGTGTTCCCCCCCAGGCCCAAAAGCAGACGCCGAAATTGCCTGCCGCCACCGCCGTCTGCAATTTTCAGCACCAGTCCCGGTGCCGCAGGACAAGCATGCGGTGCGACCGCACCACCACCACGACCAGCAGCAGCGCTAGGACGTGTCACTCGTCTTCAGCTACTAAAGCTCTATCAATAACCGCACCCCCTATTCTTTAAAGAATCGAACTATCATGTATAAAACAGCTTCAAACGTGTGATGGCTTTACAAATGAGTTACTTCGTTGAATATTTCACGTAAATCATGTAAAACCTGTGTGGTTCAAGACTCAAAACCCTAATGATGTGGGTTTTGTTAGTTTCGGGTTTTGTGTTTACTAGCCTTTTAACCGCAGCTTCCCCCACGTATGCATTCGACACATACAGGGTGGCAGTTACTGAACTATATGAAAAAAACGTAAATTAGTTACAAACGACGGCATGCACACACTTTATTTAACGTGTACACGTCACTACAGAAATTCGGATTTAGGTTATGACAGGTTCGATATGCCTGCCACCTTTGGTGATGATGTGGCGCAGACGAATAGCGAAATTCTGCATGACCCGCTGAAGTATCGGAACATCGATGCTGTCGATGACCTCCTGAATGGCTGTTTTCAGCTCGGCAATGATTTTGGGGTTATTGCTCCACACCTTGTCTTTAATATAGCCCCACAAGAAGGAGTCGCCTGTGTTCAGATCGGAAGAATATGGCGGCCCATGCCATTGGCCTCTGGGTACCCCGGAGCCAGAATGCTGTCCACAGAGTGCTCCTCCAGGACATCAAACACTCTCCTGCACCGATGGGGTCGAGCTTCGTCTTGCATGAATCACATCTTCTCAAAATCAGGGTCACTTTGGATAATGGGGATGAAATTATCTTCCAAAATCTTCACACATCGTTCGGTAGTCAGTGTGCCATCAAGGAATATCGCACCAATTATTCCGTGACTGGACATTGGACACCACACAGTCACCCACTGAGGATGAAGAGACTTCTCGGTCGTGAAATGCGGATTCTCAGTCCCCCAAGTGCGCCAATTTTGCTTATTGATGAACCCACCCAAATGAAAGAGGCCTTGTACCTAAAACAAACCACGCATCTGCATACTAATTCCCATGATGTGCCGCGGCCAACTGTGCAGTTTGAACATCCTAACGCAAACCGTTCAGTAGTTATGTCGATTGTATTTCATATAGTTCAATAATTCTCATCCTGTATATTGAGAACACGTTCTCCCCCTCCCCCTCCTCTGTCTGTCTCTTCAACTCCTCCTCCCTTCCCTCTTTGTCCATTTCCACCACCCTTTCTCTCTGACCCTATATTTCTCCCCTCTTTCTCTGACGAAATCCTCCGCTTCCTTTCTCTTTCCAAGTCTCCATGCCCTCTTCCTTTTACACCTGCTCACTGCTCCTCTACATCTTCCTCGTGCCTCGTGCATCTCCTGCTCCTCCCCTGTCTTTGTTCACTTCATCCTCCCCCTCTCTCTGTCCTCCCCTTTACCCATCTCAGTCTTTCTCCAGCCATTCTTATCAGTACATATTGCCCATGCAAGACTGTTCAACAAAGCAGCCTGATACTCCAAAATAAATGTGGGGTGAATAAAAGTGGCTCGGATGTGTGGGTACAACTGCACTTGAATTTGAGGCAGCACTAACGGAGGAGGAAAAGACCTTACATTTACTTACAGTAGGATGTAGGAACTGCCTGTAGAACTGACGAAACCTTGGAGCACATGTATACAATCTGCACACCTGACAGAGTTGTTCACAGAGTTCAGTCTGTTTGCAACTCTAATTGACCACCTAGGTCACCTGATCTGTCATTGTGTGTGGGAAGCCCAAAATGAATGGTGTATCACAACAACCATCATAGTCTTCAAGAACTGCAGCAGAACATTTCGTATGAGATAGCAGCAGTTGCAGCAGTCCACCTTTAATCCACCTTCACAAACTTGCTGTCAAGTGCCTATAAGTGCCAAGAGATGAATGTTGTTTATTTTTAACATCTGCTGTGGTCAGGTTAGTACTGTTTATCCTTTCCTCTGCTGTGTTTCTTTGTACCCTGAAACTCTGTTCTCTGGACCACTTTTGTTTGGCCCACCCTGTACTACTACTACTACTACTACTACTTGTCTGTCATGCAGAGCAGGTTACACATCAGGGGCTTGCAAATATTTGGTTTGCCCCTGACATTCAGGTCGCTATGCAAAGCAGGCGAATAGAACTCTAACACAACACCCCTATTATGGAGTGCAGCATACTTGTCAGGGCTCAGAAAATTGTTTCTTGCTCCCAACATGTAGGCTGCCCTGCCAAGCTGTTTGATTTGGCAGGCTGTTACTGTTCTACATAACAAGCCTGTATGCCAGGGGCTGGAAAAACACATTTTTGCCCATACCTCTGCTCCTATTGGAGCTAAGTAGTTATAAACCGCACACTGCTTTATATATACAGCATTTATTGAAAAACAATAGAAACTGAAGTGCAACTAAACTCATAAATTGGATAATTTTACAAAATAAAAAGAACTAAAACACTATATCTACACAGTAATATGTAATTTTTTATACCATTTGGGGTTGCCTCTGTTACTTCAAAGAAATCTTCTAGATTTCCAGGATAAGCTCGTCTGCTACAGCTTGTTACAATGTGTGTGATGATCAGATGTTTTCTGTCACTGTCACATGGGGTAGAAGATGAAGCCTTTTCCCATTGGTGGAGGCTTTCTGCACTGATGCGACGGTCTGAACGAATCCTCTTAACCCTCTTCGAAGCATGTTGCTGTAATTCCATGCTGGCTCTTATGAGGGTCTGATTACCTCATGGGCAATTTCTGTTCCACATTTCTGACCACTTCCTGGTCATGTTAAAATGCACTGCTTGCAGCGATTCTGCCATTATGATAGGTGACTGGATTTTAATCAGCTCATTCTAAGTGCAGGTACATTATAGTCTTTTGGGAGTTGCGGAATTTTAATTAATTTCTCATATTCTTTGAGCACAGTGTCCTAAGGAGGAATATTGTAGTGTTGTAGCTCCTGTGTCCCATGAGGTACCACTCAGCTTCTGTGTCAAGCTACTGCACAGTATGAGCTTTGCTGCAATGTTTTCTATGCATTTCTTGAATGACAAGATTCTGTCAAGAGTTACTCATAAATATTTTCCAAACTCTTGGTGGTTGAGGACTTGACCATTGAAGGTGACATTTAGCTTTACGCTGATCATTCTGTTGTGAAGATGAAAGAAGCCAACTCCAGTATTCGTTGGATTTTCCAAACTCTTGGTGGTTGAGGACTTGACCATTGAAGGTGACATTTAGCTTTACGCTGATCATTCTGTTGTGAAGATGAAAGAAGCCAACTCCAGTATTCGTTGGATTTGGTGTTAATCTCCAGGTTTTGAAGTATTCATGCATTGTATCTCTTCTTCCAAAGCCAAGTCACCTGCTTAGACAAACTTCCTCCCGTCTGTTTCAGGGAGATAGGATGTATTTATGTTGAACAGAATTATTGCCAAAGCCAAACCCTGGGTAAGGCTATCATTAACTGTCTTCTGTCTGCTTAATACATTACCAAGGACCACTAGGAAATATCTCTCAGGTAACATGTAGTTTATGAGCGTAATCATGGTTTGTCAGTGTGGAACACCTGCGAGTCGGTACAGGAGCCCTCATTTCCACACTGTATCACAATCAGCTATAAGACCAACAAAAGCCTGTGAAGTTTAAATTTGTTGTTGGGACCCAGCTTCCATGGCGGCAGATGAGTCTAGTCTGGGTAATTTGCTCTTCGTTTTAAGAAAACCTTTTCACCCATTTCAAAGTGTATGACGTCATAACTACATGTCCTACAACGATATAATTTTGCAGGTACATTCAGTGGCATATATAGATATTGTCCGCAAAATGTGTTGCGAATAGAGTTAGTAGTAAAGACGTAATAAATTAAAACATCTTGCCTAATGTGACAATTCCACTGTGTGAACAGCGGAAGTGTAGGAAACGATAAAATTATTTCGTTTCATCATTGTGTGGGAGATGTCAGCGAGAAAATGTTTGGTAAAGGCATGATGTATATGTAAAGTTAGTCGGAAGTTACTAAACGCTCTCATTCACAAGTATAGAGCGTCTCCTTTGTAACCGATTTGGTCCTTACGCCAGGGAGCACTGCGTTTCGGCGGTGGGCTCGCTTTTCGATTTCGAGATTGACATCTACCTATCTTCCGTTGTTTAGTTTACAAACAGCTGGCCAGCAGATTGTCAGATTCGCGTTGTATGAATAATACGTGAAATTACAAGCACTTTTATGCAGTGGATTAAAATGTATGTTATTTTACGTCAAAACCATTTTTAGCACGTAAAATTTTAAAATACATTTTACAAAGGAGACACCATATGTAGGAATCAGTTATATCCGGTCGTTGAAATTAAAGTGCAGCTACTCACGAAAATAAGTATCATTTGACAGCGAAACTTGGAAGGTATGCTAATGCGTTAAGGCGGCATGGATTTATGCTGGAAAAAATTAGTTCCAGTTTTGGCCACCAGTTGCAAATCCGGCGCTGTACAGCATCTCGCCGACCTCTCGTGTGCTCATATTGAACAGCTTGTGTATGTGGCAGTTAATTATAAAATCAATATAATGCCCTTCTCACTTGTTCGACCTTTTCTTCCCACGTGCCGTTCCTAATCCATTATATATGAAACATTTCTACACGTCTTTCTTAGCGTCAGATTTGCATCTGGTGGCCAAAATTGTAACTAATTTTTTACAGTGTATATCCACGACTCGCAGGCATTTGAAACACATTCAAACTATTTCACGATTTACACTAGGCGCAGACAGCTGGGATACACTAATTCCGTCCCTGGGGGTATGGGGTGGCGGCAGGAAGGGCATCCGGCCACCCCTTACAATTAACCATGCCAAATCCGTACTTAACCCTGCGCACAATGCGGGATACAGGCGGTAGCAAAAGAAATCCGTTCTGCATTAATGCATTAGAATATCTACCAATCTTCAATTGATGCGAGGCTCGGATAATTCATTGCGATATTATTCTAGTTTGCAATATCCTTGTAAAAAAGATCTACGGATGAATAAAGCTACTACTGCTCCATGTCCCGGGTCAGGAGTCCTACATTTCCGTGCCGCGGGGGTCCGCTCCCCCCTCGCCGCTGCGCGGAGCAATTGCTCCAGCGATGCCATCGGCCGCGGATCCATCCCGCTGTGCGCCGGTTCCAGCTCCGGCTGTGCAAATAGCCACGACCCAGTAGTTCCCGTCCGCGTCCGGCAATAAAGTGAGATTAATTATAACTGAAACTCCGTTAATTGAGTTTCGCAGCGCTCTCGTCGCCAGTCTGCCAGCCAGTTTATTGCGTCACTAGAGTTGCTCTCTTGTGTGACGTTGGCAAAGGGTTGTGTGGAGGGGTGTGGGGAGGGGATACCCAGTGGCGCGTGAGTATTAGGTTTTGGCGTCACAGCGGCAATCGTTTTTTCTGTAGTCATTCTATTGTCTTAACGGTTCACATTGGAGTCAGATGGTAGGCACGAGGAACATAATCACTCCTTGTGCTCTTTGAAGTGAAAACCGGAACACCATTTGAGGCTCACTTTCGCTGGAAGCTACAAGCTCGCAACTACTTTAGTGTGAAAAACTTAAGGACGAAAGTAACTTTCGATGATGTGCCACTGCCAAGTAACACTGCTCGATGAAACTTGACTGTACACTATGTGATCAAAAGTATCCGGACCCCCCCAAAAACATACGTTTTTCATATTAGGTGCATTGTGGTGCTACCTACTGCCAGGTATTCCATATCAGCGACCTCAGTAGTCATTACACATCGTGAGAGAGCAGAATGGGGCGCTCCGTGGAACTCAAGGCCTTCGAACGTGCTCTGGTGATTGGTGACACTTGTGTCATACGTCTGCACGCGGGATTTCCACAGTCCTAAACATCCTATGTGCACTGTTTCTGATGTGATAATGAAGTGGAAACTGAAAGGACACGTACACCACAAAAGCGTACAGGCCTACTTCGTCTGTTGACTATCAGAGACCGCCGACAGTTGAAGAGGATCGCAATGTGTAATCGACAGACATCCATCCAGACCATCACACAGGAATTCCAAACTGCATCAGGATCCACTGCAAGTTCTGTGAAAGTTAGACGGGAGGCTAGGAAACTTGAATTTCATGGTCGAACGGCTACTCATAAGCCACACATGACGCCGGTAAATGTCAAACGACGCCTCGCTTGGTGTAAGGAGCGTAAACATTGGACGATTGAACAGTGGAAAAACGTTCTGTGGAGTGACGAATCACGGTACAGAATGTGGCGATCCGATGGCAGGGTGTGTGTATGGCGAGAGCCCGGTGAACGTCATCTGCCAGCGTGTGTAGTGCCGACAGTAAAATTCGGAGTAGGTGATTTTATGGTTTGGTCTTGTTTTTCATGGAGGGGGCTTGTACTCCTTGTTTTGCGTGGCACTGTTACAGCACAGGCCTATTGTGGTAGGTCCGCTGTTGTTTTCTATCTACGTAAATGATCTTTTGGATAGGGTGGATAGCAATGTGCGGCTGTTTGCTGATGATGCTGTGGTGTACGGGAAGGTGTCGTCGTTGAGTGACTGTAGGAGGATACAAGATGACTTGGACAGGATTTGTGATTGGGGTAAAGAATGGCAGCTAACTCTAAATATAGATACATGTAAATTATAATAGGAAAAAGAATCCCGTAATGTTCGAATACTCCATTAGTAGTGTAGCGCTTGACACGGTCACGTCGATTAAATATTTGGGCGTAACATTGCAGAGCGATATGAAGTGGGACAAGCATGTAATGGCAGTTGTGGGGAAGGCGGATAGTCGTCTTCGGTTCATTGGTAGAATTTTGGGAAGATGTGGTTCATCTGTAAAGGAGACCGCTTATAAAACACTAATACGACCTGTTCTTGATTACTGCTCGAGCGTTTGGTATCCGTATCAGGTGGGATTGAGGGAGGACACAGAAGCAATTCAGAGGCGGGCTGCTAGATTTCTTACTGGTAGGTTTGATCATCACGCGAGTGTTACGGAAATGCTTCAGGAACTTGTTGATCGATCTATTTGCGGTAAAATAAGAATTCGCGTTTTTGCCATAAATCCTGCATCTACATAATCACACTGCTGATATAATGTTGTTGATGAAGTGCTCAATTTGATGGAGACTGATTTGATAAACTTCCAATGATGGGAAAAAATTGTCAACTCGAGACGCAAGATTCTCGGATTTCAGTCATCCTCAAACGTTTTAGGCCTGAATTGCGTTACGGTGTGCAACCTACCTAGTAACGTATTGTTAATCACGGCGGTAGCAAACATTTGCCTCTGATAACCCCAACCCTGTGCGCCGACTTGAGGTGTGAAAAACAGCTCATCGCTAACGTCGCTACGGCGTTGGTACCAGAAAGACGATTCTTTCGTCGGCAACGTGGGCACTGTGGAAGGCCAGGCGTTCAGTAATGGTACCTTAATTTATACGAATCCTTGGATTTTACAACGCGGAAACGACGATCTAATTTTAACATAGTTACCGCAAGACGTGTAAAATCGAAGGCTTACAGTGTAGTAATAAACTCTGACAAAAAATCATTCAGAATAAAAAAATACCCGTCACTGGCGTCATAGTCATCAGAACTGAAACAACTCGGTTGAGAAGGAAAATGAGAATGTCTCTTCTTTGGAGCACCTCCAGCATTCACCAGAAGTGATAGACTGAGTTACAAAAAGCTAAATCAGGACGACCATAGCGCAGTTCCAAGTAAGAGTGAAACTTCCAACTTCAATTGCGCTTCATCTCTTGGCAACAAAACTATTAACAAATAATTTTTTTAATTCAGAAACTTAGTGCGCACGCCCAAGATACTTTTATACAGTTCTGAGGAAACTGCGCTTGCCTGTGAGCTAGTCGTATGCGCCTAAGAAACACATACCACATCCTGACACGTTCTAACAGGACCGTACCAGATTATTGCTTCACAGCGCTGGTTCCGAAACTGCTTGTGGCCTTCAGTCCAACTCGGTGAACGTCATCGTCTGTTCTGGCTGGCTACATAATCGGGCAACCGGTTTTTTTCGTTTAGTGATGCCTTAGCTTAGTAGAAACATGTGAATTGGTAACGCCACCGCAAAAGTCCGTACGATTGTCCGTCCGCAGGAGAGGGAGAAGATACAGTTCAGCTGCACTCATGAAAAAAAAGAACAAAAAAAAATGAATAAAACCATACCACCATGAAGGAATCATAGTAGGAGAAGGAAATTGATGTCCAGAAGATTAATACTGAGGTAAGTAAACGATTAAAATTCCAAATAAGTACGTCTACTTAATATATGTCTTCTAAAGATACGATGACGTTATATACATCATGACATTCAGTCAAGGGGACATAATATGGTAGCTTTCTGAGGCTTTGCCTGCCAGTGTATTTCAGTTCTAGCTTGAAGTTGATTGAATAACAATGAAAAACCTTTAGAATGAAAGTGGTGTTTAGTCTGCTGAATGTTGTGGGACCTGACATTCGAAACACGTTAGACTTACGACTTCGAATAAAATATGACTTTTAGTAAATGGAGGGTTTTTAGTATCATTCAGGGAGATTGTTACAAAATTTTTAGACATAAAAATGGACCCACATTTTATTTCTGTTGTAGCCACTATGCTGGAAAACTGGAAGTCAGTCTGATCAGCTTCAAGATTTACTTTTTGATGTCACTTTGGTTTTTTTCCCTGAAAATTTAGAGGGTTGCACTTAGGAAAACTGTGAGCGCTTTCATCAAGACATCAGATCGGTGGTAAGACGGTGTCAGGGCCGCTGGAATACCAGCGTAAAGGGACACTCCTGTTGATCGCTTCGCCGAGACACACAACAGGTGATTCGCTAGAGAGAAGCTGTATTAGATGCTTTAGGAGAAGTAAGAAAGGTAATACAAACTATGAGACGCATAATTACTATGTAGCAGTGAGAAGTTTTCACGTTTATGCTTCTATAAATCGTTTGTATGTATAAAAAAACTAAATTACTTTTCATCCATTCACACCAGTTTTTCGAATTTTTCAGTTTATAAAGCAGTCAGTCACATTGCGAAAAAAAAACAGTGCGTCACAGAAAAAAACTGTCAAATATGGATAGCGTGCCCAAAAACCACAAGTTTAAGCATTACTTAACAGAAAGTGATTATTATCTCGTTGGCATGTGTTACTGCTTTTGGAGATGGAGAAGTCAGTTGGGGATTGCGCGTACCAGGAAGAAATCACGGCGTTGGAGAGGTAGTACCACCCCTTTAGTTATTCAATATACCTACTTAATCTTGAGCATTCTTCTGTAGCACTAAATTTCTAAAGCATATTTTCTCTTATCATCTGAATTGCTTATCGTCCACATCCCACTTCCATTCAAGGCCACACTCCAAATTAAATATTTTTAGTGAAGTGTGCCTGGCATTTGTAATCTGTGCAACAGGTTTATATTTTTCAGAAACGCTTCTTTTGCTATTGCCAGTCTACATTTTATATCCCCTTTATTACCGCCGTCGTCAGTTTTTTGCTATCTAAATGTCAAAAACTCATCTACTACGTGTTTAATATGATTGCACCCCATTACTCTTGTTTTGTGGATGTTCATCTTAAACCTCACTTCAAGATACTATCCATCCCTTAAACTGTTCTTCCAAGCCCTTTGCCATCTCTGACGGAATTGCAATGTGCTCGGGAAACCTGTAAATTCGTATTTCTTGTGTAGGAACATTAATCCCTTTTACAAATTTCTCCTTGGTTCCCTTAATTGCTTACACTCTGTACGAACTGAGTAAAGTAGGGGCTAGGCTGTTTCACTTCCTTCGCGATTTCTGGTTCCGGTTTATGTCTTTCGAGACACTTATAGCTCCAGTCTGTTTTCTGTTCAAGTTGTAAATAGCCTTATGCTCCGTGTATTTTATCCATTACAACTTGTGAATTTCAGAGAATGTATTTCAGTCTTAAGTTACCAGAAGCTAACAAGTAACAGGTCTAAAATATAGCAAATGCTCTTCGAATTTTCTGAAATTCTTTGAATTGACTCCTTAAATTAGAGACAAGAACGTCGGAGCAATACGTAAAATGCTTTACAGCTGTATCATAGTTGTATTAGATTGATAGTTTATTTATATCATCGTTACTTAAGCGTTGGATAACTTTTGTTATTCTTGAATGATTCTTTCATGGTGGTGGTGCTTCTTTTCCCAGCGGTGTAAATGAACAAATATCATTAACTCTTACAGAGAGGCTGTCCTGATGATGATTATTCACATAAGCGTCCTGCTATATCTTAATTTTGAATGCTGACAGTCCGTTCTAAATACATTGAACGAGAATGTGGTGCACGTAGTGGATGTTCCCATGGTTTTCATTGTTTACTGCTGCTGACTGTATTTATCAATACGGATGGGTGCCGGCCGTGGTGGCCGTGCGGTTCTAGCGCTGCAGTACGGAACCGCGGGGCTGCTACGGTCGCAGGTTCGAATCCTGCCTCGGGCATGGATGTGTGTGATGTCCTTAGGTTAGTTAGGTTTAAGTAGTTCTAAGTTCTAGGGGACTGATGACCTAAGATGTTAAGTCCCATAGTGCTCAGAGCCATTTGAACCATTTTTTTTTTTGAACGGATGGGTGTCCCAACAGCCTTGTTTGAAATATGTTTGTCGTTCCTGGTCCTTAAAAATACGAAGAACCGTATTTCGATGTTGCCCGCAGGGGATACAGCAGGTAGAAAACAGTTCAGTGGCAACATACTGTATTTTGTTTTACGCTTGCACGGTTTTCATCACTGTACCAGAATGAAACAAAAAAAGACCTTCATAATAAAGCTACACACTTCCTCATAGTTTAGCTTATACATGGTGTTCCATGAGCGATGTGACAAGAACGATCATTCGAAACAAAAAAGTCTAGTAAACAAGTACTGTAAAATGGACATCTTAAGAGCTATTAGAGTTCATCATCTTCCTTACTGTGAAACATGTCTCTTCTGCTGAACAAGTGCTCACAGCCCTTAAATTTTGCCTTTTAGAGCCCACCTTTACTAGACTTTTTTGCTTTGAATGATCTTTCCTGTCACACCCCTGAACATCGGCCATTCCTCTTGGGCCACCCTGTATTTCTGTGAAGATCAGTTAATTTCGTGTGGTTCGCTAATGAAGTGAAATTTTTGAGACCTCCACATGCAAACATAAATTCAGCAGAAAATTGGCATTACAGGTGACTTTAAAATTCTCAAAGTAAATAGTAGCCAGGAAATACACTACTGGCCATTAAACTTGCTACACCACGAAAATGACGTGCTAGAGACGCGAAATTTAACCGACAGGAAGAAGATGCTGTGATATGCAAATGATTACCTTTTCAGGGCATTCACACAAGGTTGGCGCCGGTGGCGACACCTACAATGTGCTGACATGAGGAAAGTTTCCAACCGATTTCTCATACACAAACAGCAGTTGACCGGCGTTGCCTGGTGAAACGTCGTTGTGATGCCTCGTGTAAGGAGGAGAAATGCGTACCATCACGTTTCCGATTTTGAAAACGGACGGATTGTATCCTATCGCGATTGCGGTATATCGTATCGCGACTTTGCTGCTGGATCCCAACGGTCTCGTATCACTAGCAGTCGAGATGACAGGCATCTTATCCGCATAGCTGTAACGGATCTTGCAGCCACGTCTCGATCCCTGAGTCAACAGATGGGGACGTTTGCAAGACAACAACCATCTGCACGAACAGTTCGACGTCTTTTGCAGCAGCATGGACTATCAGCTCGGAGACCATGGCTGCGGTTACCCTTGACGCTGCATCACAGACAGGAGCGCCTGCGATGGTGTATTCAACGACGGACCTGGGTACACGAATGGCAAAACGTCATTTTTTCGGATGAATCCAGGTTCTGTTTACAGCATCATGATGGTCGCATCAGTGTTTGGTGACATCGCGGTGAACGCATATTGGAAGCGTGTATTCGTCATCGCCATACTGGCGTATTACCCGGCGTGATGGTATGGGGTGCCATTTGTTACACGTCTCGGTCACATCTTGTTCGCACTGACGGCACTTTGAACAGTGGACGTTACATTTCAGATGTGTTACGACCCGTGGCTGTACCCTGCATTCGATCCCTGCGAAACCCTACATTTCAACAGGATAATGCACAACCGCATGTTGCTGGTCCTGTACGGGCCTTTCTGGATACAGAAAATGATCGACTGCTGCCCTGGCCAGCACATTCTCCGGATGTCTCACCAATTGAAAACGTCTGGTCAATGGTGGCCGAGCAACTGGCTCCTCACAATACGCCAGTCACTACTGTTGATGAACTGTGGTATCGTGTTGAAGCTGCATGGGCAGTTGTACCTGTACACGCCATCCAAGCTGTGTTTGACTCAATGCCCAGGCGTATCAAGGCCGTTATTACGGCCAGAGGTGGTTGTTGTGGGTACTGATTTCTCAGGATCTATGCATCTAAATTGCGTGAAAATGTAATCACATGTCAGTTCTAGTATAATATGTTCGTCCAATGAATACCCGTTTATCATCTGCATTTCTTCTTGGTGTAGCAAATAATACATGACGGTCAAAAACAATGGATTTTTGTGAACGATATTCTAAAGTAAGTTCCACATCTGTTTCGAAATGTCTGTTTTAAATTGTTTCCTTCGTTGTTACCACATTCTTGGGATGCTCTCGCTTAGTACGATTTGTGCTATCGTTAGCTATTTATTTTAAGGATGCTTGAAACATTTGGCGGGCAGTGAGACTAACAGTGAGATAGTACTTGACTTCTGTCATGAGTAGGGAAGAACTTTATGAGTCGAGAACATATTTTGCAGCAAATCCAGAAAGGCAATAATATTGCCCATCGATATTACAGTTCATCGTATTGTGGTAAGTACTCATTTCGTCAGTGTATATGAAGGGTATTGGTAGATATAGTTCTTCACTACTGACGTGGGTTTAACGATGTGAACAAGAGTACTGTAATACTTAACTCGTAATATCCTAATGTTTTTCGCGACCTTCGGAAGTTGTAATCTGTCCCATAGTCTGTATAAGCTAAATCGTCAAGATTGTTAGTTTGCTCACTACGTAACATGTTAAAAGAGCTGCTTTCCGAGTGAAAATGGCTAATGAAAGAATTTCTAAAAAGGAACATGATATTTCTTTGTACCTGAGCCCCCTCCACAGCTGGTATCGCGCTTGTTCTAGTTACCTTTTGTATTTGAAGATTTATTTGCAGGCGCAGTGTACGCTGTTGGACAGCAATAAGTCGGGTGATGTGCGACCGTGTAATATTGCAGTACAATGTGACGAAATGAATCACAAAGTACAGCAATAAATCTTCGAACTTCGTTTTAAAAGCAAATAGGACTGAAAGTTCTCAAATGAGCAAAGTTATCATTCATGTAGAAGTACGTGGATGGCGCGTAGTCTCCATATCACCAAACTCACGCTTCGCAGCGAAAAATTAAATACGAAACACAGATTACAGGCACACAAATAGTCTAGGTTGTGAGATAACTAAATAGGAAAATTATAAACGCAATATCTGACAAAATTATGGTAATTATTAGCATTTAGATTAAAGATAACAATGAGTATGTCCTACATTTATGAAAGCCAGAGACAGAAACATTTATGAAACCCGGAGACAGAAAGAAAAAATGAAGAACTATTATTACACTCATTTGTTAAAAAAATGACAAACGTAATCACACCAAGGCTTACATATATCACGCGTACATGAAAAATGTAAAAGAAAGTTTATAAAGCGTTCGTCCATATCGTCCATGTCCAGTTTCGTTAATCGTTGTAAACTTCCAACGTGAAGAATTGGACATTGTCTGCTTGTCTGCGAAATTACAACAACAGAATAATAATGCTATATTTCCTCTGAGAAACAACAAATATGTCTTTTTCATTTACTGGTTCTACGGCCGTTCCACGTTACTGACAGGTTTGTCCGAAAATAACTCCCCTCCCACGAAGTCCACTTTATGAACATCAAATGTGACGGGAAACGGAAACGGAAGCACGCCAAACTGCAGCACCGCTGCAGAGCTTCAGAGAATTCGGCGGTTGCAGGGAAACAAAACGTATTCGAATAATACTCTCCCAGTTACATGTATCACTCGCGCTTTTTAACGTGACATACGTGCTAGGTTGCAACGCTATCAATCGATAGTTGTCGTCGTCGATCCACGCTATCCGCAGCGATATAGGTGTACTGCAAAACTTGAGGAAGTCATCAACGGTGCTGCATTATACGCAAAGCAAATAAGCATGCATGAGGCTTTCATAGTTTAGTCTGGGACGTACTATCCTAGATTAAAATTCAAATTATTTCATATCACCCGGTTCTGAACAGTATTTTGTGAAAAAAAAACCCAACAGTAAATCCGTATTTTGTGTATAGATGTTTCTTTTCTCGGACTGACAAAGATAGTTATTGAGTCTGCAAAAGGGGCTAATTCTTCCTCGTGCTTGAAAAGAAATAGTTGGCTATTAACATATAGAAAGAACTGTCGTAAGGCCATGAACGATGGCATAACCAAAGTGACAGTATCGTGCTGTGGTGAGATCAACATTAGTTACCATGGGGCCTCTAGCCGATTCGTGCTAGGGCTAAATTCCTATTCTTCTTGTCGCCATAGGACTTCCCCACGTATTAATTAAAGCTTTACCACCGTTGATACAGAATTCCTCGTAAGAGGAAAAAAACCCGGCGGGCTGTGCTCTCTGATGGTGGGCCATGTATGCTCTGAGGGTTTCGTACAAACTTAATTACGTACCTGTATACAGACAGTTCGTCCATCCCGGAAACGAGTATCTCGACGATTTTTGCCTGTTATCGCCATTAATACTGGCATAATTTCGGTCCCGGGAATTCCAAAACTTTCGATAGTATTTTAATTTTGAAGTCCGGTAACAAATGACAAAAGAATTATTTTTTCGTGTTATATAATTAAAAACGAACAGTTTCGAATTTTTACCTTTACTCGTACTATCTTCCGAATTTCATGATTCTAGGTCAACGATGCGTACCGTAGTAAGTAGGTGTTGATTAGTAAGTTTGCATCAAAATAAGTGACGTCAATGCCTCTATCTTTTGATTGCATTGACTTAGGAGGTTAAATTTTTTACACCACCATACGTAGAGCTTATAGGTGACATAATTGTCAACTTGAGACGTCTACCCGTTCCTGAGAAAAAGGGTTTTTAACTAGCGGACAGACAGACGGACAACAAAGTGATGCTGTAAGATACAAAATCATTAAGTCTATCGTGGCCAGTTGTTGACAAATTGCATGTTCGTTTCTGTCTCGGATTCTTCGACCGACGTTTGATGATTTTTCTGACGTTTCGCTAGCACGAGTCACCGGCATTGTCAAAGTTTCACCCTCCGTTCCTGGTGGTGGACTGGAGTCGAAGTCACGGCCGCAGGTTAGATACCAGAGATAGAAAAAACGATCGAGTTAAAACAGATACTGGTATTTTAATTCAGAATAACCGGTATTTTCGGTGTTTGTTTGGTCTCGGTGTCACAGGTGTTTTTTACTTTTTACTAATAACCAAGTAAAAAAATCGAAATGTCGATAACCCATAACAGCAGCCCTAAAATTTTTCGTAATATTTTTGGAAAATGTGTGTTGGTTTGAAATATTGCATTACTATAGAAAATGGGTAAAAACCTAATTGATATTTTAATAACGATGCCGAGAGGAACGAGCGACAAACACATTGCATAAGAATTGGTACAGCATTGCTGAGACAATAGTGTCCCTGTCGTTGTGTGTATGTGTAGTGTGCAAGACGTGCCCCCGCTGGTCTATGCGTTGGCTTCGCAAGATGTCCGTTGTGTTGCAGAATGGCACCAACCCTAGTCTGGAAATATTTTTACGGAGTGACGTAACAATTAAGTACAATGCTGAATTTGCTCTAAAAGATTAAAGATTTGTCTGCCATTTCTGTGAAATAATAAAAGAGGAAGGAAATTATGGTGACAGTAATAAATTAAAAACTTAACAACAGTCTGTTGATAGTATACAGTAAAAATAGAAAGTAGTCTACATACTATGCCTTCATCTGCTTGGAACTCCGAAAACGGACAAATTAACATGAAAAGCAGACTTCTTCAACTTCAGTTTCCACCCTTTAACGCTGGTTATTCGTAATGCCCAAACAGTACCTTGATTCTCGATTACGACATGATTTTTGAGCAGAGTGTCAAAAAATTGGAATCATTAGGAGAATACTGGTGATAACTTACCCAGCAAACAGGAATTGTCCGAGATAAAGTGAAGTTGGTAGGAATGTTTCTACATTTGAAAGCTGTCATTCAAAATTCGCGCCAGTCACATAACAGGCGCTAATGGCACCACTATATGAGGACACAGATCAGGTTTGCTGTAAGTACACACTGTAACGGTCGTGAGCGTTAATTACCTCTGAGATTGGTCGTAGGGTATTCATGCTATCCAAGAATGCCTTTTAGACACTGGACTGGAATTCGGGAGGACGACCGTTCAATCCCGCGTCCGGCAATCCTGATTTAGGTTTTCCGTGATTTCCCTAAATCGCTCCAGGCAAATGCCGGGATGGTTGCTTTCAAAGGGCACGGCCGACTTCCTTCCCCATCCTTCCCTAATCCGATGAGACCGATGACCTCGCTGTCTGGTCTCCTTCCCCAAACCAACCAACCAACCAACCAACCAAGAATGCCTTTAAGACGACAAAGACACCATTGTCAACAGCTCACCAAGTTTAAACGAGATCGTGTAATTGGGCTAACAGAAGCTGCATGTTCTTTCGGCGATAATGCAGAAAGTCTCGGCAGGAGTTTATACACTGTATATCGTTGCTAGCAGCGGTGGTCAGAAGAAGGTACAATCCAAGAAGACGGGCTCGGGATGGCCACATGACACTCCCGAGAGGGAAGACCGCGTACGGCGTATAGCCTTGGCGCATCGTACTGCGTCTGCAGCAGCAATGCGAGCAGCAGTCAGCACCACAGCGACACAACGAACTGTTACAAATCGCTTACGTGAAGGGCAGCTCCGAGCCGGACGCCCGGTAGCGTGCATTTCACTGACCCAAAACCACCGCCATTTGCGACTTTAGTGACGTCAAGCGAGAGTTTATTGGAGGGCGGGAGTGGAAGTCTGTGTGTTTTCTGATGAAATCCGCTTCTGCCTCGGTGCGAGTGATGGCTCTGTATTGGTTAGAAGCAGGTGTGGTGAGCGCCTGCAAGCAACCTGTCTGCGGCCGAGACCACTGGACCTATACTGGAGTTATCGTCTGGGGTGTGATGACAGCATTAACACTATCGTGATTATTCCACGAACCTTGACTACAAATTAGTACGTCAGTCTCGGGATTCGACTTATTGTGCTGCCCCATAAACAGCATTCCAGGGGCTGTTTTCCATCAGGATAACGCTCGCCCACATTCTGCTGTTATAACCCAACATGCTCTACATAGCGTTGCCTTGGCCTGCTCGATCACCAGATCTGTCTCCAGCCGAGCATACAATTCTAGCGTCATCCACAACCAGTATTAACCGCCCCTCTATTGGCAGACCAAGTACATGGAACTCCAACGCACAATCTGACATCCGGCACCTGTACAACTCAATGCATGCGCGTTTGCATGTTTGCATTCAACATTCTGGTTGTTACATCGGTTATTAATGTAGAACGATTTCACATTTCCAAAGGGTTTTCTCGCGCTTCCATTAACCTATGATCTGACAACGTTAATCGCTTAAAAATATTACGTAGATAAATGTATTTCCGAAATTTCATTGCTCTACATTAATTATTTCTTGGCGTTGAATTTTTTTTCCGTCAACTGGCGCGTCAACGTTCGAGGACTTTTTCGTTGTCATTCCCGTTGTGGTGCTGTCCGTGCTACCTGCAAAGGTCGTTCATTGCAGCACGAGAATAAAGCATCCGTTCACCTTGTGGCCTTTCTCATTCTTGTTGAGGGTATTGCTATGTTAGTGTAGTTCTATAACTTCCCTGAACGAACGGATGTGATAGTTCTCCTGTACCGCAGGACTTCTGTGTCGGATAATTTTTTTGTCAGGCAGTATATATGAAGCGAAAGGACAACCTAACCATAATGAGGCAGCAAAGGACTAACTGAGGTCATATGTATTATATGGGATCTTTCCTATAATATGTAATTCACCTGAGGGTGCTGTTTTAATGCATCGAAACTGAATCAGTTACTCAGGGAATAAGTTTTGGGTATTTCCAGAATGAGATTTTCACTCTGCAGCGGAGTGTGCGCTGATATGAAACTTCCTGGCAGATTAAAACTGTGTGCCCGACCGAGACTCGAACTCGGAATCTTTGCCTTTCGCGGGCAAGTGCTCTACCATCTGAGCTACCGAAGCACGACTCACGCTCGGTCTCACAGCTTTACTTCTGCCAGTATCTCGTCTCCTACCTTCCAAACTTTACAGAAGCTCTCCTGCGAACCTTGCAGAACTAGCACTTCTGAAAGGAAGGATACCGCGGAGACATGGCTTAGCCACAGCCTGGGGGATGTTTCCAGAATGAGATTTTCACTCTGCAGCGGAGTGTGCGCTGATATGAAACTTCTGTAAAGTTTGGAAGGTAGGAGACGAGATACTGGCAGAAGTAAAGCTGTGAGACCGAGCGTGAGTCGTGCTTCGGTAGCTCAGATGGTAGAGCACTTGCCCGCGAAAGGCAAAGGTCCCGAGTTCGAGTCTCGGTCGGGCACACAGTTTTAATCTGCCAGGAAGTTTCAAGTTTTGGGTAACTTATAACGTAGAAACAAAGTATTGATTAAACAAAAGCGAGAAGTGAGAATAATATTTAATGTTCACCTGTAGTCATCTTGTAGTTGCCTTTCAAGGAGATAGGCACACTTTCACGTTACAGGATGTAACTGGTATCTTAACACGTACAAACTTCAGTGTGTTGGTTGTTTTCTCTCTGCATTGAACAGTCTTCCCTCAGATACTCGTCACATAATATTCTATCTGATCTGTTCCGCATGGTTGTAACTGCACTACTAAGTGGACTATGGCTGACAGTATAGGCTAACCGTTTTGCGTCCACGCATTAACACGTGACTCGCTGACCAGGGGAAAATAAGCATTAATGTTCTGTTGATTGGTTGATTCGGGATTGGATTGGATTGTTTGAGGGAAGAGACCAAACAGCGAGCTCATCGGTCTCATCGGATTGGGGAAGGACAGGGAAGGAAGTCGGCCGTGCCCTTTCAAAGGAACCATCCCGGCATTTGCCTGGAGCGATTTAGGGAAATCACGGAAAACCTAAATCAGAATGGCCGGACGCGGGTTTAAACCGCGAATCCAGCGTGTTAACCACTGCGGCACCTCGTCCGGTAATGGTTTGCTCTTGCCACTTGAACCTAGAAACATTCTACTCCTAATAGCTATAATTATTTGCATGTAAATGAAGTAATAGTGACGTAATGTTTCTCAGTATAATGTTCACTGTGACTAACAGAAATATCTACACTTACAACCCTATCACGCTGTGTATGTAGGGGTATTCAGAAATACTTCTGGAGGCTTTGGGAAACGATAGTGTGAAAACTAAAAGATGCACAGGAAAATGACACATACCCGTGGATAGAGTCTGCGCATGTTTCGATTCGTAATACGCGCCGTGGCGGAATTGCAGAGCGTACCACTACGCGGCAGGCGTGTAGACAAATGTAGACAAATCGTCATCCCCGTTTTGTCACATCGTATAAGTCGCGCCTGTAGATGTGCAACCCAATGAACAGATTTCTGTCGCGCTTCTCCAGGCGGCAGCAACAGAGGAGACTTCAGTGGATGCACACACGTATTGAAGTGTAACATGAAATTCTCCGGAACAACATGTTTCACTGTAATCCTCTTAGGCTGACGAAAGATGCTCGTGAAAGCAGAAAACTTGTTTAAGGTAGTTTGCAGATAGCGAACATGGAACTGTGCGTGCTTTATATCGGTATGTGCAGAAATGATGAACGAAGCTCGGACATACAACATTGGCAAACAGCGACAACGATTGAGCGTCTCCACCTGTGAAGGGATCGCTTATGCTTTGGCGTCGCGGCTTGACGGTGTTGTGGGTAAGAGAGAAAGGTGATCTGTCTGCAATGTCAACGCCCAAGAAAACAACTGAAATGTTTAAAGTCTGGTGCTTAACTTTACTGTATGTAGTCTGAGATGATGCCATAAGATTCACTCCATACAGGTTGCTTGAGTTAATGTGAGATCGTCTCACACAACTGGGTACTGCTTTTATTTGAGCAACAAAATTCATAAGATCATACAATGTAGGCTTTCACGGCCGGTGTTGTCTTCAGTTAAAGCTTCCGGGCTGAGAGGCCGTGGTCGATGTATAATATTTCCACATGACGTTTCGGCTCCATCTGCGGGAGACATCTTCTGACGTTGTCCGGCTTCTGCCACTGAGGCTCCAGGTACTCTCGCATTTATAGAGCGCATAGAGGGCACCATCATGCGTCACGTGATGCCGACGGTAAGTTCTGGCCAAGTATGGGATAGAAACAATCTTCAGACCCACCAAGAAGATTAAGGAATATTTAAGAACTGCAAAAGACGCCCGACATCCCCTAGCAACACCTGGGGTATACAAAATTCCATGCAGTTGTGGACAAGTATATATTGGAACAACGAAACGAAGTGTAAACACCCGCTTAGCCGAACATAAAAGTAACTGTCGCTTAGGACACATTGAAAAATCGGCCGTAGCTGAGTATGTTCTTCGAGATGGGAACCACGAAATTAAATTTAATGAGACAAGCGTTCTAGCACGAACATCCCATTATCATGCGCGCATGTATAGAGAAGCAATAGAGATTAACAAACACCATAACAATTTTAATAGAGAAGAGGAAGTTTTAAAGGTAGACAAAATACGGATGTCGACGTTGCGCCAGCATGACAATCGATTACTCTTAATCGAGAATGATGACGCCTTCCAAAGATAGGCATACCGTCGGCATCACGTGACGAATGGTGGTGCCCTCTATGCGCTCTATAAATGCGAGAGTACCTGGAGCCTCAGTGGCAGTAGCCGGACAACATCAGAAGATGTCTCCCGCAGATGGAGACAAACGTCAGGTGGAAATTTTATACATCGACCACGGCCTCTCAGCCCGGAAGTTTTAACTGAAGAAAATTCATAAGAGTTCGTGCAAAGGCGGTAACGTCGTTTTGTAGTGAGTTGACTCAGCTGTGAACTTTCTTACAGGCCTCGACACTCTGCAGACGGGGAAGAAGTGCGCACGATATAATTAGTGGAACTGAGTTGCAGGTCCACTGCTTCAAGAAAATAGAACAAGGTGACCGTCAACATTAAATAAGGTAACTTTCATTGCGAAAAGACATATATGCTTTCCGCGCAGTCGTCTCCTGAAATCCCAGCAATACTTATGTATAAATAGTGACGTGGGTCCGGGAAGTACCCAGTGCGCAGGACATTTATAAATTGGCCTTTGGCCGGGAATTTACCCTTGCCATTCGTTGCCTTTATTACTAAGAACGAAAGGAAAGGGGAGAGACGCATTTTTTAGTAGCTTTACAACTTGCTGTAATAATAATTTCGTGTGAGCTACTGACCAAATGGACTGGTGGAAGTCTTTATATTTTACGTCACTTTGTCGACTTGCGTGCCCCTAATCGTATTCCAGTTATCCAACCAGGGAAACGGGACCTACAGTTTAACGTCGAATCCGAATCACATGCTGTTTCTGGCGACTCCACACGTCGTTGGGAGGTGAAGGATAGATTAAAACGAATACTGAAAAGCCCGTTGTCCGACAGAGATTCGACCCCACGACCTCTTGGTGTCTAGGCACGCGCTTTGCCACCAGACCACCAGGCTCCGATTTCCGTATAGATAGTTCATCTAATGGTTTTTAAGTCAGTTTGCGAGTATCAAAATATATGATTCCATTGACTTAGGAGCTTGAATTATTTAGACCGCCGACGGACCGTAGACCATAGTATCTGACATAAATTTCAACTCGATACTTCTGCTCTTTTCTGAGAAAATGGAGTTGTAATAGACGGATAAACAGACAGACAGACGCACAACGAAGTGACCGTATAAGGGCTCCGTTTTTACCGATTGAGGCACGGAACGCTAAAAAAGAACTTGCTTTAAGTGTAACTGAAGGGTAAGTGGGACTGAAAAATATGTTAATTAATGTTGAATGTAGGCCAGTGCGATTTAGAAACTTGTAAATGACCAACATGTAATCATTCACTGATACTAATCATGTATGCATATCTCGTAGACTGACTCGTTCCACATCATTTCGATGAAATAGTCGTTCAAAGTATTTGCAGAACAAATACTAGTATCTCAGTGTTCAGCTAATCAATCATAACCTGACTTGTGCATTAGGTAACTGAACCTATGTGATCCTTTCATTTCATATTCTTATATGTTGTTTCTACTCCCAAATATTAGTATCACGTGACAGTCTTATTGTGATTCGGCAGTTCTCTTGTAGTGCACAACTCTGGCAACTAGCTACTCGTATTTATGTAGGAAGTAAGTGCAGTCATTGCACCAGCTTGAGATCATGTAGATGTTACTGCAATTTTTACCAGATGGAATTTAATCATAGAAAGCTGCATCATCTGCGAAAATCCTGAGATAGCAATCAGTGCTCGCCGCTGAGTCATTAATATACAACACCAAAGGCAGCAGTGGCATTACGCTCCTCTGGGGCACTCCAGATACTACTTCAGTGTCTGAGGGTGACTCCCGCTGTCGGAACCAATACGTGCGGAGGCACTTCTAAAGTTCTGAGTGCCTATTCGTGATTTTATAAACCTGAGACAGTACCTGAACGCTGTCTAGGCACTCGCTCACTCCTCAGTTGGTGGTGTAATGCGGTGTCCGGGGCAGTAGCGAGGTCTGTCCCACGTCGGCATCGACGCCCTGCGTTCGCTGCACTCGCTTCCGGCGCAGCTGGTGACCTCGAGGCACCGTTCCGACTGCCTGGTAGGCCGCGATTCCCGTGTTCGTGTTGCGGGTGCCAATCCAGGCACAGCCCGTGACTCGGTTCCGTCTTAACCAATGTCTTCCTTCTTTTTGTTACTGGAAATGGCGAATGTTTTCCTGGAGTCTTTTAGTGTCAGCAATAGTTTTTAGGGATTAGTAGCCTTGCGCTTCTCTGCTCAGCAGCTCTCTCATCGAGTGCCATCGAGAAGACAGTAGTCACGTGATTCATTTTATTTCTTGAATCGTATTCTGCCTGTTTGTAATATTATCTTGTTTTAGGAACTTCAAAATAGAGAATATTCAAAGTACACTTCATTTTAAGAACTTACTTGTGAGAGATGATAACTTAGGACAGCAGGCACTGCAGTGCTGAGCCCTTTACCGGATCCAGCGCGGCGCGCACTAGCGCGTAGAACGGCCAGACCGCACACCGATGCCCGCAATGTTGTGACGCACTTAGCAGTTACAAAATTAGAATTCGAGGAAGACTGTGCGACCATTGTACTGCCGTCGTGGTATGTTACGCGTAAGGATAATGAGAATAAGATAAGCAGATTGGGGCCCTTACAGTGGCATTAGTGTGTCATTTTCCCATGCTCAATACGCGATGGAATATGACAGAAATTCCCTAATGTTGATACGTGGAAATTATCGAAGACGAGCACATTTGTATCTTTGCGCCCCCCATAAGTCATCAACGGCAACACCTTACTTCGAATATACACTCCACACGATTAAATTTCAAACTTTTCCTTAGTTCCCAGACAGGCGACAGTACAACACGTTACTGATTGTTACCCCGCCCTTAAGGTCCGCCGGCCGAGCGGTTCTAGGCGCTTTAGTCTGGAAGCGCGCGACCACTACGATCGCAGGTTCGAATTCTGCCCAGGCCTGGATGTGTGTGATGTCCTTAGGTTAATTAGGTTTAAGTAGTTCTAAGTTCTAGGGGACTGACGACCGCAGATGTTAAGTGCCATAGTGCTCAGAGCCATATGAACCTGAAGGTCCAAGACTCTTTTCCCTCTTTTTCTGGTACACTTTGTGCTCATGGTACATGATTTCACCCACTTCTTTTCCTTCATATCCATTTCCATAAGCGTACAAACGCTAAAACAGTGTCTGTCCCGTTACCGTTCGTCACACACTGTAACGCTGCCCACTCAATTTCCACTCTTTTATGCGTTCGCCCGACAAGGGTACCGCCGGTAGAGCTAATTTTTCAGGGTCGTGTGGACGTTGTTGCGGAATCAAAGAGCTCTTTGAAGCCTGTTTGGTGACACAGTAGCAGCGTTATATATAGATCTGCGATTAAGGGCGTTGTCACCGTTGTTGTTTCTGTAACACACGCGAAATGAACCATTAACACAGGGGGAAGCCTGTGCGGCCAGATACATTACCGTAGTCGTCGATATTGTTGCATAACCACTTAAACCTATTAAAATACTTCTAGAATGTCACAGTTAGTATTTATTCACTGCGAATATCCTTTATTTATGCTATACGGCGTGTTTTAGGAGAAATTGTAAACATTTTAGGAGCTGGTAGCGTAGACTAATTCGAATAAAACGTTGCATATAACATATGTCACTTTTTATTGATTGCAGGAATACAGTAGTTAGCATGTAACCCAAGCTGATGACCACAGAAGGTGTTTAAGAAAGTCAAGTGATCAAGTTCAAAGTTGATTTTCATCAGTTTCGCCTTTTGTCTCAATTGACTTCCGAATTATCTTGACGACACCACGTGTAACTCTTCTGGAGTCGTCTTGGCATTTTTTTATGAGGGCATAAATGTTCGTAATCCTAACGATTTAGTCATGTCTTAAGTATACTATTTTTTTTTGTAGACTTCGCAGTTCAGCCATGTTCATAGGCAAAAATCTAGTGGGGGTGGGTAACGTTCGGGGATCTTGAAACTAGACCGTAGAATAAATTTCTTCTATTTCCGTCAGTGCTCACAAAACTTTCGGTCCTTAGGCTAACTTTTGGTCCTTAGACTAATGGTTTCGGTCAGCTATGACCATTTTCAGATTTAGGATAGAATGTAATAATTGTGATGGTTATATCGGCCAAAGCGGCAGCCCTTTTAATGTGAGGTTTAAGGAATATTTACAGCCAAGTAACAAAACTGCCTTTTGATTACACTTAGCAGAAACCGGCCATACTATAGGGAGCGCAAAAAGGTTGTGCTCTCGATTTGTTCGAAGAGCTTGAAATCTATAAAGCCAAAAAGCAGGAGCCAGCAAAAGTGCTCAATTGGTAACGCGATTTTGTGTCCACTGAGTACGTTGCTTTATTTGATAAATCGTTACCTTGATCATTGCTTTTTTTCTATGATGTTATTTTATTCTGGACGCCCCATATGGGCCGTGAGTGGTCTGTCTGCTGTACAATACTCCGCTCTTCAGCCAAGAACATTCATCAAAAAATAACAAAGGCTATAAAAATGAAAATATGGGGACTGTTTACGTTTTAAGTTAAAAAAATTATTGACGGATAGCTAAAAGTACTAAGATTATACGCACTTCACACATGAATGACCTGCACTGGGTAGAAAAGTAAGGAGATAGGGTACTATTCGGTGGGTAAACTGTGGAGGTAATACACCTGGCTGAAAATAACTTAAAAGTTCGAGGCGCCGCCCATCGGTAATGCTGGAATTCAACATGGTGTTGGTCCAACCTTGGCCTTGTTGACAGCTTCCACTCTCGCAGGCATACGTTCAATCAGGTGGTGGAAGGTTTCTTGGGGGATGGCAGCCCATTCTTTACGGAGTGCTGCACTGAGGAAAGGTATCGATGTCAGTCGGTGAGGCCTGGCACGGAGTCGGCGTTCCAAAACATCCCAAAGATGTTCTGTAGGATTATGGTCAGGACTCTGTGCAGGCCAGCCCATTACTGGGATGTTATTGTCGTGTAACCATTCCCTGCGTTATGAATAGGTTCTCGTTCGTGTTGAAAGACATCCCCGAATTGCTCTTCAACAGTGGGAAGCAAGAAGGTGCTTAAAACATCAATGTAGGCCTGTGCTGTGATAGTGCCACGCAAAACAACAAGGGGTGCAAGCCCCCTCCATGAAAATCACGACCACACCATGACACCACCGCCTCCGAATTTTACTGTTGGCACTACACACGCTGGCAGATGACGTTTACCGAGGATTCGTCATACCCACGCCCTGCCATCGCATCGCCACATTGTGTACCGCGATTCGTCACTGCACACAACGTTTTTCCACTGTTCAGTCGTCCAATGTTTCACTCCTACCAAGCGAGGCGTCGTTTGGAATTTTCCGGCGTGCTGTGTGGCTTATGAGCAGCCGCTCGAGCATGAAATCCAAGTTTGCTCACCTGCCGCCTAACTGTCATAGTACTTGCAGAGGATCCTGTTGCAGTTTGTAATTCCTGTGTGATGGTCTGGATAGATGTCTGCCTATTACACATTACGACTCTCTTCAACTGTCGGTGGTCTCTGTCAGTGAACAGACGAGGTCGGTCTGTACGCTTTTGTGCTGTACATCTCCCTTCATGTATCCACTTCACTATCACACCGGAAACAGTGGATCTTTTGGAGTGTGGAAATCTCACGTACAGACGTATGACACAAGTGACACCCAATCACCTGACGACGTACGAAGCCCGTGAGTACCGCGGAACGCCCCATTCTGCTCTCTCACGATTTCTACTGACTACTGAGGTTGCTGATATGGAGTACCTGGCAGTAGGTGGCAGAACAATGCACCTAATATGAAAAATTAATGTTTTTGGGGGTGTCCGGATACTTTTGATCATATAGGTTAGGTAGGAGCTGAAGCAGATATGGGAATACAGACAATGGGAAGGGCAGAGTATGAGGAGTAAAGTTGTGCGCAGCGGGTGGTGGCACAGGAAGGAAGGAAGGGGTAAGGGTGAGTGCAGAGCGAAAAGGAGAAAGGAGCTCTAATGTGGAGTGGGATTGATGACTGAACGCCCTTCGTATGCATATTTTTGAACGTCGTGTCGAACGGTATGTGAGGCCCTGTGGCAGTTAAGTTCTCCGACTTCTCGCTTATGCTGCATTCTGGCGGCTACGCCAACGTACGTCGCTGATTATTTACTTTTTTGTTTTCACACTTTCCACTTCTTTCTCTAGGTATTCTACCGACTTTATACTAAAGTATTTTATTAGCTCCATAAGCTTGTTGCTTGTTTTTATGTAAAATGACCATTTCTTTGTAACAATTTTAAATTTAACTTCATTTGTTCCAGTTCAAATTTTCATCTATGTGTACACCCTAAACTTGGGAGGATTCCACGAGGGCGTGCTGAAAAGTATTGCCTCCGGAATTTATTAGGCTATGTGACAACTCTTAAGCCTTTAACATAAAACAAATTGACATGCTACACATTATTCTTCATGACTATATATTTATTTCACATCATACTCACCTAGGGGACGAACAAATTTCTGCCAACGAGAGACCAGTTTGTTGATACCGTCAGTATACTGGTAGAATGTTTGCTTTTGTTCACGAGCCACAGCCTCACCTCTTCTTGCATCGCTTCATCACTATCAAAGCGAACACTCCCAAGGTGTTCTTTAACCTTTGCAAATAGATAAAGACCCAATGTGGCCAAGTCGGAACAGTATGAAGGATAATCGACAACAATGAACCCGAGGCATCGGATTATTGCAGATATCGTAGCGCTCATGTGTAGTCTGACATTCTCATGCTGAAGGACAGGATGCTACATGTGTGAACGTACTCTTCGAATTAGGAACTCGATTACAGCACGCTGTTTGTCACGCATAGACATAGTTAAGTTACAAACCACCATGTTACACGCTACAATTCGCAGACCTAAAGCGACAAGGGTTGCAAATATGTAGAGATGAAGAATGAAGTTGTAGATTGTTAATAAAGTTAGTTTTATTTAAAAAGCTGTAAGACTTGTCACATAAAAAAATTCCGTGGCAATACTTGTCAGAACGCCGTCGTACTCTATTTACGGACCCCTTTTCGTGTGCTACGTTAGTCAGTGGTATTACGCTAATTGTCATACAGACCTAACATAGTCCCTATTTTATCGGAATTATGCTTCTTAATCCCCTCACGAACTAATATTAATGTGAAAACTACTTCTGTATTGGACTACTAATAGCTTGCATACCAGCGCACAGCCAGTCATTCCTCTCATGCTACATCCGCAATCAGAACGTGAAGAGACCTTAATATATGGTACAAGGAAAAGTACCCCTTGACTCAAACGCTGTAGTGATTCATGGCGTATAGACGTGGATGGAGTTGTGCTAAGAATACAGGACTGATTTTCTTCCCGCTGACTTGAGAATTAATATTTTCTGACAGTAAGGGGGGGGGGGAATAGATGGGGTAGATTAGGGATTAACGTCCCATCGACTTCGAGGTCATGGCAGACCGCGCACAAGTTCTGAATATGGGAGGGCAGGGAAGGAAATTGGCCGTGCTCTTTTCAGATGAACGATTTCAGCATTTGCCTTAATCGATTTCGGGAAAGAACAGGAAATCTAAACTATTCGGAGGCGGGGATTCGAACCGCCATCCTCTCGCATTGAGTCCGGTTTCTTACCGCTGGGTCACCATTCTCGGTAATACTGAACGAGAAGCGTTAAATAGATGAGTAGTGTGTATAAACATATTAGTCAAAATTACAGGAAGATTAAGATTTCAAATGTTGTAGACAGTGAGGCGATAACAGGGCACTAGCTTGTTTGAACAATACGTATATTCCTCTGGCAGTCTGTCTGTAAGGCTATCGGAGTACGTTCGCATCGGCAAAATCTTTGTACTTCTCTACTGTTTCGATAGATTAGGCAGCGCCGTGGAATTTTACCTGTGAAGCAAACTCCTGTGAGAGATCATAAAATATTTTCAATCAGGAAAAATATAGAAACATTAAAATATTTACTCCTGACTGCGCAACAGCATGGACGTAAAAAGGAAAGATACGAGCGCGGTGTAGAAACGTGCCATTTCTGTTTAAGTGATTCAACTGTAGCCGAGTCGAGGGCGGAAGAATAAAGTCATCTTGGTGAGCTGTAAAACCGCCGTGCAGTTTTTTTATTCTGACACCACTGAGCTATTACCTCAATTTTAGAAGATTTTCAGTCGCCTGTTTCTGAAGGACGTAAGAAACGTATAGGTTTTGAGTGGTAGTTCGGGATATAAAAATCAAGAATGAGAAGAACATTGACCTATCATATTGAAGGAACTATCCAGAACTTTGCCTGGTGTTATTTAGGGTTCGTTCCGACAACGCTCGGTCTCGAGAATGGAGCAGCAACTAGGCTGCAGAAAGTAATCAGAGTATACAGTTAATGTATCGTGGAAACCGATGGCGCATAGTCATTGGCGTTCTTTAGAGGCGCGTACAGAGCTGTGACGAAACCGCTGCGTCATGATTCCAGACGTTGGCACTGGGGCAACCTCGCCGCCGTGTGCCGCTGAGTCAGGGGCTGACGTAATCGTGGGACGTGTGGATGTCCCAGGTTCAGAGTTCCCGTGTCTGTGAGAAGGCTAACTAGTCTCAGAAGGAACTTTTCCACTGGTGTTCTTCCGTGAAGGCTGAGGGCACGCTGATGTGAAGCACTTCACGAATAACTGCTCTCAAGGCGCACCTTATACACACATTTAGGTCAGCCATTGGTATTATGTGCTTACATCGAGACGTTGACGTTCGTAGCCTGTGAAGGTCACACTCGTGAGTGCAGAGCATGTTTAAGATCGCAGACTGCCGTCCCATGGAAGGGATTAAGTGACGTGTGAAATGGACACTTCAGCCTTTTGGCAAATTGTAGCTTGAGCTTATAGCAAAGTGTTAAGACCATGAGGCTACTTTATTGTAGATTAAAACTGTGTGCCAGACCGGAACTCGAAAGTTTCGTGAGCAAGTGCTCTTCCGACTGAGATATTCAAGGACTCCTTAGCTTCACTTCCGCTAGTAGTATCTTGAATGTAGGAGAAGTAGTAGGCTAATAGCAGAAGTGAAGTGCCTTTAATTTTTCATATGGTTGAAAGGAAATAAACTGCAATGACTGCCGACATGTATATCAACATACAGTAAATTCACGAGTGCTGTTGACAGTTACAGGCTTCTTAATTGAGCAGCACAAAGTGCAGTCTTTTGCTCTGCCCACTGTGACGTTGCTGATCGACGCATTCCGAAAGTGAGAGTGTTAAACAACAGTTGGGGAATAAATGGCAAAATGTTTTTTCACTGACAACACTATTGTTCTGGCGAACGTAGCAATAAAGATTAACGTTGTTCATTTGATTGCACTGATCACATACTTTATTTAGTAGTGTCAGTTGTGCTGAATTCCTAAATTAGTGGCGCTAAGCTCCTTAAGACAGAAATATCGCAAAATCATCGTGTTGTTCAAAAGGACTAATGTAGCCACTGTGAAACTGGTAGACTGCCAAGTTCAGCTGACGACCAAATGATAGTTTCACCTGAAACAAGAGACACCGTCAGGCGCGACTCTAAGTTTCTTAAAACGAAAAGCCCTGTGTTGATCAGAAATACCTCCAAAATGAGATGTTCATGTGTCAACTATGAGGTTCTGCGGAAGAAGAGTGGGGCGTTTTGAAAGACGACCTCTCTGTACCGACATCTCTGTGTTCAGAAGAAATGTCCGGAGAGCACTTCCGCAGTCTCCTGCATTGTGGCCCGGCTGGTCCAGGGATGCCACAGAATAGTGATAGACAAACGCCATCTACGAAAGCAGGTATTGCTTTGAGCAAACATCTACTGGCGATCCTATCAAGGATGACTCCTTATGAAGAAGACAGCACAGACATCAGTGTCAGAGCGGCAATTTTGGATCCTAGGCTCAAAAAGTGTGATCTAGGATTAAGTGAAAGTACTGAAATGTAATGAGTAAGCTCATTGTGGAGATCAACCAAACTTCCCCTCCGATTAACCATTTCCGCATCACTTACACGATACAAAATCTCTTACAACAGGAAAAACGTAGTATTAGGGACGACCAGAAAGTTCCAGATTGAGGGTGTTGCTGCAGCATATATGCAACGTGGCGCGACTCCTGTGCCGGTATACAAGCACCGACATGCAGGCAAGTGATCATTGTGGCATTCGTGTCTTTCCGAAGTACGTGCGGTAAGTGCAGAAACGTGGACTATGGTGACGTTGTTACCAAATGAGTCCAAATAGGATCAGCATGCTGTTTTTCTTTTCTAGTCTGCCGAACGACAAACATCGGCAGACATCCATCGGAGAACGAAGAATGTGTATGGGGCAGGCGACACGTCCGGGGAAATTACGACAAGGGGTGCTGCTGCTTCGTGATAACGCACGTTCCCAAATCACAAATGTCGTAACGCAGAAGTTACGCCAACCCAAATGGGAGACAGTCGAACACCCACCATGTAATCCTGATCTCTCCGCATGCGATTATCAAGCCTTCGGTCCCATAAAAAACGCCGTAAAGGATCGACCATTCCTGTCGGACGGAGATGTGCAGCAGGCAGTTACGGACTTCTTCATGCAGCAGTAGATGGTGTTTCACCAAATGGGTATCTTCAACCTGGTGCTTGATGGGATGATTGTCTCAATGCTCACGGCGATTTTGTGTGATTGGCATAGCTATTCTGCAGTGTACGGTCCTCGTACCGAAACATTTGATCGCCCCCCTTATACACAGTAAAACTAAACTGAAGAGTATTTCAGTATACGTAAAATCACTTCCGGAGATTACTTTAAATTGGAAAGAAGAATTAGTATATGTAATGAATATCAATAAAACTTGTATAAATCTCATTTCAGTTTTGGCATAACGCTTGAGATAAGCGGACATCTCACCTCTGGGGGACGGGGGAGGGGGGGGGGGGTTATGCGTTGCCACACCACTCCTTTCGTTCTATCAATGAAAGTACTACAAACTGGTTTCACATAGAAGAGTGAATGGCTAGCTCATTCAAGTAAAATACCAAAAGGAATTGAAAGAACGTGTACGTGTTTCATCCAACCGAAAAACTATGTACTGATTTTATTTGAAAAAGAAGATTGAATAATTCAGTCAATGTGTAAAGTGACGATGGACCTTTTTTTCATTTCGTGGGTCCCACAGATTGGTTTTCCTCGAAAGGATAAATGAGTAATTCAACCGATACATAAAATTATAGCCGAATGAGTCGACTGTTGTCGAACAGCTAAATAAATCGATAACTTTCATTCGGTTGTTCCCATCAATGTTTGACAGCACATCGGCTGATTCTCTAAATCACCCGATCTGAATAGCATAGAAAATCCTTAGTACTATCTCTTCGTCTCTGAACTGAAACCATTATCAATGCTACAGGGATATTAGAAGACATTAGCGTGCTGTGTCCTGGTGGTGACTAGTTACCTGTTGTTTGTTGTTAGCACTTCCTCCTGCACATACACGGTCCAGTCACATTAATGTGACCACCGCGTATGTTCCACGTCAACGCACAGTAACCACTCACAAACGGCGGGTAGCAGCACTGTCAGTCGAGGGTATAAAAAACGTGTCGGGGCGACGCGGAAAATAGTGTAGTCGCTGTGGTACTGAGGCAACGAAGCGATTTATCTGACGTCCAAAACGATATGATCATTGACTTTCGGTCCAAGGGTGGAATCATTACCAAAACGGGTAAATTTGTAAACTGCTGTCGTGCCGCCGTGTTTAAAGTGCATCGTGCATGAGAAAATGGCGCTATCCAAAACCGGCGCCGAGCTGATTGTGCTGCACCATGGGCCACAAATGACAGGGGTGAACGTCGGCTGCGGATAGACGTGCAACTGCTCAGCTACTGACCGCCCAGATGAACCAGCGGCCTGCCAAGTGTCTCCCTAACGACCTGTTAGTAAACGTTGCTCTGTGTGGCCCCCCGCAGCAGGCGCCAGACTCGTACACGCATGCTGACGGCTTTTCATCGGCGGCGAATGTGAAATTTGCACGCCAGTATCGTTACTGGACGTCCAGTGAGTTGCGACAGGTGGCTTTCTCAGATGAATCACGTTTTGTGCTCCGCCGGACAGATGTCCATTGGATCGTCTAAAGGATACAGGCTGGAGGAGGGGGCGTAATGGCCTGGGGAATGGTTTTGTGGCATTCTCCGGGTGATCTTGTCATTCTGAAAGGCACAACGGATCAACACAAGTATGCATCAGTCCCTCGGGGCCGCGCCCATCCTACATGTAGTTTGTTTTTCCTCAGCACGATGGCGTCTACCAGCAGGACAATGCAACGTGTTAATCAGTTCATAGTGTAGGTACGTGGTTGGAAGAGAAGCAGGACGAGTTTATCATACTCCCCTGGCCACCAAGCCCCTCGGATATATACCTAATCGAGAACCTGTGGTTCCACCTCGATCGGACTGTTCGCGCCATGGATCCTCAACCGAGAAACCTAGAGCAGATGGTCACAGCACGGTAGCTTTCAGAACCTCATGGCTCTCCCACTTTCACGCCTCGCAGCGGTCCGCCCTACAAAAGGTTGTTGTTCAGGCTGTTGATAGGTGGTCACATTAATGTGACTGGACACTGAGAAGACCAAGAAGGTGAGTTTGGAGATTTACAAGTTCAAACAGAGACATACGAGCAGAGGTTCTTCCCACGCACCGTTTACGACTGGAACAGGAAAGGGAAGAAGTGAATGTACCCAACGCCACATAAGGTATTGTGGCTTGGGTGTTGTAGCTCTTGGATTGTAATTACGCTCGCGATCTATATTTTACGCCTGCTCCATGTCGGTTTGGTGCATTTGGAGCGACAGACAGCGGAAAGCAGGTGCGCCGAAAAAACTTGGCGTGTGGCCGTCTTTTTAGCGGTCGCGGCGTAGGCCTGGGGCCTGGTGCGGAGCGCGTGGGCGGCGCTGGCGGTCGATACGGCCGTTGTGGCGGGTGAATGGTGAATGGGCGGCCCAACGCAGCGCAGCACGCAGTTCATTGAGGAAGCCAGAGGCACGGCACAGCGCAGCACAGGCAGGCGGGAGAGGCGGCGCCGGGCCCCGGCGCTGGGGAACTGGGCCGGCGATCGATTGTGCCGGCTGCCCGTGTCCAGCTGGCACGCTTCCAGCCAGACGCGACGACGCGTCGCGAAGGGCCTCCGCCAGTCCCCGGCACGGGGGCGCGGGCGGATCGAGTGCGCTGTACCCTGTCCAGCCGATCTCGCCAACGCCTCTGTCCCCTCCGGGAGAAGCCACTGTCACTGGGAAGTGACGTCTAAAAGATGAGACCACGAAACTTGGTAGCAGTCGACAAATAAAGAACTCTGCAGACGAGACAGGTTTTCGTCGCCTGTAGGGAGCCCCCACACGCTCAGGAATTATTGCGCAATAATATTGTCTAAATGCAGGGTGGTCCATTGATAGTGACCGGGCCAAATATTTCACGAAATAAGCATCAAACGAAAAAACTACAAAGAACGAAACTCGTCTAGCTTGAAGGGGGAAACCAGATGGTGCTATGGTTGGCCCGTTAGATGGCGCTGCCATAGGTCAAACGGATATCAACTGCGTTTTTTTAAAATAGGAACCCCCATTTTTTAATTACATATTCGTGTAGTATGTAAAGAAATATGAATGTTTTAGTTGGACCACTTTTTTCGCTTTGTGATAGATGGCGCTGTAATAGTCACAAACGTATAAGTACGTGGTATCACGTAACATTCCGCCAGTGCGGACGGTATTTGCTTCGTGATACATTATCCGTGTTAAAATGGACCTTTTACCAATTGCGGAAAAGGTCGATATCGTGTTGATGTATGGCTATTGTGATCAAAATGCCCAACGGGCCTGTGCTATGTATGCTGCTCGGTATCCTCGACGACGTCATCCAAGTGTCCGGGCCGTTCGCCGGATCAGGAAGTCTTCAGCCACATGTGAAATGTCAACCACGACCTGCAACAAGTGATGATGCCCAAGTAGGTGTTTTAGCTGCTGTCGAGGCTAATATGCACATCAGTAGCAGACAAACTGCGTGAGAATCGGGAATCTCAAAAACGTCGGTGTTGAGAATGATACATCAACATCGATTGCACCCGTACCATATTTCTATGCACCAGGAATTGCATGGCGACGACTTTGAACGTCGTGTACAGTTCTGCCACTGAGCACAAGAGAAATTACGGGACGATGACAGATTTTTTGCACGGTTCTATTTAGCAACGAAGCGTCATTCACCAACAGCGGTAACGTAAACCAGCATAATATGCACTATTGGGCAACGGAAAATCCACGATGGCTGCGACAAGTGGAACATCAGCGACCATGGCGGGTTAATGTATGGTGCGGCATTATGGGAGAAAGGATAATTGCCTCCCATTTTATCGATGGCAATCTAAATGGTGCAATTCATGCTGATTTCCTATGTAATGTTCTACCATTGTTACTACAAGATGTTTCACTGCATGACAGAATGGCGATGTACTTCTTACATGATGGATATCCGGCACATAGCTCGCGTGCGGTTGAAACGGTATTGAATAGCATATTTCATGACAGGTGGATTGGTCGTCGAAGCACCATACAATGGCCCGCACGTTTATCGGATCTGAAGTCCCCGGATTTCTTTCTGTGGGGAAAGTTGAAGGATATTTGCTATCGTGACCCACCAACAACGCCTGACAACATGCGTCAGCGCATTGTCAATGCATGTTCGAACATTCCGGAAGGCGAACTACTCGCTGTTGATAGGAATGTCGTTACACGTATTGCCAAATGCATTGAGATTGACGGACATCATTTTGAGCATTTATTGCAGTAATGTGGTAATTACAGGTATTCACGCTGTAACAGCATGCGTTCTCAGAAATGATAAGTTCACAAAGATACATGTATCACATTATAACAACCGAAATAAAGTGTTCAAACATACCTACGTTCTGTATTTTAATTTAAAAAACTTACCTGTTACCAACCGTTCGTCTAAAATTGTGAGCCATGTGTTTGTGACTATTACAGCGCCATCTATCACAAAGCGAAAAAAGTGGCCGAACTAAAACATTCATATTTCTTTACGTACTACACGAATATGTAATAAAAAATGGGGGTTCCTATTTTAAGAAAACGCCGTTGATATCCGTTTGACCTATGTCAGCGCCATCTAGCGGGCCAACCATAGCACCATCTGGTTTCCCCCTTCAAGCTAGACAAGTTTCGTTCTTTGAAGTTTTTTCGTTTGACGCTTATTTCGAGAGATATTTGGCCCGGTTACGATCAATGGACCACCCCGTATATTGCTCGAAACTGCGAGGCCAAGAACGACACAACATTGCTGCGGAATATTTATGCCCTGGACGCGTAAGTTAGAGCATTGCTTTTGCTTTGCATGTCGGTGCTCGATGATGACCTCACATGCATTGCGATTGCTGTCGCTGTGTGCTGCAGAAAGAAAAACAAGAGGAAGCAGCTAGGGGTGTAAAAGTGGCTTGGAAGGCGTTCTACATACGGCCTTACTAACGTGGTTAGAGAACTTACAGAAGAGCCTGATGACTATGGCAATTTTTTGTGGATGAAGCTGGAATGTTTCAAGAATTCACCCTTGTTACACCTTACGAACACAGAAAAGATATTGTTCATATATATACCTGTGCTTGCACTATCAACAATACTGGAAGCATGATCGTAGAGGTTAGGGTGGCAGTGCTATTCTGGCACCGCAGTCTCGGTCAATTTATTGCGCAAACCGTAATCCATGTCTTAGACGGACAATGGTTCAAATGGAGCACAATGGAACTTAACTGCTGAGGTCATCAGTCCCCTAGAACTTAGAACTACTTATCCTAACTAACCTAAGGACATAACACACATCCTTGCCCTTAAACGGACAATATTATTGAGCAATACTACGTATTGCGCAATAAATATTGAATTCTGACGGCCCCTGCAGTACATTATTTCGTTGTTTTCGTATTATAACTTGCCTGTTTCGATCGTTTGCCGTTTCAGGTCAACGGCGCATTTATCTCCTTCAGTCCCCAGCACATATTAAAAGAACAAGCGAGCTGCTATTATGTAAGTTGGTTTGTGTTAATGCTAACTAACAATGAATTACTCTAAAAATTGAAAACATAGTGAACTTTAATAGATATTATCATATGTAATGGACTTACACAGCATGACACGTACACACCCAATTTTGAAGCTTCATGCCTGTTTATTAAAAACAATAACAAAGTCAAAAAAAATGGCTCTGAGCACTATGGTACTAAACAGCTGAGGTCATCAGTCCCCTAGAACTTAGAACTACTTAAACCTAACTAACCTAAGGAGATCACACACATCCATGCCGGAGGCAGGATTCGAACCTGCAACCGTAGTGGTCGCGTGGTTCCAGACTGTAGCCCCAAGAACCGTTCGGCCACTCCGGCCGGCAACAAAGTCATACACATTAGACGTACGTTACTCCTCATATTTGTTGTAGATTTCAAGACGGGTCAAAATACACACTTGGTACAGTTCAATATTTAAACAAAATTACCATAGCGAAATTTGTAAAGCATTTTTACTTTTCCTGATATTACCACTTGGCTTAGTACTATGTTAACATTACTTGCCCTAATTTAATTTGATTTTTTGTTGGGCTGTGTAAAGCAATTCTTGTCAGTAATGAAGGAAAGGAACACTCCACTGCTCTCACCGTACAAAGGTAAGAACTCTGTAGCCTTCTGCCCGGCATTTTGACTTAATCTTCTGAAAATGGCAGTCAGGCCTGGTAATCAAGCTAAAAAAAATATAACCCCCCCCCCTTCCAGTGACGTAACCATAGTTGGCACTGAGTCCCGAGATATCATATGTGCTACCGAAAGCTTTAAAGCTGATTAATATGTTATAAAATTAATTTATAGTTAGCTAGTAACTGAGGAGTGTCTGCATAACTTTAGTAAGTTATTAAAGCATGTGAAAACACTTGTAATTAGAAAAAGATATATCTTCGTGTCTATTGCGCCGAAACATTTTGTGCAGTCGCAGAATCAGAAGTTTGCAATCAGCGTTGCCATCTCTTGGTGCTCGACAAAAGGATGAGCAAGTGAGCCGTGGCAAGTGCGATTTGAATCGTACGTGATACCACAGGCTAGAAAATGTTCAGCTGCGTACGCGCCCGAGAAAAAAATAAGGCCTGGAGTTATCACATCTGATACCCTGTGACTGGTGAGATTATCACAGACACGTCACTCTTGGTATGATCTTTATAATTAAATGTCAGTTAATTACATATCGACGGTAAAAGTTTTTAGGAGATCCTAAGATGAAAGACGCTTTTGGAAGAAGTGCGCGTTCACCGTAGTTTAGTGGAGACAGTTAGTCAGTCAGAGTGTGACAGTCCAAGCCGTAGGCGGTGAGTAGACGATGGGATTTACCAATCCAGAAAAAGCCGACATGCTCACGGTGTACAGAGAGTGTAGGAAGAATGCAGTTCGTTCTTGTACGGTGTGTGCGACAAGATATCACGATAGTCGTCAACCAACTCAGCAGTTATTTACCAAGCTATTTAGCCAACATGAAAGTGGTAGTGTATCAACTAGACAACGTAACAGAAGGAAACAAGTGACGGCAGTAATCAAAGAAATTGATGTTCTTGTTGCTGTTGCAGTTAATCCGGACGTTAGCTCCTGCGCAGTCGCATGAGGAAGTGGCATGAGGCAGGCAAGCGTCCTACCCTTTCTCCATCGACACCTCTCTCTATCAAGAGCTGCGTGGAAACGATTATGAGAATCATGTCAACTTCTGTACAGGGGCATTAAACAGGAGACAGGATACTCCAGATGTACCATTTATCTTGGTTGGTTGGTTTGGGAATGGGGACCAAACAGCGAGGTCATCATCTATCTTGTTTAGTGATGAAGCAACATTTAGCCGGCTTGGCCAGGTAAACCGCCGAAACATGCGCCGCTGTTATGTTGGCAATCCCCATTGCCTTCGGATTCCCCCCCCCCCCCCGGATGTATTCCAATCCCTGTCTTCCTCTACGCCGGCTGTTTTGGCCGAACGGTTCTAGGCGCTTCAGTCTGGAACCGCGCGTCCGCTACGATCGCAGGTTTCGAATCCTGCCTCGGGCATGGATTTGTGTGATGTCCTTAGGTTAGTTAGGTTTAAGTAGGTCTAAGTTCTAGGGGACTGATGACCTCAGATGCTAAGTCCCATAGTGCTCAGAGCCATTTTTTTCCTCCTCTACAGTTTTTGCCCTCTACAGCTCCTTCTAGTACCATGGAAGTCATTCCCTCATGTCTTAGCAGATGTCCTATCATCCTGTCCCTTCTCCCTATCAGTGTTTCCCACATATTCCTTTCCTCTCCGAATCTGCGCTGAACCTCCTCATTCCTTACCTTATCAGTCCACCTAATTATCAATATTCGTCTGTAGCACCACATCTCATATGCTTCGATTCTCTTCTGTTCCGGTTTTCCCACGGTCCATGTTTCATCACCATACAATGCTGTACACCAGACGTACATTCTCAGAAATTTCTTCCTGTAATTAAGGCCGATATTTGATACTAGTAGACTTCTCTTGGCCAGGAATGCCGTTTTTGCCATTGCTAGTCTGGTTATTTTACTAGCTAGGTAGCAGAATTCCTTAACTTCATCTACTTTGTGATCACCAATCCTGATGTTAAGTTTCTCGCTGTTCTCATTTCTACTACTTCTCATTACCTTCGTCTTTCTCCGATTTAGTCTCCATTCATACTCTGTGTTCATTAGACTGTTCATTCCGTTCAGCAGTTCATGTAATTCCTCTTCACTTTCACTCAGGATAGCGAAGTCATCAGGGAATCGTATCATTGATATCCTTTCACCTTGAATTTTAATTCCCCTCCTGGACCTTTCTTTTATTTCCATCACCGCTTCCTCAATGTACAGATTGAACAGTAGGAGCGGAAGCCTACATCCTTTTCTACACTCTTTTCAATACGAGCACTTCGGTTTTGGTCGCCCACTATTATTATTCCCTCGTGGCTGTTGTACATATTGTATATGACCCATCTCTCTCTATAGCTTACCCCTACTTTTCTCTGAATTTCGAACATCGTGCTCCATTTTACATTGTCGAACGCTCCTTCCAGATCGACAAATCCTATGAACGTGTTTTGATTTTTCCTTGGTCTTGCTTCCATTATTAACGACAATGTCAGAATTGCCTCTCTCGTGCCTTTACCTTTCCTAAAGCCAAACTGATCGTCATCTAACACATTCTCAATTTTCTTTTCCATTCTTCTGTATATTATTCTTGTAAGCACCTTGGATGCATGAGCTGTTGAGCTGCTTGTGCGATAATTCTCGCACTTGTCGGCTCTTGCACTCTTCAGAATTGTCTGGATGATGCTTTTGCGAAAGTTAGATGGTATGACGCCAGACTCATACATTCTACACACCAACGTGAATAGTCGTTTTGTAGCCACTTCCCCCGATGATTTTAGAAATTCTGAAGGAATGTTATCTATCTCTTCTGCCTTATTTGATCTTAAGTCCTCCAAAGCTCTTTTAAATTCTGATTCTTCCTTCGCAACTTCTGTGATGGCCCTTTTTAGAGATATCCATTCCTCTTCAACAGTACTGCCTGCTGAGCTATTCCTTATTGCTGTATCTATAGCCTTAGAGAACTTCAATCGTATCTCGTCATTCCTTAGTACTTCCGTATCCCACTTCTTTGTGTATTGATTCTTCCTGACTAATGTCTTAAACTTCAGCCTACTCCTCATTACTACTATATTGTGATCTGAGTCTATGTTTACTCCTGGGTACGCCTTACTATCCAGTATCTGACCATGATGTAATCTAACTGAAATCTTCCCGTATCATCCGGCCTTTTTCAAGTATACCTCCCCCTCTTACGGGGTTTGAACAGAGTATTTGCTATTACGAGCCGAAATTTATTACAAAATTCAATTAGTCTTTCTCCTCTCTCATTTCTTGTCCCAAGCCCATATCCTCCTGAAACGTTTTCTTCTACTCCTTCCCCTACAACTGCATTTCAGTCCCTCATGAATGTTAGATTTCCATCTCCATTTACGGAGTGGGATACTGTATTACTCTTTCAATATCCTCATATGCTTTCTCTATCTCTTCATCTTCAGTTTGCGACGTCTGCATGTATACCTGAACTATCGTTGTCGGTGTTGGTTTGCTGTCGATTCTGATACGAACAACCCTATCAGTGAACTGTTCATGGTAACACACTCTCTGCCCTACCTTCCTATTCCTAACGAATCCTACTGCCGGTGTACCATTTTCCGCTGCTATTGATATTACCCCATACTCATCTGACCGGAAATTCTTGTCTTCTTTCCATTTCACTTCACCGACCCCTACTATAACGAGATTGAACATTTGCATTTCCCAGGTTTTTAGCTTCCCTGCTACGTTCAAGCTTCTGGCATTCCACGCCCCGACTCGTGAAAGTTATTCCTCTGTTGGTTATGCAATCTTTTTCTCATGGTCACCTCCAGCTTGGCAGTCCCTTCTCGGAGATCCGAATGGGGGACTATTCCAGAATCTTGTGCCAATGTAGGGATCATCATGACACTTTTTCAGTTTCAGGTCACACGTCCTGTGGATACAGGTTGTGTGTTTTTAATGTAGCGGTTTCCATTTCCTTTTGCATCCTCATTCCGTTGATGGTTGCTGATACTTCCGCCTTTAGAAGCAGTTTCCCACCCCAAGGACAAGAGAGAGCCCTAAACCTCTGTCCGCTCCTCCGCCCTCTTTCTACAGTGATTCATCGACGATATTTTCCCGTATACTACTACCTCATCAGCAACAGTCACAGATTGCTGCGCATCCTATCCGCAGATTCTCTTTGTGTACAGCAATTAAAGCGGTCCTATTACACTTCCCTCGGACACTCCAGTCCATATCCTTGTCTCTGATGAAAACTGGCCGTCAAGTAAAACGTACTGGGTTTTATTAACTAGTCTTCGAGACACTCGCATATCGGGTAATCTATACCTTCGTTTGGGGTCTGTACAGAGCACTTCGTCGGACGATTTCCGGAAATCTAGGTATGTGGAACCTGCCTGTTACCATTCATCTATGGATCGCTCTACCCATCTTGAGAACACAATTTGCTGCTTTACTATATGTTTCGTGCATGATGGATAATCATACAGTAACATCACGATTGGGCCTTGTTTCGTATCAGTTTGAATCCACGATAACATTTTGCCCTATTAACCTGTGCTAGTTGTGTACCCGTTTCATTGCCTCCTTTGCTATTCTTTATCATGTACTGTTATGACCGGTGGGAGCTACTACGCTCTTATTAAGTAAAAACTCTATGCAACCAATGATGATTACTATTCACTGTTATAAGATTATTCTGCGCATTGGCATTTACACGGGGGCGCTTGTAAGTGATGCTTGTTTGAAAATTAGCAAGGTTGGACCGAAGAAAATAAAATGGATGACGTGGATATTGAACTCTGAAAGGGTACAGAGTACAGTGATTCAGTTACAGACATAGGGGCATTCACTAAATTTGATATTGCTGTAAAATGTGCTTGTGATTCTTCAGATAGTGGACCAGGTTAAGTACTGACCGTCCCTCATTGTTTTGAAGTAAGAGAAGATCCATTCTTTTGAAACTGTGGTAGAAACAAACTATGATTGCTTAAAGCTGATCAGAATAAGGCGTGACAGAAATTACTATGTACGGGGCTATGAAATAAGAAAACCCTCATATTTCATCCATTTTTTTTTTCAAATCGCTGTGGTAAACAAAACCCATATTACATGTCGAGCAGTTCAAAGTAGGGATGTGCGATGTTGGAAAATCATCTATGCTGATTTCGATTACATCATCGACCTCTAAACATTGATGTCCGATAGTAATCGAAGCTAAGCAGTCGATGTTTTTAACATCGATGTTAAGTGATGAATAGGTAGGAATGGCGTAAAAAAGAGTTTACAGATACATTTAACGTCAAATTTGTTAGTCAGTAAATAGAGCAGTAATTAACATTGCTTAACTCTCAACTTTTGCCTACAAACTACAATGAATTTTATGACTTGTTGGTAGTTCCAGTGATGATCTGTGTATAAATTGATTCTACTGTCACTGCACGTTCCACATTTATCGTAGTATGGAGTTCCCCTCCCTTTTTGTAGTGCATTTCATAACTACGTAAGTGGTAAAAAAAGGAATCAACAGTTGCTACCAGTGATCATTGGCGAGCGCGACTTCGTTATACTGCCGTATCCTTTCGTAATTATTTGTGATGTTACCACAGTCCACGTGACAATAAAAGGGCAACTCCCTTTTATTGTTATTTATTACGAATAATAATCTTTCAAAGTAACAAATGAAAAGAGTAAAGTATTTGAGTAGTAGCAGAGCACAAAATATGTGTAAGTTACCAACATTTAGGCGGATTAGATGTACTCCCACGTATCGTAAACGGAAATTTTACTTAGGTGACGGTAAGTATCATTTTCAGCAAATAAAAAGAATCTTCCAAATAATACGAGCACACACTACTTGAAGCACGGAAGTATAGATGAATGAACAGTTAAAGATATTATACCCCGTGTATCCAAAAGTTTCGAGACAGGGTTAATAAAAAAAAATCTAGAAAGTCATGATTGTAGTTTTAATGTTTTAGGTGTCCTATATTGCCTTCCTTCACTTGACGACAACGCCAGAATGTTCGCACAAGCGGGTGCAACTGTCAGAAAAGTCCTTCTTTGGGATATTGTTCAACTCGCGCGGCCCACTCGCACCTTCTTCAATCTTGGCGAAGCATCAGAGAACCATTCTGCACTTTGTCTTTTTATGGTAGGTTCGTATTGATAACAACAAATCTCGTCGACCATGATCATTTTTTCCAAAAAAGAATTGTCTGCGTTTTGAATTTCAATCAAGTCGCAGCAGGCGTCTAAGCATCGTTGTTTTTGTTCAGGAGTGCAGGACGCACTTAGCACACATATTCTTGAGAGCGTCTCGAACATTTGATTTAGAGATGTTGCTCCATTGCAGTTTGTAACACAACAACGGCCGCACACCTCTGCTTAACACTGCGTACCGTCAACTGACTGGTCGTTCAAAGTACCACCGTATTTCATTAGACGCTGGGAATAAAATCATCGGTTTCATGACTTTTTGGACGGATAGTGTACTTCGACTAAAATAAACTTGTGACTGATGTCTCGGCGAGTCGAGTGGTAGGGCCCGCAGCCGCCAGACTATCTTAGTTCTTTTTCGAGCGCCACGTACTCGCCTTGTTGTATATTTTTTTAGGTGCCTATAGACGCTTGTCAAGCGTGGCAGGCTGCATGCCGACAAGACTCTCTGTCTCTCTCTCTCTCTCTCTCTCTCTCTCTCTCTCTCTCTCTCTCCCCCTCTCCCCCTCTCTCCCTCTCCCTCTCCCCTCCACCTCCCCCATGCAATCTTTCAATCACGAACTTGTCGTAATCGAAGTAGAGTCCTCGCTTAGATACAATAGTAGCCAATGTTCCAGTAGTCCCTCAAATGTCGAAAAAGTAACATGGTCGATTTTTTGTCTGTAACATCGATGTGACCATGTTTCTAAGACTTTTAAACATCGATGTTTCGTGAATATCGACGACCGTCGAACGTCCCTAGTTCAAAGGAAAGTGGGGACACGACTATGGGAAGACGGCGTAACTAAACAACGATAGTTTGCGAACCTAGTAGCGCTCTCGCGAACTACTGAGGCAACCTTTCCAAACAGAACACCGCCTCAGTGAGAGCTTACCAGGTGGCTTCCGACCGCATACGACGAAACTGCTCTGGACCGACGGTTAGCGACCGGCTTTGCCTCGCTGAGTACATACACAGGGAGCCCTTTGTGCCGGGCGAGGGCATTGTGCGGTCTCTGTGAGGGCAGCTTGCCCGAGACCCTTCCCTCAAACTTTCGTGCCGCGCCCCTGTACCACCGGTAACCAAGGAGCAATACACAGAACCAGACGAAACGTAGATACACAATGGAACAGGTATTAAGCTTTTACTGGCTGCGGGAGGGGTGTACGAAAGACAATTCTGCCTCCTTCAAATTACGGGCACTTGCATGAGAATATTTAACGAGCGTTTGCCAAGATCACACGTTTGCCTTTTTCCCTCGTCGCTTTTCTTCTCCTTGCTGCAATCTCCACCCAGTCCCGAAATCGTGTAATTAACTGCAGGTTCGAGGTAGCGTACATATAACGAGGAACCAGAAGTATGTGGTAAAGATCAACGTATATTTCACCAAGAAACGCGCAACTATGGGTTGCACTATTCACAAACTCGTTAAATAATGCAATAATGTCAAAACCATTACTAATAGTTGAGCCACAGTAATCTGTTTGCAACTCCTTGTGATGTATTGTCGTACCGTTAGTTCATTCTGTAGTTAATGTGCTAGCAGCTCAATCATTTGAGTCACTGCGCGAATATTGAGTTTCGATTTTGGCAGTCAACATCATTGTAACAACCATTGGCTCACCTTGACCGTGCTGGCTATCTTTCACGTGTGCTTGGCTGCTGATCTCGCTACACGATGTACGAATGAAAGTACCTTCATTAGTGATTTCTAACTGCACACAATTTATAGACTCTCTCAGTTACACTGCTCACCAAATGGTGTCCTAGTCCATGTTTGTTGATTGCGTTACGTAGTTGTTACCTCAACGACATGACACACGGAAACGGAAGTGTACTTATCAAAGTGATACAGGATGGTCATAAGCAGACTGGAAAGCTTGTAAGGGTTTTGCAGTATAAGTTGTGCTGAGAAATAATTGTTAAGAAAACTATCCGATACGTTGCGCCGTTTCCCGATTTAATTAGCATTGAAGTCAGTCAGTCAAGCCGTTGCGCGCGCGAATCCAGATACAATTAGTGTCAGTTGTTCTCATGGTGTAGATGATAGCTCAGTTTTTGACGCGCGGCTGATCCTCATTACCGTGCAACTTTTGTATCGTTCTCTTGTTCGGTTTTAGGAAACATAATGAATAACACGTTTCGCCGCACCGTCTCTGGCCGGCCGTTTAAATTTGCGCTCGCAACGGCGTGATTGGCTAACTCGGAAGCGATGCAACGTATCGATTCTTTTTGGAACACTGATTTCTCAACACACAATTACAAGCTTTGCAGACAATTCGGACTTCCCTGTATACAATCACTGTGATGGCGAACGATGATATTAAAACTGCAGTGGAAGTTTTAACCGTTTTTTACAATGCCACAGTTAGCGTCGTATAAACCGCTCGTCCGCCAATATTCCTACTGCCCACAACGAAACATCACACACGACTCTAAAAATCACGTCTGCAGCTCGTGGTCTAGTGGCTAGCGTTGCTGCCTTTGGATCACGGGGTCCCGGGTTCGATTCCCGGCCGGGTTGGGGATTTTCTCCGGCTCGGGACTGGCTATTTGTGTTGTCCTCATCACTTCATCATCATTCATAGAAGTGGCGAGATTGGACCGAGCAAAAAATGGGAATTTGTACGGCGCTGATAACCGCACACTTGAGCGCCCCACAAACCAATTATCATCATCATCATCTAAAAATCACCACCCCGCTCTCGTAACAGGCAAATATCGATCCTGAGATGGGCAGAGATACTACCTACAAACTCTATACGTCCTCCACATAAGCCGACGCAAAAGCTACTACGCTGGTGTTTCGCCACTGGAACAAATCTACTCAAGAAGAATCAGTTCCCGTAACGTTTCCCGTGTACGATTTGACTCTGCAGTATTGAGTTTCTGACGTTGTCCTGTGTGCTGCCCATTTCACTCCCGCTGACACCTTCCTAAACTCGGATGAATTTGCGACTGTCACGCAGTTTACGTTGGTGAGAGACATCATAATGACCGGCAATAACGAAACTTCCAAACATGTTAAAATAGTGGTGTCACATTGAACCTCTTACCTGCACTCAACATCTACATCTGTATTCTGCAAAATCGTTCATGATTGTCCACCTGTCCTTTCTCACTGGACAATAGCAAATCTCTCTGTTAAGAGCTGTATGTTTCTTTTAATGTTAGTCACTTAATTTGATGAACATTTTCGTGGCGCTCTCACACTTACTAAGAGACTCTTTGATGAAACTCGCCGCTTTTATGTGGGACTTCCCTTTCTCTGTTATTAATCCTACTTGTTAAGCGTCACAATCTGACTGGTAGCTCTCGAGAATAGTTCGCTGCTTTTCCGACTTTCTTCTTCTTTCTTCATGGATGGATTAAGAAGTTGGTATTTTGATGGGAAAAATGTGTAGTGAAGTCATGTAAACAGCAGCACGATACGCATCCAGTCTCAAGAGCTTCCGATGTAATCACAAAATCAGTAGTACATATCGTGAAGAGAGGTGGCCATGTAACCTTTCCTTGGTGTACAGCCGAAATTACGTTAACTTTCGCCTATCTTACGCAGATAAAAACGCCATATAAAGTCCTCCCTGCTAGGAATGTCTAAATTCTGTCATAAAGCTGGTTCGCTACTCCGTTTGCTCCTTCTTTCATTCATTAGCAGACAGTGTGGAACGGTATCGAATGGCGTGTAGAGCCAAGGAGTACGGCATCAACCTAATGCCGTTGGATCTCGTGGACGAATAGAATGATGCTCTTGTCAACCGTGATATCTCGATAGATCGCATGGTCCGAACTCAAACTACAATCTGCAACCGTCTGACTCATGCTTTCTGGACTCCTCACAACTATCCTATCAGGGATTGTCATTTGAACGAATAATCCGCTGCAAAACGAGCCCCCTCTGTCATGTGACGCCAGAGCTTGACGCGAGCAATCGGTTTGCAATTGATGGCGGGGATGAACAAAAGTGATTTGGTCCGATTGGTGTCCGGAGACTGAGGAACTTTGTTGCTTTCAGCGCTATTCACGCATCGCATATAGTGACGTCCGTACAGCTTGAAACTAGTGCCACGAAACTGATGAGGCTCCTGTGTTCTCACTTGGTCTGTACTGAGAGTGGGCGAATGACTGGGAAAAGCCTCTGATATACAATGTTCGATCCATATTCTGTAAGTCAAATCCTTCTCCAAATCGGTGGCAGTTCGTTGCGCATCTGATAGTACAATGCGATGCTGCGGAAGGAGCAAATACCTCTGAGTGCCCTGTCGCAAATGAAGTCCCACAATCCCATCAGATCGTCGTACAAATGCCCTAGTCAACTTAGTTGCAATGCTCACAAGACCATCGCGATTATAGTAGGAGACAGTGGAAATGAGTTGCCTACCAAGTTACGTAACACTTAGCTTTGTATGACGTTGCTTTCCGGGTTAGTTTATATCTTGTCTTTTTATCTCTTCTAACAATATAAAATTTTGTGTGCGTTATTTATTTACTCGCCTTATATTTATAGTAACAAATATATGGCGGTTAAATGATGTCAGTATTATGAACATGCCGTTAAGCAGTTCATTATGGCTCAGATGGCTCTGAGCACTATGAGACTTAACATCTGAGGTCACCAGTCCGCCAGAACTTAGGACTACTTAAACCTAACTAACCTAAGGACATCACACACATCCATACCCGAGGCAGGATTCGAACCTGCGACCGTAGCGGTCGCGCGGTTCCAAACTGAAGAGCCTAGAACCGCTCGGCCATAACGGCCGGCCCTTCATTATGTTCTTGTCGACTCTGAGTTATGACCCCTAGTAGAACTGTGGTGGTAGAGATGGCGGTGGGGGTATATTCTATATACGGCCCTCAGTAACGAGGTAATCAGCACCCTTACGCTGTCTATCGCTTACCTTGATATATTGTAGTCATGTATCTTTTGTAATTATGTTTTCCTGTAAATTTCTCATAACATTGAAAAATCACGAGTTTTCTGTAAATAACGGTGTGGGGCAAGTCTTTCAATTGGAAGCCACTTAGGCAACTTTTACTATCTTTCTGTGTCCTCCTTTGTGAATACGAGCCGATACCATAAAAACTCCAACTTTCCGGAGAGTTTCATAGTTACTTTCATGGCCATCGTGCTCGGTTTATTTTATCACTTCTGGTTTTGTCTAACGAGGTGATCTTACGGATTGGTCTTCTTCAGTTTTCTTGGTACTTCAGTGTTTGAAGATCAGTGCCCGGACATGAATTTCCTAAAGCAGCACAACGCAAATACAAGAAAAAAAATCTCCTTTTGAAGTTTCGGAGCGCAGTTAAGTACGTTTCAAACAGTTTAACAGAGCCGGCGGTAGGTGAGTGCGTAAGTCGCGTACTCCCTATGATCAGAAATGATCCCCGCATACTCGGTTTAAACTCGCTAGCGAGTCCTGTGACGTCATGTCCGAACTCGTCGTCTCCGTGTGCTCGTGTGCTCGACTCGTGAGTCTCTACCGCTGCCCACTCGTCGCCAGAGTGTGTTGTCGGGTACAAGTCGGCTCGACTCGCTCAGAAAGCAGAGCGAGTACACGAGTTCGCTAGTACAAACGCGTATCGAGGCTTTTTTATTACATACAAAACATTTTTGAAACAAATTTTCGCCATTAAACAGTACCATTCATTTGTTTCACACAATCATAATTTCGGCTTAATAGCCATTCTTAAATGCTAGTTCAAATGTCACAAAATGCCCAAACTGCCTGAACGAGGCGGCCGCTGTGACTGAGCGGTTTTAGGCGCTTCAATGCGGAACCGCGCTGCTGCTTCGGTCGCAGGTTCAAATTCTGCCTCGGGCATGGATGTGTGTGATGTCCTTAGGTTAGTTAGGTTTAAGTAGTTCTATGTCTAGGGGACTGATGAACTCAGATGTTAAGTCCCTTAGTGCATGGAGCCATTTGAACCATTTTGCCTGAATGACATAAAAAACCATATGGCATGACGATTTTTACATAGCAGTATAATGACTGATGGATTAGCAGTGAATATTCTTCTCTCTCTCTCTCTCGATCTCTCGATCTCTATTCTCGAACATGCTGTAAATTTATTTAAATATCTATTCGGAGAATGTCTAATAGTTACGTTGATATATACACAATTTCGAGGTGTTAACGGGTGAGTAACGACCATACCAGATAACATGACATGATGGTAAAGTGAGTCGCTAATCGGTGAATAATTATTAAAATAAATTTATAAGAATTTTCGAAGACCCTACAAAAACGAATGATAAGCTACACAACTCGCTGTTAGCCCATAAACGCAAGTCCCCATGACCAAATGAGTATAGAAATAGCGTGCTTTTTTGTCGCGTGGATATAACAGTGACCTTGCTCTGCAGCCATTTTTCGTTTGACGCAGCACGTATTTTTTCTCATGGCGGAGGTGCAATAAAAAGGAATACAACCATTTTGTTAGCACTGAACGAAATTTGTACGTGTCTCGTCTGAAGCGTCGATTACACCATGAAACTTAATCCAGAAATCACTCCTCCTCAAATGGAACATATTTGCAGTTGCATATTTTCCATCAATTAATTTTCGTTTTACACCCTCTACAGTCTCACAGAACACAGCTTCGTTAAAAGCCATCTGATCCGTACAATTGGTCTCAATTAGTTTCAAATGACTCTAAGCACTATGGGACTTAACATCTGACGTCATCAGTCCCCTAGACTTAGAACTACTTAAACCTAACTAACCTAAAGACATCACACACATCCATGCCCGATGCAGGATTCGAATCTGCGACCGTAGCAGCAGCGCGGTTCCGGACTGAAGCGAAAGGAACCGCTCGGTCACAGCGGCCGGCTCCTTGTTAGTGGTACTTTACAGCAGCAAGATTGTGTGGTCATGTTCCGTCCTAACAATAAGTTACGACTAGCGTTACACTTCCGCATACTTCAGTATGAGAGAAGAAACCTATTAGTATGAGTCAAGCGCAGCGCCACAGTTTTCTGACTCCTGGTAACCTCGGAGCTTCAGCGTGAACGAAAGAAGCCCATTAGCACTGATGTAACAGCTGTGCATTGATGTACAATGTATCCGCAATATAAGACTCGCACCCGCTCCGTTTCCTAGTTTTCACTGGTTTGATTCTCTCTAATGGCTAATTAGTTCTTACTTATGTTTAAATTCGTTTCTTTGTTACGAGTGTGTACCTGCATGAACTGGCACTTAAATTGGGGCGAGACCTTGACATATTGGTGGGGATGTCTGGAATAGCCCTGTGATGCCGCTGTTAGTGTAACGCTACCGCTATTAGTGACAAAGCATTTGGGGCAGGACGGGTAGCTGTGGAAAACGTACCCCACGTACGAAGACCGCATACGAACATTACACCAGATAACATCGGTGCCGTACAGGACTTTATTGCAGAATATCTCATACTACAGGCTTTTGGTTCAGGCGACTCCGGCAACCTATCCTAAAGATGACGCTTTTGCGCTACAGTGCAAGGCTGCGTTCTGCTGCTTTAACGAGGGAAAAACTGGATGAAATTCGTTGTGAAACTCTGGAACATCATCCTTCCAGTCCAGATTGATCTCCCTGCGATCACCACATGTTTGAAAACCTGAAAGAAGAAGTTGAAGGACAGTTTGATGTCAACGTAGCGGTAAAAGGATCTCGTGCGCAAGTAACTGCACACACGTTCCTCATCTTTGTTCATGGATGGCATCATAAGTTGGCAGTTCGATGGAAAAAATGTGTAGCTAAGTCTGGGGACTCTGTAGAAAAATGGATATGTTTTTGTTTTGGTTGATTCAATAAAGCATAGGTACGTAGACTTTTTTGTCACTGCGTACCAGTTGACATTTTTATAAATTTGGAGGTACCACTATACGTTGTTCAGTTTTTAGCGAACTCTGCCCGCAGGGGTGAGAAACAGTGCCGAAAGCATAATTTTCGCCATCTTGCTCAGTGCGTACAACACTCATACAGTTTTTGAGTCGTAATGGTCAAATGCTATGATAGAAATGTGACAATCACAACCAGTATAGATTCGAGGAATCAGTTTTTCACAGAGTCGTTCATGCTTTCATGTAGTACTTATTTGCAGCAAATAAATTTACGGTTCTGATACAAACATTCAGTGAGAAAAAGAGGAATGACGTTTAAAATATGTATTAAACCTTTACGAAACAAATAATATAAACCAGTTGTGCAAGAGAGTAATAAACTAAACATGGAGAATAGTAAATTAGAGTCCGCAAAGCGAAACAGTTCAGAATCAAGTCAAAGTTGACGTTAAATCAGACTTCAAAATCAGCAATTAGTCAGTTTTCAAATTTATGTTGTGGTGAAAGAACATCAACCACCATTCTGCTTCTTTTATAAATCAGTTCCTGGCTGACATTTTACTTTAAAAGGAGAGTAATATAAGAGAATCGTTTTACTTTATCAGTACGTGCTTTTTTTACTTGTACGCGTGTCACCCAAAGTGCCCTTTGTGTACCATCAGTAGTACACGAACGACCGTCTGGAAACCCCTACAGCAAAGTTTTAAAAAATCTGGTTAATATTTAATCTTCCCTCGCATCAAATCGAAATGTTAATTAACAAATATTCTATCATAATTTTTAGTGAAAACATTTTGTGTTTTTGATTACTAATCGAATGAGAATGCCAGTATTTACCATTAAACAGAAAGCAAATTACATGTGGGCTGTGATAAATTGCTTGAAATGTATTGGCGAGAGTTTTTTGAGAAGTGCGTCGTACTGCTGTAGAAAACATGTCTGGGCAACGACGTTGAAGTCCTATAAATATGAACGAAATCGTAGGAGGACAATCCTTTAACCCCCATTGTTAAATACGTTCTTAAGAGTCACTGTGCTAATGATACCGGGTCACAAAATAATGTTTGTCGCCCTAAATTTAATGTTATCATGTGGTGTTCGCATTAAACGATTTTGTAATCCTCTCTGCTTGCAGCAGTTTTAGCTTTCCTTTCGTCATTCTCATAAAGTATATCTCCTCTAGAAGGGGAAAAAAGAAAATACAAACGACACACACACACACATATATATATTATCCGATAAGACCGAGGACGACCACGTTGCGGTTTCCAGCAGAGCAGCTGAATTTCGCCGTTCGCATGACTTCGTTAGTAATTTCATTATTTAGAAGGAAGCGGCAGAAGACGGTTAGGGGAAATAAAGTGAGAGTGCTCCCAGTAATTCGATAGAGCGACAGCAGCAGCAGACCACCGACTTCTCGGCAGCCAACAGCGAATAACGATAGGAAGGGGAGGTTACCACAGCCCCTCGGCGCACAGATAAAGTTGATTCCTGTAATCTTGTCTCGCCCCTCTCCCCTCTCCCCTCTCTCTCTCTCTCAGATACAGAGGGATATCTGAAAGTTTTGTTTTCGTGCAATAAAGCAGTTATCAATCCGATTAATCAGGGGCCACAGGTCTTTACTGTGTATAATTCTGTTGGACGTGATACACCAGCACCTTTACCTGACTAGAGAACCAGCTCTTACGCACATTTATGAGAACTTCCAATTTGGAACAGAGAGAAAGAACAGAGCGATATTCGGTCCTTTTTTTTTTTTACATATACGTAGCATTTATGAGGCCCGAAGCAAGCATAAAATTTAAGAAAAAGAATTGCTGATATTTTGTATGCTTTTTAGCACGTTACTAGTCAGTTAGATACCTCACCGACATTTTTCATTGCAGAATGTTCCTCTGACGAAATAAGAATTGGTTGCTCATTCATAATGTGCTACTTACGTGGAGAATTTTAATAAGTTTACCTATAATCATGTTTCTCTCAAATAATAAAAGTACTTTTCTTTGATATGTTACAGAGGAGAAATGTACGAGGGTTGGTACTTAAATAGTGGCAACTATTTATTCACAACCGATACATAAGAGTTACATATTTGGACCTGTTACTGTCCTTCAAAGTAGTCACCAGCGTTGTGTAGAACCCGTTGCCAGCAATGTGGAAGGCATAATACCGTTAGCAGAGCCTGTTCTGTTGATGGTGCGAATGGAGCGGTCTACTGCCTGTCGAATCTCTGGAACAGTTCTGAAGCGAATGCCGCGAAGTAATTCCTTTATTTTCGGAATCAAATCAAAGTCACAAGGACTTAAATCCGGGGAGTTTGGTGGATGGTACACTACTGCCGGTCGCTGGTGGCCGAGCGGTTCTGGCGCTACAGTCTGGGATCGCGCGACCGCTACGGTCGCAGGTTCGAATCCTGCCTCGGGCATGGATGTGTGTGTTGTCCTTAGGTTAGTTAGGTTTAAGTAGTTCTAAGTTCTAGGGGACTTACGACCTCAGCAGTTGAGTCCCATAGTGCTCAGAGCCATTTGAACCATTTGGTACACTACTTTCCAGTCCCATCGACCGAACAGAACAGCCACAGCTTGCGCTGTATGCGCTCGCGCATTGTCGTGCAAAATGATGGGTGGGTTGCGCAGAAAGTGTTGCCGGTTGTTTCGGAAAGCTGGTCGCAGGTGATGCTCCAAAAACGAACGGTAATACTGTGCGTTGACGGTGGCATTCGCTTCAGAACTGTTACAGAGATTCGACAGGCAGTAGACAGCTCCATTCGCACTATCAACAGAACAGGCCCTGCTAACGGTATACTACGCCTTCCACATCGCTGGCAACGGGTTCTACACAACGCTGGTGACTACTTTGGACAGTAACAGGTGCAAACATGTAACTCTTTTGCATCGGTTATGAATAAATAGTTGCCAATCCTCTTATATATACAGATATTAACATTTTCTCAAAGTCCTCTCCAGCCAGTACCTAGCTAGGGCAGGCGAACGCCCTATGAAGTAATTAAAGCGACAAACACATGCAAAGCAGATACTGTGAAAAATGGAACAAATCCGACAGAAATTTTCCCACCTCGCGCGGCCAGGGGAAGATTGAATCGTAAACTCAGCAACATGACCTACGTGAGCAGAAGCCAGCACTTTACTGTAACAGATGAGCTCAATTTCGTAAGAGTGTGTAAAATTTTCACAAAACAGCTGAAGCCCGTGAAAGCCTTTCTTGCTAAACGGAGTGTGGTGAAGACCACTTATGAACCCGGAAAAGTACGTCAAATTCTCTCATCGGCGGCTCGACGTAACGTGACTGTTTCAAACCAGTGGTAATAAATACTCATTCTTCAGAGCCTTTTGGTTCAGTTTTTACGTTGCAGTACAGCAGCTATGAGGCCGATCCTTGATACGCTGCTACAGTTCGCCATGATGGCTTCCGCTTCCGAGACTGCTACCTGTCTGGTCTGCCAGACACTGTTGCTGTGAGCTGCCGATCTTGCAACCACTGATGAGAAAACTGGAGGCTTATGGCTTCTGAGCTGAACTGATGGTCCTTGACGCACGATATGCCTGTCGCAGTATTCAGGAGGTGCGCTAACCGCTGCTGTCCCCGACTGGTACCTGTAGTCAGTCATAGAGATCCCCGGCCCTCCTTGGTGGAAGAACTACGCTGTGTACCATCTCCACACCGTGCAGAGATGCTGGAGTACAACCTCTTCGACGTCAGAATGATCTGATAATTCGCAGTCTCCATCCTGGTCTGTCTCGTCTGACGTACAGGCTACGCCGTTCGCCTCCGAGACCTACCACCTGCTCTACACCTTGATTACGTTACCCGCGCGCCGGGAGCAATGCCCGCCCGAGTTTACTGAGACAGCATCAGCAATTTCCGAGGCCGCGACGCGGCATCGCCCTGTTCTGAGCGCCACCCCACAGAGGAATACACGTTTGTAAACTTAAATGAGTAAATTCTTATTCCTCCAGTGTTGTGTCATTAGCGCACAGCCCGCAGACTGGCCTGCTCGATCGCACTCCACACTGCGTCACCCCGACAGCAGTAGAGGTATCCACCCAGGCCACTACAGATCAGACGTACGATATTTGCATCCTTGTTGAATTTTCAGAATACTGAGAAGACACAGCATTGATATAGTGTTCGAACCAACAAGAAAGGTGAGAGCAGCACTCTGACGTCAGGACACGACCGTTGCGCGGATACATACAAGGATTAGCTTACTGCTTCTCTTTAAGTCTGAAACCGATTGAGTCTTCATAGCACGAATGTGCACTCTGCGACCCGTGGGCTGGATCTGATCCGCGATTGGTCTCAGTTCGGCCAACGGAAGAAATTCGTGGGAGAGTGAGAGAAGTGCTCGCATTGTACTCCGCCCGGGACGCATTTCCGCTCTCAGCTCGCTACATTAAGTACTGATTCCTTATTGGACGTACAACCCTTAAAAGTTTTTGAAAGCACTGCTGCTATCTTTGGTCTGAGCAATGTTGGCCATTTCGCACTTTGCTAACAACACGTGTGCGTATCATCTGCAATGATAGAAATGTCGTATAGTAATAGTGGGCCTTCATACGTTCAATACTATCATCAGTACTTCAATATCAGTATTACCAATACGTATTAAGCGTGTCAGGGCGAATATGATAATCGCCATTCTGTTGTTCGCATTTCTCAAGTTTGGCTTCTGTATAATACAGCCGATATGTGGCAAGTTCAAGCGATTTTAAACTTTTCGAAATGAACACAGAAGTTACGGCGTAGTTTATTTAGTGTTACAGAAACAACCCACACACACAGTCGCCTAAACAGACATTTACAGTCAGGACACCTGACACGCAATTCGCCCAAAAGACATCAGCTAGAAAAGATTGCACCTGCCGTGACCAAAATGCTGAATATTTAACAATGATCCCGCCCCTCATCAGTTCGATTTCTACTAGATACTTTCTCTTTACTGATACGCCAAAAATGTACTGTAATATGCATCAAGACGTACATTTATACTCCGCAAGCCGGCCAACGGTGTGTGGCGGAGGGTACTTTACATGTCACTGTCATTACTTCCCTTTCCTGTTCCAGTCGCGTATGATTCGCGGGAAGAACGACTGCCGGAAAGCCTCCGTGCGCGCTCGAATCTCGCTAATTTTACATTCGTGATCTCTCGGGAGGTATAAGTAGGGGGAAGCAATATATTCGATACCTCATCCAGAAACGCACCCTCTCGAAACCTGAACAGCAAGCTACACCGCGATGCATAGCGCCTCTCTTGCAGAGTCTGCCACTTGAGTTTGTTAAACATCTCCGTAACGCTATCACACTTACCAAATAACCCTGTGACGAAACGCGCCGCTCTTCTTTGGATATTCTCTATCTCCTCTGTCAACCCGACCTGATACGGATCCCACACTGATGAGCAATACTCAAGTGTAGGTCGAACGAGTGTTTTGAAAGCCACCTCCTTTGTTGATGGACTACATTTTCTAAGGACTGTCTCAATGAATCTCAACCTGGCACCCGCCTTACCAACAATTAATTTTATATGATCATTCCACTTCAAATCGTTCCGTACGCATACTCCCAGATATTTTACAGAAGTAACTGCTACCAGTGTTTGTTCCGCTATCATATAATCATACAATAAAGGATCCTTCTTTCTATGTATTCGCAATACATTACATTTGTCTATGTTAAGGGACAGTTGCCACTCCCTGCACCAAGTGCCTATCCGCTGCAGATCTTCCTGCATTTCGCTGCAATTTTCTAATGCTGCAACTTCTCTGTATACTACAGCATCATTCGCGAAAAGCCGCATGGAACTTCCGACACCTACTCGGTCTGGTAACAGATTTATGATTAATTAATTCTTACATTCAAATATAACAGTTATCTGAAGAAACTTATTTTGGTGTACGAAGTAGTACGATGTTATCGATAAAACAAGGTTCCCTTGCCGTTGGTACGTGCGCAGCTTATGTACTATGCTTGTTTCTTTTTATCAGGTACGGTATGCAAACGTGATCTCTTCGCTACTGATCGGTGATCCTTCACGTCGTATCGAAAAAGAATACACACTTACTCCAAAATTTATATGAGTTGCTCAGCGATTGTCTATAACTTATAGAAGTCTTGCAACTAGAGTAGATATCGAAGATTTGGATCTTGCATTGCGTCTTGAACAGTGAATGACATTGTTATGGAATTTGAGATACTGCGTTGGTGATTAGTCGGTCAGAATAAAATTACATGAGGATTCGTGCAATGTTTTTAAACGGATGTAATGTTGGTTGTATGGTTCACACACGTCGTGGGAAAATTTTAATTTATTTTAGTTTACATTTTTCACCTGTTTCAGTGGTACAGGGAAAGGTAACACGTATATCATTCCTGTAATGGCTGTGATCTTTTATTCTTTAACATATATTGCTTTGATCGTAGTTTGCACAACTGAGGGAACTCACGTTACTACGAGATGAACATCAACAACACAATATTTGTCGTTCAAAATGTGTGGCGAAACGTCTGCATCGTACGGGCCGCATCTAGGGAGCCTAGCAGGCAACTGGGTTTTGTTAATAAACGTAAGCATAAACGTCTGTGTTTGACAAACAGCCAATCAAAGCGGTACACTGCTAAATAATTTGACCGTATTGTTTGATTGTATGTGTGGGTCTATACACACATAGAAACGAGAAGCAGAATAACCAGCTTACTCTGATAGCTTTTTCCTCTTTAATTACTATCCGCAACAAGTTTGTGTTTTTGCACTTGGGAGACCTGTACGGGGAAAGAGTAATGTACATTACATGCCTGTTACGTTGGGTGAGAGCAGCACTCGGAAATGTTGCGCAATTTTTTTACTTGCCTGACAGTCAGCGACTATTCTTTTCTTACCCGTAATGTATGGTAACGTCCGTTAATAACGTAAAGCAATTTGTACGCATTGCACGGATAGGCTTCTGAACCTGCTGCAAACAAAAGGAGCAGACGGAACGGCGTTCCAGAGAACTCGCCGGCTGACGTGCGTGTTGTCGGCTTCGGCTGCTGCATTATACAGCCTGGCATGCGAGCAGCCGACAGGTCGATACCACTGTGCGTGGTTCTTCGCCACCATCCAGGCAGCGCTCGGCTTCGGGGATCGCTGTTTGCTGCATAATATGGTCCAGTCCACTGGCTGTGTCTGCAGGCAGAAATTTCTGTCTAGCAAGTGCTCAGACTCATTACTGTTCAGAATCACTGACAGCTCCGGCTTGTTAAGCTCTTATTGTTTCTTCACTGAACATCCCTCCATTTAAATAATTGCTGTGTCGTTTTATACCGGACAGTCAAATGAAAACGAGGCAGATTATTTTAAAAGAAATCGCCGTAGCTTTTTATACAGTTTACTTCATAATGTCAAAAGCCAGTACGATGCTGTTCATTCACTTCTCAACACTAGTCACCGCACGCAATACACTAGTACTGCTCTGTTCATTTATTTTTCAACGCCAACAACTGCACACACTAAACGAGCAGTATCAGCTGGCGTCAGGACCCTAGGATGTTGTTTGAGTTCCACCTTCTCATTTGCTTGTCTGAAAAATTGACTCTTCGCCCATTGCAAATCGACGATCATGAATGTCTTTCTTCAGGGCACCAAAAGCATGGAAGTCACAGGGTGAAATATCTGCAGCGTTCTCGGAACGACCTTGGCAATATACATTATCGGCGGGCGTTACCTGCAACAGGATAATGCCGTCTGTTAACAATGCTGAGCGTTCGGACTTGATGCTGTGATTCATAGTTTGTGAAGTGTCCACGTACTGTTGTGCGTTAGTAGTGGCGCTGTGATGCAGACAATCAGTGAGCAGCAAGCTCATGCAGTCAAAGGAAAAGGTTATCATGACTTTCATGGAACTGGCGTGCCTCTTGTTCCGACTACGCTGCAGACGTTTCGCTAGGAAGCCCTTACACATCCTTCATACAGACTCTATGCAATTTACCCGTTTTTGGAAGTCAATGAAGTTAAGGAATTCTGCAACCTAGGCAGTAAAATAACCAATGACGGACGGAGCAAGGAGGACATCAAAAGTAGACTCGCTATGGCAAAAAAGGCATTTCTGGCCAAGAGAAGTCTACTAATATCAAATACCGGCCTTAATTTGAGGAAGAAATTTCTGAGGATGTACGTCTGGAGTACAGCATTGTATGGTAGTGAAACATGGACTGTGGGAAAACCGGAACAGAAGAGAATCGAAGCATTTGAGATGTGGTGCTATAGACGAATGTTGAAAATTAGGTGGACTGATAAGGTAAGGAATGAGGAGGTTCTACGCAGAATCGGAGAGGAAAGGAATATGCGGAAAACACTGATAAGGAGAAGGGACAGGATGATAGGGCATCTGCTAAGACATGAGGGAATTACTTCCATGGTACTAGAGGGAGCTGTAGAGGGCAAAAACTGTAGAGGAAGACAGAGATTGGAATACGTCAAGCAAATAATTGAGGACGTAGGTTGCAAGTGCTACTCTGAGATGAAGAGGTTAGCACAGGAAAGGAATTCGTGGCGGGCCGCATCAAACCAGTCAGTAGACTGATGACAAAAAAAAAAAATCACTTTAAGCCCGTTGTATGGGCATCGTCGTGTGACTAGAGACTGCGGACCGCGAGGGCTTCGCGGTCTGCCTCACAGAGGGCGGCGCGCATGCGCGAGACGTATAGAGTCAAATTCTTATTACGCACGCGTCAGATAACCTTTTTGCTATGAATTAATTTTATATTTTACTATTGTAAGTTAATTACAGTATCCAGCATGACTACGTTTTACATTCTATTACAGAGCTTTCTAAACTGATCGACAAATTTCGTATGAACATCTGTAGGAAAGGATCTATTATTACAGAAACTGTGAGGTCAGATGCTTTATGAATTATTGTAAACCTAGTATAGGTTGGAAGACTTCGAAGTATGCCCTATTTTTTAGATACAGTTGATCGTTCAGTAAATTGCTTCTATCTGTAATTAGGTGTGCATAAATTTGTAGTTCCTCAAGCGTGTCGAGTCTATATCCCTTAACTTCATGATGTAGTAGCTCTATGTCACATAAAGGTTGAGGTGTATGAGCCATTTGCACCAGATGTTCCGCAAAGGCTGACCCCCGTGTTCCTACGCCCTTTATTGGAAGATGTTCTTTAAACCTTACTGCTATAGCTCTGCCTGTTTGACCTATGTAATAACATGGGCAATCATCACACATAATCTTATATACGCCTGATTTCGCTGACTTGTCACCATCTTTCTCAAGGGAATGAACCAACTTTTGCTTTAAACTATTACTCGTCGAGTAGGAAATTTTAAAACCTGAATTTTTCAACAGGCGCCCTATCTTGTAGGAGACATTACCTATATAAGGAACCGACAACCATTTCTTGGTCTGATCTTGGATTTGAGTATTTGTGTTTACTAAAGTCGTTGTCCTTTTTCGCGTTTTCTTATGATATAACTGCCTCACTATCTTTGGATCATAGCCGTTATTCTGTGCAATACTCCCGAGAATTTGCAATTCTTTTTCACAGAAGCTCTTCTGCGAACCTTGCAGAACTAGCACTCCCGGAAGAAAGGATATTGCGGAGACATGGCTTAGCCACAGGCCGGGGGATGTTTCCGGAATGAGATTTTCACTCTGCAGCGTAGTGTGCTCTGATATGAAACTTCCTGGCAGCACTTGCCCACGAAAGGCAAAGGTCCGGCTCACAGTTTTCATCTGCCAGGAAGTTTCAGTTTGAATCTAGGTTGTTTTTTTTGTGCTTATCTGAAAATCTTATGTCAAAGCTCAACAGTGGATAGTAGTAACATCTTATCCATCTTAAGAGCTCAGCACCTCAGTCATTAGAGAGGGATAATGAGACAGCTTATTAGGTAATCAAATGAAAGATGGAAAGTAAAATGATGCTAGGGTCCTGACGCCAGCTGATAATGTTTGTGTATTTTGTGCAGTTGTTGGCGTTGGAAAATTAATGAACAGTGTAGTACTTGTCTCGTGTGTTTGGTGACGTGTTGAGAAATGAATGAACAGCCTGACACTGGTTATTTACAGTATTAAGTAAAATGTTTCGAACAATCAATAAACTAAGGATAAGCTGAATGAGGTTGCGCAGTGTTAATCAGATTGGCCTTGTATTCGGGAGGGTGGAGGTTCTGAGTCCCGTCCGGCCACCCTGATTCTGGTTTTCCGTGGTTGCCTAAAAATACTTCAGGCAAATGATTTCTACCATAAGGCCACGGCCGAGTATAAGTCGATCCTTGTCAAACTAGACTTTTTAAGTATGTAAATCACTATATATGTGAACTATGTTTCTTCCTTGTTCTTAAACAGTATTACCATTATATGTCCAATATCCTTGTAAAAGTGATCCGCGAATGGATAACACTACTACTACTACTACTACTACTACTACTACTATTACTACTTTGGTATAGTGGCTGGCATTGCTACCTCTGGGTTACAGGGCCACGGGTTCGATTCCCTGCAGGATTGGGGATTTTTCTCTGCCCGGGGACTGGGTATTTGTGTTGTTCTCATCATTCCATTATCATTCATAAAAGTGGCTAGATTGGATTGTGTACAGATTGGAAATGTGTACGGACACTGATGATCATAATCATCATCATCATCATCATCATCATACTACTACTACTACTACCACTACCACCACCGCAGTCATGTACAAAACTTAAGAGGAAAGTTACTATCTCGTGATGCGTCACTGCCAACTAACTAACACAGCTCGATGAAACTTGCTCCATACATAGAAAGAATTGGTATAGTACAATGCAGTACGGAACGTAACTGAAAGAAATGCGCAATTTGACAAACAGAAATGACACTTTTATTCGAACACTGTAATTACACTGGAATCAATGCGATTTATGATGATCCCCTGCACATTACAGAAGGCGAGACGTTGTTCTTAATAGGGTGTGTGATCATCACCGACGGCAGTGCATGCTCTGAAATATGCTCCCATGCTGGCCACAAGGTTGGTGAGGGATTCTCGTGGTAGTGCGTCCCATTCCTCCACCAGTGCCTCTGACAACAATGCAGGACGAGAGGTGGGGACACGTAATGCAACGAGGAATGTCGTTGAACATGGTCCTTTTGGTGGCCCAGGTGTTATGGTGTTGGGAGGCATCATGTACCATGGGCGTACTGACCACCAGATCGTTGAACTCGGTACACTCACAGCCAACGTTATTGTGACACTGTACTCCTTCCCCACGTGCGTTTGTTCAGCGGTGCATTCGGCCCTGACTTCATCTTTTGTGGAAGACACTGTGCGGCCATATGGAACACCGCACGTGGAGGAGCTCTCGCAATGAGAGGATATTCGCGAATGGACGAGCCTGCCGGTTCCCCGAATTTAAATCCCGTCGAGTACGTATGGGATGCGTTGGGAGACGTATTGCAGTACGTCCCCATGTGCCAACGACCTTCTACCAGTTGTCGACCGCGCTGGTGGAGGAATGGAACACACTAACACAAGAAATCATTACAATTTATTTCACTTACCTCTCTACTACACTGTGCCACTTTTTTCTCTGTATGGTCCAAGTTTCATGGAGTTCTGTTACTTGGCAGTGACGCATTATGCGAAAGTTGCTTTCGTCATGAAGTTTTCCAGACCAATGTACTCTACTACTACTACTACTACTACTACTACTACTACTAGTAGAAGAAGAAGACAACGACGACGACAACGATAACCACCACCACCACCACCATGACGACGACGATGACGAAGAAACTATATAAGCTATCTGTCAAACTCCGGCTGTAGCTGCTGGCGCGTGCCCGTAAAGTTCTAGTGCCTGCGCGGTTGCGTCATTAAAACTAAAGCTGTTCTCAAAACTAAGGTTAGTTCATTCATCGCTGTGCCGTACTAGGTATTGTACTGCAGGAGATGGTTTTCCCTTGCCTTCCTCCAGCCTTTGGACTGACTTGCCCAGTTACTTACTGGGCTGCACTTTAACGTGTCCGAACAATAGTGCAGATGTCATTTCCGCATACCGAAATCTTTGTCAGAGATAAAACTAGTGATAAATGAGAGAAAACAAATTGACGATTAAACATTTCGATTTGTAATCTTAAATCACCATTTTTAAATGCCATCTAAAAAAAAAAGATTGTGAGAAGCAATATTGTACGAATAAATACTGTCTGCACTGAGAATCAGATACGTGCATTCGTAGTGCATAAGCACATACATCAACCACATTTTTCATGTTCACAATAAAAATTTATTTTATTTAAAATAAAATTTTTACAAATTTTTGGGACAGCTGCCATTTTATGCGATACAGTAAAAAAAAAAAAACCATTGCATAAAATGAGGTTCTGACCACGCCCTTGAAAGTTGACAATGATCTGAACACAAATCTTGTAACATTGTTTTTTATTTTATGGGGTAACCGAAGTTGAGACACTTTAAAAAATTGAACTGTATTTTTTTGCTAGGGTAACTAACACTGCTTTGAGGTTGGTATCGCTACAAACACTCCAGCTGTAAACTAAATTTCCTCTAACTGTATTCGTGCAACGTATGTTGAACAAATCTCGATGGGATTTCCCCTGCCCAGGTACCCACTGTACTGTTAAAGCAGATAAAAATAAAGAATTCCACAGAAAACATTGAACTGAAATTAAAACGTACTTTTTCGTAAAAGGAAAATTTCTAAAAGACTAAACGATTCTCAGAGATGTTGGCAAGAAAACTGAGTTGCTGTAAGTATGCCAAAACGCTCACTGGACAACCGAGCCATACCACAGCGTTATTACGAGAACAGTTTGATAAACAAGGCAGTTTGTTATGAAGTGGCGCGGGATGTGTGCACGGCATCTCTTTCGGTATGCATCATTCTTGCAGCAGCTATAAACTAAAAATTGAACCAAGTATCCCTTGCAGTTAACGTCTGAGGTTTATTTAGGGACTTAAAGAAATATGTTACACGTGTCGTCCCACGCTAAGATAGTTGCGCAACACTGGACAGTACGATTCTAATGGGCAAAACGTCTAAATTTCACACAGATTCACCGTGAAATTGTGGTATATGACCCAAATGCAATGTCGCGTCCAGTTGTAGTGACATGGTAACTACAATTTGACCAAGGCTGCACAAATGTGGATGATGTTGAGCGGCAAGGAAGGCCATAAACACTGACCACATGCGTCATTGTCCAGGCAGTTGGCAAGCTGAAAGAACGTGTAGGGTAGTGATTCCCATTACAGAACTAGAATTCAAAGCACAGTGTGTGTGATCGTCGTATCTGGTAAGAATGGTTCTAAGAAGAGAGAAACTGATTCGTTTCATAGTAAGCTAATGGTTGGATTATTATTGTTATTGTTGTTTGGTTGCGATCGCAGGCTCAATCTTTATGCACTACATCGAACAGGGCAGCACCATCAGTGGGACCTGTTATACTGCATTATTTGACTATTTGAAGTATGTGTCAGCTGTATGAAAAACTGACGAAGATTGTCACGTATTGACAGAAGCTCTTAGACAAGGACAATGCACCGTTTCATATCTTAGCAGTGACGATGACTAGATTTCGTGAACGGAACTTTGCTGCACTGCATTTATCAAACGTCCCTTGAATTCGAACGTAGTCTCATCTGTTAAGGATTTTCTGGATAGTCTGGTATCATCATTCATTTGAAGGTTACTTGTTTTATTGGCCGAAAAGTGTGAGTCGATTTCTTATAATAACACTGTGCTGTGTTTGACTTACTGCATTCTTATTCGTGACAATAGTGACATACTTTTAATTTTTACTACAAGTATAAAAATGGTGAATGCGGTTAGGCATCTCTTGAGAGTACGGCAAAAAGTTCCATACTTGGCCTGTTCACTGTCTGGAGGTAGTTTAAAATGCCTGCTTGCATTTTTATTACTGTTATCGATTTTCAGATTCATTTTTGCTAGTAAAGTATTTGTTACTAGATAATACAAAAAGAGTAGATTTCGATGAAACGACTTTGACTCCAGAGGCCTCCTTTGTTTCAAATTAGTGCCGGTATTTGACAAGCATACTGTTCCTACATAGCGGGCGAGATGACGAAATGTCCTACAAGGACTTCCGTATAAATTTGACTTAGTTTCTGATTTTTAGTCTTTTCTTTCATGGTCTAACTAAATCATTATGGTGGATGCTGACATAACGACATCAGTTGAGGCCGTTAGGTTTTATGTCTTAGTCTTGAATCTCGGAACCTAATTTCTCTCGTGGACCAGGATGTCTGTTTTATTATGGTGTCATTTGTAGTGGTTAGCTGCTTATCGCGTTGCTATTATACGACAGGATACAGTCCATCGGAGCTGACGCACACTTTCTAGTTTATCAAGCTATATTTTAGAGGAAACACAACCAAGGAACGAGAATATAGCGATGCGTAGAACACTTTGTGTTGGTGGACTACGAGGTATATCCAAAAAATAACCGAAGTTTTTATAATAATATTTTATTCAGCTTGCAGATGTTTAGTCCTTCTCTGCTTCAAAGTACTCCTGTTCTCTTTTCACACACTTGTACCAGCCGTGGTTTCACTTCGCACTCTGTTCGCCACAAGTGGGCACGTAGACACAATCACATCTTGAGAAGAGACTACAGTAACTTCTTACCGACGTAGTCTAGAATGTCATTCAAACATATCGAATCCAGAAGCGGCCAAAGACGTGACTTAATCGCATCTTTTCTCATCGAGACAAAACTAGTTACGACGGGATGGTCAAAAGACAAGTATGATTTCTATTAAAAGGTAAGATATTTTTAAAAAAAGTAGTTTTTCGGCCCACCTCATATACTATTATCATATATTACTGTCAGTAATATATTGGAAAGACCCGATACAGTTGTAATTATTTTTAATTTTTGTAGTTCCGTGCGTTTTGATTGCACAAATAAGACGTCATTACCGTCACAGTCACAAGAACGAGGTTGCGATATACGCTCCCCCGCCATCCCAGTTGACAGAGTCTTGGCTCAGCTGTTTTGGTGTTGGGTTCCCGTGGTGAGCCTCCAAGGTCTCCGGCATGAGTGGTCTCCGGTCGATACTACTTCAGCGCGCTTGACTAGCGAGTGCTTCGTTGGCTACCTCCATTAGATTAAAGTCGATATCGACGGCTTCGCTTTTCTGTGGAGTCCCACTCGCTTCTTATAGATTACAACTCATTGATACTGTGTTCCTGTAACATACCAATACCTGACACTCAAAAAATAACCTGCGATGCGAACGTGATCAAAGATTAGCGGTTTATTTATATGCATATACTAAAGACTTCATCTCGTATAGTAAGCGCTGTCCCGGGCGCTAATGACCATAGCAGTTTTGCGCCCTAAAACCACAAAAAAAAAGTAAGCGCTGTCTTTTCTAAAATCTGTAATGCGTTACGAACTACGGGCATTTTTACAGAGAGAATCAGATAGACCTGTCTTAAACCATCCCCTCTGTCAGAAAGTTGTTAGGATAGATGTCAGCAACTACCGCTCGTTTCACTGCTAACTTCATATTCCAAAATTTTTGAGAAGGTAATATATTTTAGAGCAGTATCCCACCCTAGCAACAGTAATATCCTAAGTAAATCACAGTTTGGACTTCAGAAGAGTCGCTCAACTGATATTGCCATTTACACGTTTACTTACAAAATTTTACAAGCATTAAACAACAAAATTGCATCGGCTGGTATTTTCAGTGGCCTGTCTAAGTCATTTGAACTTGTGAATCACAATATTCTCATGGATAAACTGAGGTTTTGTGGAACTGATGGTATAGCCAATCACTGGATGACTACCGGGTGATCAAAAAGTCAGTATAAATTTGGAAACTGAATAAATCACGGAATAATGTAGATAGAGAGCTACAAATTGACACACATGCTTGGAATGAAATGGGGTTTTATTAGAACCAAAAAAATACAAACGTTCAAAAAATGTCCGACAGATGGCGCTTCATCTGATCGGAATAGCAATAATTAGCATAAGAAAGTAAGACAAAGCAAAGATGATGTTCTTTACAGGAAATGCTCAATATGTCCACCATCATTCCTCAACAATAGCTGTAATCGAGGAATAATGTTGTGAACAGCACTGTAAAGCATGTCCAGAGTTATGGTGATGCATTGGCGTCGGATGTTGTCTTTCAGCGTCCCTAGAGATGTCGGTCAATCACGATACACTTGCGACTTCTGGTAACCAAAAAGCCAGTAATCGCACGGACTGAGGTCTGGGGACCTGGGAGGCCAAGCATGACGAAAGTGGCGGCTGAGCACACGATCATCACTAAACGACGCGCGCAAGAGATCTTTCATGCGTCTAGCAATATGAGGTGGAGCGCCATCCTGCATAAACGTCGTACGTTCCAGCAGGTGTTTATCAGCCAGGCTGGGGATGATGCGATTCTGTAACATATCGGCGTACCTCTCACCCGTCACGGTAGCAGTTATAAAACCAGAAGCACCCATTTCCTCGAAGAAAAAAGGCCCGATAACGGTAGATGTGGTAAATCCAACTCATACCGTGACTTTCTCGTCGTGCAATAGAGTTTCCACGACAGTTCTAGGATTTTTCGGTAGCCCAAATTCTGCAGTTGTGGGCGTTGACAGACCCTCGGAGAGCGAAATGAGCTTCGTCGGTCCGCAACACGTTACTCAACCAATCGTCATCTGCCACCATCTTTTGAAACGCCCACACCGCAAATGTCCTCCGCTTCACTAAATCGCCAGGTAACAGTTCATGATGCCGATGGATTTTATACGGATAGCATCGAAGGGTACGCCTAAGTGCCAACCAAACAGTAGTGTATGGAATGCCGGTGCGACGTGTGACTGCACGAGCGCTGACTTCCCCGTGCATAGACGAACCCGCTACAGTCTCCCATTTCTTCCTGGACTGTCTCAGCAGCATTACGCCTTGTGCTCGGTCAGCCACTACGGGGTCTATCGTCTAAACAACCCGTGGCTTCGAACTTCGACATCATTCTCGCCACAGCTGCATTTGTCAACGAACCTTTATCCGTTCGAATCCCCTTCCTATGGCGATAGGATCGCACCGCTGAACTAGCACATTCCCCATTCTGATAACACAGCTTCACTAAAAGCGCCTTTTCAGGTAACGTCAACGTGCTGCGACTGCTGGCGCATCTGATTCTCTATCTCATTACATCTCCTATTATACACGATTGTCATGCGCAGTCACTGACGTTTTGCTGTCCAGCGCCATCTGTCTGACATTTTGTGAACTTTGTTTTTTTTATTTTTTTTTTTGGTTCTAATAAAACCCCATGTCATTCCAAGCATGTGTGTCAATTTGTACCTCTCTATCTACATTATTTCGTGGTTTATTAAGTTTTCAAATTTATACTGACTTTTTGATCACCCGGTACAACCAAAGAACGCAGAAAATTGTACTTAATAATTCTACGGATGTAAGCAGCGCAGATTCTTCCGACAGAGCAGAAACCATTTATCGGGCTCCAGAAGGCTCTTAGGTCGTCTATTGCTTCTCTTACATGGAAACGACCTCCACTCTAAAGTACAACAAACAGGTTTGGTCCTTTTTGCAGATGTCACTAGTATTACATGCAGGCAACAACAGAAGAAATGGTAAATAATGTTCTTAAAAGTATTACTAGAGGTATCCTGCAAATGGTGTCACTCTCAATTTCAATAAGACGAAACAGTTATTCAGTTCTGCACATCCAGATGTAGGAATCCAATGATACGTGTAACTTATATTGAGGAAATAATAACTAGGGTGGAGACTTCAAATCGTTTAGGTGTTCATATCGATGAGAATTTAATCTTGAAAAACAAAAACGCTTTTTGTAATTCGTAAAACAACGTAGTTCCGCCATATTTACACTTCAAACCATTGCAGATCTTGGGCAGAGACAGATCAGGAAGTTAGTGTATTTTGCGTATTCTCATTCAATAACAGCATATGGAATGATATTATGGGCTAACTCATATAAGACAGGAAGTCTTCATTTGCTCAAAACGTTCTGTAATAACAATACGTTGTGTTTACAGGTGATCATCTTGTAGATCTCTGTTTAAAGAGTTAGGTATTTTGACTATTGATTCACAGTATATTTATTCCCTCATAAAGTGTGTTGTAAATAATCCACCGGACTTCCAAAGGAATAGCGATCTACGTACTTACAATACCACAAGAAAAAAATTCATTATTCGACATTAAGGTTGTCTTTAGAACAAAAAGGGGTGCACAATGCTGTCACCGAAATTTTTGATCATTTACCCAACGACATAAAATGTCTGACAGACAGCTACATTGACTTTGAAAATAAACTAAAAAAGTTTCCTTCTGTTCCATAGAACAATTTCTATTATTATAATGTCTAATTCACTTCTGTATTGCCGGCCGTTGTTACCGAGCAGTTCTAGGCGCTTCAGTCTGGAACCGCGCGACCGCTACGGTCGCAGGTTCGAATCCTGCCTCGGGTATGGATGTGTGTGATGTCCTTAGGTTAGTTAGGCTTAGGTAGTTCTGAGTTCTAGGGGACTGATGACCTCAGATGTTAAGTCCCGTAGTGCTCAGAGCCATTTGAACCATTTGAACTTCTGTATTAAGAAACAAAAAAAAAACAATCAACATTTAAATGGTCTGCATGTAGCCATATCTACTTTTGAATGTAAAACGACTCGTACCACATAATTACGAGTGATCATAGAAGCGATCCACAGAATATGAAATTGCTTGACTAAATAACTAATAAAACAGAATGACTTTAAATTAAGAAATATTGGAATATTAATGTGTTAAAATGATCTGCGTTATAATCAGAATAGAGCAATAAATCCTTAATTCATTTCCCGTTAGTTCTAGAGTGTCTTTGCGAAGATGAAGAATTCGCTCTGAAACTTAATACTGTACATTTCTCAGGATGTTTTTATAATGTCCAACGATTTCTTGGAAACATTTGTACCCAAGAAAATAGACTTGTGTCTGAAATAAAGTTAACGAGTTGAAGATTTTGTTGATATCGTTGATACTCCTGATATTAAATCATTTTTCGAGAAAAAATGTTGATAACCACAAAGTAAATTACATATATACAGCATGTTCAACTTTACTGTCGAGCTGTCCGCCTTTGAGCATACTGACATGTTACACGCGTCACATCAACAGTAAAATATGCCAGTACCCCATCACGTGTGCGCTAGATTTCCCACCTGTGAGTTATTGATGAAATTTGAGATCAGTTAAGTGGGGACGAATCGGAAAGTTGAAATTTCGTGCATTAGGTCTACGACTTAGCTTCCGCCGTTTTGCAGTAGACGGCAGTAGCGGCAAATGGTGGTGAAGATGGTCGGTCGTGTCAGACAAGCTTAGGCATTTGTAAACATAACGCCATTAAAATATTATTCGATTCGTGAGTGCACTATAAAGTTATTCTTGATTTACTATGTCAACTTACGAGCCCAGTTCTCGTCATTTTCGGGAAGTTTCAATTTTATGTTTAACGTGGAGAAATCTGCGGCTAAGGCTCATAAAATACTGCATAAGAATGTGGTAAGGCACCTTTTAGTGAAAGGACGTCCAGAGAGTGGTTTCAATGCTTCTAGAACGGTGATTTTAGCGTCAGAATCGGTATGGCTGTGGAAGAGAGAAGATTTTCGAAGCCACTGAGACCGACAGAAACAATCACAGGAGATCGTCATCGAAAGCCATTGATGCGTTTGAGCCGTGCACTGAAAGAGGAACGGCCACAGAACAGCGGTAGACATGAGAAAACGATCGAGCAGGATGATAATCCTCGACCTCTTGCAGCAAAACCCGTCAAAACATACTTGGAGAGGTTGAAATGGGAAGTGGTACTCCACCCGCCTTATTCTCCCGACATCGCTCCCTCTGAATAGTACCTTTTTCGATCAATGGCACACGCTCTGGCTGACCAGCACTTCGTGTGCAAAATTGGATCGATTCATGGATCTCCTCAAAAAAATGCCCACTTCTTCCGCCGCGAGATTCGTATGCTGCCCGGAATGTGGGAGAAAGCAATGGCCAGTGATGACTAATACTTTGAATTATAAAATGTTTGTAAGTTTTCATAACAAAGCCGCGAACTTGAGAAAAAAGGCGGAAGCAAAGTTGTACACCTAATACATTTGTACTGACTAGGACAATATTTCATACAGAAGTCGATGGGGGCGCTTAAGCACACACTCGAACGGCTCGTTTGCGGACTCGGGCTACGTGGAACATTTTTGATTATGTTGCCGTATATCTTCAGTCGACTCATTTTTGCGATACACCCTGGATGTAAATCTTCACCGCTGGCTATCTGCCTCCTGTATATTTGATTCCTCCTTGTTTTACCATCTTCAGCTATAGGCACCCTCGTTGCTCCTAAATGTGTTCTAATAAGGAAACAAGTTGAAACCTTGTATGCTTGTTCGAATGTGTTAAACCTTCATTGGTATTTGATCAAGGAGAAAACTGAATGAAAAAGCTCTCTTTTCGACATGTGAAGCGCCTTTAAATCTGTTGATGCCGCCTCCATAGTGTTGTTTGGGATTTCCCCCTCGCACCTTCGAGAATCACTAATGAAGTTAACACAGTCATTTCAAGGGTGCCAGTTTACGGAAACAAAATCTGTGTGGTTGGTACGCCAGATGTAAACGACGACAATTGAAGAATGATTGTTTCTTGGCGCTCGCCTTCCATGTTGGAAAGCGCGTCCTTGTTAAATCAAGCTTTCGCGTCTCGTGTGCGGACGACTAAGTGACGTACAAAAGCTGCCCAATTTGACAACCACGTGTCCTTTGCACAAATTTTATCTTGCACTGTGAGTCTTGGTACACAGGGCAGAATACCTGGTGGGCGGCGAGTGATTGTTACCGCTCCCATTGGCCATCGCTGCCACATTTCCAGTGTCGCAAAGCGGTCAAGCATGGCTGTTGCTTTTAGGAAGATTTATACTGTCTTCCTGTCTTCTGGAGAGGTTGGCAAGCCATTGGTGGAGTAGTATTTGAAGAAACCAACAGATGTCAGCACGCACTCTATAACACCAAGAGACAGCACGTCATTTTTGTGCTTTAGTATGATGAGCCACAGCAAGATGGTATTTTGTAGAGGAAACAGCGCGCGTTATTCAGATGAAAATATGCATTGTAGAACCGATACGGAAGCCAAATTGTATAGAGAGTGAACCCTCTTGCAATGATAGGGCTGTAAATGTGTATTATCAGCCAAAACCATGTGATATTGCATCATCGTCAAAGGTAAGCAACAACAAAATATAATTATGTGGCATGCAGTATTATAGAATGTGACTATGCGGCATATCATGACAATGCGGCACATGCAGTACTCCTGAATAACACTAATATTAATGGAACAGCAAACTATGGGACAATTTGCTAAGTCTATGTCTGCATCGCATTATCCGTAAATGATGTTATACTTGTGATCGGTATCACTAGGTGGTTATTATAGGGGTTATTGTAACTTGCCATTATATAGCTGCTAAATCGCTATATTACTCAGCATAGTTTCGTAGGTTCATGTTATTAGTAATTTTTGCATGTTTTTCTCATGTAAGGAGGCAGGCTTAAGTCCTAACACAACAAAAAGAAATACACCAGTGGATAAACGGTCTATTAACTTCCCAGAAGCTCAAATTTTTGGCCTAAAATCATGATTCAGTTTTTCTGAAGCACGCTGTTCACGGAGAATTGGGCGAAATTAGTGTCAAGAAGCGTGTCCTACACAGACATAATGGATTAAGATCTTTAACGTCAAAACGTAGTCGTCCTATTCCTATACAGCATAACAAACTGCCTGACGTCATGGACTGCTTCTGTAGTGTACTGCGGTCGGCAGGAAAGAACAAACGATCTAGTTTGAACACACGTTACTTAATTAAAACGCCTTCATAGCGTGCACAACTTTCACAAAACTCAAGAACAACAAGAAACACAATTATTCTTGTGGTGGCAAGAGCCAGATAAAAGCTACAAGACAGTGAAAAGAAATAATAACCAAAATACTACGCTACACAATTCCAAAGTGGCGTTACGCCCATCAAGATAAAAATTTCTACAGAAGACTACGGCGAGTGTCTACTGGACTAGAGCCGGTATAGGTACTGGCCGGAGCTGTCCTGGCTGTAGGTACACACTGCTGGTCTGACTCTGGTGGCGTGCTTATAACACCGATTCTGCGGAGTGCTACACTTAGTCACATTAGTTCCAATTGTTGGATCTCTATCACATGGTTTTTCACGAAGTAGTGGCGTGTTTAAGCGACAGGTCTGTTGATGTTTACATTCACTGGCGATGTTTTGATATGAGCCCTTGAAGGGAGGTCGGCAGTCCGCCTTGCTGGTCTGTTGTGCGGGCCCTCTAAAGGATAAGGGGCCGCTACGACAGCTTCCCCGTATACCTGCAGTGCGTACTGAATATTATTTATGCCTGGCCCAATACGAAGCCACATAGCAGGTTGATGAACTGAATTACTTATTACTTGCTCAGAGTAATGTCAGTTCTGATCAGTGGAGCCAAATGTTGGCACTGAAACTTTGGTGATACACAGTGACTATATATATATATATATATATATATATATATATATATATATATATATATATATATATATATATATATATATATATATGTATGTATGTATAATTGTGTATGTATGTATGTGTATATTCCTTGTGAACCTATGCCCAGACCGTCATACAACACCGCCGCTACCGAGTGTCAAAGTTATATGCGCCAGCGCCTCTAAATGTATGTATATACAGGGTGGTTCTGTGATTATGTTACCAAATTTCAAGGATGATGGAGACGGATGAATGTATCATTTTGAAGTAAGGGTCCCTGTACTTGAAACAAACGAGTCTAAAGTTATAAGTGAAAACCTTTCTGTGGAATCCATGTACCAGTACTTTTATTGCTGAGATTGTAAGGTATGCAGCCTTCAGAGGTGATTGTATGGACCAAAACAAGAGAAACGTCTAGTAAACTTGGGCTCTAAACTGCATACCTTAACAGCTATGAGTGCTTGTTCGATAGAGGAGATATGTTCCACATTAGCGAAGATGAACAAGTGCTCACAGCTTCTCAGGTATGCTGTTTGGACTCCATGTTAACTTGAAATTTTTTCTTGTCTTGGTCCATACTACCACCTCTGAAAGTTGCCTACCCTACAGTCGTATCAACAACAGTACTGGTACATGTATTCCACTGTCAGAGGTATCAGAATGGTTTTCGCTTGTAACTTTCAACTCGTTCGTTTCGGAACCAGGGGACCCTTATCTCAAATTGATACATTTATCCGTCTCCATCATCCTTGAAAGTTCGTAACGTCATCATCGAGTCATCTTGTATATACATAACATACATTTACAGGCGCTGGTGCCTATAACTTTGACACTCTGTAATGTCGTTGGATGGCGTTTCCGGACATAGGTTCTTACGGAAAACTTCGATCTACTAAGTCGTATCTACAACCTCTAGAAGTGTGTAACGTGAACTCTGAAACACACTGTATGTAGAGCCTTATAATAAAGCAAACATACCTCTTCTGTCCATCTCCTGCTTTATGAATTTTTTTGGATCTTCATGCGTGTCTGGTGTAAAATTTACTTAATGTGGCTTTCCATTATATAGCCCGAGCGCCTCAATTGTTATACATCTTGCTTCCATGAAGTGTAGCGTGCAGTCTAACACAGAGACACAGCTTAACACGAACATGAGGAGACGAGAAACATTCCTTCCTGTTGAATTAAAGCGTGCGGCGGAAGAGAAAAAAAGATTACTTTTCCGATATCATCAAAATGCAGTAATTCAATATTGCTAAAATCCTCTCTTGCAGGCAGGTGCGGCAGGTGGGCGTGATGGCCTAGCGGATACAGCACTAGGCTCTATCACTGATTTTTCATCATTTAAATCTCTCTCCAGTAAGGCCTCATGTCCACTCAACCTGCTGTCAAAATGAGTGGCGAGGAACCCGCCAGCCCCCCCCCCCCCCCCCTTCCTAGTGCCACGTCGAATAGAGAGGATAGCAAAGGAACTGAAATGGTGAATCCGCTGTCGTAGTCGTCCAAATCGATGTGATCTTTTGAGCTCTGAACGATTTCCAGAATGTCGTCGTCTGTCATAATAGGCGCTCTACATATCATCTTTGAGTGCGACAAAGTCATCCATCAGTAGTGCAGGACTGTCTTATAGTATAGAAATTGTCCAGATTTCTTTACCGTTGCGCTTAAAAAAATAAATTACTTGTATCTAGAAACACAAAACTATTTTGACACAAAGCCACCTGATTCTACACACCCATCAGAGAATCTGACAACTGACTGTAACGCTTTGACAATCAAAATGCCCAAATACAAGTTGCAACCTAGCAACAGTAGTAACTATTTTTCTTGATAAGCTTTTTCATGTTGAACCTTATCTCTCTGTTCGAATAATATCAATGTGGCTGTTAGGTCACGGCGTTATAAAACACTGAAGCAAATATACCAGGAGGTTAAAATTAAAGTGCGGGTACTCACTAACGTCCAGTGTGGGCTGTAAGTATGGTATGGCAGCGGAGCTTGGTAGATACGCTAATGCGATAATGCAGAACCAATTTACGTTGGGAAAAAATCAGTTCCAGTTTTGGCCACCAAGCGCACATCTGGCGCCATACAGCGTCTCATCGACGTCTCCGGTGTTCATTTCGAACAAATTGTGTAGGCGGCAGTTAATGACACAATCAACATCACGCCTTTCTCAGTTGTTTGATGTTTGCTGCCCACGCCCCGTTCCCAATCCATTACATACGGAAACATTTCTTCACCTGTTTCTTGTATTCACAGCGCCAGATTTGCACCTGGTGCCCAAAACTAGAACTAATTTTTTTCCGGCGTAAGTTGGTTCCACATTAACGCATTAGCGTATCTACCAAGCTTCGCTGCCATACAGTAATTGCAGCTCACATTGGACCTGTGTGGGCAGCTGCACTTCAATTATAGCCACCCGCTACCACCGTCACTTTGACCGTCCTTGGAGCGGTTTTCTTCAGGACGACTAACGAGTTTATTCGCCCTGAAGAGGACCGGTGGAAAAACGGTCGATAGGTGATTGCTATGTTTATTCTAATGTCCAATAATGACTTTACCTAATACCAAAAATGTTTTTATTCAAATTGACACTTGTCGTGAAAGCCTACGAATTTACGTTTCGCACTGTAGTTAAATTAGACAGATGACCAGAATGACAAGTAATGAGTCTACAGGTGTGGCTCCAAAGGCGCTGTTAAGACATTAGTACACCCGTGACTGGGGTGAAGACAACTCGTTTATGACTTCTATTACGACATACCATGAGCTAAAATGTAACCAGAACAGTGGTGCACAGTTTGGAAATCACAGACTATGCTGTCAATTCCCTAAGATGGCCAAATTTGGGAGACTAAAAATTTAGTACTGGCACGATTCGAACTGGCTGATCCGGACTGGCGTACGTTTAGCCACCATTTCTAGGGAGCTGAGCCTTCAGAATCGATTGGCCAGCGGCCTCTGGGAGACACGCCCGGAGCATTGCCAGCTGCCGGTGCGCACCGCAGTTCCCTTGCTCTCCACCCACCGCAGCCTTGGCTGCTATTTCGGCCATGGCGGTGTCTTAACTGCGAATACGCAGCCGCTCTGCCGTTACACTCAGCGCCTGATGCAAACTGCATTAAGTGTTTCCAATTACTGCACAGAACTTTAGCAATTTCGTTAAAAGCTGATCGTGCAGTTGTTGCCTTTCCTTCGCATTCCGCATCGTTTCTGTTCTTCCGCCTCATCATTGTTCCTGCTAGTTTTATTCTACCTTGTTGTTCGAGGTAGTTTCATTTATTAAAACTGCAGCGCAGTCACAAGTCGCATGTAACTTTTTCTTTGTTTTTGCATGTGTCACTCGACCAAAGCGAACATCTTCAGAACTGTGGAAATACGATGTGTTACACCACCATACAATAAGATAAATTCACAGATGCAGCTTACAACGTGATAAATTACATCACGAAGTTAAGGGCCACACGTTACAGATATCGGCCTGTGTATAACACCGCCGTATTGCTTAAAATGAAGTTTGTTATAAACAGTTTCCATAAATTCTCTGGTCAAATGCATTGTAAGATTAAACAGCAAGACATATCATTTCTTGTTGAGCGAGTCAAAGCCCTGGCGATATGCGCTTTGGTTGAAACTACCTTGTGAAACCTGAAGTAAAAAATACATACATAAATAAATGAATAAATCAACAAATTACGGGAAATATCCTCTGCTATTTCGAGCGTTCATACATACAAGACTAAAAAACTTAACTCCGTCCGAACAGGCCTTGGAAGGCCCAACGTTACCGACCGGCCGCCGTGTCATTCTCAGCCCACAGGCGTCACTGGATGCGGATATGGAGGGGCATGTGGTCAGCACACCGCTCTCACGACCGTATGTCAGTTTAAAAGACCGGAGCCGCTACTTCTTAATCAAGTAGCTCCTCAGTTGGTCTCACAAGGGCTGAGTGCACCCCGCTTGCCAACAGCGCTGGGCAGACCGAATGGTCACCCATCCAAGTGCTAGCCCAGCCCGACAGCGCTTAACTTCGGTCATCGGACAGGAACCGGTGTTACCACTACGGCAAGGCCGTTGGCCTTCAAAAGACATAGTAAAATTAAAAACTGAATTATAATTGCCACTTTTACAGGCGTTAATATATGTGTGTCATGTACGTAGCATGTTATTAATATCATTAAAGCTAACCTATATTAATGTATATTAAACATAATCTTCATGCCTGGTGACATGATTCCTCTTACGTCTTTAGTTATTAGAGTGCAATATGTGGAGAGGAAAGTCTTTACAATATGCTAAAATTTATTTACAACGTACATGTTTCGTACATATACACTGAGATCCCGAAAGTCATAGGATAGCGATATGCACGTATACAGATGCCGGTAGTAACTCGTGCACAAGGTATAAAAGGGCAGTGCATTTGCGAAGCTGTCATATGTATTCAGGTAATTATTGTGAAAAGGTTTCCGACGTGATATTGGTCACACGTGGGTAATTAACAGACTTTTAACGCAGAACGGTAGTTGGAGCTAGACGTATGGGACATTCCATTTCAGAAATCGTTAGGGAGTTCCGTATTCTGAGATCCACAGTGTCGTGAGTGTCCCGGTAATACCAAATTAAAACCATTACCTCTCATCAGATTTCAGGCATTACCTGTCACCATGGATAACGCAGTGGCCAACAGCCTTGACTTGACGACGGAGAGCAGCGGCGTTTGTGTAGAGTTGTCAGTGTTAACAGAGAAGCAACACTACGTCAAATAACAGTAGAAATCAATGTGGGACGTACATCGAACTTACCCGTTAAGACAGTTCGGCGAAATTGGGCGTTACTGGCCTGTGACAACAGACGACCGACGCGAGTGCGTTTGCTAACAGCACGACATCGCCTGCAGCACGTCTTCTGGGCTCGTGACTGTATCGGTTGGTCCCTAGACGAATGGAAAACCGTGGCCTGGTCAGACGAGTCCCGATTCCAGTCGGTAAGAGCGGATGGTAGTGTTAGAGTGTGTCAAAGACCCCACGAACCCATGGACCCAAGTGATGACTCCATAAGGTGTGGGCTGTATTTACATGTCTAATTGAACCGACTGGAAATGGTTTTGTTCGGCTACGTGGAGACCATTTGCAGCCATTCGTGGACTTCATCATCCCAAAAAAGACGGAATTTTTATGAATGACAGCGCACCATGTCACCTGCCCACCGCTGTTCGCGATTGGTTTGAAGAATATTCTGCACAATTCGAGCGAATGATTTGGCCACCCAAATCGCCGGACATGAATCCCATCAAGCATTTATGGTGCATAATTGAGAGATCAGTTCGTGAACAAAATACTGCACTGGCAACACTTTCCCAGTGATGGACTGCCATAGGGGCAGCATGGCTCAGTATTTCTGTAGGGGCCTTCCAGCGACTTCCCGAGTCCGTGCCACGTCGAGTTGCAGCACTACGGCGGGCAAAAGGAGGTCCGACACGATATTAGGAGGTAGCCCACGACTTTCGTCACCTCAGTGTACGTGTATGCTTATACTTATGAAGGTAACAAATTTCAAACTGCACGGAACTTTCGTATTTAAACCAGTTTGCAATTAGGAAGACAATTAATGTTGACTCCTGACGTCATAAACACGGAAAAAGGTCGCAACTCTTACGGGCATGAACACATTTCTAACTTTCATAACTGGTTATAAGTACCTTTTACACATCAAAAAGAGTTTTGCATCACCTCAGTTCCGAGAGTTCCGGATCCTGTACAGAAAATTACAGCAGAGATCAACATAAACATCATTTCCGCCCTTTTTATTGGTCATGAAAACCACACATTGCATTTTGTACCACCATACAGCTAGACCTTCAGAGGTGGTGGTCCAGATTTCTGTACACAGCGGTTCCTCTAATACCCAGTAGCACATCCTCTTGCATTGATGCATACCTGTATTCAACGTGGCAGTCTATCTACAAATTCATCAGGGCACTGTTGGTCCAGTTTGTCCCACTCCTCAACGGCGATTGGGCGTAGATCCCTCAGAGTGGTTGGTGGGTCACGTCGTCCATAAACAACTCTTTTCATTCTGTCCCAGGCGTGTTCGATAGCGTTCATGTTTGGAGTACACGCTGGCCACTCTAGTCGAGCGATGTCGTTAACCTGAAGGAAATCATTCACAAGATGTGCACGATGGGGCCGCGAATTGTTGTCTATGAAGACGAATGCCTCGCCGATATGGTTGCACTATCGGTGGGAGGATGGCATTCACGTATCGTACAGCCGTTACGGCACCTTCTGTGACCACCAGCGACGTACGTCGGCTCCACATAATGCCACCCCAAAACATCAGGGAACCTCCACCTTGCTGCACTCGCTGGACAGTCTGTCTTGGCGTTCAGCCTGATCGGGTTGCCTTCAAGGCAGACGTTTAGGTACATCTGGTGACCTTCTGATGTAGTACACGTTATCCTGCCTCCCTATTGCATACCAGCACAAGCAGCTCAGAGACTTTTCTCTTTCCCTCAGCAGAAGTGGACGAGTTAGACATCTGAACTGAAACCATCGTAGAACGACATGGGTTCCTATTAAAAATATAATGTACTTGCTCCCTTCTACAAATCGTAGAAGTTTGTGACGTGGATTTCTAAACACCCTGTATATGTTTTCGTTCGCCTCTAAAGAATTTCATGGCGGAGTCATCTGTTATTTCTGAAACTGCTCATCTGTTTGCGTATCTCTTAGCGAAAATAGATTGTGAGTGTAATAAGGCCACTATTGTGAACAAACATCGTTGAAACTGTGTAGCTCCTTTGCCATTAAGACGCGAGGAACGATGACTGCAGGCGTACGCAAAGAACAACATGTACTCTACAGTGGAAGAACAACATGTACGCTACAGTGGAAGGCCCAACCTATCTCAAAAAAACTTGTTTCTAGAGCCTGCTTCATAGCAGTAATTAATTTCTTATTAATAAGTGGGTGAGTATCTTAAATACCTATGGATGACAATTGCATATGACCTAAAATAACTGCATTAAAGGTATGTAAATGATTTCAAATCATGGCAGCGTATCTCGATTTAATAATTTTGTACAAAAACAGCCGTTTTGTTTTCTGATTTACAGGATGGATGGACCGACTCTTGGTTCATTATGCTAGAACTTTCCACAGATTCTGTCCATGAACGAGACTTCATTGTATTTAGTTGGCCCGTAAATTCCTAGGGTCGTAACCCAAGTGAATGTCTGTGGGGCCATCGCGATTGTCGAGTATTGATATTTCGCCAGTGGTAGTGGGTAGAATGCAGGCAGCGTGGCGCCAACTAGCGTTAAGCCATATTTACACGGAACGTATTTCTAATCGCGAAGCACGCCAAACGTGGTTTCCACCGTGGTTAGTGCTCAAAACAAGCTGGTACTTCACACTAAACGTGCTCCTCGTCGTGATTTGCGATCGCAGCTCTCTCCAGCGGCGCTTCTCGGCTATATCCAAAATGGAAATAGCACAGTTTGTTTACGAAAACGGATGCGCGGAGAATTGCTACATTAGATTTATTAAGGCTCACATTTCCTCCCTTGACTGTGTTATATCATCCATTTCATTCTTTATCTAGTATACATTATAAACAACTCAATAACAATGAGCATGATAAAAGACAAAAAGGAAAGCACCATATCCAGTCAGTAAGAACATCAGCTTTAAAAATTAGTATTAGAAATATTGTGATCCAAATTTACGGTAATCTTCCATAAAGGATAAAAATTATTTCATCAGTTTCACTTTTTAATAAAATCGTAAGGTCATTTTTATTAGATAGCTGCTTGTAAAAAGTTGCAGAATCTTTTAGAAAACATGAAGGCGAATAAAAAAAATTACAGTTCACAATTCAGCGATTCTATTGACTACGCACAAAGAACCGTTCTAATACAACGGTTTTAACCGGCTGTATGTCATTAACTAACATTTATATAATTGTGTACCAAGAACGAGGTAAAAAAAATTTCAGTGCGCCGTTGTCTTGAAACGGCATACATTCATAACGCTCAACTTATAATAAGAAAACAACCAAAGACGAAGATGCGCTAGCCACCAATACAACGTTTCCCGTAATTTTATTACAACAATCGTATCAAAACAACTCGTTTCAGAGACAAAAGCACTATATCGATGCTTTGAAACGGCGTTCATCAAAAAATAATGTCGTATGTGTCAACGGCCCGGTGCAAGTCTTTCAACGTGCAAGTCTTTCAGTTGGACGCCACGTCGGCGGCTTGGGTATTCCTGAGAGTACGAATCTAGTGTTCGTAGGCGATCGCCCATCCAGGTACAAACCGACGTTGTTTAACTTCAGCGTATCTGGCCAAGCCATTGGCAGCATATATTCATAGGACGTAAGTTATATTACAAAACTCCACAAATATGAGCTTGAACTGCAAACCATATAATCTGAGTTCTGCTTGTGACGTGAAAACGATCTTACATCTCATTCCTCTCCACGAGTCAAAAATCTGACTCGTCTGACCTTAATTTATTGTATTTATTTGGCCTCCAGCTTCCTAGCAACTTAGCCAGTGGCATTGATATTTAGCATGTAAGGATCGTTCAAAAAGTTACCATTTTAAGACCATACAATCCATTATAGGTATACCAATCAAACAAAATCGGCCGTGCGGTTTGAGGCGCAATGTCACGGACTTTGCGGCCCCTCCCGCCGGAGGTTGGAGTCCTCCCTCGGGCATGGGTCTGTGTGTGTGTGTGTGTGTGTGTGTGTGTGTGTGTTGTTCTTAGCATAAGTTAGTTTAAGTACTGTGTAAGTCTAGGGACCGATGACCTCAACAGCTTGGTCCCTTCACACACATTTGAACATTTGTGAGATCAGGACTATAGGGTGGGTGGTTTCCAACTTGAGTTGGCGTGACTTGTGCGTTACGAAATTTGGAGTATTGGGACATAGTTATCAAGAATCAGCAACAGCAGAAGCCTCGTCGCAGTAATCAGAGAACAGGGAGAGCATCACCTATCCAGCAGAGCTTCTTGTTTGGAAGGGACGACGGATAACACCACTACATCGTCGAAGCACCGGCTTTGGTCGTCTGCAACAACGCACTCAAGTCGGAAACACGCGAACGCCACACTAATCTCCTGTCTGCATGTCTGTGGTTACATACCCAAATCGGAGTCATGCTACGTTGCATTTACGCTGCAGCAATACCTCAAACAGGATGTTTTTGATCGCCCCTCATATTTACGAGTGGATGTTTGTTAACTGTGAATTTTCGATAATCTCACTATAGGGTGTACATAAAGTAGGGGAACACTTTCAATTATTTATTGCACATAACCAAACATTGTACAGATATCATAGTATGTCATTTTGAAGAGAAACCCTGAAAGTTTTTTTTTTTCATGTATACCAGGACAGTGTAGTTTGGTAATTTGCCGACAGTCAGAGCTAGTCGCAAACTTGGCGAGTTCAGGTGCGGAGCGAGCTTTCTGGGTGTTGGAGAGTTCGACAGAAACAAGTGTGCTACTGCTATTCAGCGGATGTTTAGAACCAAGTACGGTTAGAAGCCATCAACAAGGAAGGGCATTTACCACTAGCACAAAAAATTCGTTACGACGGGTTGCTTGTGCCCGGCAAAGAGAAGCGAACGTCCCAGTGTAAGTGAAGAGACAGCTGTTTCATGAAATGGCCTGGCCGGTCACCAGATCCCACTCCGTGTGACTTTTTTTCTGTGAGGACACATTAAAGATCTGGTGTATGTACCGCCTATACCACGTGATGTAGCAGAGCTCCGGGAGAGAATACGGGAAGCCGATTGCCACAGTCGACGATGCCATGCTGGGACGGGTATGGCAAGAATTCAAAAATGGCTGTAAGCTCTATGGGACTTAACATCTGAGGTCATCAGTCCCCTAGGCTTAGAGCTACTTAAACCTAACTAACCTAAGGACATCACACACATCCATAGCCGAGGCAGGATTCTAACCTGCGACAGTAGCAGGCGCGCGGTTCCGGACTGAAGCGCCTAGAACCGCTCGGTCACAGCGGCCGACGGCAAGAATTCGATTACCGTATTGACGTCTGCCGGGTCACTCATGGTTCGTATATCGAATGTTTGTTTGTAAAAAAATACTTTCAGAGTTTCTCTTCTAAATACAATATGTATGACATCTGTACCATGTTTTGTTCTTGTGAAATAAATAATTGAAAGTGTTCCCGGACTTCGTGTACACCCTGTATTTATTAATTACATATTATCACTACAGATAACACAAACAGATTTACTTTCTTACTGTTATGATGAGAGTGTTAACAGGGGCCAGTCATATTTCACTCCAGTAAGATTTATGGTGTTCATCATTGGAAATACGAGTGCTATTCGGAAAGTAAGGAACGATAGGTCGCGAAATGGAAACCACAGTGAAAATCAAAACTGTTTTATTTGAAGCAGTGAGCTACATCGTCCAGCTACTTCTCTACACAGTCGCCGCTCAGACTTAGACATCTGTCGTAGCGTTGTACCAACTTTTCAATTCCCTCGTTATAGAAGACAGCCGCCAGTGCTTTTCGACAATTTTCTACTCTGGACTGCAGCTCGTTGTCTGTGTCAAAATATTGTCTTGATAGTCAGCGGTTCATTTGAGCAGAGATGAACCTCAGGGGTAGCCAATTACAGGCTGTATTGTGGGTGATCAAACACTTCCCATCGAAAACGCTGCAGGAGGATGTTCATTGCCCCTGCATAGTGCGGCTGAGAATTGGCGTGTAGAACGAACCGCATGACAGTTATGTTGGTTACATGGCTTCAGGCGAAATCTTTCGCCAGACCCTCACGTTCTCACTGTGAGCTCAGAACTGAAAAGAGCGACATGACGCGATCGACGGGCATACTAGACACAGTGCCCAACACTCTGTGCAAAGCTTCATCATATTTTCACTGTATTTTCCATTTCGCGACCGATAATTCCTTATTTTCCGAATAACCCTCGTAAATAATTAATCGTATAAGAGATTAACTCTGTACACAAATAAACAATTGTAGAATTGATGTAGGCGGTTTATTCTACTGGTATCAGTTCCTGGGGCCTGCCTGTAGAAACAGTCAAGTATTGCGGTTGCTGTCGCTCAGTGTCTTCACATTTTAGAATTTAGAGACGAATGTTCGTCTTTTGAAAATATCTTACGTAGTGGACAAGGGATTTGTGACTGCCGACCAAGGTTCGTTAACTTGTGCGTAGGGGAATTTGCACTTTGACGATTGCCTTGTGGAGTTCGCCCTTTCCACTCTTGCAGCGGGAACAACCGACTAGTGACGTGTCTGATTCAGTCTTACACGCTTCGGGGCTTGAAATGCCGCGTTGTGACGTTACAGACATCAACCACATCTGTCTGCGTCCCGTGCTAGGGAGTCCTGGCAGCATTTAATTGAGTCACTCCCAGATACTCTTTGCTGTCTGTGACCTGCAGTCGTCAATTACTGTGGACACTGGAGGCGGCGTGATTGAGTGGACGATGTAGGTGGCACACGGCAGGTGTGCTGGGCGGTTGTGGTAGGTCTGGCTGAGCCAGCCGTGGTGTGCGTAGCTGTATAGCGGGGGGGGGCGGCCAGGCACCGCCGCCGCCGTGGGCTAGCTGGCGCTCCGCCGGCCTGCGTTGCGCTGTGGGCGCTGATCAATACCTGCGACCGGCCAGGCCGGCGGGCTGCGAGACCGCCCGGGACCAGAAGACACGCGCTGCTGCAGTCTCCACCTCCCAGCGACCCGGCGCACCACGCGGCCAGCAGATACACGGGCTATCTCGTCGTGTACAGTAACAGAGGGCGTATACTGTTTCCTTAACACGGCTAGCTACCGGATTCTTTCTACATCTACAGGGGGTACACAACAATATCGATGCCCCACTAACACAGCACATTACCATGCCTAATTCGATGTAGGAAACCCGTTGGCATCCTAAACAGCTTCCAGCCGTCTCGGAATGGGTAAATACAGGTCGTCTATGATTTTCAAGGGAATCTTATGCCACTCTTCGTGCAAAATAGTGATATGTTCAGGTTACGACGGTGGAGCTGAATAGCGATCGATCACGCACCCTTCTCTTCAAAATAGGCCACGATGGCTCAGTAATGTTGAAACATGTGGGGAAAAGTATCCTACGTCAAGTTCGCAAATTTTTTTTATTGGTTACCGATTTCGGCTCAAGGACGAGTCATCTTGTGATTTAAAATTTAGAAAATTGCATATAAAAAGTGAACAATACAGAATACTTTAAATATTTTAATTTCTGTTAGTAAATACAAACCAGCCTAAATTTTCTTCAGTGTGTGACAACCATTACACATCGTCGTATTCTTAGAGCTAGGTCGCCCTAGTTAAATAATGAAAATCATACAAGTGTAAGAAGAATAATATTAAAACGTGACACAATAACAACATGCAAAAATATGTGGTGAATAATATAAAATACCTTACATAAAATGAAAAATCATAGTTCGTTATGTAAATTAACAACCTTAATCACTAAACAGCATGTTGTTACAGTGTCCATACTGTCACACATGCGTACAAACGATCGACAGCAATGTTAGTTGCTTCGCCCGTGAGTGGATCTAAACAGGTAATATTTATAACAGAAACAAGGAAGTGCCCTTGTGACAGCTGTCAGCCAACTAGCTGAGCTGTAGCGGTATCACCCAAATAATTGAATGTAGTAAGACAAAATAAGAATATAGTAAGACAAAAGTTATTATAATAAAAATATTTTATAAATTAAATTATACAAATGCGAAAAATTAGAACAATGCATTTGTGGTAAATAAACATTAAATACTAACCGTTTTTTGTTAAATAATAAAAAAGAAAAAAGCTGGAAGTATTGAATGTCAGGGAATTACCTCCAAAGGTATGATCGGAGACAGTAAATTATTTGAAATACAGAAAAATATAAAAAAAATTTACTGTTCAAAAAGATGAATTCCTAATACTGAATATTAGGACGAAATAACATCGTAACCTGAGGCTTCTGGATTTCAGTCTCCGAATGTGGTGGACGTCCCGAACATATTACAAAATAAATTGGAATATTCCTCATTAGTCATTGGCTTATTGTATTTTGATATATATTGTACACGTCAGCAATTCATGTCACATTCTGTAACAAACAGGTCAGTATAAGGTCACCTTGATAAAATTGTCTATTCTATCTTCAGTAACAAAATGGCTCTGAGCACTATGGGACTTAACATCTGAGGTCACCAGTCCCCTAGAACTTAGAACTATTTAAACCTAACTAACCTAAGGACATCACACACATCCATGCCCGAGGTAGGATTCGAACCTGCGACCGTAGCGGTCCCGCGGTTCCAGACTGAAGCGCCTAGAACCGCTCGGCCACACCGGCCGGCTCTTCAGTAACACTTAATCGCTCAGTTGTATTACTTTTGATTACCCTCATATATACTGGTTGGATATCATAGCCATTGATCGAGCTGATTGTATCTGGCACCTAGAAATCGGTTTACGATTTTATTTCTTTCTGCTATTTAGTATTACGAATTTATATTGTTTGGTCAGTATTATTGTCATTTTTTGTATTTAAAATAATATTCCGTCCCCAGTCGTAATTCCCTGACAGTCGGTACTTCCTGTTCTTCTTTTTTTTATTATTATTTAACGAACGGATAATACTCAGAGTTTATTTACTGCAAATGTACTCTTATAATATGTCGCTTTTATATAATGTAAATTTATAAAGAAATGTTCATTATCTTAACATTCTTTGTCTTGCTAGAGTCGCGACTGTATTTAATTTGTTGGTGGTAGCGCCACCTGGCAGTGTTTTCGGGTAGCCATGAAGCTACACCTCGACCAGTTGGCTGATAGCTGTCACACAGACATGTCATTGTTCCTATTACGAATATTAGAAGCGATACTTTGTTTACATCCACTCACGGGCGATGTAAGTACAGGGCTATTACAAATGATTGAAGCGATTTCATAAATTCACTGTAGCTCCATTCATTGACATATGGTCACGACACACTACAGATACGTAGAAAAACTCATAAAGTTTTGTTCGGCTGAAGCCGCACTTCAGGTTTCTGCCGCCAGACCGCTCGAGAGTGCAGTGAGACAAAATGGCGACAGGAGCCGAGAAAGCGTATGTCGTGCTTGAAATGCACTCACATCAGTCAGTCATAGCAGCGCAACGACACTTTAGGACGAAGTTCAACAAAGATCCACCAACTGCTAACTCCATTCGGCGATGGTATGCGCAGTTTAAAGCTTCTGGATGCCTCTGTAAGGGGAAATCAATGGGTCGGCGTGCAGTGAGCGAAGAAACGGTTGAACGCGTGCGTGCAAGTTTCACGCGTAACCCGTGGACATGCTGGAAAATTGGCTCATGCCACAACTGGAGACCGACAGCGCCGACTTCATCTTTCAACAGGATGGTGCTCCACCGCACTTCCATCATGATGTTCGGCATATCTTAAACAGGAGATTGGAAAACCGATGGATCGGTCGTGGTGGAGATCATGATCAGCAATTCATGTCATGGCCTCCACGCTCTTCCGACTTAACCCCATGCGATTTCTTTCTGTGGGGTTATGTGAAAGATTCAGTGTTTAAACCTCCTCTACCAAGAAACGTGCCAGAACTGCGAGCTCGCATCAACGATGCTTTCGAACTCATTGATGGGGACATGCTGCGCCGAGTGTGGGAGGAACTTGATTATCGGCTTGATGTCTGCCGAATCACTAAAGGGGCACTTATCGAACATTTGTGAATGCCTAAAAAAACTTTTTGAGTTTTTGTATGTGTGTGCAAAGCATTGTGAAAATATCTCAAATATTAAAGTTATTGTAGAGCTGTGAAATCGCTTCAATCATTTGTAATAACCCTGTATCGTTGCTGTCGATCGTTTTGTTCATGTGTACGGCAAAATGGGCACTGAGACAATATTTGTTTAGTGATTAAGGTTGTTAATTTACATTATCATCTACGATTTTTCATTTTACGGAAGATATTTCATATTATTCACCGTATGTTTTTGCATATTTTTTTTGCCGGCCGCGGTGGTCTCGCGGTTAAGGCGCTCAGTTCGGAACCGCGCGACTGCTACGGTCGCAGGTTCGAATCCTGCCTCGGGCATGGATGTGTGTGATGTCCTTAGGTTAGTTAGGTTTAAGTAGTTCTAAGTTCTAGGGGACTGATGACCACAGAAGTTAAGTCCCATAGTGGTTCAAAATGGCTCTGAGCACTATGGGACTCAACTGCTGAGGTCATTAGTCCCCTAGAACTTAGAACTAGTTAAACCTAACTAACCTAAGGACATCACAAACATCCATGCCCGAGGCAGGATTCGAACCTGCGACCGTAGCGGTCTTGCGGTTCCAGACTGCAGCGCCTTTAACCGCACGGCCATTTCGGCCGGCTAAGTCCCATAGTGCTCAGAGCCATTTTTTGCATATTTTTATTGTATCACATTTTAATATTCTTCGCGTTATGCCTATGATTTATTTTTATTTTATTAGGCCGACTTAGATCTAAGAATATGACGATGTGTAATGACTGTAACACTCTGAAAACATTTTAGATTGCTATGTAGTGCATAAAAGAAATTAAAATATTTAATGTATTTTGTATTGTTTACTTTTTATATGCAATTTTCTTTATTTTAGATCAGAAGATGGCTCGTCAGTGAGCCGAAACCGGCTATCAACAAAGAAAATTTGCGATCTTAACGTAGGATTTTTATCCACACATGTTTTAAATCAACAGAACTCGTGTCTCCCCATTGGCAATGTCAAAGAATGACATCAATAATCTTGAGCTCTCAAAAATGGCTGAAATGGCTCTGAGCACTATGCGACTAAACTTACAACTAATTAAACCTAACTAACCTAAGGACATCACACACATCCATGCCCGAGGCAGGATTCGAACCTGCGACCGTAGCGGCCGCTCGGTTCCAGACTGTAGCGCCTAGAACCGCACGGCCACTCCGGCCGGCTGTTGAGCTCTGGTGACTGTGATGGCCAAGGAAGATCCGACAGTTCATCCTCGTGCTCACAAAACCAGTCCTAGATGAGGCGAGCTGTGTGAAGGGAGGGGTCCAGTCGTCTTGGAACACAGCGTCACCTATGGCGAAGAACATTGTACCATGAGGTAGACCTGCTCGGCGAAATTCGTGGCAATAATGCGACCTTGCAGATCAAGCATGGGGTCCATGGAACAGCACTGCATGGCTGGCAAAATAATCACTAGACTACCACCATTTTTCACTCTTCGGACGTAAGCTCCGCCAAGAGTTGGAATAGTGTGAAACAAGTCGTATCCTACCAAATACCATCCATTGCTCCGTAGTCCAAATTTTATGGCTTTGACACTACATTTTCCCGTTACGGGCCTTTAAATCACTGAAGAGTGGTTTTGGTATTCCAGGTCTCCTGCAATTTACTGCTTCTCCACCTCCCTTCGTGTTGATTTGATGCTGACACGATTCATGAGTGCGACATCCGGTTCTGCAATGACTTTTGCAACTGTCATCATATTTATCGTAACAATCCTCTTCAACAACCGTCTCGCACTTTTGTCCGCGTTGTGATTTTGCACGCTGAGGACATTCCACAAGCTCCGGTCGTGGTCAGCTACAACAGCAGCACAAGCTGCAGCTTTGCCTGTCGCCTACATTTACACACATGAAAAACAAAAGTTTTGCATCACCTCTGTTCCGAGAGTTCCGAAACCTGTCCAAAAACTTGGAATCATTTCCGGCCTTTTTATTGCTCATGAAAACCACACATTGTATGTTTTACCACCATACAGCGAGACCTTCAGAGGTGGTAGTCCAGGTTGCTGTACACACGGGTACCTCTAATACGCAGTAACACGCCCTCTTGCATTGACGCATGCCTGTATTCGCATGCCTGTATTCGTCGTGGCATGTCATCCACAAGTTCATCAAGGCACTCTTGGTCCAGATTGACCCGCTCCTCAACGGCTATTCGGCGTAGATCTCTCAGAGTGGTTGGTGGGCCACGTCGTCCATAAACAGCCCCTTCCAATCTATCCTAGGCATGTTCGATAGGGTTCATGTCTGGAGAACATGCTGGCCACTCTGGTCGAGCGATGTCGTTGTCCTGAAGGAAGTCATTCACAAGATGTGCACGATGAGGACGCAAATTGTCCTCCATGAAGACAAATGCCTCGCCGATATGCTGCTGATATGGTTGCACTATCGGTGGGAGGATGGCATTCACGTCTCGTACAGCCGTTATTGACGCCTTCCATGACCACCAGCGGCGTACGTCGGCCCCACATAATGCCACCCCAAAACATCAGGGAGCCTCGACCTTGCTGCACTCGCTGGACAGTGTATCTAAGGCGTTCAACCTGACCAGGTTGCCTCCAAACACGTCTCCTACGATTGTCTGGTTGAAGGCATATGCGACACTCATCGGTAAAGAGAACGTGATGCCAATCCTGAGCGGTCCATTCGGCATGTTGTTGGGCCCATGTGTACCGCGCTGCATGGTGTCGTGGTTGCAAAGATGTACCTAGCCATGGACGTCGGGAGTGAAGTTGCGCATCACGCAGCTATTGCGCACAGTTTGAGTTGTAACACGACATCCTGTGGCTGCAGGAAAAGCATTATTCAACATGGTGGCGTTGCTGTCAGGGCTCCTCTGTGCCATAATCTGTAGGTAACGGTCATCCACTGCAGTAGTAGCCGTTGGGCGGCCTTAGCGAAGCATGTCATCGACAGTTCCTGTCTCTCTTTATTTCACTCCGAGACGCCTGGACACTTCCCTTGCTGACAGCCCTTCCTGGCACAAAGTAACAATGCGGACGCGATCGAACCGCGGTATTGACGTCTAGGCATGATTCAACTACAGACAACACGAGCCGTGTACCTCCTTGCTGGTGGAGTGACGTACTGATCGGCTGTCAGACCCCCTCCGTCTAATACGCGCTGCTCATGCATGGTTGTTTACATCTTTGGGCGGGTTTAGTGACATCTCTGAACAGTCAAAGGGACTGTATCTGTGATACAATATCCACAGTCAACTTCTGTTTTCAGGAGTTCTGGGAACTGGGGAGATGCAAAACTTTTTTTGATGTGTATATTTGGGCTTGCATTTCTCGCTGTTTTTTATATTATTGTCCAATCACCATACATCCGCATATGCACTTGGAAATCCACCATACGCTGCATAATGGAGGATACCTTGTACCACAAGTAGTCATTTCCTTTCCCCACTAGCAAACAGAGCGAGGGAAAAACGACTGTCTATGTGCTTTCGTGTATGCCCTCAATTATCTGATCTTGTCAGCGCGCAGCTTACGCGTTATGTACATAGGTGCCAGCAGAGTCCTTTTGCAGTTTGTCACAAATGCCGATTCTCAATTCTTATTCACGAAAAACACGTTTCCTTCCCTTCAGTGATTAACATTTGAGTTCACGGAGATGTGTTACCGTGTCTGGGATTGGAGATTGGTCGCACTATTGTTGAGGACACCACAGAGAGGTAGTCGGACAAGAGGACATCTATGATTTCCCATTCGTCTCTGCTCCGTTTATAGGCTTCCATACCGTGTCAGTGACCGCAACCCCTCTAGGCGGGATTCAGTCTCGCGATGGGCAGTGGTCACCTTATTTTGGCTCATCACTGTTGGAAGTAATGTCTGTGGAAGCAAGAATTATACGCACCTATAGTATTTTTTATTTGGTTATTCGTTTAAAGCGATTTTTATATGGGACTGAGTTCCTGTATCTTCAGTATATTAAAATGTTGTGCTTGAACTCGTCACAAACAGAGCTACATATCTTTTAACGCAGTGTGTGCGAGATGTTTTTGCCGTTATGTTGAAAGAAAAAACTGACTCTTCAGGATATCTTCGAAAGACGACACAGATCGCATCTTTAATGTACGGAAGAGCGACAAGTATTAACTACCAATTATTGTTATTGTATTCCATTTTCAGCTTGGCTATACTACGTTCACAGTCATTTATTTCACCCGTTCAGCTGATTGTGGTGGTGTGCAAAGCACATTCGTCATTTGAATGCAGTGCTTGACAAAAATTGAAGCATTCAGGAAGCAAATGAAACATTACGGAATGAGAGGGTATCTGATGTTATTTCCGTGCTTACAATATCGAGTCAGATTTACAAAATCTTTAGCAGTATGAGCTCGCTTATCAGTATGAAGTAGCACTGATGCATGCGCTGGTTCGGTTGAGAAGGGTATCATAAAGCCGTTCGTATCTTCTCCTGTGGGGTAACTGGCCCACAAACGTTGTATTTGGTCCGTGACATATCCGATGCTGACACTGGGACGGAGTTGAGTTCCCACACATGTTCTATCAGAAACCGACCAGGGAATCTTGAGGCCACGCAGCAGACAGTTCGTGAAGACAGGTACCATGAGTGAACGAGTATTGCCGTGTTGAAAAATGGCACCATTATATTGTCGCGTGAGTGATAACAAAGTGGAAGCAGGATGTCCGTGACGTAATGTTGTGCCATAAGAGTGGCCTTATCACCACCAGCCGTGACCTGATGTCATACCTGATGATTCCCCATACCATAACGCAGGAGTAACATAACTGTGCCTCTCCAAAACATTGGAAGAATGGGCCGTCTCCCCAGATCGGTGCTATACTCGTCGATGATGGTCATTCAGGGTAATGCAGAACCGCGATTCACAGCTGAAACAGTGAACAGACCTTGCTTACCGGTTACGTCGCACTCCAAACGAAGCCATTTTTGTTGTGGCGTTAACGGCAGCTTACGTAAGGAACTGTAATACCCTAGTGTGGTTTAGGCTGGTCTCCGACCAACGTTCCACAATACAGCGATCTTACCTTGTGGTTGTCGGACGTCGTCGACCGGGTATCTTCAAGGGCGAATGTCCCTGTTGTCACGTTCCCATTTACTTCAGTATTCAGATGCCTCACAAATCTGGATACTGCACGTTTCGACCAGCAGGTCAATTTTTGAGCCTCAATGACGCCACTAACAAACTCTCTCAGGTGCTGATAACACAGTCCTACACGGGGGCGTCTCAGCTCCTTATTTTTTACAGTGATCACTCAACATTGGCGGCCCGTTTATGCTCTAGTGGGTCTGGTAGCTACACTGAACACGTATTCCGCTAATGCATTGTGGTGGCTGTTTTAATTGCCGCAGAGAATTGCAGTTGCAATCGGTAGTGTATGAAGTTATGTTGAGATTCGATCATGTCTTCCTGGCGCCTAACTTTTTTTGTTACGCATTGCGCATGAATGCTATCATAGTAGACGCGTTCCTTACTCGTCAACGACTTAAAGACCGCTAAAGCCGTAGTGGCTTACGCACGTAAACATAAAAAATCGTGATCTACACTGAAGAGCCATAGAAACTGGTACACCTACCTAATATTATGTAGGGCCTCCACGAGCACGCAGAAGTGTTGCAACACGACTTGGCATCGACTCGACTAATGTTGAAGTAGTGCTGAAGGGAACTGACACCTTGAATCCTGCAGGGCTGTCCAGAAATCCGAAAGAGCACGTTGCAGGGCATCCCAGACATGCTCAATAATGTTCATGTCTGGGGCGTTTCGTGACCAGCGGAAGTGATTAAATTGATAAGAGTGTTCGTGGGGACACTCTGTAGCAATTTTGGATGTGGGATGTGTCGCATTGTACTGCTGGAACTGCCCAACTCCGTCGGAATGCACAGTAGACATGAATGGATGCAGGTGATCAGACGTACTACGTGTCACCTGTCAGAGTCGTATCTAGAGGTATCAGGATTCCCATATCACTACAACTGCACACGCCCCACAACATTACAGAGCCTCCGCCACCTTGAACAGTCCCTTGCTGACATGAAGGGTCCATGGATTTATGATGTGTCTCCATACCCGTACACATCCATCCTCTCGATACAATTTGAAAAGAGACTCTTCCGACCAGGCAACATGTTTCCAGTCATCAACAGTCCAATGTCTGTGTTGCGGACTCAGGCGAGGCGAAAAGCTTTGTGTCGTGCAGTCAGCAAGGGTACACGAGTGGGCCTTCGGCTCCGAAAGCCCATATCAATGATGTTTCATTGAACGGTTCACACGTTGACACTTGTTGATGACCCAACATTAAAATCTGCAGCATTTTGCGCGGAAGGGTTGCACTTATGTCACGCTGAACGATTCTCTTCAGTCGTCGTCGGTCCCGTTCTTTCAGGATGTTTTTCCGGCCGTAGCAATGTCGTAGATTCGATGTTTTACCGTATTCCTGATAGTCACGCTACACTCGTGAAATGGTCGTACGGGAAAATCCCCACCTCATCGCTACCTCGGAGATGCTATGTCCCATCGCTCGTGCGCTTACTATAACACCACGTTCAAAGTCACTTAAATCTTAATCACCTGCCATTGTAGGAGCAGTAACCGATCTAGCAACTGCGCCAGACACTCGCTGTCTTGTATAGGCGTTGCCGACTGTAGCACCGTAATCTGCCTGTTTAGATATCTCTGTATTTGAATACACATGCCTATACCAGTTTCTTTGGCGCTTCAATGTATATAGCGTATAATACTGTTCTTCAAGGGTTGAATTGGCTCAAATGGCTCCGAGCACTATGGGACTCAACTGCTGTGGTCATCAGTCCCCTAGAACTTAGAACTACTTAAACCTAACTAACCTAAGGACATCACACACATCCATGCCCGAGGCAGGATTCGAACCTGCGACCGGAGCGGTCACGCGGTTCCAGACTGAAGCGCCTAGACCGCACGGCCACACCGGCCGGCAAGGGTTGAATTGACTAAACTGTTAATGAATATGGAACGCTGAACACTTTCCAGTCTTCTACGACAGAAGTTACGTATTTAGATGACAGGCGTGCATTGTATACACACGGAGAGACGACTGTGTAAAATTAAGACGTGGTGAGTAAGCACATAAAAATGGCACTTCGGCGAAATCAACTGATCATGTGAACTAATTAGCTGTGATCGTGTAACAGCCACGGAGGAAAATCCAATTATCTTTTAATAAATTTATGGCTGTGGTACCAAATAGGAAACACCTCAATTATAAGCACTTTTCAGATTCGTCGTGTTTGTCACAGACGCTGTCAGTAGCAGCAACCATGATTAGTGGGGAACATTAAAGTGGGTATTTGTGCGTAGTGAACACCGTGGGGGAAACGAGACACTTTCAGCATGTACTACACATTTCTATGGTAGTATCTGTGCCAAATCAGAGTTGCCACTAAAATAATCCACACGTGTAAATAATCTATGCTCACACTGGGCAGACGCATTCCGTCGCGCATACACACGCAGAATATTCGCTGCAAAACCAGACACCGCCAATTGAAATAGTTGAGGCGTGTGACAAATGTGAAGTAGTACAATTTTCAGGCATCAGACTTCATTTGGAATGCAGAGCAACTTTCAGAAGCCTTCTTAATGTTCGTTCTCGTACTAATACAAGGTATTAATTTTTTTTAGGATGGATTACAGTTTTTGTAGCCAACCGGTAATTAATAATAATGAATTTTTGGCGCTCAACAGGAATATTGCGTTTAATGTTTATTAAACGCAGTGACCCGATTAGTCACTCTAAAATCTCGTTGGCAACCACGCGCGAAAACTTCCGAAGTCCCGTCATTCAGTAATGGCTGAATCATTACTTGTGACTTAGCCCCTTTTTATTATCCTTCTATTAAGTCCATACCAACATAATTATATGAGTGATAAGTCGCTCTCCCCCGCCCTCCCTCCCAGCCCCCCCTTGTGTGTGTGTGTGTGTGTGTGTGTGTGTGTGTGTCGCCATATAGCGATCTTGTTTATCGCTTTTTTATGATGATATATCCCAACCTTACTAATGGACTGCGGTTAATGATTCACGATTCTCGTGTCGCGCCATAAACTAACGATTATTCAGGAAACAGCTGAAACGATCAACCAGTTGCCTGTCTAACGGCTTCCAGGGAAGACAAAAATTTGATTTTCAGTATTTAATGTAATTATTGACGAATTTGAAAACATCCAGCACCTTCTGCACCGCGGACGTGCAGGAAGAGAATCTGTGAGGTTGTGGAAGGTACCGACAGAATCGTGGAGCCATGCCAACTCCCTTGCCATGCCCGGCTGCGCTAGGTTTCTCGGTTGAGGAACCAAGGAGCGCACAGCCCAGTCTTTGGTTTAAATTCAAGGAGTTTGGTGGCCAGCGGAGTGCGGTAAGCTCATCCTGGTGCTCTTTGAACCACGCACGTACATTGCGAGTTGTGTGACATGTTGTATTGTCTTGCTGGTAGATGACATCGTGCCGAGAAAAAAGCGAACTACGTGTAAGGGGACGTAAGCCCGCCCGGCTAGTCGCACAGTCTAATGCGCTGCTTCCCGAGAGGGAAGGCGTGCTGGTGCGGGTCCACTGGCGGCCGGACCACACAATAATCCTGGGTGCGGTGTGTGGCAGCGGTGGGGTGGGGGACTGCTGCAGCCTGTTGTGGGGTTGTTGACCACTGAGGGCTACGGCGGGACGAAGCCTATCCGTCGTTTCTAGGTCCCCGGTTCAATACACAATACAAGGGGACATAGTTCGCAAGGATAGTTGCCTAGCAGTCTGTGTGGTTTCAAATGGTTCAAATGGCTCTAAGTACTATGGAACTCAACTTCTGAGGTCATCAGTCGCCTAGAACTTAGAACTAATTAAGCCTAACTAACCTAAGGACATCTCACACATCCAGCGGCCATCTGTCCGATGGAGCATAAAGCGTGATTTGTGTGACAAACTCACCTTTCACCACTCAGGGGCGTTCGGTATTGGCGTGCAGATTCCACCCTCCGTCGCTGATGAACAACAGTTAGCATGAACCAGGCGCCTCTGCCGAGGCCCATACGCAGCAACATTCGCTGGACGGTCGCTGAAGAGGCACTAGTTTGGTAGCCTCTTTGTTCAGCTGGGCGGTCAGTTGGTCAACAGTTGCACGTCTGTTCGCCCTAACACATCTCCACAGCCAGTTGTTCATCCCTGTCATCTATGGCCCGTGGTGCACCACAGTTGCCTCGACGACATGGCGACACGCGACCTGGTTACGTACTTGGCCATTTCGGAAATGCTTCGACCCGTGGCCCGAAAGCCAGTGATCGTGTCCTTGTGGACGTCAGATAAATCACTCCGTTTCCACATTACGAGAACGGTTGCCCTGTTTTCCGCTCCTCCCGACGCGCTTTGTACACCCTCGATTGCTAGTGCTGCCATCTGCCGTCTGTGCACGTTGACGTCGAACATAGGCGGTGGTCACATCAACGTGATTTCACCGTGTAGTATTAAAATTACAAACTGTGTATACGTCTTGAGGCATCGTATCTCACGGCGCGCAAATTAACTTAACCATATTCATCCCATATTTGAGAATGACCGCATTTAGCGCCTTCCAATAATCTTTCTACCATAATTCGAAACTTCTTCTCGTTGACCTCCCACAAAAACATGAAAGTAAAAACGTGCATCGCTTGCTACATTTCGCTGTTCATACAGTAAAACTTCAGCATCGCGCACGGCGTTTTAATTTATTACTTCTTTTCTACTAACTTTATCCGTAACACATTTCGCAGACAGCATTCACATATACCAGTGAACGTACCTGCAAATTGTATGAATGTGTGACAAGTAGTTCATGAGATATGATGCCACAAATATTTCGTGAAAAATAAGTTTTTCTTAAAAAGGAACGCAAATTATCGATTCTTTAAAAAAATTATTGGTGCGGGGGGGGGGGGGGGGGGCGCAAGGACGCAATGCCCAGGGATTGGGGAGTATCTCGCCTCCACCCCCTTGCTCCCAGAGAAAGTAAAAAAAAATATAGTGTAGTCAGATGTCTTTCTTTCAAGAAAATGATTTCAAAGTCGGTATTACATAGGATTTAAGCCGGCCGCGGTGGTCTAGCGGTTCAGGCGCTCAGTCCGGAACCGCGCGACTGCTACGGTCGCAGGTTCGAATCCTGCCTCGGGCATGGATGTATGTGATGTCCTTAGGTTAGTTAGGTTTAAGTAGTTCTAAGTTCTAGGGGACTGATGACCTCAGAAGTTGAGTTCCATAGTACTTAGAGCCATTTGAACCATTTGAACTATAGGATTTAACAGGGATGGAACTGGGATTTTTATGGGTACTTAAAGTTGACATTTGTTTTCCTAAATTTTAAAAGTACTCCATAACCCCATCTCTAGGCTCTACTTTACAAACTAACGTGTGGGCGTCCTTGAGGGTTACTGAAATCTCGCCAGTTGTCATCGGGCGTGAAAAGACCAGCAATGGAAGGAAAATTAGGGTTCACCTTATCAGTAACGAGGTCACTTGAGGCGGATCACAGGCTCGGCCTGGAGAAAGAAATCGGTATCCTTCTCACAACAACCATTCTAATATGTATCTTCCGTGATTTAGAGAAGCTACGGAACACCTGAACCTGAATAGCTGGTCGGGGAGTTGCACCTTAGTGCTCCCAAATACGACTCCTGTACGTTATTGTGGAGAAATGGTCTAGCCGCAGTATAGGATATTGATTTCTGAATAAATCTTTCGCTTTGTAGCAGAGTGACAGGATAGAATTGTTTGCCACACTAGTATTCAACCCTGTACGCTGTGGCTAACAAGGGGATCGTATTAACTTCAGCTCATCGACGTGATTCATATTGACAAGGTATGGAGGGCGCGATTAGGACTTCAACACTTTTTCCACAGCGGAGGGAGTATGCGCTTAGTTTCATAAGCGCAAGTATTTGGATTGAATCTCGCTGCCTGTACTTTTTTAGAGACAGGTAAAGAACCTTATAAAAGGACTACAAAACTGCGCGCACATCATCAAAGAGAATAGAGAGGTAGCTTCTAGAGAGGACTGCACAAAAGTTAAAGTAATCATACACTATCGCTTGTCTGCACCAGTATTCGGTGGTGTATTTTGATATGCAAGGTAAGCCGCGAAATCTGACTCGTGCAATGTGATACCTGTAACAAATGTATGTACAATAAAATAAATAAAATAAGAATACAGATTTAATTGAAAAATGGCTCTGAGCACTATGGGACGTAACATCTGAGGTCATCAGTCCTTAGAGCTTAGTACTACTTAAACTTAACTAACGTAAGGACATCACACACATCCATGCCCGAGGCAGGATTCGAACCTGCGATCGTAGCGGTCGCGTGGTTCCAGACTGGAGTGCCTAGAACCGCTCGGCCACACCGGCCGGCATTTAATTGAAAGTTCTCGTCTATCATTATATTAATCAAGAATCTTCCTACAAATAAAAGTTTTATTCCTTTTTTTTCAAGATAAAGATTATGAAAATAACAAATGAATCATAAAATATTACTAATTTGCATAATCGTAATAAATGCAGGCATCATGTTAGTCGGAATGAAAAACAAAACAGAAGTACCAGCAACAAGATTCGATCCAGAGGCCTTACACTTCTGCAACTATTCGCTTACTCATTAGGCTGTGAATTCCTTGATTACTAGTACGGTCCCTGTGTAAGGCATTTCTCCACGACGTACTTTCTTCCAGGGTCATAGTCCAGCACTGTATGCAGGAGAACTTCTGTGAACTTTGGGAAGTAGGTTGGGGCACTAGCACAACTAAAGGTGTGAGGACGATCACGTTTCTTGGTTGGACAGCTCAGTCAGGAAGGCATTGCCCCAGGAAAGGCAGGGTTCCGGGTTCGAGACCCAGTCTGGCTCTGGCCTGAAGTTTCGAAAAAGAAAACACAGTAATCCTGCACGACACTGTTACCATAGGACGTACCTACTCCATTCAGCCGTTAATGATAGGAGTCACACTCACCAAATGTTGACAGTTCCATATGTTGCCAACCACGCCAACGAGAAACGCGGTCTCATGTGACGTCAGATAGTTCTTCTCATTCATCATAACGGTCCAAGTATCTAAAACCATATCCCTACTACCATCATTTCCGATTCCGTTCGAGAATGGTAGAATGTAAGCCTCCATTTGAGCTCAGATACCGCCGAAATGTGTTGAAGAAGTGAGTTATATGTTGCTTGACATTACTTGGAGTGTACACTAATGGTAAGTTCACAATAAACCTCTGTGTGATGTGTAACGCATGTCCTTTAGCATAAGCCACCACTTCAGCTGTAGTAGCTTATTTATGACGCTCTCGCATTTACCAAACGAACCCATGACGAAACATGCTCTTCTTCTTTGGATCTTCTCTATCTCCTACCTGATATGGGCCCCAAACTTATCAACAGTTCTCTAGAATCGTTTTCTTAGTTTCGTCTTATCTTAAGACTCTTTGTGATGAATCACAATGTGGTAGCTATTTTTTCTTTCTTCAACTGGTTTTTTATGCACGTCTGCGTAAGTTCTCTTCACTCTCATAATTTTGGGGATTTACAATTTACAATTTTTAGCAAACTTAGTCTTCCGATCTCACAGCCTTAAGTACAGTGCACACAAAATAACTTGGTTCCTGCCTGCGAAGACAGTATGGAAACGGAGGGGACAATTGATATTTCACCAGTCGTCATCGGGCGTGGGGATTAATTGCGTGCAGCCAACATGCGTTAGGAGAGGTGTAGTTCATCAGCTGGAGCTTACTCGCAAGTAAAACCACAAAGCTGCAGCTAGTGAGTCTGCATACGATCTTGTTAACAGGTTATGCGTGTACGATCAGTATTTCGACAAATATGTAGTCTCTGACTACAGTACTGAATATGAAAATCAGCAAGTAATTAACTGAGACGGCGGTTTCTAACGGTCGAAAACTACAGCTCAGCAGGCGACAGCAAACTAAAACGGCCGCCTCTTCGCAACAAAGAGATTTTTTTACACATGCCTCATAATGTTTCATGAGCTCAAGTTTTCCATTTCTTAAGGAGGAAGGGCTTTGTTCGAATGATTCAAATCACATAAAGTGGTAGGTTAAAAACAAAAGACAATCCAGCAGTGACCTCTGCGGCAGCTATGTTGGCGCCTGTGCATGAGGCTGACGGACTTCTTTATCTCCTCACATCGCCAGCACTGCCCCTCGTTAACAGCTTCCAGTGCCCTTCTTTGTTAGGTTTCGGCATAAAGCGCGATATTTTTCCCACTTTCAGCCATCTGCATCTACACTCCTCAACCCACCTTGTGGGTGTGTGGACGGGGGTTGCTTGCGTACCACTGTCACTCACACACCCATACCCCCTCATCCTTCCTTTTGCTGTCGCGAATGATCAGCGAGGAGAAGAATTGTTGGCAAGCCGCGGAGTGAACTCGAATCTCTCTAATTTTAACTTCATGGTCTTTTCACGAGATACACGTAGAAGGATTGATTGACTCTTGTAGGGATTCTGGTACAGATCCCAGTCAGACGTCCAATACTCAGTATTGTTCGAACGAGGATTTTGTAAGCTACCCCTTTTGGGTGCGGACTGCACTTCCTGAGGATTATTCCAATGAATCTCATGTTGGCTTCTGCCTTACTGCCAGTAGTTTTGTGGTCGTCCACTTTAAACCAGTTCGTACGCACCTTCCTAGATATTTAATGGATGTGGCATCGTCCAGTGATTTTTCTACAATTGTATCTTCATAGAATAATAGGTCTTTCTCCTAATTATGCACAATATATTACATTTGTTTGAGTTATAGGTTAATTGACAATCCCTGCATCAAGCGTCGGCCCTCTGGAGGTCTTTCTGCATGTTGGTAGGATTTTCTAGTATTCCAATTTTTCTTTACACAAAACAATAATCCGCGAGAAGTCTCATGCAACTTCCGTCGTTATCCATCACATAATTTATGTGAAAAGTAAGGGTCCTATAACACTACCTTCGGATACGCCCGAGGTTACTTTTTCGTCTGAAGACCTCTCTCCGTTGAGAATGACTTGCTGTGTTGTGTTTGCTCGAAGCTCTTCAATCCAATCACACAGCTGGTCTGATGTTCCCACACTCATAATTACTTCACTAGGCAGCAGTGCGTACGCGTTCCGGGAGTCAAGGAACACGATATCAACTTGGGTCCTGGTATCTACTGCTTTCTGGGCGTCTGGGCGAACAGAGCGAGCTCGGTTTCACGCGATCCTTGTTTGCGGAATCACTGTGTATCCCTACAGAGAAAAGTTTCATTCTCCAGAAACCTCATAGTACGCGAGCATAAAACTTGTTCAAAGTTCTACAACAGACGCGTCGGAAATATAAGCCTATAGCTTTTTTCATCTGTCTACGAACCTTCTCGAACACGGAAATGATCATTAGAAACGCTTCGCTCCTCCAGCGACCTACCGTGCATTGCTGCTGGAAGAGGAGCGAGTTCTTTTCGCATACTTTGCGTAGACACGTATTGGTATCCGATCAGGCCCACTGGCCCTTCTTGTGCTTACTGACTTCAGTTGCTTTTCTATTCAGCGGGCACTTATTTCGATATCTATCATTCTGACGTTGGTGCAACGATCTAAAGGAGGAACCGCAGTAAGACATGCCTCAGTGAAATACGTCAGTGAAATAGTTTTGGAGAAAAGCGTCTACTATTTCTGCCTTCTCTCTGTAATCCTCCATTTCGATGCTGTTATGGTCACACTGTCTGGAGAGGTGGCTTCAATCCGTTCACTGGTTTAACATTAGACCAAAAGTTCTTATGAATTTGCCACGTTTGCACTCTTAATACAGTTAATTACTCATGGTTAATACAATTACCACTGACGGTTTCTCCATGATGTTATCTCTCTCTTCCACACGTAATGGACACGCCGTCATTTACCTCCAATAAAGTAAAGGCTGAAAAACATTAAGCTGAAATTCTACTGAGTGTACTGACAGTTTTTTATCGTAGTCTCTTAACAAATACCGCTGTTACAGTACGGTATTATAAAAAGAGGGAGTGTCTTATGAAATAGGCTGTATGTAACGTTTCGTTTGAAAGTGCCTCTTTCTGCCATATAACATCTCACTACCAGCTTTTGGCATATAACGATCTCCTGTGCTGGGGCTTCAATTTATAGCATGAGGTCTGCATTAGTTCTTAGGTTCGTTCTGGAACACTCAAGTGAGGCGTCTGCTACACAGCTCCCTAAATGGTCTGCTGCCTGGTACTGCATCTGTCTGAAATATGCCGGTCGCCTGCTCGGCTCGGCATGTGGCCACGAGTATTTCGGTACGGACCTCCTGAGTAGTGGGCGGCTCATCTGAACGCGTAATTTGTCACTTGACTGTGCCGATAACCGTATTTATTTATTTATTTATTTATTCATACATTGTTTCCGCAGCCAGGTTCATTTCTATTTCAATTTGTTTAACGGAAACTAAAATACTGTAACTAATCGCTGCTGTGATACGTTTTAGCTCAGTTATGAAATAATATTAGCATTATTAACTGTCATGAAAGCATGTGTTATGTGGGTATTGAGGCTGTTCTTGATATATATTAAAACAAGTATGTATTTCAGTCAGTTTTACTTTCATTCACGACACTTTTCAAGGGCTTATACTCTCATTTTTAGTTGCATAAGTGATTTACATTACAATTTATTTCTCTGAATACAGCCAGTTGGCTGTCGTAACTCTCATTTCTACTATGTTCCATCAAAAAGTTTTGTTGATGGAGCCACAACATCACCTCAGCTTACACCGCTTCATAACTGTCAAAGTGACGTCCCGCAAGATGTTCTTTAAGTTTTGGAAACCGATGAAAATCGGATGGGGCCAAGTCGGGACTGTGTGGAGGATAATTGATGATTATGAACTAAAGGCATCGAATTATTGCAGATTTCGCAGCGCCCGTATGTGGTCTGGCATTGTCATGTTGAAGGAGAGGGTGCTCCATGTGTGGGCGAACTCTTCGAATTCAGTTTTCTGAGGGTCTCTCACGCACCTACATAGTTACGTTACACGCCGCTAGGATGCACGCTATAATTGGGAACCCACCAGCTGTAGAAGGTTGTAAACTTCCGTTACCGAACCGGGAAAGTCGACCGAGCATTATGCATGACAGTTAAAGCCTCAGCAGATACTGACAACAGAATAAAAAATTCGGGGACATTACTTTTCAACACGCCCATGTGTATTTTGATGAGAGACAGTCTGATGCATTAATGAGTAGTTAGTTTGGTGATAAAGAGAAGTGAACAGGGTTAATGTTGTAGGAGGAGACTAAGGATTGCATATGGTGTGTGAGTTCACTGGGATGTAGTGTCAGTAATTATGCAGATATGAAAATACTTTCGCTGGATGGACTAGCTTGGAGAGTTACAGCCAACCAGTCTTCGGATTGAAGACCATAGCAACATATTTTCATTGTTTTTCTCGGACTACTGTTCCGTGTCACTACTTGGTAACCACGCGCCCTCCCGATGTGTTTTCAGGTACCAAACGAATTGAGATAGTATTACATGAGACAACGCCTTGTGGACTGGTGTAAAATCAGTTACGACTGGTTTCAGTAGCATTCAAGGGAAGTCTACGCATAATAGAAGTATCTGCACCCGTTAGCTTAATTGCAGTCGACTAACTTTCGTATTTGTTCAAAGTCATGTGCCTGCAGTTCCCATCGATTTACGTGATTAGTCAGCCACGTTATTTATCACAGTTATTAACCACTTCTCTCTCTCTCTCTCTCTCTCTCTCTCTCTCTCTCTCTCTCTCTCTCTCTCACACACACACACACACACTCTCTACGCTGGCACGCACTTTCGTTTTCATATTGAGTAAAATTACGAAATAGATCGCGTATAACTCCCTATGATAAATATGTCCAGTTTTCGTAAAGCTTCCCTGCGTGCCAACAAGGGCATACAATTACCAGTTGTAGAAGGAGTCTAAATTTTTGAAGTCAGTTCATAGACTGAAACAGCACAGTAGCACACTTCGAGTGATGAAAATGTGTGTAGTTTAAGTAAAATAAAATGCATACCCACTATTGGTAGATTTGATACTGAGCAGAGTTTTCGCAGAGCTCTTCCCCCTATTTTCATTCACTCGCCCCCCCCCCCCCCCCTCCCTTTTGCTGTAGAATGAGCCACCGGGAGTTTTCCGGGCGCCGTATCGGGGATTAGTTGCCCTGCCCACTCAGCGAAAAGCTGCCACAGCCTATCACAGCAAGCTTGCAGCACGTTGCTGGTAAGAGGATTACCGCTTGTCTGTGCGCCAGCACGGTTAGTTTGTGGGAGGCATGGTCAAACGAAGGAGATGGCTGGTCACGTCGCTGCCCTAGAGTGTAGCGAATACGTGCGCCAACTTCTGCGTTCCTTCTGTCGGAGATCAACGCACAGTGTGTGTGGAAGCTCGCTAACTGAAGAGCTGTGAAAACTCATATAGTTTCCTTGGTTGATACGAGAGAGGCGTCCACCGTTTTGTTAAATATATCCAGGCAGTGGGAGCAGGAGAGATAGACATGCGTTATGTCCATCTCTATCACATGACTCGACTCGACTCCGTTAGATTCTCTCTCTCCCCCCCCTTCCCTCTCCCCCTCTCTCGCTGTGTGTGCGTGTGTGTGAAAGGGGAGGGGGAGAGGGGAGTGATGTATGTGTGGATTTCTGAGGGTCTCTCACGGGTCTGTTTCCAACAGCTAGATTATTAGCGCCCTTGATGAAATAGTCTGAGACGAATGTCTTTAACCCTAGGATGCATGGTGCCGAAAACACACATGAATGCATATGCAGGGCCTCCAAGGCCCTGCCCTAAATTAAAATATTCCTCTTTTCATATAATCATTCTTTGGAGCTAAATTTATTTCTGTCAAATTTATTGTCATATTGAAAGATTCCTAAGATACACTAACAGGATCTGGTGGGCCTGATTAACATTTTATTAATTTTTTAAAAAACTCTAAGACTGAATTTTTATTAGTTACATCCATTTAGATACAAAATATACAAATAATTTTATTAATTCACTTATAAGTTGCAGTTTACATGGGACTAGCTGTTCGTCAACTGTGAGCGAATCATTGGGAATCATTCTATTTCTACACTTGTCAAGAAATAGTTCCCATACATAGCGAACAGCTGCAAGTTTGTCATCTGCAGATGGAGCTTCACGGGTACACCTGTCATCAAATCTAATCATTCTCCTTATATCTTCGAATCTATTTACTGACATGGTGGCCTTATATGTAGGATTTGCCTTTTCATCCAAGAATAATTCTCTAATAGGGACATCCCAACTCTTTTCGACACCAGAAAGCAGTAAAAGACCAATAAAACCCTCCATTTCAGCAAGTGAAACGTTTTACCACGTAAAGCAGCCACTCTTCTGCCTTCAATATTTGCGCAATTCATGATTTCCTCTAGTATTTCCTTGGAGATGAAATAGTCCCAGGCATCCTTAGGTTTACAGGTTTTCAAACCACGGGCTGGACCAGGTGCCTTATTTACGATATTATTTATGGACAGGCGTAAGAAAAGTTGCAGGAGGATCTAATTTCCAAATCGTTCCATTCCGATTAATGTATGTGTGGTCTTCTATACCTTTTTGTGGTGGTTCTTCGTTTTCAGACTCTGATGTAGTAATATTATCGGAAGGACTGTCATCTGCCTCAATATTCACATCTGCAGGTTCATTGGCTAGTTCTTCACTACTTACATCTTCAAAAATATTTCCTTTCTCGTAAGAATCATCTTCTTCAAACCACTGAGCCACAACACTTACAAAATTAGCTGCATTTGCACGTACTGACTCTCTTGCTTTGGGTGTCGAAGCCATAGCAAAAGGCGTGTCTCTCGAACAGCAGCTTGTGCAGCACTAAACGAGTCATACTCGTAGCAATATGGGCCTTGCAGCTACAAACTACAGTAACAATGAGGCTGACAAGAGCAGCACAGGATAACAATACTGTGCAATAATAAAACATTTGATAGCAAAATGATCAGTAATACACCGGCATCGCCAATATGTGGAAGTAGTGTGTATTATTTTATAGTTATACTATTAGTACTACAGCTACTGCTGCTGTTGGCCCTCCTGTTGCTGGAAATATCACTACAGTTATTGGTGAATTAATAACTGCTCCCAAAGAAAAGTTGAAGACAATATAGGCTAAAGAACATTTATAAATGTGTGAGGGCTTCGGAAGCCCTGCTTATGCATTCACGGTGTATGGGTAAACGTATTGAATTATACAAAAAACTTAAAAAGGTATCTCGTTCAGACTTCATAGGAGGATTGACACAGTGCTAGTGAAAGAGTACTGGAAATAAGTTTGAACTCAAACAAAAAATACAGAATTTTTTAAACATGAAGACATACAAGGGCCTCGGAGGCGTTGTATATGCATCCTAGGGTTAAAACTACGAATGCGTAAAATACAATGTCCTTAATATTCCAATTATTTTCACCCATTTTCACTCACATTCACCTACTTAGTTGTAGAGAGTCATGAAGAATGTAAAATTGTCAGTGTTAAAATGTGCTACTAAAATGATAACTGAACTGTAGAGTAAAAGATGAAAAATATATTCGTGAAAGTGATAGTGATCACTTACAAAACATCACGATGAGCCAGCTACCTCATAAAGCACTACAATGTTCTCCCTAATATTTAGGGAGTAAATCAGACATTTGACAAAATCTTAAATGTCGATCACATTTGCCTCGTCGTTCACCAAAGTAAAGCACAGGTCGGCTGGTAGACTATGGTCTGATCGACGAACAATGGTGGTTCGCGCGTGTCGAGGCACGGACGGGAATTGGATTGTTTCCTATTCCAAGAGACAGTTGCGGTTTGCGAATGCGCGTGATTTGAGCATGAAGAAAGCGTATATCCTGCTAAATGCAGAATTTATCATTTACCATCACCACAGCTACGACAGCTGGCAACAAATGGAACAGAAATATAGGAAACAACTCGCTACGATCACGTTTAATGCTTGCATTAGCTACGGCATACACAGGAAAGCGCTCAGAACACTACTTAACGCTCATTGTCTGTCGGGGAACGCGTGACGTAGGTGCGCAGAACAAGCCTAAACTCTACCGCCATTGTTGGTGATTCCAACTATAGCCTCTGCCTCCCTGTCTAATATAAAATATATTCAGTTAAAAGTGTCGCGGGCATTGTGATGAAAGCAAAACCCGTTTCACACTGAGACGGTACGATACAAAATTCAGCACTTTACATTAAAGATAGCACGACGCGATGCTTATCGATGCGACGCTCGTGATCTCACTGGGACGATACAATATGCTATAGGATACGCGATGCGACTCACCGTCCGATTAGCAACAAGATGGCACTATTCATATTCCTGTTTCATTGTCAGTAGCAATTCTAAGCTCTTCCGAAGACGACGTTATTGCGGCTTGTCATTATATAAAGTTCAAAATCCTGAAAAAGAAAAGGAAGTACTGGGTGCACCGGTACAATGCTATAAATACACTCCTGGAAATGGAAAAAAGAACACATTGACACCGGTGTGTCAGACCCACCATACTTGCTCCGGACACTGCGAGAGGGCTGTACAAGCAATGATCACACGCACGGCACAGCGGACACACCAGGAATCGCGGTGTTGGCCGTCGAATGGCGCTAGCTGCGCAGCATTTGTGCACCGCCGCCGTCAGTGTCAGCCAGTTTGCCGTGGCATACGGAGCTCCATCGCAGTCTTTAACACTGGTAGCATGCCGCGACAGCGTGGACGTGAACCGTATGTGCAGTTGACGGACTTTGAGCGAGGGCGTATAGTGGGCATGCGGGAGGCCGGGTGGACGTACCGCCGAATTGCTCAGCACGTGGGGCGTGAGGTCTCCACAGTACATCGATGTTGTCGCCAGTGGTTGGCGGAAGGTGCACGTGCCCGTCGACCTGGGACCGGACCGCAGCGACGCACGGATGCACGCCAAGACCGTAGGATCCTACACAGTGCCGTAGGGGACCGCACCGCCACTTCCCAGCAAATTAGGGACACTGTTGCTCCTGGGGTATCGGCGAGGACCATTCGCAACCGTCTCCATGAAGCTGAGCTACGATCCCGCACACCGTTAGGCCGTCTTCCGCTCACGCCCCAACATCGTGCAGCCCGCCTCCAGTGGTGTTGCGACATGCGTGAATGGAGGGACGAATGGAGACGTGTCGTCATCAGCGATGAGAGTCGCTTCTGCCTTGGTGCCAATGATGGTCGTATGCGTGTTTGGCGCCGTGCAGGTGAGCGCCACAATCAGGACTGCATACGACCGAGGCACACAGGGCCAACACCCGGCATCATGGTGTGGGGAGCGATCTCCTACACTGGCCGTACACCACTGGTGATCGTCGAGGGGACACTGAATAGTGCACGGTACATCCAAACCGTCATCGAACCCATCGTTCTACCATTCCTAGACCGGCAAGGGAACTTGCTGTTCCAACAGGACAATGCACGTCCGCATGTATCCCGTGCCACCCAACGTGCTCTAGAAGGTGTAAGTCAACTACCCTGGCCAGCAAGATCTCCGGATCTGTCCCCCATTGAGCATGTTTGGGACTGGATGAAGCGTCGTCTCACACGGTCTGCACGTCCAGCACGAACGCTGGTCCAACTGAGGCGCCAGGTGGAAATGGCATGGCAAGCCGTTCCACAGGACTACATCCAGCATCTCTACGATCGTCTCCATGGGAGAATAGCAGCCTGCATTGCTGCGAAAGGTGGATATACACTGTACTAGTGCCAATATTGTGCATGCTCTGTTGCCTGTGTCTATGTGCCTGTGGTTCTGTCAGTGTGATCATGTGATGTATCTGACCCCAGGAATGTGTCAATAAAGTTTCCCCTTCCTGGGACAATGAATTCACGGTGTTCTTATTTCAATTTCCAAGAGTGTATGAAACATAGTTCAACTGTGCTTTCTCGTAAGCTCTCCTAACACGAACACAAAGTCCACGAATTCTATTGAGTGAGTCCAGATTTTTTCCACTTTTGGAGTAGCAAGTATGAGCTCGTACATTTCAAAAGAATTACAGGGTGACAATTATTGAAATATAGGGGGAAAAACGTAAATTAGTTACAAACTACGGCGTGCACACACTTCATTCAACATGTAAACTTCACAACAGATATTCGGATTTAGGTTATGACATGCTCGATATGCATGTCGTCATTGGCGATGATGTGGCGCAGACGAATAGCGACATTCTGCATGGCCGCTGAAGTGTCGGAACATCGATGCTGTCCATGACCTCCTGAATGGCTGTTTCCAGCTCAGCAATGGTTTTGGTGTTATTGTTGTACACCTTGTCGTTAATATTGCCCCCAAAAAAGTAGTCACAATATGTCAGCCAATCAAGGACCATGGCTCTGGCCTGTGGGTTCCCCAGAGCCAGAATGGGGTCGCTAAAGTGCTCCTCCAGGACATCAAACACTCTCCTGCTTCGATAGGGTCGAGCTGCGTCTTGCATGAGCCACATCTTGTCGAAATCAGGGTCACTTTGGATTATGGGGATGAAGTCATCTTCCAAAATCTTCACGTACCGTTCTGTAGTCACCGTGCCATCAAGGAATATCGCACCGATTATTCCGTGTCTGGGCATTGCACACCACACAGTCACCCGCTGAGGGTGAAGACGCTTCGCGATCGCAAAATTTTATGTTTTCATGGGAGCTGTTGAATAACTGGTTCAACTCACTTATGTCATCTTTAGTTACTTTGATTAAAATGATGGTATCATCTACATATCTGTAGTAGTAGGCAGTTATTACATGTAACAAATATAATCTTAAGACCCCTTGCCTTATAAAGTTTGCTCTCATACAATCGCACTTTCCACACTCTCTCTTTCTCTTTTTCTTCCTCCCCCTCTGCCTCCAGCCTTTCATATCTATCTCTGAATCCCAACCAAAATTGTTATTTGTGTATAATTTTACCACCTTAGCCAGTATGATTATTGTACATACAGTTTGTAACACTTCACCTGATTGTATAAATGAGTATGAAGTTTAAGATATTTTAACTTACTTTACTATTTTATATACCACTTGAAGTATTTATTCCAACAAATGTATTCAACACCTCAAACAACACCTTCAAATCCTTTAAAAAAAATTCATTCTGTAATATTGTTGTTAGGACGTATATTCTTTGTACTTTGTGATAGTGTTTTCTCTTTTGATATACGATCCACGCACCCAAACCCAATAGTTTCCGGCGCCATATTTGTTTACATAATATGACATTATACATGTGATGTGTTACGACAAAGAAAGGAACCTGTGAGCACTGGAGGTACTTTATTTTACTCATTTTATGTTTATCGTTAGATAGACGTGTACCTTTTTGTCAAAAGAAACCAAAAACAGTGTTCTGAAATAGTGTTTTGTTTCTCCACTAGACAGTGCCACAAGTTCCTCCAAAAATCGTAACACAACACACACACAAATGTCATACTAACAAATGTAAATCCACCTGATGATGGAGGTTTAAACCTTTTAAACGCGACGTGGAGATAAATAAACAGTGGCTGGTAAACAGTACACTTGTTGTTTCATTTAATTAACTTAAGAAGTTTACAGTCGTATCTGGTGTTTAGTCTTTGAACAACCAAATTCTAAACTTGAGCCTTTGTTACAAAAGAAAGACAGCCAGCCGAAACGTCTTGCTGTTGTTGAATAGTCAAAAGCAATGCTGCCATTAGAGGGACTCGAAATTCGTCGTTACAAAAGCGGAAAAACACGGTGAATTTTGCTTTAAAACGTGGTGCAAAACAAGAGTGTCGTGCAAATGTTAAGTTTTGGAAAATTTACCTTTCAGTAGATGTTAAGTTTTGCAAATACTCCAATAGACGCGTGTTTAATGCGGTATATGTTGAGTTCTGTTAAATTTTAACAAGTGCAGTCGATTCCTCTCATTTTAAAATATATGAATTCATATACCAGGTGATCAAAAAGTCAGTATAAACTTGAAAACTGAATAAATCACGAAATAATGTAGATAGAGAGGTACAAATTGACACACATGCTTGGAATGACATGGGGTTTTATTAGAACCAAAAAAATACAAAGTTAAAAAAATATCCGACAGATGGCGCTTCATCTGATCAGAATAGCAATAATTAGCATAACAAAGTAAGACAAAGCAAAGATGGTGTTCTTTACAGGAAATACTCAATATGTCCACCATCATTCCTCAACAATAGCTGTAGTCGAGGAAAGGAATAATGTTGTGAATAGCACTGTAAAGCATGTCCGGAGTTATGGTGAGGCATTGGCGTCGGATGTTGTCTTTCAGCATCCCTAGAGATGTCGGTCGATTACGATACAGTTGCGACTTCAGGTAACCCCAAAGACAATAATCGCACGGACTGAGGTCTAGGGACCTGGAAGGCCAAGCATGACGAAAGTGGCGGCTGAGCACACGATCATCACCAAACGACGCGCGCAAGAGGTCTTTCACGCGTCTAGCAATACTTTTTTTTTCTCTAATAAAACCCCATGTCATTCCAAGCATGTGTGTCAATTTGTACCTCTCTATCTACATTATTCCGTGGTTTATTAAGTTTTCAAATTAATACTGACTTTTTGGTCACCCGGTATAACTCAAAATCGAAAATTTGGTAGATGTTGGGTTTCGCAAGAAGTGTTCTCGTTATTAAGGTGCCTCTAGAGATAATGGTTCAAAAGATTGAGCTCGGTGAAACGTGCAGGATGTTTCTTCTTATTTTCAGGGGCACATCTTCTAATAGGTCTTCGTGGGTGTTCTCCGTGAAGTCTCTGTAGACGGCACCTGTAAGAGAAACTGGGAGAACGTATGGCCTTGCTAGGCAGTTACCTACGATTTCAGCCCACACTTTAATGTTAAACTGATGCTGATGCTTAGCCTGGACCGTAGCATGAAGATTGTGTTATTTGTGGTAACATATTTTCCAAACGTTGCCTCGTCTGTGAACTCATAGCATGCCATAGTGGCTGGTAGTAGACTCGCACGTGGCACTTGGCTCCAACCTCGTCGCGGACAACGCCCTATATGCATTGCAGTTCCACTAGGTTTATGTGCGTTCCACTGATGCAGTTTAATGCGAAAATTGCCAGAGGTGGTTGCAGGGAGCAGAGGAAGCCCGGACACCCCCTCCCCCCCCGTAACTTGCCACTGGTTGTGGAGCAGTGTGTTTGGGGGCGGGGGGGGGGGGGCGGCAAGCCCACCTGCCTCCCGCAATACAGACACCTTAACGTCCTTAACCTGTGCTTCGCGCTTCCGTGAATGCGTAAGTCACGCACAGAGTAGAACAGCTCTGAAATGATATTCGTAATCGAAACTGAATTGTCGCCTGTGTTGATTTGTTTAATAAAGAGCGTAACTGCAGCAGTTGTGTACACTTACAACAAGGAAAGGAAATGTATAAAATTGAGTGAAGTTCAAAATTATAGTAAAGAGGTAAATGTTGTGTCCTCGCCAGTGGACGCAACTGGAACTGGCGCGCTGAGACAGTTTCAGACTGGCGCCACCGGCGGCGGTCTGAAGCTTGCCGCCAACCACAAGCGCGACCCAATCAGTAATCTCCGCGCCGCCGCCAATGAGATGGACTTCCGCGTTATGATAAGCGGCGGCCACAGGCAGCCACTGCGGTTCATGTTCGGCGTTAGTGTACGACAGTTCTCGTGAGGGGTTCCAGGGTTGCTGTTCATAGTGGAGATCAGCCTGCGAGACAAGTGGAGTCGCCTTCAGCCTTCGCCTAGGGACAAGTATTTACTGCAGTGGTTGATTGATGGGCGCCGAGGACCGACATACTCCTGTTGATACTGTATTCAGTAACACACGCCTTCACAGGCCACTGCTTAGTTGTACGTGTCCAACGAGTTGCTGTACAACTTTAGTTCAGCATCAGAGCGCAATAAAGTTTATATTTGTGTGTCATTAATTTGTTGTTCGCACTGTCACAATTCCTCCGTCCATCTTGAAGCACCTAAACCTAATACGACGTGTGTGAGCCATTCTACTCAGGCGACCCGTACACATGAGTAACAATGGCTACCTCATACGGTTGTGTCGGCAGGCTAACGTTGGCTCTAAGCTAAAACAAGTGACTACCAGCTGAAGCATTCTGACTTCTACCCAGTGGTTCTCTCAACCTGGAGGTAATTACCCCCTGATGGGTAAAATGAAATTTTCTGAGGAATAGTAACCAAACGGTTCGATTCTATTTCAGTCACGAAACTAAATTATTTTCAAAAGATCATTGCTATTATCACCATTTTGTAGGAGTCTAATATTGTTTATGTAAGTTATCAGTGATTACTTGTTCTCAGCTAGTAGCATTAATTCGATGGTGGTTACAGGTTCAAAAATGGTTCAAATGGCTCTGAGCACTATGGGACTTAACATCTGAGGTAATCAGTCCCCTAGAACTTAGAACTACTTAAACCTAACTAATCTAAGGACAGCACACACATCCATGCCCGAGGCAGGATTCGAACCTGCGACCGTAGCGGTCGCGCGGTTCCAGACTGAAGGTTACAGGTTCCTCACATAGTCCACCCACCACACACGTATGTTGTGCTTTGTCCCGTACATCGCTGAAGATAAAGCTGAGACATACACGTAACAAATGCCAAATATCTCAAGAAAATGCCCTGTCGAAGTTGTAGATAGTACCTGCAGGAGTCCAGAAATCGCTTCATTACTGGCTCCAAAACAGATAAATGATTTAATTGACGGCACGACACAGCAGTAACTACATAAGGGCTGTTGTAGTGCTGTGCGCAATAATAGTAATACTAATTATTATTATTATTATTATTATTATTATTATTATTGTTATTACTACTACTACTACTACTACTACTACTACTACTACTGTTAGTGGTTGTGGTCATACAAAGCATTAACAGCCTGAAGTCTTCCCCAATTTCTGCAGTTCTTAAGTAAGGAGTGCAGAAATCAAGTGACTTACGAACAGCTAGTATAGTGAACACATTTTAACTTGGTTGATTTTAAATGGGGTTGCAGTGTACAGGTCAAGCAAGTGCCGCAATGGAGACGAGTAATGAAGGGGAAGTGTGTTTGGTAACAAGTGTCTGCTCTCACTGTGGATAGTTAGCTTTCTTATCTGAGAAGAAGTTGTGAGTAGCACTCGCGATGCACCACGGCTTCCTTCGTCGTTCATTCTAACACACACACACACACACACACACACACAAGTATTTCATTCTACAGTTCTACAGTTTGTTTAGATGTTTAGGGTTTTGTGGGGGGTAGGGGGGGGGGGGGGGAAGAGCGGGGGTACTAGTTAATGTGTAGTTGCACTCAGGGGTCATGGTCTAAGAAAGGTTGGGAACCACTGTACTGTACTGAAATCTTAACGACACAAGCATCACACATTGAAGGGTCCTCTCGCCGAAGCTGGAAGCCAAATATGATCAAACTGTGCCCTACCCGAAAGCGAGTGAATGGTGCTTCGTCTCGTCTCAGTGGTCGTTTGGAGTTACGCCTCAGCCAATTAGTTGATTTTTCCAACCGCAACTTGTCGTGCGTCACTTCCAGCTACTCTTCTTCCCACCGGAGTTTGTCAGAGATAATCGTCTCTTGCACTTACGTGGTTGGTATTCCAAATATAGGTAGCAGGCATAAACTAGTAGTTGCTACAGGATATGTCACACGAGTGTTCCCTTCAAACGAAAAGCACATAATACCGTAGACAGTCCGCGCCACATTTGGACCAACCTTAAAACTCCAGTGCACTTATATGTGAGTGATGTCCACATGCATCGATTGTTACTAAACGGAACTCTATTCGTGTAAACTAAACACACAGTATTGTCTACTTTGCAGTGCGCAACGTAACTAAGCTGTTGCGTGATGTATGTTCCTTGGCGAAAGGAAACCTCTATCACGAATTTAGGGTAACGGATATCTTGAAAATAGTAGATGCAGGTAAAAATTTGATTGCTTCTTCCTAGAGTTTCAAATAACGTTCGACACTGTACCACTAATAATGAAGAGACGACCGTGCTATATAGAAGAGAGTGTGTTATACCGAACATTGTGACGTAACTTCATCTTCAACTAAATGTTAAATTATTTCTTGACACTTAAAATGATAGTAGCTGGTTGAATTAAGGTTCGACGAAATATAAGCAATTCAGATATGTGGTGCAGTTCAGGTGCTTAACTTCTTCTCATTCGATGTCCTGGAAGTCTTTAAAAGAATAGGATTTGGATACACATCTATTACTAAGTGAATCAAGTAAAAGATACCCCTATATGCGTTTTATGGCATTTTGTTACTCAAAACAACACCCGTGGTTCGTCGTGAATATCAGAACAACAGTGAACTCCGAACTCTCCAACTAAAAAAAAATGGTTCAAATGGCTCTGAGCACTATGGGACTTAACTTCTGACGTCATCAGTCCCCTAGAACTCAGAACTACTTAAACCTAACTAACCTAAGGACATCACACACATCCATGCCCGAGGCAGGATTCGAATCTGCGACCGTAGCGGTCGCGCGGTTCCAGACTGTAGCGCCTAGAACCGCTCGGTCACATCGGCCGGCTCTCCAACTCAAACCCGTAAATAAACTTTCAAACAATTACTTCATAAGATATTACTTCATTAGATGTACAATAAAAAATATCACATCTAGGTAATTTGACATATATGCAGAAGTGTTATAATCGCTATTATTCGTTTCATATATTATCACCTGACTTTACATCAAATATGTAGAACGATCAATGATCTTAACAATTTCATTAATTACACAACAACAAGATCAAGCACACCGTTCCTATCATGTTTTCGAAATACATTTTATTAGAGCTTTTGGTTTGTCTTTAGCACAGAAGGTATCTCTCCACGATTTGTTTGTATGTACTGGGTGTCATTATTTTACAAAATCTCATAATTATTTTGAAAATTAGTATATTTTGTTATCTACATTAGTTGCGGAGACGGTTAGTTATAGGCTCATGTTATTCCAAACATCGCGTGAAGTAATTTGGCTGACAAAACGAAAATTATTGATACGGTATAACACGATTTCATTATATGTTAATGAAACAGAATGCAACAGTTTCAGATGTTCCTACGAACTGACCGGGTCTCGTAGGTTAAATATGTTCGTATTTCATAGTCACAAAAAACAGATGACCGATTGTGACATGGTAATTATCTTGTTAATTGGAATCTGGGTGATGACTTGCCGTCAGTGATTTGAGAATTGTAATACCGATCCGTTCAGTATACCTCCCAAACTGGTCTATTACGTTTCAGACGGCGGATGTTCGGTAGAAAAGAAAGTAATACCGTGTGTGTGTGTCTTCGGGAACTGTAATAGGGCTGCTAATGTTTTAAATACGCATAAACAATTTGTCATATACGATAAGCGACACTGGAAGATTGTTCGCTAACCATACTGCTGTCTTCGGAAGATTGTTCGCTAACCATACTGTTGTCTTCTGTGAAGCATCGTCGCTGGATGATTGCAAGGAGATGTACAGTATCGTAGACAGTATTTGCACTTTCTGTACTAAGTGACAGTTCCTTGTAAACGTGCATAAATGCAAGAAAATGCCATTTACAGAGACAGAAATCCGGGTAGTATGCAATTATAAAATCAGGGATAACATGTCGTCATACTCTTGAGAACATCGTGCAACGAAAATGGCGCATTGTCAGAGGAGAGTACGTGTTCCGTTTCCTGCAGACACTTTTCTGCTGCGGTACGGATAAGAGATGGATCACGGTGTGCGAACGAAATGGCGTGAGAACTGGATAGGTACTCCGAAGTTGAAGTACAAGGGACAGCACGATTCCTGTGGACAAAACTACTAAATTGAAAAGAGATTCACCCTGAAATTCTGGCGATAGAGGACCAGATGCAGAGGCGCGTGTAGCCATAGTGAAAAGGTGCCATTGGTTAAGGCGAAACCGACGTCGGTGATGCCGATCGGAAAGCATGGCCATCAACATCGGCCACAGATGTCAATGCCCTCGCAATCGAGGAACTAATTCGCAGATTTTCCGACGATGAGGACGTATAGGTACTTATCTTTCCCTCAGTCAGTACACGAATGGAATTGGACTGAAGACGGTAGGGTATAATATCCTTCACGATGTACTATACAGTGGCTTGCTGGGTAAAATTAGTGTTGAGAAAATAGGATAAACAGACCCGGCTACATCGCGGATTCCCGCGGCACAAAACAAGGTTGCTGGATATTATTTTTGCCGTCACCAATCGATAGTGCGGTAGATGTATCGATGCAGAGCGGCGCACCGAAATTTTCCGCACAGCGTCGTTAAAGTTTCAGAGCCGAACGCGAGCCATCAGTTCTCACCGACGTCTGACAAATGCAGCTGCCAACCCGTATATTAAGGCAGCGATTCCCAAGCAGTTACCCTGAAATTTCAGGGTTCCACCGAAGCACAAAGTTTTGGACATAAAATTTTGTTTTCATAAATGTGCAAAGAGTTGCAGAGTCTTCTCATCACTTTGATTATTGTTTCGTAATTGTTCCGCAATAGAGCATTGTTTCGTGAGGTTTATTGCCTCAATCCTTGTTCACACTGAATAACTGCCGTCGTAATTGATGTAGTTGGGTTAACATCTGAACACGTAGCGGGTCATCTGCTGCGGGCAGCTCCCAGCCTGCCACCCATGTTCAACAATGTGCGCTGCACGGTGTGCTCCGACGCAGGAAACAGTTGTGCCTGCTCACACAGATCGCCGCCTATCTTACTTCACAGAGTGGCCTAGCCTCCGACGTTCACGTTCTGTGAAGAATTGTGGACGTTCAGCACTATGTCGCCCACTCGTTTTTTACCGTACTTCAACCACTTTCCGATGAAGCTCATGACAGTAGCACGCGAACAGCAGACCAGCAACTCCGATTCCCAGAAGCCCGGCTATAACAATCTGCCCTTTGTCAGAGTAGCTTATGTCATTGCCCGTGCTAGAGTGAATCCCCATTGGTCTCTGCTCCCCTTCTATATTATTTTAACAAACACCGCAACCAACCGCTTTTACGTATTTTTATTTATGCCAATACGCGATTTGCGCTTTCATCTTCAGTTAGTTCAATACATATTGAAAGCATCAGTTATCACGTCGTTAAAGACATCTACTGCAATTCGGATGTTGCAGTTGCCCTGTGCAGAATAAAAATTTATTGGATTATTATACTTAGCGGGTTGTGTATTTACAATATATTAATCGTTAGATGTACTTGTTTTATGTTCAGCAGCTTGTTGTTCAAATTTTCCGCCTTTATAATCGTGGCAAAACATTTTTTCTTTGTATTTTTCACGAAAACAACGCATTATCCGCCATGTTATCTACTGATGCGTTTGTTTACACAAGAAAATTATATCGATGATAAAAGTTACATTTTACTTATATGTCCTGGAAGTTCTGCTGCAGTCAGTAAGGTGTATACATTATATACACTACTGGCCATTAAAATTGCTACACCACGAAGATGACGTGCTACAGACGCGAAATTTAACCGCCGGGAAGAAGATCCTGTGATATGCAAATGATTAGCTTTTCAGAGCATTCACACAAGGCTGGCACCGGAGACACCTACAACGCGCTGACATGAGGAAAGTATCCAATCGATTTCTCATACACAAACAGCAGTTGACCGGCGTTGTTTGGTATAACGTGGTTGTGATGCCTCGTGTAAGGAGGAGAAATGCGTACCAACACGTTTCCGACTTTGATAAATGTCGGATTGTAGCCTATCGCGGTGGCGGTTTATCGTATCGCGACATTACTGCTCGCGTTGGTCGAGATCCAATGACTGTTTGCAGAATATGGAATCGGTGGGTTCAGGAGGGTAATACGGAACGCCGTGTTAGATTCCAGCGGCCTCGTATCACTGGCAGTCGAGATGACAGGCATCTTATCCGCATGGCTGTAACGGATCGTGCAGCCACGTCTCGATTCCTGAGTCAACAGATGGGGACGTTTGCAAGACAATAACTACCTGCACGAACAGTTCGACGACGTTTGCAGCAGCATGGACTATCAGCTCGGAGACCATGGCTGGAGTTACCCTTGACGCTGCATCACAGACAGGAGCGCCTGCAATGGTGTACTCAACGACGAAGCTGGGTGCACGAATGGCAAAACGTCATTTTTTCGGATGAATCCAGGTTCTGTTTACAGCATCATGATGGTTGCATCCGTGTTTGGCGACATCGCGGAGAACGCACATTGGAAGCGTGTATTCGTCATACTGGCGTATAACCCGGCGTGATGGTATGGGGTGCCATTGGTTACACGTATCGGTCACCTCTTGTTCGCATTGACGGCACTTTGAACAGTGACGTTACATTTCAGATGTGTTACGACCGTGGCTCTACCCTTCATTCGATCCCTGCGAAACCCTACATTTCAGCAGGATAATGCACGACCGTATGTTGCAGGTCCTGTACGGGTCTTTCCGGATACAGAAAATGTTCGACTGCTGCCCTGGCCAGCACATTCTCCAGATCTCTCACCAATTGAAAACGTCTGGTCAATGGTGGCCAAGCAACTGGCTACTCACAATACGCCAGTCACTACTCTTGATGAACTGTGGTATCGTGTTGAAGCTGCATGGACAGCTGTACCTGTACACTCCATCCAAGCTCTGTTTGACTCAATGCCCAAGCGTATCAAGGCCGTTATTACGGCCAAAGGTTGTTGTAAAATTGCGTGAACATGTCAGTTGTAGTATAAAATATTTGTCCAGTGAATACCCGTTTATCATCTGCATTTCTTCTTGGTGTAGCAATTTTATTGGCCAGTAGTGTAGATATTGAACTGTGAACTAATGGGATTCTATTACTTAAAAAAAAATCTTTTGCCTAAGTAAAATGATTTGTGTATATGTATTACATGGGAGCATAGGAGTCCATTGTCCAAAAATTAGTCGTTTATGTAAAGAACGGCAGACTACAAGTGAAAACGGTCGCGACGGAGGCTGGCGTAATACATGGTTGTTTCGTGAGGAGGCGTGGTGAGTGGTGGGGGGGGGGGCGAGAAGGAGGGAGGGGGAGGGAGGGGGGTCAAAGCCGGTTAATGAATGGCAATGTCAACTGCAGGCAGCGCCGCTAATGAGCTATGACGCATGGGCGGAGGTGGGTCCGGGCCGATTGAGCAGACAACCACAATTACAACCACGTGGCGTGGCGCGCGGAGCCTGACAGAGTCTGCCAGCGGCACGCCATCTTCCTGTCCATTCGTCGCACGACCGGGAAACAGGTAAACAAGGGACCCCTTGAGTGCAACGTCGCAAGTTCAATATTTATTTGGGCGCACTTGAAAATGTGTTAACACTCATGATAGGATATTAGCTGCTAATTACTTACCGTGTGCATAAGGAGGGCGACAGAAAATGAGTGTCCGGGAAGTGCAGAGATCGACATTCTATGGGACGCATGTGTTACACTTCACAAAATGGACATCGTCGACATTCAAGAAACGTTCAAAACAAACCATTAACTTGCGCCATGAACACCGAATGACAAATGGTGCGCCACTGTAATCACAAAGGTTCGCACCGTCAAAAATGGTTCAAATGGCTCTGAGCACTATGGGACTTAACAGCTGTGGTCATCAGTCCCCTAGAACTTAGAACTACTTAAACCTAACTAACCTAAGGACATCACAGACATCCATGCCCGAGGCAGGATTCGAACCTGCGACCGTAGCGGTCGCGCGTTTCCAGACTGAAGCGCCCAGAACCGCTCGGCCACTCCGGCCGGCTTTCGCACCATCAAGACGGAAGGCGAACTCCTTGGGAGTTACACCCGTGCAGCACGTTCAGCTAGGTGTCCAGTCTTAAAGAATGCATATAGAATCATTTTGGTGTAGCTGGTGGTATGTGATGGCATGTAAGCGTATGCGAAACAGTGTTTCGTGGAGCTTATCGTGAAACTGGCCTTCCTTTAAGGCGTAACTGCAGATAGCGCGATAATCGATAATGTTTTATAGGCACGGAAGAAAAAGAAAAGTCCAGAGGCTGAATTGGCCAAGTGGTTTCAGGTGGTATGAATTCCAGTATCACACACTTTTCAAGAGGGTAGTATCTTGTAAAGTAGTATGACTTTCATATGCAGACCAGGAATCGAGCAAAAGCAAGTTATTTCGACCATCTATTGACCAAAAGCAGTGCTCATACCATAGTTATAGTTCTCTTACGCCCAATTTCCCGCTTGTGCTTGCTGTGACGAATATATTCCCTACTGTCCTTGCAAGATCACGCACATGAGACAGAATCGTTCAGGGCAGAACACCTTCAAGTTCTCGCAGCACGACATATAACTTTCCACCCAATTTACTATCCCGATTAACAGTCTGTATAGTTGTATACGAATGTGTTAAGCATTGATGTTAGTTGATCTTGGTGCAGCTCTGTTGGTTCTTCTAATTTTCAGGGTTCCTTTCATATGCATTTCCTCTTCGAAACACGATTGGTCGGAGTTGAAAACTAATTCCTTACCGAATGATGGGATTTACAGGCCGTTTCCCCAGTATGCTGTGATCCTCAAATTGACGCTTTGTTTGAAACTTCGTTATCTTACGTCTTCCAGTTCTGCAGCACTGTTTGAAGCTATGCAACCATCCACTGCTTCCCTTGAAATCATTTTAATCTATGTCGCACGCAATTGGATGTCCACAACGTATTAGGTCACTATCATGCACATCCTGTATTGTATCGAGCTGAAACGCCCAAACGCCAGTTCTTGTAACGAGTGCGCCTTGCCCTCCGTTGAATATCCGTAGTTTTTCTTATGCACTTCACGGGGTATTGCTGTGGACTTATCCGAACTCTGTTCATAATTTGTTTTTACCATGTTACTGATGGTCTTCCATGTACGTAATTATGTTTAGAACCCCCTTCTTGGACAACGATTGTCCTTTTCTACGTATCACTAGAGCGATTTGTGGCTCCCTGTACAACAAGGATGATGGGCTGCATGGCACAAGATCTGTTTTAGTATCACTTTCACTAGTAAAGCACGTATCATCATCATTGTACTAGTCATGTTCATTGTCCGCTCAGTCCAGCATGTACAACACACATTCCACTGACTTATCCTACAGAAATGCTAATATTTCATCTGTCACTTCTCTCTCACTCTATGAAGTTCATTTTGTTTATTCGTGCTCCTATTGCTTATTCTTCTGTTAGACCAGTTCCTATCTGTTCTCCTAGGTACTTACATCTCTCCATTTTCTGAAATCCACCCTTCTATTGGCATCCGTCTAGGAGCCGCATTGATTTTAGTCTAATTCTGTCTCTTCTCGATACAGATGTGTATGCCTTCTAAGACGCTTGTCTCTGTAGTTACGTGGTTTGGTTACCGGTTCTCAACCAACTATTTACTACATAAACGCCAATCATGTGGTCATAAACATCGCAGCACAACATCTGCCTTAGTAAAGATAACAGATCACCTGAAGCTTGCCATGGATAGACGAGAGGCGTCTGTTATGTGCTTCTTAGGCTTCAGAAAAGCATATGACACAGTCGACTTCGACATTTTACAATCTTACACATTTCTCGCCAATTGCAGTGCAACGGTTTCGCTCGTTTCTAACGTCTCGCCAGCAATGCGTCGTGTCCGGCACCACAAAATCACAATGGAGACAGATAGTATCAGGCGCCCCCCCCCCCCTCCAAGGTTCGATATAAAGTCTTGTACTCCTCTCATTGTATGTCAGTTATGTGTCATCAGTTTTATCCTACTCCAAATACCACATGACTGCTGATGATCTCCTGTTGTATGTTAGTGCAAAACCAATAAACTTCAAGACAGCTATTAAGAAGTTCAGTACTGAGCTATCAAAATGAGTATAGATTGTAGAGTTAAAGCTCAACCCATCCTAAACTCAAGCGGTACTGGTTGATCGTTCTAGGATCATCAGCCGGAAATATCGGGAATCCCCACCAACTTTAACCCTGAATGTGACAAATATCAACTTCTCGTCTTCAGCAAAGACTCGAGGAGTAATAATAGATGCGAATCTAAATTGGGCTGAACACGTAACTGCAATGTGCAAGAAGGCATGAACAACTCTCCATGCTCTACGAAAATGTAAAAGCTTGTCCCTTTTGACTTGAAAAAGAAACTTGTACAATTCCTTATACTTCCAGTTATTGCTTACAGCGATGTTATCCGGCAAGGTCTTTCTCAGGCAAGCTCACGGCGCCGGCCGTGTGACCGAGTGGTTCTAGGCGCTTCAGTCTGGAACCGCGCGACCGCTACGGTCGCAGGTTCGAATCCTGTCTCGTGTATGGATGTGTGTGATGTCCTTAAGTTAGTTAGGTTTAAGTAGTTCTAAGTTGCAGGGGAATGATGACTTCAGATGTCAAGTCCCATAGTGCTCAGAGCCATTTGAACCATTTGAAGCTCACGGCGCCTGCAACTGGTTGTGAACGCCTGTGTTCGATATAAGTGTGACATTCGACTCTTTCATCGTATTTGACCACCATATGCGTAGCCATGCTGGCTTCTGTGCAGACACGCGCAGAGATTTTCCACTCTGTCTCCCCTGCTGTTTTATCAACTTACACTGTCCCTCATCTCTCTCCTCGACCTGAATGCTCCTGCCTGAACAACATGGCAGAACACCCGTTTCCATCAGAGAAAAATCCTTCTTTTCACACTCCATCGCTGAGCCACTTTCTCGAAAAGTATTTCTCTGCAGCGAGAACCCGACTCTGGAATAATTTCCCACATTATATTAGAGAACTGAATAACATCTCCACTTTCAGAAGGCACTTAATGTATCTAATGAAGCAACGGCCTTGCGGGGTAGCCGCGCGGACTGGGCGCCTTGCCACGGTTCGCGCGGCTCCTCCCGTGCTTAGCGTAAATTAGTTTAAGTTAGATTAAGTAGTGTGTAAGCCTAGGGACTGATGACCTCAGCAGTTTGGTTCCATAGGAACTTACCACAAATTAAAAAGAGAGAGAGAGAAAAGCAACAACATGTCTACCTTCGTTCCTGTACGTACTCGGTACCTCAATACCTCCTTCTTTCCATCCATATCTTAGTTTCCCATTGCTCTTAGCTGGTGCAGTCTATTTAAACTTGCATTTCCCAGAATTCGCTATATCAGAAAATATACATAAATACTTTTTATATCTTCGCTACATTATTATTATTGTTACTGCTGCTACTATTGCTGCTGCTGCAAACACTACTACTACTACTACTACCACCGCTACCATAATTATTATTATTATTATTATTATTGTCATCATTGGTAGCCGCAGCAGTAGTAGGAGGCCTGAGAATATTAACTTCATTAGTTCTTGGTCAGTACTGTTTCTTCACATTGCCTCTACATACATTAAAATCATGTTATTACTGTTTGTCATATTAAAATTGTTATTTCGTAGATATTTATGACTGTACATGTGAAACCCTAGTCCGATGTAAGAAAAGGCCTGAAGGCCCCGATATTCTCAGGTTCAATAAATAAAATAATGATTACGTCAATATCTCAGTATCGTGTGCGAATGTCAGAGAATCTACTCTTGTCCCTTTTTTTTTTTTGCACCCAGTTGTATTCCACTCACTCTTCTTCATTTCTTGTTGCCACACAGGTAAAGAGCAAAGGGGGGAGAGCCCGTCTCCCAGTCCGACTCCGGCTTTGATTTTGAAAGTGTCTGAGAGCTTTCTTCGGAACTTGCTTTAAGGGTTATTTAATCACTTCACTGGATTTTCTCCCAAACTGATCTCCTGCAAAATTGAAACGCTTTTTGTCTGTGTATTGAGTATTATGTTTTCTTTAAGCCTAGGACTGTGGGAACTCTTGTTTTTGATAGGCGAGTGCCAGTTTTAGACTCAAGATTTGTTCTGTGTCTAATATGCCGTTTCTGAATGCAAAGTTGTTGTAGCTTCTGTTCCGGGGTGGTTCAGAGACAACCATATAACATGACGAAGAATTGTTCACCACACTGCCCAACGGCCACTTGTCCCTGCTGGGATCCTTAAATATTTGTATGTTCTTTTGTAGTTCAAGATTTTTTCTTTAGTGTAATGATGCATTTCACTTTGCCCTGATTATAAAGAGCGGAAGTAGTGTCAGTAGTGTCACAGCCACTAATTGCATGCAGAAAACGGGATATTCTCTCGAGCAGGGAGGCCAATTCACTGAGGAAAGTAAAACTGGTGTGGGATTTTCCCTCTCCCTGGTTTCATCAATAATACGTTATTTTGTTGCTTGAGGCCTGTTACAATGACGGGAAGGTCCTCGTCTTCCTCAACAAATACAACGGTTGACTGTGTGGGGGGCTAAGGGTTTTGATAAAGTATCGGCATCTTCCCCAGCTTGCTTGGAAGCAATGTCTCCTTTGGCCAGTTTGCCCGTTAATGATGGTATTACGTGGTCTTTGTTCTTCGAATTAGAGAGGATTTTTTCCTGTGGTTGTTTCCGGAATGTTGTTTCTAGTAAGCTGTGCTTGTGGGACCTTCTCACTTGCTCGTTCTCATTTGTGCTGGTGCTCAGTTTTTCAGGGTAACCACCAGACACTTCAACAGATCTTGAACTGTACTTCGATTGAATAAAAGAAACGAGGCTGTCATAGTTATCTGAAAATGACTGCCAACCGTGCAAAACAGTTCGATGCGACAGGTATCGCTCATCAGGAGAGGAGGTCAGTGCCCTTTCAGAAGCAATTTAGCCCTCCCTCCATCACGGCAAGTATCGACTACCAGCCAGTCCAATAACATCACGTCACTACTGGAGGATGGAAGTCGGCAATGAATGTGCAACAAAGTACGGTGGTGTTCTGGAATGGTCCATCTCCTCAACTTTCAAATCGCGCTAACTTCAACATGCGCTGCATGCAAAACAGTTGGTGTGACAAAGGGGATCATGAATGCTTATTTTGCGGGAAATTTTATCCTCTGTTTCCATATAAGACGCAACTTCGCCGAAAATTGCGTCATTTCCGAGTTTTAAGCGAAAAACCCAAAATGGTACCATTTGTTTGTTTTTTCCCCATTTTCGACCGATTTCTGGGTCGAAATTTTGGTGGGACTTTGAAAATTCGGTTTCAGCACCCTCGAAAAAATACAGAAAGCTTATCGAAAACACTGCTACAAAACTGTCCGCTGTTTAGCCTTTCTGAGCACCATTTGACTCTCTCAGTTCGATAACAGTTTTATCGTTAGTGCAATTAGAGGGTTTACAATTGTTCCATCTTCTCCAGGAACTTTGTAATTATCTGTATTTATTAAAAGAAAGAGTCGAAAAACGAGACTTCTTCATACTGAACGATGCATGTGATTTGAAATGTTTGTTATTTGTGGAAAGAAAGAAACTCGTTCAGGCCGCCCACCCATCTTTTGGGCGCTGAATGTGGTAGATCAGGAAAAGCTAGAAGGTGTTGCCTTCTCGGCTGTTCCCCTCGTGGGAGCAGTCGCAAGCGCTTGGCGAGGGAATTTCTCTCGCAGGCGGAAGCCAACTCTGAGATTAATCTCGACGGCTGTGTTCCTGTATTACAACAGCTCGTACTTTTCATTTGGAGCTTCCCTGTCAGGCGCTTCCCGTCCCCTCCCCCCCGCCAACCTGCTTCATGGCTGATTTGCGGAACATTTAATCGCACTTTCCTACTGATTCTGCGAACCTCGTGGACTCTTTAGCAGACCGCATAGCATTTTCGAGTGTGGAAAGTGCAAATCCCTGCACCAGTCGCCGATCCCAACTCCATACACCAGCCGTTGATCCTATGTAGATCTTCCTGCAATTCGATGCAGGTTATTTCATTCGTTTTATTTTCTTAAAATTTCCGTTTGCTGGTGCAACTGTTTAGTCCGCCTTATTTTTTACAATAGCGGATCGTAAGATTGTACATCCTTGTTATTCTTTTAATTTGAAATATGTATCATGTTGTTAAAAAAGTACAAACAGTGATATGAAACTGTCTAAAAGTTAAAGGAGGAAAAGCACACAGAAATAGAGGGGGGAATAGAGAATGCCCTACGCATATAATATACACCAAAGCAAAACAACTTCAGTTACATTATATTATACAGCAAGGGTGCCCAACCCGCGGCCTACGAGTCGTATGCGACCCAAAGTAAGTATCATTGCGGCCCAAGAAGTGAGCATCTATCTCACGATTGGTACAAAAAAATTATGTAAAGTTATGATAAACTAAAATATTCAGTTTGTAACTCCCGCCACACGATGCTATTCTTTCTGTTGTTGGTCCATCCTGTGTGTGTGTGTGTGTGTGTGTGTGTGTGTGTGTGTGTGTGGTGTTTTTTCCAGTGGTAATTTTTAGTGTTAAGTATATTATGCTCGGCCATAAATATTCTTCTTCCAGCGAGGGTTTCTACTGTGTTGTTCGTGAGACTCCCTCCTACAACTTGACAAAAATTTCTGACTACTCTGTTCCCGATATTCGACGTTTTTGGTCTCTATTGACTGAGCTATTACGTCACCAGCATAATGGGCTCTTTCGTTAACGTTATTGGTTTAAATATGCCCGTAGGGTAATGAAAGGAGAACGACTTTTGTAGACTTTACACTAAAACTATTTACCTTGACAGTTCGATTTAAACTGATCCCTTAAAAGCACAGTATCTATTTAGCCATAAGTCGTGACGAATACAATGAGGTAATTGTTTATTTTATGTTACTAAGATTCAAAAAATTGTTACGTAAAAATCACGCAAACATTAGCTTAAAAATTTGTAGATGCCCGACTAAGCCAGCGGCGCAGTGAGGGCATTCAATGAGGACCAAGAAAAGGTTAAAACTAAACTAAATTCCGTCCGAACAGGCCTTGGAAGGCCCAACGGTAACGTCCGGTCGCCGTGTCATCCTAAGCCTACAGGCGTCACTGGATGAGGGGCATGTGGTCAGCACACCGCTCTCCTGGCCGTATGTCAGTTTAGTAGACCGGAGCCGCTACTTGTCAGTCAAGTAGCTCTTCAGTTTCGCTCACAAGGACTGAGTGCAGGCCGCTTGCCTACAGCGCTCGGCAGACCGGAGGGTCACCCATCCAAGTGCTGGCCCAGTCCGACAGCGCTTAACTTCTTTGATCTGACGTGGACCGGTGTTACCATTGCGGCAAGGTCTTTGCCCCCCACCCCCCTAAAAAGTGTGGTTGAGTGTGTGAAATAATTCATACAGTCGTAAATTTTTGTGCAGTGGTAGGAGCGACTGCAATGAATGGTGGGGGCTCAGTGTGGGAGTGGGGGTACGTTTGAAGGTCACATTTGTGTGTTTTTCCGGAGTAACTTGAAAACCACAAACTCAAACGAAAACGTATCCCAGTACAAAGTTTAACTTCATTAAATTTCCTGCAGGAGATCCTGTTCATTTTTATCCCTAGGGCTAATAGTTTGCACGTAGCGAGCGAGAGAATACGAAAATCTCGCGCGTAGGTTTTCAAGCCTAGCTAGAACATTGGGGGTTGCATAAAGCGACTTGGGTAGGGGCAGCTGAGTCACTCTGTATGATAGTTTGGAGAACTCGTAAATGGTGCAGGAGATGGGGAAAAAGAAAAAAAAAAGAAATGCTTTGTTGATGTATCTTTGGTCAAGTACCTGACTTGAGGGAAAAAAACTCTTACCTTCGCTAATCAGCTTAGTGTTCTACATACAGTTCTGTAATTCCGATACCCAGCAGCGAAGTCCAACCTCGGAAAAACTCAAGTCTGTCGTACTCTAGCGGGTCCGTCCCGTATTCTTCGAAAAATATAACTCCATAAAAACCAATACCACAAGGATATGTTATTGTCTATTAATATTTATCTAAGTTGTAACCAATACTTTAGAGAGTTTCCGTTATCTAGTGTAAAATCCTTGTTGCGACCGTCATACCATTACAGTGTCGTGAGAAAACACATAGCCACAGAGACTTTCCCTCTGCCGCCGCTTCATCCTGTTACAGAGGGTGGGAGGAAAGGTGGGGGGGGGGGGGACAGAGGGCAGTGAGGAGTTAATTATTTCACGTGAGCAACTTCATATGTTGTTGGAGGGCATCACTGACGTTTATGTTCCGCGTTTCAGTGACATAGTAATAACACGTCTGACACTTAACACGACCACATTACCCTTGTTTTACGATAGTAAGATGAATATCAACGAAAGTAAAACAAGGGTAATGGAATGTAGTACAATTAATCCAGGTGATGTTGAGGGAGTTAGACAATGAAAGTAAATGAGTTTCGGTACTTCGGTAGTAAAATAACTGATGGTAGCCAAAACAGAGAGAATATAAAATGAACAATAGCTAGAGAAAGGAATGCGTTGTGGATAAAGAGGAATTTGTTGCACTGTAGTTTAAAAGCTATTTCTGAAGGTATTTGTTGCGTAGCCTTATACGGAAGTGGAACGTGGACGATAAGCAGTTCAGACAAGAAGAGCATAGAAGCTACTGAAGTGCGATGCAACAGAAAAATATTGAAGATTAGATGTGTAACTAATGAGTATTGCAAAGAAAAGAAATTTATTACGCAACTTGAATAAAAGAAGGGATCGGTTGATAGAACACAAAAAGTGGGGTAAAATTGTAGAGGGAGACCTAGACATGAATGTAGCAACCAGGTTGAAATAGATGAATGTTGTAGTAGTTATTTGGAGGTGAAGAGCCCTGCATGGGATAGACCAGCGTGTAGAGCTACATCAAACGAGTCTTCGGATTGAAGATCACCACGACAACAAAAACGACAAAAACAACGCATTATTGAGCATTCCGACTACCCGAGGGCAAACGGCAAAGCCAGCAGTGGGAACTTCCCACAGCTCCAAAGAAATCCAAAGCTGCTCACTCAAGGTCCGGTGAGGTCATGATGGCCCCTTTCTTCGACTGCAGGGGCCCTCTGTTCGTCGTGTTCCTCGAGAATGGAACCATAATCAGTGTGCAACGCTATGAAGACCTTTGCAGAAACTGCAACGCGCCGTGAAGTCAAAGCGCCTAGGAATCATTCCATTGCACGATAATGCCCGCCCCCACACTGCCAATTGGACGAAGGCTGTGCTGTAGCGATTTGGTTGGGAAACACTTCAGCGTCCCTGTACTGTCCGGATCTTTCACCGTGGGATTTTGACATCGTTATCGACCTGAAGAAAGACATGCGTGGGCTTTGGTTTTGTTGGACGAGGAAGTACAAGAGAGGGTGCGGTTGTGGATCCGTCAGCGGCCGACCGCGTTCTACAGAACAGGAATTAATTGTCTCGTCTCCCAGTGGAATATATGTCTTAACGCTTGTGGTGATTGCTTTTGAATGGAATCGTTCCATGCCCGCTTAGTGGCAAGTGTTCGGTTTTCATTTGACCGCCCCTTAAAGTGGTTCTATGATTCGCGCATCAATCTTTTTACAGACACACGAATCTCCACAAACTTTTGCCTGTCGTCATCAATGCTTTCTCTTATTTTGTTATTAAACCACGGTAGGTCTTTTACCTCCGTACTCCGTATACTCGGCACATATTTCTTCAAAGTACGATTTACAGTGCGTTTAAAGTTTGCCCATAATTCCACTACGTCCATCATATTGGAAGTAAATGATTTCCATTCACGATCTAAATGTGATGCTAACAATTGCTTATCTGCTCTTTCTAGTAAAAATACTCTCCTACCGTCCTTGATCGATGCATTAATTTTAGTAACTATCGCCGTTATGATGTCACGATCACTAATTCCTGCGTGTATACTGACACCATCGATAAGGTCAGGCGTGTTTTTAGCTACACAGTCTAAAATACACTCCTGGAAATGGAAAAAAGAACACATTGACACCGGTGTGTCAGACCCACCATACTTGCTCCGGACACTGCGAGAGGGCTGTACAAGCAATGATCACACGCACGGCACAGCGGACACACCAGGAACCGCGGTGTTGGCCGTCGAATGGCGCTAGCTGCGCAGCATTTGTGTACCGCCGCCGTCAGTGTCAGCCAGTTTGCCGTGGTATACGGAGCTCCATCGCAGTCTTTAACACTGGTAGCATGCCGCGACAGCGTGGACGTGAACCGTATGTGCAGTTGACGGACTTTGAGCGAGGGCGTATAGTGGGCATGCGGGAGGCCGGGTGGACGTACCGCCGAATTGCTCAACACGTGGGGCGTGAGGTCTCCACAGTACATCGATGTTGTCGCCAGTGGTCGGCGGAAGGTGCACGTGCCCGTCGACCTGGGACCGGACCGCAGCGACGCACGGATGCACGCCAAGACCGTAGGATCCTACGCAGTGCCGTAGGGGACCGCACCGCCACTTCCGAGCAAATTAGGGACACTGTTGCTCCTGGGGTATCGGCGAGGACCATTCGCAACCGTCTCCATGAAGCTGGGCTACGGTCCCGCACACCGTTAGGCCGTCTTCCGCTCACGCCCCAACATCGTGCAGCCCGCCTCCAGTGGTGTCGCGACAGGCGTGAATGGAGGGACGAATGGAGACGTGTCGTCTTCAGCGATGAGAGTCGCTTCTGCCTTGGTGCCAATGATGGTCGTATGCGTGTTTGGCGCCGTGCAGGTGAGCGCCACAATCAGGACTGCATACGACCGAGGCACACAGGGCCAACACCCGGCATCATGGTGTGGGGAGCGATCTCCTACACTGGCCGTACACCACTGGTGATCGTCGAGGGGACACTGAATAGTCCAGGTTTCGAGAGGGTGCATTTCTGGATGAGGTATCGAATATATTGCTTCTCCCTACTTATATCTCCCGAGGAGATCACGAATGTGTACCTCCCGAGGAGATCACTAATGTGAAATTAGAGAGATTCGAGCGCGCACGGAGGCTTTCCGGCAGTCGTTCTTCCCGCGAACCATACGCGACTGGAACAGGAGAGGGAGGTAATGCAGTGGTACGTAAAATGCCCTCCGCCACACACCGTTGGGTGGCTTGCTGAGTATAAATGTAGATGTGGATGAACTTTGTTATTGGTTCAAATGGCTCTGAACACTATGGGAGTTAACTTCTGAGGTCATCAGCCCCCCTAGAACTTAGAACTACTTAAACCTAACTAACCTAAGGACATCACACACATCCATGCCCGAGGCAGGATTCGAACCTGCGACCGTAGCGGTCGCGCGGTTCCAGACTGTAGCGCCTAGAACCGCTCGGCCACTCTGGCCGGCGAACTTTGTTAGTAATGCATTGGTAATTTACTGATATAGTTTTGACAGTCGAAGTGTCCTTACCCTGATTTCGCTACCTGCGTGTCGACGTGTTCATCAGAGTAATTCAGATTACTGGTTAGCCTAAAAGAAGCCATTTGTACTCCACAAATACTTCTGCTTCCTTTTTGCAATGCACCCTTACTTGTTCAGGGAGTCCTACAATTCTTCATTTGATAATACATGTCCAGAAAAATTGCTGGACAGGCCATCACAGACCTTCCACTCAGTTCCAAACGAAAGGACCCCGATCAACTCTGGGAACAATGCTGCAAATTGCGAGCTCGGGTTGCGACCCGCGCTCGAGGCCAACACTCTTCACCACTTCCACCAGCGGTCGGTATGAACTGAAGATGCCCTCAGAAACCAAGAGAGAGGCGTCGACCTTTCCGACGTGAGCCACAACTTGAAAACGTCTGGGCCGGCCGAAGTGGCCGTGCGGTTAAAGGCGCTGCAGTCTGGAACCGCAAGACCGCTACGGTCGCAGGTTCGAATCCTGCCTCGGGCATGGATGTTTGTGATGTCCTTAGGTTAGTTAGGTTTAACTAGTTCTAAGTTCTAGGGGACTAATGACCTCAGCAGTTGAGTCCCATAGTGCTCAGAGCCATTTGAACCATTTTTGAAAACGTCTGCACTCTGCAAGCTCGATAGCAGCAGGCAGGGCCTTCTCTACATATTGGATGAGACCTTCCGGCAGACATACCTAGTGCACTTTGGATTTATTTCCTATTTCTAGAAGGCGCTCCATAATGCCTCTGGCATTGGAGCTCGCGATAACTAGTACGCCCCCCCCCCCCCCCCCCCCGCATGCCTGCTCGATCTGACCACTCACAGGATGAATGATCGAGGCTAGATAGCCATTGACCTGCGACGCGAACGCGCTACCACCCTCCACTCTACCCTGCGATGAGGGCGGGTCAACCGCATCGGGTACACCGGAAAGTGCCGCGGCAGCAGAGCACGTGGACGAAACAAGCGACACGTGAGGTGTCCCATGCGACGCGTCAGATTCTCCGTCTGCGCCTTGACTGTAGTCAAAAGTGCCCACAGCAGTTCGGGAACTACGGATACCTTTTTAACGTAAAATGACAACGTATTTCATTTTTCCTGCTACACCTAATCATTGAACTTCTAGAGAAATTCAAATGCACCAGAGAAATTCAAATTCAAATGCAGAGTCTTCTGACGCGATCGGACACTTCGTGATTCAGTGCCAAGTGATCAACGCAGCATTTCTTAGTAACGACTGAAATGTCGCACAGTGGACATTTTATTTTCATACCAATACGATTCTCTGGTGCACATTAGTTTTTTTCACACACATTAAATTACGATCCTGTTTAAACTGTTTGCCACATTAACTATACTAATATTTGTTAAATGTTTTCACCTCGTATTGTGGAACGATACACTTGAGTTTTCTGGATGCGCATGAAATGCATTTTTTTCTTTGTAATCAGAGCTTTTTCCTCACTGTAAAAATCTGACGTCAAGCTACAGAACAACGTAGCAGGTGTTCGTAATTAAAGTGAAGCTACTCACAGAAGTCCACTGTGGGCTATAATTACCGAAAGGCAGCGAAACGTGGTAGATATTCTGTTGCGTAGCGACGAATGAAAATTATTGCATAGGCCGGCATTCGAACCAAGGAATTAGTTCAGTAAATTGCCACTAAAAGCAGAGACATTACTTGTGAGTAATACGTTTGTTGTTACTACTTACAAGCATGCGATATTACGTTAATATTAGCCCACTCCCTGCAATGTTCGGTAACGGAGTGCATCTGCAGTAACCGCTCCTTCGACGATGGCACGATATATTTGTCAACAAACATTAGCGCCCCCCTGTCTAGCGCTGAAATAGAGTAAGACAAGTTATTACCACTCACTGGAAAAGGGAACATGGCTTCTAACAACATATGAAGTTACTGACATGAGATAATTAACCCCCCCCCCCCCAAATCGTCCCATCCAGGATGAAGGCACACATCTCTTCGACGTCTCTGTGGATATACCTTTTCTTATTACACTGTTATGATATGACAGTCGTAACGATGATTTTGTGTTAGATAAGTTAATCTCTCCAAAGCACTGGTTACAACTTAGGTTAATAATTGCAAACTAGTGTAGTGTAGGCTTTTACTTTTGTTTTATTGGAGTTATATCTCTTCAAAAATATACAGGGCGGACGCGCCAGAGTGGGAAAGACTTGGGTCTTTCAGAAGTTGGACTAAGCTTCTGGGGATCGGAATTGCAGAACTGTATGTCAAATCATGCACGGCGGCACGAGCGCATTTTCTTCTCGCGTCGGTATTTGACCAACGGCACATCGACGTAGCATTGCTCTTTTTTTATCTTCTCTTTCGCCATCTTCAATACTACTTTACATTTACCAGTTATTCATACTATCATAGAATATAATTTAGCTGGAGTGGTTTTGCTTTGGTGCCCTTTACATCCGTTGACCATTCTCTATTCCCCCTTTTACCAGATAGTTATAATTGAAGTGCAGCTATTTACTCAGGTCCCGCGGGGGCTGCGATTATCGTATGGCAGCGAAACTTGGTTGATATGCTGATGCGTAAATGCGGAACTTGTTTTCACTGGAAAAAAAAATCAATTTTGGCCACCAGGCGGAAATTTGGCGCTATGAATGCAAGGAAGACGCATAGAAATGTACACGTGTGTAGTGCATTGAGAGTAGGACGTCCAAAGAAAAGATTCAGACAGGTTAGAAAGGCAGAATGTTGATTGTATTACACTACTGGCCATTAAAATTGCTACACCACGAAGATGACGTGCTACAGACGCGAAGTTTAACCGACAGGAAGAAGATGCTGTGATATGCAAATGATTAGCTTTTCAGAGCATTCACACAAGGTTGGCGCCGGTGGCGACATCTACAACGTGCTGACATGAGGAAATTTTCCAACCGATTTCTCATACACAAACAGCAGTTGACCGGCGTTGCTTGGTATAACGTGGTTGTGATGCCTCGTGTAAGGAGGGTAAATGCGTACCATCACGATTCCGACTTTGATAAAGGTCGGATTGTAGACTATCGCGATTGCGGTTTATCGTATCGCGACATTGCTGCTCGCGTTGGTCGAGATCCAATGACTGTTAGCAGAATATGGAATGGGTGGGTACAGGAGGGTTATACGGAACGCCGTGCTGGACCCCAACGGCCTCGTGTCACTAGCAGTCGAGATGACAGGCATCTTATCCGCATGGCTGTAACGGATCGTGCAGCCACGTCTCGATCCCTGAGTCAAGAGATGGGGACATTTGCTAGACAACAACCATCTGCACAAACAGTTCGACGACGTTTGCAGCAGCATGGATACTACTTTATATTTACCAGTTATTCATACTATCATAGAATATAATTTATCTGCTTTGGTGCCTTTTACATCCGTTTAATATTCTCTATTCCACCTTCTACCAGATGGTTATAATTGAAGTGCAGCTATTCACTCAGTTCCTGTGAAGGCTGCGTTTATCTTATGGCAGCGAAACTTGGTTGATATGCTCATGCGTTAATGAGGAACCTGTTTTCGCTGGGAAAAAAAAATAGTTCCAATTTTGGCCACCAGGCGGAATTCTGGCGGTGCGAATGCAAGGAAGACGTATAGAAATGCTTACGTGTGTAGTGGTTCAAATGGCTCTGAGCACTATGGAACTTAACTTCTAACAAGGGAACCTCCCCATCGCACCCTCCCAGATTTAATTATAAGTTGGCACAGTGGATAGGCCTTGAAAAACTGAACACAGATCAATCGAGGAAACAGGAAGAAGTTGTGTGGAACTATGAAAAAAATTGGTAAAATATACAAACTGAATAGTCCATTCGAAGATATGCAACATCAAGGACACAGGGAGTCAAGTAGCGCCGTGGTCCCGTGGTTAGCGAGAGCAGCTACGGTACAAGAGGTCCTAGGTTCAAGTCTTCCCTCGAGTGAAAATTTTAATTTTTTATTTTCAGTTTATGTGACAAACTCTTATGTTTTCATCATTTTTTGGGAGTGATTATCACATCCACAAAAAAACCTAAATCGGGCAAGGTAGAAGAATCTTTTTACCCATTCGCTAAGTGTACAAGTTCGGTGGGTCGACAACATATTCCTGTCATGTGACGCACATGCCGTCACCAGTGTCGTATAGAATATATCAGACGTGTTTTCCCGTGGAGGAATCGGTTGACCTATGACCTTGCGATCAAATGTTTTCGGTTCCCATTGGAGAGGCACGTCCTTTCGTCTACTAATCGCACGGTTTTGCTGTGCGGTCGCAAAACACAGACACTAAACTTATTACTGTGAACAGAGACGTCAATGAACGAACGGACAGATCATAACTTTGCGAAAATAAAGAAAGTAAAATTTTCAGCCAAGGGAAGACTTGAACCCAGGACCTCTCGTTCCGCAGCTACTCACGCTGACCATGGGACCGCGGCGCTCCTGAGCACACGTTCTCCTTGATGTTGCTTATCTTGCGCATGGACTACTCAGTTTGTATATTTTACTAATTTTTTTCACGGTTTCACACAACTTCATCCTGTTTTCTCGATTGATCTGTGTTCAGTTTTCCAAGGCCTATTCACTGTGCCAACTTATAACTAAATCTGAGGGGGGTGCGATGGGGGGAGGGAGGTTCCCTTGTAAGGTCATCAGTCCCCTAGAACTTAGAACTACTTAAACCTAACTAACCTAAGGACATCACACACATCCATGCCCGAGGCAGGATTCGAACCTGCGACCGTAGCAGTCGCGCCGTGTGTAGTGAATTGGGAACAGGACGTCCAAAGAAAAGATTCAGATAGGCTAGAAAGGCAGAATCTTGATTGTATTATTAACCGCCGCTTACACAGTTTGTTCAACACGTGCACCTTGGACTTCGACGAGATGCTGTACAGCGCCAGATTTACACCTGGTGGCCACAATTGGAACTAATTTTTTTCGAACATAAATCGGTTCCACATTAGCGCAACAGCATACCTACCAAGTTTCGCCGCCGCACGGTAATTACAGCCCACACTGGACGTGCACTTGATTATAACAACCCAATACGTTTTTCCACTGCTCTCTTCGCGTGAGAGATTGGGTCCGTAGTTGCATGTCAGGTGGTAGACAGAAGCGGAAGCGAGATGTTGTTGTTACCTAGTATTAGTGTCCTAACAGTAAGGGTATCGGGGGGCGAGAGCCGCGGGTTCGCAGGCAGCGAAGATTGCTCCGGCGCGGCGCGGCGAGACGCGGTGTTCCGGGCGCAGCCCGCGGGCCCAGCGGTCGATACAGCGCGGGCGGCAGCGGCGGCTGAACCCGAGTGTGAGTCTGTGTCTGTGTCTCTGCCTGCGCCGGCCACTGCTCGCGCCACCGTACCCGTCTGACATTTGGCGCCCACGCCGCGCCGCGCCGGCCACCCGCCCGCGCTACGCGTGGGATGCGCCCTACCGCGTTCGGCCCGCTCTGCGCGGCGCGGCAATTAGTGGGCATCTCGTCGCTCCCTCACTTTCAAACGAGCAGCGGAAGCTATCCGCTTCTGCACGTCCCACGCAGGCGCCAGCGACAGTTCTCTATAGCTGCTGGTTGCAAATAATGCCCACCTGCAGCATTTCGTCATACTGTTTTATCAAAGCGCAAGTGAGATGCGACCGCCTAATTCTTGCTTGATTATGTAAGAAGTCGTGCTGAAAAGTAATGCATCTAATTTTTTTATTCTGTGCTCAATATGGGCTGAGGTATTACGCGTGGTGCATATTACTCGGTCGACTTCTCCGCGTCGCTGACGCCAGTTGTGACCCACTGCCGATAGGAGGATCCGAATTGTAGCTTGTTACATGGCGGTGTGTAACGTAACTATGTCGATGCGTGTGCTATAATCGAATTTCTAGTTGAAAGAGGAGCACTCTCTCCTTCAGCGTACGACTGGGAAAAACCGAGCCGTTAAAACCGAAGTGATATCAGGTGTTCCCCAGGGAAGCGTCCTGGGACCTCTGCTGTTCCTGATCTATATAAATGACCTGGGTGACAATCTGAGCAGTTCTCTTAGGTTGTTCGCAGATGATGCTGTAATTTACCGTCTAGTAAGGTCATTCGAAGACCAGTATCAGTTGCAAAGCGATTTAGAAAAGATTGCTGTATGGTGTGGCAGGTGGCAGTTGACGCTAAATAACGAAAAGTGTGAGGTGATCCACATGAGTTCCAAAAGAAATCCTTTGGAATTCGATTACTCGATAAATAGTACAATTCTCAAGGCTGTCAATTCAACTAAGTACCTGGGTATTAAAATTACGAACAACTTCAGTTGGAAAGACCACATAGATAATATTGTGGGGAAGGCGAGCCAAAGGTTGCGTTTCATTGGCAGGACACTTAGAAGATGCAACAAGTCCACTAAAGAGACAGCTTACACTACACTCGTTCGTCTTCTGTTAGAATATTGCTGCGCGGTGTGGGATCCTTACCAGGTGGGATTGACGGAGGACATCGAAAGGGTGCAAAAAAGGGCAGCTCGTTTTGTATTATCACGTAATAGGGGAGAGAGTGTGGCAGATATGATACGCGAGTTGGGATGGAAGTCATTAAAGCAAAAACGTTTTTCGTCGCGGCGAGATCTATTTACGAAATTTCAGTCACCAACTTTCTCTTCCGAATGCGAAAATATTTTGTTGAGCCCAACCTACATAGGTAGGAATGATCATCGAAATAAAATAAGAGAAATCAGAGCTCGAACAGAAAAGTTTAGGTGTTCGTTTTTCCCGCGCGCTGTTCGGGAGTGGAATGGTAGACAGATAGTATGACTGTGGTTCGATAAACCCTCTGCCAAGCACTTCAATGTTAATTGCAGAGTAATCATGTAGATGTAGATACCTGTATTTTAGTTCTGAATAACCGGTATTTTTCGCTATTGGTTTGGTCTCGGTTATGATAGGTTATTTTTTGATTATTTACTTATAACCCGGTGACAGTGCTAAAATTTTTGGTTTTTAAATAGAACTTTTTAAAAACGAGTAAAGTTTATTTGTAAAATTTCCAGTTTTTGAAATGTTGGATTAGTATAGAAATTGGGAAAAGCGATCAGAATTATTTTGTTAACATTACCTACAGTTAGGAACTGGCAACAATGACATAAGCATCGGTACAGCATTGCAGAGACAATAATGCACCTGTTGCCACGTGGCGTGGCATGTTAGACGGTACGAATCTACGTCCATTGTGCAAGATTTACTCCAACATGGTCTGTGCCGTAGTGTCTCGCTGTTGTCCTCGGACATCAGTTTATTGGTTGGTTGGTTGGTTTGGGGAAGGAGACCAGACAGCGTGGTCATCGGTCTCATCGGATTAGGGAAGGATGGGGAATGAAGTCGGCCGTGCCCTTTCAGAGGAACCATCCCGGCATTTGCCTGGAGTGTCTAACCACTGCGCCACCTCGCTCGGTCGGGGTTTATTGTAGAATGGTATCATCCCTAGTCCGGAAGAATTTCGCAAAGTGCAGTACCAGTAAAGTACAGTGCTCCATTTGCATTAGACGATTAAAAACGGGAGGACGCACAATAACCTTGCAGCATCATATAATGACAAAACATCCACAATCTTCCTTGGAAAAGAAAGTAAATTTGATTGATATACCTATAATTTTAGTGACTTGCTATAAACTTGGGATGATAACTGAACCCTTAATTTTGTGGTTCTTGAGAGTGAAAAACTGATACCATCCAAAAGTGACAATAAAGGGGAGTCAACAACCAATGACATTTTGCTCTCGCTGTCACTGGGACCGTCTCGTCCACCCTCGCAATCTTTGCTGGAGACAATGAGACCGATTTATGCTCCAGCCTCAACCCCGCGATGCCTTACTCCTTCACATTCATTAGAAGTTTTGAATCTTTGTTCGAAATAATAGCAATAAAAAAACCGAAAGTCATTTATTTTAGAAACCTGTCGGGTTAAACTGAAGACAAAAATAGCCGTTTTAACCGAAAACCGGTTGTTTCAGCAATAACTACCATTGCTAGCTCAACATGACTATACCATACCACACAAGAGTGCTGCGACGTTTTCAGCGATCCGTCTACTTGGGTACACCGCCATCGCTCATCGTCCATAGTGTCCCAACTGGGCCACATTCGATTTTCATTCGTTTCCAGAACTCCTTCGAGGACTTCTCTTTGATAGTGATGAAGCGATGCAAGCAGAGGTGAGGCTCTGCTGGTATCTCTCTGGGAGATACATGTTTGTCGCCAGAGTGATTCTGTTGAAGAGAAAATATGTAGACATGAAGAATTAGGGTGTAGAATATTAATAAAGTTTGTTTTATTTAAAAAGTTTTAAGAGTTTTCACATAAAAAATTTGGAGCCGTTACTTTTCAGCACACCCTCGTATTTCCATATTCCCAGTCGAGTTGACGACACCGTTGGAAGGAAGTGAATTAATTTGTGATCGATCGACTGAAGTGGCGGGGGTTGGGGGGGGGGGGTTGTTGTTACATGTTAGCTAGTGCTGTTTTTCTGGGGGGAACGCTGGGGGATGCGTACCCCTAAACCTTTTCATCGGCAGAGTAGTTTTTTTTATGATGTTGAGAACTTGGAAGAGTGCCAAAGATTCATTTCACGGACGTAAATTTTTTAGTTAATTTTTTCGTATTGGTAATTGCAATAGGAACGATACCAGTGCAGTTTTTAGTGGGAAAAGCGATGTCATTGACTGTTTCAAGCATTTCGAAGCTGCGGCAAGCGTTCTCGACTACTGAATCGCTAGCAGCCAGTTCGACAAGCATGTAGTGCCCTCGCCCGCTAATAGTGGGCGTTGGTATTGCTAAACGGATTAAGCGTACGCTCAAACGCCGAGCTACCGATAGGTGTCTCTACGGTCGGGCTACCGTGATCCTTCGCAATTCATTGCAATCTTTGTTTTGTTGTTCTTCATTCGTTTGTGTTAGCTGTTCCGTTCTCGTCGGTTGTGCGAAGTTTTACAGTGTGTCCTGTATTTCGTTGCAACTTGTAAGTTAAGTTGGAGGTGAGAGATGAGCAAAAAACTAGCAAACTATTTTACTTGTTCTCCTGCTATAGTAAAGTCAACTGAAGAGTCTGATACCTTTATTTTTAATTTAATGTAATTTTATTTATTTATTTATTTTTTGTAGTTAGACATGTTGATGACGTCATGGCTAAAAAATGGTTCAAATGGCTCTGAGCACTATGGGACTTAACATCTATGGTTATCAGTCCCCTAGAACTTAGAACTACTTAAACCTAACTAACCTAAGAACATCACACAACACCCAGTCATCACGAGGCAGAGAAAATCCCTAGCCCCGCCGGGAATCGAACCCGGGATCCAGGGCGTGGGAAGCGCGAACACTACCGTCATGGCTAAAAGCCATGCTTTAGTTATACGTAATTTTCGCTGCATTATATCCAATATCGGAGTACCCTCCAACTTTTTTTTTTTTTTAGAAAAAAAGCACTGCATGTTACACTACAGGCTTGCTGCGAGCCACGCTTGACGAGGCTCTGCATCTGCCTGAAAACACCCGGCGCTCGACAAATACCTACGATCGGCTGGCCGCTTGCTCATACCATTCGCCTCACCGGAACGTGGGTCACAGTTATTTTAATTGAAGCGTAGTCTTCTTCAGGTGTTGTAAGCGATGGTGTAATACAGGGTGTTACAAAAAAGACGGCCAAACTTTCAGGAAACATTCCTCACACACAAAGAAAGAAAATATGTTATGTGGACATGTGTCCGGAAACGCTTACTTTCCATGTTAGAGCTCCTTTTATTACTTCTCTTCAAATCACATTAATCATGGAATGGAAACACACAGCAACAGAACGTACCAGCGTGACTTCAAACACTTTGTTACAGGAAATGTTCTAAATGTCCTCCGTTAGCGAGGATACATGCATCCACCCTCCTTCGCATGGAATCCCTGATGCGCTGATGCAGCCCTGGAGAATGGCGTATTTTATCACAGCCGTCCACAATACGAGCACGAAGAGCCTCTACATTTGGTACCGGGGTTGCGTAGGCAAGAGCTTTCAAATGCCCCCATAAATGAAAGTCAAGAGGGTTGAGGTCAGGAGAGCGTGGAGGCCATGAAATTGGTCCGCCTCTACCAATCCATCGGTCACCGAATCTGTTGTTGAGAAGCGTACGAACACTTCGACTGAAATGTGCAGGAGCTCCATCGTGTATGAACCACATGTTGTGTCGTACTTGTAAAGGCACATGTTCTAGCAGCACAGGTAGAGTATCCCGTATGAAATCATGATAACGTGCTCCATTGAACGTAGGTGAAGAACACTAACCTGTTGATGCTACGTACTGATGTGCTTGATGCTAGTACTGTAGAGCAATGAGTCGCATGTCAACACAAGCACCGAAGTCAAAATTACCTTCCTTCAATTGGGCCAACTGGCGGTGAATCAAGGAAGTACAGTAAGTACTGACGAAACTAAAATGAGCTCTAACATGGAAATTAAGCGTTTCGGGACACATGTCCACATAACATCTTTTCTTTATTTGTGTGTGAGGAATGTTTCCTGAAAGTTTGGCCGTACCTTTTTGTAACACCCTGTATATGCTCCCTGCCGCAACTCACACCAGTTGCGATCCTATTTGTGTAGCGTTTTACCATGACTAGTTTAACTTGCTGATAGGTAATTATGCCATTGGCTTATACAGCCGTTCGCAGGTTTCAAGCCCGTTATTACATTGCCGGCTGTGAGACGGACCGAGTAGCTAAAGCTTCTTCTTAGTGTTTCTTCTTCACTCTTAATAGATGGCATGACGTGTATCATTGGAAAGCTGAGAAATCGGCCTGTTTAGTGGTGTAAGACTCGATTTATTTCAATATTTTGCGAGTTATAAGCAATTGTTTTCAGGCTTTGCTAGGTTTACGCCCGCAGTCCCATCAAGACAACACTCTCCAGAAATGGTGTAATGTACAAAGACAAATGATGCACGCTATGAGTGTGAGAAATGAATGGTGGCGTTTCACAGGCCTGTATTTTTTCGGCTATACCACGCCAACAAAAGCTTCTAAAACAGTTTTCACTCTTCAATAAATAGTAAGGATACATTTATAAAAAATTCCCATTAAGAAAAGTATGTAATTTTGACAAAAGTGTGTAAGACAAAATACGCCGATTTTCGCAAATTTAAATAATAAGTATAGCATCGACCTTGGCGAAAAATATTAGTAACTCAGTGGGTTAGCTGGTTTCAAGAATACACTCCTGGAAATGGAAAAAAGAACACATTGACACCGGTGTGTCAGACCCACCATACTTGCTCCGGACACTGCGAGAGGGCTGTACAAGCAATGATCACACGCACGGCACAGCGGACACACCAGGAACCGCGGTGTTGGCCGTCGAATGGCGCTAGCTGCGCAGCATTTGTGCACCGCCGCCGTCAGTGTCAGCCAGTTTGCCGTGGCATACGGAGCTCCATCGCAGTCTTTAACACTGGTAGCATGCCGCGACAGCGTGGACGTGAACCGTATGTGCAGTTGACGGACTTTGAGCGAGGGCGTATAGTGGGCATGCGGGAGGCCGGGTGGACGTACCGCCGAATTGCTCAACACGTGGGGCGTGAGGTCTCCACAGTACATCGATGTTGTCGCCAGTGGCCGGCGGAAGGTGCACGTGCCCGTCGACCTGGGACCGGACCGCAGCGACGCACGGATGCACGCCAAGACCGTAGGATCCTACGCAGTGCCGTAGGGGACCGCACCGCCACTTCCCAGCAAATTAGGGACACTGTTGCTCCTGGGGTATCGGCAAGGACCATTCGCAACCGTCTCCATGAAGCTGGGCTACGGTCCCGCACACCGTTAGGCCGTCTTCCGCTCACGCCCCAACATCGTGCAGCCCGCCTCCAGTGGTGTTGCGACAGGCGTGAATGGATGGATGAATGGAGACGTGTCGTCTTCAGCGATGAGAGTCGCTTCTGCCTTGGTGCCAATGATGGTCGTATGCGTGTTTGGCGCCGTGCAGGTGAGCGCCACAATCAGGACTGCATACGACCGAGGCACACAGGGCCAACACCCGGCATCATGGTGTGGGGAGCGATCTCCTACACTGGCCGTACACCACTGGTGATCGTTGAGGGGACACTGAATAGTGCACGGTACATCCAAACCGTCATCGAACCCATCGTTCTACCATTCCTAGACCGGCAAGGGAACTTGCTGTTCCAACAGGACAATGCACGTCCGCATGTATCCCGTGCCACCCAACGTGCTCTAGAAGGTGTAAGTCAACTACCCTGGCCAGCAAGATCTCCGGATCTGTCCCCCATTGAGCATGTTTGGGACTGGATGAAGCGTCGTCTCACGCGGTCTGCACGTCCAGCACGAACGCTGGTCCAACTGAGGCGCCAGGTGGAAATGGCATGGCAAGCCGTTCCACAGGACTACATCCAGCACCTCTACGATCGTCTCCATGGGAGAATAGAAGCCTGCATTCCTGCGAAAGGTGGATATACACTGTACTAGTGCCGACATTGTGCATGCTCTGTTGCCTGTGTCTATGTGCCTGTGGTTCTGTCAGTGTGATCATGTGATGTATCTGACCCCAGGAATGTGTCAATAAAGTTTCCCCTTCCTGGGACAATGAATTCACGGTGTTCTTATTTCAATTTCCAGGAGTGTAGATGTACGTTTTATAAGTGTCTCCAGAACTAGTACTCTCCTGCGCGAGATATGCCGAACCTTCAGTGTCCAAATTACGAAGTACCCTCATGAAACATCACTGACTTCCAAACACAATAAGAGAAAGAGACATTGATACTTATGGTTTGCAGCATCGTCTAAAATAAAGCAAAAAGTTTTGTGCAACAAATTAACAACACTTCTACAGTTTCGCAACCAATACACTGCCTAGATGGTACTCTTTCTCAAACCATGTACGTCCAGGCATATCTGGTGTGATGGAGGTTGTTGCATCCACAGGTCTCGCGGAGGTCGCCAAAGTAAGGTACAGGAGAGGCATGAACAATATCTTTCAAATAACCACACAGGAAGAAATCCAGAGGGCTTATGTCCAGAGATCAAATTCAAATGGCTCTGAGCACTATGGGACTAAACTTATGAGTCCCGTAGAACTTAGAACTACTTAAACCTAACTAACCTAAGGACATCACACACATCCATGCCCGAGGCAGGATTCGAAACTGCGACCGTAGCGGTCGCGCGGTTCCAGACTGCAGCGCCCAGAACCGCTCGGTCACTCCGGCCGGCTCCTGAGATCGCAGTCGCCATTTCGTTACTCTCTCATGTCCCATCCATCGCTGTGAGAACATTCGGTTCAGAAAGTCACAAATATGTGAAGTGCAATAGGTTGTTTCACCATCTGGATGGAAGATGACATTTGTCTGAAGGGGGCAGCAAATTGCTCAACCGTATCCAGATACACGGTTCCTGTTACTGTATGCTCCATGAAGAAAAATGGTCCAACTGTGCTGTCTTTCATCAGTGCCTGCCATTCATTCACCTTTTCGCTGTGTCGGTCATGTCCCCGAAAATTGTGGGGGTTTGTGCCGATTAATTTTCCACGTGTATTGAAGGTTGCCTCGTCAGAGAGAACGGCATTGTCTAGATAGTTGCAGTTTACCCCAGTGTGGTCCAACATCTCATAGAAAATTCGTGGTGAAGCTGAAAGTCGTTTAGGTTCAATACGTGCACAATTTGAACTTGAAAAGCGTGCAAGCGAAGTTATTTATGCGGCGCCTCGTGAACAATTGAGCAGGGGATGTTTAGCTCTCGTAATCGTCGGCGAACTGACTTTGATGGTCTCCTTGGAAGGTTTTTCTGATCTCTGCCATCATATCACCAGTTGTTTGTTTCCTTCCCGGCTCTGACTGACCGTTCACACTCCTAGTGGCTTAGAACTTGTCATCCCAAGCCATATTCGCCTTAACATCTGGTGGCTCCCTTTGAAATTCACATTGGAAATTGCTTTGGACTGCAATGGGTGATTGCGTTTGCGCAAACAACTCCACAGATTGGGCTCACTCTTAAGGTATAGTCATTTCTGGTGATTATTTGTCACCTGAGACGGAACAAAAGGAATCATTTAGCAAAAATAGTACACAAAATTTATTGGGTTGCAGTACATTTTGTCGGAAATCAGGGAGCTTTCATATGGGCACCATATCGATGGTTGTAATCTGAGTGGGTTGAGACCACGATCCGATGCTCGGAAATTAGTTTTTCAGGTTGTACCTATGACTTGACTGATCAGTACAAGTTTGGACCGTGTTTGTTGTTAAATTAAAGTAGTTTACAAATCAACTCTCTGTCGTATCGACGTAGATCGTGCTACCGTGGAGAACATTGTATAATCGCATGCGATGTGTCCTCGGTAGAGCTTACCGCTGTTTACAGTTCATGACTGGTTAACGAGGATGAGGCATTACTGCTTACAGGGACTTGAATTTAATGTAACGTACAATAGAGTGCATCGCTCGGAAAACACAACGAATATGCTAAGATAAGATTCGCAATAGGCGTCGTGCTAGCTGAAAGAAAGTTATCGCGGAGGATAGCAATTTACAAAAAGCGTGGTCGTTCGAGCCACAGAAATGTGGGCAAACTCCTCTCCTTCCGAACATGCCTCGAAAGGCCCAGCGGTACAGACCTACCGCGTGTCATCCTCGGCTGATAGGCGTCACTGGATGCGGATGTGGAGGAGCATGTGGCCAGCACACCGCTCTCCCGGCCAATTTCAGTCTTCATTGCGGGAGCCGCTACTTCTCAGTCAAGTAGCTTCTCCATTGGCCTCACTAGGACTGAGTGCACCCCGCTTGCCAGCAGCCCTCGGCAGACCCAGACGATCACCCATCCAAATGCTTGCCAAGCCCGACAGCGGTTACCACAGCAGCTAGGCCGTTGGCAGAGGTGGGCAAGGTTCTAGACAAAAAACTGTGGGCACAGTCGAATTCGCGCTGTACTGCCCTCGCCGCCGCATTGCACAGCTGCCGCCTGGGGTCGAAGCGGTCCGTTTCGTCGCACCTGAATTAAACGTGCCGCTAACGTAAGCTGCGGCGGCTGCTTCCCGGATTAAATCTGCAGGTGGAACTTATGTCGAGGTCCAGCAAGTTCAAGTAGACAGGAATGTGCTGGAGAATTCGCTAGAAAAGATGATGTTGGATCGTGTGGGACAAGACCTAAAATGACCACAGTAGGAGAGTACAGGTAGAGCAGCAGCTGCACCTGCTGTGTTCACCAGTTAATTTACTTAACGTCAAAAGTAAATACGTGGCAGCAGTTGAACCCCATACCACCAAAAGTAGTTGCTGCTAGGAGGTGACTTGTTTGCACAGAGCAGCTGTGCAGCCTTGTGGGGTTAGGCAGCAGCTACAGCAAACTGATATCATCACAGATTAGCAACAATTTACAATAGTTTCTATTGACGAACTTTATAGTACTTAAATATAATACGAAGTCATTGTGTGGCAGTTGTTCATTTCCAGTTTGATCTGACTTTAACTCCGATCTAGTCCTGAATCCAGTGAACAATGACTACCATCTCTCGTAGAATGACCAATTTGGCTCTTCTTGGCGACTAATATAGACATGGTCCCGATGTCGCGCTGAGGTACTGTTGATACAGTACGATACTGTGCGTGTCACTTATATCCGCACCTGGCGGATGGATGTGCACTTGGGAACTATTTGTTTGACGTTGAGGGGGACTCATAAAATACACTACCAGGATAAAATATACAGCATCCTCAAGGACTAAGTTCATAATATATGCATACTGAGGGGTTGTAGCATTAGTGATTCATTTGTCACGGCCATCGGCGTTAAGACAGCGCTCAGTCCTGTCAGTGCACCCTCTGTTTTGACTCTGTAGGCAGTAACTGTGCTGAGTTAGAGGTAAACAGTGTTTGCAACATTCATTCTAGGGTATAACCCTGCCCTACCGCCGAGTACGTACTCCTGCCGAAAGCTTCACCCATTTGAACGGTGTCGCTTTGTGAGCCTGCAAGAAGCTGGATGGAAGTATCGACAGATTGTTGCACATGTTGGGTAAAACGTACCGACGGTGTGTTGCTGCTTTCAGCTGTGGTCTGTCGATACTTCCATGCCCATAGACCAAGTTTTGGACGTCCGCGCAATGTGCGAGTAGATGTGGCCGACAGAACATCATCCAGGAACGAAATATGGGCCCGTGGTGCACCTACTGTGTCAAGAGAGACCGCTGGGAACGGTCTGCTTGGAGCAGAATCGAAATCACGTGTTTCTGTGCCAGGCTACCACTAACACCAGGACACCGCCAAGCGTGCCTACTCACGTGTTATGGAAGAGTCGACTGGAGAGCTGGAGAGTGAAAAGGCGCTCTGTTGCCTTCAGTGGTGAGAGTAGGTTCTGTTTGTATGCGAGTGATGAACGTGCGCGTGTATGGCCTAGATAAGTTGAGCTGCCTATTCCGGAGTGTATTCGCCCACAACACACAGGTCAGCTGGTGAAGCGGGGGAGGGGGGGGGGCAGGGCAGCATGGCATCAGTTACAACTCGCGGTCCAATTTGATGGTTCTACAGAGTAAAGTAACCAGTGTTCAGTACATTTCAAACGCTGTTAGCTTTTCCAGCAAGACGTCGCATGTCCACGAACGGCTGCTGCAACGAAACGTGCTCCGAGTAGTGTATAATTACTACCCTGGCCAGCAAAATCACCGGCTCTCTAGCCAATTACACACGCATGGTGAAACGGGAACTTACTTGTTCTCCACAGTCTGCGGAACCATTGCCGAATTGCAACAAAATGCGCAAGATTCTTGGGGCGACGTGTCGCAAGTGGCATTCGGTACCAATACGATCGTTTTCATGCGAGAAAATACGCCTGCGTTGCCGCTAGTGTGGGGCTGGGGGGTTGTGCTGTGCATTGACGCAATTGTTTGGGCATTCTTTACTGTTTTTCTTTCAAAAATTCAGTCTTGATCACTTCAAGAACATAGGTGACCGGTTTCGGTCATATCACATGACCATCATCAGACCCATGGCAACCTTTGAAGATGGTAGGTGGAGCACTGACCAGTTGACATCACAGCAGCTGAGAAGAGTGCTCCACCTATCTTCGAAGGTTGCCATGGGTCTGATGATGGTCATGTGATATGACCGAAACCGGTCACCTATGTTCTTGAAGCACACGTGGTGTGATCAAGACTTAATTTTTAAAAGAAAAATTTTTAAAAATCTTTGATCACTGCTCCAAAAATGTTTATTAAAATTCTTTACTGTGCTATTTATGTCTCATTTAGTCTGCATTTGTTATCATACACTCCTGCAATGGTGAGATTATCTGTCACCTCACTTGTCAGTAAAATGTCTTTTTTTCTTGGAGGTTTTGCATCCTCTCTAGACGCTGGCCGTAACTCAGCTGCACCAGAGTACCAGAGTACTATCGTGCTTATCTCACATCACCGCAACGGTTCCGCAGCAACTTATGGGCGGGAATTGTTAAAGATCAGGTCATTTGACCTCATCTGCTGCCTCTCGCTTGGATGATTATGTCATCTGGTGTTCCACAATTGTTGGAACTCGACTTTTTGTTGTCCGTGGCGTATTATGTCGTTTTGCTAGTTTGCAATATGATCATGCCAGCCATTTATAATATTGTCGTTGGTGTGTACTTCCAGATTATCTGATGAAGCCTGCCAGGCCAAACGTGCAATAAATAAATTACAAATCTACACTACTGACCATTCAAATTGCTACACCAAGAAGAAATGCAGATGATAAACGGGTATTCATTGGACAAATATATTATACTAGAACTGACATGTGATTACATTTTCACGCAATTTGGGTGCATCGATCCTGAGAAATCAATACCCAGAACAACCACCTCTGGCCGTAATAACGGCCTTGATACGCCTGGGCATTGAGTCAAACATAGCTTGGGTGGCGTGTACAGGTACAGCTGCCCATGCAGCTTCAACACGATACCACAGTTCATCAAGAGTAGTGACTGGCGTATTGTGAGTAGCCAGTTGCTTGGCCACCATTGACCAGACGTTTTCAATTGGTGAGAGATCTGGAGAATGTGCTGGCCAGGTCAGCAGTCGAACATTTTCTGTATCCAGAAGGGCGCGTACAGGACCTGCAACATGCGGTCGTGCATTATCCTGCTGAAATTTTCTAGGGGACTGATGACCTCAGATGTTAAGTCCCATAGTGCTCAAAGCCATTTGTGTTGACTCAGGGATCGAGATGTGGCTGCACGATCCGTTACAGCCATGCGGATAAGATGCCTGTCATCTCGACTGCTAGTGATACGAGGCCGTTGGGACGCCGGTGTCAATTGATGTGTGTGTATGAGAAATCGGTTGGAAAGTTTCCTCACGTCAGCACGTTGTATGTGTTGCCATCGGCGCCAACCTTGTGTGAATGATCTGAAAAGCTAATCATTTGCATATCACAGCATCTTCTTCCTGTCGGTTAAATTTCTGTAGCACATCATCTTCGTGGTGTAGCAATATTAATGGCCAGTAATGTACAACGTACGACTGTTTTTACAATCAACTTATAATAAGGTTGCTGTACCAGTGCGCCACAGTGGAATGGAATAATTTTATGTAACAAGATTTGGTTTGAACATTACGTTGTTCTATCACACTTAGATATTTATGTCCGTGATCAACTGAACATCAGGGACCCTCATTTTTGGAGTGGATGTGTAGGCCGTCTGGCACGGCCTACGGAATCGCCGTCTTTCTTTCGTTTGGGGTTACTTGAAGTCGTTAGTGTACGGGGTGGTTATAATATTAAACGTTCAACTACTTGAGAGGACCACATGAAAAACGAGTGATCATAGGACAACGAAACTTAGTGGAAACATTTTTAAGAAGAAACACGTTGTAAATTCCACGTGAGAGGTAACATTTGTTAATTGCGTACCATGTTTACTGTCCAGTCTATAAACGTCGCTCAATGTAGCGACCATCTGCATCCACGTCAACCTGGTACCGCAGTAAACACTGCTCTGCTGCTTCTCGAAACAACGGTGGATCATAAAATGTTTAGCTGTCCCGTGACACAGGTCGTTCGGTGCTTGAAGATCGCACATTACGTCCAACATTTTCAGCCATGGCAACGGTAACTTCTTCAACAGTTTGTGGCGGTGTTGGCCTGCTCCAGGAGCAATTCCGAAATCGCCAGTTAAACTTAACGTCCGAATCGTATTCTTCAACCCCAGTTTGAAATGAGGATCTCTCCGTGTTCCTTTAATGTGTCGATACACTGTTGCTGTTGGTTAGATAAAACAGCTTTACGAGTATTTCCGTGCCCTCCTTGTCCAGAACCATGTTGACTGAACCCTATGTCACCGTACCAGTACCACCGCCTAACGGCAGCTCATGTCGCTAACGCTACTAACAACGCAAATCCTGCAGCGCTCTCTGAACATCATTCCTATAATTTTGGGTACCCATGCGTTAAATCTTTTTTCCGTCTACACTGGGGCAAGCAATGAAAGTTTAATTATAACCACTCGTATTTAACACCAGTAGGAAATGAGGACGCACCGGTTTGGTTGGTTCTAACCTCTATGAGTCTATGTGTATTAGAGACATTGCAGAGGTTCTAGGCGCTCCAGTCCGGAACCGCGCTGCTGCTACGGTCGCAGTTTCGAATCCTGCCTCGGGCATGGATGTTTGTGTTGTCCTGAGGTTAGTTAGGTTTAAGTAGTTCTAAGTCTATGGGACTGATTACCTCAGATGTTAAGTCCCATAGTTCTTAGAGCCATTTGAACCATTTTTGAAACGCGTGCGTTGAGACTAGCGGTTGTCGTCTTTGAACAGCTGCTGTGAACTGAAACTATAGGATGTAACTTGTTTATGTGAATAAAAATGACTAAAGTATATCAGTTTATGAGAATTAGTCATTTGTCACAAAACACTCAGTTTAGGATTCCGTACCATCTTAACCCAAAAAGTTGGACCTTCTGGTGTTGATTTTAGGATTCCCTACCATCTTAACCCGAAAAGTTAGAACTTATGATGTTGGAGGCCGATCGCCAATTTCGGCGTGGTATTTTATTTTTATGCGCTCACGTTAAATGCGTGTTCCCTTGGTGTTTCCGGCTCTGGCGCACGGAGTGACGGACGAGAATTTCACAAATTAAGTGCTGTACTGCGAACATTGATTATATTCAGACCTTCGTTTTCTTTAATAAGTTTTTTCAGCTTGTTATTGCCGTAGGCTCCTTAATGATGCTCGACTGCTCTAATGGTTTGAGCGACATACGTCGTTCCACAGTGGCACAGAGTTCCACGTAATCATGTTTTCGAACTCATAGCATAGAGCGGAATATGCCGCCCTTTTGTGCCATGCAGACTTCCAATATTGCCTTCTTCGGTATATTTCTGTCGAGTTGACTGCGGGGCGTAGCCCGATTGTTGGGGCAATCGAATTCCGTATTGTACATCACTGAATCAAGCCAAGATTCACATGCTTTACTGAAGTGAGTTATATGCTGTTCTCGTGTTATAAGTGTACTCGAAGACATTCTCGGCGAAATGGCTGATGGGATTACTCGACTTCTAGGAATCAGGTGACATCGACCTGTATTAAGTGATTTCTGTCCGGTTCTTATATGAACTAGAAGACAACACTGTTCTGTGCTTCTGCATCTACGAGGGCAGAAGTTATACAGTGAGATAACGATCACTGACGTTATATGTGTAATTAACGCTAGAAGCATGTTATTTAATTGACAAGTTAGCCACGTTAAAAACAGTGTGGCCCTCAGTCTAAAGTTGGTAGCGATAGGAAATGTGTCACAATCAATTATCGGCAGTCGATTTTGACAGTCAGCGAATCACATCCGTGACCTCGCCGAGAATCTTCTTAGAGTGATTACATATTATTGGACCTGTCCGTACTCTCACAAACCTGTATAATTGATTCCATAAAGCATAAAAACCACTGATTATGCTCTTCAGAAAAGCGAAAAAATATCTAATTGCAATAAACAATTAATTCACCTTTTTAAAGACGGATTTTTCTGAATATCTAAATAAATTAAAGCTTTCGTATAAAACCGTGCTTGCTACAGACTAGCCGACCGGAGTGGCCGTGCGGTTGTCTAGGCGCTACAGTCTGGAGCCGAGCGACCGCTACGGTCGCAGGTTCGAATCCTGCCTCGGGCATGGATGTGTGGGATGTCCTTAGATTAGTTAGGTTTAATTAGTTCTAAGCTCTAGGCGACTGATGACCTCAGAAGCTAAGTCGCATAGTGCTCAGAGCCATTTGAACCAGCTACAGACTATCATCATCATCGTCAGTAGCAGCAGCAGCATCAGTAAACCCTGGGGCAGTGCCTCACGTGTAGCTCTCCATTCAGCTCTGTCATCTGATACTCTCTTCATTTTCTCATAATTGTTTTCTCTCCTTGTGCTGTCCACGATCTGGAATCTTCTTCTTCTCCTTGTTCTTCTTCCATTCACCGTTCCTTCCATAACCTCCGTCAGTGAACAGTCACTTCTCATCTAATGTCCAACCCATTTGTGTTTTCTCTTCCAGATTACCTCAAAAATTTTTCACTCTTCCCTCATTCTTCTCAATAGTTTCTCACTTTGTGTACCCATTGTATCCCTTCCGGCCGGCCGAAGTGGCCGAGCGGTTCTAGGCGCTACAGTCTGGAACCGAGCGACCGCTACGGTCGCAGGTTCGAATCCTGCCTCGGACATGGATGTGTGTGATGTCCTTAGCTTAGTTAGGTTTGTAGTTCTAAGTTCTAGGGGACTGATAACTTAAGAAGTTAACTCCCATAGTGCTCAGAGCCATTTAAACCATTTTTGTATCCCTTCCATCCTCATCCAAATCCACCTCTCGGAGAATGCTTCTGTTCTTCTTTTTTCCTCTTTCCTCAGTGCCCATGTCTCAGTTCCGTATAATGCCACGCTCCATATAAAGCACTTCGCCAGTCTCTTCCTCCGATACCCTATCCATGCACCCACAAAGAAGCTTCCTTTTCTTACATTTTCCGTGATTTCCCTAGATCGCCGTGGGCAAATGCAGGGATGGTTCCTTTGAAAGGGCATGGCCGACTTCCTTTCCTAATACGATGGGACAGATGACCTCGCTGTTTGGCTCCTTCCCCCAAAACAGCCAACCAGATCATCTGTAGCTCGAATGCATTCTGTCCCCTACCACCAACTCGCGCCCATTTTTTCTGTTTCAAACATTTCCGGATAAGTAATGTACTCTAAATATAACTTAAACAGTATTGGGGAGAGATAGCAGCCTTGCCTCGCCCCCCTTGCGTTTGTGATTTTTGTCACCTCATCCTCAATTTGTAGTCGTATTTTCTGTTCTTAATGAGTCTTCTATCCCTCTAGTCGACTCCATCCTTCCTTAGAATGCCCATTAATTTATTCCACTGTACTCCCTCAAAGGCTTTCTCCAAGTCAATTAAAACAGTGTAAACTTCTCTTCCCCCTTCAACGTATCTCTCATCTATAATTCTCAACAATCTAGTTGCATTTCTTCTAAATCCACACTATTCCTTTGCAGTTTTCCAGTCTTCCACGAAGTCTTCCTTTTATCACCATTGGTAGGACATTCGCTGATGAGAAATCAAACTTATGGTTCTAAGATTCTCACATTTCCTGGAATTGCTTTTCTTCTCAATGGGTATCATTACTGCCGAGAGATTGTCATCTGGCCATTCACATTTTTCGTGTAGCTTATTACACAGATCAGTTCACTCCTTCGCGCCAATACTTTCAAGGCTCTTAAACAGCTCTGCTAGTAATACATCACTTCCACTTGCTTTACGTTTCTTTATCTTTCTTATAGCCTTTTCACCTTCTCGTGCCAAGATGCAGCATCCTTTGCCCTCTTCTAAAATTCTTGTTTCCTCTTCTATTTCAATATTATTTCGTTTTGATCAGCCTCTTACAGGCGCTCTAGACGTTCTTGACACCTTCCCAACACTTCCTCCGGTTTATGAGCCATTCTACCATCATTTCTGTAGACTATGAGCTGGATAAAAATGTGTATTAATGTTAAAAGCCTTACCTTTAAGATGACAGACGTTTTTGCACAGAGGGGCCTTGCTAGGGCGGAAACAAGCAAACCTTACGTATAACACAACCGTGTACTTCGGAGATCAGTCCAGTGATCTGCCGTGTAAGATTGATAAGTCTCCATCCGTCGGGTCTGTATTGAACAATATCGGGTATGCGGAATTGACAGAAAAAAAGATTGGTGGCTCGTCTTCGGCACTGTTCAGGAAACGTTCGCATCTGTGTTGCGCAAAAATGGCGTAATTTTCTGTGAACAGTGTCACAACCGAACAAACATAGTGAATTTCCGGGTGTCCAGCCGGGTTATTGTTTCAGTTTTCAGCACAATATTTCAACGAGCGACCCAGCCGTCAAACAAACATATTTTATGCAGCGATTGCTAAAACCATGATGGCGTTCATTATGGTCGTCCACGTTATGCTAGAATGCCTGAACCAGCGGTGTAGCGGAATCATAGACTGTTGTTTCTAGAAGTGTAGGAGAATCCTATAATAAATAAAAAGTCTTTACTCCAGATCTGCGGTTGGTGGTGGTGGTGGGGGGGGGGGAGTTGGTGGAGAGGGGGTGCCCTCTCACACTTCCCTCCTCCCTCTTCGGGATGCATTTTGCATTTACTTTCTATCCTTCTATGCATATTTTCGGCATTTTGAGCTTCCAGAGCTTAAGATATTTGTTGGTATGGGACTACAAGATCCTGTTGTGAGATTCTTGAGGAAACAGCCCGTACTACCGAAGGGAGCAGATATGATACTGCGATTATTATTATTATTATTATTATTATTATTATCATCATCATCATCATCATCAATCCTGTCAGCCACAATAGTTGGAAATGATTTTGAATGACCTCTAGTAAATAAGTTAATATTTGTTAATATTTCGTTTTCGATACATGAAATTTGATCTGTTGTTTAACTTTTGCTGGTAATAACAATATTTTTTCTTTCTTTCAGTATGTCACAGAAAAAATGGGAGGTGCCGAGGGCACCCAGATGGATGAAGACTTCACAGATATGGAAAAGGTATTATTTTCAGCAACATTGCTTTTTTATCATTAGATTAAGTTAATTAAAAGCAGTGATAATTGTTGAATATTTATAATCGTTTACGCAACAATTTCAGTAAGTATCCCTTTCGCCCAAGAGCGTGCGCAGGATCTAAATTTGGGAAGGGCGGTAACTTGTATTAATTTCGCGTTCAATGAGGAAATTTTTAGGCTTTCTTCAAACTCAAACTGACTTGGTGTTTATTTGTACAGGGGGACAGTATGCGAGGAAGTTCAGATGTCGAAGTTTTTTTTTCTATGTGATCGGAGGAGGGAGGGGAGGGTTCGGCAACTACTTTCCCTTGTCCATCGCCGGGTACTCCTTTGCCTTTCCCTATAATTATAACTATTTAAACAAAAGCAAATAAAACTTCAGTGAGCGCTAAAAAATCTCTAAATAATCACTCTTTTTTAATTAACTAGAGAAAGTTATAAAATAATGAGACAGAACTGACCAATATGACTGTTGCTACACCCACAAGAAATGTTGTAAATTCCAGGAGTAAGGTTTCTATCATCTTTTGGGTGGTCAAAAGAATTGCCCTAATATTTAGTGTTTCCAGAATCCTGACAATTTTACTAAATGGAGCCTCACATAAAACGGAGTATTGTAATGTTCAACATGGTTGCGCATTCATTTCCTAAAGTGTTTGCTTGATATTTCGTTCAATGTACGCAGGCAGTCTTTTAGAAAATGTGCTTCGGATGTTTATTCTTAGAATCCAGACAGTAAGGAAACAGTTGGTGGTGTGTAAACCATTGTGTTTCCAACTTTCTCTTTTTGGCTGACTGATGAAACCTCAGCAGATTGAGACGTCACTCTGTATATATCTGTTTGCAGTTTGCACATTGGTTGAGCAGTGCCACCGGATTTAAATTCATTTAACACGTATATTGTCTTTTCGTTCCGACCACCGATCCTTATAGCACTTAGATTGTCGAGTGGTGAGTGTGGGACAGCTCGGCCCAAAACAAGAATAACAATAGCATTTCAGGATAGCGAGAGCCAATGGGCTTGATTTGTTTCAGACGAGCTTGTATGCTGTCTGGCATAGACCTTTTTTAGCTTTGGTTTTCTACATACGCCGGCCGGGGTGGCCGAGTGGTTCTAGGCGCTACAGTCTGGAACCGCGCGACCACTAAGGTCACAGGTTCGAATCCTGCCTCGGGCATGGATGTGTGTGATGTCCTTAGGTTAGTTAGGTTTAAGTAGTTCTAAGTTCTAGGGGACTGATGACCTCAGAAGTAAAGTCCCATAGTGCTCAGAGCCATTTTTTCTGCATACGCTGTGACAGACATTACGAAAGCAGATTGCTTACATATGAAAAAGGGGAGGGGAGAAAAGCTTGGTCCGGTTTCTGCTTCTGGAACATTCATATAATGCGAAGATTCACTGAAAACTATTATTTAATAATTTGTAACAGTTAGTGTATTGAATGGTTGCCTTCAAGAATAGTGCTGCTTGCTACAATTAAATGTATATTTTGCCCAAAAGTGGTTATTTAGCGAGACGTGAAACATGAACCGTGGTAATTGTGGTTCAAATCACAGTTGGACATCGTAACCTCAATGTCCATTCTGTTTTGGACGAAGTTAATGATTCTATACGTTTCACTTGCAGCAGTTTAAGCTGTCCTTTGGCATTCCTGGCTATCTAAACCCTCGGAAATTACAGCATATTTGGAATAAACAGCAAAGAATTCCTTACAAGCTAGAATACAAACATCATTGCTGGTCGTTTCACTTGCAGGAGTTTCATCTTTCGGTTTTTATTCAGACTGAAGGCACGAAATCGGAAGGATGTCGACTCAAACTCACGTCTGCCATCCAGATTTAGGTTCTCCGTGATTTTTCTAAATCGCTCCACGCAGATGCGTGGATGGTTCCTTTGAAAGGGCACGACCAATTTCCTTCCCCTTCCATGACACAATCCGAGGTTGTGCTCCGTCTCTAATGACCTCAATGTCGACGGGACGTTAAACCCAGTCTCCCTTCCCTACGATTAAATCCAATATGGAGTTTCCAGAGTAGCGGGCGAGGGGTGTCACGTGATCCAACCCGAATACCGTGAAATGCTGTTGGTTATTCTTATTTCGAGCCAAGCTGTCCCTAATGATAAGTCCAGTTTCTGGGGATTCCTAAGCATTACCTTCGTGTAAATTGTGAATTCTTCTCACACAGGTGAAACTTGCTCCTGTGCTCGTCACTGGTCGGCTCATTGGCTGCTCCAAACATTCAGCGACATCATTAATTATTTATCAATCTTCACTCCATAAAGCACAGTGGTATACAAAAGTTAAGCCGTTGAGTACCAGCACAGTCGACGCAGAGATTGTGCTACATGATTGATGTAAGAGATTGTAACGTAATTTTTTTATAATGATTATATTGTGCAGATAAGAGACAGAGAAAGAAAGTATATCGAAATTATTGTAATGTAAGTTTGAGTTTATACTACTGCTGTTATCAGTTGTTCTGAAATGAACCACTGGGGCAGTACGTACTTCTGATTAAATGTCTTAAATTTGTGGCCCATTTTTGCTTGTTATTTGGGACTATAATTTGTTTTAGGCATTATGAATTCTTTAAATTTCGAGACATGGGATTGTATCCAAGAAAAATGTGAAGTTTCTTTCAAAGATAACTGATAGGTGGTCAAAAACAGAACTGTGCCAAGGTGATCCTCTGCCATTGGCAGAACCACCAAATCTGTGCTCGCCCCCTCCCCGCATCCACTCATTTTTTTTTATAAATGAAAAAATTACTTAATTGAGTTATGTTTACATAAAATACTGCACACTACAAATTAAATATATCATTACAGTAAATAAATCACATGCACTATAAACTTTCTAAAAAAATTAAAGTAAACTGGTATTGTATTGTTTATTGAGCTCCTATACTTTGGTTTTAATGTGATGTATAATAAAGAACAAATATACGAATCCTACTAGACAATGCCATTGCACCACTTGGTAGATTAAAATATACCATAAACCATTAGCAATTTCCGAGCACACAAATTCAGCAACAAGAATGGGCCAAATTCATTATATTGCATCAACGAAAGAATCTGAAAATAATTTTGATCTCTCTGAGGAAAAATTGTCGAAAGCAGTAGGTATGGAGGTAACCCTTACAGTATGAGGTAGGAGAATGGTACTTCTCATGATTAATTTTTAAATCTAATTTTGAAATCTCTCTGTGTTGCACCTGTGATGGGAGCCAATCTTGCCATGGCCTCAGCACAGTCCTGGTTGAAACTTTGTGCATCATGGCTTCCAAAGTGAAATCAAAATTAAAAGGAAGATTGTTTTTATTTTTTTCCTAATTTCTTCTTTTGTGTTATTTTTTCCTAATTTCTTCTTTTGTGTTATTGGTTTCTTCCTATGAAAATAAAGGTTAATTTTGTGAAAGAAATATGCAATGAGACGAACAGAAATAACACTTTGATTCAAAGACTATCATTACATTGAAGTTACTGCAATATAGGGCGTGATGACCTCAGATGGCAGGGCATACACTCCAATGTGTTCCCATGCTGGCTACAAGTTTGTTGAGGAGTTATTGTGGTAGGGCATTCTATTCCTCCACCAGTGCAGCTGATGACTGCTGGAAGGTTGTTGGTGCATGTGGACGTGCTGGCGTCGGACATGTGCTCAATGGAATTTACGTTGTGAGAACAGGCAAGCCAGTCCACATGCCGAAGATCCTCTCACTCCGAGAGCTCCCCCACCTGCGATGTTTGATGCGGTCACTCATCGTCATCCGTACAGAGGAAGTCAGGCCTGAATGCACCCCTGAATGTACTTGGGTAAGCAGTAAAATGTTACAATAATGTTGAATTGTGAGTGTACCATGTTCAGAGATTTGGAGGTCAGTAGGTCCATGCAGTCTCTCCACACCGCAACACCTGGATTACATAAATGTGGACCTTATGTGGCAAGATGTGGGAACATACAATATATCAAAGAACATTGTTGAATATAATCTTTTTGGTGCTCCAGTTGTTATGGTTTTGCATGAGCATACTGACTTCCAAGTCTTAGAAACAGTACATTTTTATCACTGACAAAGCATGATTGCATTTTACAGCGTAGGTATAGGGGCTCTGGGAATGAGAGGATATTCAGCAAATGGATTGGCTTGCCCGTTCCCCCGATTTAAATGCCATCGAGCACATGTGGGATGCCAGCACATCCACATGCACCAACGGCCAACCAACTGTTGTTAACTGAGCTGGTGGAGGAATGGAGCACTCTAGTGTGCATACTCCTCACCAAACTTGTGGCCAGCATGGGAGCACATTGTAGAGCACGTATTGTCATCCGGGCTCATCACACACCCGGTTAGGGACCATGTCCTGCCTTTTGTAATGTCTCGAAGATGACTAAATGGCAGTGGCTTCAGTATAATTATAGCCTTTGAATAAAAGTGTCATTTCATTCCTCTCATTGCATATCTAATTCATGTACCTCATATACTTACTGTAGCAGTTCTTTCTATATATGGTCCAAGTTTCATCAGACTGTGTTACTTGCATTGCAGTGGCACATCATGTGAAAGTTACTTTTGTCTGCATGTTTCGGACACCATTGTAGTACCCCTTGGTTTCTCTGAGGAGTGGAAAGAGTATCTGGCACTACTTTTGATGGGTCATGATCCACTTCATCACTCATCAAGAGAATTATTAATGTGTGACATAAAACAACTCAGCACAACAGTCAATTTAAGTGACTACATACACAAGGTCCTGTATTAGATCTCTGAGGTTGGCAGTTCCCAGATACAAAATGTGAGTGGACCAAACTTGACTGGCCTCTACTGACTTCTGCCAGGCCAGAACTAGAGGGCCATCATTCATCTCTTTCTAACCAGACTATAAAAATGGCAACTTTCCTTTTCCTTCCACCTCACGCATTAACTAGATATGTTTATCTTTCACTTGACCAGTAAGCTACAGATATGTGTTGGTGCCGTGTGGCTGAAGGAAGGAAGGAAGGAATATTAATGCTTAAAGACCATCAACCAGTTTATGAGAGATGGAAGATAAGCTGAGATTGGGGAAGAGGGGGAAGGAAATCATCTTTGCCCTTGTAAAGGAATCATATACTACACTTTAAATTTGGTGTCAATACCCAGTCCCTTCATACTTCACATCCCCCAACTTCACCATTGCACTAGCTTGACATGCCAGACTGTAGTTGGGATCACAACCTGTCACTCTTGACTCTTCTTTGACCAGAAGAAGAGCCTCTTGTCTAACATTGAGAAATATGTCCATAGTGCCAGTTCCATAGCTTTGTGTGCAACACGCTACTTTCCATAGCATAGGGTCCTTGTTTGTAAGCCCAGCATATTACCAAGTTGTTACAGGGAATTTGCCCACTGTATACCTAATGTTTTCTGTCAGCTGGAAGCAAAATACCTCTTTCTTATTGAGCTCTTGATTTGGACCTAATGGGACATGAAACAGGTTGTTGACGTTGGTGTGCTGAGTAAGCAATGAGCTGTTACTGGATCTCAAAATGGTAATTCCTCAAAAACAGTTCCCATCAGTGTAACTGATGTGCCATCTTATCTGGTGTGTTCATTCAGGGACCAGATAGCAAACTCGGTTGTTTGCAGTTGGTGATCAGATGTAAATTTGTTAAATATAAGGAAACAAGGAATTTCTTGATACAGTGAATAATAACTGGTGCCTTCTTTTCTATTTGGCTGTAATTCACCTGTGACCTGTGCAGCTGTTAGTGTTTTAGACACACATGTAACTGGATGTTCTGTATCTTTGGAGCACTTGCTTGATAGAAAAGTGCCTATCCCAAACTGTGAACCATCTGATTCCAGGACTAAATGTTTTCCAAGTGTAAATGTTCCAGGTAGAGAGCAGACTTAAAACACTACTATAGCTTCAAGAACACTGCCCGGTTAATGGTACCTCTGCAGCATTTGGTATAAGTTAGCCATAATACTTCATCTTTCCCAAGACAAACTGAAGTTCATTCAAATCCTTGGGTCCAGGAAGCTTGCCATTCATTTCAACACGGGCTGACATGGGCCTGACCATTTTTGCTCACATTGAGACTCGTGAAAGACTGACTTCCACTTTAACCACTTCCTTGATAGGAAAAGCTATAGGCTAATGCAGAAAAATAAAGAAAAGCATTAGTTTTGAATGACATGTGCACTTCAAAGTTTTGTTCGTAATCTGGCTTAAAAAAGTATTAGATTGGTGTGTAAGTTCATAATGTTTTTCTGTAAGATTAGTAAACACAAAAGGTACACATAACAGAGGCTTTAGTCATCAATACTATATTCTTCTTCACTGTTTACAACAGTCTGTCAATGCTGGCGTAACTGTTCAATTCCGCAACTGTAGAAATGACGTGGTTTTGAGATGAAGAACTTGTTGAGCCACATTTAGAGCACATGCTCTAATGGAAAAGAAGTTCTTTGAATGTTATTCAATAGAGAGCAGAAAAGGTTAAAATCTAAGGTTGTAAGATCAGGTGAATAAGGTCGATGCAGAACGACTTCCCATCCCAGCTCCTGTATAGTGTTTTTTGCCAGTCTAACAGTGCAGGCAGATGTTACTGTGGATTAGCATCATTTCGTGCATCCTTCCTGGTCATTATTCTTGGACTGCATCTTCAAGACATCTCAGTTGTTTACAGTAACAGTTACACCTTGGGGAAACAATTCATAGTACACCGTACTGTCACTGTTCCACCATATGCATAACATTGTCTTTTGTGGATGCACACAGATCTTTGTACAGGGAGTTACTGCTTTGTTTGAGCTCAACAATTCCTTTCTTTTCATTATGTTAGCATGGAGACACCATTTCTCATCACCAGTAATGATGCAGAATAGGAATAGTCAGTGTTGTTTACAAACCATTTGATGATGAGCAAGCAGAGTTGCACATATTGCCACCTACTGATTTTTCTGATTTTGACTTAGAGCAGATGATACCCATACACTCGATTTTTGAACCTTCCCCTTTGCATGTAAGTGTCGCACAATGGTGAGATCATAGTTCATCACTTTTTCCAGTTCTCGAGTACTCTTGACATGGGTCGCTGTAGGTTAATATGTTTAAACAATCTTCCTGAACATGGAGAGTCGCTAATGTCAAAATGATCCTCTTAAAATGAGAGAACCATTTTCTTACTGTGCTTTGTCCAATGGCATTTTCTCCACACACAGTGCCAATGTTTCTGGCTGCCTTTGCTGCTGTCACCCTTCTGTTGTACTTAAACAGAGGAATATGTCCAAAATGTTGTGATTTCTCCTCATTGCACTCCATTTTCTAGCATCCACAGCTCCACTCACTATTTCAAACTCATTGCACTCCATTTTCTAGCAGCCACAGCTCCACTCACTATTTCAAAATGGCAATATGTTAACTCAAATAGGAACAGTGAACCATAAGTAAAAAAAAGAAATTTGATAAATAAGCCTATAGCAACTGGAATACCTAGATGCAAAACAAAAATGCTATGAACTAAGCACCAACTTAATATATCGGAGCATTCCTTACAGAAAGAGTCTAAATCACTAAACTGTACACTATCAGAAATTCCATTAACTAACTCCTGTATTCAAAATCACAAACTGGTAAAAACATCGAGACAAAAATACTAGTTGCTATTGCTGAAGACCCTACAATAAATCTTATTGGTCTGCTTAGATGTCTGTGCATATTGCTGACTGTTACTTAGCTTTTTAAAATGACCAGACAACAACAACAACAACAAAATTATGTATACGACTGGCATTCTCTCATCAAGTCACCTCTCACAATCAAAATGTGCTGTTACATTAGCCAGAACAATGGATGTTGTAGTCTACAGTATGGTTAGATACTACAGAGAAATATGTCACATAAATTTCCAGAGGTAGTGTTTCACAGGTTATGTCTCTCTCTTATAGAGATTGACATAATCTATAACACAGGCAAATTCCTAGACTTCTGCCTAAAATCACATTGGCAAAGGTTGGCCAATTTTAAGCTAACTGTTTTGTCATGGCTGCTACTGTGCTGACTTCTTATAAAAATCTTTTGCTTCTAAGACTGATGACGGAAGTTGTCAATCATGTTCATATTAAAACAGATCTGGAAAGAAGCCGGATAATACTTCATTCGAGAATGTCATGAGACACTTCATTTCCAAAACTGCTTGGGGACTGAAAACTGAAGAAAGATACTGTTGTAGTCTCTTTCCTCCTTAGTGAGGAATGTGTGAAGTAAGATGGTGTAAGATTATTGGAGATTATTGGCAAAAGAAGAAGAAAATAATATGAGTGTGGGCCAAGGAATAGACAAAGATGAAGGACTGGTTCTTTTTTGTAGTTAAGACAGAACAGTGACATGAAAGTAAATCTGGGGGAGGGGGATTGTTAAAATATCAGGATGATGGAATAATATAACTATACAACATTCCACCTCAATTGTTGGTATGGTTATATTGCTGCTTTGTCTTTAAAAAAAAAAAAAAAAAAAAAAAAAAAAAACCATTTATACTACATATTCTTTGAAAACATTATTAATCTGTGAGAGTAGTGCTCTGTTTGCACTAAATGTTTTCAAATAATCAAGCAATTAGCTTATTATCGGAAGTGGAAAATATTGTGTGATATGTGTGGAGATCGATGAATCAGTCGCATCTGTATGCGAGTCTCTCATTTTCTTCATCAGTAAACTCAATGTCTATTGAATTTTCGCCATAATTTCATGTTGCATGGTCGTAAATATGTAAAATATCCTCAAATTTAACTCTGTTTATCACTATTTTGAATTTCAATATTAACAATTTCTGAAAATGCCTATTTTAGCTACACAGTTGTATTGCTGTTAGTTATACAGTGGAAACTTATTTCTCTATGAATACTGATAACTTCTTATTTGGTCTAAAACATTCAGTTTTTGGTAAATTTGTGACACAGGATGTAATTTTTTAATCACCTTTACGCCCCATTTTGTGTTATCATTGATCATTACATGCATTGATTCTATTCTTACTATAGAAAACGGATGTCACTTACGAGTTGGTTGAAGAGCTACAAATTAAAACAAAGGAGTTCCTGCAACCTAATCCAACAGCAAGAGCAAAGATGGCTGCTGTTAAAGGAATCTCAAAGCTTAGTGGGCAAGCAAAAGCCTCAACATACCCACAGCCAGAAGGAGTTCTTGGTGAATGCATGGTAACCTATGGAAGAAGGCTTGGTGATGACTCTATTTTCGGTAAGTAGCTATATTAAACAAAACTTTGCTTTATAGAAAGATCTTTTGTATGTGGTTACTTGTCACTAAATCAGTGGGACTTTGTAGACAAGAAATAACTTGTATATCAGAAAATCTTAATTCCATTTATCGTAGATTTTGAAGTACAAAGTGTGCATGGGACAGGAAAGATGCACCTACCAATTAGTGACTGGGACAGGAGTTTCTGCAGCTGTGCTGAGTGTTATGAGAGAGAGAAAATGCATATCGATTTTCAAATCTTAAAAATATTTCCTTCATTAAGCAATAATGCAGACTGGAGACAGCTAAATTAAAGAAGAAAAGTGCATAAAGGTTGAGGAGAGAACAACTGTCACTCCAAACACCAGGCCAGGAAATACAGATGACAATAATAGTCGATACACCAGCGGCGGTTCAGTTTCCTACTTATTAATGGTGTGCTGCAGGCCATGAAGATGTTAAGGTGAGAACTAAAAACTATAGGGAAAGCACAGGATATAGAGGATATAAAGGGTAGGATTAAAATGGAACAGAAGGAAAAATGAGTAATGAAATAAATAAACAATGTGCTTCCACAATGTTCCAGATAAAATTGAATGCAAAGAAATACTGGAGATATTGACTCAGCCTCACCCACCAGTAATATACTAGTGCATGAGAAATGTGATCTGGTTGTCCAGTGTTATCCTAAAGTTAAATAATTTGGAGTAGTTTATATCATATCATGAGATTCTCATGTGATGCCTCAGAATGAAATAATCATGCACATAGTACTTCAAGCATATTCATTGTAGTCTTTCACTACCTATCTGATCTCTGCTACATATTCTTCAGGCTACAGAGGTGCCCAGACCGAAGGTCAGAATGGATCAGTGATAAGCTCAAGTCACTATCATTGTAATGTCGTTATGCTCAGTAGGTGCTGCTGTAATAACATGAAAAAAAAGAAAAAAAATGTTTCTGGCAATTTCTCTCAGTTACCTACTTGGAGTAATCAATAAGTTTTACCTTTGTTTACAATTCAGTTCAGTGAGTCAGTAATTGTTGGTATACATAGGTACTGACTTAGTTATTGTTACTTGGCATGGATAAGGGATTAAGCTATATGTTCTACTTCACTTATTCCTATCCCATACCAGCTTCTCTTTAGGGAAGCTGGTCTGTGTCTGTTGTAAGGCAATGTTTTGGCTTGTCTGACTAGAGTCCCTCATATATTCACGGCCTCATCTCTGCATCTTTTTGTAGGCAATATGAGTTTCTGCATTGGGATGTCATTGAGTGACCTGTGAAGTGAGTCTCCCAATTCCATGATCAGTCATAAATTGTTCATTTGTTTCTTCTGATTTATTCTTTGGATAAGTTTCCCTGCCCTCTCTTTAACCTTGTATCACTTCATACATTCTGTAGTAATTGCTGATGAAAGAACTGTTTTTAAGTTTCAGTAACTGGCAAAATTTTTCTCTGGTCATATTTATGTTGTCATGTTTGTTGTGTTCATGGACATGATCCATTAGTGGATTCTCATTTGGTGTTTCACATAGTGCCGATGTAATATTATAGTTGGATGACTTCTTTCTTGTTAGATGTTGGAGAGAGGTTAACATTTGCAGTTGCATAAATACCAAGTGAAAACAAAAGCTTAGAGTTGAAAAATAATTTGTTGATGATGTATAGCAGAAAAACAGTGCATGAAACAGTTATGTTCATGGAAAAATGTCATAGAAAAGTTAGGCACATTCAAAAATTGGCATTAGGCTAAGTATTTCAAGTTATAGATTCTTCCTTCTGGCAATAAAGAAATAAAAGAAACAGGCTGCAGAAGGGAAGACTGAACAAATTGAAAATTCTTCAGTACTCATCTTTACTATTAGATTCTACTATGTGTATTAGTTATTACGTGGATTGGTAGTGTTTTGATTGTATTCAGTGAGGTTGTTAGTAAATAGTTAATAACTTCTTTTTTGTAATCTAGCTTACTTAGTTTCCGAGTGTGTACTTATTGTTAACACAGCATCCTTAAATAACATATTTTTATTCAAATGAAACTTTGTCAGTTGAAAATGATCCAGAGAGTCAAGAAAACAAAGGGGAAGGGGCTTACAAAACACTAAAATATTGAGGAATAGTCTTGATACTGTTTTTAATTTGCAAACAAAATGTTTTAAATTTCTGACCTTTTAAATACTACAAATATGTTATTTACCTAAAAACAGAAACTGCAGGATATGTAAAACAAAGAATGTAAGACAGGCAATTGAGACAAATATTTATTATTTTAATCGCCCTGTTATGTTCATGTGATGATAACCAACTAAATGAATCACACATGTAAGCATTAAACTATATATCTCTATACTCACAAACTGCCTTTTGTATAAAGATTAACATCTGAAACTCATTGTGTTGTGAATTTTAAAATATATCTCATGTGATGGGGCAGTGATACAAGAGCAATACATTTCAAATGATAGTGAAGAAATAACTAAGCAGTTTTCCTTACCTCATAACTGTAAACAGTGATTGCAGAAGATGGATATACATTTGAAGATAAAATAAGTTAGATATTATCAAATGTTCATAACGGCCAGCTAAAATTTATTCTAACCCAGTAGAAATGAATAAACTTATGTGCATCACAGCTACTTTTACGCTGAATTTATTGAGGGTCGCCCCCCCCCCCCCCCCCCCTTCCGTGACCCTTCATGAAGATTTTGTTTAACAATTTACAACATATTCTGTGCTGCTTTCTTTAATTTTCCTCCTCTTATAATCATATAATCATTTCCAGGCTCCGCTCTATGTGAAATGGGCGAGTCCATGAAACAAATGGCTGATGTAAAATATTCCTTGGATGACAACATTAAACAGAATTTCCTAGAACCACTCCATCATCTACAGACAAAGGATTTGAAAGAAGTAATGGTAAGTTACAGTACAAGTTTTGATGTATGCTTGGTGTTTCTGATATGTGTCATTAAATGAAAATAAATTGTTTCACATAATAACAATTTTAGGCGATGAAGTCTTGCTTAAAACTTCTACCATTGAAACAATTCTACAGCCATTTTCTGACACCTACATTACTTTTCTTATAATTACTTACATGTTTCTATGGCAAAAAGAAAGATGAAGAATAATTCAGTGACAGAGATACTGTTGACCTCTAATCCCAGTACCTTTCTTTTCTCCATTTCATTTGCACTGTAAGCAACAGACTTGATTACAGATTACTCAGGAGTATCACAAAGGAGCTGGAAGCAGTTACAGGTACAGGAAAATTAACCCACTGCTCTATGTCTACATCTACATACATATTCTGCAAAATACCATATAGTGCATGGTGGAGGGTGCCTTATACCACTGCTATCGTTTCCTGTCCTTTTCCACTCGCAAATAGAGGGAGGGAAACATGACTGACCATATGCCTTTGTGTGAGTCCTAATTTATCTTATCTTATCTCCATGATTCTTACGTGAAATGTACATAGAATCATTCTATAGTCATGTTCAAATAGTAGCTGTCTAAATTTTCTCAACAGTGCCCAGGGAACAGGGAATCCCATCTGAGTTCCTGAAGCATCTCAGTAATACTGATATGTTGATGGAACATATCGGTAACAAATCTAGCAGGTCTCCTTTGAATTACTTAGATATCTTCCCTAAATCTGAACTGGTGGTTATCCCAAACACGCAAGCAATATCTCCTTTAGAGATAAACTACATTTTCCTAAAATTCTCCAAATAAACTGCAGTCAGTCATTTGCCTTCCCTGCTAAATCCTTATATGCTTGTTCCATTTCATATCACTTTGCAGTAGTACACCTAGATATTTAATTGACATTACTATGTCAAATAGCACACTACCAATTCTGTATTTGAACATTATGGTGTTGTTTCCCCTACTCATAAGCATTGTCTTACATTTTTCTGCCATTTACCACACTAACTAGAAGTTTTGTCTAAATCATCTTGGTATGATTCTACAGTCATTCAATAATGACACCTGCCTGTACACCGCGACGTCAGCAGACAACCACAGACTGCTGTTGACCCTGTTCATCAGATCATTCATGTGTTTAGACAATGTTAGCAGTCCAGTCACACTTCCCTGGGGCACTCTTGTCAATAACCTTGTCTCTGATAAACACTCTTCATTGAGGATAACATACTGGGTTCTATTGCATTAGAAGTCTTAGAGCCACTCACCTTCATCAACAGTCTGCAGTGGGGCACTGTATCAAATGCTTTTCAAAAATCTAGGAATATGTTGTCCTTCATCCATAGTTTGCGGGATACAGTGCGGGAGAAGGACAACCAAAGTTCAGCACAAACACTGCTTTCTAAAACTGTATTCGGGAGGATGACTGTTCAAACCCACGTCCAGCCATCCAGATTTAGCTTTTCCATGATTTCCCTAAAATGCTCCAGGCAAATGCAAGGATGGTTTGTTTGAAGGGCACAGCTGGTTTCTTTCCCCATCATTGTCAAATTCCGAGCTTATGCTCCAACTTTAATGACCTCAATGTCATTGGGATGGTAAACCCAATCTTCCTTCCTTCCTTCCTTCCTTTTAAAAAACGTGCTGATTTGTGGACGGGAGCTTTTCCATCTCCAAGGTATTTATTACATTCAGATTGAGAATATATTCAAGAATTCTACAGAAAACCAATGTTACGTGTATTGGTCTGTAATTTTGTGGGTCCATTCTTTTATCCTTCTCATATACACACACGTCACCTGTGCTTTTTCCGATCGCTTGGGACTTTGCACAAAGTGAAAGATTTGTGATTAATGCAAGCTAAGTGAGTGGCCAACACCATAGAATACTCTATGTGAAACCGTATTGGGATACCATTCTTACCTAGTGACATATTTGTTTTCAATTCTTTGTTTCACTTCTAGCCAGGGATACCTATTACTATGCCCTCCATTCAGGAATCTGTGCGATGGATAAACAATGATATGTTTGTATGATTCTAGTGCATGAATGGTTTTTTAAACCTGAAATTTAAAACTTCAGCTTTTCTTTTGCTATCTTCTAATGCAACATTAGACTGGTTGACGAATGACTGGGTAGAAGTCTTTGACCTGCTTAGCGATTTTAAATAGCACCATAATTCTCTTGGACCTTTTGCTAATGTATGACAGTGGTAGTTGTTGTATGCTTTGCACGTCGATCTTTTTACAGACGTACAAGTCTCTACTAACTTTAGCAAGTCATCATTTGCAAATTCTATTTTGAACCGAGAGTGCAACAGTCTTTGCTTCCTCAGCATTTTACTAACTTTGTTATTAAACCATGGTCGGTCTTTTCTGTCCTTACTCCACTTACACGGTACACTCTTCTCCAGACTGTAATTTACAGTCTGTTGAAATTTTGCCTGTAATTCCTCTATGTCCCATCTTACAGGAACTAGATGATGTCCATTCATTGCCTAAGTGGGATGCTAACAACACTGACACAGTCAGTGAAGTCAGGGCTGTTTGTAGTGACAAGGTCTACATTATTTCTATTACATGTGGGCTATTGAACAAGCTGCCCAAGACAGTTTTCAGTACAGTGTTCAGAAGTATTTCAGAAGACTGTCCGTACCCACTGTAATGAATCTGTAGATATCCCAGTCCACACTTAGTAAGTTAAAGTTACCATCAACTAGTATTGCATGATCTGGGTATTTCTGTAGCACTAAGCATGGACTTGTTTTGTATGTCTCTAAAGCTGAAACAGCAATGTTGTGGGTTGCTGCTAAAAACATCCAACAACTTAATTTCACCTAGACCTGTTGTAAGTATCCTTATAACTTCAGTCAAACTCATATTTGACCTCAGTAGAAACGAATTTTTGTCAACTACAATGAACACTCCCCCCTCCAAAACTGTTCTGATCTGTCTTTCCAGTATACATTCCATTCCACACTAAATATTTCAGATGTTTCTACTTTGGGTTTCAGCCAGTTCTCCGTCCTCGGAATAATTTGTGTGTGTCATATTTCTTAGAGGGCAGTAAATTCAGGAACTTTGTTGCTTATACCCTTGCATCAACTTATTGATAAAATTTTGAAAGTCGAAGTGCCTTTACTCTCAATGCTGTCTTATTTCACTATCGGCACATCAACTGGTAAATGTTTACCAGAGTACCTCAGACTGCTGCCTAATTTTTTAAAAAAGATATGCAATCCACAACTATTCTGCTACCCAAATAGCTGCTTCCTTTGTGTAGTGCACACCTGACCTATTGAGGGGAGTCCTACAACTCTCCAGGCAATAACACAGGTCCAGAGATCTGCAGCGAACACTGTCACGGAGTATATGTTGTACAAAGCCCCTGGTTGGGACGCCACATTTTACTCCAAACTGAAGGACCCCAATCAACTCAGGTAACAATGGTGCAAATTGTGAACTCTACTTGCATCCCAGGTGCATTGCCAGCAGCCTTCATCACTTCCGCCAGATGCCTGTATCAACTAAAGATGGCCTCCAAACCCAAGTGACAGGCATCATTGGTACTGACATGAGCCACAATTGCAGACGACTGCACCCTGGGTTCTCAGTAGCCTCCACATCTCAGCCTGAGGCCACCTGACAGCCATACCGAGTGTATGTGGGATTTCTTTCTGGCCTTGAATGCTATTTCCCTAAGAGGCTTCATAACAGGCCTAACCCCTCCCCCATGTTCCTGCTCAGACGCTGCTGAAGGAGTGGCTACCTGTCCACTCACATGGTTAATGGATGAGGCCAGATTGCCATCATCCACATTGGCCATGCTGCTGAAGGAGTGGCTACCTGTCCACTCACATGGCTAATGGATGACGCCAGATTGCCATCATCCACATTGGCCATTCACCTCGAGTGACATGAATGCGTCACCACCTGCCACTCACCCTATAGTCAAGGCAGGTCCATCATATCGGGTACACTAGAAAGAACCTCAGCAGCAGAGCCTATGGGCAAAACAAGTGGCACCTGAGGTGCCCGTGCAATGCGCCAGATTCTCCGCCACCACTACACCCAGAGGCAGAATCTGGAAAACAGCTGACTATAGCCAAAAGGCCTTCAGCTGTTTGTGAATTGTGACTATCTCCACCTGCATCTGCACGCAACATGCACACATCCTATCCATCCATTGTCACCAACTTATGAAGTAAAGTATTAAAAAACACAAAGAAATCTAATTGTGCAAATTGATATGCTCCTGATGTGTCATTGATGGAGGCTGACTGCTTAATAAGTTGTGTAGCGGGCTGTTCAGAAGAAATGACAACTGTGCTACAGGCTGCCTAACTCTACATTTCAGTTACAAAAATGCAATACTACACCTCTTAAATAGAAAAAACATGCATGGTATTTAAAAAATAACATACCAAGAAAACAAAGTAAAAGCTAAATATGTAACTAGCTGCTCTGTAGGTGTGTAACAGGCGGCAGTTAGAACCTGACTGACTTGGCTGAAGCAGTTGGTTGCTGGCTTTTCAGAATAAACAAATGAATAACAACTACACCACAGACTGCCTGAATTTACACTTACAATTACAAATGCAATCTATAAACCATAAAATACTAAAAAATATGCATACTATTCCATTCATATCCACATACCCAATGATGTTGGTTTGTACAGGTTGAGAGGTAAAGGACTTAGCCTAATAATGGCATATCTGTTTGATAAATAAAAACTACTCTTAAGGTCAGTAGTGTCCCACGCTGATTATATTGTTGTTTCAGTCTTCATATTTATATTCATGATGATTGTATTTAAATTGTGCTTTGGTCATATTTTTACAGCATCACAGAAAGAAGTTGCAGGGACGAAGACTAGATTTTGACTGCAAGAGAAGACGGCAAGCCAAAGGTAAAAATAGATGACTACTTTTCATCATCATCACTTTAAATTTATTTTTCAAATCATTCTTACATAGTGAACAATCATCTCCAAATCTTGTTTTAATAAGTGGATGGTGTACAAAAATTCACAATAAAGAAATGAAATGAGGCTGATTTCATTGCTTGGAAATTGCTCGATGTGATATTTTAATCCAAGACTTTTTTTACCTGGGACTGTGTCTGTCATTTATCATAATTTTAATCAAAATTGATAAGCTCCAAGCTAGTGGATGAACACTACTCCTGCACTCCAGTATAAAATATTTTGTCTAGGAACAGCATAAAAGAAATGAGACCACTGCTGTAAATTTGTGTCATCACTTTCAAAGTATAGTTCATTTGAACCAGTACACCTCTATTTTCATTTCTTCCATTGCTCCAAAAAATTCTGCTTGCCATTTGCCCTGAGGCCATACATGAACTCCGCAAATACTGTTTGTCCTCTGCCAATAAGTGTATAAGCTGTGATTAAATTCATCAAGTTGGAAGACACAACACAATAACTTTGCACTGATTACATTTATTACTTACAATATTCTGACTTCTCTGTTGAAGTACATTCATATTTTGTAAGTGAATGGCTTTTCTTATTTCATTACGTATTAGCTGTTCCTGGCTATGTGTTGTGGCTCAGTCTGGTTAAATGTAAAAGGAAGAAACAAGAAAGCACATGTTTCTGATATGTATGGAAATAGGATATACATGTTAACCTTGTTCTCCCTCCTATCTCTGTCTAGCACATCCTTCCTCCTCTCCCTGCCTATGACCTCCTCCCCCCTCTCTCCCTCCATCTATTTTTACCCCTTTATCTGCTTACTGTAATCCATTCATCATAAGAATAAACCTGATGTAAACATTACACCATGTATTCTTCCACATTTGCTTGAATCTCAATGGATTTTGTTTTGCGTGGAGCGGAAGCCAAGCTGTGATCAGTACAGTCAAGTACAATAATAAGGATATGCTTTATGCTGTGTTACACATACGTAGACTGTGTGATAAGGTGGGATAACAGCTTTACTGGCGCATGATGTGAGCATTGCAGTTCAGATGTAAAAAGAGACAAGCAAAGAAACAATATAGCTTCGAATTTCATTTAATTTTTAAAGATACTGAAATAATATTCAGAGGTACTCCAGCACTACTGCGCGCTTCTTAGGTGACCAGATGGAAAGCATGAAATGCAATTATAAACAAGAGTGATGAAAATTTCTAACTTAAGCATAGGGTAATTTTTCTAAGTGGGTTGTGTGTAGTGCAACAGCATACTGCAGGGATTTCATCATACTGTTGAATACTGAAGCCACTGGAGGTATTAATTACAGTTAGTAGTCTGGTAATCTCTTAGCTCCTTCCTTATCCGAATCCGAGAAGTTCATTTCAGTTCTGAAATGTCACCTGCTATGTTTATAACGAGCCTGTCAACAACAGAATCCACAAAATCAGCCAGGCGCCACATTTTCTCTTCTTCTTTTATGATGAGCCATTCTATATCCCGCCAGCATTTGGTCGTGACCTGTGAAAAAGCTGCGTGCATTAGTTCCAGTATGTCTGGCAGCTTAACAGTCTTGTTACCCCTCCTGCCAAATCCTGCAACTTGGCTCCAGATCAGTTCCGTTGGATTCATATTGTAATTGTATAGTAGCAAATGTAAAAATGCAGCATTTGCATGATTTGCTCGATGCTGTGAAAATGATTGTTTTTCATGATTCTACAATATTTATCTACCTCTGTGGTATAAAATGATGGACCTAGTCCAAACAAAGAGGATTTGGTTTTTCATTTTTGCCTTAAAAAATTAAATTGTTAAGTTTTCTTAATTTCAGCAACTTTTATGAACAGTCTTTCATAAACCATCCATAATTAAGAGTTTGTATTTTAAAAGGAAACAGGAATTTCGTGTCCAATATGTAATTAGAAACAAGAAATCGTGCATTATTCATAAAAAAAATGATGATAAATTTTGTAATTAAGAGATGTAGGTATTTCAAATCGAACGAGGCAAAAAAAAAACAAAAAACAAAATGATACTGGGGAGATCTGAACCAACGAACCATTAACTGTATTTAGTTCACATCCCGTTATGCCATCGACTGCGTTACTCATATCTATAACTCAACTGTATTACGTAAAGTCACTGGCAAAACTTCAAAGCTGATTATCTCCGTAAATTTATGAAAAACATTAAGACCAGCCCATTTCTTGGCACTTTTTAACCGTATTCCATGTGCATGTTTCACCACAGAACAGAAAGCAGCCTCAGCCATTTTCATACTGCGCATTAACAGCGCGACAATCTGAGCAAAACGCTGCAGAGACTGTGATTGTACATGATTTTTTAAATAAAAACTACGTAGCTAAAGCGTGATTAAGAAGAACATTGATGGCTGTTAATACATTTGAATTTCTTAAAAGTTCCATTTAATGTAACTTAGTAATAATATATCTAATACATAAGTAGGACCTACTTCCAAGAGCATAGCACCACCAGTGTACTTGTGCTACGGCTTCTGGCCAATCATCACGTTTGTGTTTGTTTACATCAGGTTTATTCTTATGATGAACAGATAATAGGCAGTTGCATTAACCATTGCACCATTTGGACATAGTGTTTATCACGGCTCACCACCTGGCCAAATCGCATTCCCACCTAGCGCCACCTACCCGCAGTCCCTGTCCATGTCCTCCAGAATTACTAATTTTAGATTCTCACAGGAGGTCGAACATAAATGTGCATTCACACTGAAGATTAATTCATTGCCCATCAAGACAAATGCCTGGTGTGTATTATTTCGGACATCAGTGTGAATGCACATTTTAATTTGATTTGCAGCAGGAATCTAAAATTAGCAAGCATGGAGAACACTGATGGGGAATGTGGATAGGTGGCACTAGATGGACTGTGGTTCTGCTGGGGGCATCTGGGGTAGTCCGTGTATTTGCGATAAACTCTATGTGGATGGCGCAGTGATTAACGCAACTGCCTAGTAAGCAAGAGATCCTGGGTTTGAGTCCCAGTCTGGCACATATTTTCACTTGTTGTCACTGATTTTGCACAAAGCCCCAATGCCCCAATGCATTAGTTCCTTCCTTCAGTTCCCATAATTATATAGACTTGATCTGATAGTTACAGGAACAACTTTTCCCTTCAAATAGATGTGGATTCAAGTTACACCCCCCCCCCCCCCCCACCCCCACCCCCCACCTTTCTCTCACACTGGTAAGTTAAGTACTTGTCAACAGAGAAGAAAATATGAGGGTGGTTTGAAAAGTTCTCAGACTCACCAAGAGAAGTCAGCACTAGTGCAACGAGTTGTTCTCATGATATTCATTGGACTGTTACCTGTAAACACGTGCCACATCAGTGTTTTTGGAAGAGAGCTGCAGCAGTGACATGGCTCTGTTGTTGTTCCCGTGTACTGATTTGAGAAGATGTAAAAAATCGAGATTCGAACATTGATTAACTACGTTGTAAAGAAAGGTATGAAAGCATAGGACATTCTTGCCGATTTACAGAATACACTGGGGGACTCTGCTCCTTCATATTCAACTGTTACCAAGTGTACAAATTAATTTAAATTTGGTTGGGAGAGCACCACACAGTGGTCAGCCAAGATGTGACACTGTTCCAGTAATCATTGCAAAAGTGCTCAAAATGGTCATGGAGGATCGCCAGTTGAAATTGCGTGAAATTGCTCACACTTCCCAGATGTCATCTGAAAGAGTATATCACATTTTAACTGAAGAATTAGAAATGAAAAAATTATCTGCAAGATGGGTGCCGCGACTCTTGACACTGGACCAAAAACGCGTGAGAATGGACATATCGGATCAATGTTCGGCCCGTTTTAGGATAAAATAACAAGATTTTTTGCACCGGTTTGTGACCACAGATGAGACTTGGCTGCACTTCTATACTCCAGAGACAAAACAACAATCAAACCAGTGGAAACATGCTGATTCTCCACCACCAAAGAAAGCAAAGACAATTCCTTCGGCAGGAAAGGTGATGGCATCAGTGTTCTGGGTTGTGAAAGGGATTATGCTTGTAGATTGTAGATTATCTCCCCACTGGGCAAACAATTACAGGAGAATACTGTAACAAAAGATAAGCGAAATAAAGCCAGGTTTAGCAAGGAAGAAAGTCATCTTCCATCAAGACAATGTGTGCCCGTACATGTGTGCTGTCACCATGGCAAAATTATACAAACTAAGGTATGAATTGTTGCTACACCCGCCTAATGCACCTGATATGGCTCCTTCAGACTCCCATCTCTTCCCAAAACTGAAAATTTTTCTTGGTGGGCAAAGATTCACTTCAACTGAAGAACTGATTGCCGGAGTTGACAACTATTTTGCAGGCCTGGAGAAAACTCATTTTTGAGATGGGATCAAGGCACTGGAAAATTGTTGGACCAAGTGCATTAATCTACAAGGACCACCCTTGTATTAATAGAAACTTTGTTTTTGAGATCAGAGCAATTGTTTGTGATTGGTTTGAAGAACAATCTATACAGTTCAGGTAAATGGTTCTGCCACCCATCAAACATTTATGGGACATAATCGAGAGGTCAGATAGTGCACAGAATCCTGCATTGATAACACTTTCTCAGTTATGGGCAGCTATAGATGCAGTTTATCTCAATAGAAGATGTTTTGCTCGGAAGCCCTTACTCATCTATCATGTTATCGTATTACTTTTGAAATATTAAACAGTTTACTTATGTTTTCCATCTGTCTCATTTTCATGTGACTAACTTCTATATAAAATAGCAGCAGGTTGCTAATTTTTATAAGTAAGGCCCTATTTATATTTTTGTGTAACCTGATATGTAATAATTTGATCACCGAGCAATATATGTGTTTTTGGTAGTAAAAACAGTCTTTGCAAAAGTACACTGGAGTGTAGCACAGCAATATTGATGCTTTGATTTTTGTGGATAAATGCTATTCAATTCACAAAATTTTAAAATCAAAAGAGGAAGCTTTGCACAATTACCTGAATTTCTTGTACAGCTGGTGGTATCTATATTTTGTTTTGTTAATTCTTACTGGAGACATTGATACCAAATTAAAGTACGAATAACTTGAAAACTCCAGGAACTTTTAGAAACTTTAGTGAAACTCATAGAACACACATGAATACTTAGGTACTTGCAAAGATTATTTATGAATGAATGGGAGAAGTAAAAATTATTATTAACTTGTACTTGAACATGAGGGATTAAACCTTGGATAGTTCTGAATATCATTACAAAGAAGGATATTTAATACTGCATTTTAAAATATGTTAAATCAATAGCCGTGAATTATTGTATTTTGTGATGAGAAATATTTGAAAGCTAAGTATTTTTCACATTAATTGCCCACAGATATCTTTTCGTCTCAGAATCAGCTCTTTGCAGAAAGTATTTTTGTTACTTGAATCTAATATCTGTTTGTTTAATGTTTTTTTTTTTTTTTTAATTATTTGTGTGATTATATACCTGAGCAGCTGCACATAAGAAGGCTGGATTAAGCAGTAGTCCATATGGCAGTCCATATGGGAGTCCTGCTCGGAGCCCCATTGGGGGTACGTGTGTCCCATATAATTTTGGCTTCACCTGACCACCCTTTAATAAGAAGCTTTTTTTGTTTGTTGAATTTGGCAGTTGAGGCATTTAAATGAGACTGTTTGTCATTGGAGCTTAACATTTTTGTGCGGTCACTGAACGTGAAAGCTCCCACAGATTGTATCTTTGTATCATATGCATACTGTAACATGATTTGCTCTCAGATTTAAATTGCTTGGAAATTTTTGTTCATAAACATGATCTAGTCATTACTACAGCTATTATCCAAACCTGTATTTATCAGAAGTGCTAGAAGATTACATTTTAAAACTTTAAATGTGGAAAAGCTCATAGTATTTGAGCTCCCATATCTGTAGCAACAGTTAATATTAGTGGCCATCACATAGAATCACATATTAGCTCAGAGTAGCAGGCTACATTTTTGAAAAATTGTTTTTGTATCATTACCTTTTCCACAGTTTGTGTCATATATTCCATAAAAAGATGTGGACAACAGTTTTAGGGTAAAGTTGATTTATTGCTCACATTAATTTGCAAACCTGTTGTTATAGACAATATGAGCAGTGTATATTTGTAGATTACCTCAAGCACACCATTGATATCTTACAAAGATTTTGTAGTCATACTTAGTGTACAAAGCTCAGATGAAAACATTTCACTGTTTATTTCATGTTAAATACATCACAGAGCGTAAATGAATTATTTTTGCGAGTGAAATGTAAAAATTGTGGTACTTCCTTCACTTTTCCTTCTTTAATTTCTTAAAATTTTAGTGACAAGTGTAAATCGGTCAGTGTCTACTAATATGCAGATGGTTGTAGTTATGCAGCACTGTCTTACTGAACATCATTTTTATAGTTATTGATAGACTAAGAGACAAAACAGGAAAAATATGTAATTGTTATTCTACATTGCTTTTACCAATTCTTCCTACATATGTTTGAAAGGAGAAAGATTGTGATAGACTGTATAAATGATTAAAAAATGATGTTTTGTGTAATGAATTCTGCAACAGAGAATAATTTGGGAAGAAATCTACTTTAGTTCTAGTGACAGAATTTTTGACAAAAATATTTTATTTCGTATGCATTACACAACTGTAGATTATAAATTGTTGGTCAGTTTAAGATCGTAGTCAGGAAAAATAAGAAATTTTATGTGGTGTATGCAGTGTGGAAATGCAAGCACAGACAAAGTGAATATCGGGTATGAATGATCAGTTTGTAATGTAGGAGATATCCTTCCTTAAAAGTTGAGGGAAGAAAAATAATAGAAAGGAAATGACACAAATGTAATGATGCCATCTTGGAGATACAAGTCATGTGTAATTTGTTGAGGAAGATAAATGCCTTTTGAGAAAGACAATTTTTGTGTTTTGTTTATATGTGTAACCTTTGGCAGTCTTCTTTTATTCATTACTTTATCATGACAGTTAAAAATCTGTGCTGTACTCCAACACGAACCCAGATTTTCTGCTTTTTGTAAGCAAGCACCTTAACCAAAAGGCTGTGTGAGTATACTTCCCAGCGTGACTAATGTAACTGCATTTACATTGATTTCGTATCTGTCAATCCATTCATTTCACTTCAGTGCATTTAATTTGATTCCCACTGCCCACTTTGTGTGTTATCAGCTTCCACAACAGCTCTTGCATTCATGAGTATGAGCTTTGTCTGATACTTCTTGCATTCTATGTAATCCCTAAAATGAGAGAGTTCATGCTAATAGATAAAACATTGCATACATATAAAATATTCACATTCATTAAAAGTATAAATCAGAATAAAACTGACAGAAACATACAACATGTGAGAGTGTGTAAAGATGAATTTGGAGACTATTGCATCACATGGAAAAAAGACAAATTTGAAGAAATAGCAGAGATACAAGGATAAAAGTTAAATCACCTATGTTGTTAGATGAAAAACATACATAATGTTTAGGTGGTTAACCTAAAGTATGTATGAGCACTTTTTTCATAGAGGATTTCTTTAAAAAATGTATGCCCTCACTTGCTTATGTTTCTCTGCTGCTACATAAAGTAGATGCCAATGCAAAGAGCTGTTCCAAGAAAGCTTCCACTTGCTCATAGTTGACGGAGCCATTGTGATGTTCATGTGGGTTCCTGGTGACATCGGTCTTATGGGAAATGAGGCTGTCGATGCTGCTGCTCAGGCTGCAATCCTCCTGCCTTCGCCTTCTAGCTCTTCCGTTCCTTTGGGTGATCTCCATGTTGCCATCTGTTGGCAAGTGGTGTCACTTTGGCATCACCATTGGTCTTCTCGCAGGTCCAAGCTCCAGGGAATTAAACCTCTCCCAGCGGCTTGGCTGACATCCTCTTGGCCCTCTTGCCACGAGATCATTTTAGCTAGGTTGCATATTGGACATTGTCTTTTTAGCTGTCGCCATTTGTTAAGTTGTGATTCCCCATTGGTTTGTGCTCATTGTCGTCAACCTTTGACAGTTTTCCTTTTCCTGACTGAAAGACTTTTTTTTAATTGCTTACATTCTAGTGTAAATTTGCCATATGAGTTATTGGCTGTTTTAATGAATGATGCATGGACTGTTTACCACGTTTTACTTTTATCCATTGTAGCAATAAGCGAAGGGCATTTAATCTTCGGTTTGGGGACTTCCGCTGTCTCTACGGTGTATTTTATGGGCCTTTCTTCAAGAGGAAGTCCTTGTTTTTAGCTGCCTTTCCTTCTGTCGATAGAGCTTAACATACAGTCGCTTTTAACTCCTTTTGCTCCTTGATGTTCTAAGGTTACGACGTGGGTGCTTATGACCTCAGTTGTTTTTGCACATTAAAACAAAACAAAACAAAAGGCAAAGGGCTGGTGATCAGTGTAGATTAAAGATGATTCTCCTTTACATCTTCTCATATACCGTAAAGGAATTCTTGAATAGAAATTATTAGTCATTGTCCACCTCTGCAGCTGAGTGGTCAGCACAGCTGACTACCATGCTGAGTGCTCAGCTTCGATTCCTGGCTGGGCTCAGACATATTATCCTCTTAGGGACTGGGTGTTGTGTTCTTGTCAGCATCATTGATACACAAGTCACTGAAGAGGTACCAAAGAAAAAGACTTGCACTAACAGCCCCAGGTAGTGTCTCCTAGCCAATAATGCCATATGATCATTTCATTCCATTAGTCGTTTACCCAGAAAAAAACACCTGTAAGTGACCAGCAAGTAGTTTTTTCCACAGCATAGCTTTCATTCTGAATATGATCTATGGAACACAAAAGTAACTCTGATGTATGCTTAAGGATGATCAGGCACCAATATATTCCAGGTGCAGCTTGTGTGTTTTTGAAACATCATTACTTTGTGTGTTCCAACTATGAAGAAGCACCCACATCCTAAGAGGTATCTCAGAGTATGTCTTGTGACCAGTTAAACAATAGAAAGTGTACAGATAACAACTCACTATATAGTTGAGCTTTGGGAACAGCACACAGGCACTTACACAAGATTTAGAGCTTGTAGATTCCCTTTTGGATAACATCATTCTTCAAATTGACCTCTCTCTCTCTCTCTCTCTCTCTCTCTCTCTCTCTCTCTCTCTCTCTCTCTGCAGCCTAACTAATCTTATTTATGTTCCTGTCTTCTGCTCACGGGTTCAGTTACATGGCAACTGGCTATCTTTTCTCTTTTCATTATTTATATATGAAGTAGGGATTAATTGAATCATATTGCAACTGCATGCAATGTATTTTGTTCTTTCTTTCCATTATCAGTAGTTTCTTAACAATTATAACTATGGCTACAATCAAACCTTATCATCCAACTGATTTTAAATTACAGAATTCTTCTCCATGCTAATTTCCCCTCTTTTCTTCCCTTCGTTTCCATCTCGTCTTTTACCTCTATTCCTGGGCCTCATATCAGCTATCTGCTTCATTTGCATGTGTCTACACTCAATTACTTTTCTCCCTGTGTTTCATCCTCTCCTACACCTCTTTTCTCCTATTTATTTTCTCTTTTTCTGTTTTCATTTTTGTTATAGTCCCCTTTTCTCTTTTCTTCTACTATTTTCCTTTTCAGTTCTATTGAAGTATATGTATGGCTTATCATTTGCATTTACTTCTAACCCTGTTTGCGTTTCACATATAACTCCATCAGCTCAGTTTATCATTATAAGTAGTCAAAGTTTTATTCTGAAATGGGTTGTCTGGCTCAGAATTGCCATCACTTCAAAGATCATTCCAGCAAAATATGGAGACCTGAGATTTGGCAATGACCATAATCATTTCCACCTTGTCTTTAAATAGGTTTATGCTAGTATCGTTAGTATCATTGTTACCTCCCCCTCTCAAGAAAAAAGCTTTTGTTTATTCCCACCAACCTTTGGCCAGGAACTTGTCTTCCGTCTGTTATTGACTGTCTTGTAACTTGAATCAGTTTTTTCTTAAATAATTTTGTTCACTGACTAGCATGTACATTACATCTTTCATTTTATTTTTATTGCTTTTTTTAGTTGGTATCCTAAGTGATTAATGATTTTTCGTAACTTTCCTACACTTGTAATCCTTTCTTTCTCATTTCCCATTTTGCCATTAGTGTTCTGTGGCAAGACCTCAAGATACAGAAGTCTGAGATATGAGTGAGTGTTGTGCGTTATTGTTTTTGATGCCCGGAATCTTACTTTTCATGAGAATGAAATTTATTTATTGGTTTGTAAAATATTGGAGCAGAAATTTGAATAATGTTCCATTAACATCTGGGCATTATGATTTATGATACGTTATTATGATTTAATTAGAAACAGTGGAACAGGAAATGCCGTCAGAGAAACCATAAGATATGAATCCTCATAAAAGCTAGTCTCTCAATTTTAAGACTCTCTGCTTTGTGAGTTACTTATTACCTACATTGTAAATGTATACGAGTAGTTTCGTCTTGCCATGCATGCTTTGCATACTATGAATAATCCTATACTTCCCAATGGGGATTCCATTCTATTTGTGTTACAGACAAGTTTGGTCAGTTAGTTGTCACTGAACAAAGTGTTGATGATGGCCAGTAATTAAGAGTCCTAAAAACAGTGGTAAGGAAGCTGGCATGCCTGATTTAGGTTTGTATTTGTGCAGGAGCATTAATGCTTGCAGTCTGAAAATGCAATGATTTGTTAATCTTTATATAGCATTATGCTTTGTATGAATAAAAAAGCTGTTAGTTAAAGTGTGTTCCAGTTACATTGAATGATGTATAAGTAGAGAAAGAACCAGTAATATAACTACCAACAAGTCACTTCATTGCTTCTGTTTTATTATTCAATTTCTTTACTTCTGTTTATTAATATGAGAAAACTATTGAAATATTGTTTTTTTTATTTTCAACTCATCCTTACTCTATAGGGTCTCACATTACAGATGAGGAAATAAAGATGTCAGAAGAAAAATTTGCTGAATCACTCCAACTTGCTCAAATTGGAATGCACAATTTGTTAGAGAATGATGTAAGTACTATTTTAGTTTTGCAAGTAATTTATAAGTCCTTATTACTGATTAATATTGTGCTTTATAACTTGTTCTTTGTCTGTTATTATTACTACTATTACTACTACTAAAAAATTAGAAACTTTTCTAACATCATTAAACAATAATTAATTGTTAACTAAGTTACAGAAAAGTTATAACATACTGTTTGGCTTTGGAGGTTCCTTCATTTTACTTTGTTACAAACTTAATACCGACAAATGAAAAGTAAAAAAAATAAGAACATATATGACCCCAGGAGAAATATTGAAGTGCTTGAGTGAAGAAATATAAGATGACTCTAAGGGATTGCCAGAGGATTTCCTGACTCCATTGATGATCCTATTGACAAAGAAACAGTGTAAACAAAAGATTACATACAGTCACTGATGGGTGAAAACATTATGACCATGTGGTTAATATTGTGTTGGTCTACCTTTGGAACACAATGTAGGAATGACTCTGTGTGGCATGGATTCAGCAAGTCCTTGGTAAGTTGTGGAGATATTGGCATACCATGTCTACACACACCTTGTGAAATTCTCATAAATATTGGCAGATGATTTGTGGGCATGGAGATGGTACCCGAATAACATCCCAGAAGAGTTTATTGGGTTCATATCAGGCAAATTTGGTGGTCAAGACATCAACGTGAGTTCACTATCTTGCTCCTTAAACCATTGTAGCATGATTCTGACCTTGCAACATGAAGATTATCCTGCTGGAAGATGCCATTACCATTGGGGAAGACATCATGCATGAAGAGATGCAAGTAGTCTGCAGTAACGTTAATGTAGTCCACAACTGTTGTGGTGCACTCAATTATTACCATAGTCCTGTGGAAGAAGTGAATGTCCCATACATCATAATACTGCCCACCAGCCTGCATTCATGACATGGTATGTGTTTTGAGCAGCTGTTCTCCCAGATGACTCCGTATCCAGACAAATAATGTGAATCTGACCAAGTAACAGGTTACAGTGATACTCCCATGCCCACTGCAGTCATAATTGATGATGTTATTGGAACAAGATGGGAATGCATAGGGATTGTACTGTGGTAGTTTTCCAGAGGCACGAGACATGGGCTACCAACATTTTGTCGCCTACATGTAGCTTTACAGTCCTCCATCCACTTTCTGTGGATGCTCACAACAGGAACAGTTGAGACTGAAAGGAGCTGAGAACAACAGGATACAATAAGGGAAGGGTGTAAGATTAGGTTGTTGTGTATTATGTACACTATTCAATATATATGATTGAGCACTGTTTATTAAGGGTCAAGGGTTAAAAATCACTGGTCGAAGAATAAGGAATTTGAGATATGCAGAGGATAAGGTTTTTGTAGCCAGGGATGGAAAGAGCTCAAAGAAATTTTAGAGGAAATCGAAGCTACCAAGAAATATTATGGAATGAAAATCAATATAAAAAATGAAAATAATGACAGTAGGAGCAGATGAAAGAGTAAAAATTAGGCTAATTGGAGATGAACTAGATTATATGCCAGATTTTAGAATTTTGTAAATACAACTGGAAGTATTTGGGGGGGGGGGGGGGGGGGGGAAGTGCAGCACAGGGAATAGTAATGGAAAAATCAGCAACCTTTAAGAAGAGGAGGATTTTCTGTAGCAGTGTGGAAATGGGATTAAAGCAAAAATTACTGAAGTGCGTGAAGTGTTTTACAGCCCTGTGCGGAAAGTTGGATCATGAGGAAAAAAGATACCAAGTAGTTGAAGACTTGCGAAATGTAGCCATAGTAGACAACTGAAAAAATGAAATGCGGAAACAAAGTGACAAACAGAAGTGTTGAGGAGAGTAGGAACAAAGAAGCAATTACTGGATGAAATTGAACGTATTAAAAAAAATTGGAAAAGTCACTTATGGGGAAAGTGCGACAAAACTGTAAATACCATCATAGGGCATACAGAGAGGAGCAGAAGAGAAGGAAATGAAAGATGACTATATCCTAGGCAGTCTTTTATTTGACATAAGTAAACAACCTGAAGGAAGAAGTGATTGACTGCAAAAGCTGAGGTTACAAGAACCATCTCACAGAGCAGAGAACTAATGGTTATGACCAATGTAATGGCTGGTAAATAGCTTACACTGAATAAAAAGATGATCTGAGTTCCATACTAATGTACACACTGCCAGGACTTTCTGAATGTGTTAGCGGAAAGAGGAATTGACAGGGGGACTATGCGAAGGATGCCATTGTTGAGAGAAACATAGATTTTTCTTTTGCTGAAATATATGTTAAATGATAAAATGACACACATTTGGTTTTAAGTGCCTTTACTAAACAACAAATGATAACTTCATGCTGATTATATACATATCTCTTTAAATACAACAGCTAAATTTGTAATATTATTATTTTGTCTTTTTATTACATTTGATGCTAAAATTTATTTATATTAAAAATAAAACCTTTAGCTAATATAATTAAGAGCAGTGAAAGTAACTAGGTTATAATGTGACGTAGAATTATTCGGAACTTCAAGGGACATTGTCTGAGTATCATATTAAAAAATGAAGGTGATAGATTAAAATTGAAGTTTCTAAAAGGGGCAAATACAGTTGAATCAAGTTCTCAGCAGCCAACTTTGTACAGTCTTGATTCAGCTGTATGGTCTCCAGTGTTTGCTTAACTATGATTGTCGTAGACACATACGTAATAATTGTGAGTTACATTAATGTCATAAGAGCATACAAAAAATCATTCCTTTTGACTGTCTGTGTATTTGTGCTCTCTTGTAGATAAATTGGTGATGATTGTTGAATTTTAGTTCACTGGATTTGTAGTTTATTTTTGAGTGTCATATGAGATACAGTAAGGTTAACAATGTTAAACCGTTACAGTTCCATGTCTTTTTTATGTACGCAGTACTGCTACGGAAGATTGTTAGAATTTGCAATATGTGGAAGCTTATAACAGAAATAATTGTTGCAAGAAGTTACCTTTTAGAAAGATCAGAGAATTAGAGCTTAATTATAATAGTAATGTCTTTTTTCCTGAGGGCAGAGTTTTTAGTATTCAAAATAGTAAGGTGTAATCATGTGTTACTACATGAAGTAGGTACTGAATTTGATTCAGGAGAAAGTGTAACATATAGTGTAGGAACTCAGTGTCCATAAAGGTAAGAATAAATGCTGCATATGTGAAATAGTTTGAGAAACAGTTCAATGAGAGTTTAACACCACTTTTGTTTATCTGCTTTTCTGGAAGATAGTAACAAAGTTTTGCTGGGTGACATGATGTTGAGAGGATTATTGCATTAAGAAAATACTGTATCTTCCATCTTTCATTGCCTTGAATGCCTTGACCAAATATGTGCAAGGGCTGGGCCACAATTTTGTCAACAGAGCACACTGTTCTCTTCACACCTTTGTTGTAGCTTCTTCTCATCCCCTTAATTTCCTCAACATGGTTGCTGCCTTTGAAGGATCTTTTCTAACCACTGCCACAGCATGTGATTATCCCTGTCACCACCATCCACAGAAAACCTTGCTCTACTTCTAAAGACTCCTGCTCCATCACCGGAAAGAACTATTATGTCAAAAGGAAAGCAATCTGCAATCTGCTTCATCTTTTCCTCACCCTTTTGTTTTTGCTCTTGTTTTTGCATTTTTTCACTTGTATTATTTTGTCATTCTCTTTCTCTCTCTCTCTCTCTCTTTCTCTTGTGTATCTCTCTCTCTAGTTCCTTCTTCCCTCAGTTGCTTCTCTCCATGCCAGTTATCTCTGCTATATTTAACATGCCAGCTGCCCTTTTTACCACTTCTAACTTTTCAGAATTACAAATCTTTGTTGGTATCACTCCTATTCTGGATTATCACGAGAGGTGGAAGTTTCAAATGAATTTCCTATTTCGTTCTAAAGCAGAAGTTTCTTTCAAGTAGACCTTTGCCCTTACAACTGTAGTTTGATGTAAGATAAATTTTTTTCTGTGTGCACTAAAATTAGTGGAAACTGCAGTATCCAGAAAGAGTTGCTCTGAGGATGTTTAGACCAGAGCAGTAGCAACGACTGATAAAGGTTGCAGAGAGATTGTGCACAAATATGCATTAGGTTGTGTGACTGGAAAGGTCAGGCCTGAAGAGCCCTCTAACAAAGTGGAATGCGTGTGTTAAAGCTCAATATCAACATGTGAGTGAGTTCAAACAGGGAAGAAGAACTTATCTCTGATAAGTGGGTGTACCACACCATATAATTTTGACTGGTACACGAGACACCGCTATGGCAACACGTGAATACAACAGAGTTGTATGCAGCAATGAACTGGTACTGGAACATGTAATGTAACTACTGCTCAGGCTGACTGTATCTTTGTTCACACAACCACAACAGACCATTCATCTGTATTTATGGTTTTTCTTTGTCTGATACAGCACAAATTGGGGCACATGTATCTTTGCATTTTGTAAGTTTCCATTGTTTAGAAACCTCAATCTTTTCAGATTATACTAGACACCTGAATGCCAATACTGACATGCTGAATGGCAAAGCAAACATAAAGATTTCTGACCTGTCATGTTTTAAACATCCTGCAATGATGGACAAAGAAGTGTTTGCTGCTACTGTGCTGATTGCAATATGGCAGCCTTCATTGTTGAGTGGCTTAGCAGACAAACACATCATTGTTTGAAGTGCCATTGATACAACATGTTATAGTGATTCCTGTGTATTGAATACATATGAATCAGTGCTGTTTTTGGAGGCTTTGAATTACATCATGCTGCCTCCCTTCACTCATTTCTAAAAACTGTATTTTATCATGACCATGTAAGGTATGTGTGGTGGGAAATTTTCAAGCCTCATTTGAAGAGCAGTTGGCACCATTGCTTCACTTGTGTCTACAAGTTTGCTTGACATGTCACCCATTCAACACAGCTAGCATATGGTTGACAAATAACCAGAACCTGTGATTGCAGCATGCAAGAATATAAGGCACAGGTTTTGTCCAGTTCTTTAACGCTAATCATTTGTGTTTTGTTATGTTCCTAATCAGTGGTACAAAATTCATTTCAATCACATATGTCATTCCTGGTGTTGCAGTTTTGAGAAACACTGGTGTATTTGATAGTCTATATTTCATTTAAGATAGTACCACCACTACAACTTATTTATTTTTCTTCAAAGTACAGGATGTATTTCAGATTTTGTGTCAATTTTCAGTTGTCTTTTACATATAAACTGAAAGACACTGTATGTTTACAGGTTCAACAAAAATAATGAAGGCTTTGTCAATGCAGAAGTAAAAAGTAAAAACTGAATCACCCTACTTGATTTACATCACTATACTGAAACATACTGGTATAGATCCTAAAACAGAAAGTGAAGGGAGTACACAGACAATGTAACAAACTGTAGCAACTTTACTGCATACATGTGTGTACACAAATCTACTCATCAAACAATGAAAAATCCAGGATAAAATAATGACACTGTTATGAAGGGTATAGATTGCTACTCACCATATAGTGGAGACGCTGAGTTGCAGACTGGTACAACTAAAGAACTGCTAAATAAGTAAGCTTACAGCCAAAAGGCCTTCTGAATTAGAAAACATACATACACATTCATGCAAATTCAATTCACATACACATAACCACTGTCTCATGTCACCGTCAGTGGTAATGTCTGTGTGAATTGTGTTTGCATGAATGTATGTATATTTTCTAATTCAGAAGAAGACCTTTTGGTTGAAAGCTTACTTGTTAAATAGTCCTTTTGCTGTGCCTGTCCGCAACTCAGCATCTCCACTATATGGTGAGTAGCAATCTATCGTTTTCATAATATTGTCATTAAAATCTACATAAGGTATACCTAGGCTGTTGAAATACTAATACTACTGTCCTGTTACGAGTATGCTTCAATACCTAACTTAATTTCTGCAGATCATTTATGGGTGATGTAACTCAGTGAAATAATGTCCTTTACATTTAAACACGAGCTGTGATTTCTTTTTTGCAATATCAGAACTTTTTTGCAGCATAAGTTCTACTGAATAACAAAGTCAACTCACTAAAGTGTAATTTTAGCTATTTATTACAACACTCAAGTTGTGACAGGACAAGCACATAGTGCACATGACAAAAACGGATGCAACGCTGACTACTCATGTCTTCAACCACATGTTTAAATAACATTATAACAGAACAATACACAGGATACATAATTAGAAATATAACTTTTGCGAATTTACAGTTAATGATTTTTAAGTTTGTGGAAATCAAGCACATATTAATTAATAACAGTACAAGCCCCATCACTTCTGCTAATACCTTCATCAGTTGTATACATGTAGTACGTAAAATTATACGGAATAACTTTTACTAATAAAGACTTGCGATAATTGTAGGAATGTAGGTAATTTACTTCAAAATAATAACAGCAATTCATAGTACTCACACTTTTCACTGAATAGATGCTTTTTACAGTGGAAACATTACAAAGCTCATTATTGTTGATGTTTATGTTGTTACAAAGACCATGTGATATCATCATTGATTAATTTTGTAATTATATTGACTGCTCATTTTGAATGCACTTAAACATGACTTATTATACACGTTACTGAAAGTACTGTAACAGGTGTATTGACAAATATTGTTGAAAATTGTCTTCAGGTAATGTTGTATCACGGCGTATTCTCAGATTCATGCAGTATCAAAGTCCTATAGCAAGAACAAACACAATTTATGGAACATAGTACTTTATGGAGCAACACGTAAGATACAGCAAAGTGCAGGTTGGGCATAGCACTGAACACATTGACTGGACAACAGTAATACAGGTTACAGAATAGGCTGAGCACTCATTTGCGATTGCTTAAATAATCCTGTTTCTTTGGTAGCTCACCAGAGTGCACCAGGGGGCTGACTCAGGTGGCCTCTATAAGTTGGTCTGTGAACCGTAGGGATGTGCGATCTCTGAAATCATGCATATCGTGAGTGAAGATACATCATGATGTATTCATAACCCACCCCCTCCAGAAGATTGCACACAAGACTTATATGAGAGACTGCCGAGCCATGCATAGAGCAGAAATGGGATATTTGTTACAAAACTCCATATTTCAGAAGTCTCTGGATGTGTGGCAAAATAGTGATAAGTAACCTATTAATATATCTATTTGTTTTAATATATAAAATTTTTGTAAATAACTCCCATATGTCTGCCTTTCATTAGATAATCTTGCTAGATAATCTTGCGAACAGCTCCAAAACTCAAGTACATGAAGTTTCACCATCTTGTGTCCCATTTCTCACAACTTCAGTCAGGCAGTTCCACATCAGCCAATCAGGTAGTCTAAGATATTATGAATTGTCATCATTACCAAGTGTCTAATCAGAGCACAGCAAAGGTTAATAAAGAAAAAGTTTGACAAACAATCAATGTTTATCTACATCTACATCTACATATATACTCTGCTAGCCACCAAGCGGTGTGTGGCAGAGGGCACAATTCGCACCAAAGTCATATTCCCACCCCCACCCCCCACCCCCCTCTGTTCAACTCACGGATCACACGAGGGGAAAACGACTGTCTGAATGCCTCAGTACGAGCTCTTATTTCGCTTATCTTTGAATGATGATCATTACACGATTTGAAAGTTGGTGGTAATAATATATGCTCTACATCCTCGGTGAAAATTTGATTTCGGAATTTAGTGAGCAGCCCCTTGCATTTAGCGCGTCGTCTATCTGCAAGTGTGTCCCACTTCAAACTTCCTATGAGGTTTGTAACACTCTTGCGATGGCTAAATGTACCAGTCACGAATCTTGCCGCTCTTCTTTGGACCTTCTCAATCTCTTGAATCAGACCCAACTGGTAAGGGTCCATAAAGATGAACAATACTTTAAGACTGGACGAACTAACGTATTGTAAGCTATTTCCTTTGTTGAAGGACTGCATCGCTTCAGGATTCTACCAATACACCGCAATCTAGAGTTTGCCTTACCTGTTTGTTACTTGTGTAATCTGATCATGCCGTTTGAGATCATTTCAAATAGTCACACCCAGATACTTGACTGATGATGTTACTGCTTCTAAAGACTGAGCATTTATTTTGTACTTGTACATTAATGGGGATTTTTGCCTTGTTATACGCAGTAGGTTACTCTTGCTAATATTGAGAGATAACTGCCAGTCATTACACCACACATTTATTTTCTGCAAATCCTCATTGATTTGTTCACAACTTTCATGTGATACTACTTTCCTGTAGACTACAGCATCATCGGCAAACAGTCTAAGGATACTCTCATTAATTCTTTATGAGTCAGATATAGTGGACTTCTTGTGGCACACAGCCACATGAATTAAAATAGAAAATTATTATTCATTTGGAAAAACTGTACATGGCATGCGAATGTGTGTGTGTGTGTGTGTGTGTGCGTGTATCAGTGATACAACATAATATTTTCTGTCAGTCAGATGTTTAGGCAAATAAGTAACAAGATCTGTGCACTTTTTTATATCAGTGTGGCTAATTGGATTCAAGTAATCTATATCTATTCTCTGCGAACCATTGTGAAGTGTATGGCAAAGGGTATGTTCCACCATATGAGTATTAGGGTTTTTTACCATCCCATTCACATATGAGTGTGGGAAGAATGGTTGTTTAAATTCCTCCTTGTGTGCTGTAATTAATCATATCTTGTCCTCACAGTCCCAACAGGAGTGATATATAGAGGGGTGTGGTATGTTTCTAGAGTCATGATTTAAAGCCAGTTCTTGAAGCTTCATAAGTAGGCTTTCCCGAGTTAGTTGACATTTATCTTCAAGAATCTGCCAGTTCACTTTCTTCAGCATCTCTACAACTCTCTCCCACAGTCCAAACAAATCTGTGACCATTCATGCTGCTCTTCTCTGTGCATGTTCAATATCCTCTGTTCGTCCTATTTGAAATGGGTCTCATATGCTTGAGGAGTATTCTAGAATGGGTCACATGAGTGATTTGTAAGCAGTCTTCTCTGTAGGGTGATTGCACTTCCTCAGCTTTCTACCAATAAATCAAAGTGTACCACCTGCTTTATCTGTGACTGAAGCTATGTGAGCATTTCATTTCATATCGCTACAAAGTGTTACATCCAGGTATTTGTAGGAGTTGGCCGATTCCAACTGTTACTCATTGATATCATAGTTTCAGGATACTATATTTTTTTGTTTTGTGAAGTGCACAATTTTGCATTTCTGAACATTTAAATCAAATTGCCAATTTTTGCACCATGTTTAAATCTTATCAAGATCTTACTGAATATTTATGCAGCTTCTTTCTGATAGTGCTTCATTGTAGATAAGTGCATTGTCTGCAGAAAGTTTGAGGTGACTATTAATACTGTGTGCAAGGTCATTAATATACAATGTGAACAGCAAGGTTCCCAATGTGCTCCCCTGGGGCGCATCTGAAGTTACTTCTACATCTGTTGATGACTCCCCATCCAAGATAACATGCAATGTTCTCCCTGTCCCAAAATCCTCAATCCAGTCACAGATTTTACATGATACCCCTTATGACCATATTTTTGATAACAAGTGTAGATGTGGTATTGAGTCAAATGCTTTTCAGAAATCAAGAAATACAGCATCTACCTGACTGCCTGGATCCAAGGCTTTCTGTAGCTCATGTGGGAATAGTGCTAGTTGGGTTTCACATTATCAGTGTTTTTTGAATCCATGCTGGTTGGCATGGAGGGGGCTATTCTGTTTGCGGTACTTCATTATGTTTGAGCTCAGAATATGTTCTTTGATTGTACATCATCATCATCATCATCATCATTTAAGACTGATTATGCCTTTCAGCGTTCAGTCTGGAGCATAGCCCGCCTTATACAGTTCCTCCATGATCCTCTATTCAGTGCTAACATTGGTGCCTCTTCTGATGTTAAACCTATTACTTCAAAATCATTCTTAACCGAATCCAGGAACCTTCTCCTTGGTCTGCCCCGACTCCTCCTACCCTCTACTGCTGAACCCATGAGTCTCTTGGGTAACCTTGCTTCTCCCATGCGTGTAACATGACCCCACCATCTAAGCCTGTTCGCCCTGACTGCTACATCTATAGAGTTCATTTCCAGTTTTTCTTTGATTTCCTCATTGTGGACACCCTCCTGCCATTGTTCCCATCTACTAGTACCTGCAATCATCCTAGCTACTTTCATATCTGTAACCTCAACCTTGTTGATAAGATAACCTGAATCCACACAGCTTTCGCTCCCATACAACAAAGTTGGTCGAAAGATTGAACGGTGCACAGATAACTTAGTCTTGGTACTGACTTCCTTCTTGCAGAAGAGAGTAGATCATAGCTGAGCGCTCACTGCATTAGCTTTGCTACACCTCGCTTCCAGTTCTTTCACTATGTTGCCATCCTGTGAGAATATGCATCCTAAGTACTTGAAACCGTCCACCTGTTCTAACTTTGTTCCTCCTATTTGGCACTCAATCTGTTTATATTTCTTTCCCACTGACATTACTTTCGTTTTGGAGATGCTAATCTTCATACCATAGTCCTTACATTTCTGATCTAGCTCTGAAATATTACTTTGCAAACTTTCAATCGAACCTGCCATCACAACTAAGTCATCCGCATATGCAAGACTGCTTATTTTGTGTTCACATATCTTAATCTCACCCAGCCAGTCTATTGTTTTCAACATATGATCCATAAATAATATGAACAACAGTGGAGACAGGTTGCAGCCTTGTCTTACCCCTGATTGTACAACAAATATATTTCCTTTACTTTACATCTATGGCCACAAATATTTTGTCATGAGTCTACTGGTTTTGGTCTATAATGACCATCTTCAGATCTGTTTTATAAAAACATGTCCTGATGTACTGCAGCCATAGTGGCATCATCAAATGTTAAACATAAAATCAGCACCAATATTGTCAAATATATAGCATATATAGGATATGCAAGAGTCATATTGTCAGCAGCACTCCTGTTCAAAACAAACTGCCTTACAGTAGCCACAAGTACAGTAGCGACAAACATCTTGTGGCTACTGTACGGCAGTTTGTTTCGAACAGTAGTGCTGCTGACAAGATGACTCTTGCATATCCTATATATGCTATATATTTGACAATATTGGTGCTGATTTTATGTTTAACATTTGATGATGCCACTATGGCTGCAGTACATCAGGACATGTTTTTATAAAACAGATTGGAAGATGGTTATTATAGACCGAAACCGGTAGTCTGATGACAAAAAATTTGTGACCATAGACATAAAGTAAAGGAAATTTATTCTATATGTGGGCCACTGTTTTATTTGCAACCATGTTGCAGCTTGAGTAACAAATAGATGTCAATGATAAATTGGTGTGACCTGTGCTTTCTTCCAACTACTGGAAACGACTTCTTGTTCAAGGGATATATGAGAGCCTACAGTTGAAAGAGGGGCTAACTCAGTTACAAATTCAGTATAGAATCTAATAATGATTCCATTGGGTTCTGTAGCTTTGTTCAGTTTTTATGATTTCAGCTGTTTCTTGATGCCATGGCCACTAATATATATTTCAGTCATCATTAGGATTAAATTGGGGCTGTTCTTTGAGTGTTTCCTTTGTAAAGGAACATTTGAAAATAGAGTTAAGCATTTCAGCTTTTGCTTTACTACCCTCAGTTCCAGTTCTGTCTCATCCGTGACTGATGGACACTAACTTTGATGCCGCTAACAGTCTTTACATATGACCAGAATTAATTTTGGAGTTTATGAAAGATTATAAGACAAAATTCTGCTACAGTAGCCATTGAAGGCTTCACTCTTTGCTCTCTTCACAGCTAAATGTTTTTCATTTATCATCTCTCTGTCTATAGCCCTCTGCTTATATGATGGAGAGTCCCTCCCATTGTGAACTGTTCTACTAGGTACATATCTATCTGGTGCATGGTCAGCTGTTCTACTGTTCTTTTAAACTGCAGCCATAGCTCCTTTACATGCTCCTGTACTATGCTAAAAGTTTGAAGTTCCTCATTGAGACAGGACACTACTGCTTTTTTTATATTGTTTACTGAAAATATATATCTTTCCATCTGTTTTGTATTTTGGGAATAATTGTTGCCACCCCTGTACCATGGTTACTGAGACAATTTTTGATATGGACATCTCAAAGAGGTTAGGTTTATTTGTTGTCATTAGATCTAAAATATTCCTATCACAAGTGGAGTTCTGAACCATTTGTTCTAGGTAGTTTTCACTGAAGGCATTTATTAATGTTTTCCAGGATATCTTGTCATGCCTCCCACTAACAAAAGTATAATTTTCCCCATTTATTGTTGAGTGATTAAAATCTCCAGTGGTCACAGTATGATCAGGGAACATAATTACAAGTGAACTGACATTTTCTCTAAAGTTTGCGGTTGCATCAGGAGGCGAGTCTGGTGGTCAGTAGAAGGATCTAATTACAATTTTATGCACACCTATGAGTTCTCCCCAGTCTTATATGCAGCTTTAATTTCAAATCTTAGTGAATTTGAGTAGCTTCTCTACTGTGACAAATTCACTGCCTCCAATTCCCATTAGCCTGTCCTTTTGATATATACTTATCAATTTCTGTACATTGTATTATGTGAGCTTCACTGCTTTTTAGGAGCACTTCACACTCTGGTATTTAGTTGCGAATGATTTGGCAGTTAACTACTAGGATTTTAATACTTTCACCCATGAGGGGCATTCCTTTGTGTCTTGTGCTAATACTTCTTGGTCTCCTACAGCTGTCATTTTGTGGATTGGATGGAGAGTTACCTAATCCAAATGACTCTTGTGTACAACCCACTCAAAGTCTGCTACTTGGGTAGCACCCTTTGATGTGTAGTGCACACATGACCCATTTAGGGGGAAGCTACAGTTCTCATACATATGGTACAGGTCCAGGAAGTCACTTACTAGCTTGTCATAGAACCTTCAAAATTTGTGGTTCAGTCCTTTGACTCGATTCAGAACCAGGGGACCGCAATCTGTTTTGGGGACAATGCTGCATATTGTGAGCTTCGTTGAAAATCCATGTGCAAGGCAGGACTTCTCAACTTCTCTGCTAGTTGCTGGAATTATTCAAGTATGACCTCCGAGCCCAGATGACAGGCATCGTTTGTTACAGTGTGTACCACAATCTGCAGTTGGTTGCACTCTGTTCTGTCAATGGCTACCAGAATAGCTCTTCACATATTGAATGATGCTCCCAGGCATTCACATTGAGTGTGCCTGTTGATCCTTCCGGTCCCTTGCTGCCATTTCCCTAAGAGTTACCATTATTCGCCATATGTTTGAACTGCCAATGATTAATAGACCCTACCTTTTGCGTTTTCCTTCTCTGGATGCAGCACAAATCAGATCCCAAACAGATGAAGAGTGTCTCACTGACTCAGACTCAGGTTCCGTTTCAGTGAAAGGCAGCACCTAGAATTGTTGGTTAAGGTTATCAGTATAACCTTCTGAGTTCTCTGTGATCCCCACTACTCTATAAAGGATGCCTAGACATACCATTGACGTGCTACTCACAGTCAAGTAGATGAGTAATGCCAGATTCCATACTTCCTGCAGAGGAGGCACGATCCACAGGAGAGGATAGTACTTGAGATACCTGTGGTACACCACTCCTGGAAGCTCCCCCAACACACTGATTTGCAGTAGCTGCATATTATTTGGTAGTAGTCAGGGCGTTTTCCAGCTGCTTACGATTGTCAACTAACTCATCCTCTGTTTGAGAACAGCACTCACAGTGGGACTGCACTGTGGTTGGTGCAATGTTTTACAGGGTCGTGAACAAATAACTTTGAACTAAGCCTGATGATTATCCTTTAATATTACAAATTCCCTTTAAGAACTGAATCAACTAGTACACAAAACATGAGATATCTATTAAGGCAGCAGAAAAACCTGTGGCAAAAATTACTATTTCCTAAAACTTTTTGAGTTTGTAGTCAGTAACAAACTCAAAAATTGTCTTAATTTATGATAACTTTGGATAATATACACTCCTCTTGAAAGGGAAATAGATGTATTATGATAAGTTAGTTATAAAATGTGCTACAGTAACTAAACCAAAAACACACAATAATAACTTCTGAAAAATCTCAAAAATTTATGTTTATTCACATTGATATACTCTGAAATTCAGTGTGAATTATTCTTTACTGCAACTGTAAATCACAAATGCTGATTTGCGACACACATAGCTTAAAAAGTTTCAAAATTATTCTTTTGTAAACATCAAAAAAGTCTCAAAATAAGCCTGTTCATCAAGTAATTACACAATGAAATTAGGAAATGATTGTTTTTGAATGAGGGTATGGCTGCTGTTATCAGAAATTTCTGAAAGAGAACTGTTTAAGTTTAGGCTACAGCTGACAATAGTAGTATGAGTCTGTCATGGCACTCACAAATGTTTGAAATTTCATAATATATGAAGATACATTTGAGAACCGACACAATCAGTGAATGATTACACAGAAGTAATACAAACAGTAAAATATTAGAATCTAGAATTTCAAATGTGCAAAAGAATTTGGCATATGCCGTCTCACACAAAGGAAGTTTTGGAAATTGGCTGTGTCATATAAATAAATATCCAAGTTTACTTAGCTGATTCTGTGATGACAACTTCTACAGTGGCATGCTGATGGTGAACACTGCAGTGTCAGTTAATCTCAGTCAAAACTATGAAAACTGTGGAGCAACAACAAAGCACGGCTTCTACTTGCAGCAGCTAACAATTTTGCTTAATAAATAAGTATACAACTGAATTGTGCAGGTCTCTTTGTTCTTTGGTTGTGGTTTTCAAATAAGTATGCATAATGAGCAGAATGATTAACTACTTGATTTTTTTATTATAAATCCTTGTGTGTCAAAATTATTTAGTCACCATACTTATTTGTACGAACAACATGGCAGTGTGAGTAGTATGTCAGTTTTTACAGTAAACACACAAAACTACTTGTCAAATCAATCGGTCACGGGTAAAACAGAACTATGAATCATTTAGTGTTCTCATCTCAAGTTTGACCATATCACACAATACAAAAGCCAGTGTAGTGACACACCGAGCGAGGTGGCGCAGTGGTAAGACACTGGACTCGCATTCGGGAGGACGACGGTTCAATCCCGCGTCCGGCCATCCTGATTTAGGTTTTCCGTGATTTCCCTAAATCACTCCAGGCAAATGCCGGGATGGTTCCTCTGAAAGGGCACGGCCGACTTCCTTCCCCATCCTTCCCTAATCCGATGAGACCGATGACCATGCTGTCTGGTCTCCTTCCCCAAAACCAACCAACCAGTGTAGTGACAAATGGAAATGGCATGTTAGTAATCACAACTTTTTATAACTGTGAAAATTCATGCATAGTAGCCACAGTAACCTTCTCTTTAGGACATTGTATATCGACAAAACAATCTTAGTCTGAGGAATTTCATCCTTATACAATCACCTCCTCATTTTTTAAGTTAAAATTGTATGTATAAATGCTCTGGCATGTATTGGACACATTTGCTTCATAATATTACAGTAGCATGTTAATTTATTTGTAGTTGAAAAACATACATTCCATCTACATAGTGCGTATAGTGAGTGATTTAGTTCATGATTTCTTGGAAAGTATTTTTAATGGTCTAGTGTGTAGATTAGCTTTCAGCTAAATTTTTGTCATATAAATCAACAAGCATTTGTGTGTGTGTGTGTGTGTGTGTGTGTGTGTGTGTGTGTAAATTCATACAAATGATTGATGTTGGGGGGGGGGGGTGTCATTGTCTTGGAATAGGTAAGAGGCTACATGGAAAGCATCTTATGTGTCAATGAGCATTTTGGAATTGATGGGGATTAATGTGAGGAAAATGTCTTTGAAATAATTCCAGTCTCTAGAAGTATTGGTTGTGAGTATTATTGAAAGAGTGTAAGTTAGAAAATTTAAACATGAAGCACTGCATTACAAGATGAGTGTGATGAATACTGTTCCCCAAGTGTAAGTGAGGACTGCTGCATTCAGAGATGGTTCTGACAACTACTGCTCGAAGTATAAATGAAGACTGCTTCATTCAAAGGGTAGTAAGTTAACTATTACATAGCTAGGGTATGAAAAGGCCAGGCATAATGTCAAAAGACATCCCCTCATAATAAATATGCTCATAGTATAAATTTACATATGGACGGGATATATTTTACCAATTAAAGAGTAGTGAGACAATTCTGAATTCAGTGACAAGTCAGCAAAGAAAATACTGAGTAAAATCATCCACAAGGCATATGTAATTCCTTGTGTGTGTAGGGTTGTAAATAGGTGAAAACAAAGGTTTCAATTTTTTTGTGATAACTGTTGTTGTAGGTAAAAGGAAGAAACCTGCTAACTTGTACTCCTCTCAAGTTTATGTATGTGAAGTCTGTGGCCAAATGGCTGTGAGATAGCAATCATAAAGTGTGTACAAAACAGTAAGTGTAAAAATGGTGGAGATGCTTATCTTCACATAATGTTAGATTGCTGTTTACTGTGAATGTGTAATTTACATGCTCCAGTTATGGAAATGACAATGGTAAATGTGGGGAGAGGAACAGGGCATAGGATCTATTGTGTGACTATGTTATAAAAATAATGAGTATTGGCAGAGTAGCACATAACCATTTGTAATATTATAGTGTGTGTATGCATATTAGCAATGTAGTATGCTAGTTCATAGATCATGCATATAGAATGTCTGAGTAGTCACATTCAACATAGAAACTGATGGTATATCACTGAAAAGATATTGCAGAGAAATGTAACACTGCAGACCTGTTTCTTCATAAAATAACACTCAAATAAATTAAGGAATAAATATGAATCAAATAAGGATGGAAGTAGTGAATGAGCAAGATGTGTAAACGCACTGGTGTAGTATGCGTATGACTTAAAAAATTTACCTTAATACAGGGGTTTAGTTAAGTGAGTCATTGATCTCACAGTGTTAAAAGGAAGTGAATGCGTTGTACATACTACTAGTATTCTGTGTAAATCTGTGTAAGAGTTCCTTCATGTGAAAGGAAATATACAAGTGAATAAGGCAAGCATCAAGTTAGTCTGAAGGAGGCACGTAATGCAAGTGTGATACGGCTTTTGCACATGCAAGTTAGGCAATTTGTATAAGTGCTTATTGTTTCACAAATGATGTCACACACACACACACACACACACACACACACACACACACAGAGAGAGAGAGAGAGAGAGAGAGAGAGAGAGAGAGAGAGAGTCATCCTAGTGTGACGGTATTATATGTATGTGTGTGTATAAGTGACATTAGGTAATGACAAAACGATTGGTTTGTGTATGTTTTGCCACATAAGTGACGTTCGTAAGGTAAAAGAGTGATAAATATGTAAACAATTCAATAGGTAGTACAGGATGTGTGTCTGTCACTCTCACTTGAAAGGCATGTGGTCATATGAAAATTCATAGCTTGTTATATACCTTTCAAGACCAGTATGACTGCGAGGGTTGCACAATCTGTGAAATTCATATATACCATGTAAATGAAAATTGGCAATAAAGTTATTTATACATGCGTGAAATAGGAATGACCAGTGTTATATGTTGTACATAATAATGTTAGTAATGAAAAGCCTTGAAGACATGGAAAAGAAAACATAACATGTGTATTACACTATCACCTTTGTGACCACGGTGTAGCAGTATACATGTTTACATGTATCAGGGGATATGTTTGTGTAAGTTAGGGTAGATGAACAAATTACCCAATGTAAACCCAGAGTCCCAATGTAAATCTTTTGTCATACTTTCTCATACTTTCACTCTAATATCTCACGACTAATAAACATAATTATTTTTCACCTTACACAACAGCACTAAGGGAAAGAAAGTGAAAATGTGACACAGGAAATAGAAGTACAGAAGTAAATGCCACATGGATGGGGCACTTGTGTTTGCCACACGCATAACATGCAATGCAAGTATGCCTCCCTAAGGGAAAAAAAAATTTTTAGATAAGAGAAAGGAGAAAATGAATACATATAGAAGTCTTACAATCACTACTCTAGTCGAGTTTAGCAGCCTGCACTGGTTGCTTTTTCATATTGTTTCAATTGTGTTATATTTCTCAGCCAAAACAACTTCCTTTATTTTGGGTGAATTAGCCTATAAGTATTTTGATGAGGAGTTTCCAAAATTTCAAATGGTCTACTGTGCCCAACAGTTTCCATTAGTTTTCACAAGAATGAGATCACCTGTTTTAAATTGTATCACTTTTAACTTCCTTAAATTGTATCACTTTTAACTTCCTGTTATGTCTCTGCTTTCTAATGTTTTCCTGTTGCTCCATTGTCTTCCTAACTATTTTTTTCGTTTCCGTGGTAGTAAAACTCTTGCATGCTGGATACTCTATTAGCTCATTAATAAGAGTAGCAGGTTTATTATCACACAAGATTTCATATGTGGATAAACCACTTGATGGGTGTTGTAAACTGTTCATATTCAATCCAATTATAAAGGTCTTATTGTAATAAGCCCTACTTGGTCTTTGTGCCTTCCTCATATACCTCATTGTAGGTTACTAAGAAGAGATTAACAAATTATGTGTATTTTCTTCCTCTACAAAATTTTTTCTAAGTTTTAGAATTGAACTGAAGTTGGTTAATGGAAAGAATGGCTTTCAGAGTAACTATATTCTGAAAATAATCTTTTCTAATCTTCATAATTATGTTTTTACTGGCCGACTTCTTTAATGAATACAATTTTATGAATATGGAAAACAGATCTACCACAAGAAAAATATAACTGAAATCCCCTTTTGTTTTTGGTAACTAGGCAAACAAGTCAAACCTAGAAGCACCATCTGGCTTTTTTTTTTAAAAATTATGTTTTTTACAAATCCCCTACATGTTTTATTACTGACTTTCACATGCTGACTTCTGTCACAAATAGCTAATTTACTCTGGATTTTTCTGGTTAGATTGCTAAAGTAAGTAGTAATAAAATATTATATAGAACAATCTTGATCACATAAAAACACTTTTATTCATATGTGGTGATTGGGTTCAACTTGATGTGGCTCATCTTTGGACCGCTCTCCTGTGATGATGCATGGAGACCATGGTACAGAGCAGAAATTGTGGATATGCACTGATGTTGACAGCTCGGTACTCTCCATATGTCCTTCAGATTTCAAACCCCACCACCTCATTCCTCATATACCTTACTAACTTTATCTTAACACACTACTACTACTACTACTACTACTACTACTACTACTCATTTGAAGGCATTTACATAAACAAATCCATGGTACAGCCATTGGCACCAGACTCTCATTTGCCAATCTATTTATGGGCCTCTCGAGCGAAGATGGCCAACCTTTTCGGCATGCATGCCAGATTTTGGAGAGGGGTTTATCCTGCAGGCTGCATTACCAATTTTTGTTTTGTGAACCAAACAAGCAAGAAATATTCATTTATTCTTTAAAGAAAATAAAACAAATCTGAGGAAAGAACATTTGTTATACAATTTAATGAAATACATTGTTAGTAGGATGTCTGGCTTTGTTTGACTGAACTCAATGAGTCAGTGCTGATGTCAACTGAAGTTGTTGCTACACACAAAGAGTTTTCTAGATGGACATCAGTAATTCATGTTCACATTTGTGATCTGATGTAATGCATCTGACTAAAAAGCTGTCCACACATGAAAGTGTTTCCAAATAATGAAATCATTTTTAAAAAATGTTTGTAAAATGCTGGATATTTCTTCTTGTCCAAATATGTTGCATCAAGTTGCATTTTGCAGCATTCCATTTGTAAATGTCCCAGTAGTGAAACCATGTTTATGGAGAATGGTGTAGCAAATACAGAAAAAAGTATACAATCTTTCTTGAAATCTTGAAGTCCATTTTTGAATTCATATTTCAAGTCAGATATCAAAGAATTGTATTTAATTGCTGCCACCTGTGTGACGTCTGATTACTTTGACAGTGTAGGAAAATGTGGGAAGTTTTTTGTTTATAAGTGTGTTCCCAAAGCCCAAGTTTCATTTGGAATGTGGAAATAAGATCATTCATGACATTAATCAGCTCATATTTTCCTTGTAGTTGAGTATTAACCTCATTTAGATGGCCAGTTATATTGACCACGAATGGAAAGTCAGAAAGCCATTCTTTATCTTCAAACTCCAAGAGTCTGTTTGACTTGCTTTCACAGAATGATTGTATTGCTTTCTTCAAATCAAACACTCTTTTCAATATTTTCGCATGGGTTAGCCTTCTTACTTGTGTATAACATGAAATGTTATCATGCTCTGAATCCACAGACTTCAGAAATTCTTAGAATTGACAGTTATTCAATCCTTTTGTCTTAATAAAGTTCACTGTCCTGACAACTACCTTCATGACATGGTCCATTTTGAGGGACTTGGCACATAAATCCTTTTGATGGATAATGCAGTGAAAGTTTAGCATTGATGTATTGCCAGTTTTGCCGGCCTCATTTGCAATCAACTTCATGTTTCCCAGCCATTCATAGAGCATCATCTGTTGTTAGCCTTGATAGTTAGTTGATATAACTACTTCTGACAAATATCATGACTTCACAATATCCTTAAGTGGATACAATGCCACTAATTCTTCTGTTTTATTAAAATAGGCATCAGCACTTCTGTTATAAATTGCCACTTGGGCAGTATGTGCCATGTCTGTGCAGTTACCTGAAGATAAAGATTAAAATATAAACTCAGGTGCATGATTTTTTAAATTATCTTCAGTTAGTCTTCCAGTGTCATACACTGACTTTAGACGACAAGAATCAATGTGGAGCTGATTTGCCAACTTCACACCGCTCTCACATCAGTTGACTTACTTGGTATGCACAGCCGATCTTCCTCTCTGGATAGTCAGCCAAGTCAATCTCCGGAAACTTCTCTGAAGAATAAAGCTGGTTAAGGGAATTTACCTGACTCTCTATCTCTATCTATCTATATATCTATCTATCTATCTCAAAGATGATGTGACTTACCAAATGAAAGCACTGGCAGGTCGATAGACACACAAACAAACACAAACATACACACAAAATTCTAGCTTTCGCAACCAACGGTTGCTTCGTCAGGAAAGAGGGAAGGAGAGGGAAAGATGTGGAATGTTTCCCTCTATTATATTCATATCTATCTATCTCTCTATTCATGAAGTAAGTGGATACTTGCAGAATACTTTTAGTTTAGTGTTGGTATATTTCAACTTCCACAAAGAACAAATTCACAATTTCTCACATAAATATTAAAAAGTTGCAAGTCAACCGATTTGTCTTGCATTAGACTCAATTAAATACATCTACAATAGCGTTGGTTTGCCAACCACATAATTTATGAACATGTCGTGATTCTAGCAAGTCCAACACATGAATTACTTGAAAGTCTAACCTCATTTCTTCATTTGTCCTTAACAATCGTCACAGTCACTAAAAGTACAGAATAATACATAAACACTCCTTGTTCTTCTCTTCACATACACTGAAACTCTGTGGATCGTACAGCAGGTACTTGTCAGCTGCCATGTCCACAATTTGCTAGTGACTGTTTTTAGACCTGCACACACAAACATGCAGTGTGCAGTAGGTTGGATTCTTCTCTCTCACCTTCTATTTAAAATATCATGTGTTCAAGATGGAGGAAGGCCAAGTGGTTCTAGGGTTCTATAATTTACACAGAAAGTCTCGAAGCACTACATATCCCCCCCCCCCCCTTTCAGATATTGAATACGTGTTATTTTATATACAATCATTATGTACATTTATATCACATATAATAACAATTCATATTTCAATGGTATACCTTGTTCTGTCAATAACTGTGAATACCCTTTTTCTTATTATTTAGCTATACCCTTTTTTTTATTTATTTATTTTTTTTTTTTACTTTAATTGTAAAACGTGAACATTTCAATCAGTGTTGGAGTTCGTTTCCTTATATCTAGGAATCATGAGGACTAAACCTTTAGTTTCCAATCATAAGCTCCAGGTGTTCATGACACTTGAGTACTTTATTCTTTATTCTAATTCTTTGAACTATTTTTTGTACTAGTATCATTATTTATAGTAGTTTGTAGTCTGGAGGAATTCTGGGCTACTGAATGTGTTTTTTTCGACACTTGTAAATTCACATAAAGCATAATAATGCAAGTGATATATAGAATTCAAACTTACCAGAATAATTCCTATTAAATGTGTGACTTCCGTCACAATACTATCCTTTTCCCCTTGGATCAGTACCTATACCATACATGTAGGTTGACCCTATGAGTTCACTTCATCCTTCCGTTCTGGTAGATACGCACCTGTATAAAACATCCCTATTCATCAGGCCACAGGTCGTCCTATCTCTGTGTAGGTATGCCTGCCCTATATCCTTAGCAAATGTCAGGTACACACCCCTTATCCTGTATGAGTAGGCCTCATGGTTCATTGCCCTAGTATACATCTTTATGCACACTATAATTAAATATTTCCTGGTAAAATAAAAATCTATTTTACACTTTCCTCTCACTTCTTAGTATCTCATTTAATATCCTAGAGTCCTCCTCTACTTTTCAACTTCCATAATTCTATAATCTTACTAGATACTATGTCTACCCATATTATTCTACTCATGGTAGATACTATGTCTACCTATTTTGTTCAAACCCCACTATCCTACTATTTATCAATTTATCCGAGTATTCACTACACTGACTTTTCCTAAATAAGCATCACAATATACTCCAATCTGGCTTGTGTTCTCCTTCATTACTCATGCTTCCTGCTTATGTATACTCGTTGTAAGATCATCATAGTTTTTCTGTACTTATGTACATATGTGATATGGAATCTTCATTGTTCATATATTTAGGGAAACATTGTCTTTAAATATGTCTGCTTGTGTCTGTATATGTGTGAATGGATATGTGTGTGTGTGTATGTGCGAGTGTATACCCGTCCTTTTTTCCCCCTAAGGTAAGTCTTTCCGCTCCCGGGATTGGAATGACTCCTTACCCTCTCCCTTAAAACCCACATTCTTTCGCCTTTCCCTGTCCTTCCCTCTTTCCTGATGAGGCAACAGTTTGTTGGGAAAGCTTGAATTTTGTGTGTATGTTTGTGTTTGTTTGTGTGTCTGTCGACCTGCCAGCACTTTCATTTGGTAAGTCACATCAGCTTTATATATATATATATATATATAAAGAAAGATGATGAGACTTACCAAACAAAAGCGCTGGCAGGTCGATAGACACACAAACAAACACAAATATACACACAAAATTCAAGCTTTCGCAACAAACTGTTGCCTCATCAGGAAAGAGGGAAGGAGAGGGAAAGACGAAAGGATGTGGGTTTTAAGGGAGAGGGTAAGGAGTCATTCCAATCCCGGGAACGGAAAGACTTACCTTAGGGGGAAAAAAGGACAGGTATACACTCGCACACACACACATATCCATCCACACATACAGACACAAGCAGACATATTTAAAGACAAAGAGTTTGGGCAGAGACGTCAGTCGAGGTGGAAGAGTAGAGGCAAAGAAGTTGTTGAGAGACAGGTGAGGTATGAGTGGCGGCAACTTGAAATTAGCGGAGATTGAGGCCTGGCGGATAACGAGAAGAGAGGATATACTGAAGGGCAAGTTCCCATCTCCGGAGTTCGGATAGGTTGGTGTTGGTGGGAAGTATCCAGATAACCCGGACGGTGTAACACTGTGCCAAGATGTGCTGGCTGTGCACCAAGGCATGTTTAGCCACAGGGTGATCCTCATTACCAACAAACACTGTCTGCCTGTGTCCATTCATGCGAATGGACAGTTTGTTGCTGGTCATTCCCACATAGAATGCATCACAGTGTAGGCAGGTCAGTTGGTAAATCACGTGGGTGCTTTCACACGTGGCTCTGCCTTTGATCGTGTACACCTTCCGGTTTACAGGACTGGAGTAGGTGGTGGTGGGAGGGTGCATGGGACAGGTTTTGCACCGGGGGCGGTTACAAGGATAGGAGCCAGAGGGTAGGGAGAGTGGTTTGGGGATTTCATAGGGATGAACTAACAGGTTACGAAGGTTAGGTGGACGGCGGAAAGACACTCTTGGTGGAGTGGGGAGGATTTCATGAAGGATGGATCTCATTTCAGGGCAGGATTTGAGGAAGTCGTATCCCTGCTGGAGAGCCACATTCAGAGTCTGGTCCAGTCCCGGAAAGTATCCTGTCACAAGTGGGGCACTTTTGTGGTTCTTCTGTGGGGGATTCTGGGTTTGAGGGGATGAGGAAGTGGCTGTGGTTATTTGCTTCTGTACCAGGCTGGGAGGGTAGTTGCGGGATGCGAAAGCTGTTGTCAGGTTGTTGGTGTAATGTTTCAGGGATTCCGGACTGGAGCAGATTCGTTTGCCACGAAGACCTAGGCTGTAGGGAAGGGACCGTTTGATGTGGAATGGGTGGCAGCTGTCATAATGGACCGCAACTACCCTCCCAGCCTGGTACAGAAGCAAATAACCAGAGCCACTTCCTCATCCCCTCAAACCCAGAATCCCCCACAGAAGAACCACAAAAGTGCCCCACTTGTGACAGGATACTTTCCGGGACTGGACCAGACTCTGAATGTGGCTCTCCAGCAGGGATACGACTTCCTCAAATCCTGCCCTGAAATGAGATCCATCCTTCATGAAATCCTCCCCACTCCGCCAAGAGTGTCTTTCCGCCGTCCACCTAACCTTCGTAACCTGTTAGTTCATCCCTATGAAATCCCCAAACCACCTTCCCTACCCTCTGGCTCCTATCCTTGTAACCGCCCCCGGTGCAAAACCTGTCCCATGCACCCTCCCACCACCACCTACTCCAGTCCTGTAAACCGGAAGGTGTACACGATCAAAGGCAGAGCCACGTGTGAAAGCACCCACGTGATTTACCAACTGACCTGCCTACACTGTGATGCATTCTATGTGGGAATGACCAGCAACAAACTGTCCATTCGCATGAATGGACACAGGCAGACAGTGTTTGTTGGTAATGAGGATCACCCTGTGGCTAAACATGCCTTGGTGCACAGCCAGCACATCTTGGCACAGTGTTACACCGTCCGGGTTATCTGGATACTTCCCACCAACACCAACCTATCCGAACTCCAGAGATGGGAACTTGCCCTTCAGTATATCCTCTCTTCTCGTTATCCGCCAGGCCTCAATCTCCGCTAATTTCAAGTTGCCGCCACTCATACCTCACCTGTCTCTCAACAACTTCTTTGCCTCTACTCTTCCACCTCGACTGACGTCTCTGCCCAAACTCTTTGTCTTTAAATATGTCTGCTTGTGTCTGTATGTGTGGATGGATATGTGTGTGTGTGCGAGTGTATACCTGTCCTTTTTTCCCCCTAAGGTAAGTCTTTCCGCTCCCGGGATTGGAATGACTCCTTACCCTCTCCCTTAAAACCCACATCCTTTCGTCTTTCCCTCTCCTTCCCTCTTTCCTGATGAGGCAACAGTTTGTTGCGAAAGCTTGAATTTTGTGTGTATATTTGTGTTTGTTTGTGTGTCTATCGACCTGCCAGCGCTTTTGTTTGGTAAGTCTCATCATCTTTCTTTTTAGATATATTTTTTCCACGTGGAATGTTTCCCTCTGTTATATATATATATATATATATATATATATATATATATATATATATATATATATATATATAAAGATGATGTGACTTACCGAACGAAAGCGCTGGCAGGTCGATTTCATGAAATCCTCCCCACTCCACCAAGAGTGTCTTTCCGCCGTCCACCTAATCTTCGTAACCTGTTAGTTCATCCCTATGAAATCCCCAAACCACCTTCCCTACCCTCTGGCTCCTATCCTTGTAACCGCCCCCGGTGTAAAACCTGTCCCATGCACCCTCCCACCACCACCTACTCCAGTCCTATAACCCGGAAGGTGTACACGATCAAAGGCAGAGCCACATGTGAAAGCACCCACGTGATTTACCAACTGACCTGCCTACACTGTGACGCATTCTATGTGGGAATGACCAGCAACAAACTGTCCATTCGCATGAATGGACACAGGCAGACAGTGTTTGTTGGTAATGAGGATCACCCTGTGGCTAAACATGCCTTGGTGCACGGCCAGCACATCTTGGCACAGTGTTACACCGTCCGGGTTATCTGGATACTTCCCACCAACACCAACCTATCCGAACTCGGGAGATGGGAACTTGCTCTTCAATATATCCTCTCTTCCCGTTACCCACCAGGCCTCAATCTCCGCTAATTTCAAGTTGCCGCCACTCATACCTCACCTGTCATTCAACATCATCTTTGCCTCTTCAATTCTGCCTCGACTGACATCTCTGCCCAAACTCTTTGTCTTTAAATATGTCTGCTTGCGAGATGTCTGCTTGTTTCTGTATATGTGTGGATGGATATGTGTGTGTGTGCGCAAGTGTATACCCGTCCTTTTTTCCCCCTAAGGTAAGTCTTTCCGCTCCCGGGATTGGGATGACTCCTTACCCTCTCCCCTAAAACCCACATCCTTTCGTCTTTCCCTCTCCTTCCCTCTTTCCTGATGAGGCAACAGTTTGTTGCGAAAGCTTGAATTTTGTGTGTGTGTTTGTGTTTGTTTGTTGTGTCTATCGACCTGCCAGCGCTTTCGTTCGGTAAGTCACATCATCTTTGTTTTTAGATATATTTTTCCCACGTGGAATGTTTCCCTCTATTTTTATATATATATATATATATATATATATATATATATACACACACACACACAAAGATGCTGTAACTTACCAAACGAGAGAGCGTTGGTATGTTGATAAAGACAATAAATTTGGCTCTATCAACATACCAACATTCTTTCATTTGGTAAGTTACAGCATCAAAGATGCTGTGACTTACCAAACGAGAAAGCGCTGGTAGACAGACACAATAAAAGACACACAAACACACTCTCTCTCTCTCTCGCTCTCTCTCTAGATGTACATATATCTTCTTCCCTACAACCCTTGGTGGTTCTAACATCCTTCTAATCTGTGATTTCATTGTTTGTGTATTCATATTTCTTTGTGTGTATGTGTTTGTGTGTTCTGATTCTTCATCCTTCTTATGTGAAAATAAGTTGTAGGTTATTGGAATCCACGGAGACTAGGAAGGACTTCTGCGATAGAAGTATACGAATATGGAAAGAGGGAATAAATAGTTAGGTCCCCAAAAGAGAAGTAAGAAAGGAAAAAATAGGAATGGTTGCTAAGATTGAAGAAGAGAAAGAAGATGGCCCCAAAGACTGGAAATCCTTCCCACTCCCCTTCCCCAGGATCCCTACCTCACTGGTACTTGAGTGAGAAGCCAGAGGAGGTATGGTGTTAAATCGTCTCCTACAGAACGGATATTCCCACGTTCACCGTTGAGGTCCCCGAAGAAAATCTTAACAATGCTATGGAAACGGCAAATGGTGAAGAACCAGTCACACTTGTTTGTGAGGGTTGTTTGAAAGGGGTGATGTGTGTGCTGTGTTAGCCATGATTTATCTTTTGGTGTAAATCATGCTCTTATTTACACTACCCACCCATTTCAAAATCAATACAAACCCTCCCATCTACATCACATCTCATAAAAGGTAAAAAATATTCTATACAAAATAGAAAATCCATACACTATAGTATAACAGTTGTTCAATTAGTTACATGATATTACCTTTTTCCACAAATATAGTATTCTATTCCGTTCAGTTCGTTAGAGATCACTGTTTATCTGTGATTCTCTTAAATTGTTTTTTATTTTGTTGTCATATGCAGTTTTCTCAGTACTAAAATTATAGGATAGTTCGAGAATTCAATAATAGATTGCAGAATAGTTTAAGATTTGAAGGGAATTCAGTGCAGGAAATTATTTTGGAGGTAACACCGAAAACAACTCGGGATCCGACGGTTGTCACTCCGCCCGTTAACCCAGAATGTTAACATACCTGGGGGTATACAACTGATCCAGTTGTTGGATCCGCTAAAAATAATGTGTTGGGATGGAGTACTGTTTGTACTCGGTACGGTCTTTCATACTTTTGTAAAAACTTCTGTGTCTCTTTCTTCAGAGCAGGGCTTTGAAGATGTTGTTTCACTAGAACTAGGTCATCGACCTTGTATTGAGGTTCTACAGCTTTCTCATTATGCTTATTCACCCTTTGTTGGCCCTTTTCAGCTAAATTCCTATTGCCTGGTTCATTTTATAATTGACAGTAGGTTGTTCAGGCCAAATAAACATTTAATTAGAGTTCTCCTACAAAGGGTTTGCCTATTACTTCTAAAGGCATTAATGCAGTTGATAAATGTGGTAATTCAAAGTCCTTAACTTTTGTTGCCCATAAATTTTTCCGTTTGACTTTTGGACTTAATCAAATTACACAAAACAGTTCTCTTGTCTTGTTATATGTGGTTGCTATGGCAACACATCATATCTTCTTCTTTGATTTCTTCTCAAAATTCCTGTTTTTTGAGTCCTTTTCACTGGTCGCCACACTCTAATGCTTTTTGATGATGGAACGTGTGGAGTAAATATACAAACTTTATGTTTTCACTAATTAACGATGTATTGGATTATGCAGAATAACATTCTTGCATTTCACATGTAAATATCTCTGTCTTCTCATATTTCACTCATATTTCGATCTTTAGAAATGCATTAAATTGAAATTCATAAGCGAGCTGGTTTAAGAACCACTCGTAATTTAGGAACATGTCTTGCTTCTAGCAAGTCCAAAACATGAATTACTTGAAAGTCTAATCTCATTTCTTCATTTGTCCTTAACAATCATCACAGTCACTAAAAGCACAGAATAATACATAAACACTCCTTGTTCTTCTCTACACATACACTGAAATTCTATGGATCGTACAGCAGGTACTTGTCGGCCGCTGCGTTCACAATTTGCTTGTGACTGTACATTGCAATGTACATTAGGTCGAATTTCTCTCTCTCACACTTCTATTTAAAATCGTGTGTTCGAGACGGAGGAAGGCCAAGTGGTTCTAGAATTTATGCGGAAATTCTCGAAACACTACAACATCTAGTAATAGTTCAGCGAGATCGGCTTATTTTTGAGAAATCCTTTTTCTTTTTGTTCGTACAATTTCAGTGATGGTCTCTAAGTATTCCTTAACCATTTTTCCATCTGAAAATGGCTTTGATTTTTTTTTTCCCAGTATCAGAGCTATTGCATAACTCAGCATGTTGACTCTGAATTCACCCTTGTAAATATCTGCCGTTGAGCAGAAAGTTTCCTTTTTAAGTCGTTTATGTGGTCTTGTCAAAATTGTCCCTTGTACTTATCAAACATAACTGCATGTTTAGTCTCGTAAAGCTGTTTGTTGTTACATTCTTTTGTAATTGAGACAGATTCATTGCGTGTCAGACATATGGTTTTTTTTTTTTTGCGTTTCACCAAAAAAATAGTTTACAGTCCACGTGTCTTGAAAAGTTCTCAACTCCCCTGTAACATTCCTCTCCTTAGATCCTGTTTGCTTACTAGTTGATGCCATAAAGATGTTTAAATTTGGAATTGAAACAGATGTCTTTTTACCATAAGTCTGAAACTGACAAATTGATCGCAAGGTAATTGGAGTTTTGTAATTTTTTGTACACAGGATGTCCCATTTGTCTTGACCACCCTAAATAACTGTTTGCCCATATGCAAATTACAAAATATTTCAAGCCAATGTTCTTTAGCCATCAGGGGGGCATCAATCATCATGATTGCCTTCGTTGTATTTTTTTTTTTTTTTTCAAAGATATACAGAGTGGTATGACTTTTTTAAATGGCACCTTGTATTTTTTATTCGGTAATTCATTTTGTCTCCTAAAGACCTATTCAAAAATGTATCACGGTGTACCATTCACTGAAACACAACGTTGTTAATTGCATAACACAACATTGACTTTGAGCCCGGGATCACAAACTCGTCCACGTGCTGGAGTTGTCAGAAAACAAATGAAAACCAAGTAAAAACATAACACAAAATTGACTTTGTCTCTCCTGTACCACTGCCCAGGAGTAGAACATTCAAAGGTGCTCAAAGTGATGACCATGGACACCGATAAACTGGTGCACGCATTGAATGAAATAATTATTTATTGCTTCCAGTGTTGCCTGCTGAAGAGAATTACAAGCAAGCACGATACGTTCCTGCATGTCCTGTGGAATTGTTGGGATGTCACGGTAGACGTCTTGAATGTATCCCCAAAGAAAAAAGTTCAGAGGATTTAAATCTGGAGACCTAGCAGGCCAAGTAACTGTTCCTCCTTGACCAATCCATCTGGCAGGATACCTTCGGTTCAGAACATGACGTGCACGCAAGGCATTATGTGCTGGACATCCATCATGTTGACACCACATAAGCATTCTGGTTCTTAGCAGCACTTCATCCAGAAGAGGAGGAAGAATTCATCTGAGGAAGTTGGCATATGCTGTGCCGTTTAGACTACCATTGATGAAATAAGGGCCAATAATTGTAGTACCAAGCATCCCCCATTGATGCTGATGTTCCACCTGTCTAAGCCATTGTGGGTTGTTGCTGGACCAATAATGCATGTTTCTTGTATTTACCTCTCCTTTGTTTGAGAAGGAACATTCATCGGTAAATATAACATTGGAAAATAAGTTCGGATTGACGAGGATTTGCTGCTGTGCCTGCTGACAGAACTGTACACAATTCTGGAAATCATTCCCGTGTAATTTTTGATGTAGGTGTACATGGTAAGGATGGAACCGGTGATGTGTAAGAATATGATGTACACTGGTTTTAGGAATGCCAATCTCATGTTCAAGCTGCTCACATGTGGATTCATAGCAACGGAAGCGAGAACAGTGACTTCGGCAGCTTCGTCTGTGTGAGCGCTACGACGATTGCATTGTTGTGGATTGAAACTTCCTGTTTCCTGAAGCGTCGCAACATCTGTCGGGAAGGTGAGTTCTTGTCAGGATATTGCTCTCTGTGCAGTTCCGCTGACTGCGTAGCATTTCGCCTACCTTCAACAACAACAACAACAACAACAACAACAACAATGAAAGAAACATTATGTCAATGCAGTTTGTAAGAAGGACAGCCTTTACTTTACGCCTACTCTACACAGCAGTACTTAAAAGGACTAAACTGCTGTACTAAATGTACCTGTATATAAGAAAACAGTATTGCAGTTACTGTTCTGCAATCCCGATAAATGAGTAGCATTTCTGCCTTCTCTTCATTGGTGTACATTCTACTCGCACAACTCGTGAACTGACGATGGTTGACGGAATGATGGGTGTGCAGTCTACTTATGTTTACATTTGTCCTCTGTCAATGTCAGCATGTAGATGTGTTCCATTACCCCGAGTACTTGCACTAAGCACTGGGAGCATCAACGTCAATGTTGTGTTATGTAATTAATAATGTTGTGTTTCAGTGAATGGTACACTGTGATACATTTTTGAATAGGTCTTTAGGAGAGCAAATGAATTACCGAATAAAAAATACAGGGTGCCATTTAAAAAAGTCATACCGCTGTTCATATCTTTGTAAAAAAGCAAAGCTACAACGAAAGCAATCATGCTGATTGCTGTCCCCCTGATGGCTAAAGAACATTTGCTTGAAACATTTTGTAATTTGCATCTGGACAAACAGTTATTTAGGGTGGTCAAGATAAATGGGACACCCTGTATATGGCACGTGAAGTTCAGATTCGGTGTCAATTACGTAAAGTATTTCAATGCAACTCTCAAAAATTCTGTGTTGTTTAACACCATAAAGCAAGTTGACTATTTTGATGGGCTATGTGGCTCTGTGGTAGGGTGCCCAACTGACATGTGGGTGGTCTTCAGTTCCCAGTTGTGGTAAATTTTTAAACAAAGGTTCGTGTTCCACAAGCATTTCCATGAAACATGGAGCACATGAAGATGAAAAAATGATTAATTTGTAATGTTTATATAGAATAAGAGGGAAACATTCCATGTGGGAAAAATATGTCTAAAAACAAAGATGATGTGACTTACCAAACGAAAGCGTTGGTATGTTGATAGAGACACAAACACACACACAAAATTCAAGCTTTTGCAACCAACGGTTGCTTCGTCAGGAAAGAGGGGAGGAGAGGGAAAGACAAAAGGATGTGGGTTTTAAGGGAGAGGGTAAGGAGTCATTCCGATCCCGGGAGTGGAAAGAGTTACCTTAGGGGGAAAAAAGGACGGGTATACACTCGCGCGCACACACACACATATCCATCAACACACATACAGACACAAGCAGACATATTCAAAGACGAAGAGTTTGGGCATATATATATATATATATATATATATATATATATATATATATATATATATATATATATATATGTCTGCTTGTGTCTATATATGTGTTGATGGATATGTGTGTGTGTGCGAGTGTATACCCGTCCTTTTTTCCCCCTAAGGTAAGTCTTTCCGCTCCCGGGATTGGAATGACTCCTTACCCTCTCCCTTAAAACCCACATCCTTTCGTCTTTCCCTTTCCTCCCCTCTTTCCTGGCGAAGCAACCGTTGGTTGCGAAAGCTAGAATTTTGTGTGTATGTTTGTGTTTGTTTGTGTGTCTATCGACCTGCCAGCACTTTCGTTTGGTAAGTCACATCATCTTTGTTTTTAGATATATTTTTCCCACGTGGAATGTTTCCCTCTTTTTATATATATATATATATATATATATATATATATATATATATATATATATATATATATATAAAGCGCTGGCAGGTCGACAGACACACAAACAAACACAAACATACACACAAAATTCAAGCTTTCGCAACAAACTGTTGCCTCATCAGGAAAGAGGGAAGGAGAGGGAAAAACGAAAGGATGTGGGTTTTAAGGGAGAGGGTAAGGAGTCATTCCAATCCCGGGAGCGGAAAGACTTACCTTAGGGGGAAAAAAGGACGGGTATACACTCGCGCGCGCGCGCACACACACACACATATCCATCCACACATATACAGACACAAGCAGACATATTTAAAGACAAAGACTTTGGCAGAGATGTCAGTCGAGGCGGAAGTGCAGAGGCAAAGAGGTTGTTGAATTACAGGTGAGGTATGAGTGGCGGCAACTTGAAATTAGCGAAGATTGAGGCCTGGTGGGTAACGGGAAGAGAGGATATATTGAAGAGCAAGTTCCCATCTCCGGAGTTCGGATAGGTTGGTGTTGGTGGGAAGTATCCAGATAACCCGGACGGTGTAACACTGTGCCAAGATGTGCTGGCCGTGCACCAAGGCATGTTTAGCCACAGGGTGATCCTCATTACGGTGTAAAACCTGTCCCATGCACCCTCCCACCACCACCTACTCCAGCCATGCCTCAGGCAGGATTCGAACCTGTGACCGTAGCGGTCGCGTGGTGCCAGACTGTAGCACCTAGAACCGCTCGGCCACTCCGGCCGGCAAAGGTATCTGGTTGCACAGTCCATACTACTCCTGATTGTTAGCTGCAAATCGCCAAGGCAAACTATATTTTCTTCAAGATGGTGTGTGGGCTTTTTGAAAGAGATCCAACATAGTGAGTTTTTTCAAACAGGAGCATAGATGATAATCTAACAATAGTTGAATCAATGAACTGAGATATTCCTATTGTAATTGGATATGATATGAAAGATACTTGATGGAATGCCCTTTTGGGGTTTGACTTAAAATAAAAATTAAATTTTAAAATCATATGAAACAGCTCCATGGGCCAAGAATTAGCTCCCCGCAGGCTGCACGTGGCCCACAGGCCACGAGTTGGCCACCCCTGCTTTAGAGGAAACCTTACTACCATCACAAAACCTCAAACCCCTGGTCTTGTTCAGGTTCGTTGAAGGTATCTTCATGATCTGGACTTGGAGCCAAGCCATCCTGTCCTCATTCCTTCACAGTGTCAACAGCTTCTCCCCCATATGATTCATCTGGTGCTTCTGAACCCAGCATGCCACTTCCCTGGAAGTTGACCTCCTCCTCTCTTATGATTTCATCCACACCTCTATTCACATTAAATCCACCAACCACCAACAGTACCTGCATTTCAATAACTGTCATCTGTTCCACACCAAAAAATTGCTTTCATACAGCCTGGCCATCTGGGATGACATATCTGCAGTGAAAAATCTTCCTTGCCCAGTATTTACATGTACATCTACAGCTACATGGGTACTAAGCAGATCACATGTAAGTGCCTGGCAGAGAGTTCATCAAACCATCTTCACAATAATTCTCCGTTATTCCCATCTCGAACAGTACACATAAAAAGCAAACAGCTATATCTTTCTGTGCGAGCTCCGATTTCCCTTATATTATTATGATGATCATTTCTCCCTATGTATGTCAGCATCAACAAAATATTTTTGCATTTGGAGGAGGAAGTTGGTGATGGAAATTTTGTGAGAAAATTCTGCTACAATGAGAAAACCTTTGTATTCATGGTGTCAACCCCAAATCCTGTATAATGTTCATGACAATATCTCCCCTATTTTGTGATAATATGAAACGTACTGCTCTTCTTTGAACTTTCTCAATGTGCTCTGTTAATCCTATCTGGTAAGGATCCCAGACTGCACAGCAGTACTCCAAAAGAGGATGGATAAGTGTAGTGGGTGCAGCCTCTTTAGTAGATGTGTCACATTTTCTAAGTGTTCTGCCAATAAAACGCAGACTTTAGTTTGCCTTCCCCACAAGATTTTCTGTGTGTTCTTTCCAATTTAAGCTGGCCAGTGTGGTGCTTCAGTCTGGAACCACACTGCTGTTATGGTCGCAGGTTCGAATCCTGCCTTGGGCATGGATGTGTGTGATGTCCTTAGGTTAGTTAGGTTTAAGTAGTGGACTGATAACCTCAGATGTTAAGTCCCATAGTACTTAGAGCCATTTGAACCAGTTTTCCAATTTAAATTTTCGTAATTCTAATTCCTAGGTATTTAGTTGAATTTACGGCCTTTAGATTTGACTGATCTATCGTGTAACTGAAGTTTAGTGATTCCTTTTAGCACTCACATGGATGACCTCGCTCTTGTCATTATTTAGAATCAATTGCCATTTTACACACCATTCAAATATCTTTTCTAGATCATTTTGCAATTTGTTTTTCTCTCCTGATAAGTTGACTAGACGATAAACAAGTGTCATCTCTAAACAATGTAAGATGGCTGCTCAGATTGTCTTCTAAATTGCTTATATAGATAAATAACACTACCTTGGGGAACACCAGAAATCATTATTGTTTTGCTCGATGACTTTCTGTCAGTTGCTACGAACCGTGACATCTTTGACAGGAAATCCCAAAGCAGTCACATAACTGAGATGATATTCCATAAGCATGTAATTTCACTACAAGCCGCTTGTATGGTACAGTGTCAGAAGTCTTTTGGAAATATAGAAATACGGGATCAATTTGAAATTCTTTTTCAATAGCACTCAACACTTCATGTGTGTAACGAGCTAGTTATGTCTCACGAGCAATATTTTCTAAATCCATGTTTTCTAAATCCATGTGGACTATGTGCCAATAGACCGTTCTCTTCAAGGTAATTCATAATGTTCAAACATAATACATGTTTCAAAATCCTGCTGCACATCAACGTTAATGATACAGGCCTGTAATTTAGTGGATTACTCGTACTACCTTTCTTGAATATTGGTGTGAGTTGTGCACCTTTCTGGTCTTTGGGTATTTTTTGTTGAGCAAGTGGTTGTGTATGATTGTGAAGTATGAAGTTCTTGCATCAGCATACTCTGAAAGGAACATAATGTTATACAGTCTGGACCAAAGACTTGCTTTTATTAAGTGATTTAAGTTGCTTCAATAATCCAATGATGTCTACATCTAAGTTACTCATGTTGACAGCTGTTCTTGATTTGGATTCTGGAATATTTATTTCATCTTCTTTGGTGAATGACTATCGAAAGGCTTTTTTTAGTAGCTGTGCTTTTGTAGCACTGTCGTTGACAGTATTTCCATTGCCATCATGCAGAGAAGTCACCAACCACCTCTTGCTGCTAGCATACTTTATATACGGCGAGAATCTCTTCGGATTTTCTGTCAGGTTTCGAACAAAGTTTCATTGTGGAAACTATTTTAAGCATTTTGCATTGATGTCTGCACTAAATTTTGAGCTTCTGAAAAAGATTGCCAATCTTGCAGATTTTGCAATCATTTAGATTTGGCATGTTTTTTTTTTTCTTACAACAGTGTTCTTATCTGTTTTGTGTACCAAGGGGGATCAGCTCCATCGTTGGTTAATTTATTTGGTACGTATCTCTCAATTGCTTTTGATGCTATTTCTTTGAATTCAAGCTACATCTGGTCTGCACTTACATTGTTAATTTGGAAGGGGTATAGATTTTCACGCAGGAATGCATTGAGTGAATTCTTATCTGCTGTTTTCAATACTTATATTTTTCGTTAATTATTGGAGGATTTGGGGTTTACAAGTTTCAATCTCACTACAAGAACCCTGTGCTCACTAATCCCTGTATCTGGTTTGATGTTCATTATTAGCTCAGGATTATTTGTTGCTAAGAGGTCAAGTGTGTTTTTACAACTGTTTACTACTCGTGTGACTATTTACTATTCATGTGGGTTCATGAACTAACTGCTCAAAATAGGTTTCAGCGAATACGTTTAGCACAATTTCGGATGATGTTTTATGCGTACCTCCAGATTTAAACATGTATGTCTGCCAACATATTGAGGGTAAATAGTCACCACAAAGGTATCACAAATGACTTCACAGGCAGACACTATCCCCCAGATCTAGTCTGCAGACAGATTTCCCAGCCATATCCCCACACACGCCCCCCAGTCCTCCCACCACCCCCAAGAACCAGCTGTAAAGTAACACACCTTTCATAAACCAGTAGCACCCCAAACTAGAACAACTTAACCACATCCTTCGTCAGGGCATTGACTATCTATCATAATGCCCTGAAATAAGGGACATCCTACCCAAAATCCTGAAATGCTGCCCACAACTCCTACAGTTGTGTTCCTTCGCCCACCCAACTTTCACAACATCCTAGTCTGTCTCTATGCCACTCCCAGTTCCAACCCTTGCCACAGCAATCATATCCCTGTGAAAGACCCAGATGCAAGACCTTCTCAATCTATTCACTCGACACTTCCTATTCCAGTCCTGTCACAGGCTTATCTTACCCCATCTGAGGTGGGGGCCACCTGTGAAAGCAACCATTTCATATACGAGCTGTGCTGCAATCATTGCACAGCTTTTTATATTGGTATGACTACCAACCAGCTGCCCGTCAGGATGAACGGCTACCGCCAAACTGTGACCAAGACCAAAATGGACCACCAGCGGCACAACTTGCATCTGAACATAACATGCTTAATTTCACTGGCTGCTTCACAACCCAGGCCATCTGTATCCTCCCCTGTACCACCAGCCTTTTTGATCTGCAAAGATCAGAGTTATCTTTACAATGCATTCTCTACTCCCAAAATTATCCCAGCCTTTGTGTACAGTAACCTGTTGTCCCCATACCCTCCAACCAACAATTTCCACCTCCTCCCATTTCATGTCCCCTCATCCTCTTTGTGCGCCGCTCTCTGCTAATGCACCCACTAGTCTTTTTCCTTCTGTGCTCCTCTCCTTTTTGAGAGAGAGAGAGAGAGAGAGAGAGAGAGAGAGAGAGAGAGAGATGCACATATGCAGGTAAGCAGGGGTTGGCACATATGCAGGTAAGCAGGGGTTGATATAGTGTCATTATGTACGTATATCCCATTTGTTCTTCATTACCTTTATGTTTTTGTGTGTAAATGAAGTAGTGTGCTTAACTTTTTTGTTCTGCAGTTGTAAGTTCCATGTCAAAATAGCCTTCATTATTTATTTGGAGCCTGTATGCATATGATCCTTTCTAATGTGCTGTTTGCTTTTTATGTAGGAGACAGTTGAAAATAGTGGGAAGTATGGAACATGTCCTGTACTTTACAGTAAACTAAGTTATAGCAGAGGCACAAGGAAAGTGTCATTGAATACATATTTTGATGCTACAAGGCACAGAATATACAGTTTTTTCAGATAACTTACAGTGTCAATTCACATGGCACTTTCAAGTAAAATGCTTCAAATTTTTCATGAGACAATCGTTGTAAATTGACTGACTGGATTTTAATGTGTAGGATATTGCATATGAAGTCATATTCTTACCAGGATCAAGAATCTCTTACTCTCTAATGGAATATTGCAGGGGGGGGGGGGGGGGGTAGTAGAGTAGATTGGCCCCTTGAATAGTATTTGATGACTTTCTGTTAGTATCTTTACAAGGACATTTGTCATCACTGTAATATTTCTCATATTTACCTGTTTATATTTCGAATATTGTCTCAAATATTCACTTTTTTCTTTCAAGCAAGAGCTTTCCTGTTATACTTGTACTTATTTTTTGTGTAATCCCTTTTCTCCCCCAGTAGTCTTCTTTGGATGTTCCCCTCAAACTAAACTTGCAGAGCTAGGATAGGGTACATTCTTTTTAACTTCTTAAAGCAAAGTTAATTTCCTATTTAGTCACAAGATCTCTGGCTCATCTAATTCTTTCTGTACTATATTACTGCTTCCCTCCTACACATATATGCTCCATGTCTTCATTGTAGCTTCCTCACTTTTCTTGCTCTTCACTGTTGCATGTGTTATCAGTGAAGTAGTTCCACATACTTAAATGATTCTCTCACCTTACTCTCACATGTGATTTCCATAATTGTTTTTTTTCTTTGCCAATCATCTAAAAACATATCTCATTCCGTATTTGGTGTGCTAGTGTATTTTTAATATCCTTCTACAATACATGTTTCTGGAATTTTCAGCTTGCGTAGAATTCCTGCTATCTTTATTCTACTTCTGTGCAGTGCTGTGCTGTACAGTGGAACCTCGCATATTGAGCATAATTTGTTCCAGAACCTTGCTTATAGTGTGAAACACTCATTAAGTGAAACAATTTATCCCAAATAAATTAATGTAAAGTAGGATAATGCATTCCATGCCAAAAAAGTACTAAAAATTTTATCTTATTCAAGCCATTTATTCAAAGAAAATTATGCATTTAGTAATACATATTTTAGTATTCATGATACATAACTAATTCTTTTTTATTAGGAAGCAGTCTATAATCATTTGTTTCTGCTGACACTTCAACATTTGGTGAAAATGCAACAGAGCATTATTGTCAAATAGATTTGTAGCATGCATAGCCATTGCTTTATTGGGGTGATGATTTTCAATGTATGATGCAACAGATTTCTATGCTTTCAGCATTTCTCGTATTGTGCCAAAAGATTGCTACTTTGCTGTTACTGCCTCCTCCTCCTCCTCCTCCTCCTCCTCTGAAGAACTCCTCCTCCTCCTCCTCCTCCTCTGAAGAACTCCTCCTCACATCCTCCTCCTCCTCCTCCTCCTCCTCCTCCTCCTCTGAAGAACTCCTCCCCACACCTTCCTGCTGTGAAACACACTGCAACTACATAAGCTCTTTAGTGGTCATTTCTTAGCTATGATTTTCCACAAACTCATCGGTATCATTGTTATCCACTTCTGCTCCATGCTCTTGACCAAATGCACAATCTCATTGACTACAGACTCCACGGGTACTGATTCAAATGTCTCAGTCACATTCAACAACACACTCTGGCCAGAGCTTCTTCCGAGCAGATGTTAGTTTTCTTGTAACCCCTTCCCATGCCTTTTTGATCATCTTGATGCAGAAAATGATGTTGACATGATATTTCCAAAACTCTCTCAGTGTGAGGTTGGTAGCTTCAGTCAACTCAAAGCAATGCTCAAAGAATGATTTAATGTAGAGCTCCTTAACCTCCTCTGAAGAACTCCTCCCCACACCTTCCTGCTGTGAAACACACTGCAACTACATAAGCTCTTTAGTGGTCATTTCTTAGCTATGATTTTCCACAAACTCATCGGTATCATTGTTATCCACTTCTGCTCCATGCTCTTGACCAAATGCACAATCTCATTGACTACAGACTCCACGGGTACTGATTCAAATGTCTCAGTCACATTCAACAACACACTCTGGCCAGAGCTTCTTCCGAGCAGATGTTAGTTTTCTTGTAACCCCTTCCCATGCCTTTTTGATCATCTTGATGCAGAAAATGATGTTGACATGATATTTCCAAAACTCTCTCAGTGTGAGGTTGGTAGCTTCAGTCAACTCAAAGCAATGCTCAAAGAATGATTTAATGTAGAGCTCCTTAAAGTTAGAGTTAATCTGTCAGTCAATAGTCTGGAGCAGCAGAGTAGTGTCGGGAGGCAGAAATTGGATCTTGATGGATTGAAATTCTTCAAGGAGGTGGTCTTGTAGGTCTGGAGAATGGGCAGAAGCACTGCCCACAAGAAGCAAGACATGGAGTGGCAGCTTCATCTCAAGCATATGTTTTTTCACTGATAGACCAAACACTTCATTGACCCAATCACAAAAAACATGAAGTGTCACTCAATCCTTGTTGGACCTCCACATCACTTTTAACCTGCTCTTCTGGACTTTACACTCTCGAAGGATAGAGGAGTTTCTGAAAGGCGAACAAGCAGCGGTTTAATTTTCAAATCACTGCTTGCATTGGCACAGAATAGCAGTGTGAGATGGTCTTTCATTGGCTTGTGACTGGGCAATGCATTCTTCTCTGTTGTTATAAAGGTACACATCGGCATCTTCTTACAGAGTAGACCGATCTCATCAGAATTAAAAACCTATTGCGGCAGATAACCCTCGGAACTGAAGTTTCTGATGAAGTTCTCAGCTGCCTTAATGTCTGAGCTGGATGCTTTGCCATCCCTCACAATCTCACAATACTATGGATGCTGGTTCTTCTCTTAAACTTCTCAAACCACCCACAGCTTCCCTTAAACACTTCTTCAGCTGCTGATGATCCTGGTGTCTTCTTAATGAGGTTGGCAAAAATCATTCTCACCTTCCCATAAATGATATTCTTGTTAATAGTGTCACCTTGCAATTTCTTTTCATTTATCCATATAAGGAGCAATCTTTTCACAGCATCCAGAATACGAAACCATTATTTAGATACTCTTGTCACTCCCTGTGAAGAATCTAAATCCTTAATCTTGTCCTTGTTTATGAGGATAGTGCAGATAATTGATGTAGACCGATTGTATGTGCATGCTAAATCAGCAGTGCTCACAACATGTTTTCGTTACTCAGTGATTTTAGGTTTCATTTATTTCTCTCATGGTCATCTTCTTGTAGCTTTAGCTTCAGGAACATTTCTAAAAAGGTTATCAAAATTTGCACACACAAAAACACCGTGTGAACACAAGTTTTGTGACCTTAAGCTGACTAAGATGGTAGCATAAAGAGCACTAAACCTAGACTGTGGCCGGGATGGTTCCTTTCAAAGGGCACAACCAACTTCCTTCCCCGTCCTCCCCTAATCCGATGAGACCGATGACCTCATTGTCTGGTCTCCCTCCCCAAAACAACCCAACCCCAACCATAGACTGTGGTAAGTATTAAAGAAATTGCTCATATCCAGCAGCTGACAATAAAACATGTTCATACCATTGAACATTTCCCCGAGCACGCGTGAATGGCTGGTGACGTCACACTAAATCGTTGTCACTCATTATTCGGAACTTTGTTTGTTAAGCAAATAATATTTTTTACAATTTTTTTTGCTCATTATGTGAATTGCACATTATAGGAATTGCTCATTAAGCAAGGTTCCATTGTGTATTACATATTACTACTTTGCAAATATCAAAATTTCTACTTCTCCTGTCATGTTATTTTAAATTGTGTTGCTTAGTAGATTGTTATAGTCACTTCTGCTGCGCCTTTTATTTTTACATTTCTGTTGTCTCATTATCCCGTTGATTTAACAATTAACTCTGCCATTCTGTTTTTTAGTTCTTCCCCTTTTCTTTTTAAATGTTTCATGTATTCAGAACAAAACTCAATGTCACAGCAACTTGTAAAATTAAACTGGTCTTTGAATTCATTCACTTGTTCTTATAATATGCATGTGAAAGCAACAAACTGGGCTAGTATCTTAACTGTTTTGTGTACCATTTAGCAGTTTTCTTGAGAACTATAGGATTTTCACATTCCCAACTGCTCTGTTGCTGTGTGTCATGAAATAATCCTACTGGATAGAATACGTGTAATTTTGATAATGTAAGAGCAGTTGGGTGATGTAAATTGTCACTACTTCTGCAAGTATGATAGACATGGGAATCATTACATTCTCACAACTACAAAAAATTGCTTTTACCAAGGAATAGATATCGCTATATAATTCATGGAGCACATGGAAGATGTAAAGCATATAGAGAAAATTGTGAATATGAACGAGTCTGCTTCTTATGCAAGAGTGATTAAAGACTTCGTTAGTCCCTCTGATCCTTATATTTCTAGGACAGCATGTTCATGAGTGCCCAGTATCAAGGCACTGACTATTTTTTCAGCACAGTTAATCACAGAAGAATGCTATTACTCTCAATAATCAAGTGCTATATTTGGATTGTTTATAGTACAGTTCACCCAGACTTAATGTTCATCTATAATAGTGCCCATACCAAGAGAGATCTTGATGAGACTCTGGACAGCAAAGTATAGTGATTGGAGTGGGCTGTATACACCGATGAACCCAAACATCATGACCACTGCCCACCTGGTAAGTGTTGGAGGCATGTTGACTCATTAAGGAAAATGTATAAATGGCGCAGAGATGAATGAGGAATCATTCTAACAACAACTTAGGCCACAAATGGAGACATCCACTGACAAAAGCGTCATTGACAAAGGGCAGATTGTTATCGCTGGGTTTCTGGGTATGAGGATTTAGGAAATCTAGTCAACTGTTTGTGTGTTAAGATCATGAGCATTTGTGGAAAATGGTTGAAGTACGATGAAACTGTGAGTAGGCAGCAACATGTTGAAAGTCTGTGCCTCATCAGAGAATGTGGAGGGCAGAGGCTTGCCTGCTCTGTAAAGCATGATAGGTGGCAGTCTGTGGCAGGTATGATGACAGAGTACAATGTATATGCAGGCCCAAGTGTTCCGAAGCACACTTATCAACACTTTTATTGAACATGCGGTTCCACAGCAGACCACTCCTATGTATTACCATTTTGACCTAATGACATCATCAATGATGATTGAAGTGGGCATGGGATAATTGAGATTGGACCGTAGGTCAATGAAAATGTGTTGTGTGGCTTCTTGATTAACGTTTCTTGCTGCACCACTCCATGGCCATGTCCTCATCTACCAACATCCAGGTAAATAGCTGCATGAAATGTGCACTGTGTCATAGATGTGGGTCAGTGGGGGCAGTATTATTCTTTGCTACTGGCTTCCATGGGACCCATAGTAGTAACTAAAGGCACATGACAGGCGTAGGCTAAATGAACATTATTGCAGACCACCTAATTGTCTCCCTGCTTGATGTCTTCTCCAACAATGATGGCATCTTCACACAGGATGAATGTCCATATCATAAGGCCAGAATCATGCTGTAGAGATTTGAGGAGTATACTTTGAGGCCGCCAAATGCTCCTCGTCTGAATCCAGTAGAATTCATCTGGTATGCTGTCAGGGGAAAGCTCCATGCCCACAAACCACTGGCCCATAATTTATGAGAATTGGATATTTTGTGTGTCCGTGTATTTGCTGGATCTGAATCTCATGAACATGGATGGGATTCCCTCAGGAGAAATGTTGCAAAGAAGATGCCACCATCTCAGTCCTTTCAAGATACAGAAATCACATTGAGGATCTAATGTGGCAAGATATCTATGGAAGTTGTGAACAGCTATACGGAGGTAACTACAGACATTAATAGTTTGTGGTGAGAGTACTCATAAGTGTTCTGTTGTAAAGCATTAGGGTAATTCTTCCTGGATCACATAAATAAAGTTGGCACAGTCTTTATATACAATGCTAACAGCAAGTACATCACAGTGTATGACTCTTTTGTAGTAGTTGTCAAGTAGTGCACTATGAGCTTGGCATTCTTGGTTTTTTTGTCTGTCATTGCCACTTTGTTTCATAAATGCAGTTATAACAGCCTTATCCCCCTCCTTCCCTGTCAAATCTACCACCTGTTACCAAACAGAGTTGGAACTACTTTCCAGGTATTTTCATTTTCCCAAAGCCCAAACTGATCATTAAACATTACTTCTTTAGTCTTCTTGTTTTTCTTTTTTTTGCTCCAAGTTCTCACATACACAAATTACCTTGTCAGGATTATAACACATGAGATATGAAACTGATCTTGCTATGGCTTTAATGGTCAACTCTATGTGGTACAGAAGAGGAATGTATATGTTCCAATTGCTGAAACACGAACGATTGGATGAAACAGTTCTTCTCTTTCACTCTCTCTCTCTCTCTCTCTCTCTCTCTCTCTCTCTCTCTCTCTCTCACACACACACACACACACACACACACACACACAGATATCAAATCAGTTTTCTGAATCCATGAGTTTACCTAATTTAGGGATAACAGCAGTCTTCTCTTCCTCCAGCACATGTAAGTCTCTCTGATGCTTTTTGCTCTCTTCCTGGTGAAGGGGCTATGTATGAAGTTTTAAAAATTAATGATCCAGTCTTACCTCCCTTAAATACGAAACTCCTTCTTTTTCACTTTCAGCTCTATTCCAGTTGTTCATGTTTCAGAAGTTGATAAGCATATGCACTTCTTTTGTCCTGCTTAGTGTTATTCACCATTTCTAACATTCTTATTTAATTTTCACAGATATCTGCTTCTGCTATCTTTGGAACAGTAAAGGTAATATTTTCTGGAAATCTGACGGTATGTCTCCTGCATCTTAGACCACTGATTGTGAAAATTGCAACACAACGAAGGAATCATCAGAAATTAATAAATTTAGTTGATGTGTGACCCCACAACAATACAAAGAAGTGATTAAATGTACAGAGCAGTAAAATTGCATTACATGCCCAACATCACTATCATGCATTGGCATAGTGTCTTCAAATGTTATATCACTGAATAAAATATGCATGTCTCTGAAGAATAACATTTCAAATAGATTCTATCAAAGACGAAAGTTAGCCATATTAGTCGTATAATTATCTAGTTATTTGTTGAATCTAGATTGTTGCTGATGGGCAATATGTCAGATGAATGAACAGATCAGGGAAGATGTTCATTTCAACCAGCTAACAACTCTTGAACATTTATTTTAACATGTGGAAGGCCTAAGTTTTAATAGAACTGAGAATTAGGTGTAACAAGTTGATCATGATTCTTGGTGGAGCATCAGGTGGTCACTTCTAGCTTTCATCCGCATTAACATTCAATAAAAAAAAAAAACAAAAAAAAAAAAAATAAAAAAAAACTGCAGGAGGTGTCCTTGAACACCATGTCATTGTCTTCCAAAGAGAATCAAAACTATCTAGAGTGAGTTTGTTGGTAACTGCTGCCTCACTGTCGGTATTGATACGCTCTTAGTAGCAACCTATCATTTGGTGTCAAAGAGAACCTGCACAAAACAATTTGTTGACACAGTTTTGATCAATAATAGAGCAGATGATGACACACATGTGGCAGTGCTCCAATGCTGAAACCTTGTGGTGTCTGTCACTCCATGTTATTACTGAATTTCATAATCCTCAGTCAGAGTTCAAAACAGAATTATTCTCCACATAATGAATTGTTGTGCATTATGACAAACTGTCTCCTTGAATGTCAGTCATTGCCTGCTTTTCTGTCTCCTCATTAGGGTCCATTTGGGAACATTTTTCCACACAAGCGACATATAATTTGGTGCCCTCCCCTCTTCCCTCCCTTCCTCATACATTACCTGTCGTTATTGGAGTTCTTGGTAAGGCCATTAAAAGTAAATGTAAATCTGTTGAGCATTGAAATGAGTTTTTTATTATTCTGGTTATTTATGATTATGGTAAATCCTGTGTACGAATTTTGCACTTGGGGTGCCTCTGGTGCCCCTCTCAGCTTGATACATCACGTGGTCACCCATGCTACTTGAGCCTTAATGTGACACTGAGTATCATCACATTATGTGCACTATTACACACACACACACACACACACACACACACACACACACACACACACACACACACACACTCTTTAAATGGTGCTGCTCACCATTTGCATTTTCTGTCACTCTGAATTCTTATTGTTAATGCATCTTAGCATGCTTTGAATGCCCAGTAACTTTCGTATTATTGGCATGCTTCCTTCACAGTGTTGCATTTTGAGAAGCAGTGGTGTAGTGATCTCTCTGATATTTCACTACTGGACACTTCTTCTCCCTTGTAAGATTTCAAATATATTCTTTACATCTACTAGCTACTTTCCACATTACTTAAATGTGGATCTGAAGAAATGAAAAATAAAGGCATTAACATTTGGAGTGGGAGTATAAATAGAAAGAAAGAGGAGTATTTGTAGGGTACTGGGAGGAGTTGCATGGACATGCAGCTACAGTAGCAATTTTTTTTGTTGGGTTGTAATGAACTCCAGATATAATGCACTATAACAGAAAAAAAGGGTTGCACTTACAGAGTTTTGACAAAGAATATTGAGTAGACATAGCAGCTAACAGCTGACCAAAGATAGAGATCATAGCATTACAGTTCACTTGTCTGGAATAAGAACAATGAAAACATGTAAAAGTGTGAGTTTTGTCATGGTTTTTCAGTGTCATGAAAAATTCAGAGTTAAAATTATTGTAAGCTGTGGAAACTTGAAGGGAAACAGGTTACTTATAACTAAAATGAAGGGTCACTCACAGATGTATGGCTGCTTGCTGCTATTATGAAATGGGGATGCACTTCTCTGTTGAAGTGAGAGGGTAATTTTTATGTGGGGAGTGAAGATCTGTAAGCTATTGTGAAGAAAATTATAAGAGAAGTCTCCAGTAGAATCCTGATGTATAATGTTGTCATAGATCATCACGTGTAAAACGGATGAATAAATGTTTTCCTGATAGTGATTGCACATTCGCATTTTGATGTACATTTAACTAAGTTAAATGACGTACCACCATGCACCACAGAGGAAAAACTCTAGGAATCTGTTTGAGTACTTGATGAGACAAGGAATGTCAAGAAGTTGACTAAGACAATACCTACAACAAATTAGATACCAGTATAAAATTTAATACTTTCATTAATACAGTTTTATTGTTATTTGGTAATTATTTTATCATTATAGCAATTCGAAATGCCACTGAAACACCCTGTACAGTGATGAAAATACTTGTAAATAGGAAAGGAAAATTTATATATTTGCTAACACAATTGAAATGTTATGGTTGTTGCATACCATAAAACTAATCCTGTATATTGAGAAGAGTTATTAAAATACAAAAATTATACTCAATAAGCCATAAATTACGAATGAAGCAATATAATTTTTTCTTTGTGGATAATATTGAAATGGTGTCTTGCTACAGAACAAAGTGTTATCATGAAACTAAATGAAACAATTGTAAATGATGGCACAAAGGCAGTAAGTGCTTTTAGTTCCCATTAAAACAACTTCCAGGTTAGAAACGCAACTCATTCACTAGAAATTCATCTCACTCAATAATATGTTTTAAATGACATAAATAACTTGGAATTTTCTCAAAGATATAAGAACAGTGATAGGAAACACATCAATAATTACTGAAATTGTTTTATAAAATAGTTTGGAAGTGAGTGTATTCTGTAAATACCACTTGGTAATACTAATATCAATTTTAAGTTGGAGTCTTGTCAGAAAAAGTGTTGCTGAACAAAAATCCCAGCTGTATGCTCAGCTTCCAAATACTTTGATGCTTAAATAATAAAATAGTTCTAGCTGATCCTATTTCTAATGTGTTCAAAGCATCTACACATGGAGACTGTTAACATTTGGTTGAAAAAACGGAGGTCTTAGGGAGCAGTTGTGCATCAGACAGCTTGTTGCTATTATATTTAAGAAATATGAGACAGTGAATTGTAGTAAGTAATTCAGCTAATGGAGACAGCAGGAGCCTTGTAAGTATGGTGAAATTACTAATGAAGCTCCACAAGATTGAGTACTGGGTCCACTGCTCTTCCTCATATGTACAAATAACATTCCACTTAATCTGCAACAAGCAGAATTATGAAAATTGTATAGGAATATCTAAAGGAAAATTAACTTCAGAAACCTGTGAGATTATAAGAAGACAGCATGAGTGGCTTGTCTCCAGGACGTGAAATTCCAAGTACCACTGACAGACACATACAGCAGTTAGAAGGGGGGAGAAACTATCCTAGCGTTTGGATATGTTGATTACCTTCTGAAAAAAGAAAGTGGAATGAGATGGGGAAAGTTAGAAATGAGGGCTACAGTGCGTACAGCGAAAAAAGAGCTCTGACAGTTGATGCGACCTTGGCGCACATGCTTCACACATCCATGATGACCAGTCAGGTCGTTAGCTTTTGTTTACATTACCATGGCAACGCCCCAGTGTTGCTGTAGTGCTGGGCGACCGCTGCTGGCTCGCTGCTCGTCCATGTTGAATACTGGCAACTGCGCTGCCAGCTGTCAGAGCTCTTCTCTTGTCGTTCGAAGTACAGGTACACAGTCCCCAAGGTGAGAGATATTCAGATGATTTGAGATTTAAGTGATCTGTCCCTCCTTTCTAACCTCCCTCAACATTTCTGTCTTTCCTCCCTGAGGAACTAATGGTTCTGAAAGTTGGGATAGGTTTTTCTACTTACATATGTTTCTGTCTGTAGTACATGGAATTTTGCCTCCTTAATGTAAATATTGACCAGACATTCTGACTCCTTGTAATTTTACAAAATAAACTGCACATCCCATTTCAATTAGAAATGACAAATGTAATATGAGGCATGTTTTTGAAGTAAGTACTGTTTTCAAAAAATAAATAAATAGATAAATCAAGTAGACTTTTCTTAGCAATTTTATTTTTACAAGAAAGCTCGTACTTTAATCTACTTTTCTACATCATCCACCCCGGTATTCAGGGAGTCTACATGTCTTTGTGAATGTCTCAAATATCTCCCCGAATTGAGAATCCCGTCAACTGAAATACACACTGTGATTTGTATTCTTAGTGCTAAAGGTGTGAAAGCAACTGAAATTTGTCATAAGATCAGTAAATCATGTAGATAAAACATTATGAGTGATGGAATAGCATGGAAATGGCTGAGACTTTATTAAAGATAGCCATAAGAATGTGCATGGTGAGGAAGGAAGTGGGTGACCTTCACTCATTACTGATGATTTGGTGCAGCAAGTTGATGAAAAAGCCAGAGTGAATAGACCAATATGATTTCAGTGTAACTTGATGAGTTTCCTTGAGTGCCAAGAAGTGTGTTTATGCAGTTGCTGCCTAATGAATCGACAGATTTCTATGAGGATAGTATTCGAGGGCTTATTGTATGACATAAGTACCTTAATGTTGGTGGGAATTATGTAGAAAATTAGATTAAACTACAAGCTTTCATGTACAAATAAAATTACTAAGAAAAGTCTACTTGTTTTATTGTTGTTTGGAAATGACACTTACTAAAAAAAAAACATGCTCGTATGTTGTTAATAAGTCGAGCAGAATCTTTTATATATGTTAGGTGTACATATGGGTGAGATTTTAAGCTGAAGGAAAAACAAACTGAAGCTTATTAAATAAACTGTTTTAGCTACTTTTGCATATGCTGTTTCAGATCCTGGAAATAAACAAATCAATAATGCAAAATATTTAATTTGTTTGCATTCAATGATGTCATATGATGCAGCAATGAGTTAGCTCAGTTTTAGAAAGATTGCTGTACTGCAAAGGAAAATCAGATGGGGAAATGTGCTGCTCACTCATGAGTGCCTTGTACATGTCTCTTTATAGAGTTGTGAATTTCAAATTCTGCTTCACGATGTGTATACTGTACTATGAAATGTGTGGTACTCAATGAAACATGCTTTTTATTTATCTTCGTTACAGTGGGCAACGACATGAAGTTCATGAAAGATTAACATCAGAAGCAAATAAAACCAGTTCTTTCTGTCAGCCTACTTCTTAGCTGAAATTTTATTTAGAAACTTAATCCACTTGTAATTTGGAAGATAAATTGTTTAGTTTTGTTGTTAAACATTTTCCCACTCTTATGTTTACTGATCTGTGAAGCTGCATTTGTAACTAAAACGTAAAATGAAGTGTGTTAAACAACTTGCAGACTGTTGTGTGAGTTTTCTACCAACCATATAACTAATTTAAAGTCAAGACACTTCTGTACCAGTGATAATGGCTTGTCACATACAGGGGGAGGGTCTGATATGTGGGTCACTGATTTTAATCAAGTTTTGGGAGGATGTTCTACATTGAAAATAAGGCTTTTTGCTAGACACTCCCTTGTTCTTGAAAAAATTGAAGTGAAAGTTGATGACGGGAAATCATATTTTCAGTGATACACATTGAAAAATTATCTAAAACCAAACGTTTTTTATTAATGTAATCTAGAGTCCAAAGCCAGTAATGTTAGAGTTATTAACATCTTTGTGTTTTCATGCTGTAGCTTGGGTACACGTCATTCAATGTCTAGCAGAGCGAGGTCAGTGGGCAAGTGGTCGAGGCATTAAACTACCAAACTACTGGTCTGTGTTCTATTTTTGATTGTGTTTTTTTCTTTATCAATATTTTTTGGTATATCTGATAATATTGTGGTAATTGGAATACCTTTCCTTCCTTTTCTATTTGTTTTTAGATAAAACATTGGGAGGTGTGATTCATTATCAAATAAGTATTTATAACATATTGACTATTATTTTCATCATGATATATAGCATAATCTTAACTTTTTGTCTATGATAGCTGATTACAGACCAATGCATAAATTTTGATAGCATCCAACCTCTCTTGTAATCCTCTACTCTGCTGTGATGTCACATGATTTTGAAGTCATGCAATGAAGTTCTTTGTCTGTTGGAGGTAGTAAATGTACGCAGCTGAAAAAGAGAGATACATTTTGGTGGTATTGCTTTGACGATGCAGGTGAGATGAGCATTGTAATCTACGAAAGTCCTATCATAGTGGGTCATGTAACACTATGAAAATAACTGTCAGTACATTATATATGCTTATTTGATTACTAATGTCATCTCCAAATGTCTTACTTGATTAAAAAAAGGAGGGGGGAGGTGTTCCCATTGTCAGAATATTGTCAGATACGATAAAAAAATATTGATTGGAAAAAAATGCCACATCCAAGAATTGAACATGGATCGGCAGTTTGGTAGTCTAATGCCTTAACTGCTTGACCACAGACATCACTCTGCTGGACATGTCGAATGACAGGTACTCAAGGTACAGCATGAAAACACAAAAAATGTTAATACTTTGAACATTATTAACTTTGGACTCCATTTTATATTAATAAAAATGTTTTTGGACAATCTTTCAATTCATATAATTGAAAATACCATTTTCCGTCATCAACTTTGACCTCGAGTTTTTGAAAAACTAGGGAGTGTCTAGCAAAAAGCTAATATGTGTCTCTCCTTATTTTCAATATAGAACGCCCTTGCAAAACTTGATCAAAATCAGTAACCCACATGTCATACCCTTCCACTATCTGTTACAAAATTGATGAGTATAATTTAAAATAATCTGTGGGTAATTTTATTAACATGCAAAGCATGGTTTACTTAATTCAAAGAAAATGTTTTCAGTCATCATAAAAATGAGAATTTTTTTACAGTTTTATAGGTAAGAGTTTTAAAACTGTTTAGATTTTAAGAGGGTTGCCTCATTTGTGTATTGTTTTTCAAATGTCAGTGACTTACAATTGGGTGTATTCAGATACCAAGTCACAAACTATTTCTTATATTTTTGGTTGTATTTTCCGGTTTGATGTTTGTATGTCAGCATCTTTCGTGTATGTAAAATACACGTCAGTAAATGTGTGTTGAGGCTCTACTGTGGTGAGCAGTAGGCATTTGTTGATTTTTCTAGAAAACTGAGAATTGCACTTTCCCACTGGATAAATGTAGCTTGTGTCTGCCACATTGACACATACTCTATCTCAGCTGGTTGTAGTACATACAAACTCAAAACTAGTGATAATGTAGTCTAAATGTAATATTTTCAGGCTCATTCCTTTCCGTTGTGTTATGGAATGAGTACATAAAGCATATATTCTGCACAGACTTTGTGATAACATAAGACGTCCTGCATCATGAGGCGCAACTATAATATCTGTATTTATCACTCCACCTTCTTTGACAAAGTCTTCAATCTGTTGCATGCACAACTCATAATTGTTAGATACCAATCTGTCCATCAGAGAAATTCTTCACAAACGGTAGCAGATCGACGTGGCAGGAATTTCTCACTGTGTATGGAAAGAAATCATTTCTTTAAGGCTTTTGCTGACAAAGATGGGACTGAAGAACAGACTGAAGGTTATTCACTGAATTATACTTACACCACTGTTTAGCCACTACTGTTGCACCTTTGAGAACATTGCTGTCTCGTGCCAAATAGTTGCTGCCATATTGCTGTTGCCATATAGTTATGATGGTCTTAAGCACCCTGTACAAATGTAGTGTATTTCTCATCAATTTCTAACTTACTGGTTGAGAGAGAGAGAGAGAGAGAGAGAGAGAGAGAGAGAGAGAGAGAGAGAGAGCACTTATTAAAAACTTGGACACACAGATAATACTTAAATTACTAAGGCACTGTTTGTCATGTTGTATTAGTGCACAACTGTTTTTTGGTATTGAACTATGTTTCTTTGCTATGACAACTGCTATGATATCCTTGTGCAAAAATTCTGAGTAGTAAAAGGAGCAAGTGTACTAAACTGGATGCTGTACATACAGTTATTGCAGCTATCTTGTTTCATTTGTTTCCATTCTTGTATACAATCTATAATGCAAGACCACATTTTTACTAAACAGTGCATAAGCTGTCATTGGTTTGACAGATTTTTATGAAACTTTGCACAGTGTAAGTTCATTGTTAAAGGCTGAAAAATGTGCTGCAACAAAAGTTTCTTTAGCAATGCAGATGATGTCATTTCTGTTTTGTCAGCTCTCTTGTATTTATTGTGATAAGAAATTGGAAATTTGTGGTAAGTTCCTGTGGGTTGAAACTGCTGGGATCATCAGTCCCTAGGCTTACACACTACTTAATCTAACTTAAACTAGCTTATGCTAAGGGTAACACACACCACACCCATGCCTGAGGGAGGACTCGAACCTCCGATGAGGGGAGCCGTGCAAACAGGAGCAAGATGCTTCAGATCGCGCGACTACCCCACGCGACGTTGTGATAAGAGTTCTGACAATTTGACGGCTGTATTTATCATGATATTCGAGATGACAGATCATAACCCATCTTAAAATGATTAGTGTCTGACAATTATGTGAAAAGGAAATGGTTATTTCTGAATTTTTTAACATTCACAAGCATATCTCCTTTACCATATTCTCTCACTCCCTTGTCAGTAAATCACAAATTATTATCCAGTCACAAACAAGTATTTCACAAAGAATGCAGTACCATACTATACTTGAACAGTTTAACTACATTTTTGGGCCCATGTGAGACCACAGATCCAAAAATGGGGGATTCAGTGTTTGGCCAAGCCTGGGACTTTCATTTTATCATTTATCACTTCTTTCACCTTTGAAAGTGCTTTGTTAATGCCAAGCTGGACCGTGTTTTGAGTCGAGACTAAACTTTAGCCCAACTATAAGTGGCTGTGTGAGTCAGCTTAAAGGTTGGAAGAAGCCAAGGACATATTGCCTGCCATAGCCCCATACTTAGTAAAGTGCTGCAGTTTACAAACCATTCTTTTGGTTAATAATAGAGTTGCCTTGTAGTTTATCGTGTAAAATGTAAAACAGTTTGTGAGAACGTATTCTGATGCCATTGCAAACATTGTGCTCCATTTTTGAGGCATGAAAACCAGTCAATTATCCACAGAGGTAAATGGCTATATTCATGGCAGATATTCCCTGAAAAAAAAAAGTCTGGTTGCAGTGTGTGCTATTATCTATCACTGTGCAATTGTTTTTAACAGCTGCTTGCAACCATTGTGATATACATGCCACAGACACAAGATGAACTTCATATCCCATGGACTCACTGGATTGTTTATACATCAGACATTATCATCCTACCAGCCCCATTTAATGATCTCTTATCCTCCTACCTTTACCTTCCTTTTTGGCTTCACGTATTCCTTCTATTTTCTTTATTCATCTATTAGGCTTTTGCCTGTTACTCCTCTTGTTATATGTATTCTGCTATTGCACCTCTTTCTTGGTCTATCTGATGATCTTTTCCTTATTGCTAACTAGTTCATCATCATTTTAGTTATTCTCCTTTCTTTCATTCTTGTAACATTAGTCTCTCCATTTATTTCTGTTCTTCTTAGATATATTCGTTAATACTTGGCTGTCTTAATTCATGTCTGATTGCTGTGTTCTTTGTACTGTATGATAGCTTATAGCCAACTGCTTTTCTTAAAAATATTATACTGACAACTGGAAATTCATAGATGGAAAAATATGTAAATAAGGGAAAGACAACCGCATACCTATGGAGGTGTAGAACATGGCTTGCAGAAACACATAATAGAAAACAGGTAACACAAGCATTTCAGGTCTTGCTCTTTTTCTAGTAAGAGTACACACATTTACATACACAACTATACAGACACGCAACTGTACACACTTCCGGTAACGGCAAGACTACTTTCTGCTTATCCATTGTTGAAAGCAGTTATCTGGCTACATGGAGGTGGGGAAGGGTTAGGGAAGTACATGTGAGGCAAGGGGAGGCGGTAGCAGCGTAGCATGAGGCAGATATTTCACCAGATGACTCATCAGCAGCTTAGCAAGATTAAAGGAGTTCATAGGGTAGCAAATTTAAGGGATAGAGTGTGGAAGAGGAGGGCGGAGGGAAGGGGGGGAGAGGAGAGGAGAGGAGAGGAGAGGAGAGGAGAGGAGAGGAGAGGAGAGGAGAGGAGAGGAGAGGAAGGAAGGAAGGAAGAGGGAGACAGAGAGATTTGGGAAGAGGGGATAGAGGAAGAGGGTGGGGGGGGGAGAGAGAGAGAGAGTGGAGGGGGGAGGAAGAGTGGTGGGAGAAGGTAGTGCACTAAATGGATGGGAAAGGAATGGTGTAGACAGAAGAGAGAAGGGAAAAGGTAAGGTGACACAGAGAGGAAATAAGTTCGCGGAGATTTAGCCCAGTGGGATTGCAAGAGCAGAGGATATACTGGGGAGACAATTCCCACCTGTGTTGTTCAGAGGGACTTATGCCGGAAGGGAGTATCCGAAAGGACTATGCAGTGAAGCAACTGTTTTAAGTTATTAGTGTTGTGGTGCGCAGCATGATTAGCAGCACCTGGATGGTTTGCAGCTTGCCTTAATTCGGTGGTGGCCATTGATGCAAGTGGACATTTAGTTACTTATCATGTCCACATAGAATGCTGTGCAGTAATAGCAATATAGCTGATTTATAATGTGGCATATTTCACATGTGGCTTTGCCTTTTATTAGGTAGGAGGTGCCTGTGACTGGACTGCCATAGGAGATAGTGGGTGGATATATTTGACAGGTCTTGAACCTGCGTTGACCACAAGGGAATGACCATGGGGTGCAAGATTGGAAGCAGGATTGGAGGAGGGATGGATAGGATATTCTGTAGGTTGGGTGGGTGATGGAATACTACTTTGGGTTAGCATGGGTAGGGTTTTGACTAGGATATTCTCATTTCAGGGCACCACATGATGTAGTCAAAGGATATGATTGAGTTTCTCAAGAGCAGGGTGATACTAGATGAGCAGAGGAGTCCTGTTTGATGGGGTTCCTGGTGTCAGAGAAGGAGACAGCATGGGAGATCTGTTTATGGGTGAACTTGTTAGGATGCTGTCTGTCAATAGATGCTCTCAGCTCATCCATAAACTGATCTCTCACCTCCTCTGACACCAGCAGCCCTGGTAACCAACTACCAACCAGTACTCCTCTGATCACCCAGTATAATCGTGGCCTCGACAAGCACAACCACATTCTTCACCAGGGCTTTGACTAACTCTTGTTCTGACCTCGGTTGAGAGATATCTTACCAAAATCCCACCCACATCATCCATAGCAGTGTTCTGCCACCCACCCAAGCTACAAAATACCATTGTGCGTCCCTAATCCAATCCTGTTCCTTATCTTGCACCCAATGGGCCATTCCCTTGTTGTCGAGCCAGGTGCAAGACCTGTGCCATATCTTGCACACCACCTCCTATCACAGTCTGGTCACAGGCATCTCCTACCCAATAAAAGGCAAGGGCCACATGTGAAAGCAGTCATGTTATAAATGAGTTATGCTGCAGATATTTTTCAGCGTTCTGTGTGAGCATGACAAGTAACTCACTGTCCACTTGCATCAGTGGCTGCAGCCAAGCTGCAAATTTGGCCTTCCAGTTGCTGACATGCTGTGCACAGATGACTTCAACTGCTGCTTCACTGAATAGATCATTTGGATACTCCCTTCCAGCATAGGTTTCTCTGAATTTTGCAGGCGGGAATTGATTCTCCAGCATATCGTGCACTCTTGCAGTTACACTGGCCTAAACCTCCACTATCTTGTTTCCCACTGCCTCAACTTCTATTGATACCACTCCTTCCCCATTCAGATAGTGTACTGTCTTGTCTCCCTCATCCATGCCACCACCTTCTCCTTTCCTCTCCCTCTCTCAGTCCCTAGTATGCTCTGCCCTCCAAACATCTATCGTCTTGTTATGTAGCCATCAAGTCATCTAGCGAAATACCTGCCTCACTCTGCCGTACCTCCTTCTTGCCCCATGCATCCTTCACTACACCCTCTCCACCTCCATCTACAGAGCCAACTGCTTTCAATGATTAATATTCAGTAATCAGTCTTGCCGCCACCATGGGAATTTACGTTTGGATGTCTGTGTGATTGTGTCTATGTACTCTTGCTTGGAAAAGAGTGAGAGCTCAAAAGCTCTCCCAGTTACCTACAGGGAAGTGGTTGCCTTTGTCTTATTTTGTGTATTCTGTTGACAGCTTATATTCTCTGTTTGTGTACTGTTTTTTTCTCTCTCTTACTGCCATGTAGTAATGATAGTAGTAGTAGTAGTAGTAGTAGTATTTAACTCGATTGACGGCTACTCCCCTCCTGTACAGTATGACTGCTTTATGCTTTGGCTTGTCCCCCTAGTTCCTTCCACCCTCCACCTCTCTTCCTTTGTGCATGAGGACACAATTCTTCCTGTTCTGCCCGTGCTCCCCTGACCCCCGCCCCCTCTCCATTCTGTGCAGTTTCCAGCCATCTTTCTTTCCCTTCCTTCCTGCATGTATTGTGAGACACTGGACTTGCATTTTGAAGGATAGTGATTCAATTCCCCATCTGGCCACTAAGATTTGGGTATTTTGTAGTTTCTGCAAATCACGTAAAGCAAGTGGCATGACAATTCCTTTGAATAGTATACCACTGATTTCTTCTCCACACTTACCCAATTACCAATTAGAGTTTTTGCTCCATCTCTAATAACCTCGTTTTGGATGTCTTCTTTCGATCAGATCGGACACACACACACACACACACACACACACACACACACACACACACACACACACAGAGTGTGTGAGAGAGAGAGAGACTCACTGACTGACCGATTAGTCTCTTTGGGTGAACAATAGTGTGACCTTTGATGGCGGTTTACATGAAATGTGATTGCAATAAAACAAGAAGGAAAAAGCATTACTAAAGCAGCTACAAGTACTATACAGCCAGATAAACAACTGGTCACATATAAAATTAGGTACAGTTTCTAGCAGAAATTGGAGCAATCTGCTTGCCTTCCATGTAGACAACTTACATTGAGGCTGTATAATTTAACATGTCAATTGTTTCCTATCCAAACTAATGTGATCCTTTTCCTCAGTTTCTTCATTAAAAAAAATTAACTTGTTGTATGTTGGAAGAAATGGTGTTCATTCTTATTTGCAACACTCTTTATCAGGCATAAGTGATCTATACATGTTATATAGTCAAATTCTCAAGGAAAATTTAATTATATAAGATCTGTAGATCACCTCCACCCTGAAGTACAGGCAGGATTTTTCCCATTGTGTATAAAGCTGGGGTACTCTTCCAATACTGGAGAGCCACGGTAATACTGATGATTTAAGAAGGGGAATGGGCTGAAGTCATGAATTGAAGTTTTTATTTGGGAGGACTTTGGACTGGGGTAGTCCATGCAGCTGTTACCTATACTGCTATTGTGGTGTAATGGCTAACACGTCTGCCTAGTAAGCAGGAGACCCAGGTTCAAGTTCTGGCCTTGGCACAAATTTTAATTCATTTCTTCAACTTGTGTCATTTCTCATTTTGTTTGATTTCTTAGCATGTCACTTTCAATTAATTTTTGTATTCAATTGGTTATTTCTTCTCTTGTAACACAAATTGTTTCCTACCCTTGACATGGGAAGCTCGCCTTATTCAGAAAATTAGTTCCTTTTTTTGTATCTTATTAAATCTGTTTTTTTGTCCAAAGTTTAATGACTACAGCTCACATTTTTAATTTATTTGTTCTTACTAAAGCAGTGCTTGAAACTGATGTCAACTCTTTTTCTCAGATCGAGCAAATTTCACAGTTGGCAACTTTTGCAGAAGCCTTACTTGATTACCATCAACAGTGTGTTGAAATCCTGAGAAGCCTTACAGAAACACTCCTGGAAAAGTAAGTTTAAATGGTATACTTATGTTATTTTAAGGAGGTGATTGTTTACAGCTGTTAATATTTTTGAAAAATCTTACTGTGGCATAGTAGATGGATGTCTCTTATTTATTAAAATATCAGTTTCAGTCAAACAAAATTATCCTCAGGCCTTAAGTACGACATTAATTACAGGTCATATGACCAAAAAGTTTCATTTTTGTCTAGAGCAGTGTTATTCAGTAGCTGAATCCAAATCACAAAATGCAGAAATGTAGTCTACCCAATTTATCCATTATGTAAAATGAGGGAAAGACAACCACACACCTATAGTGGACTAATGTGTGGAGTATAGAAACACATAACAGAAAACAGTTTCACACTAGCTTTCCACTTCTTGCTCTCTTTCTGGTAAAAATATACACATTCGTACACACCACCACACGGACATCCAAACATACACTTCTGCAACTGTGGTGAGGCTTTTATTACATAAAGTGTTGTCAGGGTGAAGCTAGCCTGGCCTTGTGCTTTGCTCTGACAACATTTTACCTGAATTTCTATCTGTCAAAAATCTTGGATGCCTATTTGATGCTTCACAGTGTTGATAGCATTGACCAGGTGTAACATACAGGGTGTGGAAAAAAATACAGAATGCCAAAAACACATTACCATGCCTAATACAATGCAAGGAAACCATTGGTTGGCATTCAGAGCAGATCCATTCATCTGAGAATGAATGAGTACAGGTCCTGTATGGTTTTCAAGGGAATTTTATGCCATTTTCCCCCAAATTAGTGGCAAGTTCAGTTAATGATAACAGAGGTAGATAGCAATCAAACATCCTTCTCTCCAAACTAGACGACAAAGGCTAAATAATATTGAGAGCTGGTGACACTGGTGGCCAGGCGAAATGTGACAATCCATCCTTTTGCTCACAGAACCTGTCCTGGATGGTGTGAGCTGTGTGAATTGGGACCCTGTTGTCTTGGAACATAGCTTACCATTTGGAACAATCATTGTACAATGAGAGGGACCTTATCAGCTGAAATGGTCACTTAATACTTGGCAGTAATGTGTCCTTGCACAGTAACTGTGGGGACCATGGAATATGATGATAAGGCTGGCCAAATCATCACCAAACCCCACCATGTTTCTTCTTGGGATATATAACTTGGACAGTAGTTGGAAACAGAGTGAAACAAGACTCATCCAACCGCATGACATTCTTCCATTGCTCCATAGTCCAGGTTTTATGGCTTTGGCACCTCATTTTCCTAGTGTGGACATTTGCACCACTGATAAGTGTTTCTGGCATTCCAGATTGCCCTCCAGTTTGCTGCTTCATGTTGTTCTGGTGCCAACTGGGTTCATGAGTGCAACATTCAGTTCTGCAGGAGATTTTGCAATTCTCACCATGTTATATTTTGTCACAATCTTCTTCGATGACCATCTATCACAGTCAGTCAATACACAGTTTCACTGTATTTGTGACTTAGCAGATTATGTTTTTCTGCTTTCCCTGTTTGTGGCACAAATCTTTGATCAAGTGCCTCTTGAAACAGCAAACACTTTAGCTATGTTAATTACAGAAGCACTCATCATATGAGCACCAGCAATTTTCCTACATTTGAATGCTCTGAGTTCCAACATAATACACTAACAACTACACAGAACACTGTTATGACTATAACTGGCACTTGTAACTTGTTAAGGACATCATATATATGCTGTCCACGATCAAATACAACAGCGCCACCTGCAGGCTTGGATACCTTCTGCATTGATTATGTTTAAAGATGCATAGCTTGCGGTGTTTCCACTTTTTTGTCCCCTGCATGTACCATCCTGAAAATCATTATTTTTGAATGTTTTAAGAATGAGTATTATTGTGGCAGGTTGTGGCCATATTATTTAGTTGTATTGTGTTGTTATGACATGTATTCTGATGGATAAATAAATAAATAAATAAATATAGTACTTCTGAAACAAACCCCTGTTTTACCAAAGCACTAATATTTATTTAAATAATTTATTAGTGCGTCATTGATGACTGTGGTTTTTATTATTGATAGTACCAAAGTTAATTTTTATATTTTTAACATTATATTTGTTAGGTACAGACTCAATTTTATATATTATTTTTAAGTCTACCAGGCATAAGTATTGCATTTATCATGTGTACCTAGAGACAATTTATGCCACAAATGCAACTCTTCAGCACGCATCTTCTGACATGTCTCATTATACAGTATGTTTTTTAGTAACTGCAGTGCGGACACTTTTGCATGTACTACTTCATTTATGACAGTGTTTGAAATTCTTCTATGAGTCACACGACAAAAAAACCTGCAGTTTTTACCTTTTCCTAAGGTAGCAATTTCATGAAATTATAGAAACTTTCAGTAAACAAATACTGAAATTTCAATATCTGAGTATATTTCTATGTACTTAAAATTTAGGGCATTCAAAAATAATATTTATAGTTTTTTCCTTGTTGTTGTACACAATACAGGGAAGAAATGAAAAACAGGAGGATACCTCTAGCACATACAGTCAGAGGACTTGAACCTTGATTAGTTTCTGTCCTCATACATCTCCCTCCCCCCTACCCTTTTTTTTCTGTTCTCAACCTCTACACTTTCACAGTTCCCATAATTTTTAAGCTCAATTTTCCTCCTCCTTTTTATCCTCACATCCCCCCCCCCCCTTCCCCCTGTTTACTTCTCTGTCCTGTTGTATATAATGTGGCTCCTATTTTCACTCACCACTTGACAGATTCCTCCTGCTTTCTCACTCGCTTGTTCTTCTCCCATCTCCATCTCCGCTCTTTACATTCTTTTGTCATCTTCTTCACTTTCTTCTTCACTCTCCTTAGCTTTTGTCACTATTTACCCAATTACACAGTGTCATCAGGATTAACTAAGGTCAAAAGCTCGACATTAACAATTACTTATTTATATACATAGTCACTGGTTATTTTTTTTTCTTCTTTCTTTAAAGTGACTAGTGGTCTGTCCTCTCAGTGATTGTTAACTGTTGAGGAAAAGTCCTTATTGGCAATTGTCTTTTCTATACGATTTTCTGAACTATTTAAGATTCAGTTAATAATTACATACTCATTTGTGCCTTCTTGTGTTTTAAATTGACGTTGCTTATACAAGCCTTACACTCATATAAATGCTTTATTTTTGGGCAATAAAGTCAGTTCAGTTCAGTTTAAATTAGCAAAGAAATTAAACTTTTGCCTTATTTTCCATTATCTGTGCACAATATTTTATGAAAGTTATGATTATTAACTTTATGAGAATGTAAGAGAATAGACCATTCAAAAGAAGTGGGAACCACAAGGAAGTATCCTGTGGAGACAGTGCTATTGGTGAATTGCTATTATTCAGTAGAAGTATTCATGGAGGATGAAATGGTAACTGGAGCAAGGGGTAATATAGTATTACATTTTTATAATTTTAGACTTCATTGTTCACGTTTATCGTTTGTAGGATGTACTAATTTAAGATTTTCGAGTTTACACAAAACAGTCTCTAAAATTTACTTTTAAATTTGCAGGAAACAGGAAGCAGCAAATCGACCCAAGTCTGAGTTTGTGCCAAAGACTCTGCATGATTTGCATGTTGAAGGCCTGACAGATGGTTTGAATGGTACGCATCCACATCACCCTGCAGCCAGTACGGGTCAGTACGGCAGAGCAAGGCATGATGATCCATTTGATCCCTGGCATGCCCCACCAGTAAAAGGTGATACAAAATTTATGATTTTGCATTTGAAATGGTGTTGGTGCTGATACGTGTTTCTGTAACACTCTCCCACTGACCTTGCTTGAATGGTGTTGGTGTTCGGTGTCCATATCTGGTTCTATCCACTGCCACACAGGCCAGACTGGCAGGCACTTGATGTCAAATTTTGAACTTGAGTGAAATCTAATATTGTTTTCCATAACTGTTTTTATCTGAAATACTAACTTCATTAACTGTCTGCACCATTCCACTTCACACACTGGAATTATATATATGAATGTTGCACAAGACTGTGTTTCCAGTTACTTGCTTGCATACCTACATTTCAGAATTGTTCTACAATGTTTGAACTGTAAGTATGACTTAAGCCACGTAGTTTGACTTCTGCTGTGTGGTATGCTCTGCCTCACTAACCTGAACTGTTTTTATAAATGTTACAACATTTGCCACTGCTTTATCAGTCATCATAAGTATTACATCCAAGCACTTTTAATATCTTTGTGTGTGTAAAGAAGCTTGTTTGATGTTATTTAACACATGTAAATACAAATCTGTTTCTAAAAGTATTCAAAGTTTTTCAAAAAACTATTATGACATTCTTCTTGCATTCACCCTTTTTGTTCAAGAGATTTTATTGTGGTGTGCTTGTTTCTCTGTAATAGCATCTGTTCTTTTGCCCCTAATTCTCCAAAATCAGTGGCTGTTTGTGTGTGTGTGTTTTAACTAACTATATCCTTGTATCTTTCCTTCTGATGTCTTGTGTAGGCTCTTCACTGGCCTCTTCTCCTGTGCACCCAAAACCGAACCAACTGGAGCTGTTTCCCTCAGGCAATGTGCCACGTTCTGCTAATGGTAAACTCTTTCTATCTAGCTCTTCTCTCTGCACGTACACGCATGAAAAATATGTCTTTGTTTATGGGAAGCATCTTGTGAAGTTGGTAGAGAGAAGATTCTTTCCTCCTTTTCCTATAAGCGTAAATAGCCTATTGTTGAATGTCACCTCCCTACAAATATGCACAATGCTTTTGGAATACTTGAAACTCTTTTTTTTGTATAGAAGAATCAATTTTTTTATACAATAGAAAATAGTGATATTAACAACTATGATCTTGTACCTAATTTTGATTAGTGTTTTTCAGTTTTGTGATATCACGTTCATTCTTCCCCATATACGATGCATTGCCTGTGCTGCCTTCCTGTAGTTATATTATATTCTTATAGATACCTTAAGTATTTTGTCTGACTAATACAAAGTTCTCAGGTTTCCAGCTAGGAGAATCCACCAGAATGGTATGATGTTTCGATGAGAGTCACCCAAAGTGGTTAGTACACTGGACTCGCATTGGAGAGGATGAAGGTTCAAATTCACATCTGACCATTATAAGTTAGGTTTTCTGTGAATTCCCTAAATAGCTCCAGGCAAATGCAGGGATGATTCCTTTGGACAGTTGTGTTTGGTCTCTAACGACCTCACTGTTGACAGGATGTTAAATCCTAATCTTCTTTCCTTCCTTTTTCCATCATCTCACTTCACCAAAAGATGATGGGAGTGGTACTTGTTGAAGCATCACTCCATTTTGATGACCTCATCTAGCAGGAAACCTGGAACTTTTGTTATTTTAATTCACTGGGATAGACAGTGATAGTATTTTTACCTTTAAATTTGAATGTTAGGTGAATCCTTGTATAGAATAATGCATAAATAATTCACCAAGGTAATAAACAGAAACATAGGTTCTGTGTATGAGGGCAGAAGATGGTTATAGTTTCAGATTTGTCTGAAAAGAAGAGGTTCCTACAGGTGAGAAATAGAGAGGGAAAGAAATAGGGCAAAGGCTGCTTGTAGAAGCTGTTCAGTATGCAAGGAAAGCCGGAGAGAAAATGAAAATGGGTTGTAACAGTTCATGTACAAGTACTTTAAAGTTGACCAAATGTTATGATAATTTGATCAATTAGTGATAGAAAGTGAAGAAAAGAGAACAGAAGTCAAGTCGAAGGAGACTGTGTCCTTCATTGGCAAAAGTGAAGGAAAAAGGAAAGAGGAGGAAAAAGGAAGAGAAAGGATATACCAAAACAAAATAATCCAAAACAAGAATACCATAGAAATGAATGGAAAACAGTGAGAGGCCACAAATTTTTGTACAGCAAAAATTAATACTTCACTTTCATAGTGTCTGATCAAAAATTACTAGTTAGTTGTTTACTTGTCAATCTAGACTAATGTTTAACACTAGAGTGGTAGAGGCAATCAAATTGACTGTTTTCAGTATTTGTGTATAATGATAGCACATTTTTTTTCATAACACTTTGAAATTTTGTGACTTTTATTTCTTTTCAACAGAAATTGCATTGTAGATTTTACAGATTTGTAGCTATACTCATTGCTTTCAGTTTTCATTGCATATTTTGAACCATGGTAGTGGTCATTTTGACTGCTTAACTTTGTTTATGTACTTATTTCCTGAGAGCACTGCAAATGCTCAGTTGTGTTTCACGTGACTGTGACTACATGTTACAATGTATACTGAAGTTTCTGAGCTGATTTTTGCGTCTCACTTTACCTCAAGTGCTTATTGTGTGTAAGTCATTATGCAGGTATTGAAAATAACTCATAGGCTGACAGATGAGGAAGTAATAGAAAATTTAGAACTTTTGCAGAGTGTTTCAGAGCAAGATTCTGAAGCTATTGAAACTGACAGGCATGTAGAAACTAGTATTGATTATTATAGTCCTGACAGTGTTGAGTGGATGGAAAATAGTTGTGATTTGTCTGAAGAAATTACATTGTGTCAATGACTGCTACTGCAGCAGCTACAGAAAACTAGTATATCAGTGAGGAAGGGATGACATTAGATACAAAATAGAAAGACAGGGAAGAAGATGTAGGTGTCAGTTCCTGTCACCATTTTTTGTGAACTGTTTGTAATTCAGAAAACATGGCAAGAGTGGGAGATGTTTGATCATATCTTGAATGCACCGGGAAACCTACAAAAGCAAAATGTTTTACACCAGACAGCAGGATGTTACTTTGAAGAAAAACCTCAAAATTTATACTGTGTCACTAGTTCTTAGCATCTGTCCATAGATGACACGATGCTTAAACGTATAGAACTGTGTATCATAATATGGAAAGAATAGATTGCTGCTCAACACATAGAGGAGGCATTGAATCACATGCCATAAACAGTGTGCCTTGTGGAAGTGTGGGCCAGTCTGGGGAGCATGCATAGACAGCCAAGATGGGCAAGGCAACTGCTCATGATATGCAGGAAATCTGGGTTCGAATCTCATTCTGGCACAAAGTTTTGTGTGTTACCAATAGGTAATAATTCCGTACTTGATACAGCTGATGTGAGCAGAATTAGCAGTTGTGAATATATTTCATAATATTAATGCAGCTACAGATCATTGCCACTGTCTGTTCCTTTGGACATGCATGAATGTCTGAAGCAACAGAGATTGTAAAATAAGATATCACTTTAGTTTTACTGGATGACTATCTGTCAGTTACGATGAACTGCGACGTTTCTGACAGGAAACCATGAATCCAATTGGACAACTGAGACAATACTCCGTAGGCATTCAATTAGATTAGATTAGATTTACTTTCATTCCAACTGATCCGTAGTGAGGAGGTCCTCCAGGATGTGGAACATGTCAGAAAAACAACAATACATGACAAATATTTACAACTAAAACAAATAGGCTAATGTACCATTCCACAGGTCCCAAGTGGAATGATCGTCATTTTTTAATGAACACTAAGAGTCATTTTACAAATACTAATGCACTGAATTTAAAATAAAAAAGTTTTTTATTTATTTATAAGGTAATACAACTACTGTAATACTTATTTACAATGAACACGTTACTGCACTGAAATGGTGCAGAAATTAGATTATACTAACACACACACACACACACACACACACACACACACACACACACAAATTTTCAATGAACACATTACTGCACTGAAATTGTGCAGAAGTTATGTTGTACTTATATACAAATCAGTTGGTTTTACTGAGAAATTTATCAATGGAGAAGGAGGAGTTGGCCACCAATAAATCCTTTAGGCTTCTCTTAAACTGAATTTCATTGGTTTTTAAGCTTTTTATGGCTGCTGGCAAGTTATTGAAAATGTGTGTTCCTGAATAATGCACACCTTTTTGTACAAGACTAAGTGACTTTAAATCCTTGTGAAGATTATTCTTATTTCTAGTATTGATTCCATGAATTGAGCTGTTGGTTTGAAAAAGTGATATAGTTTTAATGACAAATTTCATTAAGGAATAAATATATTGGGAAGCAGTAGTTAGTATCCCTAGTTCCCTAAACAGGCTTCTGCAGGATGTTCTTGAGTTCACACCACACATAACTCTCACTGCACGTTTTTGTGCCCGGAAAACTTTAGCTTGGCTTGATGAATTACCCCAAAAAATAATCCCATATGACATTATGGAATGAAAGTAAGCATAGTATGCCAGCTTTTTCATTTTTATATCCCCTATGTCTGACAAAATTCGCATTGCAAACAGAGATTTGTTAAGACGCTTCAGCAGTTCTGTGATTAGAAGTTTGTGAGGAATGCTATCAAAAGCATGCTGGAAATCTTGAAATATTGAATCAATTTCCGATGCTGTGTCAGTAGTACTCATTACTTCATAAGAATAAAGAACTAGTTGCGTTGCACAAGAACAATATTTTCTGAATCCATGCTATGTGTCAATACATTGGTTTCTTCAAAGTAATTCATAATGTTTGAACACCGTATATGTTTCAAAATCCTATTGAAAACTGACATTAGGGAGAGTGTGTGGTTGTATATGATTGCTAAGTATGGAGTTGTTATATTGGCCTACTCTGAAAGGAATCTAATTGGTATGCATTCTGGGCTGGAAGACGCCCCATTATTAAGTGATTTGAGTTACTTTACTACACTGAGGAGTTACTCATATAGGCAGCAGTTCTTGATTCAAATTTTGGAATATTTTCTAGTTGTCTTTGGTGAAGAAATTTTGGAAAACAGTTTTTATTAACACTGCTGTTGTGGCATTGTCAAACCATCACTGTAGGACAGTGGAGGTATTGATTGTGTCTTGCTATATTTAGTGTCATTGGCCCATGAACTTTGATTAGCAGATGATTACACAGACAGTGTTATGAATGAACTAAGTGTATACTAGAACAATATCATTGCAAGTTGTTTAACGGTAGACATCGGTAATAAATTGGTTAAATAATCTACCACTAAGTTATGACATTTCTTCCTAATGTAAAGTTTTAAGGTTGCTTATCTTGGTTGTTCATAAACATTATGAAGGGAACTGGACTGATCAGATTAGATCATATGAGAATTACTAATGAAGCTGTAATTAAGGTGCTGCTTATCACCACTCAATTGGGTTCTGGTAGAAATAAATTTGTAAATAAGTGAAACTAAACACAAGATATTGTGTTTGTTATTTCTCTGGTTAATTGGTTAATTAGAGATGCCAAACATCTTTCAGTAAGAGAGTCAGAAGTAACGGTGCTACTGAGGAAGGAAGAGTCCATAACCAAGAAAGTAATCATATAAACACCACATAATATCTTAGATAGCCTCATGTATGGAGCTTAGAGGTCAGTACTTGCCCAAAATTATTTTGGATACCAAAGAAGTGATTTTCTGTCTGACTGGTGGGCCTCTGGGTCATGTTCCTGGCTGGAAGTATGGTTACCCCTTGATTTGCTTGTTTAAACTCAAAGTACAGCAAGGCCTTCCATTCTGGTTAATGGGGGGATGTATGTAAAATTTGTTACAAATTTTGAATTTTTTTTCTTTCCAACAGATAGTTCTGTAGCCTGTTATAAGTATTGTTGCCAATTTTCAGAGTGTAATTCATGCTACAAATGGTGTAAAAACCATCTTGCTTCAATGTGCAGTGCCACGCCCCTTTTGTACACAACTCTGTCCTTATATGCAATATTTTATTATTTCTTACAATATTTTATTATTTCTTGCAATCAGAGAACGCTTTTGTAGAGTACAGAAGGCTGTGAGCTCATTTATGAAGCGATTAATTACATTTTGTTAAAGAAATGCAAACATGGTGGAACACAAAACCTGAACAAAAGCTTTAATAAACTGATTTAGAAGAGGCACCAAAAGACACCATTTTGCTCATCTCCTATTGTTAAAATTTCCTCATATAGTGCTTTTCTGGTGTTCACTGATGGAAACAACGGAAGGAAGAATCAGGACCCTTATGAGACTAGGTATTTGATGCATTTTGCTTCACTCAAAACCTGTTAAAGAAGATTGATGATGTGCGTATTGCCAGTTCTGAAATGACAGTGAAGGATAATGCAGAAGCATGTGACAGAAGGATCAGAGTACAAGAAAAGAACTATATGAAGACCAAAAATACGAAATATATGGTTATGGGCAACATTAGGGCACTTCTTTGTGGCTTAAGTGGTGATAAAATATTTTTTTCTGCATTTCCCGTGGACATATAAAGGCAAAATTTGCCACTGAATTTGTTCATGTTATAATAACTTCCTGTGGTACAAAATTATTCAAAGTGCATTACTGTCAAATTTATTTAAATTTTTGTTAAATAGAAATTGCTATGTATTGTATAAATAAAGTTAAAAAATTGTTGCATTGGTTAAAAAATTGTCACGCAGATTTTTTTTTATCTAATTACTGAGAATAACGTAGTATATTTTTGGAAGTGATAAGTAAAGTAACCCATGAGAAAGTTCCTCATGTGGTACTATGTGTTCTAAAAGTACCCAGCAATATCCTGAACGAATTATTTGACAGAAAATTGAAAAAAAAAATCCAGATTACAGCCAGTAACATAATGACAATGTGTGTAAAATTTGGTTCAATTATCTCTCAAACAGTAAAAGTTACATTACCTTAGATATATACCCGTGTATTCTTTCACATGTCCCCCATTAAGGTCCAGGCATCCAGGAAGGCTTGGAGGGTGCATTACATCACACAACCAAGTAGGTTCGTGTGGTGGATCATGCGTGCCTCTTAAGCTCTGAAGAAGGCTGTTTCTTGCTATCTGGATAAATGGCTCTTGACTTTAAAGCCCTGAGGGAGTTGACAGTAGTGTAGCATTCAATTTCTTTGTCCTCATCACTTGCCCTAAACCTCTCTGATACAGAGGGGTGGTCCTTCCTCTTAAGTGGAACAGATGCGGAGCAGGCAGGTTTGTGTCACTAGTCCCAGGTGTCATTTACCTTTTTTTGGACACATGTGATGATCTGCTGAGAGTGGGTAATAGGAACACTCTGCCCTTTCAAACCCTGGGAGTTATCAGGAGGCGGGTATCCTGCTGAGTCCCGTAACAGGCTAAGAACTTTGGAAGCTTCTGTGCCATTTTGGATACAGAAGGTGAGACCAGTGGACTGATTTCTGATGTGTGTGGACTGGGATTAACATGGATAATTGTGGCCAGGTGGGACTGACAGACTCTCATGACCTGTCTAGAGCAGTGTATGAGTGTATGTTGCATGTACAAATTTGACTTCCTGTACATACAATTTGGTTCATTTAACATAGGGCACTAGCTTAGTGGCACTGCGTCTGCATAGTTTTCCATGAGTCCCGTCTTACAGGTTGCCAAACCTGATGGTGGGTAGCTAAAGATGCTGCTCCTCAGGGAGCCATATGATGGTGGAGATTCAGCAATTGTTGGTTCATATAAAATAGTTTTATTTTCAGTTGCAAATGTTGAACAACTTTTACTGCCATTGCTGAGTTTGTTGTTTAAATGATCTGAGGTGGCCAGTCTTACAGCAAGAATGATTATCAGTGCTATATGCTGAAATATTAGTGAAACAGAAACCTAAAAGATAATTGTGATAAGATTGTAGTATATTGGTAATGAAGAATTTTATTATTCACGCTATATTCACCTATTGCTGCTCTTGATCAATCTGGGGTCTCATTTTCAGTGTAGTGCAGTTGCTACTTGGCTTTTGTTAAGGTGAAGTTGAGCATGCTCTTACATAAAGCTCTCATGGCACTTAAGAAAAACATCTTTCATCTTTATTAATATAACCCTTTGTGTGTTTCAATCATTAGAAAATAATTTTTGAGTAAAAGTTCATATAAATTAAATGAAGTTAAGACTAAAACTGTTTTGTTCATAAATCTATGAAGAATGCCACCCCACACACTACTTTAACTCGTACATGCTGATGTGTCCTCTTGTAGCAGACTGTGGCCCTTTTTTAAAAGGATAATATTTATGTTCTCCCCCCACCCCATCCCCACATCACTCCTCCGAATCCACTTCACCAAAACAAAAAAGATCTCCTGTTAAAACACAATTTTTTCTTATTGTACTTTCCTCTGTGATACCATGTGCTAAGTCCTCTAAATGGTAGTTATTTGACATAAGTGCTTATATTACCACACTTACTATTTGGGTACTCCCTCACAGTATCAAATCCTCAGAACATTATAGGCAGTAACTTGCTGTACAAGACGGCAATTTTTGTGGTATTATTCTCCTTTCTTTATTTGTTCTCTCTTTACTTGTCTTCCATTTTCATGTTAATTCTTCTGCTTTTCCCCTCCCATAACATTTTTCCCCTACTTAGTTCTCCCACTCTCCATCTTTGTGACTCATTTGATATATTTTCTCAACTCTGACTCAGCTTTTCCTATTAGCACCACTCCTAAGTTCTCAGGATTTCAAATGTCATCTGCTACCCCACAACCCATCTTACCCTTCCATCTTGTCCAGTAAGTCTCACTTGAGTCTTCCTGATTAGTTTTCTTGTATCTTCCAGATTTGTTTGGAATTTAATGTGCTACTGATACTGAGACAATTAATTTTAAAAAATGACTCATAGATAAATATGTTGAAAGGTAGGAGGAATATTGATCTGTGGGTTATTGTTTTGTTCATTCACAATCCATATATATTTTCTCAACAACATTTGTCAGGGCAACTAATCAAGAACGTGGTTTCCTTTTTGTTATTCGTCTTTTTCTTTCTCTTATCAACTGTGATGTGCAGTTTATTCTGTGTCTGTTATTCTGATATACAATTAACTATTTGCTTTCAGGTCTTCATGTAATTATTACTTTTTCAAATTCATTGTACTTATGCCTGTCTTAATATGGAAGTTCTGGTTGAAAGTTAAAAAATGGTTGGAGGACAGGCAACCACTTACTATGTGGAAGATACATTAGTGGTGAACAGACACAAATGAGATATAGAGGTTATTTTACTTGACTATTGTTAAATTTTTCATCAAAGCATCACTCACACTTTTTCCTCTGTCTGACATTATTTGATGACATTCTGTATAGCAGGTGGTTATCTGTCCTTGTTGTTGTTTTGGTCTTCAGAGCAAAGACTAGTTTAATGCTGCTGTACATGTTAATGTCTCATGTGGAAACCTCTTCATCATTGCATAACTACTGCAACCTATGAGGGCATGCTAAAAAGTAATGCCTCCAAATTTTTTACATGAAAACTCTTTAAAGTTTTTTAAATAAAACAAAGGTGATTAACAAGCAACATCTTTAATCTTCATTTCTACATATTTGCAGCTCTGTGACACAAGACCTGTGAATTGTAGCGTCTAACATGGTGGGTGTAACATAACTATGTCAATGTGTGAGAAATAGCATGCGTTTATCAAGTTTTGAATTTAAAGAGTTTGTCCAGATGTGGAGCACCCTCTCCTTCATGATGACAATGCCAGCCCATACATGAGTGCTGCAGCATTTGAAATAATCTGACACATTGGGTTCATTGTAATTGCTCATCCTCCATACAGTCCTGATTTGGCCCCATTTGATTTTCATCTGTTTTCAAAATTTAAAGAACACATTCGAGGACTTCACTTGGATAGTGATGAAGCGGTACAAGCAGAGGTGAAATTGTAGCTCTGTCAACAAAGTGAAACATTCTAGAGTGATGGTATCAACAAAGTGGCCTCTTATTGGGAGAAAGGTGTTTATTGCCAGGGTGTCTGTGTTTAGAAATAAATAAAACACTGGAAAATCCAGGATGAAATAATGACAGTATTATGAAAAGTATGGATTGCTACTCACCATGTAGGGGAGATGTTGAATTGCAAACAGGCATGACAGAAAGGCTGCTAAATACTGAGGCCAGATTGCGAGCGGCCATGCATGATAGGAGAAGCAGTCTGGGTGATGGAGCTAAGGTGGAGGTTGGTGTGGGGAGGGAGAGTGGGGTGGATGCGAGGGACAGTAAAATGGTGCTTGTGGGGATGTACAGGGACATGGTGGGGAGAGGGTAGGGCAGCGAGGTGCAGCCAACATATATAGACATGAAGAATGAAGATGTAGAATGTTAATTTTTTGTTTTATTTAATAAGGTTTAAAAGTACTGGTTCAAATGGCTCTGAGGACTATGGGACTCAACTGCTGAGGTCATTAGTCCCCTAGAACTTAGAACTAGTTAAACCTAACTAACCTAAGGACATCACAAACATCCATGCCCGAGGCAGGATTCGAACCTGCGACCGTAGCGGTCTCGCGGTTCCAGACTGCAGCGCCTTTAACCGCACGGCCACTTCGGCTGGCAAAAGTACTCACATTAAAAATTCAGAGGAATTACTTTTCAGCACTCCCTTGTACATCAGTTTAAAACTGTTTACTGTAGTCAAGCCATGGTCTCCCTCTACCGTTTTTACCCCCCTGCACAACCCTAAAATAAACTGAACTCTGTCATTAGGCCCATGATTGCCCAATGCCTAGTGGCCACTGTATTGTCCTCTGCCATATGGCATCATTCAGATATGCTATGAGTGGGCATGTAGTATGCATGCTGCTGTCCTCACCAGTTGGCTTTTATGACCTTGGAGCTGCTACTTCGCAATGCAGTCCTCCCACTAAGGATACATCCTTGCCAGTACTGGTACTGAACCTGGGTCCTCTGCAGGACAGTCAGAAGTGCTGACCACTCAGCTAAGGAGGTGGACTCCATACACTGCCCTCCATTACCAAACTGACAATTCCTTGATGCCTCAGGAAGTGACCTGTTGACTGATCACTTCTATTAGTCATGGCATAGCATAAATTACTTTTCTCCCAGGTAGTATTCAGAACCTCCTCATTAGTTATTTGATTTAAGCATGTCATCTTCAGCATTATCTTCTAAATTATTTATATTCCACAAGGAGCTTTCTTTAGCGTATTTATAATCTTCAGCATTCTTTTGCAGCACCATGTTACTCAGTCTTCTATTCTCTTTCATGTCTGTACTGTTTATTGTCCTCGTTTTGCTTCTGTACAAGGCTACCAAGACAAATACCTTTGGGAAAGACTCCTAAACACTGTTAAATTTGTGTATAGTGTTACAGATTTCTCTTTTTCAGAAACACTGTTCTTGCTAGTGCTTTTATGCCTCAGTACCTTACTAAGTTATCTAGCTGCTCAAAAAACAAAACTCAAATTGTAGCATTTTATCATGTAATTCTCTCAACATCGCCTGAATTTATCTGACTGTCTTTCATTACTCTTATTGTGCCTTTATTGCTATTCATTTTATAACCTCCTTTCAAGACTGTTTAACTGATCTTCCAAGACCTTTGCCATCTGTCACAGAATTACAATACCATCCGAAGACCTTATTTTTGAAGTTAAATTTCCATTCCAGATTTCTGCTTGGTAAGCCTTGTCTTTATGCCTATTTGATCATTTGCTGACTTCACTATTTCATGCCTCAAAGCTACTAATTTGTCTTATATTGTATGCTATTCCCATGTTTCAATCAGTTGTTGCCTGATGAACCCTTTGAAGCTATCAACAATCACTGGTTCTTCCAGTTTATCAAGGTCCACTCCTTAATTTTCTACTTTTCTGCTATTTATTTAGTTCTGACTTGCCCAATAAATTTGGGCAGAGTCCATGTCTGCTCCTGGAAAAGTTTTTTCAGTTTAAAATCTGATTTACAAAACTGTCATACAATTACATAATCTATCAGAAACATTCTGATGTCTCCAGATCTCTTCCATGCATACAGCCTACTTTCATGATTCTTCAAGTAACTATCAGCAATGATTAAATTGTACTTTCTGCAGAATTCCTCCTGGTGGCTAGCTCTTTCATTCCTTTACCACTGTCCGTGTTCTCCTACAATCTTTCCTCTTCTCCCCACCATCGAATTCAAGTTCCCCACCAAATTTAAATTTCTGTCTCCCTAAATAATATGAATAATTTCTTTTATCTCCTCAAAAATTCTTGCACTCTCTTCTCCATCCACAGAGCATGAAGACATATGAATTTTTACTACTTTAAAGGTAGTTGGGTTGGCTTTGTGTCCATCTTGACTACAATAATGTGTTCACTATATTGCTCATAGTAATAGTATGGTATTCTGCCTTACGGCAGCTCTTGTCATGGGTTAAGCCTCTTCCCCTTTTGTCTGTCATATTGTTCATAGTAATTTACCAGAATTCCTATTTCTTATATTCGTTATTAGAAGTATTTCCTCATTACCTCTATTTGATCTGTCCTTATTGCAGTTTTTAATGTCAGTATCATAAGTTCTCTAATGTCTATCTTTTTTAAATCTCTCTAGTCAGCTAAATGTGTTAATGTTCATGACTTTTATCCACAATTGTTATTTTGATATGGTGGCTTATACAGTGTTTAACATTCATGCCTGGAATTTTGGCATTTAATTTATAGTTAGACGATGTTATTGGCACAGAACTGACTCAGTAGTTACTCAAATAAGTTGGTAATTTTTATTCTTGGTGACTGAAATGCACAGTAATATATTATGAAACTTTACTTTGAAGACAGTAGAGCTAATAGATAACGTTTGAAAACAATAGCGTATGGCCATCATATTGTAAACATGAATTTTTGCACATTAATTTATCACCTGCATGCTATGATGAATGTCATTTCGGTGTTTGAGGTAAAATAAAACAGTGTTTGTAGATCTGGACAGTGTACTACAGCCAATACTAAGGGCAATCATCTTTTTGAGCTAAGACATTAAAAAGGATTTAATCATGGCATAGCTTCTGTTATCAACATTACCAATAAACATTTAATGAAGTGTATATGAGGTAGAGATGACATCATTGTTAATTGATCATTTGCCCATTGCCTCTTAAATTCAGCAACTGAGTGCTTGTTCCAAGGCTCTTGTCATGTCTTAATCTAATCTATTTTACTGCTGCCTCTTGTCGAACTCTTGGTGGCATTCTGTATTTCCACTTGGGAAACTTCTTTGCAATATTTTTTAAATATTATTCTTGCTCATTTAAGAATCTGTTTGTTCACACCTGTTTATTTTCCATTCTTCTAGTAGTTTCCCACCTTTTCCTCACCAATGATGGGCATCTTTACTCATCATTTCTTCCTCATTCTATCATATCATTCCATTAATCATACTACATCATGTCCTAGGACTTCTTGTAAAACAAAAACAGAATAGTGATCTCTGTTACTGCAATCACTGAACATTAGACACTTCGTCTGCTGCCACATTGTTCACCTGATATGTTAGATAGCTGGCTCTTGTCCACTACACTTAGTTCTGTTAGTGTCTTAATGACAAAGAACCAGTGATTGCAGACTAGAACAAACTGTGGCTTTCAGCAGTAACTACAATATAACCTTGAATACCTGACTCTAAGAAATTACAAGTATACAAACCCTTAAAAAAGATCATTAAAAGTGTATATAATTTTGTAGGTAGTGAATGTGTAACCAATGATAAATTTGCTGTCGGTTGTTATTGACTTTTTGTGTAGTGCACCTAGTGATAGATATTAGAAAATTAACACTGTCTTTGTTTCTCAGTTTTGCAAGTAACATCGTGTAATTATATCGTGTAAAGTTCTTCTGGCCATGTTTGTTCTATTTACACGTAATGAAGTTAATATTCTGCTTAAAGGAAAGTGTGTTGTAATGATTGACGTTTTCATACATGGGAAGAGAATCCTGCATTATACCACATTTACCCCATTATAAGGTGAGGTTTTTTTTTCTCAAATTCATCATTCGAAAAATACGAGGTTGTCTTATATTTGCTGAACTCAGCATTTTCACATTGTCTAAGAGATTACAATAGGGGTCATCTTATGTTAACAGATAAAGCTTTGGCAATTAAGATTGTGTACAAATTTTGTTTTTAATGATCCCAAAGGGTAGGGCATATCAAACAATACTAGTGTTTGAATAGGCTTGAGATTTCCTGATAGGTGATATGCCGAAGTGCTTGATACAGTATTGACCTTGCTTGAACAGTCTTGTTGATCCGTGGCACTAGTGCAAAGGATACACGAGAAACTAAGACCTAGCCACTACAAAAATCTAATGGTCTGGTTGGAAATTGACAAATTTGTGAAACACAGGGGGAAATAACATTAAATTCTATCAACTTACAAACTTTCATTGTATTTGAACAGATTTGCAATAAAAGTTGCCATTCATGTATGGACACCGTATACATACATTTTGCAGCTGCAGCTTTTTAAGTAAAGATAACATTCAGAGGCAAAAATCATATCCTTCAGAAACCATAACTTGAATCCGAACCCAGGTCAGTATCTTATTTGATTATGAGAAAGTAATGACTTTCCAAGTGGGTTGCAAATGAGAAATATGGTCACTGTACACAAGTTAGAATAAAGGAGAAAATCGTTCAGTTTTTAATCAGGTTTGAAAATTAATCCAAAATGAAATGTCTAACAAATGAAATAAATCATATTAAATGGACTGTAATTGTTTTCACGAGAATAAATTACAGCCGAAATACCTGTTTTGGAGATAGTATGAACATACATCACTAGATTGTGGGACGAGCAAAAGTTCTAAAATTGAACTGAATAGTGATTGTGATTTTTTATTTATGTATTAGTTGCTATTGTTATTTATGACCTGTGCCATAGAAGATATTGCCGTCCATATTTCACTGTTGCTCAAGTACAGCACTATGGAAAATTGGAGGGGGAACAGTGACCCAGTTTGGCTGAGAAGTACAACGAGTGTGGGAGGGGAGTGTTGAGCAGGCAGAAATTTCGTTGTACTTTGGCTTTTTATGAACATTTACCATGTGTAAACTGCAGTTTTCCTGGATCCATTTGTACTCAGAATTGAACTGTCTTTAAAATTGGACAAATACTCAACATTACATAGATTTCTGCAGGAGATGCTGAAAGTCTAGAAGGAGACCAGTGGTGTACTTACATACTTTGAGCAGCAATGTTGTCGATGCTTACTGCAAAGTATAATGGAATTGATTGGGGGTGTGTCACCTGCTGGTTCTACACAGCCAATGAGAGAGCAGTGGGCGGATGATATGTTTCGAAGAAAGAGATGTAATATTCTCACATCACTATAGAAATGAAATCCACTATGTGTTCAGGAAAGGGGGGGGGGGGGTCCTGTGTTCTCAGGTTCCACCATAACCACAACCTCAGAATTTGCAACATATTAGGAAGAAACGCTAAATATTTGTGACAACAGAGATGTACATTTCACAGCTGTCCTGTTAGGAGGATGATGATGACTTAAAAATGGTGATACCACAGACAACAGGCTAAGTAAACAAAAAAGGCAGTGAAGATAAAAATAAACATAAATCATTTATTTTATTTCTCCCTGTATCATCTAAATGTAGGCAGTCAATAAATGACATAAATTTAAAATGAATGTGACGATAACTTTTTAAACAGATCCCTTACCTCAATAGAAGTTTGTAATTTTTATGAGTCAGAATATGTTAAAAAGTAGATTTTTCTCAACGAGCCTCTTAAAAAAAGGAGGTCGTCCTATATTCAGGGCTGCCTTATACACGGGTAAATACAGTATTTAAAAAAGCCTCTGTATGAGGATATATTACTACTCACCAAGTGGAGAAGATGTTCAGCAGCAAATAGCAACTAGGAAAAGTCAAACAGCACCTTAGCTTTAAGCCAAAATCCTTCATCAAAAACGTAACAACCCCACAAAACTTGCATACATACCACCATTTCCACTTCCTGTGCTGCTGTCAAGTGGGACAAGTATGGTCTCCGCTGTGGTTGATACTGGGAAGAAGGGTGCAGTAGGGAGAGGGGCAACTACTGGGTTTGGGGCTACAAATGATTGTACAGCTGTTGAAACTGATGAAATGCTTGATGGGAAATGGATAGCCCCAATACTTTAAGGCAATGCACAAAATGAGAGACAAGTGTGTGCTGAAGAATAAAGTAAAGCAGTAGTTGGAGTGTTAAGAGTGAACCCCAAGGGATAAACAAAGTATGGTATAGGTTAATTAGAACTGGAAAATAATAACATGAGTGGCAAGCCAGTGGGATTGGAGAGGGGGATGGGAGGGAGGCAGTGTGTGTGGATGATGTGGAAACAGGAGTAGTTGGCAGGGGTTATTGGAGACCGAGGCTAGAAGAGGGTAGGGGGTGTTATAGAAATGAAGAATAAGTTCAAGGAGACTCCTTGCCTATGTAGTTAAGGAAGGTTGGGATTAGGAAAAAGACTCTAGATAGCCTAGTTCCGTGGTAATGTAGTTCACTTATTATTATGGGCTACTTTGCAATCTGTATATTTTCTAGTAGACCAAATTTTCTGAACCATATTGCTCTCCAGTATATTCCTCATTACCGACCCCCCCCCCCCAACCCACCCACCCCCTGCCCCCCAAATACTCACTCCATTTCACACATCATTACACCCAACCCACTTTCCTTGCTCCAGTTACTTTCCTGCTTTATGATAGCTAACTTGTTTCTTTCTTTGCTTACCACTTTCACTCACTTTGTATCCTCAACCTTCTCCTGTCTTTCATCTTAGAATTTTTGCAATGGTCCCATACATTAACCGTAATAGCATCTCACCATACATGCTTATGCTTTCCACACTTGTGTGATCTTTTCCAGCCATATACACTGCTGCTCCTGCTCTTTATCCATCTACATCTACACCCGCATGTATACTCTGCAAGCCACCTTGCAATGTGGGGTAGAGGTTTCTTTGTGTACCATGTTACTCCCCCTCTTTCCTGTTCCAGTTGCAAATAGTTCATGGAACGTACACTCTCAGAACTTTTACAATAAATCACTGTGATGCTAGAATGCCTCTCTTGCAGTGTCTGCAACTGGAATTGGTTGATCATCTCTGTAATGCTTTTGTGCTTACTAAATGAACCTGTAAAGAAATGTTTCACTTATCTTTTGATCTTCTCTGTTTCCTCTCAGTCCTATCTGGTATGTATCCCATACTGATGAGCAGTATTCAAGCACTGGTTGAACGATTTTTTGTAAGCTACTTCCTTTGTTGATGGACTAAATTTCCTGAAGAATCTTCCAATGAATCTGAGTGTGGCATCTGCCTCACACAATTAACTTTATGTGACTGTTCCACTGCAAATTGTTCCATAACCATACTACTAAGTAACTTACAGAAGTAACTGTTCTGCAATTGTGTAACTGTACAATGAAGGGTCTTTCTGTCTGTGTATTTCTAGTACATTACATTTGTTTTTGTTGAGGGTCAGTTATCACTCCCTACACATAATGTCGACCCTCCACAGGTCTTCCTGTATTATGCTACAATTCTCTTCCATCCACAAGTTCTTCCAAACCACTTTGTGCCCAAATCAGGCTGCAGCACTGTGAAGATAAGCAGCAATATGCACAGAGCTCAGTGTGTTTGTTAGCGGTCTGAGAAAGGATTTTGTCTGAAATCTCACCAGCTAATGTGTCAGTCCACTACTTAATGCCTCCCCTGGTGAGTAGTGGTCTACACCCATATCGAAAGTTAAAGAATCAGGAAAAGTGGTAGATCGAAGTGACCCCGAAGACTTCTTTTAAAGTGGAATAGTCCTGTTTGTGCAGGGAAGGTGTACTCCTTATTCTGAATAAGCACATGATTCAGAGGTAACTAAAAGCATTCATTAGACCCATGCTATCTATCATGTTTTCTATTTCACAGTAAGCAGCATGTAGTGCCTGGCAACATCTTCAATAGAAAGATGCAGTGTGAATCCTGTTTTGCAGGGTGGAATTACTAGGCACACAGATTAATCAAACAATGGAAACTCCAGGTAGGAATATCAACTTTGTAGGAAAAGATAAATTGCTACTTACCATAAAGAAGACACGTCAAGTTGAGACAGGCGATTGAAAGACAGTCACATATAACTTTCAGCGACAGCCTTTGTCAGTAGAGAGAGAGAGAGAGAGAGAGAGAGAGATACTGAGATTGGCATTTCAGGCTTTTGTTAGACACTTCGTCTGCTGCCACATTGTTCACCTGATATGTTAGATAGCTGGCTCTTGTCCACTACACTTAGTTCTCTTTGTGTCTTAATGACAAAGTGCCAGTGATTGCAGACTAGAACAAACTGTGGCTTTCAGTAGTAACTACAATATAACCTTGAATACCTGACTCTAAGAAATTGCAAGTATACAAACCCTTAAAAAAGATCATTAAAAGTGTATATAATTTTGTAGGTAATGAATGTGTAACCAATGATAAATTTGCTGTCGGTTGTCTAACGTTCAGCGACACAGGACATGTCTGTTTTATGCCATTACTAGGTCAACAAATGAGATTGTACTCCAGATGATGATAAATATGTCGTAGCATTAAGTGTGTAATGAAATCCAATGCTGTGTACAAGATATTAGTCTTCAGTGATTTCCTCAGGAGTTACAGCTTTCCAACAAACTGTGTTTAAGAAGTTCAGAGCAGTTGATTTGTAGGCTACAAATCTGGCAGTTTGTATTCTGCTCATGGCAGTGAACACTAGTGTTCCTTTTTTTGGAGTCAACAAATTGGCAGGACCAGGCATGAATGAAGCAATGTGCTCTTCACACAGGAATTATACTTCAGTTTTCAGTTGTCTGAAGGCAAAGTTGCCATCAGTGCAGTCAAAGGATCACTTTAGAATAATACCAGCTTGGTGGAAATGGGTTCCTGGAGTGGGAGATGTCATGTTGGATGGGCAAACTGAGCTTTACATTTTAGTTGGACATCAGAGAAATACAATAAATGCTAAGAAGTACAGAGATAAGGCACAGCAATGGTAAGAGCGACTTTTCAGACATTAGAATAGTTGGTTCAGTCATCTGTGTTGAGCTCATCTGGAAGGTGAAGTTAGTTTCTGGAGGTGAAGATATCCTCCACATGGATTAATTATTGAGATATCAAAATCCTTTAGAGCTTGTTTGGGAGAAACTAGCACAATGAATGTAAGTACAACAGCTGCCACCAAGTACTCTTTCAGACGGCTGCACAGCTCTTTTTCAAAAACGAGATTGTTTGGTAGAGCTCTTGAACAACCTTAAATAGAAATGCCATGTCACAATGAAGCTATGTGGCAGCTAGGTGTTACCATATTCCCATTATTACTTGCCTGCTGTCATAGAAGAGATTTTCTGGTTTTTAAAAGTGTATCTTCAGTTTCAAAACTTTTATAATGACTTGTTTGAGATGCTATTATATGTCAAATGTCTTGTGATTAAGCACTATTCTGTTCCATGAACCTTCTGATATACTGTTTAGGAAATAATCTATCATTTTTGGAATACTACGGTATTACAGTTCATCAGTTAATCATGACTCTACAAGTCTGCAGCTCGTGGTCTAGGGGCTAGTGTTGCTGCCTCTGGATCACGGTGTCCCGGTATAATGAATTCTCACTACTGTTTTTGTAAATGATGAAAGTCTATGTGAATGCAGCTTGCCGCTAACTTGGTGTAATGTTTTGTCTGTACAGAAGTGTATCTGTCGCCTTTTTCGCTCTTTCACTCTCACACATAAATCGTTACAATAAAGTCAGGGCTTTATGTTTTCTTAATAGGCTGATCCTTGAAAAGACAAACAATTATGCTAATTGAGGATTCTGAGTAATTTCTAGAATTTCATTCGCTCTCTCTCTCTCTCTCTCTCTCTCTCTCTCTCTCTCTCTCTCTCTCTCTCTCTCTGTCCTTTATCTGTGTACAGTTTAAATCTATTATTTACATGAAATCAGCCTAGTAGAATCTCTGGTGGAGCCCTTCGTCTTAATATTCAGCGGCTGGCTTGCTAGAAAAGATCTTTGCATTTGTTATTATTATTAAGCGCTGCATTCAGTTGGGAAAATCGATCGTTTGAACAATTCGTTCAGTTTACGACAGATCTAAAATTTCAGATGTGGACGAAGCCTTTTTGGACGATTTATAAAAACTCAGAGATTACAGGCTCTCTCCGTCACAGCTGAAACTTCCCAATTAATTACAGGGCCCAGACAATCATCAATGATTCAGACAGAGAACTCATTCGTCATTCACTCTAGAATAAAATGGTCACAAACCTTATTTCCGAGGAAAATCGTCTATTGAATCCATTTCCGTACATGTTCCGTTTTCTGTGGATTTTCAGTCTCACGAAATTTGTTTTTTTACAGTCTTTCTTTCTCTTGCCTTATCACGCTAGCGGCACAAACTTTCCTATTTCGCTTTAGCGTGAAGAAGAGTAAATAAATCTCTTTTAGCAATCCGAAAAACTCCCAACCGATACTTTCTGAAGCTGTTCCTTTCTCTCTCTATAATAACCATGGAGCATACATCTTTGTACCTCTGTTGTTCCCAAAGAATAAACGTACTAGAAAAATACCTTGGCGTCGACGAGCTGTCGGCGCATATATTACTAGGAAATCTGATTAGATACTTTTCAAACGTAAATAAATGTGGATGATTTGATTGACCATTATTAATTATTGCGTGGTAGAGGGTAATTTTCCGTGGGGAGATTACAATGCCCCTCGCAGCGAGCGAAGTTTGTGAGCTCAATTTTGTTTCGCCGAACACACTTCGCGAGCTATCTGTTAACGTGGATAATCCGGAAGTGATGATTGTCAGTCCTCCGACTGAAAAAGAATATTATTTTTGAAACAGACGAAGAAAAGAAATGTTGAAGACAGAAGAAATGAAGAGACAGGTACCGCGGCTGTATTGCTTTGACGTGCATCTAGGTGTTATGTTTGCTGTGCACAACCAAGGAAGATGATCTTTCATGAACTGATGTCAGGGTCTACCCATTCGGGAACTTTCTTAAGAAGGGAAACCTTGGAAAACCTCTTAAGCTTAGACCCCCAGCCTACGGTACATAGAAGATAGGAAAGCCTATAGAAGAACAAAAATAATTTTGAAATTCATTTCTAAAGGAAAGACAGGGATCAATTTGTATCACGATTTGGAAAAGAGTGGTTTGTGCCTCTAGCAAAAAAAACGTTTTACAATAAATAACGTGAATTCTCGTTTTACAATCTTGCTCCAAGTACAATATCTTGCGGTGCTAAACTCCCCCGGGTCTTGCATGTCCCCGACGTCCACATTTGTAGTCGGTCTTCTACGCGGCCCCCTTTGTAGTTGATCTTCTACGCGGCCCACAATGGGAAGAGTAGAAGAGACAGGGATACTCGAATTCACATGCAACATTCATTCCAAAAGAATTAGCAATGACCAAAAGGAAAACTCTCCCTGTAAGAGAACTGATTAGGTTGCACCGTCCAAGATTCTCCTTTTTGAAAGCAAAATCCTTATGGCTTCATGGATCCTTTTTGTTACGACGTACTTCATGGAATTCAACCATTAACTAATGATGTTGCCAAAAGCATCATCCGATTTCCTCTCGTTTGAATACTCCTTTTGACTTTGCCTCCACACTTGTACTTATAAGTCCAAAAATTTTAACAGATTTTCTATCACTTATTTATTCTTCGTAATTTAAAGGATTCATGTAACTTACTATAGATTTTGGATTCAAATCATCGAATAATGGAAAGTGTAGTTCATTTTACACCAAGACATCATCCATATTTCCTTGATAAGTCATATAATTTAGCTATACTCAAAACTTTTAATTCTAAATACATATATTTTTACGCTTGAGTGCTGAAATGTAAAAGTTATTAGCATTGAGGAATGCGGATTCACTTCTTTCATTTACTCTCTGATTCATACGGCGTTCATCCATGCTCATATATGGAAATGGATTTTTCACATAAAATTCCCAAACGAACACGAACCATTAAATTACTACTGAATCTATGAATATTACTTTTTTTAAAATCATTCATTAATAAATTAAAAACTCTTAACTTCTAATTATACCACCTATTCCTTTTAAAGTTCAACACGCGTTTGGTGCGAGTCTCTTACAAAGCATATCTGTGTCGTCTCTATCGATTTTAACTCTCGCGCCGACGTCAACTGTTTTGCGCGGGAAATTATCTTTGCGGCGTTAACCGTCACTCACAATTCACTTCCACAACACATTCCTTCACACGTTTACACATCTAAGCGTTCACATGAGATTATATATGAATATTCACTCGGAACCTCTTTTGATTATTCAGCGTCATTTGCGGGAAACATTTCATTCTTCTCGAAGGTCAGTTAGATCCTTAATCATTCTTGATGACATTAGCAATGCTAAAGTTCTATGTTCACCCAAACCACAAGTGAAGCCTATCTCCACTATCTTCTTTACAACACTCGATAATAATAGTTAGTCACTATTTCTATACTCTATGTCACTGATTAACTATTACAATTTACAGGTTTCTATTACTACACACACACAGTTTATTATTATGTTTTTTACGAGCGTTCATTTCTGTCACTCGGAACACCATTCCTCACTATCTTCTGATCTTCATTATATTTTTTTAAGTCGTTATGAGAAAATAACCCTTTTATTTTGTTCGATCCCGGGTATGCTAACAGATAAGCTCCAGGATTCGGAATTTGTAGGATAATGTATGGTCCAGTATATAGTAACTCCCATTTCTTTATACTTTTCTTTATTATGGATGATTTGGTATGTCGTTTAACTAGTACCTTCTCTCCAACATGGTATGTCTGTACCCTTTTGATTAATTTGTCATATCGTTGTTTTCTTTGATCAGCCTTTTTCGTCATGTTTATGATAGCTTGTCTTATTTTTTCTTCCCAAGGCATCTCAGTTTCCTGAGTTTTGGGGATATGGTCAGTCCAGAAGTTTTCCTCTTTCGTTTCGAACATCAATTCATGAGGTGTATATCCCGTTGAGGAGTGGGGCATGTTATTGTATATCTGCTCAAACTCTTCCACATAATTTGCCCACGCAGTTTGCTTATTATGGCAATACGTCCTCATAAATCGATTGAATTCTCTAAAAATCCTCTCAACCAAATTGCCTTGTGGGTGGTAAAATGATGTTAGTATGTGTTTCACGCCGACTTGAGACAAAGTCTGCTTCCATCGGAGTCCCGTGAATATTTTAGCATTGTCTTTTATGATCGCCTTAGGTGTACCAACATGTGGAAGATAATCTCTTATCAATCTTAATACAATTACTTTGGCTGTAGCCGCCTTTATCGGGTATAGCTTTACGTATTTCGTACACACATCGAGAAATGCCAACACATATTTAACACCACCTCTGGAAGTAGGTAACGGTCCACACAGATCGCACGAAATTAATCCTTTTGGTTCTTGTACTAATATAGAGCATAATGGATGCTTAGTCCTTTTTGAATCTGGCTTTGTTTTTTGACAGATTATGCACCTCTTTAAGATCTCATGCACTCTGCGCTTTATGTTGGGAAAATAACAGTAACCACTTATTTTGTCTGCACATTTTGTCGCACCGAAATGTCCCCAGGTTAAATGAGTGAACCATACAAGTTTCTCTATTTTTGCCTCAGGTATACAAACACACCAACGGACTTTGTTTGGCCTTCCACAGCGGAAAAATAATACGCCATTTACTAGCTTGTAATAGTTTGCCATCTGATCCGAAGGTTGCTGTTGTAACCTTTGAATGACACTTCCCCATTGAGCATCCTTTTTCTGTAACTGGGCCATATGCACACACAAATTGACGTAGTATGTCTTAAATGGATTTTCCTGCAGCAGAAATACAGGGAATTCTGAGGAATTATTTACTTCAATCTCTTTTGTTAAACCCAGTGGTGACCTTGATAGAGCGTCAGCAATAATGTTTTGCTGCCCTGAGACATGTACGATCTTAAACTGGTATTGTTGCAGAGCGAGCGTCCATCTAGCCAGTCTGGGGTGTAACAGTTTACACGTTTGTAAAAACGTTAATGATTGGTGATCGCAATATACGATAGTCTTCGACCCATATAAATAATAATGAAATTTTTTAAACCCCCAGACGACCGCAAGGGCCTCTAATTCTGTCGTCGTGTACGTTCGTTCACAGTTGGACAAAACACGACTAGCAAACGCAATAGGACAAAAGGTAAGCTGTCCATTTATCTTGCGTACTTGGAAAAGGCACACTCCAAGACCCACATTTGACGAATTTGTTGACAAGTAGAATTCCTCTTGCATGTCCGGATGGTACAAAAGCAGTGCATTTACTAATTGCTTCTTTATCTCTTCAAATGCTTCTTGACACTCTAATGTCCAGAGCCAGGGCACATCCTTCTTCAGCAAACTATTGAGAGCTGCTGCATTCATGGCCCGATTCGTTATAAATCTTCTAAAAAATGAGGCAAGACCCATAAACCCTTTTAATTGCCTCCTATTTCTTGGTGTTGGAAACTTACTAATCGCAATTAGCTTCTCCTTGGTCGGTAAAATTCCCTTTGCGTCAATTATATGCCCCAGGAACTTGATTCTGTTTAGTGCAAAATGGGATTTCTGTAGGTTAGCAGTTATTCCCATGGTTTTGAACACGTCCAACACCTGACTCAGTAAGGTAATATGCTCTTCCCAGGTCTTTGATGCAATAAGCATATCATCAACAAATACTGTTATCCTGCTTCTTAGTTCTGGGCCTAGTGCACAATCTAGAGCTGCTATAAAGATTCCAGCACTAATGTTGAGTCCGAAAGGAACTACAGTAAATTGGTAACTTCTTCCGGCATAAATGAAAGCTGTATATTTCCTTGATACCTCATCCAGCTTGACCTGCCAATAAGAACTCCGCAAATCGATGCTTGTCAAATATTGGACATCCTGGAACCATTGTATCAATTCGTCTATGTTTTCCGGATGTGTTCTCACTGGAATTATGATTTTATTTATTTCCCTGGCATCGAGTACCAATCTCACAGTTCCATTTGCTTTTGGCACGACCAACAACGGGGAGCAGTATGGGCTTGTAGAGGGTTCGATCAAACCCCATTTCAACATGCGATCTATTTCTTTTTGAACTTGAGCCTTTAACCTCCAGGGAACAGGATAGAAAGTTCTACAATATGTTTCGTGCGGCTTAACGTAGAGATGGCATATGTATCCCTTAATAACTCCTGGCCTTTCATCAAACACGTTTTCATACACTAATAATAATTCTTTGAGCTGCTTCTTCTGATCTTCAGTAATGCAGTCGGATTCATTTAACTTCTCATACACTAATTGATCGAAATCTCCTTTGACTTGGACCTCATTATTTACGTGCTGTTTAGAATTCTGTGCAGTCCTGTTTACTTGCACGCTGATCCCACTATTATATTTTCTGGTAATGCTTTCCTTTTTCAACAAGTCCAACTCAATTTCTTGTTTATTTACATTTAACCAAATTTTTCCTGTTTTAAAATCTATTCTGCATCCGTATTGACGTAGGCTGTCGACTCCGATAATGCAGTCTACCACCAAATTTTTTACAACAAGGAATGTGCTTAATATTGCTACATTTCCGACTTCTACACTAAGTAGTGACTGCACTTTTACATTAGCCGATCTAGCCCCAACGGCGCCTATTATTCTGCAATTTTGAACTGGAAAAATTGGTACTCGTCTTATATTTCTGATCTTGTTGAATAGAGCCTCCGAAATAACATTTGTGGTTGCAGCTGTGTCTAAAACCGCCACTGTAGGTACAGTCTCCAAAATGACTTGCACTTTGGCTACTGCCACCTGTTCCTTATCCTCATCTTGGAGTTCTAAGTCCTCGGTCAATTCATCTGCCAGTAATCGTCCATCATTATACGTTAGCATGGGTACACATATCCTGTTGCCCCTCAACCAATTGTTGACCGCTCCTCCGGGGCACGAGTGGGTCCTTACAAGTTTGTTGGATTTTGATTCGCCTGTTGGTTGACATCGTCCGTCACTTCGGTAATTACCGGTTGATTCGCAGATGTCCGTCCCCACTGATGTTGGTTGTTTGAGTTTATTCCCCCCGGTTGATTCCACTTTCTATTACCATTATTGTTCCAGGCTTGCGGTCTAAAATTCCTTTCGTTTCCCCATACGGGATTGTATCGTTTCCCATTCCTGTTGTTCCTTGGATAGCCCCTCGCAAGACTATTGCCGGTATTATTATTGAGATTTTGAGGGGTTTCTCCACTATTTATCGATCTCTGTGCGTTCCCTTGCCTACCATTTGCCGGAGGTTCTATCTCCCTATATTGGAATCTATTGTTACGGGCTTTCTGGTTGTTCTCTTCTATAATGTCTATATGATCTAACGTCGTGAGGAACGACTCCAAGTCTTTATCGTTCCCATAATTAATTGATTCTGTATGTTAGTTGGTAATCTTGCCTTGAGTATGTTTATTATATCTGGCAAAGGCATAGGTCTGTCCCAATATCTGGTTTTATTTATATATTTTTCAAAATACTTCCTAAGGCTTCCCTTTGAAAAAGAGAAAGGCTCTGGGTAAAGCACCTCCTGCCTTAGGCGTTCCTGTACCCCTTCTGACCAGAACTTTGCTAAAAATGCTTTCTCAAAATCGTCATATGTCGAGCAAACAGAAGTCATGTCCGAGGCCCAGATCGCCCCTGAACCTTGTATATACCCAGTAACGAAACTGATCTTCTGCCACTCCGACCAATTTCTGGGTAGCACTCCTCTAAAACTTCGAATAAAAACAATCGGATGGACCCCCCTTTTGTCAGTGTTAAAAATCTGAAATTGCCGATGCTTTATCATTTTTTCTTCGGCATGGCAAAGGCTTTCGTAATCTCCGTCAGATAAAACTTCACGCGAACAACTAGCTCGTGGCAATTTAATATTTGAATTACTTACACAAGTCGGTATTGTGTGTGAATGTGCAGTAACTGGCTCTACAGACGCTGGCAACTTCTGCTGCTGGCCTGTATTCATTTGTTCTGAGCCTTGTTGTGAAACGCGTATCGACTCTGCTATCGTTTGTTTCCAATGCTCAAAATCAGCGCCTAACTGCTGTCGCACTTCCTCAAGTCCTTTCGCAAACAAATTCTCTTCCTGTTTGCCACATAGACTCTGGAATGCTGCTTTAACATTTTGCTCAACGTTTTCACACATTAGCCTTTTGTTTTCTAATGTGATTTCGGATAATTTACCCATTAATACATTAATTTGGTGGTCTATAACGTCTTGACGTTCTGTCAGATGTTCGACACTTTCCTTTAGGTTAGTCTGCGTCCGTGCCAATTCAGGAAGTTGCGCAATTGCACATGACATGGCATCTTGCTTTTTTACTAATTGCGGAACCATTTCCACCTGTTCCCGTACGGTATCTATCTTAATGGCCACATACTCCTTCATTTCTACACATACGCGGTGAGTAGATTCCTCACATTGAGCTTTAACCAATTCTATTTGTGCAGTTAATTTTCGTTCCGTCTCTTCGGCCTGATCTTTAAGTTCCTTTGTCTTTGCCTCTATCCGCTGCTCTAATTCGGAAAAACTGTCGTGTAACTGCTGCTTAATCTCAGCTTTCAAATTTTCCTGCCCCTCAGTAACTGAGGCTAATTTCGTCTCAGTTAACATTTCCATCTGCCTCATGATAATGACCAATGGATCTAATCCAAGTTGCGTACTTGCTGTTACATCTCCAACCGTGTCTACCGGGCGTTCTATCGCGCTATCTGTAGCGATCGGTTCTATAACACTACTTACTACATCACTATTATCCTCAGTGCTAACAGCTGAAGGCTGTTGCGTGTTGCTCTGCTCTGCTTGACTCATCTTAAACATTGCCCTAGTTAAAACCATATAAATATTCTACAGTCAATATGTATATATCTCCCTTCACACAATAATACTTCTGTGGCTACTTTCTTGTAGTACTTATACAGGTAAATGCAACTAGGGCAGTTCAGTCAATCTACGTCTGGCATGAACACAATTAGTAAATGTTCAAATCTACGTCTACTTCCAGAATACTAGCAAGCTTTAATAAATAAATTATAGATCTGGCCTTTTTCTCTGCGCCCAGCGTGCTGTTTATCTGTGTAGATTTGACTGCGAGTATTTCTTCTCTTTCCGAAGTTAAGTTGGCTCGTCGTAATTCACATGAAACAGAGAACAAAATTATTTTAACAACGTCCAAAAACGTGTCCTGCCACGGATTGGCCATTATAATGAATTCTCACTACTGTTTTTGTAAATGATGAAAGTCTATGTGAATGCAGCTTGCCGCTAACTTGGTGTAATGTTTTGTCTGTACAGAAGTGTATCTGTCGCCTTTTTCGCTCTTTCACTCTCACACATAAATCGTTACAATAAAGTCAGGGCTTTATGTTTTCTTAATAGGCTGATCCTTGAAAAGACAGACAAACAATTATGCTAATTGAGGATTCTGAGTAATTTCTAGAATTTCATTCGCTCTCTCTCTCTCTCTCTCTCTGTCCTTTATCTGTGTACAGTTTAAATCTATTATTTACATGAAATCAGCCTAGTAGAATCTCTGGTGGAGCCCTTCGTCTTAATATTCAGCGGCTGGCTTGCTAGAAAAGATCTTTGCATTTGTTATTATTATTAAGCGCTGCATTCAGTTGGGAAAATCGATCGTTTGAACAATTCGTTCAGTTTACGACAGATCTAAAATTTCAGATGTGGACGAAGCCTTTTTGGACGATTTATAAAAACTCAGAGATTGCAGGCTCTCTCCGTCACAGCTGAAACTTCCCAATTAATTACAGGGCCCAGACAATCATCAATGATTCAGACAGAGAACTCATTCGTCATTCACTCTAGAATAAAATGGTCACAAACCTTATTTCTGAGGAAAATCGTCTATTGAATCCATTTCTGTACATGTTCCGTTTTCTGTGGATTTTCAGTCTCATGAAATTTGTTTTTTTACAGTCTTTCTTTCTCTTGCCTTATCACGCTAGCGGCACAAACTTTCCTATTTCGCTTTAGCGCGAAGAAGAGTAAATAAATCTCTTTTAGCAATCCGAAAAACTCCCAACCGATACTTTCCGAAGCTGTTCCTTTCTCTCTCTATAATAACCATGGAGCATACATCTTTGTACCTCTGTTGTTCCCAAAGAATAAACGTACTAGAAAAATACCTTGGCGTCGACGAGCTGTCGGCGCATATATTACTAGGAAATCTGATTAGATACTTTTCAAACGTAAATAAATGTGGATGATTTGATTGACCATTATTAATTATTGCGTGGTAGAGGGTAATTTTCCGTGGGGAGATTACACCAGGTTCGATTCCTGCCTGGGTTTGGTATTTTCTCTGCCCGGGGACTGAGCATTTGTGTTGTCCTCATCATTTCATAATAATAATAATAATAATAATAATAATAATAATAATAATAATAATGCCCGCCCACAATGGTAATGACACTGCTAGCCAACTGGAAAATGATTTAAATCCAAATAGAGGTGTTTTGCAGGATATGCTTCCTGCAACCACCCTAGAAGGAAAACAAAGACAGAGGATGAGATGGTCAGTAATAATAATAATAATAATAATAATAATAATAATAATGCCCGCCCACAATGGTAATGACACTGCTAGCCAACTGGAAAATGATTTAAATCCAAATAGAGGTGTTTCGCAGGATATGCTTCCTGCAACCACCCTAGAAGGAAAACAAAGACAGAGGATGAGATGGTCAGATGAAGTTAATCGACACCTCATGTTCTGTTATTACCAAGCAACAAACCTAGGAACCAACACAACTGGATACAGATCACAAGTATACACAACATTTATTACCAGATACCCAGAATTAAAATTTTTAACAGAACAACGTCTAGCTGATCAGATTCGTGTAATAATAAAAAATAACAGGATAACCCAGTCAGAATTAGAAAACATCAAACAACAAGTACAACAAATACTGGAACAAAATAATGTGCAATTAGAAAAAGAAGAAAATACAGTAATGGACTCAAACATCCCAGAGCAAACAAACAAAGAACAACACGCATCAATTAAACAATCAGAGGAAAATGAAATTTTAAGACAGCCACCAGCACAAGCACAAATAGAACACGAAGTGACACACATGTTAGATATAGAAGAAAAAATTTCAGTTGACATATATAGAATACAAAGACACAAATACAGACATTAGACCATTCTTGCATAGACCACCAAATAGCCCACAAGTCGAAACAACAATAAAAACTATCAACACAATCATACACAACAAAATAAATGAATACACAACTATGGAAAAGTTACAACTACTGGTTTATGTAGGAGCACTCACTACACTAAATATACACACTAGGCAGATATCAGAACCAACCAACACACAGACGAAACCCACAAAACCAGCATGGCAACACAGGCTACAGATCAGAAAAGAAAAACTGAGAAAAGACATTGGACAGTTAACACAATTTATAAGAAATGAAATATCAGACAAAAAACGAAAAAGGTTAGGTAAAATCTCACAACAAGAAGCAATAGAGCAATTAGATGAAAAGAAGCAAAAATTACAAGCTTTGGCGAAACGACTTAGAAGATACAAAAAAAGTGAAAATAGAAGGAAACAAAACCAAACATTCAACACAAACCAAAAGAAATTTTACCAAACAATAGATAACACACACATAAAAATAGACAATCCACCAAACATAAGAGACATGGAACACTTCTGGAGCAGCATATGGTCAAACCCGGTACAACATAACAGGCATGC